>NC_048275.1:9387242-10727242 GCF_009762535.1 Notolabrus celidotus
CCATAAACCGGAATTGGTGACATCTTGTGTCCCAGTATGTCAATATTTATGTCCACATTCTGTGACTGACAACTTGAAGAAGAGGCAGCAGAGGAAAAGTCAGATTTTCTAATTTAGGACTTTATCCAATGCACATTACTTATTCATGCAAAATAAGACCTTTCAGTTTCCTGAGAGGCTTCTCAATAAGATATTGTAGTGTCATAATATGCCCCTTATTATGCAATTTTAGATATTCAAATCCCCAAGAAAACAGTCAGCAGAACTCCTAACTTCCCCAAATCTCCAAATGAATCTCTACACCTTCACTCCTTGTGTCTGATGCTCACTTAAAGGCCATTCGGATCCCATAAGAGCATAATTAGTGCCGTCAATCTGTTCCAAAATTGCTCCTCAGATGTTAAAGTGTACAATTGAGCGGTTCACGTTGTACCACAGTAAAAGCATAAACACTTGGGCGTGCCACCGAGTAAAGAGTTTAATTACAGGCAAAAACACAGCCCCTCCCTCTAGAGGAGATAGGGTGTGCAAATATAGCCCACTGCCAGCTGCTACCGAGCACGAGTTATCTCTCCAGATAATAAACAAACGTCTCCAACATGAGGACAAGAATATTTAGAATCAGTACACATGTGAATCACTGCTCACAACTTTCAATAGCAGCACAGTCAGAGAGAACGGGCGAGTTATAATTAGCATTGGAGAATATAATAGGTTTTTCAACACCTCTAAATTATTCACATTTACATTATCATTCAAAATAATGTAAGTGTGATGCATCATTAAAGTTATTTTATACTATTGTGAAGTGCTATGTATCTAAAACATGTAAAATATTAGTGCACTCTATGCAGGTATCCATGCATTTTAATGACATATTAACATTAATGAGATTACAATGACTTTTAGTTTTTTTCTGTGCTTAAAATTGATCCTAAAGCAGTTTGTTAGCTTCTATTCACGCTAGACGGACAGGAAATAACAGGAGAGTATCAAGTAGCTGCTTCCGAGTGTATACTGTGTCAAAGTGTTTATGTGCGAAAGCCTGAAAGGTGGCTGCTGGAAGTTGGAGGGCAAGAAGGTGAAGGAATAGAATTTAAATTTAAAGATTAAAACTGAATACTTGAATCCTTTAAATTGATCAAGATGAATTCCAAATCCCAGAACTGAATTTAAAGCCAAACTCAAAGTAACCAAAAAAAGTTCAGGAGAAAGAAACAGGAAGGTCAGAGATATAACTTCAGCATTACATCATAAAAACTGATGTTGAAGTTTTCAAACTGGTCAAGATTTCAAACTAAAAGGCACCAATTTCAAAACACTCTTACCTTCCTTGGACTCTTATTCAAACTGTCCATTTCTGCTTCAAATCACTCTCCATCCAGAAGTGTCCTTTGTGTCCAGACTTTAGAAAAACTTCTCTCAACACATCAAGTGAGGAAAACAAGATGCTCACTTTTCCGCCTGTCTCCTGAAGTTCAAAGTGTATAACTGTTGGTGTGTGTATCGCCCTGCTGATTTCCTTTTATAGACACATAATAGCCACAAATAGCTTGCAGACGGCAGTCAGCCTGCTGGGCACCACTAACAATGTTCATGCTGGGAGCTACGGGTAACGCAGCTTTGAAGTGCCGTGATTCTTGCTCATATTTCTAAAAACGCTGCTTGAATTAGCAACTTCTTCCTGAATACACTCTTTTTAACTTCATGAGACTCAATGTTTTTTCTTCCTCCTCAGCTTGGGTCTCTAAAATGTTATATTATGCCACAGACACCATGGAGGATATTTTCACTTGTGCTTTTCAGTCTCCAGTGTTATCTGTTTTATTTTGGGTCACTTGTTCCTTCTGTGTCTGGTTTAGTTTCACTTCCTGCCCTCATGTTTCCCTCCAGTTTGATTGCACTCATTAGTTTCACTTGTGTCTTGTGTCACACCTGTATTGATTACCCTGTGTGTTTAGTTTCTCTGTTTCCTGTGTCGGTTCATTGTGAGTCTTCCCCTGCATTTACAAGTACTCTGCATTTTGGGTTCCCTTTCTTTGTTTCCTTCCAAGTATGACCTAAAGACTTCTAATCAGAAACCTTAAAATAAATAATATTGGTACGAATCCAAATATCGTACCTGTGAAAAGTATTTTGTGAGATAGGGAGCATGATGTTCCTTGAGAAACGTGTTCGTCATAAATGACATGAGCAAACTCTACAAACTGAGTGTCTCATTTAAGAAAGAATCACAGAGTACAATCTGATATGAGAGAAAATACAAAAGATCACATTGTGCATAGGTACTTTCAGGAGTATCATGACCTTAGAGAGCAGAATACCGTAAACTTAGAGAGCAGCATATTCATTGCACGGAGGACAGACTGACAATGATGACAGTAGCGATGTGTTCTTTTGTAAAAAAAAAACAAAAAAAAAACTTTATTTCTGTTGGTTTCTTTAGCTGGAAGACTTTGTAAAACTTTAGCAGACTTTATTTGCCAAGAATGAAAGCAGGGGTGTGCCCAAGGGATGGTTTGGGGTGTCACTGGCCATGCTGATTAGACACCAACCCGAGAACACTATTGTTAAAATGAATAACACCATCACTAATGCCAGGTGTTTTTTACCCCATATAATATACCCAATAAAAAGTACTTCTCATCAAAATATATCAAAATATGACAATACACGACAAATTAGAGTAGTGTTCTTTTATTTTAAACTGTGCCATGTCTAACAAAATGAAAAAATGTATCATGGGGGGACCATAGACTGTATAAAATATGGACGTAGTATCCGTGACGTCACCCATCTGTTCCTGAGAGCTGTTTTGAAGCAAATCGACGGCAGCAGCCATATTGGTAATGCGGAACTCAACTAGGCAGAGTGTGACGTAGTGTGAGTCTCTTAGCCAATGGCTGTGTGTTCCCGACCGGGAGTCACGTCAGTCATGTCCTTATTTGGGCAAAACTCATAATCTTAATATCTTCTTAACCGTCATGTTAGAAAAAAATTCCCCCCCCCCGTACAGTGTGTGCCATTGGAGAGATTGGCATTGTAGGGCCAAGCCGTTTTTTGAACCAGGCTGTAAACATGTTTATTAATGCTGCAAAGATTGTCTTTTTCCCATTCATGTCTATGTGGTTTCCGGTGTTTCTGCAGCCAGCCTCAAGCGGATTTTCGATGTATTGCAGTTTATAGCACTTCCGCATTGGCTTCATCGTTTGAGACCGGAGTTTGCCGCTTGGGGGGGACCCTATAAAAATGCTCCAAAATTACTGAAAAATTTAGAATTCGAGACCAAAAATTCCTTTAAAACAAAAAATGATGAAACTGGAAACTTAGTGTTCAGTCCATCAATTCACAGGCACAGTCACTTTGACACACAATCAGCAACAGGATAGAGAAACAAAAAATAGCTATTGCTGGGTGAAAATCACCCAAAACACCCAAATAAGGATTGATTATTTCAATGTTTATTTCAATTCCTGCAACAACAGACTAAGCCAGGGCACACTGCACACTTCATGACATCCCTGCATAAGGCATTGCACCAGTTTGGCCTCTTTATTGAAAATGTGTTGACACCATACCTCTGTTGGTAAAGGAAGACAGAATATGATGTTTTAATTCAAGTTTAATAAAGTGTTTGAAAACTGAAACAGCATTTGGTGTCTGTGATGAAGGTTTCTTCTTGTGTCTGACACTTGCATGTAAACAACATGGAATCTGTTCATGTAGCCTCTAGATAATTTAAACCGCAGCCAGCCTGCACACTGATCCCAGCATGTTTCTCACAATGAGTTATCAAATGGCCTGAAACAGATTCATTTATTTGCTTGTTTGATGCCACATCAACCTCTCTGTTGGTCCATCAGTGAGTGAAAGCAGACCTCTGGAGTGGATGCTAATCCTTTAAGTACACTACATTCTTCATTCTGTCACAGCTGCTCTTGTCTGTTTCCAGCCTGCTGTCACCCTCCCCCTGTTTTCTCAGTGGCAGCAGCGCATGGAGAAAATCACACGACAAACCATGAAACACCACCGACGCTGCCTGGTGTGTTCTTTATTTCACAGCTGCTGTTTTATAGATCCACAACCTTGCTGCATTTAAATTAATCTATAGCAATATTTGACATGTGCCTAGATTTTAAATACACTATTGCCTGTGGACATTGAATTTTAAGAGGTTAATAACTCTAAAATTAAAACGTTAAACCAATTCATACATGATTTACTTTTAATCCTTTTAGCACGGTTTAACACCCAGCATCCGTAAAAGGTCCTGAATATTTGTTTTGATTTCTGGCACATAACATCTGACACTTATTGTTGGCCTTTAGCCTCAGGCTAATCCTGTAATACTGATTAAATTTAGCCTGGTGACAAGCCATTAGTGAGCTCAGCGGGGATGAGACTAATTTAATAAATTCACTTAATAAATCTGACTTATATTATGGTTTTTCTTATCTGACCCAACTCAAACTGTTCATTATTGATCATAATAACTAGAAATGTGTCAGAAGATTCAATGACATCTGCTAAAAACATAACTTTCAATCTGTTGAAAACCATTTAATTCCCTTTTTCAAACAAATGGTTTTATCTCAAAAGTAAATTATTGTTTAACTAAGTATACATTTCTTATTCATTCAATTTCCAATGTTTTGTTAATTTTTTTGAGACTTAGTTTGATTAACCTTCATTGAAGAAGGGAACTTTATGTATTAGTAGTATTTTCTGATAAGAAAAATCTGTGCTATATTTCAGATTTCCCATATTTCTGAAGTGAATAATAATCAATTATTTTAATGAACAGCTGCGTTCAATCTTCACAGACTTGCATTGATTAACAATGAACATGTTTTTTACAGAGAAAAAAAACACCTATTTTCTTTTATTGTTTGTTATTGCTTTTGCTCTTACAGCTGGTCTGTAATGGTTACATGCAGCTCCTACTTGATTTTGCTAGCTAGCTATAGGACACCATTTAAATACAATATAATTTCAGTAATCCCCTAGCTGGCAATGTACAACAAAATACCTACTGGTCACTCAGGGAGGGACAAAATTACTAACTAATAAAATCTTCATCCTCCTCTGCAGAATATCTCAGTCCTCTGCAACAGAGGAATCTATGGAACGCATCCACTCTCATACCAGGGGACTCTTCATAACATAGGGTCCTGTGTTGGACAGTTTGAGCAGCTGACAACTCCACAGCTTTTTCTCCTTCACATTGTTTTCAAAAGTAAAGTTACTTAGGCAGATGGCTGTCTAACATGAGTCTGGTTCTGCTCAAGGTTTCTGCCTGTGCCGCTGTAATTGGCTAAATATTGCGAGGTGCAATGATCATGGTGGATTAAGATGAGGTCAGTAAGAGGGGACTTGATCTTATCCTGTCTTGATGTTGGGTCTTTGTTGATAATATAACATAGAGTACTGTCTAGACTTACTGTTTGTAAAAGCTTCTTTGTTGTGATTTGACGCTATACGAATAAAGATTGATTGATTGAGTTACTCAGAAAGTTCCACAGCTTGCACCAAATATTTTGTAGATAGCGTGCAATAATGGCAGCCGATCAAGTTTCTGGTAGTTCATCAGATCCATCAGGTTTACAAATATTGATGCATAGTCCTCTATTTTACTTTTAAGCTGACACGTTTAATCATGGCAGAACATGCAATCAGATAATACAATCAACGATCCTCGAGCCCCACTTTTAATACAAAGTCATCTAAATCCAGGCCTCCTCCCTCAAGTCCTGTCACTGTCTGTGCATGAATGCCTCTTGAGACGGGTGGACACTCGAGACTCACGGTATGAGAGCAGTAATTGACTCTGAATTTAATCTCTCGCACTGCACTGGATGTGCTTTTCAACAAGTTGTGTCCCCAGATAATTATCACCCTGCAGGCAGCCGTCATTGCTGGACTCCTCTGATAAAACAAGAAGCAATGTCAATTTTCATGTGGTCGGGGTCAAACCAACTAGGTGTGGACACAATATCAGGCTGTCTAGTAACAACACAACAATTTACAACATTGCAGCAAAGTGGCAATAAAACACCTTTGTGCCCCACGGTTCGAGCGGGCTGGAGTTATTGCAGGGCTCCTGAACTGAATACTTCTTGAGCGGGTGTTTATAAAGAGGAACTTTTGCCATTTTCTGCCGTTGTGCTGTGGACTGAATAACTGTACAGCATGCCTGTCACTTCAGGCACAGTTAGAGACTGTTGTAGAAGTGTAGGGCGGCCCTTTTCACAATGAACACACACAGACTGTGTGTTTGCAGTGTGTCATTTAAAGTCAAAGAAATAGAATAAAGCCACAGTGGCCACATAAGGATTCCTATGTCATGAGTTTCTTTTGTTTAGTTTGTCGGTCACTGATTTCCCTTTTTTATCTTTTGGATTTACTTTGTGTTTCAGGTCTTGTTTCCTCCCTGTGTGTATTCTGGGTTAGTTATAAGTTGATCTTATGTCTCCCTCACATTATTAGTGATCCATGTCTTGTGTTGTATTCCTTATGTGTGTCTGTGTGTGTTTTCTCTTGAGTTTCTAAGTTTAGTCTATTGTGTTTCCTGTTTCATTTTGTAGTTCTTGCTCCCTCTGTGACCAGTTCAGTTTAACTTCCTGCCCTTGTGTGTTTCCCGCCTTATTGATTAACCTCATTAGTTTCACCTGTGTCCTGTGTCCACACCTGTTGCTCGTTACCCTGAGTGTATTCAGTCTCTCTGGCTGTTTCCGAAATCGCCTACTATACTAGCAGTACGTACTGATTTGGCCAAAATTCAGTATGTAGTAAGTAGTATGTGAACAAGAGCAAAATCTGCAGTAAGCCAAAACTCCCCGGATGTCTACTGATACAGGAAAATATCTCAGTATGCATCGGACCAGTCTGCCTCGCGTACTGTTTCCCACAATGCACAGCGCTCGTTACACTTTGGCTGTTTCCGAAACTGCCTGCTACATACTACTTACTAATGTAGTAGGCAGTAGGTATTGCCTACTACAAACTGCGTTTGAATTTAGTATGTAGTATGGCTGTTCTGTCCGATCTGTCATGCAGCATGCTGAGCCAGACTTCGCTGGATTTCCGGTTTTGGAAAGCGGAAGTTAACAACGGCGAAGCCGATAAATAAAATCCTTATTTAGCATCCATTTATGATTTAAAAAGTTAGGAAGTGGTTTATATGTAATTTAACAACTTTCACAGCACCCAAAAACGGATTTCCTCCGGTCAAAAAATGAGGAAAAAGAAAAAGTGTGGGAAACAGTACGCGAGGCAGAATGGTCCGATGCATCGAAGATATTTTCCCGTATCAGTAAACATCCAGGGAGTTTTGGCATACTGCAGATTTTGCTCTTGTTCACATACTACTTACTACATACTGGATTTTGGACATATCAGCACATACTGCTAGTATAGTAGGCAATTTCGGAAACAGCCTTTCTCTTTTTTCATCTTTTTAAAGGGGGGTACTCAGTTCTTAGGTGCTGTGAAAATTATTAAATTCCATATAAACCACTTCCTATTTTTTTAAATCATAAGTGGATTCTAAAGAAGCAGCTTTCCAAAACCGGAATTCCAGTGACGTCTGGCTCAGCATGCTGCATAACAGATCGAACAGAGCAGTCATTCTACATAATAAATTCAAACACAGTATGTAGTAAGCAATGCCTAGGCTGTTTCCGAAATCGCCTACTATACTAGCAGTACGTACTGATATGTCCAAAATTCAGTATGTAGTAAGTAGTATGTGAACAAGAGCAAAATCTGCAGTATGCCAAAACTCCCCGGATGTCTACTGATTCGGGAAAATATCTCAGTATGCATCGGACCAGTCTGCCTCGCGTACTGTTTCCCACAATGCACAGTGCTCGTTCTGCTTTTTCTTTTTCCTCATTTTTTGACGGGAGAAAATCCGTTTTGGGGTGCTGTGAAAGTTATCAAATTACATATAAACCACTTCCTAACTTTTTAAATCATAAATGGATGCTAAATAAGCTTTTTATTTATCGGCTTCGCCGTTGTTTACTTCCGCTTTCCGAAACCGGAAATCCAGCGAAGTCTGGCTCAACATGCTGCATGACAGATCGGACAGAACAGTCATACTACATACTAAATTCAAACGCAGTTTGTAGTAGGCAATACCTACTGCCTACTACATTAGTAAGTAGTATGTAGCAGGCCATTTCGGAAACAGCCACTGTATGCATCGGACCAGTCTCCCTCGCGTACTGTTTCCCATAATGCACAGCGCTCGTTACACTTTGGCTGTTTCCGAAACTGCCTGCTACATACTACTTACTAATGTAGTAGGCAGTAGGTATTGCCTACTACATACTGCGTTTGAATTTAGTATGTAGTATGACTGTTCTGTCCGATCTGTCATGCAGCATGCTGAGCCAGACTTCGCTGGGTTTCCGGTTTCGGAAAGCGGAAGTAAACAACGGCGAAGCCGATAAATAAAATGCTTATTTAGCATCCATTTATGATTGAAAATGTTAGGAAGTGGTTTATATGTAATTTAACAACTTTCACAGCACCCAAAAACAGATTTCCTCCCGTCAAAAAATGAGGAAAAAGAAAAAGCAGAACGAGCGCTGTGCATTATGGGAAACAGTACGCGAGGCAGACTGGTCCGATGCATACTGAGATATTTTCCCGTATCAGTAGACATCCAGGGAGTTTTGGCATACTGCAGATTTTGCTCTTGTTCACATACTACTTACTACATACTGGATTTTGGACATATCAGCACATACTGCTAGTATAGTAGGCAATTTCGGAAACAGCCTTTCTCTTTTTTCATCTTTTTAAAGGGGGGTACTCAGTTTTTAGGTGCTGTGAAAATTATTAAATTCCATATAAACCACTTCCTAATTTTTTTAATCATAAGTGGATTCTAAAGAAGCAGCTTTCCAAAACCGGAATTCAGTAACGTCTGGCTCAGCATGCTGCATAACAGATCGAACAGAGCAGTCATTCTACATAATAAATTCAAACACAGTATGTAGTAAGCAATGCCTACTGTTCTTCATCCCTCTGTGTCCAGTTCAGTTTAACTTCCTGCCCTTGTGTGTTTCCTGCCTTTTTGATTAACCTCATTAGTTTCACCTGTGTCCTGTGTCCACACCTGTTGCTCGTTACCCTGAGTGTATTCAGTCTCTCTGTTTCCCCTCTCCTGTGTTGGATCATAATGTCTTCTCCTGTGTTCACCGTGTGTTGTTCTCCTCCTGTTTTCTTGTGAACAGTTTTGGATTTTAGTTCTTGGACATTTTAGGAAGTTATTTTCTTATTAAACATTAATATTCTGCACATGCCCTCCCCTCCTCTCTGTTTTCACACATGTGATGTCTTACACTATTTTACCACTTTTATCTGAGTGTAAACCTAAAGCACTTTCCTTACTCTTATAGATGAACAAGGCAGCATTCCATTATGAGAGAGTCAAGGCGAAATTATTCAGCTTGGGTGTTACGTGAAGTAAACATGTTAAGGAGTGAAGTTTTGCAGATTGAAACAATTGGTACAACCTTGATGAAAATGTTCTCATCAGCTAGTTGAATGAGTTTAAAGAGGGAAAAGGTTCTGATTAAAATGTGATGACTTGTTATTGATTGAAAGTAAACTGAAACTATCAAGGACAGAGATGACTCAGATTAAAGGCATTTATGTCATAAAACTGACTAAGACTAAAACAACTACGTAAATGAACACTGCAGAGGATTAACTCAGGGACACCTTGGCAGCCTGATAGTTTTATTCTTCTGGGTTGTATCAAAGTAAACATGTCCCACAGCCCAAAGAAAAGAAAGGTCTCTTATAATGGTGGCTCACCTGGTGGAGCTCTTGGCTCTTTGCTGCATGTCTTTCACCCTCTCACACAAGTGGCAACCTCCTGTGTAGAAAATAAACTGCAGTTCCTCCAGTGTCCACACGAGGCTGGCTGCTTAAGATACGCATTAAACATGCTAGCAGTATAGTACAAAGCACTTGCCTGTGTCTAGATTGATCAAAGTGATGTTGAGTCAGCATTTCCAATACCAGTGTGCTTCATAATGCTTCTTTAAAAATGTCACAGGTGACATCACGGAGACTACATTCATATTTAATACAGTCTGCAGCCTCTCTTTAATGTATCATCAAAAAAAAAGCCTCTGCAGCAACATATCTACACTTTATTGAGAAAGTGAACACTGAACAATGTAGAAATCTAAAAAGTGTTCATTAATACAAGGCAGGCTTTTACTACTTTGCACATTCTTGGCTTTGGGAAGTAATATTAAAAATTCCTCCAGAGTGATGTACTGTCTCTTTCTCCTCTCATAAAGCAGAGTCCAATATCTCAGGTCTGCATTTAGCTTACACAGGAGGTGAATAAATATGCCAAGCTCGGTCTGACTCAGGTCTCTGCAGAACACCAACTCCCTGCTGTGCTCTCCGTTCAGCTGTCCGGCCTTTTATCGCAATACAGACTAAAGAACATCTGAGGGCTCCACATTGTCACGGGTGCAGACTCTGCTTACAAGCATGTCTGTAACTTGCAGAAGAGTGCTGTGAAGCAGAGGTAGCCAGAAGCATTCATTGATTAAGTGACTGCATTTAACAGAGGACAGTCTGCCTTTGTTTTTCAGCCTTTCCTGAATTGAAACAGGGGAATCCCTGTAGTTTGGTAATAAAAATAAAGTTCTTTCAAAAAACTTTTATATGAAGAAACACTTTTAGCAGCACTTAAACCTGGCAGATAAAAAAGTTTTACAGTGACAGTAACATAAAACACATTCTTGTAGTGCTTTTTTGCGCAAAATCCACAGAGACATCCCTGAACATGCTTCAACAAAGCAAAATAAATCTGTGTCCTCTACGTTTGTCCGCCCCCCAGGATGTGGTTAAGGTGGGTGAAAGTCACTTTCAAAGCAGTGTCTGTCAGAACGTCAAAGCATCTCTCTGCCGGGGCTCTGCGTCAAGAGCTCCACATCTTCATCTGAGGTAGAGGGATGAGTGAGGATGATCCGGGGGATCTGTCGGATGATTACAGAGGGAAACAGGATTGGGAAGGAAAATAAGTAATTTGTTACATGATATGATGTCTGCATGCTGATGTCTCATAAAATCAGGTCATGTGTTTGGTTTTGCAGGGGGGTTTTTGACTGAATTGGAGCTGGTTTAGGTTGATATTATACAGTAGGTTCATCCCATTGTGTGATAGTAAATCTGCTTACTGTCATTGTTTGCTTCCCCCCTTGTAGGGATTCTTTATTTTGCATGGTTACTGCCTCCAGTTCAGACAGGGTCCTCTTCAGATTCCTCTCCAAATCCAACTGAAACAAAGACAGAGGAAGAAATAGGAAAAGAAAAGAAGTGTTTTAATCCCTGAGTGGTTTGAGGAACACAATAGTAGAAGTGAAAAAACTGTAATGTGATTTTTGTGCAAACCACCCACAACGCCGTTGCCATTGCAGATAATCGCTTCAATCTTCTTGGGTAAACTGTCTTCTCTGCTCTCCTCTATCTGCTGTTTGCTCATCCGTCCCCCTCCAGCACAGTCTCGCAGCTGTCGTCCCGTCACTACTCGAGGATCTGGAGGAGGAGGAGGAGGCTGATCCAGGTCATATAGCTCCCGAGGAAGCAGCCTCTCTCTGATCACTTTCATCTTGATGCAGTTGCCGGCGTTCCTGAGAGCGGTGACGGCGTAGTGGTGGGTCGCCCCCTGCATGTTTAGGCCGTTGACCTGGGGGGAAGGCGGTCACACCACAGACTTCAGGTCAGTGAAAGTGAGAGCAGGAGTCAGGGGTGAGGGTTGAGGGCAGGCTAAAAATAGCTTGACCCACAAAATATTGCCACCAAATACTGTAACATCAATCAGCTTAAAACAAGTGCACTGCAAAAACTCAAAATGACTGAGTGTTTTTTGCTGAAGTCCACTAAAATGTCTCATTAATCTTGTCAGGAGCCACATTTAACTGAAATGTCCAAATAAACATATTTCTTTCAAGACATGAAAAAGCCAAAACTAAGACCTGAATTGCTTGTAATGAGTAAAATCTGCCAATGTGGAAAGGGAAATTCCCTTGCTAAGTTTCTTGAATGAAGACTTGATTTTTCATTCAAGAAACTTCTACAAGCAGTAAACGTTTTGAAGGCTTAAAAGCTGCTTTCTTTCTGTCAGCTTGATGTTGGGTGATTAAAACACGTTTCTTAATTGGTATAGAGAAGAGGAAAGCAGTGATAGTTGGTAGAATATTCTGGTTTGTTGCCAAAGCTGGTTTAAATGTGGTTTTAAAAACAGCTGTTAGTTTTTTTTTTATAAAATTGGCATATCTGAATAGTTGTCCAATAGCGCCAAATCACAACAAATGTTATCCCAAGAATAGAGGACTATGCGCCAATATTTGTAAACCTCATGGATTTGATGATCGACCAGAAAGTTGACCGGCTGCCATTATTGCAGTCTCTCGACAATCTTTGGTGCAAGCAGGTCTAGACTGTACTCAATGTTATTTTATTGACAAAGACCCAACATCAAGACAGGATATAATCCAGTCCTTTCTTACAGACAGGACTCAGTCTGATCTCATCTTAATCCCCCATGAGCTGAGCACTTTGCAGCATTTAGCAAGTTACAGTGGCAAGGACAAACTTCCTTTAACAGGCAGATAAGTTTTACTTTTCAACTTCATGAACATGAACTGTTCACTTTTGCATGGGAAAATGTCATGTGGTACATTTTTTGTGAAGTGTTTTAGTGACTGTATAGTTATAGTGTGAATACATTTTTTATGACACTCTAATGTTGATTTTAAAAAGCAAATATGGTCTTTATGTCTTTTTATATTTTACTTGTTGTTTGTTGCCCTTCTTGTTTTTGTACTTATTGCTTGTATATGTTTCATCTGTCTTTAATTTGAAATGATATAACTGTTGTATAATATCTCGTCATGTTTACATGCTTGGACTCCAGGAAGGACAGTCAGTGCCTTGTTAGTGACAAATGTGGATCCAAATAATTAAATAACTAAATCACTGAGCCGTGTGCTGGTCTAATGACGCCCTCCTGTGGTCACAAGAGGAACACCAGGAGTCACACTCACTCTTATAGACAATTAGAAGTACATGTCTGTGATTTCCATTCATGCAACAACATACATCACATGCTGGATCAGTCAGTGAATCAAAATATTAGAGCAAAGATTAGAAATGTGTGAAAAATCCTCCTCCTCTTACCTCTTGTACTCTGTCTCCAACATGGACCCCAGCTTTCTCTGACGCTCCTCCTTTAGTGACTCTGGAAATGAAGATGCCCTGAAAGAAATGTGACAGAAACACAAGAGAGTTTTAATAGGGACTACTCCTTTTATCATCGCTTAGTGTTTCATGTGCAGCAGGGTCCTCAGGTTATGATGGGGTTATGAAGTATCATGGTTATGATTTATGCATGTAGGTATCAGAGATGAGGATTAGACCTCATTCTGGTTTTGAGAGCTGGAAGTTCTCTGGTGGAGCCTTGTACTAGGAAGCAGCTAACAGGGTGACTTCAGTGTTAATCCAGCTTTTGATTTAAATTCAATTTACAATTTTATAGTTTTTTTTGTTTCACTTTCTATTTCTTCTATATGAAGCTCTGTGAGCTGCATGTTACTATAAAAGGTGATGTTGGACTTCTCACAGGCGTTGTTTGTTATGATGAGTAGTGCTGAACACCTAACCTCACCATGTGCAGCACAGTAATGCTTATTTTGCTTCAAGCCTGGGAAATATGTAGGCCCCATTACTGAGAGTTATACAGTAGGTTTCGCTGCGATACCATCTTTATTATACAGTCAATGGATACGATACGCTACAATGCCTTGTGTGATGTCACTTTAAATCCCATTATTAAGTTTGTTTGTATTTTTGTCTATTTGAAGCTGCAGACCTGAACAGCTGAGCAGTGCGCTGCAGGCGGAAGAGCATGTCTGTACTGCATTTGCAAATGAACAGGCTTTCTGGTGGCAAAGTAAAGTGCTGGAAAAAAATCCCAGTGGAGCGTACACTAGTCTTTCAAAATGAGTTAAATTACATGGCAGAACTGGCCCTGTCTGCAGAAATCTGTAGCCTAGCTTGCATGCCGTTGCTCCCTGGAGTTTCTCATTACAGGGGCCGAGCTGAGCAGCATCCTTTGTGGCTACAATTACTAGTGATTTAAAACATATACAACCCCACTTCAGAAACACTGAAATATCCCTTTAAGCAGTTTTTATGCATGAACATGTTACAATGAATATGGTCATATTTTGGTGAACGGGGAACTGAATGGCTCACTTTGCAACTCATGCACTGTAAGGCAGCTGAAGTCAGAACACACTCTGCATGACGCTGCTAACAGTACAGATGTAGTCAGCTGTGTCGATAAAGCTACCTGTAAAGGAGTTTTATGAACAAATCAGGACAGATCCCCATGACTAAAAACTCATACGACTTAAGAGAGATTACTCTTTTTGAGAATAGAGAATAATTCACTTTTTGTGTTTGTTTGTTTGTTCAGTGTTTCATTACCTTTAGCCCTTTTATTTTAGGGGATGTGGATACAATGTCTTATTGTGTTTTACGAAGCAGATATTCCCTGTGTGTTTGGATGTCAGAGCCTTTAGCCAACAGTAACAGTTATATGTTTATTTATACACTACCAGTCAAAAGTTTGGACACGCCTTCTCATTCAATGGTTTTGAAGATGGTTGATATGATCTGGTTTTGCCATAATGTGAATTACAACAGTAGTCAAATAGGGCTATCCATTGTGTACTAACCCTACCTCTGAACAACACAAGTGATGGTCTCAAAAACATTAAGATGGCAAGTCATTCTACAATTAACTCTTGACAAGGCTCATGTTAATTAGAATCCATTCCAGGAGACCACTTCATGAAGCAGACTGAGATAATTCTAAGAGTGTGCAAAGCTGTCATGAAGGACAAAGGGGGCTACTTTACAGAATCTAAAATATAAAACATATTCTGCTTTGTTTAACACTTTTTTGTTAATTAAATAATTCCATATATGTTCTTTCATAGTTTTGATGCCTTCAGTATTAATCTACAGTGTTTAAAATAATTTAAATAAATAAAACCATTGAATGAGAAGGTGTGTCCAAACTTTTGAATGGTAGTGTATGTTTTTCAGAGTTGTGTTTCATTGGGATTGTATTGGCTTTTAAACTTAATATCTGTGCATGATTCTACAGTAGAATACATTCATTCATTTAGTTTAAGAAAAGTCAATGATTGAGGTCCAAGGACTGAAGCACAGAAGGCTCTGTTGAGAAATGTGTCTGGAACTTGAAAGCTTTACAGATTTAGCTGCTTCCACAGTAATACAGGATGAACAAATCAAGTACAAGGACAGAGCAATAGTTCATGTTTGAAAACAGCCATACACTGCAAACTCAAATTCATATGTACATGCAGAAAGAAACCTTGGGTTGTTTGTTAATTTGATATTGAGTGGCTTGTGACCACTTAGTATGATCTCATTTATTCGGCTTACTAAAGCCAAATAAACAAAACACATCCTCCGTCTTTAGCTCAGCACAGACCTCAGGATCTTTTGCACCAAATATCACAACTACAACTGTTAGAAAACAAAACACCTTAATAGTGGTTGTGTAAACAGTAATATTAACCTTGTTTTTCATGTGAACATCATGTTCTGATAAGATCAAAAGCAGGAAACAGAAGCTATGGTCATAACAAGCATGTAACCAGTCTGTGTCAGTTAAAACATAGAGACTGAGCTACGCTGTATGTTCAGCTCAACCACTCACCTCATCATTGTCTTTGTAAGGCAGAGAGCCCCTCCCACCAGCAATACTGAATCCCAAACTCCCCCTCTGACCAGACACTTTGATCTGCAACTAAGAGGAGATGATTTTTATTACAAATAAAAGCATGAAATTATGAGCGATTAAGGCGAGAGTGGAGATGACAAAGCTAGAACAGCAATTATTCACATGCAGAGACAGTCTGACATTTAACAAAGATCCACAGAGTGCTGTTACTCTTAATGGCACTTGGGAGATGAATGTTTCCTGAGGAAGAGTCCTTTCTGAAGAAGACCTTGGACTCGCCGTGATGGAGGACATCTTAATGTTGTCTCCATGGTGACCGGGCCCTTTGTGAAGAGCTCTGGGATGCTGAGATTTTCTGCTGTCTCTGGTTTCAGTTCTCTGAAGAGGAAACCAACAATGTGAGACGTCTTTGTCTAACAACCGGCTCACACAGTGCTGGGGATAAGAAATTAGTCTGTGCTCTTGTACGGTGGCCCTGAAGGTCAAAACATTTCAGAAAACACAGTGCTGTAATAATGGCAGGGTTGAACAAAACAGGTTTTAAAAAAAACATTCAACAGAATACAACAGCTGACTGAAATTTAGAAACCTCATTTTCACATTCACAACAAAAGCATTTCACAAAACAAGACATCTCTAGAATTTGAGGGACATGACACAAAACACAAAATTGCACAAAACAAGACGTTTCAAGACCAAAACAACATTTCATTAAACACAAGTTTCCACAAATCACAACATTGTACGGAAAAAAAACATTTGACAAAGCAGCTTTTTAGATAAGCCAGAGACATTTCACAAAACACAAAACATGACGTCTCACAAATGCTTTTCAGAAAATAAACAGACTAAACAAAAAAAAAAACACACAAAACAGTGACTGATGCCCAAAACAACATTTTAAGAAACATCAAAGTTCCAGCAAACATATGTATTTGACAAAACACAATAAAACTTTTCATGATGCACAACATTTTAAAAACACAAGCATTCCACATAACACAAATCCTCACAAACTACAACATTTCAACAAAACATTAAAGCATTTCACACACATGTAACTTTTTTTTAATCTGAAATGTTTTGACCTTCAGGGCCACCGTATCTCTCTGGAGAGTCAATCCACTCACATAACGTTTGCAAAATGACCGATTCTAAGAGGATAAAACATCCAGATAATCATCCTCTCAGATATACTCTCTACTCTCTATATGTTATACAAAGTAGCATTAGTGTAAGCCTGCAGCAGGATTAAACCACCTGCAGAGGAGCTGGCTCATAAAAACGTGAATCCCCCCATCCAAACAAACCCAGATAAAAAACAATGACTGGATAAGAAGCCTAAATTGGAAAACAGACCTCCTTGGGTTGCTCAATTTCCTCTGCTTCCTTCTCAGGGCTGTAGAAGAGACTGCTCGCATCGTCCCCAGCCGGGGGCAGACCAAACCCCGGCTGCTGACTCTCTTTGTTCGACCCCCAGCCGAGCACGGGGAAAGACCAGTTTCTGCAGCTGGTCCTGAGGGACGGGTTAGTTTGAGGATTTCTACACTCCTGGAGATTATCAGAAGAAACCCCCCGCTGCTGATGAATGAATGTTAGTGCAATGTATTCAAAGAACAAACGAGGGACAGTGTTGAATAAGTGCTACATATGTTCCATAAAGTCATGTGGCTCATCTTTAAAGTGTGCACAGGCTTAAAGTAATAGCAGTAGTTCTCTGAGCTGATCCTGTGAGGAATCTCAGGCGTTCTAGTGGAGCTGCTGATAATCAGTGCAAATAAGAGTCATTATTGGAGCACCAGGGGGCACCAAATCAATCCTTACATTACCACAGAGGGAAAGTGAAGCTGCCTTATTACAGTCTCTCAGTGTTGTTGTTCTTAAGAGCACAAGTTACACAAAATTAATGCTCCAAAGCTTTTCTGTCTTTTGCCTAAATGTGTCCTCTGATGCAGCATGAGGAAGCTAAAAGAGAGTAAAGGATGATGTCATGCTTGGAATTGATTTTCACTGAAGAAGGTTCCTTTAAATGGAAGGCAAAAAGCAACTCTGAAGAAACAAATTGATCAGTTTAAGGCCTTTAAATGAATATATCACAGACTCATTGATGTTATGCATCAAGACAGAAGAAGCTGTCCAGTATCCTCATGGTTGTATAACTACTACTTGTTAAAAGAAAGGGTTACTTGTCTTAAAAAGGGGCATGTACAATACAAAATGAGATCATGAATCATTATAACTTAGTATTTTTGAATCCTTCGATGTAGTTTCTCTGTGTTTGGAATGCAAAGAACACAAATATGAACATTTTCCTGTGTAACTGAAGCATGCCTTTGTCACTACAACATGCAGCACGTGCAGGATAGACAAGTCAAATACGACACATGCTGGCAAAGCTGTACAGGAACTATGTGCACTGCTGGACAGACATGAGTGATGGAGGGGTTAGAGAGTGGATAACCTGCTTTATTGCCTCATATAATTTTATGTCACCATTTCCTTATTTTTGGATATAGGTATTAGAAAAGAGCAAACCAGCTCTGTCTTGTTTTCTCGTAGGACGATTGAAAGTTTGTTAGCCTCACTAACACCAAGTGGAAATTTAAGATAGAAGGTATTAGATGTTTTCCTTGACAAACTGACTTCCAGAATCAAAGCAATAACAAACATGTCATTTAGTGTTGCACTCTTTTTATTGATCAGTGGTTAAAAGTCATCCAGGTCTCGAGGCGCAGTGCCTCTTTGAGATCTGTTCTGTGCAGCTTGATCAGAAAATAATTAAAAACATTAAAACAAACAGTTGAACCAATCACTCTGGTCCACTCTTTAAAAACAGAAGAACACAGTTTATCATGTACCACTTAAAGAATTTAAGATACGCCAACAAGTGCATTAAAGTGGAACTTCTGAAAAACTGCATTTTAAAAGGATGCCGTCTTTGTGGTACGAGCCCCATTTACACCAAACCACCCATTATCATTTTAACAGTACTCTTTGTATAAGGGAGAAAACTCGTTTAAAAAAAAAAAAAAGCTGTTTTTGGCATTTATTTGAAGATATAGCAAAGCAGTGAAGCACAGCACATATAAATAAGACAGCATCATTACTTCAGTGTAATTAAAGTTTGATGTGCAGTACTTAAAATTTAATTTAATTCAATAATCAAAAGTCTTTCTTTTCCAAAAACAGCTCAAGATGTTTGACAGGTTTCAAGGCCATTCACTCCCCGAATGAAAACTCTGGTTTATATGGATGATAAGACATTAGTGACTGTTTTGTTCGTTACTTTGATGATAAAAAAAAAGAAAAAGAAAAAGGTACCAAGGTTTAAAAAAAAAGTTAAAAATCTGCAACTGATTAAGAAATTTGCTATACATTTTTATTTACATCTGAGCTGCCAAAAAGTATAAAAGTATTGATATTCACAAGAAGACTATACAATAATCCTTAATCAGTAGGTCCAAAAACTCCTGCCTTTATGTTTGCCCAAAATGTAAAAAGAAGTATTCACCCAGTGTTTTAAAAATAGATATAGAACAATATATATAATACATTTATGAAGGTTTGACCACATTATAAAGACTTATGATAGTGCAACTATCTAAAGTATATTTTTAAAAAGAGGCATTTAAAAAAAGTAATCAATCTTTAAAATTTCTTTAAAAAGGAGCGTCTCTGTGCAGATCATTGCAGCGGACATGAATTCAAAAAGAGGAAGGCACGGCGGCCCCGATACACCAAGTCAAACACGCTCTCAGGACTGGAGATGGAGCACGATTACAGGCATCCCAGGGTTTAATCAGAGGGAGGGTAGGCCACACCGGGGGTCATAGGTAAGAGAAAAAAGGGGGGCGGGCTGCAGGGGGGGGGGGTTGTGCAGGACGACACGGCCAGACACAGGAGGTAAAAAACATTTCTGAGGTAAAAGGTCACACAGACGTGGTCACTCTGTCTGCAGCGTTATTGACCTCATTTTTGTTGGAGTCCAGGCCTTTGGCAGCGTTCAGGTCATTGCGGAGGTTCTCGGCTGCTTTCTTCATCGTCTTCAGCTCGCCGGGGTGAGGCGTGGCCCGTCGGAGTAGAGTTCCCTGTGACGTGTGGAGAAAGGTTCACTCATTAGATTTTGCATCACTACAAACAGACTCGTGTGTTTTCCTCGCCTCTAGTGAAACTTAACTGAGACTTGTTACAACACATCAGCAGCTTGTAACAAAGTGGCATCATTTTGCTTTAGATCTTATTCATCCCAGCTGCAGGGGAAATATGCTCGTCGTATGTATCACTGGATGCACTCAGTTCACAATTTTGATGCAAACTAAATCTCATGGACGTCCCATAAATAGATAACCTTCATAGTTAGTCACTAAGAAAACTCTTAATAGGCCACATTTGGATTTTCCTGCCTAGTTGCAATCATAGACCGTACAATATATGAACTCAATGATGTCACCTTTTGGTTTCTGAAAGGGGGTAATGAAGCCCAAACATGGCCGCTGCCATATTGAAAATTATGTCTTAAACTAACTTTAGGCTTATCCAAAAAACTGGCACAGATGTGGTGCTGAGGCAGGCCTTTTACCTCCTGGCAGCACACCCACCAAATCAGCCTGACACCTTGCCCTGCCTAAATATGGGGGGGGGGGTTGTACTAGGTTCTAAACATTTTTGATTCTTTTTTTTTTAAGTTATATTTTTTGGCCTTTTTGCCTTTATTGGATAGGACAGCTGAAGAGAGACATGAAATATGGGGAGTACAGAGTGGGGGAAGACATGCAGGAGGAGATGGTCAACCGGCCGGGAATCGAACCGGCGACCCCTGCAACAAGGACTGTAGCCTCTGGATGTGGGGCACTTAGACCACTAGGCCACCAGCGCCCCCCAGCGCCAACATTTTTGATTCTACTCTAAAAATGTGCATTTAAACATGTGGCCTAATGGGGTTTTCTTGGCTTTTGGAGACAGCCTCAAGAGGACACTTGAGGAACTGTGTTTTTCCTTCCACATCTGATTAATATTGTATCAATTTTAGATAAGATAGTGGGCAAACCACAAGAACGTCAGAGGAAGAAAGCACAGAGCATCTTAACAGATAGTTCACATCCTCTCTTCTGCCAGTTTGAACCTCTGAGCTCAGGGAGGCGTTATAGAGTCCTTCTGGCAACTAAAAACATATTCAAGAAGTCACTCATCTCAGATGCAATAAACATTCTCAACCTCACAAGATGACTGATGAGATTGAATCCCTGACATAACATGAACTGTTTTTAATGTGTATTTTGCTGTCCTGGTTGATTATGATTGCGTGAATGTTCTTGTGCCCACATTATGTAACGGGAGAGCCTACGGAAGACTTCCACCTTGGTGAACATTAAAGATTTATTCTATTCTATCTTTATTGGCTTCATTTATCAACACTGAAAAATCCATCCAGGTGCTGCACGACCTCTGCTGTCTGTGGGTTTTTGTGCAGAACCAAAATGAATCAGAGCTCCCCCAACTACAGTATGCAGGATCGAGGCTGAGGAGGGATGATGTTCTCCTGTGTTTAAATGCATGTTTGGTCTCCATGCTCATTTTTCTGACACTGAGAATCATACATGTTTGGCCTTTTTCAGCATTATGATTATTAGTAAAAAAAAAAGAGTGTGGTATAAAGATAAGCCTTGGACCTCAAACCTTTAAATGATCCCTTGATAACACATCTATTAGATAAGTAAATTAATTTCATGATCATGACTAGATCACTAATGGCTTGTACTGAAAACTAAAGGCAAATTAAGAAATATCAAGTCAAGGACAGGACAGACCCAAAAATCAACATCTGTTTGCTGGTAATTTTGATAAAGCCTCCTGATTTTGCTCTCCTGACATTCCTCAAACACCATCTGCAGGTTTATGTTTGTGCTCAGAGTAACATATCACCAACTTCCCCAACTTAAAGATGGATTGCAGTGTAATGTTTCCCCTGGGCTTGCTGATCTCACCTTGTCATCATCCTCCTCCTCGTCATCATCCAGAAAGTGAATGGCACTGATCCGGTTCATGGCTTTGTTGTCCCACGTATCTTCTGACATGTCATTCGCCAGACTCTCCAGAGCTCCACAGCGGGCAAGATTATCAGAGCCTGTAGTAGTTTAGGAGAGAGACAACATAATTTTCAATACAGGGTTAGGTGCACACAATAAAATGCTCTGATTGAGTCAAAGTGAACGCTGACGGGAATATTTCTACAGATTAAAATCAATATGGTTGTTGCGATTGCTTCCCAGCACGCCGCCAACTCAAGAAATGAAAGCTGTCACACAACCCGGAGCCTGAAACTGCCAGATCACAGTTTCAAATCCCAGCTTAGTCACAAGCTTACAGCAACACAATCTTCCCTGCCCCCACCTTAGCCTCAGCCTCCCTCATCTGGCCTCCACCCGTCTAATATCTGCATCACTCAAGAGCGAGAAAGCACGTTACAGAAATGAATGGATGCCTTTGATTTTTAAAAGGAGAAAAACTTCCTCTTAAACGCAAGAAAGAACGACAAGAAGGAAAGCAACACTTAAAATAGAATTACAAATACGCTTCAGACTGAAGTGCTGGAGGATGTCGATGACGGCTGAAGAAAATAAAACAGAATGAACTGCTGTATCAGGCGGAGATCAAGCCGGCCCTCAGCAGCATCCTTATAACCAGCGGGTGAGCTTTTAATGGCAGCAGGCCAGCCGCTGCTAAGCCTCTTTAGCTGTCCAATCCAACGCATTTCTGAAAACATAACCAAGGAGGGCCTCAAGGGACAAGAGAGGCCCTGATCTGATACAGAGGATGTGATCCCTTACAGGACCTCGTAATCGACAGAAAAACTGCAGGGAAGGATGAGAGAGCACGGAACACAGTGTGCTTCTCCGAGCGGATCATGTGATAATGTCATGAAAAACCGCCGGGCACTAAATACTCAGAGACCATAAGTGATGAGGAATATTACTCAAATGTCATTGTGATTGTGCAAAGTCATTTTACTTCAGAGGAACACAACACTTTAGATAAACAGAGAGTTTAAAGCCTCTGGGAATGTGGATCTGGGTTATAAAGTTAAAAGTCTTTTTAAGTATCCGCTCAGATCTAAGAAAAGATTTCCCTATCAGAGAAACCTAGATCAGAAAACAGCTCATTAGGGCCTTTGGATCATTTCTTTAAACTGTGGAGGCTGATCTGGTTTAGACTAACATCTGTCTGCCTCCTCTGAACGCCCAAATCAATGTGAAGCTCAAACAGTTTGATCTCTGAGTCAGAATCAGAAATGATCTGAATATACTCATGTCATCTGGTTAGATACAAATTGCTTTTGTTGTACACACCGTAGCTAGCAGTTAGCGTGCAAATGTCACAACAGCTAAGATGTCCCCAACTGCTCCAAAAGCTACAAATGCTATGCTAAGTGACGGCTCTGTCGTGTTAGCTAGTGCTTTTTCATCATAGAAGAAAATCCCTCTGACCCCGCCCAACATCCCGAGCCAGAAATGGATCATCATTATATCTGTGCAATATGTTTACAGCTATCTGTGCAACATGTTACAGTTTATGTGCATAATCTTTCTCTCTGATGCAAGTTTTTTTTCCACTGTGCATCAAACATCAGCTGCTGCTCCATTTTCTAGGGCTTAATCTTTTAATTTTGTCTTTGATTTGAATGCATGTTGTTTGGTTTTAGTTACAATACACCTTAAAAATGAAAAAGGATTACTTTGTTTACAAAGAAATATAAGAGAAAAAATATATATTGCAACTGTCCATATCTGAGAATTGAAATAAAATAATGGTTATTTCAATTTTGAGTTCAATCCAGTTTTCTTGAAAATCGTTAAAGAATCGTGAGTGAATCGTATCGTGAGGCAATCAAATCGTGCGTTGAGTGTATCGATCCCTAATGACTAGATATGATCATCAAAACAAACATCAATCACAGTCAGTGTTTAAGTTCCTCTTCCTATTTGTCATGCTTTATTGTGATTTCTGCAGCCTGGATTTTGGAGCAGCTTTTTGAAAAAGTTGAAATATAAGTTGTGATGTTTGAGGCCTCTCTTTGTGACGCTCATTACACAGAGACAGTGAACAAACAACACCAGCACTGTAGTAAAAAGCATCTATTGGCTATGAGGGTTGTTTGTCTCCTGACATAATTTCCATGAGTTTTGGAGCCAAGGTGACAAAAAAAAGTGAAAGTTGAACGTAACTATTCAATTCAACTTATCAGTCAATAATGGAGCGCCGCCTGCAAGCTAGTTCAGGCAGACAACTCAAGCTGCACTCATTAAAAGTGATACGTCATCATCCTCCTATCAGCTGATTTTAACATCCTCATTTGGCATTTTTTTTAAGCTGCAAGTCTCCCTGTCTCTACCTCCGCTTTGAAAGTGCTCCTGCTGTCCTGCTCAGTGCTGTGTGCAAACTTCGTACCCACCTGGGGGTTAGTCCCATCTCATTACTCCTAAATGTCTGCATTTAAATAATCTACAAGGACTAATGAGGTTCAGAGCCCATACTCAAAACACAATACTGTATTCTGCAATAAACTTTATCTTAAGTAAACGTGAGTTGTCTGACTGAACTGATTTTGAACTAAGGATCTCCATTTCAATGCAGCAAAAAACAAAAGAGTAATCCAAACATTCATCATTGTCTTGATGATCTTCTACTTGTTATTATTGGGGCTTGCTGTAATGAAACTACTGATATGAGACAGGAGGATCAATATCTCACTGCAGAACACTCTTTGAGATCACCGCTGACTCACTTTTGGAACAAAGCTTGTGGTTGTTGGAATTAGTTCAGTATTAAATATCGGCAGAAAACCCACAGCCAATTCAAACTCATATCAAGAACATTTTCAGAAACTTCTAAAGAAAAAGGAATAACATGAAACTAATATATAAAAGCACTTTTAGATTCATACTGAAACTGAAATGTAACCCTTAATTGCAGAGTGAGAATGTTATTGTGAATTTGGGTTTCCAATGGCTTCTTAATATGAACATAAACATGTGTAAACAAACGCTGCTTCCAAACATAAACACTGTCTAATCATTGTTCTCATTCTGGACTGGTTGATTGAATCTGCAGAGTTGCTGCAGCTGAAAAAACCAAAGACTCATTTTGGTTACTCTAAATGTATTCCTTCACCTCAATGAAAACTTTACCTTTGTTGTCAGTGTCATAGGGCTGCTGAGGCAGCAGCACACAGGTCAGCACCTTCTCCCCCGTGTCCGGATCCTCGTCAGTTTGAAAGGTGAGGAGTGGTTGCGACTGGTTTTCTGACAACCATAAGGCCTTCAGCCGCAGCGTGGTCAGAGACATGGGTAGGTGGACGAGCCTGAAGACAAACAGGAAGATAAATCAGTGGAGAAAAAGAGAAGCAGATACATGCTGCCGTGTGAACATGTGGGATGAGAGCTTTAGTCACGTTAGGATAAGAGACTCAGCAGCTGTTTTGACATGGAAGGAGACACTTCCCAGACACTGAGGTGAACATGTTTGTGTTAGCCTGAAGCAGCAGACATTGCTGCAGCTTCATCTGAAGGCACAGCTTGGACCAAAACAGGTACAGGCAGAGAAATGGAGGCAAAACAAGCTTGGACTGACCGTGAGTAACACAGTCGAATCATGAAGACTGTCTGAGGAACCAGAAAAGTATTTATACATTTATATGATCTGATATCTAGTCTCTGTGAGGAGCTTCTAACTGGTTATGAAACAGATTCAAAATTGATAGTGATGCCTGCAAAAAACAAACAAGATCAGCAACAAATCTGACATTTCTGTACTGTTAGTTTCATTGCCTGAAACCGCCGCAAGCAGACCAGCAAGCTGTCAGAGCAGAGGACTGATAGAGCGCTGAAGAAGCATTTTCAACAGCAACTGATACAAAAAGAAAAAGAGGATGTGTTCTGTCAGAAACTACGACCTTTGTAGAGACAGAACAAGATCAGCAAAGACATAGGATGAACACCTTAGCTCACAAGAGGCATCAAAGTCAGCACAAACCCAACGTTTCTCATGAGTGTTAACTGTAAGGTCTTGAAATGACTAGATTTGAACAGGAATTTGAACAGGTGTATAAAAACTGTCTGACAGTGAGAGATTTGTACAAAGAGGACCTGAGTGTCTTTAAACGCACCTGTTTCCGGACACATCGAGCACATGCAGCTCTGTGGCTTGTGACAGCTCTGCCGGTATCCTCGTCAGTCTGTTCTCTCGTACACAGAAGACATTCAGCCCGCTGCAGCCCCCGATCTAGGAAACAGAGGAGATCACATGATCAGGCTGCATGTCAGTCACAGTGCAGGTTTCCTGTGAAGCTTGAAAACATAGTGAAGGACACACAGGGATAACCTGAAAAATGTCACATACATGCACATGAATCTGTTTTCTGTCAACACCAGGATAAAGGAAACCAGCGCATTGGCTCTTTATTCCAGGATTGATGATCTCGATAGCAGATCAGATAAGTAAATGGGATCAAATGTCAACGGGATGTGGCAGAGTGACCTAAAATAAGGAGCAATTAGGCTTAGTGTCCAGACAAAGCAGAGACTTGATGGGTGAGCTAAACTGTAGTTGTAATCTATTAATCTGCTCAGATGTAGACCTGAGCAGGATATCAGTGCTGCTGCACAGATTCATCATGTTAAAAGAAGCACGTTAAGCTCATCACCTACGCCAGTAAATATGAGAGTTGGAGGGAGAAAGGAGAGGCTGGGAGAGTGCACAGAGGTTTAAACACACAAAGAGCTTAGCTATTAGTTCATTATTTCACTGCAAAATGCTACAAATAGAGTGTTTTAAGATTTCATACATAAAATAGCCAATTTAATAAAGGTCTTGTTTTTTCTTTTTTTTTGCTTCCTTTCTAAATGAATAGTGGCGTGCTGCATTCACAAAAGGGAGTGTAGTGACAAAGCACAACCTAAACACAAATCAGATACATTATTACGCCTACTTCCATGCGAGCATGAGCAAAATTCAGCCATGTAAAAAAGTGTTATGAGCATCAAATCAACAATCAATAAAATCCATAACACTGGGCCAATGGTCAAGTAGCTCAGAGCAGCACTAATCAATACTCGGACCATGGCTACACTCGGATTGTCAGAGACATCATGCAATGCTGGTTTGAGAAAACGGTGACACCATCGATTCATTATCTAGGCCAACTGTTATTTTACTCCACACACTGCAGGCTTTGCATCATTAAGACACAGAGCCATTGTGCCACGTCTGAAGGAGCCTTTCAGATGAAGCTTTAAAACCAAGCAAGCGTTCACTTAAACAGACGAGAGGTTGGAGAAGAACGTCATGTACAGACACAATGGATGCAGTCAGGCAGAGCTGAACAAAACAGAACTCTGAGCAGTAAAAGTGAAATAAGAAAGCTCCACAAGTGAGAGCATTGTTGATGCGAACGTGAATGAACTTTAGACAGTCTAAGCCAACGAGACGAAGATGCATTAAAGAATTACATAACTGGATTACTGTCTTCCTTGACAGCACATAAGTCAACATGCTGTGAATGGATTTTATTTTGGTTTGTCCAAACAGGCCCGCCAGGCCTTAAGATGTAAAACATGACTGGGTTTATTTACATCCTGTCATTTTTACATGTTTGCCACCTGCAGGGAAACTAGCGCACTGCTTTTTCTGTATCACTATTATAAAGAAAATATATATTATATATCGATGACATTACAGCTCCCTTAAAGTAAAGCCATCAAAACTGACTGGCTGCAGAATAGGCAGTAAAACCTGCGTCCTCCATGTTAATAGATGTGACATCGGTCAAACTCTAAAGACATGATGCATTTCACTCTTCATTTCCTGTTTTCATAATTAGTTAGCTTATTTAGGCATGCCCCTTCTCCCCAGAGTTGGACTGATTAATTCGAGCTCTTTAAGAGAATAAACTCAGTTTTAGTTTTAAAGAACCATATCTTAAAATTTTGGCTCATCGGCTGCTCTGTTGCCATTCAGGGCCTGTGTCCACTAATGGTAATTTTTGCACTGACGGTGCCCACAACCTCAATTTCCAAGCACTTCTCACTGGTGTTTACTGTAGCTAGATTACGAAAGCAGCACTTCTGCTTACCTTAGAAGTCACGGAGAAGTCTGTTCTAAAATGCTCTGTATGTGAGCACAGTAACAACAAACAGTTAACGCTGAGGGTGTTTTTGCACTGAAAATGCTGAATGGCACTGGTTCGTCAGTCCAGTAAATATTGTGAGTGGACACAGGCCCTAAATCCTCCTTTAAGTGCAACTGTGTGTCCTGAAACATGAAACATGAAAACCTTACCTCCTTAGGTAGAAACGATAGCTGATTCCTGTCACAGTTGAAGTTGGAAAGTCGCTTTAATTTCCCAACACTCCTCGGCAAACTCTGAAACAACAGACAAATAAAAACAATAAAAAAAAAACAGCATATGCTTAAACCTTTAGAGAGGCAGATAAGCATGTTTCCTAAGACTGTCTACGTCTTATCATTGTCTTCAGTGTTCCTGACAACTGATTAAAAATAATAAAAAAGAAAAATGTATCCATGAACACTACAACATGGACTGCTTAATTATTCCTGCATCATCAGCATAATGTGCTGCTCTCACGGGCAGAGACAAAAGAAGATGTGTCGCTCGCACAGTTGTTTCATTTATTAACACATAAACAGAGGAACAGACAGATTAGTGGTGTTTGCATTCTCTGTCAGTGCACTGCAGCAGATACTGTGTGCAGGTATGATAACCTGTCTCAAGTTATTTAAACTTACATTTAAACAAACTCCTACATCTAGTGATACAGTTTTTTTTAATGGAATATCTATGCACCTTAATATCTATATCATTACTATGATAAATATACATAAAGTTATTTATTCCCCACATTTTGTCCGACTGTTATGTCAGATTTCCAGTCTACTACTGAATAATATTATGCTGATGCAAATAATGCATTTATCATCATTATTATGGGGCTGAAGATTAAAAAATCTAAAACAATTTGATGTTATTAGTATTTATTTTATTTTTATTTAACCTTTATTTCTCAATACAAAAAGTAATTGAGATAAAAAATCACTTTCGAGAGTGTTCCCAATGATGTAACCTTTGTGACTACATTCCATTGAAAACATGATGTGATGTGCTGCTGCTTTCACGCTGCCTGTTTGTATGAAGGTATATATATTTCATGTTTGCATAATATATGTTTACCTCCTTAACAATCTGTGCAAAAGAACATTTATAAAAGTATCACTCCTTTTGGTCGTATAGTTGTGGTGTCTTCAATTATGAAAGTTTTTCCACATGTGAAAGAATACACAGTAAAGCAGTTGCATACACACCTGTAGCTGGTTCTCTGTTAGCACAAGCTCGGTGAGGCTTTCACAGTGGCCGATGCTCTCTGGAAGATAAGTTAGTCTATTCTGATCGGCTTTCAATATTGAAAGTTTCCGTAGTTTTCCTGCAAACAAAGAAAAAATGTAAGTTAATGTAAGCAGTTTGGATTCATTAGCAGGCTGATTAAGGGAAATTATGCCTGCATTATTTTATTTTAGTGACTCATTTTACTATTTTAACTTGTCAAAATATGTACAGAAGCAAAAGAGCAATACTCTGACAGATACAGTACACACAGTATCTTGTGTTGCATGGGTTTAATCTGCTTATAGCCATTTCAAATGAGGAGAAAAGGTCATTCACGTGCTTACCGATGCTTTCTGGCAGAGCATCAATTAAGTTCTGGGAGACCAGCAGGTCCGTTAGCATCACCAGGCCCCCTAGCTCCTCTGGGAGTCTCTCTATTTTGTTTTCTGATACGTCCAGACAGAGCATGCTTCTCATAGTGCCCATCTCCTGAAGTCCAGAGCAGAGACAAGTGGTAAGAAAACATGCAACAATATGTCATCAAAAACCATATATCCAGATCATCTAGTGAAGCAAAGTAGAAACAAGGTAGACTATATGCCCCATTTTAACCAGGGACTAAAGGTGCAGCCACCATGACAGTGTAACCATGTCTCCATGGTGTAGTCCAAAGCACTCAGAGTGGCTGAAACTAACTCTAGGTACGGTCTATTTACTATTATCACATGATTCTGAGCGAGACAAAACAAAGTGAGAGTGAGAGGATCGTGAATATAAGAAATATGTTGAATGATTGACTCACTGCAGGTACTTCGGCCAACTGGTTTCCATCCAGCCACAGGTCCTTCAAGCTGACAAGAGAGCCTATTGACTCGGGCTGCGTGGGAGAAAGAAATGTTGAAATCAAAAGAGTGAGGGCCAGGGAAAACAGAAGAGCAAGACACAAGAGGACAAAGGAGAAGCAAAGAACACAACGCAAGTGGCTCGGTGTTGTTATGTTCTATTAAGCAGTAGAGGTCGTTTTAAATTGAAAACATTGAGGTGTTTTCTCCAAGACTTTTGGGCTAAAAATAATGACATACATGTCAAGTTGGATTATGCTTTTTCAAACTTTGTCAAATTCTATTAAAATTAAATTCCAAAATGTAACTGATGATATTTGTTATACTCATATCTTATTTGGCATTCATGTAAATTGAACACAACTTTACTGTGTTTACAAAATGTACCAGAGAGGGGCTAAAAGAGAGGGCCAAACGATGTAATCACTAACTAATAATAAAGAACTGTGCAGAAACACAGCAGACAAACAGAAAACATGCTACAGTGTTAAGACTACAATGCTAGGTACACACAAATGAGAGATGAATTACAAATAAACTCAGACACACTAAGAGGCATTTCTTTGCCAGCTGATTTCGCTCGTCTTGTCGGTAAATCATCGGCCATCAGAGAGAGGCCGCTGGTACAAGATTACAGCTTAAAACCAAAGCTCAAAGCAGATGGTCATCCGCCCCGCTGTGTGATAAGAAGAGAAAGCTGTTCTCGAGGGATGCTAATCTACTGCTACCCAACAAGAACAAGGAAATGGGAAAAGTTTGGTTCGATTCATGTTGTGAGAAAACATGTTCCTCATCATCTAGAAGAAAACAAAGCTTACCAAACTGTACAGTTCATTATTCCCTAAGTCGAGTTCTTCAAGTCTGTGAAGGCAGGATAGTGACCTGTGGGTGACAGATAAGTTAACATCACTCATATAACATACAACAGTACTAACATGTATTTCCATATATAGATATGGAAGTTGATAAATACTCACTCTGGTAGGAATGTGAGCAGATTTTCTCGAAGTTCTAGTGAAATCAAATTGGAGAGGCTGCAAAAACAAAAGAAAGTGAGTCACTGTTTACAATCTTACAATGTCATTTAGCAGACGCTTTTATCCAAAGCGACATACATACGAGAACAAGAACAACACAAGCAAAGATCTAGACAAGAGGAAACAAGATCAGTAAGAGTAACAAAGTGCTTCAAGTCGATTTGGGAGCAGGTACTGCCAAGCAGTGTAAAGGCAATGCACAAAAGTAAGTAAGGATAAAAAAAAAAATTGTTTTGTTTTTGAGCACAACCTGGAGTTTTCTTCACAGCTCCTTCTCCCCCTGTCCACAACTTGGACCCATATTTACATCATGATGAGAGCTACAAACGTCTGGAAAAATGTCTCTTTACAATCAGATATCTGGGAACAGGAAGCACTTTAAGAGGCGAGTCGGTCTTATCGAGGCTGTAAAATCAGGACGGCATAAACAAGTGCTGCGGACTTGACATGAAGAAGCAAATGTCAAAAAGGCCATCACAGAGCAAAGTACAGGGTTATCTCTTGGAGTGTTGTTTGTCTCAGTGCTTTTACAAGCATTCAATTAATGGACGGTTTTATGACCACAGCTGACAAGCACAGCATAAAGTCCATGTCCATAAAAAATAATTCATGCTTCATGTTGAATGAGAGATGAACCAAAGAGCCGACGTGTTATTCAACGTTACAGAATCAGAAATAGATCAGAAATGAAAACAACCACCTCACTGCTTTAAGTCTCTGGTTTCTGTGAAAGATATTTTGTTCTCAGAAAACACTCCCATCTCAAGAGGAGATAACCCGCCGCTGTCATCAACCTCTGCCACATTTATCTTATCCACTTCTAAAAAACCGACACCATGTTTTTCCAGCTCTGTTATGGTTTTCATTAACCTTTTCCTCCTGAAGGAGCGAGAACGCTGCGTTATGTAAGTTAGATACGGGACATATGTGGGGCACATGCTGTACCATGAGGAAACACAGGGAGATGTTATGGAAGATCTCTTGAACTTGAATCCTCCATGTATACTCTATGGATGTGTGACCCCTCAGAAGCTGCGTACAAAATCAAAATACTTTGGATCAGTCATATATACAGTTTCACATCAATGAGGTTCACGCTCTTGTTTGTGTTCAGTTTGTACCTGTTGCCATGGCAAACATGAACAGCAGGAGAAAAAAAAAGTGATGGTGGACTTGTGGGAAGGAACACACATGGTGCGGAGGACATAAATCATGACGGAATGGACATTTAGACACAGCCAGGGAAGACAGGATTCACAGAAGGCAGACCAAGAGATATACAGACTAATAATGCAGAATGAGGTGCAAAGCAATCCTCAGTCCTCTTTGACTTTCATCAGGGTTTGAGTTTTTTGTACTTGTAATACAATACAAGACGACACTATACGAGACAATACAGCAGAATACCATAAGTTACGGTTCCATATGATAGATACAATACGGTATGGTATGATCAAGCGGCAACCTCTGGTCTAAAACTATGAGTCCAATGCAGAAGTGCAGTTCATCGAGTGTCCACTTGAGGCTGGCTCTGGAAGTACAGGAAACCACATACACACCACTTCAAAAAAGCCAATCTTTACAGCAGAAATAAACATGTTTACAGCCTGGTACAAAACACGAGTGTAGTCTGGATAGCTCAATTCTCGCACACATTGTATGGGGGTGAATTTTTTCATAACGCGGCAATTTCGAAGATATTAAGTTTTACATTATGAGAGGCACAGCTGACTTGACTGACAGGCGGGAAAACTGTAGCTGTTGGCTTGGAGGCTCAAAGCCCGCCTCTTAACGTCAAACTCGCTTGACAGCAGTTATGTTGAGTTCAGCATTTCCAAAATGGCTGCCGCCGACGACTGGCCTCAAAACAGCGCTTCAGAAACAGATGGGTGACGTCCAAGGATACTACGTCTGTTATTTATACTGTGGATGGGTATGATACAATACATGATGGTACGATAAGATACGATAGTACCATACAATACAATACGAAACAGTACGATATGATACACTAGGATATAATACAATACGAAGGGTTACGATAGGATTCGATACGATAAGATACAATATGATACAATACAATACGATACGTAGCGATACCACAACATACCATAACATACCATACAATATAATACACCAAGGTATGATACAACACAATACGATATGATACAATACAAAACGAAAGGTTCCGACAGGATTTGAGACGATACGATACAATATCATACAATACTATACAATACGATACAAAGCAATACAATACCATTTGAAGCGATACAATACGATACGATACAATATGATACGATAAAATATAATACAATACAACACGATACGATACAATACGATACGAAGCGATACAATGCGATATGAAGCTATACAATACAATACGATACAATACGAAGGGTTACGATAGGATACGATACAATACAATACGATACAATACGATACGATAAAGTATAATACAATACGATACGAAGTGATGCGATGCGATACAATATGATACGATAAAATATAATACAATACAATACGATACGATACAATACCAAGCGATACGATACGATATGAAGCGATACAATACGATACGATAAAATATAATACAATACGATACGATACGAGGTGATACAATGCGAAGCGATACAAAGCAATATAATACGATATGAAGCGATACAATAAAAAGCAATACAATACGATACGATAAAATATAATACAATACGATACGTTACGGAGCGATACAATACGATTTGAAGCGTTACAATACGATACGATTCAATACGATATGATAAACTTTATCATCTCTAAGTAATGAGACAATAAAAAGTGTCCACATTTACTCAGGTAAAGCAGAAGCGTAGCATCACACAGAGTTCAGGTCCCAAGCAGAGCAGTCCCTTTAAAAGTGGAAATGTTAACACCACAAATACTTTTTTAGTAGACGTTAGATCATTTTATATCCCCAGACTTAAACTACCTGGAGAAGCAACAACACACAACACAGCTACACCTGTTTGAGCATACGAAGGAACATTTTCAGTGTCAATGGTTCTCCCCATTTGTGTATTGCTGAATCAAATGAAGGTCTATTATTAGGCTTAATATTTTATCAGTGAAACTCTGGACAACACTGAGCCTAAAAGCCCGTCTATAAGTAACACTGCTGTTTCAAAGTCTTAAATCCTGAACTATAATCACTGAAGAAGCCAAGAGTCTTCTCTTGAATCATACAGCCATGCTCCCGTCTGACATGCACGCGTTATCCCCGAGAGGTTCAGCAGTAATCCTTAATTTATGTCAACGTGGCAAGCCAAGACAAATCTCTGTTTAGTTTAGCTCCGACAGCTTCAGCAGCTATCTAACGGTTAAAATATGCCATCCTAATCACTGCCAGAGGTAATTTAACATGTACTACTGGACAACATCAGTTCAAGTTTCACTGCGGGTATCAACAGCAGGAGCAGGCCTTTCTTTGTGGCATACAACACAAAACATATTAAAAGTACATGGTTAGGGAAATAAAAGGTTTCAGGTTAGTAGTGGATTCTGAGAAAGTCGGTCAAATGTCTGGAAATTAGCAACCTTTCTGACCCAAAGAGAGCGTCTAGTAGTGGAGTAATTTGATCCCTTTAAATCCATCCCTGTAAGCGTTTAAATCCAGTTTCCCTTGAATTCCAAACTAAAAAACAACCCTTGTGGCACTTTGACCTTAAAGCACATAGTTCTGTTATTAAATCCAATTATAACTAAACTCGACAATAACGCCGACCTCGTGGGAATAAGAATGCTGGCAGACAGGTCTCTTCGCCGCAGCACACTTTATACATCTCACAACAAGCCTGTTGCCTTTTATGAACAAAGACAATGCAGCCAGGCAGACGACACAGACGGATGTGTCTGAGGAGAGTAATGTAGTTGGTATGTTTACCCCTCTGTGGTGAGACAGAGGAGATTCTGGAAGACGTTACACCATCAGCAGAGAGACAGACAATAGAGCAGGCAGCACTTTGACATGTTATACGCATTTTTTGTTGTTTAAGTGGATAACCTCTGGTGTCTTTACAGTGGAAGGTATACATTTTAGCGAAGAAGAAACACTTTGGTGCCATGTGTTAATTGGCTGTGTGGGAGGAAGTGCTCTCAGGCTAAAAATACAGCAGTAATTGTCAACCTTGCCGCCAGATAAAAAGTCACTCAGACAGAGAAGTGCCACTCGAAAGAAATGTTATGAGTTCAATGCATTTTAAAATGCAGACATATTGAAGTGTACAGAGAAACACATTGGCTGCTATTTGAACCTGAAGTCATCTGAATTACATACATCTCAGACTTCTTGTGCATTAAATGCTCAGAAACATCATTTTCTAAAGGTTACAGTCATCTGAAACACCATCTTAAGCATCCCATCAAAGGACCACAGATATTAGTCATTATTTCTAGGTCTTATAAACTCTCCTTCTCTCTCCTGCTGTCTACCTTCATCAGAATATTTCACTGGCAAAGACAGGATGTACTCAATGTTTCAAAGCATGTACGATGAGGTAAAGCTTTTACTTACTTTCCAATGTTATCTGGAAGAACTTGTAATGAAATATCATTGATGGAAAGGCATGTGAGATTTCGTAGCTCTGGAAAGCTTTCAGGTAACCTGGAAAATAAAAGAGAGAGAGAGACAAAATGTGAGGTGCTGGCTGAAATAGAGCACACAGACAATGATCTAATTCAACACACTTAAGTTAATTTATTGGGCATCACATTTTGAGCTAATGTTGGACCAGCTTGTAAGAACAGAAGATCCCAACCAGGTGTTCATGTTTTTAAAGAGTCAGTTCTGTAAGTAGTGTTGAGCAAGAGTTCAGAACTACCTCAGCCATAAACTCTTGATAAGTGGAAATATTTTATCTGCTCTTTGCTCTTTACCTTTGCCCTCTGTTCTGCCCCGTCTTTTGTTAGTTGCAACTCCAAATCAAATGTTTCAACTTGTACATGAACATCAAACAGGCTCAGAGTATGTTTCTAATCAACGTTGATTGTGATAACAGAAGATAATTTGTTGCATTTGTTTGTTTGTGACTCAGAGCATGTCTGGATATCTTTTACAAGGTAACTGAAGTCTTTGTGCTCAGTTTTCTAACAAAGGGATCCTGAGTGCCTTCCAAAATTCTATTTTTCTAGACTTCTCTTGTTCAGGAGAAGTAGACCACCAGCCAATATTCTGTTTAAGTTTTTACCTCCTATTGGATATTAGAAGCTAGCCAGAAGGGACTACTTATAGGCTAGTAAATCCATCGCAGTAGACACAAATCATTCTCACTGTATCCTTAATGTCAGGGGTTCCCAAAGTGTGGTCCGGGACCCATTCTTCCTGAATGTTTTTTTTTGTTTAAGTTATCTAAAAATAGTACATTTTACCCTTTATAGTAAAAAAAAAAAAACATTCAACAAAGATAGTAGCTAAACCTGAAATAAAACCTTGAAAATAGAAATTGTAATGAGTTTTCTGTCTTTCTTTTTGTCAGATGACTCCTAAGTTTAGGGTTAGTGAACAGTTAATTATCAAAGCATCAGTAGCAGCAGGTTAATTCATAACGGCACAGGAAACACAGACACATGCTCATATAGGTAGGCTCATTTTCTGCAGACCAGCTAAATGAAGCCACATTAAACCACTTTGAGGGACAGTGGGGGTCGCAAGTCTTTGGCACCTATATTTTGTGGGTCGCGAGCTGAAAAGTTTGGGAACCCCTGCTTTGAGTTATGTAATTGTTGTGGTCTCTTACAGTTATGTGAGCTGGTCTGACAAAACAGGCTTCATCCCCCAACTGTCTCTATTCAAAACATCATTTGGAATGAATAAAGCTGAGCTCATTTACAAAACCCTGAAATCAGACAGGTTTATACATTCATGAAGCAAGCTTTCAACAAGTCTTCATAAACAAGCAGCACCTGTTTCTGGTATTTGGACCTTAGTGTACTGCATGGAGCTGCATGTAAACTAACCCTTCCTAACACAAACATCATTTCCAGATCAAATTAACGCTGAAACCTGCGATCAATCGTAGAATGACGTGTGCGTAAATGTAAGAGCTGAGGGAAAAACTCAGTCTTAGTTCCACTTATATTTTGATTCAATCAAGGTTGGTTTATTAATAAAATACAGAAGAGTAACTTCAGTATTTATTTGAATTGATGGGGGAAAAAACAATAACTTCTCTGTATCTGAATAAAAGAGAAATGTATACAGAGTGAAATCAGATTAAGGAAAAGAAAATGATACCTTCTTGCTAACTCGCAGCTGTAAGCAGACCTTTACTTTTCAACTGTTTAAATGGTGCTGTAGTCAGAGTGTGGATTTAGGTTAATACTGTGGAAAAAGAGGGTTGCGTGTGTGTGTGTGTGTGTGTGTGTGTGTGTGTGTGTGTGTGTGTGTGTGTGTGTGTGTGTGTGTGTGTGTGTGTGCACTTCAACAGTATTGAACTGTAAAGCCTTTGTACTGCTGTTCATTGCTGGCTCCTGAACTACATACTGTAATGTGGTGTGGTTCGTCCCTGCTGAGGTGCAAATTAGACTTTATCTCACCCACACAACCACGAGCATATTCTGCAAGCTGTCAAGGAGAGTGCATGAAAATACATAACAGCAGAATGTCTTAAAAGCATAGAATGCATGTGACGGACATATTCAAATATCTCTACAATTGTATTTAATTTTTAAAGACTGGCGTCCTTCTTATCACCCTATTATTCTTATATCCTGATGAGTAGGCCTGTACGTCCAAAAACCTCAACAGCTCATTTTTAGAAGTGACTTGTACTAAAGGAGTTCTTATGAAGGGGGGATGAATTGCCTTGAAATACCTTGTTAATGGATTTCCACTGAAATCTGCCACTTGGAGGGCTTTGCAGTATGAAATGCTTTCTGGAATTTCCATGATATCTGAAACAAAGAGAAAAGAAACAAGTTAAGATAACTTAAATACACCCCTCTACAAAGGTCTAAAACTTATTCTAACCCTATGATTAAAATCCTAAATAATCACAATATACAATCAACAGTAGTCAAATAAGACAAGTCAGAATAACATGTCACAGGATGTTGGTTTAAATGCATGAAAAATGATTCAAAACAATAAAAATGTCTCAATTCTTAAACAAAACATAAAATATGGTCGTATGTTTAAAGTCTCTCATGAACTTCTGACTCAGAGTGTTTGTACTCTCCTTTTCACAGAGTTTAGTTTCACTGACAACATTCAACAGCCCGTGTTGTTGCAGAAGAATCTTCACCGCTGTATCTAAAGCGATGTGTCCTGGTCTATAAAAACAACTTGGAGAACTCTAATGCAAACCATGCATCATTTTCATGCTTGTTTGTTGCAGCAACTTCACTCGAGGAGTAAATCTGTCAATGTGATTCATTTGCTGAGCTGAGTGCGGTGTTGCTCAATCGAAAAAATGCTCTGAAACATGTTTCTAAAATGCAGTTTGTAACAAATGTGAATGTGTTGTAATGTTAAAGTTTACTTTGCTGCTGATGTGCTCCATCAGCGTTTCTTCTTCTTACCATTTCGTGAGACGTCCAGTTCTACCAGCTGCATGAAGTTGGCTATTTCTGGAGGAAGTCTCTGGATCTCATTGTCACTTAGACCAAGTTTTCTTAGTTTCACCAGCTGGAAGAATGGCTGAAAGGAAGAGAGAGATTCACATTAGTAAAACTGCCTTGAAGGGTTTTGCATTTTAGCAATGATCTTTTATGTCACTGATGCATCCAGTAGTCATTTTCTTACACATGCAAAAGTAAAACAAAGCTTCGATAATGTCTTGTATATATTGTTTACCTGATGCATGAATGGAATTTCTAAATTTCCAATCAGTAGGTCATTGTTTTTCTCTTAGATCACCTTTATGAGAACTACAACTTATTTGAAAATAATGGAATGAAAGAAACACGAAGTCAGGCTCTATTTTTTCTATTAAGCCCCAACCCTGTTTTTTTTTTTTGCTTCTTTTCTTTTTTATTTGGGTTTTAAAGAATGTTTTCCATCCATAACCTGCAAATGGATAGGTTGTTGAGTGTTAGACAAGGGTTGGGAATAAATAAGTGTATACTTCTTCCCACTCCTATTCCAACATTTATATTCAATGTTGTCAAAATGTTGAATTGAGACTGTTACATATGATTACCATCCATCCTGTTTTGTTACTCTAGCAATCTTTAATCTGTTTCAAGAATAAGAACCAATTTCTTCATCATTTGCTTACAGTTTATGGGTCATAAGTTTGCCACAACAACAGCTTCATGATAAAGATGTGTACAAAATAAAAGGGCAAAGTCCGAGGAGGGAAAAACAACTTATAAAATTCTTGTTTTTTGAACACATAGAATTTCTGATGCATTTCAGGGATTCTGGAAATCTAGAATAGCTGCCATTGCACGAAGATATCCGTTTATAGAGATGTGAAAAACTGTCATCTGGTCCCCACCACAGAGGGTGGGATGTTCTGACTGCGCTGCATGTTCTGCCTGTTTTTGCTCTTCACACAGACTGTTTTTCCTGAATACACCAAAGCCTGCTGAGACATGATTGTAGTCCGAGAAGTATGGACCAAACATACTACAGATGGAAACCACAACACTAGACACAACACAGATTCATCATTTTTATGTGGAGTCTGAGATAAGGGCTTCATAACGCTTCTTCAGAAACCAGTGGGTGACATCACTGAGACTACTTACATGTTTTGTACAGTGCATGTATCTGACTAATTTGACCTCTGAGAAAGGGCAGGGGTTATTGTGGACATTGATAGCAACATGAGGTTGTTTCTTTTCCTGCTCTAACAGGGAACAGAAATAACTTGAGGGTGGGTGAAATGTCAATCAAGTTCAGACTGTTCATTCCCACACAGTTTGACAGGAGGGCTAATCAAGAAGCATGATTGAAAACACCTGTGGAGATGAACTGAGTGACTTATGATTGGTATACATTCTCTACAGAAACCTCCACTCTTCCCCTGTGTGACTGTAAATACTTCATGTGAGCTGTATCATGAGAACTGCTCTGAACAGGAGTAACTGTGCAGGACTTCACACAGAAGATGTTTTCACATGTCACAGCAGGAAAAGCAAGAGTGTCAATAATAAAATTAATGATGGCTGACTTTATTGAGCTGCTTCAGGCCCTGGTCTTGTGCATGCTGGCTCACTACTAAGGCTTACTTTGAAACTTGAACAGAACTAAGCCATCATATTAGTAATACTGTGTTCTTAATGTGACAAGACAAGCCAATATATCTGCTTTTAGGTGGAGATGAAACAACCTCCAATGTTTTCGAATGAATAGAAGGCCTAAGCACTGACTAGTTATTCACAGAATGATTGTAGATTAATACTTTAGGGATATTCAAGTGGAAAATGTTACAAAAGAAAACAACATAAAGGCTAGACTGCTATATTTCGCTCCCATTAGTTGGCTACTAACCTAATAAAGGTTTCAGATTGAAAATCAGATTGAGTACCAGGCCTCAGACAGTCATCCATAACTCATAGAATAGTTCGTGGTCACAAGCTGCTCATTTAGAGTACAGGGATCTGGGTCTGTTGTTAATTTTTGAGTGAAAAAGATCCATTTGGCAGAGTCATTAAAAAGGCAAAAGCAATTATCCCGAGCACATACTTGACGCCCATTACAAGAGCGGGCAGAAGCTTGTCGACGTGGTGGTAAAGCAGGGAGCTAGCTGTGCTGCTTCAGGTTCATTTAATGTTTTGGCATGAGCAGGGAAACAGTCTCATGAATTCCCCCCTCTGGCCTTTGTATTTTGGATGCTGCTGCTTTATTACAAGGCGGATTAGCAGGCTATGAAAGCTCAGCCGTGAAAGCAGCTCCTAAAACCACATCTATCATTCGATCAATCACTTAATTTGACTGCTAAATATGCTTTGGACTATTTTGATCTGCATGGCCAGTATGTTGCAAACGCATCTTTGTTTTTAATATCTATCCATGCACAAGCCTGTTGCATGTCCTATTTAATAGCATACTGTCTTATTATACTGTTTTGTGACCGGCTTGTAGATTATGTAAAATCATTTTCCTTCAGGACTTTCTGCCCAGAAGCTTCGCCCCCTTTGAGTACAGGAGACCACCATGTGTGTTTTAAACTCATCCTTTACACATTGTTCGAAATGAAGTCTAGATCTTCTCCAATAGCTAACCCAGCAGTGTTGATGCCGACACTTCACTGGGCTGCAACTTTTTCATAAGTTAAACACATAGTAGTTTTAATTTGAGGCACCACCACTATCTGACTAGGTCTGAAAATACATTATGGTGAAAGTTATAATGCTACATCAACTTCTGGAGCTGGTTTCACACATGACTCAAACAGTGGTTAACCTATTGACATTCCTAGAAAATCATAGCGCCTTGGTAGTCGCTGATCACAGAGCAGTATGGGAGGATTAGGCTACATTCTACAGGGGAACAACAACTAGCTAAGGACAGGTCCTGTTCGTATTGTTAAGTAACTTTAAAACCTCTCTCTCTGTCTTGGTACTCATCATACCCACTCTGGATAAAGCTTTGATGGTTTTTCATAACTGCATGGTTAAAAATGGAAATGTTGATCAAAACACTCATTCATTTGGTCTAAGTGTCTAGTCTGAAGGAAAAATGTGCCTTCTGGGAGGGAAACTGACTTAATAATCTCTTACTGTTCTGGATTTTATGCTAAGATTGATGTACTTTGATACATCTGGAGGACACTGACTCTTCAAACTAGGAACCTTCATTGATCTGAAAACTGTATGGTTAACTTTTACATGGATTCTTTTTTTAGATTAGATGGTGCAACACAACATATGCCCCTAAAGATAAACTATTCTCACATTCAATGTAAATCACCAGGCCCAGAGATTTATCCTTATTTCATAATGACTCTAACTCTTGAGCTATATTAACCACAACTGTCATCAAGCAACAGAACCCAAGGATCTGCTTCTTATTGTAAATCTGGGGCCAGGAGGATTGGAAAGCATAAGGGCCTGTGTCCACTAACAGCAATTTTTTGGCACTGGCAGCATCTATTTTCAATACAATACCAATGAACTTCAGCATTTCCATTACATCCATCAGCATCCACAGCACAAAAACACCCTCAGTGTCAGCTGTTCTCTTCAATGCAACTTCTCTTCCTATTAACCAATGAAAATCAAGACAGGGCAGGACTTCTGATATCAAGTTTGTCAACAACATGGGGAAGAAGATGCTAACAAAACTTGTTTGTTTTTTTTAGGGTATAATTTCCAGTTTTAGAGCCACTGCTAAATGTCAGTATTTAACCCCATTGTTTTTTGCATTATATACAGTAGAAGTGCCTTGAGTCAACTTTTGTAGCCTTGTAACAGTAAAGTCACAGGAACACTCTGAAAGTAAGGTTGTGCCTGTGCAAAAAACACTGTTAGTAAGTACAGGCCTTAAAAGTTTTAACAGTAGGACAAACATGGTGCAATAATATTAATAATGTCGATGGGAGTGCCATATCATCTTCAAATCTGATCCTGTCAGCTAAAAACACATGAAATCAGTTAAATGTGTGAGTGCACAGTGCAAGATACAGATCCCATTTTAATGTGTGCACAAGAAATAGGGCCCATGAGTCCAAAAGTCAAACTCCACCCAGTTATTAAAAACACATGTTAATCCAAGGTCTCAATAAGGTTCAAATAATCTCTAATCCTTCCTTTCATTGAGTAAACAAACCTGTAAAGTGGCAAGTCAAGACAAAGCTTTAGCTTTTTATCATGACCACATTCATTTCACTTTCACATTTCACTTACTAACAAACAGACTGTGGGTGTAGACCATGTCTGCTGAGTGTATGAATCAAACGTACAGCCCAGCAGTCTATCTCTTCATGATATCATCTTGACAGTCCTAGCTTGTGCAGACATGTTCATTTCCAGAAACCTAACATGAACTGCGACAGATCTGGGAAATCATGCACATTCAGGTTGATTTTACTGACGTGTTTATCACCCAGACTTCCTACTTGAACTGTGCCACTCCTTTTTAACACAGCAGACACAGCCAGAAGAAAAGTCAGGAACTCTGAAACCCTCAGCATAAAGAGAGAGTGAGTGCACGATCATTCAGTGCTTTAGTGTGGCTTTTGTCCTCTCCTGATCCTCTTGAGGACAATAAAGACAATCAGAGGTGTAACAAAGAACATAACTGATTCTGTATTAGTCTGGTTCCACATTTTTAACAAGCTTTGTGAGTCTTGCATTAGCATATTGACAGTAAACCTGTTCTTCCCGTTAGTGTCCTGTAGCTCCACACCCCAAACAATCACCCATGTGTAACACGCAAAAAACCAAAACAGCCTGAGAGTCAAGAATTCATTAACCACTCTCTCATCCTGAGTCAATGTTTGAATCTTTAGTTTCACCTTCAGCACTGTTTGCTAGAAAACAAGCAGGAGCCTGAGGGTGGTTTGCATAAACTACTGCACTACAAAAAAGCCCTGAGTGTATTTTGTGCAATCAATGGCAGATGTGTTTGTCTTTAGAGACCGAAAAGCTATAAAATCAGCATTTAAACAGTAGATGTGTTTGTTGCTTCTACATTAGTCTTCAGTCCTTTATATGAGTGATGAAAGATTTGATTTAAAATATGTACACAAACTAAAATACTCATCAGTACACTTTGCAGTGCTCAACCTGACAACCACAAACACCTCAGTAAAGGACATCAGTGTCAGATGCTTAGTGGAGTCTAAAGTTACATGTAGGTTACGTCGTCATATGCAAACAGTGTTAGATATCACAGCTCTGAGGCTGGAGTTAAAACAGTCTGAACCACAAGCACTTGTCTGACACTCTTCAACTGCTCTACTATGACAGGTTTTTCTGTGAAGAAACACCTTATCATGGCAGGTCATATGACAGTTAGTAAGTCTGCTCAAACCATAGCTTCCTGCTCATGGATTCACAGTTCTGCTCTCTTCACCACTTCAAACACCTCATGAACTCTGCAGCTTCCTGTCTCACACAGGACACAGTTTCCTCTCTGTGTAGAGTCATCACCGTGTGCTGTTTTTATAATGTCTGAAGAGTGGTAATCGGGCCTGCATGATAGGAGAGACATGACAAATATGACTTGCTTCACAGTGGTTATGCTCTACAGTAGGGATGTGTGAAGAACTGGTCAGTTAAATGAGTGATTCAAGTTTTATTAATGTAGGCCTGAAATGCCGGGCATATTGTGTCTGAGCTTTAGCGCAGCAACCCACCATTATCCAGAGCTCTACCTCCAGTTTATGATGACTACTATCCAATTATATACAAACACAGATGACAGATGGCATCTCATAGCATGGCCCGGTTTGGCATATTTTGAGTAATAAAATGGAGATAAAGTTGTTAAGGGTTGTGTCTGATTAACTTGACTGGAGCAATGTGTACCAGCACAGGCAGGTGAATGTAAACCAGCAGGGAGGACCGAAGGCTGGTGCTGCTAGATCCGCTAACGTTAGCCACACTCAGCAAACCAGTTTACATCATTTACCCTCAGACTTTGTGATCCTGTCTTTAGTGGTTTTCAATAAATTGTGCTCAATTCTTACTTTTTTCAGATTTTTCCTTAACTTCAGACCAAGCGGCAAACTCCGGTCTCAAACGATGAAGCCAATGCGGAAGTGATATAAACTGCAATACATCGAAAATCCGCTTGAGGCTGGCTGCAGAAACACCGGAAACCACATAGATATGAATGGGAAAAAGACGATCTTTGCAGCATTAATAAACATGTTTACAGCCTGGTTCAAAAAACGGCTTGGCCCTACAACGCTAATCTCTCTAATGGCACACACTGTACGGGGGGGGAATTTTTTTTCTAACATGACGGTTAAGAAGATATTAAGATTATGAGTTTTGCCCAAATAAGGACATGACTGACGTGACTCCCGGTCGGGAACACACAGCCATTGGCTAAGAGACTCACACTACGTCACACTCTGCCTAGTTGAGTTCCGCATTACCAATATGGCTGCTGCCGTCGATTTGCTTCAAAACAGCTCTTAGGAACAGATGGGTGACGTCACGGATACTACGTCCATATTTTATACAGTCTATGCTTCAGACCAGATTTGTAGGCGTGTAGGCGAGCCCGGTTTGGCAGAAGCTTCGTCCCATCGGCCATAGCACTGCTAAACAGAATGCCACTGTAATGTGTCCGGTGTGTTTATATGTGCCCGGTGTGCATATATGTGTCCAGTGTGTTCATATGTGTCCAGTGTGTACATATGTGGGATGAGGTGCACCATTGCTGTGTGGCTGGGTGGATGTTTATTGTTATTGCGTTCATACATGTATTCCTGTACAGACGGTGGCAACAAATCTCCTTGTTAAGGACAAATAAAGATCTATCTATCTATCTATCTATCTATCTATCTATCTATCTATCTATCTATCTATCTATCTATCTATCTTTAATTTCAATTTAAACAACTGGCAGACCAGTTGCTTCAGAACATCCCTACTATATAGAGCAGGGGTTCCCAAACTTTTCCACCCATGACCCCAAAATATAGGTGCCAAAAAACTCACGACCCCACTGTCCCTTGAAGTGGTTTAATGTGGCTTCATGTAGCTGGTCTGCAGAAAATGAGCCTACCTTTATGAGCATGTGCAGGCTGTGCTTCCTGTGCTGTTATGAATTCACCGACTGCTACTGATGCTTTTGATAATTAACTGTTCACTAACCCTAAACTTAGGAGTCATCTGGCAATAAAGAATTTTCAAGGTTTTATTTCAAATTTAGCTACTATAATTTGCGATAATTTTTACTATAATGGGTCAAATGTACTATTTTTAGATAACTTTAAAAAAAAACATTCTGGAAAACATCTCACGACCCCCCATTTGTGTCTCACGACCCACACTTTGGGAACCCCTGCGATAGAGCACATAAACACATCCACTCCTCAGCACAATGGGTGCAGGAAGGTGTTTGCTTACTGCTGGAGTCAGGCTTCTTCCTGCCTGCTGTGCGCGTCTCTGCTCGCCTCTCTGTCACATCCACTTCACCGCTTACTATCCTCATTCTCAGGACACCAAATACTAGTAACTCATAAAGATGCACACATTATGTCTTTATATGACAGACTGAGAGCAGATGAAAGAGACAACATTGTTCCATATATGTCCAAGAGTACCAACATATAGACTGTGGGCTGTGAGCTTGAAACCACTGCAACCAAAGCAGACGCCCTTGAAATGTCCCAAACAAGGCAATTAGAAAACACAGAGAGCCCACTCTGCAGATAAAGACACCACCACACACTGCTTCTGTATAGAGGAAATATTTTGTTTAGGGTCTAAACATTATCTTTAGGATGATCTTAAATATTCTGCCTTTCATTTATATCGTCAGTATAAAAGAAGAAAGTTGGAAATTAAAAGTCAGAAAATCAACCAGTTTGGGGTGTCACTAGTTGGCTGGGATCTGGTCTAGAAAGTGTCAGGAAACAGAAAGAACCCTGTTCAATTTCCCACAGCCCAAGGAGATATATTGAGATTGCTTATTTTACAGACATACAGTTATCATAACAAAGTATATGAAAAAGAAGAGCACCTCACGCTCCAACTGACAGAGTTGGAAAAAGAGAGTGATTGGCATTTTGTTGTGAAATGAGTGAAACAAAAGCAGGTTTTCAATGTAGGTATCAATGAGCAGATTAACTGTGGCTGTAGGTACAAACGTTATTGAGAAGTCAGTAAAACATCATGTAAGAGTTGTTCTTGGCGTCATATGGAAACTGTTTGACACAGTAGCTCTGCCTCACAGTTTCACTTCAGCAGGGGAAGGTGGGAAACATTATTTTGAACTGGACAAACAGGCAGAAGAATTTCAACAGGCAGTGAGTTTTGCATTCCTACTCTTCTTATCCTGTCAGTTTCTCAATCTGTCTGCTGTTCAGTAAGCTAGCTGCTATTTACAGACCAGACTGGAGGTATGTTCTGTATCTGGAGGGCCCGTTTCTGAAGGGAAATTTTGAATAAACAAAGAAACTTAAGTGACTGTTTGCTAATTTGGTCCTGCGCTTCTGAACAAATATTACATAAAACCACCAAACAAGTAAAAAAAGGCCCCTAAAGGAAAAGGTCCCGCCATTTAATATACTCAGTCAAAAATGCTTCTGGTTCTCCATGATTTGGTCATCAGACTTTTCCTTGTTGAACTATTGAAGCTATCTGCTCAGGTTCAACTTGCCTCATCTTGTAACTGTGAAAACACACCTTTTCTGTCTCATCCTGCCGTGGAAGCTTCCCTGTGCATGTCTTTATCTGCCTGAAGGTTTGAATGTTTGATTTCAGATATGTTACTGAGTCTTCTCGGCTTACTTACATAACTCTCAATACCATGACACATTAAGTGGTCAGTGTTTATTCAGTTAGCCACCTCGGAGGCAAATGTGAGAAGGCCACACAGTGAGCATTGAGCTTGTCTGATGCAAAGATTTTATCCGTTTGGACGTTTCTTGGGTTCACTTGACGAGCATCGATGATGTTAGTCACATAACAAAGAGCACAATTAACTGTTTCTCTTGGCAGCACACAAATGATCTGAAAAAGTCTGAATATATTGCTTTCATGCTTTCAGTCCATTTTGATGCAGTCAGATGAAGCTCCAGCTACCTTCAGATTAATCTGTGGCAATCTGTTAGTGGGGCACTGATGCTGTTTGGGTTTATTTTAGATTCATTAAGGGACATAATGCAAACACAATTATCAGGGATGTGATTAGCTAAGGTCCTTTCAGACGTGTTACTGGGTCAATGATGTGATGTCCACATTTTCTGTCCGAAGTCTTCATGTCATTTGGAGCTACCACTCATCATGTGGTGCGAACAATAATAGCAATAACTGTATCAAATTCTAAATAAAACATCTCATTTCAGTAGCTGAAATATTAATCAGTGATACAGTATGCTTAAATGAAAAGTACTTCTTTTTTAACCCTTATCAGTTTTGTGCAATTTACAGTCCCTCCAGGATTTCACGGGATTTTTTTGTGATTGTTGCGGCCCAAAAAGCCTGCATTTGCACAGCTTTTTGAAAAAATTGCGGTGAAAGTTGCGATTATTTTTTTTTTGCTTTTTTCCCCCAATAACATCTCAGGGGCAAGTAAATATGCTAAATTACAGTTGTTTTTAGAAAGCATTCTTGATGTGGCCACTGACTGTATTTTGATTCTCTTGATTCACAGTAAAATGCCATGAAAGGACTGTATTGCACATTTACGACGGTCCCTGAATGCACCTCGCAGCGACTGATGCACAGTCAGATCACGGCACTCTGAAATTAATCTGAATCTTTGATGACTAGGAGTTGATCAAAACTTACTGAATGTGTCTGATGTTTCACCAAACTGGATTAAATCAAGCTGTAGATGCAGAGCTTTTTACGGTAACCACGGCAACAACGTCAAACATCAAATAGTAAACAGACGTCCCCCGGTTGTGTCTTTGTCACTAACGCACACCCGGGGTAAAAATCATCAATGAAGATGAGACAGATGCATGAAGGTGAGGAGAGCTGGTTCATAAAGCACACCTGCTGCAGGTAGGTTACCAAGCTCACACTGAGCCCCTCAATCTATAAATAACAACGTTGTCATGGTCACTTGTCCTGCCTGCTGTCCTCTCTTTTCACCCGTTCTCTGTGCGTGTTTTGTTGTTGAAAAGTGCCGATCAAGTGAGGACTTATGCTTATGTTCCAAGGAAGTCAAATTGATGACAGAACTGATGACGTGCAGGGGCTGAGATTGAGGTAATTGGTCAAATTTGTGGGAAAGTTGCGCTGATTGTAAAAAATTGCAGGGCCGCGAAAAAATCGCGCTGATTGGTTGAATTTGCGTTGATAGTTGCGATCGCGAAATGGCAACTTCCTGGAGGGACTGAATTTACAGGAAAAATAAGTGTGTTAACTGCATTTGAGAAGGATTCTAACATTTTAGAGGGAAAATAGGAGAACATTATTTACAAAAACTCAAAAGAAATGCGGATACTAAGCATATTAAAGGAGATTAATACATTTTAAAATGAATCACAGTCGCATCACGTGACATTTTTCAAGGCTAGGGCCAATTAATCTTGATGAAAATACACTTAAATCACTTGATTTAAAATTTTAATCTCAATTTATGTTTAACCAACATTCTGAATGTTTGAACAATTGCAATAGATATTCTTATTTTCAGTATTTTAAAAATGGGCTGTTGCAAATCCTTACACGTCATTGACCCTACAGCAGCTGTAGCTCTTAAAGCCTGGTTTTACTCTGCACTGACTTCACGCCCTAGCTTAAGCCATAGGGGCCTTTGCCGTGTCCGAGTGTCTGCGGCGATCTGCATACTGCGCTTTAATGCCAGCTGGCAGTGCGATTTCTATGCACGTCATATCGCCAGTTCTGGGTTCCACTACATTCTTCTCTTATGTTGGAGATGCAGCTGATCATACACTATTCATCGCAGAGAGGAGATGTTGAAGGAGATGGGATGTATGGCTGCTGAATCAGTGTAGGCGGTGACACTGGAAATGATGCGCCATCATTTCCTGCATTTTCACATATTTTCATGTAGTTTTCCTGTTCCATTATGTGCAAAAAAGCCAACTTGAGCCAGCTCTACTGTTTGTTAAACGTGTTCAGTGTAGATGTTCTTAATTCCTACAGTGTTGACGGTCAGTGAAGGCATCAGGAGAGGTGTAGAGTGTGCGAGTGGGAGAGAGGAGAGAAGTTTTTCATTCATTCAAACATTGATTGTTGCTTTGTTGGTTGGCGTGATCACGGCCGACAGTGACCGGGTATTAAAGCTCAACGTGTTCACGAATCGGCTCGTCATCCCTACAGCGTCCGGACGGACGCTACAGTACATATATATTTTCTGTAGGTCATTAATTATTCTGCTTGTTGGTGAGAGCTTTTTAGACTCTGATCCGGACTACAGTCCTGAGCAAAGCACCTCATCAGGTCAGAGGGGACAGGCCCGAGGACGAGCGAGAGGGGCAGTAAATAGAGTCAGGGGAAGTAGAGGCAGGAGACGGGGACTCGGAGGAGTGCACGCCGGGGAAATGTACGCGCAGGAGGAGGGCAGAACGGCAGGACGGGATTTGATTGGTTTAAAATTTGGGGAGCCAAAACACAGTGATTGGTTGGTGTTTTCCCAGGTTTACTCCGGCTGTAGATAGTATTTTTTTTCACTCTTTTTTAGGAACACATCATGTAATGATTGCCATCAGGACATAAAGATCATTTTAACCAGTATGACAAAAAGTGTATCTAAATCTGATTACCAACCCCAGCTTTAAATACAGAAATAAATAACAATATCATGATTATATAGCTGTATTGCCTTTTTCAAATATGAAGTATCAACAGAATATCAGATGGTCTTAGCTAGAAGCCTGAGAAATGCCAAACACAGCGGCCATCAAAATGTCAACAAAACACAGCTTCAGCTCATCAGTGTCCTTATCAGTGAGCTAACCAATGCTTGTTACGTTACTCTGGAGTCCACTCAGCATGGTTATAACCACAAACAGTCATGACAGCTCACCACTGTCCTTTTAATACCGGCAGAGTTCAAGCTGATGGTGACAAACATCCTCGTGGATATTTGAAGTGTTATGGGTCAACTTTTCAGGTCTGGAAATCTGGATTAATCTGGATGAATCATGCCCCTGAGTCATTGTTGAAGAAGAACAGTAGAAAGATAAACTATGAGTGGTAGCTTCTGAACACTTTCATTTCTAAAATAACATTTCCTATTGTTATCATTATGTGACCACACACACATCATTGTTTCCTCATATCCTGCAAACCTTGTGTTTTTTAAAATGTGTCAAATGTGAGTCCACCTGCTAATCACACACTCGCTCACTTGAGGGGGAAATGTGCTTACTTTACAAGTTCCTGGGTCCTCAGGTGTCATGTCTGCAGTTTGTGTTGGTTCATGGTTTTATTGGTCTGTTCTTTACAATTCAGGTCAATGATTCATTATGATTTCATTAGGAAAAAGTAGCACATAGAGGCAACAACAAATCACATAATGCTGTCTTTGTTTTCAGTCGAGGTACCTGTTCCTGCACGGCCTTTTCTTCCACAGACAAAGTCAGCAGTGTGACACAGCCATGGGAGGTTGCTCACATTATCTCTGTTCCATCACATTTCTATGGACATGCCGAGCCTCAAAAATACGCCGTCAGCTCTCTTTTCTCTCCTACCAGGGCTTCTGTAAACTGTTCACCAAACTGCTGTGATTTCTCTTTAGATAAGCACCAAACTACTTCAAAGGTTTAAGACTTGTGAATGAAATGAGAGATGCCACAAAGGCACAAAAATAGGGCTTCAATCTAATCAGCTTAACATCTGACTCACCATGACATCAGTTTTTGAAGAGGTCAGGACAGTTTCTCAAGCTAGACCTTATTTCATAATCGGCCCAGCTGTAAACCCAGTTCTTTACAGAACGTACTCTCTCTGCTCAAGGTTACAACAAGAACACCTGACACAGTTCTGAAGGCTTAAAATACAACCTCCAGAGTGGAAACTTACAGAATGAAACAGGTTTGGCTGCAGGAAAAAGTTTAAAGGGCATATGTTACGAACACACAAGTCAGCGCTCAGGGCTGTATGTAAAAGAAACAAAACAAAGCAGGCTGAGAGGTCTTCAGTTTCAGGCCTTAAGTATGGTAAATACCTGCCTATAGAGGTAACATGCAAATCCTTTCACCGCTATCAGGTTTGTATTCTAAGTTACAAGTATGAGGTCTTAGAGTGAGTCGATGAGCACACCTTTAGTCTGTAATCCACCTACACTGTTTCCATTACACACAGAAATAGATCCATGATTCAGAGTGTGTGTGTGTGTGACTGTAAAGAGTTAAAGTGTTTTCCTTTTGAGTCTTCAATTTTCAAGATAATCCAGTTGTGATCGGCCACAGTGACGACATCACTTCCCCATAAATGTGGCTCTTGAGTAAAAGGGACAGAGTTGGATCAATAATCTCATTAAACAGAATAAATATGAAGAGATCCTTTTGAGGCTTCAGTCCAATAAATGTACTGATCAGTTACCGGACAAGGACTCTCAGGTTTGAAGTTTTACGACTTTGATCAGAAGAATTAAGTGAAGATTGTTGAGACTAGACAAAACAAGGTGCAGTTTCACTCTGATCACGAGGAGGATCATGATTAGCCTTTACTCCTTTTAGTTAATGTTTGTAGATCAAATGGCTTTAAAAGGAGAAGTTTCAGCTCTAAGGGGTGTAGCACTATTGAGAGGGATGGGAATATCAATGCAGGGATCAACAACTCAGTTCTAAATAAAATCCCTAATCATCTCCTTATCTTTCAGTCATGCCTTTGACAGATTTAATGATTAAATGTCATTATTTGTTCCTTGTGGTTTCAAAGACTTTCATAATAGTTCAGAAGCTAGGTTAGGAAATCATTTCAGGGTTATTTTTGTGCATTGACATAAATGCTACTGACTGCATGATGTGGGCACATCTTTTACACATAATAAATATTTATGGTAAAAAAAAAAAAAAAAAGACGGACAACATAACAGGAAATGTTAAGATGTGCAGGAGAGGCATGAAAAATAAGGACCTCACCAGAAAGAGATTTAAAAAAGTATTTCTTTCATATAAAAATGGGACATTAAAAAGGAATAACTAGTAAAAAAAGGACTGAATAAACACAATAATATGGAGTATTGTTGTCCATTTAATAATTATAGATATAGTCTGCCAGACTCCGGACAGACCACCTGAGTGCCCTCTTCCTGATCTGCAAGGACTTCAACCATGTATTTATTTTCTACATAGCTTATTTTGTCTTCTGTACATACTTTTATAATCATTATTGTCATTTTATTTGTATTTATATCTTATTAATTACTTTCTTCTATTCATATTATTTGATATTCTTAATTATTGTGTATAGGAGCGACTTTAATGACCCAATTTCCCCCAGGGATAAATCAAATATTTCTGATTCTGATTCTGATTCTGATAATCCCATAAAAGATCATATACAGCAAATACTGAGACTGGCACCACTTATGTTGGTTTCTCTCATATTTGAATAATGAGTGCACCATTACCGGATCAATATGTGGTTTGGGCAGATACCCCAAGTAGCAGTAATCATGGAGCCGAATATGACGACATGAAGACATTAGACTTGAAATTATGATGTGATTGAGATTTAGTACGATGATGTTTCGTTTTATACTTTGTTTTTCTTTATTTACCAGGAAGATACACTGAGGCTGTCAAATGTTCATGTTTGGGATGTAGCTGTGTGTCTTCTTCTTTGACAATCTCACTGCTGAACCAGTACTCATACTTTGTGATAAAGGACAGGAAACAACTGTTTTATTCAGAGGTTTAAATTAAGACACCTGCTCATGTTTGTAATGTTTCCTGATCTCTATCACTCCCCTCTACCCTAAAATAAACCTTAATCTGAAGCACCATCGCTCATACAACTTAAATATTCATGCACTGAGTCATAAAGATTATGAGGTAAGATTCTATCAATACGGTTCAACTCTACTCCCCTTAAAGGATTACATATCTGATGTCCCCTGCAGTACAGTCATAGCTCTTTATCATGCAGAAAACTGCAGGGTTAGAAACAAAGCATCATGGGTAATTCTGACCTCAGCGTGCTCACCTGGCTGAACAGGTTTGACTCTTCAGACACTATCAGAGCTTTACAGCTGAGACACCCGGGTCTCCAAATGTTTCATGATCGAACCCTCACATACGTGTTTCTGTGAACCTGCATTAGTGGAAGCAGCTCAGGGGGAAGTTTCCACCTATGCAGGGTGCATGCCCTGCTGATCTTGCGTAAGTATTGTCCCCAGGTCCCACCGGATTCTCACGGGATTCCTGATCAGCTCAGTTAGCAGCTCTGTGTCAGAAGCACTTTAACTAGAGAGGCGAATTTCTTGTTACCAAAAATAAGCAAGGACACTTTGGCTCTGAGCCTGACGCTAAATTCAGCAAGAGGAAGTCCTTTCAGTGTGCTGGGGTTTATCCTTTATTCTCTATACATAGAGACATATTTTCACTGCTATGGGAAAAGACCAAATGTATGGAAGCCCTAAGTGGGCAGACATCCACACATTTTAAAGCCATGTTTTCCCATGATATTGAGTAATCTCCTTTTGTTTTTCTCACTATCTCATGATAGCAAAGTTTACCTGTAGTATTGAGTAAATGTCAGTGGTTTTCTACAGATCTCAACTTACTGTTCTTGTTATCTTAGCATTACAAAGCTGGTTTTTCCACAGTAATGTGTAAATCTATCTGATTAGCTCAGGAAAACAAAGCTTGATGTCTTGTGATAACATGATCAGTTTTTGGAGATCTAGAAACCAATAGGCTGATTACTGTGAAAGGCAAAACTGAGAACTAGAGAAAGCAAACAGAGATTACTAGTTATCATGGGGGGAAAGGAGTACATGAGGTGTATGGGTGCTTTACTGCTTGTGTTGTCATGTCTTTGTGATGCTTTCTGTGTGATCTGCAGATGTGATTTAACTTGAATCGACTCTGGAAAAAAACATCCAGCAGCAAAATATAAGTTTCATATTGTACATGGTCCCTTTAGAAATAAAACTGAATGAAATAAAACACATTTACACAAATTCAATACAACAATGACTTGTTTTTCTTTTAATTGACTGCTGCCTTCCTCAAATGTAATCATTTCTTATTAACTTCTTACTTAATTTATTCACTTTAACCTATGTTTTTATTTGTAAGTGATATATTTAATTGTGGTTTACTTCAGAATGTCTCATTTTATTATTTATTTCTTCTTTGATCTTATATTTCATCCCAATGTCTTATTTAAACTATTTCATGTTTGTACATTTTTGGCTTACATTTACTGGCTTAGGCTAATTTAACTTATTTCATGTCTTTAAAAGTACTTCTATTCCTTTCTTTGTACAGATAGTATTTTTATTTTCTATTTAGAAATTTTACATTTGTGTTTAGATTTCTATATTTATTGTCCTTACTGTCTTGTTGTATCCTTACTGTCTTGTTGTGTCCTTACTGTCTTGTTGTATCCTTACTGTCTTCTTGTGTCCTTATTGTCTTGTGTCCTTACTGTCTTGTTGTGTCCTTACTGTCTTGTTGTGTCCTTACTGTCTTGTTGTGTCCTTACTGTCTAGTTGTATCCTTACTGTCTTCTTGTGTCCTTATTGTCTTGTGTCCTTACTGTCTTGTTGTATCCTTACTGTCTTGTTGTGTCCTTACTGTCTTGTTGTGTCCTTACTGTCTTGTTGTGTCCTTACTGTCTAGTTGTATCCTTACTGTCTTCTTGTGTCCTTACTGTCTTGTTGTATCCTTACTGTCTTGTTGTATCCTTACTGTCTTCTTGTGTCCTTACTGTCTTCTTGTGTCCTTACTGTCTAGTTGTATCCTTACTGTCTTGTTGTGTCCTTACTGTCTTGTTGTATCCTTACTGTCTTCTTGTGTCCTTACTATCTTTTTGTTCAGTACCAGTGTTCATTCACCACGTCAATTTCCTTGTGTGTGCAAGCTCACTTGGCAATAAAGCTTTCTTCAATCTTGAATCTTGAATTTTTGTCTCCTTTAATATTTCTTTTAATGCTCAGTCAGTCTGCACCACTATATATGCATGCTGCTCTCTTCTATAAATAAACTTGAATTGTCTTTTTCATGTCATTTTAATGTTCTCACTGCAGCTTTGGCAGTGTGGTCTGCTCATGGCACAGCCAGGGGCACCACAGTGAGTTGAGTTGTCTCCAGGCGCTTTTCTCTCCTTACCTTGGGCAAGTCTCGGAGTTGGTTTGCATCCAGCAGCAGCTCCTCCAAACTCCGTCCGTAGCGGTAGATCTCATCGGGCACGAACAGCAGGGAGCAGTGGCGTTTATCGATCATCTCCACATGACGGTTGCACCGCCACAGGGGGATGCAGTGAAACATCACGGGGGAGGTGGGAATAAATCTCGTATGCCCGTGTGATAAACAAACTGCCGGGAGGAGGGAGATGCAACAGATTGCTTTGAACTGAATTTACCGTCAAGCGCACGAGAGGCGAAACTCTCCTGCAAGTAAACACCGAAACTCCAGCTGGACGTGAGTCTCGTTTTCGTCTTCGGTCTCGACGAACATGCAAAATCTCCTCCGTCGTCGCCTCACTTTGGTGAGTTTGTAGGCACCTGTTTTCTCTCCACCTCGTCCCGTGTCGCGCGTAAAACCTCGACCCGTCTTTAACCCGTCTTTTCAGCGGAAGAGACGCAGGCTACATCCCCGAGAAGAACTGGGTTTGCATTCTCGTTTTGTTTCGTCTCGTCCCGGAGTTAATTTCCTCTCCCGTCCAGTTTCTGACCCGGAACACTCACTCCCTCATTCCGATCCTACGTCAGCACACTAGACGGATCCGCCCTCTTGTCCCTCCTCTGGATAGTCCCGTCTAGTGGAGGGAGTTTCGGCTCTTTTTAGGGAGTCGGATCATTTGACTCGGATCAGGAGTACGAGCTTGACTCTTCATTTGGTTCAAGGTTCAAAGGTTTTTATTGTCAATTTTCACTGTATATACGAGACATACAGGAAAAACGAGATGTTTCTCTCTTCCAGCTTTTAAATATCTAAAATTTAAATATAAAATACAATAAAATATAATAAAATACAGTTCTATAAAAACATCCTATGTACACAGTGCAGGTAGTGCAGTGACAGTTTAAAAATGGACAATGAAATTGAAATAGATAACAGTGCAAATGATATTAAGGTGCAGACAGTATATGAGATAAGTAAATGCTTAAGTAAACGGTTAATGTGCAAAAAGCAGCTGAGGTAGAGTCCTTGTATGAAGTGTGTGTGTGTGTGAGAGAGAGAGAGAGAGAGAGAGAGAAGGTGTGAGAGAGAGAGAGAGAGAGGGTGAGAGAGAGAGAGAGACAGAGAGTGTGTGTGTGTGTGAGAGAGAGAGAGAAAGAGAGGGTGAGAGAGGGAGAGGGTGAGAGAGAGTGTGTCTGTGTGTGTGTGTGAGAGAGAGAGAGAGAGAGAGAGAGTGAGAGTGTGAGAGAGAGAAAGAGAGGGTGAGAGAGAGAGAGTGTGTGTGTGTGTGTGTGTGTGTGTGTGAGAGAGAGAGAGAGGGGGTGAGAGTGTGAGAGAGAGAAAGAGAGGGTGAGAGAGAAAGAGAGAGAGAGAGAGAGAGAGAGAAAGAGAGGATGAGAGAGAGAGAGAGAGAAAGAGAGGGTGAGAGAGAGAGAGAAAGAGAGAGTATGTGTTTGTTTGTGTGTGTGTGTTACAGTCCAGGGGGCAGAGGGGGGAGGTTGGTTAAACTAGTCTCAAATTCCCTGATTTCATGCATGAATATTCTACTTTAATCATCAAATGTAAATAAACTCAAACAAAAAATGTTCAAATCATAATTTAGTTAAAATTTGCTTGGAAAAAAATAATTAAAAAATCATGCAAAATCATGAAAATGGATGTAGAATTTTTTTTTACTGATACTGATCAGTTTTTATTTGTAATGCAGCATTTAAAATTCACTTAATCTTACGTCTTGCTCTCTTAACACTTTAAATTTCCCCATTGTGGGACGAATAAAGGACTATTTTATCTTATCTAATCTTATCTTGTGATTATACAAGGGACAGCCCCTGCAAGTTTTCTTTTGCAGGTTATGACATAAGCTAGTACGGATGCCTCTTATTCAAGATTCAAGATTCACCTTATTGTCATTTATTTTCGTATTTGCATACCTAGTGAAACAAAGCTTGACTGTGCATATTTAAAAACACTTTTTAAAACACTAAAACCAAGCTAAAACATTTAACGGCACAAAACATGCATAAAACCAAGCGGCAACCTCGGGTCTAAAACTATGAGTCCTATGTGGAAGTGCTAAAAGCTTCAGTTCATCGAGGATCCGCTTGAGGCTGACTCCAGAAGTACCTGAAACCACAAACACACCAATTCAAAAAAGCCGATCTTTGCAGCAGAAATAAAAATGTTTACAGCCTGGTACAAAACACGAGTGTAGCCTGGATAGCTCATCTCTTGATCGGCACACACTGTAAGGGGGGTGAATTTTTTTCTGGCGCAGCAATTTAGAAGATATTTAGATTAGGAGTCTTCCAATGAGAGGCACAGCTGACTTGATTGACAGGCGGGAACACTGTAGCTGTTGGCTAGGAGGCTCAAAGCCCGCCTCTTTACATCACAAGCGCTCGACAGCAGCAATATGGCTGCCGCCGATGATTGGCCTCAAAACAGCGCTTCAGGAACAGATGGGTGACATCATGGATACTACGTCCATTGTTTATACAGTCTATGCATAAAACACAGTATTAGCAGCCTGATAAAACCATAAGGATTATTGTGTTATTGTTATTGAGCTATGAAAGCAAGAGATCTTTACATTAAGATTGAGGATTTCTACACAGTTATTAATGACTGAAATCAATGCACTGAGGGTCAGTATCAGAACAAGTTATGAACAGAATGCTGCAGAAATAGCCTCTTTTACAGTTTCAAAGATTTTCAATGAGTGATACATTTTATTTTCAAAAGAAAGCAGGAAGAGATTGTAGTGATGAAACATCACTGAGACATTTACAGGACCATAGCATCAAAGAAAGAAGTATCACAGGAACTTAAAGCATTTATTTGACACAAAAAATATATATTAATTTAAAAAATAAAACATGATTGTGTGTTTTATTGGTTTTAAATATAGCATATTAAAGACTCACAATGCTTGGCTATTAATGTGATTTAAATAGTGAGAAGTTCCTGGGTTATGGGGGAATGACTCATTGTTAATTTGCATGAGCAGATGAGCTGGCTCAAAGAACCAACTCGTTCATGAACTGCACAGCACTAGTGAAGTCCCACACAGGGACGCCATGGCATGGAGGACTTATGACAGCCCAGTGGCCACCCCTGTGGGCAACAGGCTTTAAACAAAAACGTGTATTGGTATTTAAAAATACGATATGAAATAGCAGCTTTTAATGCATGTGACAATGTAAGATGACACTGACAGGGAAATTGATTGGGGCGATTTAACTTCAACAACATACCATATAACAGTTGTGTGTGGCCCCTGTGGGTAGCCGGAGATACATTCCTGCTTTGTAACTATTTTTATTCCTGTCCTCTTCAGCTTTACTCTGTGTCCAGTATCTGATCTGTTGATAAATGTGTGGGTCTTTCTGTCATGTGACATCCAGCACGGCTCATAGTGAATCTCCATTCATTCTCATTCATTCCTTCTTTTCCACTTTCATCACTTTATCCTTCACAGGTCAAAGGTGAAGGTCAGCTCTTGTGTTCTGGTGAGAGGTCAGCAACAGGTCATTCTACCACCCTCACACAGGACGGTTAAAGCTTCATTTCCTATCAGCTAAAACATTTCAAAGAACAAGTATTTACAATGTTTCACCTGTTCTACTGATGAAGTCAGACTTTGTGAAGGTGTGATGTTTTCTTTATGGGTTGTGATGGCTGTATGTCTCCTTTCTTACATTTTTAAAATGCATATGTAACACGTTATTGTGACCATACCATTATGATAATGTAAAACACAAAAAGACATTACATCCGTTACTTATTTAATTATTTTTGAAAACTGCACATTTGAGGTATTACAAGTTAATACAATTGTGCTTTCAGCCTATGACCTTTGACCTTCTGTCAGAAGAAACAAGTCCATAAGAGCAAAGCGCTCCAGGATGATAAACAGTGTTTCCCCCCAAGCAGTCACACTGCTCAACAAATCCCCCACAGCCTTTAAACCGCCTTCATCTCACACACTCACACACCAGCGTCACCTAATGCACAGACAATCACTGACAAGCTGAATTAATCATACTTGCACGGGCAGACTTTGCACCGCGTAAGCCTTCTCTCAGGTCAATAAGCTAGATCTCTGTACTTTGCACTGTGTGTAAGTTGTTGCTATTTTTATACCCCTTTATTCATGCCTTTATGCCATTTATTAAAAAACTATAGACATTAATTGATACATAATCTATTCTAATTTCTATTTTTGTCTTATGTATCCTATTTCTATAACTGCTTTTATCTTAATGTGCACTGACGCTGCATAGTGAGAGGCGCCACTGTTTTCTTGTGTTGCACAAAGACTTGGAATTAATTGGCCCGTTTGTCACCCACAACAAATACCTGAGAGAACAAACTTGCTTCTTTTTAGATCTCTCTCTTACTCTGTGCAACACGGCAAGAGATGAACATCCAACAAGGGAACATTTTAAAAGTTACGAGCATTAAGTCACTTTCACAAGCCCCGTGAGAAACAGCTTCAAAGTCATGAATTAAACATGAGGGTAGATTAATGATGCAGTTTTGGCACATCTCCACAGGTGGTGCTGAAGGCTGCAGCAGTCTCAGATTCTTCCTCCTTTACATCTCATGCAGTTGTTAAAATGCATCCAGAAAAAAAACTAAAATAGACAGGAAGGGTGTTTGAGAAGTGGCAGACAGATGTCTCCCTCCACAAGAGACGATGACATGGTGAGAGTAGACAAGGAATTGCTTTCATTTTCATTATATTGAGCTTTTTTTTGGCAAAATACTACAAAACAGAACAAAACTAAACATTTTTTTTATAGATTTAAATTAAATAAGTTTACTAAAACTGCTTCAACTGAAAGTACAGTTACTAACCTATTAAAATGATCTACTTCTGCTGAATATAATAAAGCAATATACCACCAGGAATTAATCTAATGTATTGAATATTGAGTATCAAATGTTGTTGTATCATTATAATCTCACACGAGTACACTTAAGTATTCTGTTCAGTTCAGTGCCAAAAGAGTTGAGATATTAAACTAAAATAAAAAATATTCATATGTATCAAAATAAGAGTTTTGCACAATGTAAAGTGTTTTTAAGTTGATTTTGTAGAGGCAGAAATACATCACACTTCTCTCTACATCCACTGGAGGGAGCCAACTCCCACTAAATAACCCACACACCATACCTGTTTAACTCAAACAAACAAAGTCTGAATTCACATTTGCTCATTTCATTGTTCGTTTAATAGTGAAGAAAGTTCACAGTTATAGAGAAATAAGGCTAATTCCTGAAAACGCTTAGACAAACACAGAATAATCAAAGGCCAGTGTAACAGGCCTTCTCTCGTCCAAAGTTAATGAATGATTAAGTGCACTTTCACCACATCCACACACTGTAAATATGAAGATCAGAATATAAGAGTGTTTATCTGCGTCCCATCTGCTTCTTAAAGGCCTTTAAGGACTTTGCCATCATTGGAGCAACCTCTGTAGAAAGAAAAATACAGTTACATTACAATAATTTATATGTAAAGCTGTCAAAGCCTGATTTGAATGGAATGGCTGTGTGAAGAAATTAGAAATAGCACATGGGAACAGTTTGAGCATGCTTTTACATGCACATGTACAAATCTTAACGCTCTGAATTTGTCAGCTCACTTGATTTTTTGCGAGGGTCTTGTGAATTTCCGCCTCCTGAACTGCTGCTGCTGGACCTACTGGGCTCCTCACAACTCGCCCTCACTCTGTTGTCCTGAGCCTTTACACTGTTTGGTAAAGAAATAACAAAACGATGTTAATTATCAGACAAACACAATGCACAGAAAATGACAAAATGAGCCTCCAAATGTTGGAATGATCCCACAGCTGGTGAGAAAAACATCCCATGTTGTGACGGTTGACAACAAGGGCCCCAGGCTTTACTAACCAGAGTGAAACCAGTTTATCCAGCACATTGCTCCAATTCCTGCGTTTGGCTAAGCTCAACCAAAAAGCATGTCAGCCACAGCTATCACATGAGCGTCGGAGGTTTTATAACTCTGTTAGCTGATCGTGTTGAGTGATTGGTTTGTTGTTAAGAGGAGGAGAGCAAGCACAAGGCTTTGAAGGTTAAAACACACAATCTGCCTCTGTGTACGTGAACATGTGTTTCATGTGTCAATAATAGTTTTTGAAGACATGTGTTGACAATTTAAACTACTTGTGTGTTGTTTTTTAACAAGGGTCATGTGTTACTGTATCTACTGTGAAGCTTTGATTACTACAGCCACCTGTGAAGAATTTAATTTGGGATATTGTATCCTGTATAAGATAAGATAAGATAAGATAAGATATTACTTTATTGATCCCCCGGGGGGGAAATTCAGTTGTTACAGCAACCCAGACATAAGTACAATCAAGAAAGAAGTTTCAATAAGTACAAAATAAGTACAATAAGTACAAATAAGATAAAAAAAAAAAAAGTAAAAAATAAAACAAAAAATGAAACAAAATAACATAAAATAAATAAAAAAATAAATAATAAAAAAATAAAATAATAAAATAAAATAAATAAAATAAAATAAAAATAAGTAAAATAAAATAGATAAATAAAGCTAGAATACAATTTAGATATATACAATGTTACAAGGTGTATCCTCACCTTGTTGACATTTTTCATCCTGTAATAAATTTTGTTTCTGTGTTTCAATCTGCGGGCTACCTCAAGCTTAGCTCTTACTGTTTGAATGCGTGACCTGTTATAAGTTGCAATTTGTCAATAAAGTTTAAAAATCCTATCATACTTTTCAAAAGTAATGGTACAAACACTCAAGTTCTCTTTCCCTTATTTATGATATTTATTGATACACCAAAATCAGAACCAAACGTGCAAAAAAAATGCATTCATCCCCATGGCAATAACTCAATTAAATAGGATACATTAGCTACCATGAGTCAGTAGAAATACAGGGACTAAGGTTGTCTACTATTGGTACGAGGGTATGAACAGTACACCAAGTATCATTTTATTATTTGGGTTGTTGGTCTATGATTGTTGACATGCATCAGACAGAGTGCACTGTGAATATTGTCATGTGTGTTGATGTGGTCTAATTGCAGTGATGATAACAGCTACTATGGGTTACTTGGATCTTTGTCGTGTGGGTCTGATGTGATATTAATGTCTGTGCTGTGCTTTGAGGACATTAAAGTTTTCTAAATCTAAAATCTATGCATTCTAGGATTTGGAAAACAATGCCACACCAAATTATATTAATAAACTGATTGTTATGATAAATAATCACAAGCTCATTAAAGAACCTGTGTATTTCTGTCTCTGTGTTTCAGATTCTGAACTCACCTGCACCTGGGCTGCTGAGGCTGCTGAACTGCAGTTCCATGTATTTCCTGCTGAATTCGCACATCTCTCGGTGGCTTTGCAACAGTGTGAATAAATGCCATCTTCACCTGCCGACCTACAAACAGTTTGCAGTGTCATAAGAGCAAACACTTATGCTCTGCAGTCTACACAGCGTAAACAACAACATGTCATGGGGCTTTTATGTTATTCCTTTTTGGGGAATGACATGCAGCTAAAGGCCTCAGGTTGGAATTAAATCCTGGCTGCCCACTTTGAGGACTAAAGCCTCTGTACCTGAGGAACACATTATAACAGATTGAGGATAATTTGAGGACACAAGACTTATAATTAGTATTATTTTGACAGCATTAAACACAAAAGGACAAATCTTAAAGTTTCCCAGTCATGTTCATTTCCTTGTACTCACCTTTGGGTTTGCCTGAATGTGAAGAAACAATGCTTTTTGTCAGTCTTTGGAGTTTCCTCTCCCTCTCCTCAGACAGCCTCACGTACATCTCTTTCCAGGATTCGTACTCCTGAAGTTTGGAGTCTTTGAAGTCCCTCTTACAATGTCTCCCCCACAGGTGGTCTGTTAGTCCCATGTAGATCTGTGAAAACAAACAAATTAGCAAGGATCTAAAAGGCTGAGGCCAGTCTTTTTCAAATCTTTATGCAAGCTCTACAAAGTCTAGTTTATCCTAAAGAGGTCAGAACTAAAAGGAAATAAACAGGTCAGTGCTGGCTGAGGACATCATTGATCATACAACCTGATGAAACTTGTTTGGATGAGATTCAGCTGCATGATGGCTTTTACTTCTGTCAGCTAAGAAGCAGAAAGTGAGCTGCCCTGGGTAACTGATGACTGATATATAATGCTATTTTCATGTTCATCCTACAGCCATAAGCCAAGCAGACTTAAACATAATTACTTAGGATCATTAAAGTGCCATGCATAATAAGATTTTCTAATTATCATCATACTTCACATAAAACTACACCCTTTAAATGTAATCACCATATCGCTTCCTTCACAAATGAATGACAACAAATCCCTCCCATCTACTCTTCTATAGTTTTCCTCTAATCACAGCTCATGCTGGATTTAATCAGATTTTTTCGGTGTTATAACCTGGAGTGCAAGTTAAAATATTAAATCTCTTTTCAGGGCAGGAGATTTTACTTATCATAGCAACACGGCTATGATGCAACATCAACCTCTCACATGAAAATAGTGAACTAAGGTATGTTTGTGATTTACAAAACCCTCTACTTTATGAGGCCTTCATAGTTTGTCTTGCATCATTTCATGTGAGATGGAAATTAGCTGCTTACTAAATTTGGTGCAACCATCTTTTCATTTGTCTTCGGCTAAATGATTAATGTTGTTGCAAACTGTCCCTGTTAAATAAAATCAACTAAAACTAATAAACATTCAATCCTAATAAAATACATTTCAATAAAGTAATATCTTATCTTAATATGTAGATTTAACATGACAAATATCACAACATACAGGAAAATATAAGGGGATTGAATACTTTTGCAAGACTTCATGATTTACAATCCAGTGTAATCATTTAGCATTATTTGAAGGCTCCAGTCCAACTTCAGGTAAATGAAGACTTAAAGCTAGGGTTGGTGGTCACGGAAAACTAGCATGAATTTAAATCTAGCATTTCCTCAGGACTCCGTCTAACCCCTCCCCCTCCTCCCCTTGGGGCTCCTCCAAAAATGACACCCCTGCTCACATGTACTAGCGCATCTGATTCGCAACCATAGGATGGTGACTGATTTAAAAACCGGTCCTCAGCACATCTTTGTGTTTTGCACTACATCAACTCATGTCTCACTCAGCGGTAAGAAAACACCAAAACATTCTCATAGTGAAAGTTAAAAACACAAACAAACATGAAGTGTACGCGCAGGAGGCGGGCAGAACGGCAGGACAGGATTTGATTGGTTTCATAATTTGGCTCCTGATGGCAGGGATTGGTTGGTGTTTTCCCAGGTTTACTCTGGCTGTAGATAGCAGCTTTTTTTTTGCTCTTTTTTAAGAACACATTATGTATTGATTGCCATCGGGACATAAAGATCCTTTTAACCAGTATAACAAAAAGTGTTTTTAAATCTGACCACCAACCCCAGCTTTAAAGTTTCAGACAAAGCGGTACCTCTCATCTGGAAAAATCGTATCCTACTGATATTTAATAGTCAAAAGGCGGCACTCACTGAGAATCTCTGCCAGAGAAAATATCATTTTTCAAATATGTCTGACACCCATCCTGTGGCAGCAGGTTCAGGCATTTAAAATAACTCTACTGAAAGACAAACTCTTTGTGCTGATGGTTTTGTTTGCTTTTGTAGGTCGTGTAGAGCAGTGTTTTTCAACCTTTTTTGAGCCAAGGCATATTTCTTACATTAAAAAAATCCGGAGTCACACCACCAACCAAAAGTGCTAAAAAATGACACATTTAGCCTCTCAATTTATGAATCTGTTTATCTGAGGGAGGATCTTTGGCTACTTCTTTAACTGTGTCGGGTCAAAGCATCTCATTTACACTGGCTTTTGCAGGTAGTATTAATGTCTCTGCCACAGTGTGGGGCTTTTTTTTATTTGGCTACGAGATCAGCTACTGAGTTGCTAGCTTTGAGAGCTCTCGCAGACGTTGTAGTTTTTCTCATAAAAGTTGCCTTTCCACCCCCCATATTACACTCTTAGAATTTAGTCCAGGGCCCAGCTTGGAGTTTTCCTTTTTGAATATGTATCCATTGCTGTTGTACGCCTACCTCTTTTCACATACACCTCTCACACGCATCATTAGTTCTATTGTCTTAAATTAACAAGGTCATTAGTGTGCTTTATTGCCACCTAGTGGGTGGGTAGCGCAGGTCAGTACATGTTCGAGTACTGAATTACTCCGCCAGTCACTCCACTTCAGGCAGAGACGCACTACATGACAAATTATTTGCAGTATATGAATAATACTTTTTTGGACTAATTAAGTTAAATTGAAAATGTCCCACGGCACACCTGACGATCTGTCACGGCACACTAGTGTTCCACGGCACAGTGGTTGAAAATCACTGGTGTAGAGGGATCAGCTGAATTTCTGTCTGTTTGATAAAAGCACTTTAAACTCCTCACAGGACTTCTACAGCATGATGATGTTCCCTGTTACAGAAACTAACCCTTAAAGTTCTTCATAAAGTGACACTCATTTGGGCTCTTTGTTAAATCAATGATTTTCAGCTGCTCCAGAGACAAGTAGGAGTGCTACTCATTTCTCAGCAGGTGAACCTAATAAAGTGGTCCCTGGTGTGTGTCTGCACTGAATGTATTCATACTGACATCCTTACTGGGTTGCATTCTTCAATGCGTAGCAGCTGTTCAGGCGTGCACCTCTCCAGCACCGGCTCCAGGATTTCAAACGGGACTCCGCCGGTTTCATACAGCACTGAGAAGAGATTTCAGCGCCTGAATATAAATCTAACAACACAACAGCAAGAAATCTTTGAGCTTCACTCACGGTTGATATTGTTCTGGAGCACACGGATACACTGCTGGTGCAGGCTCATCATGGTTGGCAGGGAAACAGCCTTGTTACCAGAGTACACTTGCATCTTCTTGTAACACCGTTGACCAGTGAAGGTTGCAGACTCCTCGTCACAGAAGTCAGGCTCCCTCTCAACTTTATACACAGAAATGGAGCATCAAGAGTGAAAAATGAACAATACTTAAAATGAAGCAGCATTTGTTCAGATATGTGAAGCACCTTTTCTCTCAAAATACTCCACACAGGAAGGTTTGTCACACTCAGGTAGAGATGCAGGTAAAGGAATGTTCATCAGGGCCATGATAGAGTCCTTAAACATCTAAAATATGGCACATTACAGGTCAGTGTTAACAAATCAATATGTGCACACTGAATTTGAATTTGATTATCGTGAAATATATACCGGTTTTGGTGAATCAGCATATGTGTCAGACTCGTCCATCTTCATCTCAGTATACTCTGTATATTCTTTCACTGCGGTCCTGATTTTTTTCGGCGCTTTCTTTACAGCAGATTTTTCTTTCCTCTTGCGAACACTCACGTCATAGTTCAGGCAGGATTCAAAAGACATGGAGGGCTCTTCAGGGTCTCTTTCCTTTTCTTTGCGCTTTATTTTTTTGTTTTTGTGCTCAGTATTTTCAGACTCTTGTTCATTTTTTAGACTGGAACGTTTTTCTTTCCTTTTCTTGGTTTTGGGTTTCTCCTGTGAATCCTGATATATTTCTGAGGACTTGTAATCTCTGACATTGGCCTCCTGTAAGGTTTTTGAGTATTTGTCGTTAAGGTTACATGATGAAGACTCTTTGCTTTTGTTTTTCTTTTCATCTGATGTCTTTGATTTCTTACTCGACTCTTTCTCTGACTTAAATATTTCATTTTCTGATCTGCTTTGGTTTTTTTCTTTCGAACAAGTCCCTGATTTCTGATTACTGTCATCTGAGCTTTTGTTTCCAGACAAAGTATCACTACATCCTGATTTTCTATCACTCTGTTTATCTTTCTTTTTCTTGGAAACCACTGAATCATCCATTTTGTCCTCTTGAAATTCAATTTTCTCTCCCATGAATTCAGTCTGAGAGAAACTCTGATTTCCTTTTTGACCTTTAGTGTCGTTATGTGTTTTCTGATCCTCACATTGTTTCTCTGAATCTGTTTCCCTGAAACTCTTTCTTTTAAAGTCAGCCTCATCTGAGGATTCGTGACTCTTACTGTGCGATGTTAAGCAGTTATTGTTTAAATCCTCTGTCAGACATCCGTTTTTTAGGACGGTGTTGGTCCAGTTTGTCTTTAGCAGATAAACTCTCTGACACCTCAGCACCTTCTGTGTGACTGCATTCAAACACAAACACAACACTGTTAGCACAATCAAACATAAAATGAAGCATACAGTTCATTAAAACCAAACAGTTCAATACAGTTCACCTTGTGGACTCTTTGGGGACCAATCTTTTCCACCCCCTAACAAGCGACTTTGCAAATTCTCCAGCCTTTTCATGTCGACGTAATGCGTTCACTATTTTGCCAATTCCAGTTTCCTGATTCATTTGAAGACATGAGAAATTTTAAATGATCAAAAAATGATCTTGCAAATGTACAAACAAAAACATGATCTTGTCAAATTGACTCACAGCAAGAATGTCTAAAGTGACATCCAGATCCTTGAGTTTCTGCAAAATCTTTACAACCTGAGAAGAGAGAAAGAGACAACATATGTCTGTTAGAGTGCTTGAATTGAGTTTTATTTATTTTTTAAGACAAAATGAAACAAAAAGAAGTTAATTAAAGTGAAGAAAACTCAACATGCCATATATGGTAGTGTTGGGGTTTTGGATCTAACAGTTGCTGATTGTGCATTTGGAGCAGAAGCTATGTATGGGAACTACACACCCCCTAAGGCTGCTCATTTTACTGCACACTATAAATGGATAATGCTACTGCTGGCATCTAAAACCACACTATATAACCAGATAGGTTATTTTCAACTTGCATTCAACTTGGTTTCAACTTTAATGTACTTAAATTCAACAGGGGAGCCTAAAATATGCAAGTTTACTAATCAGTGTTCATGTTAAGTGTGACTGAAACCAGCCTGCAGAGCTCCCCAACCTCCAGGGTTGATGGACAGCAGCCATAAGTTGAACAACTGGAGGAGTTGCCAATTTTAGCAGCAAAGCCACCTCCCTTTAAAACAGACTGACCCCGCAGTAAAGTGCTGCAAATGTGTGGGAGCTGAGCACATGTCTGACTGAGACAGCCCCCAATCTGCTCCTGTGCACACTTCATCAAAAGGAGCTCTGTGTCAGGAGAAACTTGAAAAGCACACGAGCATGGCAATTCAACTTAATTCACCCAAAAGTTTCAGGCTATGACATCACATCGACGTTTCTAGAGCAACTTGTTGTTAAATCCATGAACTACTAGTAATTAAAGAAACAGTAAAGTATATTACGCACATAGATTACGCACAATCCCCTGACTTGTGTCCTGGTCTGTTTATTGTGCGCACTTGTATCATGATAAAGGTTGTATCTACCGTGGCTGACTCTGCTGAGTCTGTGAGCTGAAGTTTGAAGCGCATGATTTTCTTCACCACATCAGAGCTGCTGGCCATCACGGTGCCTCACGTGCAACCATCCGCACACACCGGCAGCGCGCGTCCATTGATGACACTGATATAATGGGCGGAAGTCATGAAAGAAACTATGCGGGGTGCAGAGATTACTTAATTATGTAACAATTCAAGTTATTTTAAACAGGGTTTTTTCGTAGAAATAAAAGTAAAAGGTAGTAAAAGAAATTATGACACTTTTCTAAAGTTACCTGTTCCTTTAAGTCTTTCTTTAGGAGTTAAAGGCCTTTGAATGAAAATATAGGGGGACTAAAATAGACATTTCTCATCCTCTGAATTGGTAAAACATGTGGTATGCTGCTGCTTTTGTAGAGTGTACCCAAATTAAGGTATGATTTATGGCATCATGACTCTTTCTACTCCTACTGTTTTGATGATTTTATTTTAAAACATAGGATATAGGCCTCTGAATGTATCTTTCAAATCGTATAAACCAATACATTAACCACCATGGAATATAATATGAACTGGAAATTGATGGCAAAGTCACAATTACACTCTGCAACTGTAGGATTAACCTTTCATATATCTGGTTCAGAGACACTACAGGAGTCTGCATTTTTGCAAAATAGAATAAAATAGAATATCTTTGTTGTCATTGTCACAAGTACAACGAAATTAAGTGCTATCTTATTTCAGTGCAATTACATCATATATTTTTTTTAAATCATCAATCATTCAATCTTATGGTATGCATAGAGGTAAAGGACTTTCCTAATCTTGATCTCAACATGGAAAGAATCAAAGAAATGGTGATAGATTTCAGGTCGTCTGGCTGGATCCATCATATGCCCCTAATGATCGGTGGTGCTAATGTGGAAGTGGTCAGCAGCATCAAGTTCCTGGGTGTGCAACTGGCAGATGACCTGACCCCCACAGTGAACACCTCAGCCATAATAAAAAAAGGTTCAACAGCGGCTCCATCCCCTCTAGAAACTAGAGAGAGCAAGTCCTCATTCCAGCCCTCAACACTTTGTACAGTAGCACCATTGAGAGCATTCTGACATATGCAATCACTTCCTGGTTTGACAACTGCAAAGTAATGCAAAAGCATCAGCTCAATAGGAAAGTCAAGACAGTCAGCAGAATCAGTGGTGGCCACATTATTTTAATGTGCTTGTTTCAAGTATTTTTAGCGATTTTAGTTGGGTTGTTTCGAGATGTTGTTCTAGATAATGAGATATTTTGCCATCTTTCTGTCGCACTGATGCTGGCTGGGACAGCAGCAACTCATCTTTTTTTGTGAAAAAAATAATTTTGAATCTTGAGCATACATATATGGTGTGTAAGGTTATATCCATCTATAAATATAGGCTTTTTTCCCTTTAATTGTAGGACCTATCTAATCAAAAAGATGCTCTGTGCACCACTGAGAGCAAAAGAAATGTATCAGATCAATAGGAAAAATTAACTCTTCCCATTGAGGATGTAGGCCAAGTCCCCTGTGAATGTTGACATGCACTGATTGGGGCTACTAGGGGACATACAGCATGTTGAGGGGGGTGCATTGTCCCTGCCCTCGGCCATATGCATTTCACAATACTTGATTGGCACTCGCTTCTAGAGAGGAGGAGTTAACCACATGTCTCTTTCAGCGGGGTGACTGCTGCTCTCTCTCTCCGGCTCCAGTAACTGGAGGCACAAGTTCCTTCTTCCCCAGCCTCAACTTCATTTATCAGGTAATTGAAGCTTTCTATTGCATGTTTATTTTACATTATAGCAATATAAATGTACTTTCATCACTTTTATTGCAAGAGTCAGTCGTTTGGGGAAGGATAATTTGCTTATTTTTCACACACTTCACTGACTTCAAGAGGCAAACAGACTGGAGCTGAAGACCATTTGGGTAATTAGTTTGACACATGGCCACAGTGACAGGGTACTTCAAGTTTTATTGTGCTGTGAGTAAACTATTTGAGAGGTGGAATTTTTTCAACTCATCTTTCTCGTGGATCACGTTCATTTAAATGTGTTCATGCAAGGCTTTAAACGGCTGAGCATAGCTGAAGAAAAGAGATGAAAAAGATCAATTGCCCTGATTTGAACTTAAACAGTCAGAGGACATGAGGCCTGTTCTCATGTCTCAAAGTCTATAAAAGGAACGTCATGGGAGAGCCGTCCAGCGATGCTATTCCTGGACATACTGCTGATAAAATGTGACAGATGCAAAGAGGGGGCTTGTTGACGCACTCTGTGGCCCCCAGCATCACCTGGCCGCATACATGTTTTCAAAAGGTGTCGGTTTCCGGGTTGTGCCTGAAAAAAAATCCACCAACTTGAGATTGTACAACACATTTTTTCTATTTACATCCAACATGTAAATTTAAGGACTTTCATTACTGCGAAGTGTTGAGAAAAGAACACAGTGCATATCAAACATGATACTAGGACAACAGAGCATCAATGAAATTGCAATCCTCAAGCATTTAAATGAAAATGTTCTATGATATGTTCCAATTGGATGTAGTTCACTATTGTACAACTCAACTGTATTTAAAGCTAAGTCACAAATAAGCTAACAAGCTGTCCAGATATGTGGAATTTGACCTGATCAGTCTGGTCAGTACAATATAACTTCATTCCTTCATTATAATAGAGACAAACTGGACATTGCAATAACAAATGTATCTTTTTTAAGGCAGATACGTATATTACCAATGTGTAAAATGTGTATATAAACAGAATTTGATGGTTTAAAGATCATTTAAAGCCTATATTTAACTGAAAATGGTGCAAGGACAACATATCAAATGTTGACACTATAAAAAATGATTGCTCCTTAAAGAAAAAGTTTTAGAACCAAGGAGTTTCTGGAGTTCTGAAAGGGAACTGTTGTCTCGTTGTCTCCCTTGTAGAGTATTTCAGCTGCTCAACAGTTCAGGGTCTCCTTTTTCTTATTTTTGTGTCATGATACACAAAATGTTTTCAATGGGTTAAAATTCTGGACTGCAGGAAGGCCAGTCTAGCACCTGGACCCTTCTACTACAGAGCCATACTGGTGTAACATGTTCAGATTGTAGTTTGGCTTTGTCTTGCTGAAATATGTAAAGTCTTCCCTGAACAAGGCCTTGTCTGGATGGCAGCATATGTTGGTCCAAAACCTGTATATGTTTCAACATTAATGGTCCCAAGTGTGTAAACCATGGGCTTAAGTATACCTCCCCATAGTATATTTTACATGCTGGCTGTTGAACTGTGCGGTGATTATAAGACAGATGGTCCCGCTCCTCTTAAGAGCGGGGGATGAGGTGTTCATGATTTCCAAAAGGAATGTCAAATTTTGATTTGTCAGGATTGTGATTTTCCAATTTGTCTCAGTCCATTTTGGAAACCTTTGGGATCAATTCAACTGTGATAACTTTATTCCATATTTGTCTACATTAAATAAAATGCTATTTAAAGCTTAATAAAAACACAAAAAAAAACACAAACATTTGACATTATGCTACTGAAAGATTGTGTTACAGTTTCATGACTCTTTTCTGACATGTTTTATTTGTATTTCCAGAAGGTTTGGGCTGTGTACCGCTGCTACAGCCATGGCACCCAAAAAGAACAAGATGACCAAGAAGAGCAAAGGTGACATAAATGAAATGACCATCATGGTGGGGGACAGCCCCATCAACAAGATCAATGGGTTAAACACTCTGTTAGAAGGAGGAAATGGCTTCAGCTGCATCTCCACTGAAGTCAATGATTCTGTGTATGCCCCAAACCTGCTGGAGGGTTTGAGCAACATGAGACAGGAGAGCTTCCTCTGTGATCTGACGGTCGCCACCAAGTCAAAGTCTTTCGACGTCCACAAGGTGGTCATGGCCTCCTGCAGCGAGTACATCCGAAACATCTTGAAGAAGGATTCGTCCCTCCAGAAGATCGACCTGAACGACCTCTCACCTGTCGGTCTTGCCACAGCGATCACGTATGCTTACTCTGGAAAGCTGACCCTGTCGCTGTACAGCATTGGCAGCACTATCGCTGCAGCCATACTGCTGCAGATCAGCACCTTGGTGAAGATGTGCAGCGATTTCCTAATGCAGGAGCTCAGTGTGGAGAACTGCATGTACGTGGCCAATATTGCTGATGCCTATGACCTCAAAGAAACCAAGGAGGCGACTCAGAAGTTCATGAGGGAGAACTTCATCGAGTTTTCCGAGATGGAGCAGTTCCTGAAGCTTACCTACGAGCAGATCAGCGACTTCCTTGCTGATGATTCCCTGCAGCTGCCCTCTGAAATCACAGCCTTCCAAATTGCTATGAAGTGGTTGGACTATGACGAGAAGAGGTTGAAGTATGCCGCAGATCTCCTGACCCTCATTCGTTTCGGTACAATCTCCGCCCAAGACCTGGTGAATCACGTCCAGAGTGTACCCAGAATGATGCAAGACGCCGAGTGCCACCGTCTCCTTGTTGATGCCATGAATTACCACCTGCTGCCATACCAACAGAACATCCTCCAGTCACGCAGAACAAAGGTACGTGGTGGCCTCAAGGTGATCCTTACAGTCGGTGGACGCCCTGCCTTGACGGAGAAATCCCTCAGCAAAGAAGTTCTCTACAGAGATACAGATAACGTTTGGAACAAGTTGACAGAAATGCCAGCAAAGAGCTTCAACCAGTGCATCGCAGTCTTGGACGGCTTCCTTTACGTGGCAGGTGGAGAGGACCAGAACGATGCAAGGAACCAGGCTAAGCATGCTGTCAGCAACTTCTGCAGGTAAGAACTGATTGTCCCTTTTTACACTTTGTGGGAATCTGTCATTTTTGTTCATGTAGAATTCAAAAGTAACTGTATCTCTTCCTTCTTCAGATACGATCCTCGCTTCAACACTTGGAACCACTTGAACAACATGATCCAGAGGCGCACCCACTTCAGCCTCAACACCTTCAACGGCCTGTTGTTCGCCATCGGAGGGCGAAACGCTGATGGTGTTCAGGCTTCAGTGGAGTGCTATGTTCCCTCATCCAACCAGTGGCAGATGAAGGCTCCAATGGAGATCCCTCGTTGCTGCCACGGCAGCTCCCTCATTGAGGGGAAGATCCTCGTATCAGGAGGTTACATCAACAACGCCTACTCCAGGGCTGTGTGCTCGTACGACCCATCCACCGACACCTGGCAGGATAAGAGCAGCCTGAGCACACCTCGTGGATGGCATTGCGCCGCCACCGTAGGCGACCGGGCCTACGTCATTGGAGGAAGTCAGTTGGGAGGTCGTGGGGAGAGAGTGGATGTCCTCGCCGTCGAGTCTTACAACCCTCACAACGGGCAGTGGAGCTACAGCGCGCCTCTTCACACAGGAGTGAGCACAGCGGGTATTTCCATTTTGAACAACAAGGTGTACCTCCTCGGGGGCTGGAACGAGGGCGAGAAGAAGTACAAGAAATGCATTCAGGTGTTCAACCCCGACCTCAACGAATGGACTGAGGACGATGAGTTGCCAGAAGCCACAGTCGGCATTTCTTGCTGCGTCGTCACCATCCCCACACGGAAAACACGAGAGTCCAGAGCCAGTTCAGCATCTTCTGCACCAGTCAGTATATAAAGCATAAGGTGTTAGTTGGTGTAGTTTACATGTCTAAAGGTCTCCAGCTCCTCTGTTGCAAAAATCTTGGTGCCAAACTCTTAAAATTGTCCCCCTTTTTTGGCTAAAATATGTTTTAACTTTCTTTAGATGAGCAAAACTGAATAAAATGTGTGGTTAATACATTTGGAAACATGTTCTTGAGAGATTTTTTTCTTTTGAAGTAAATTGAAGTAAATTGAAGCCTTGGCCAGAATTTTAAAGAAGAATTTAAAAGCTATTAAATGTATTTTCTGTATTTATTTTGTAATGATCAGTAATAATTAATGACATTAAGGTCAGGCAATGTCTTTAACAGAGACAAGCGGACATGGCAGCAAACAGTTTTAACAGTTTTAGACAGAAGATTATTTTTGGGGCCAATCAGTTGTATTAACTTCAATCTTTTTTTTCTGTAACAAATATACTGTCATTAACAACTCAAATTATGAATATTTAAAAGGCAAACAATGCTGCTATTTAGATGAATTTACAACACAGATGTTTTTTTTTTTTTTTTACCAAAGTGCCATGAGATTAATAATACAAACAGCACAATAACCAACACCAAAGATGTTAATATAGCTGGATTTTGTGACAGTCTTGTTAATAACGACTGTAGCTACTGTGATTCTCTGATACTTGAACAGAATTATAGACGGGAAAATAACTGGAGCTGGGTTAAGTGTTGGCATCACCTGCCGGGAGTGGGTGCTCATGACTTGAGATCAAACACACACACACACACACACACACACACACACACTGAGAAAGGCTGCAGTGTCCCCACATGTGTATCATGGACCGTAGTCTTGCCTTGTATGTTGTGTGATCGCCGTAAACACTTCAGTTGAGGAAATGCTGTAAAGATGAAAGATGTTGAGGGTTGAATGAGTCGGGATGTGATGGTGATAAATTATTTTGTAAAAAGAAAAGAAGAAAAATATACCTTGGGGACAGAAGTGGTCAGCCTGAGCTTTCCTGGTGGTCAGGATATGAATCCCTTGAATGCTCATGTCTTTTTTTTTTTTTTGTTGGATTGTTTGTTTTTAAATTAAAGAAATGAAGTGTAAGCTGCTCTGAGCCATGGTTCTTCATTTCCTTCCATAGGTCACGATAAGTGAATAAAACAGGTTGTGGTTGGATTTTGGTGTCCTTTAACAGTGTTATCATCATTTATACAAGATTATTTTTCATTTTACTTACATTGTAGTTGGCTTTCTTAAAATAAATGTGGCTATTTTGGTCATTTATTGACATTGCTTAAGTACAGTTAATATTTTTACATGGTTTAATGAGATCTATTGCCACCATCCAATGGACAAAAGCAATGAAATAATTTAGTTTCACTACATTAATCACTAAAGTATTTGTTTACCAATAGGAAAAAATGCTCAGGACATTAGGAGTCCCTTTATGTCCCTGAGACTTCAGCACCTTTGACTTTCTTGTCATGGTTGCAAAAGAGACTCTTGAAAATGTGCACTTTTTTGCATATTGTCCAACTTTTTTAAGTACATTTGGGACAGCAGGTTAGTGTTTGTATGCACAGTTAAACAGAGCATACCCTGAATTTCACTGGTATCAAGATAGTAATCTCATAGCTCTTTAGTCAGCTTCTAATTTAACATACTAAGTAAGAATCACAAAAATCTCACTTTACGACAACAGAGCTGAAAATGTAATCTGTAAACAAACTTTCTCCTGAGTATGCAAGTAAAAAGACATCAGTCACATCATGAAAAGTCAAATAAAAACATAAAAAAGATTTTTCATAATGCTTAAAACATCATTCAAGGTGCACTTTTCCTCTACTAAATAAAAGTGAGTCACTTTGAAGGAGTCACGGTGATTCATTTTTACAGGCAGTATCTTAACTGTGATGTAGTTGTAAAAATTAAAGGTAATTGACTTCCAGACAAACTTTCTCTATCAGCTTTTTACTAACATTCAGGTTTGATTATCTCATCCGATAGTAGAGTGCTGTCTCACCGTTGATCTGAAGAAAAATGGTGTCATAAACTCTTAAGGCGCATGTGCACAAACAGACCTCAAGTGACCTCTCTGCTGTGAACTTTATTAGGCTTTTATTGATTTTCATAAATTGAAAAATGAAATTTATTCTGCTAAACCAAGAGAAAAGAAACGAAAGAGAAGAACAAAAAAAAAAGAAGAAAAACTAAATCTGCTCTAGTTTTTGCAGCCCCCTGATTTTAAGTTGAGAAAGCACACTAAACTACATACTTATGCAGAGTCCGATGGTGCAAAAGCAATGCAAAATTAAAATTAAAGGTCTATTTTGTACATTTAAGCACAGAAATTGTTTATATATCCAAGTTTTAAATTGAAGAAATTGAAGTGTATTCCCCTTCAATCTGTTTCATATAGGCCTCAGAAGTACAAAATAAAACAGGCTCTTGTGATGATTGGAAATCTGTTTGGATGTCATCAAATTGTGTCCTTCCTCATTTTTCTTATCCGAATCTGTCCATCTAATTTGACTGAATTTGGTCAAACAGCATAACAGTGTGTGAGGATCATGTCAAAACTGTGATTTCTCCAAGGAACGACATGTTTGAATACTGCATGTTCTGAATGCTGCAGCGTTATGAATGGTGGATGTCATACTCCTGGTTGGTGTGTGTCTTTAATCAAACAGCTCTCATTCCTCTGAAAGAGTCCTGACAAGAGCTTAATCAAGATTTCCTCTCTTTTGTCTGGCAACCACATCCCTACTTCAGGCAGATGTCAGCGAAGTTCAACGACCTCTAACCCAATGTAGGTAGTATGAATAGTGCATACACACCCAATGAGAAGATAATAGATCCTGTGAATGCTGGGTCATGATTACATTCAATTTTTTTCTTTTATAATTTCAAGTCCTGATTCGAAGCCTCCCACACTCAGGTTGTAAACATGACTCACTCCTAAAACCTGTTTGAAGGAGTTGAACTTGAAAAAATGAATGAGAAACAAAGTGATACTGTGTACAGGAGCCCAAAGTGGAAATGCAACCAAATTTTTACTCCATTGAGATATACAGTAAATGCTGGTTTTCTTCTTCTTTTTTTATTTTGTAATCTTGAAAATACAAAACAATTGGCTGGTCCCTGTGATAGGCCAGGCCAAGACATGCCAAGCTGCCATTGCCCACGCTAATGAGGTACCTTAAACCTAGTCCTCTGTTTGTTTTGTGCTTTTGCAGCTCTAGAGATAGGAGTCGTGATTGTCTAACATTAAGTCCTCTGACATCTTAAGAAAACAAACAAAGTTCAACGTTAGCATTGGGAAATAGGGTGAAAAAAATGTACACAAAAAGAGCTCTTAATTCTGAATTATACATTTGAGAGTATTAAGTCAACTGTTCTTGTGAAAGTGGTGAAGTATTGTCTGAAATTATAAGTTTGAAAGGTTAAATGCACAGTACCTGATTGAAATATGAAACTGAAAAGGACAAAGACTTTTGTAGTGACCATTGGACTTCAAAAACTGAGTGAATAATCCAAACATCAAACTCAAACTTCAACGAAAAACCATCAAAGGGTCACTGATGCACTGTGGGGATGTATTGAACGCAGGCTAAAGAAGTCCAATGTCCATGCACAAATGTATTATCTCTTATGGTTTATTTGTGGATGGCAAGCAAGCAAACAAAGAACAAAGAAAACATCATGGCTCCTGCTGCCTCTCTTGCACTGGTAAAAAAAAAAACACAGACCCATCCAGGTGCATACTGGCCTTCTGCCACCTACCTAGCTTAATAACCTCAGGTGCAAACAGTCTAACCAAATCACCAAACAAACTAGACATACAAGAGAAATACTAAATATACAAAAAATCTAAATACACTAAAGAAATGACTGGCAGAAATATATCCCCAAAATCTAACTTCAATTAATTATAAAAAAGTAAAGTTTAGAAAAATCAAACAACTAAAACTAATTATTAATTATAGACCAGATTTATTTATTATATTGCTTAATCTGTCATAACCAAACCACTATCACACCATGTCAACCTGTCACTACTCAGTCATTTTTAATACTGCCTGTAATTACTGCTATTTAAACCATTTGTATATATCTAAATTTGTATTCAATCTTTATTAATCTTTTTTTACTTTCTACTTATTTTATTTTACTAACTGAAACTTATTCTACTTATATCTGGGTTGCTGCAACAACCACTATCTTATCTTATCTTATCTTATCTTAAAGCTCCTGTGAGGAACTTTCTGTTTGTCTTGACTTTGGCACCCCCCTGTGCACTAAGTGATCTTGCTTATTTTGTCCTGTGCATTTGTACATTATGTTATCTCCTGCTTTCAACTAACAGTCAACTATTTCACTCATTAAGAATATTTACTGCAGAAAAAAGGTTTTTCCTGACATGCTGTCAATCACCTCTTCTGACACCTACCCTCTCACAGTGATTTCAGGCTTTAAAATAACAAAACAGAAATGATCCATACCTTCTCTAACAATCTTGTTTGCTTTTCTAGGTCATAAAGGGCCGTCACTGTTCATTTCAGTCCATTTTTATTAACATTTTTTGCCTTTGCTCTTTTCTACTTGACTTTAAGTGCAAATTTTACTGATTTGTTACCATGACTTTGCTGTTTTCGACAACATGCCTGCTGTGATCATAGACTGTTTTTATAATGGACAGCCTCGCCCCGCCTTTTCCCATTGTATGGTTTTGAAGCCACAACTAGAAAATAAAAAATCCAAATATACTAAATAAATGACTGGCAAAAATATATCCCCAACTTAAATCAATTATAAAAAAGAAAAGTTCAGAAACATCAAACAACTAAAACTACTTATTAATTGTAATAATAAGGGCGGCGGCGGCAGAAGCTCAGTCCATAGGGACTTGGCTTGGGAACCGAAGGGTCGCCGGTTCGAGTCCCAATATGGACGAAGTGGAGAGGTGGAGAGGTGCTGGTTCACTTGCCTGGGCACTGCCGAGGTACCCTTGAGCAAGGCACCGAACCCCCAACTGCTAGGGGTGCACTGGTTGATGGCAGCATCCTCACTCTGACATCTCTCCCTAATCATGTTCGCTGCATGTGTGTGTATGATTGTATGTATATACTGTGTGTGTAGCATGTCCAAAAAATAGCATGAGTAAAAAAAAATGGAATTTCCCCCTCTGGGGATTAATGAAGTACCATTTTCCTCTTTCTTTAAACTAAATAAACTCAACTCAACTTAATTTATATAGCACCTTTCATACATAAAAACACGTAGCCCAAAGTGCTTCACAGAGTAACAGACAGTCAGAAAACAACAGAATTGGTAAAATTATAAAAGGCATGATTAAAAAAGAAATACTGAAAAAGAAAATCAACACAGTAAAATTAAAAAAATAAGTAAGAGTGGAAAGAAAAGTTAAAAATAAGGTAGAGTTAACGAGATCAGATAAACACAAAATGAATAAGATAAATAAATACATGTTAAAACAATGGTTTAGATACTAATAATAAAAATAATAATAAAAATAATAATAATAATGCAGTCCAGGGCTAAAATAAACTACTCCAAATTAAAAGCTAGATTAAAAGGTAAGTCTTAAACAATTAAATCCCCAAAAAATAAACAAATAGCTCCTGCAATTTTAGATAATCTTCTCTCCTCATTTCTAGTAACATGTTTTGCCTTTGCTCTTTTCTACTTGCAAACTTTACTGATTTGTTACCATGACTTTGCTGTTTTCTACAACATTGAATGTGGCATCACAACTTGTTGTGATCATAGACTGTATATATAATGGACAGCATCGCCCCGCCTTTTCCCATTGTACAGTTTTGAAGCCAAAAGTGGAAAACAAAAAATCAAAATATACTAAAGAAATGACTGGCAAAAATATATACCCAACTTAAATTAATTTAAAAAAAGAAAAGTTTAGAAAAATCAAACAAATAAAACTACTTATTAATTGTAAACTAAATAAACAATTAAATACAAAACAAAATAAATGACTGGCAAAAATATATCCCCAAAATCGAACTAAAATGAATGATATAAAAGTAAAGTTTAGAAAAATCAAACAACTAAAACTAATTATTAATTATAAACCATATTTATTTATTATATTGCTTAATCTGTCATAACCAAACCACAATCACAACATGTCTACCTGTCACTACTGAGTCATTTTTAATACTGCCAGTAATTACAGCTATTTAAACCATTTTTAACATTTGTATATATCTAAATTTGTATTCTATCTTTTCCCATTGTACGGTTTTGAAGCCACAACTAGAAAACAAAAAATCAAAAAAAAAGAAAAGTTTAGAAAAAAAAGAAACAAATAGCTCCAACAATTTTAGATAATCTTCTCTCCTCATTACTAGAAACATCTTTTGCCTTTGCTCTTTTCTACTTGCAAACTTTCCTGATTTGTTACCATGACTTTGCTGTTTTCGACAACATTAAATGTGGCATCACAACATGTTGGTTGTGATCATAGGTTGTGATTGACAGGCTGGTGGGCGGAGCTTAGCGGTAAAGAATGCTGAGTCATAGTGACGTCGCCCCGCTTTCTGCTCCTCCGCCTGACGGCATCACGTGTGTGTGAGACCAGGAGGGCGTTCATATGTACTGCACACAGCCCGATTCAGGGAGGCAGACTGGCTGAGCAACAACGACATACGTACCGGGTTCACGTCGCTGTCATTCCATCACAGGGCTCCACGTTTGACAGACTCGGCCTCTGGTAGATAACGGTGCCGAGGCTCACGGGAACCGGCCAACTCTGTTGCTGCCTCGGGTGTGCTCCACAGAGCTAACCAGACATTAGCAGGTGATGAGCAGGGGCCTTCTTCTTCTTCTTCTTCTGGTGGATGCCCAGCTAAGGTTACCGACAGGGCACGCTGCTTAACAACACCACGAGACCTTACATCAGGCTGTGAAACCCTCTGACAGCAACCTCAAGGATCCGGACTCCATCGAGACTTCATGCTAGCTCTGCACGAGTTGGACAAACTAGCTAGCTAGCTAAACGCCTGGCGTGCAAGTTTTATATAAGCAGCAGCAGCCAACAAGCAAGACACCAGAGTCCTAAGTTTACATCCCCTGTCTGTCTGTGCCATGGGTCTACTGTCTCAGGGGTCTCCACTGAACTGGGAAGAAACCAAGAAGTATGCAGACCACATCAGAAAACATGGAATCATTCAGTTTCTCAACATCTACAACAAGGTGAAGGAGCGGCAGAGAGATGTGCTGAAGTGGGGAGATGAGGTGAGGAAGGTTTTTCCATTCTGAAAATGAAGTAATGTGCAGACAGGACTGTGCTGTGGGCAGTGGATGATGCAATACTGGTCTTATGTGAGATAAAGGCACATGGATAGATGAGTAGATCCTTAAGTGGGAAATTATGTTATTACAGCACCAGAAGGCTATCCATGCATATCACAGGATCAATGAAAAGTAAAGAAATATCTTAGTGTACATTTAAAGTGTATACAGTGGACAAATAGACTTATGCATAATGAATAAATGTTACAAAATACAAGAAAATATAGACTAATCTGCCATACAGGGAAGATATACACTTTCTAAAATGTGTTTCATAAATAATAATAATACACTTTATTTCTATAGCACAAAGTTACAAAGTGCTTCACAGAAAAACACAAAAAAGTAAACAATAATAATAATAAATATTTAAAAAAGCTAATAATTACATAGAAAAAAAATATATATACATATATACTCATACATATATACATATACTTCTATAATCACTTTGCACTACTGTACTCTCTAGTCTAGTTTATACCATAACCATAGTCATAGCCTGGACATACCTGTAGCAATAGTCACTCATGTAGATACATATTATATTCCATTTATTCATCATTCATAACTCTGTATATTCTGTATTATTTATTTAATTTACTGCTAAAGCACTTCTGGTTACATGCAATCTATATTTCATTGCTTGTACCTGTGACATGCCCAATTACAATACATTGAATCTAATCTAATATACACATACATACATACACATATATACATATGTACATGCATACATAAATAAATAAAGGAACTCCAAAGTACAAGAACACACAACAAGACATCCAGAGCAGAATTACATGTTTACAAAGTTTTGAAGGCCTTTTTGAAAAATAAATGTCTGTTTTGACTTCTAGTAACCATTCAGTAATCCTCCTATAGCATACTAATCAATCATGCAATGCTATATTAGCTTACTCCCCTGCTGAATTAGCATTACAATAAAGCTCACTATAAAGAATGTTGAGGTATGTGGAGTCGTGGACTTGGCTGCTGCACTTCATTCATGCTGCTTGTGCATGATGCAATAACAAAGTCACTGTCTCACACTGCAGGAGAAATGGCAAACATATTGAACTGTACTCTGTGAATTACTAACCGTGTCAGTATCACAGTAACAAACTGAGCACTGATAATGCATGCAGAGCTACAACAAGAGATCCCTTTCCTTTTAATGTGAAGTTTGCTCTACAGTATGTTTAGATATGAAAGCTTGGCTGCTGCATTTATGAATGTAGCATGATAGAATAACTCATGTAGTGTCTCATTATTCTGCAGAAAAGATGGCAAACATATTAAGCTTTAAAAATCTGTAACCATGCAGTGTTGTAGTAACTAACTGCATATACTTATAATCCACAGAGCTGGATTATTGCAAGTTACCTCCCAGTGAGTTAACATCAAATGAAGCTTAATATACAGTATGAGAAGATATGTGAGCCCAGCGGCTATATTTCATCCGTCATTCAACGTTCATGTGCTTGATTCAATATCTTATTCACCGTCTCCCTCACTGCAAGAAAAACTGCATTCATCTGAAAGGTCACACAGATGCTTTGGAGCGCTCATTTGGAGTATAATCCACCATTCATTTGTCTAGCTGTCTTTCTATAAGTCCTCCCAGTGAGCACATGTTAACTTAAAGCTTCATATATTGCGTGTCAAGTTTAACCTTTCTTCTCACGCAGTTTGCATTTGGACTTTTTGCCGCCCACCAGCCCTCAAAACTTCAGTGTGCTTCAGCTTGAACAAAGTGTTTTCATTTCCAACAATGTGGAATGCTGTTGTTATAGATTAATCCCTCTTTCAGACAGGGGATTACAGGGTTGCAGAGTCAAAGTCAAGGAAACATAACTGATGAATTGGAATTGATGTGATGGCGTTGCTATGCGATCTTGAAAACGTACACTTTGTTCTGTAGTGGGAGCACGGGGGTTGAAAGAAGAGTGCATTGAAAGAATCCATCAGTGTCTGTGTATTGATGATGTGTCCTGATGTCTGTAATCATTTACTCTCAGGTGGAGTACATGCTGGTGGAGCTGGACGACAAAGATGAAAAGGTCCGGCTCGTCCTGAACGGCGGAGACATTTTAGACACGCTTCAAGAACAGGGCGAAAACATAAACCCAAAGTGAGTAAGCACGCACGCACGCACGCACGCACGCACGCACGCACGCACGCACGCACGCACGCACGCACGCACGCACGCACGCACGCACGCACGCACGCACGCACGCACTGAACAACATAACAACAGCTGGATGCACTACAAACATGGCGCCATCTTTGTTTTAATTAGGCTTTAACTTTGTTTGCAAACACGGCTTCAGTCTGCGTGGTCAGCTTTGTGTCAGTTAGAGTTTTTCTTCCTGGAAGTGATGGTGCTCAGAAATATGTTGTTGAACTTGAGCACAGATAGTTCTCTTATCTGAATGACATTCAATAAACGCCACGCCTACAGCACCAACAGTTTTGGCAGAGCTGTTGTTGGTTTATAATCTGTTTGGGATTGAAGGGAGCCGTTGAGTGGCTGATAGTGATTTCATTTAGTTTTGGTTGAATAAAATCTCACACCAATCTGACAGACTCAATTTAAAAGAAGAAGCAAGACTAGACTCAACCGGCATGAAGCCTTTTATACAAGCAAGGTCGCTTTATTTGTGTAACTCATCTCATACACTAAAGCAGTTCAAAGTGCTTTACAGAGCAATAAAACACACAGAAATACAATCAAGAGAGCAGGAGTTAAAGATTGAAAGGAATCAATACAAGACATTAAACATGCAGACACAAGATGCATAAAAAAAATAAGCTTTGTTAAAGGAAATCATGTTGCATGATAACCAAATGCTGCTCTTCTGTGCTTCTTTCCAACTCTCGGGTCATTCAGCATGCCAGTCCGAGATATCCTCAGGGTCCTCGATGCTACATATGTCACAAACATGTCAGAGATGTCTTAGAGCGCTGAGCCACAGGGAGAGAAGTAATGTGGTCAGGTTCCTGCAGTCTGTCAGGACTCTTGCAGCAGCATGTTGAAGATCTTAAAGCTGCCAAACAGATACTTTTCAAGTCCTGTGAACAGACCATCACAGTTATGCAATTTGCTGGAAATGCAGCTTTGATATTACTCCTCAGACTCCAGGACTGTTAGCACTACACTCTATTATTGAATTCCTCTTTGTAGGTTTGATAATCCAGTTTGGTTGGATTCTTTTTTGGATTCTTCTTGACAAACATGAACCATCAGAGCAGGATCTCAGATGAATGACAAACAGGCTGTTGCTGCTCAGTTGAAGCTCTTTTGAGTTCTCAGCTGCTGGATATTTAATCTTTCCCATGTTAATTTTTCTTCTTTTCTCTTGCTGTTACTTGATCCATGACTTGAGTTTCTTTTGGTGCTTTATTTGAGTGACTAAGTCCTACTACCACACCCATATGGAGACAAATCCCTACACCATACATTAGCTTCTCCCTAGATCAGTATGAACCCCACTGTTATCCTTGTATCCAACATAAGGAAGTCATCATCAGTCTCTGGTTGTTGAGTCATCCTCTCTCACATGGCGCCTTCAGTGCAGTAGTGGGTTAGGTAGATATGTTAATTTATAGCATAATACAACATCCCTCCAAAAAGATCTTGTTATCTTTGCTTTTTTCAAAACAGTAGTCAACAAAACAATCATTCAAACTGTCCTTGAAATGAAAGGAACAGATTTTTATTTTCAGACAGTTTTATTTTTATTGACTGAAGTTGAAGAGACACAAATGTCTGGAGGACAGTTGGAAAAGACGTGCAGAAAAGGGTCAGGGTCGAAACTATGTCCTCAATAAAGGACGCATGCTCCAACCAAGTGGCAACCCCCGGTGTAAAAATATGAGTCCAATGTGGAAATGTTAAAAATTGCAGTTCATCGAGTGTCCGCTTGAGGCTGGCTCTGGAAGTACAGGAAACCACATACACACCACTTCAAAAAAGCCGATCTTTACAGCAGAAATAAACATGTTTGCAGCCTGGTACAAAAGATGAGTGTAGTCTGGATAGCTGGAAGATATTGAGATTACGAATCTTCCAATGCGAGGCACAGCTGACTTGATGACAGGCGGGAACACTGTAGCTGTTGGATAGGAGGCTCAAAGCCCGCCTCTTTATGTCACAATCGCTCGACAGCAGCAATATGGCTGCCGCCACCAACTGGCCTCAAAACAGCGCTTCAGAAACAGATCTGTGACATCACGGATCCTACGTCCATTTATTATACAGTCTATGGCTCCAACCAGTGCACCAAACTGGCAACCCAGAAATACAAGGTGCCAATATTTGATTGACATTATTCAGCTTATAAAGCCTTTATTTCACCACAATACTCTAAATGAGTCCTGGCCAAGACAGCAGCATGAAGTTTCGCACAAGGCGTTCTCAAGTCTGCAACAGCGTCTCCGCACAGCTCCATCGTCATCACGCCTTTTTACTGTCATATTGATCCTGAGACGGTGTAGTGTTGCTGTCCCAGCGTGATTTAGCATTGTGTCACAGTGTTGTAGAAGCATAAGCAGTTAACACTCAGCGGGAGCTTCACATACGCACACAGTTGGATATTCACACACAGTGCTGTTCTGCCCTGCCGGCTCACAGAGATCACATCTGGTCCCTTTAACGCCTCTGTTAAGACCGCCGATGCCCACAGTGCTGGGACGCCTTGATCGTGCCTTTAACTGGAAATATGAAAAAGGCTGCAGAGAACAAACAACAGTCAATAACATGCAGAAATCACATCAAACAATAATCAGCAAACACTCAAATCTAGATATAAGAATCTGAACATACTCAAGTCTGGATTTCAGAGTCAGGAAGAGAAAACCTGTTTCTGAACATCTGTAGTTATTCAATTTGATGAGGGCACACAAACTTCATTTCAAAGACTCCCATGTGAAAGCTGTCGAGAGCTGAAGCCACCCTGCAGCCAAACGCCTCGCCTCATCATGTGTTCCCATACTCTGGATTTCCCTATGAGCTTATGCACTGCTTTGACTGTCAAATTCACAGTTTTCTCATCATTCATACCTTGGTAATTGACGAACAAGCTCTGTGTGCTTTTGCTCTCATGCAGGAAAACCTGCCAGTCAGACGAGCTTTGAATGAAACAGCTTATCGATGGCGTTCAAAGACTGAATTTTTGTGCTGAAGTCATGGATACGTTCAGGTTTCTCTTCAAATCAAGCCCAAACCAGTCATCGCAATGTTAGACTTGGACTTTGAATGCCTCTGCTGGTTTAGCACACCTGGACTTCACCTTCGACAGGGGCCTCAGGCTCTGTGAGCTCAGGTGGGAAGAGTCGTCCCCCAGCCATTACCAGATCTTTGCATATTTTAGTGAAAGCTCAAACTGGTCAGTCCTGATTGCTGTTCCTGTTCTCACCGTGACGAGTCTTCCCCTATCATGACGCCTCAATCCACCTGGCTGTATAGATTCTATCAATGCAGTGACCCGAGCGCTTCCTCAGATGATCGTACTCCAATAGTTAGTTCCTTTTTATTGTAGTTAGTTATGAAGCACTCGGTTTAAAGACTCTGAGGTTCTTTTATTGATCTGATGATGTGCCCACCTTGTCCTGGAGCTCTTCAGCCTGTTGTCCCTTCTCCTCAGTTTATACCCCATCATAGTGTTGCCTCTAATCAATACAAATATCATAGACTTCACAGGTATCATATTTATTAGATATAATAGAAGTCGGCCTGCACAGTAGCAGAAACAATCACAATGATATTCATGTGTGGTTTCTAGAAATAGAAGCTCTGTGTCTTTCTTCTGCCCTACATTATTAAACTGTACCTGTGTTTGTGATCCAATGTCTCTCCTCAATCCAAATAATACCAAATAAGGACTGCTCTTTTTCATCACAGGGTCTAAAAAATCCAGATTTCTCTTCTTCTTCTTCTCTTTCCTAACCTGTTGTGCTGCTAACTCTGAAGTCTCCACCAAACTGACACCAGCTAACCTGATAGTGGCTGAATTTGTCAAATATTGTAGTCTTTAGCTTTGTGCAATGTAGAATAATAAGAGGATTTATTGTGCAGACTGTAGTGGCTATTTGACTTGGTCAAAACTCAAATCAAAAACCAGGCACAGGGAGAGAGGATCATACACGGTGTCCAAAGATTGCCAATGTCCAGACAAGTATTCAGTATTTTTGGTGGATTATTATACAACAAAAAAAAGGCTTCTCTCAAACAAAAGGTAGCATCTTTGTGCCTTGAAATCTCCCAGTAAAAAACCATTCACCTTCCCCGGTGTCTCGTCCTCCTATCTTACCTGCCCATCATATACATGTCACCCGGTGCAAAACTATCAACCTATAGAAGTGAGTAACAAAATATACTAATAACACTTAAAACAGCAAGGTTAATGCTAGAATGACATTAAATGAAACAACAATAAATCAATTGATTATAGATGAGATAAGATATAAGATAAGATATCCTTTATTCGTCCCACAACGGGGAAATTTAAGTGTTACAGCAGCAAAGTGTGCAGACAGTGCAAAACAGTATAAAGCAAACAAGAGCCTATAAAATATCAATTATTAAAAAGTTATTAGCATTAAAATGAAAGAAGTGAAAATAAGCATATCTTACAACATATGTACAAAACTTATATACTCAACTAAATAAGTACATTTACAAATATTTCCAAAACCAATGACGCAGTGAAAAATGTGCACAGTATAATCATACATTATGTAAACATAATCAAATATATAAAACAATGTAAATACCTCAAAAACAGACATACAATGTCAAATCAATCTGCACTTGTATCTATTAAAGATTAGAGAGAGTTCTTTTAATGAAGTCTGCTTTAATAAAGAGAGAGACACATGGATTCTTTTTGAAGTAGTTCATAAATTACAAAGAGGCCGTGCTCTAAATCTCCATAAAGTTTAGTTATAGACGTTTCGCCGCAGGATTTCTGTCAGTGATAACGATCAGAGCTCACCTCAGGAATTCCTGAAGCGTAGTAACTTTTCTGTAAAAAGAGGAATTCTCTGCAGGCGCTTTGAATGTGTTTGTACAAGCCGGAGAGTGTTATGCTTGCCCGCTGCCCATGACGTCGGTCTGAATCTGTGGAGCCGACTTCACCAGGGGAAATACCAGAGGCAGTGGGAATAGTAGAGCTGATGCATTCCTCATTACTGCCCCTCTGTCGCACACAGCAAAGAGCACGCTCTGCAGCACAAATACGTCCCGATTGTTCACCTTGACTTACGTTAAAGCCTGAGTGCTCGGCTTATTCTTTTAGAAACTTCATCCTGAGTGTTTTCTCCATGCGGCTCTATTAAAACTGAATGTTTACACCACACTTTAAATGCTCTTCTGCAGCCACCCAACGCTCTGGAGACCAGAGTACGGCAGCTACATGATCGAAGGGACTCCAGGGCAGCCGTATGGAGGGACCATGTCAGAGTTCAACACTGTGGAGGGAAACATGGGGAAGAGACGGCGAGAGGCCTCGTCGGTCCTGAACCAGAATGAAACGCTCTGCACCATCACCTCATTCCCAAGGTACTCTACTTTACAGAAAACGTCTTTAAATCTTTGTTAGAGGAGCAAAACAACATCAAACTGGGTCCAACATGAGCAGCAACAATGTACATTTAACTCCCATCATATTCAGAGCTGCTGGAGGAGTCAATTATTCAGTGAGTCTTAAATCATGTCAGTGGGTCAGACAAGAATACACTGCATAGATCCATTCTTTCAGGCTTTTTTTAGCAGAAATGTGTTTTTTATCTTCTTTAATGTGAGGGTTTGGTGGGTTTTTCCATAATACATTATTACAAAGTGAGAATCAAACCTTTCTTTAACTTTTTTTTTGTATAATAATTTAAAGCACCCTGTTTTTTCCCCCTCCCACTTCAGCATTATGGACTTTTTTGTGTGTTTCCTTTACATACAAGCCTAATAAATTCTGTTTTAATTCACTGTTTCCACACGCTGACATATTCAAACATTCATTGGGTGATAAATAATAGAAGGCATGTTTGTCACGCTAGATTTTAGACAGTTAATATTTTAATTTCTTCTATTTTTACCTTTTTTCAGAACATAAGTCCACTGAGAATGATTTGTGGTTGATATCAGATGCAGTTTGTTGCAACCCTCTCATACATTCGATCTTCTCCCTAGGTTAGGTTGTCCAGGTTTCACCAAACCGGAGCACCAGCCGACCCCTGTTGAAAAGGGAGTGTCGAAGTCACTGTTTTTCCCCGACGAAGCCATCAACAGACACCCCAGATTCAGGTAGAGCTCACAGGTCGGACTCTGTAGAAGTGTGTGTGTGTGTGTGTTTTCAGTGATTTGGTTTTGAATAAGAAAATGATACCTCTTTATTATTTAGGCTGGAATATTAAAATTTCATCACAGTGTTTTAAATGTGATAAATAGAAAGAGAGAACTAAACGTCTTGAATTGACTGACTTTTAAATCCAACACCAGTCAGTTGAGGAAGGATTTTGTTTAAATTTTGAATTATTTTCACAGTAAATTTAGATTTTTCTATACATTCATATTCCTGACGATGATTTGGAATATTCATAAGTCTGTTTACTTTTGTAGCACCCTGACCAGAAACATACGACACAGAAGAGGAGAGAAAGTCACGATTAATGTGCCAAGTAAGTCTCAATGCAGTCAAAGAGTTTGGGCAGTGTTATAAAGTAGTTATTCAAATCATTTATGAACTAAAAAAAAAACATTTTTGAAATAAAATGAAGCTTAAAATGTGTTCATGTTCTTTTTAAAAGCATTACTGTCAGTGAGATTGTAGATTTGGGAGTTAATCTGACGAACAGTGAAGTATGCAGAGTCGACAGTCTCACTAACTCAGACAGCAGAACACCAGAGACTCTGAACAACGACCACATGAGCTTCCCTCCCTCCCCAACATGAACACACATCTCATCCTGAGATTTAGGACAGAGTAATAAACAAACAACAAACTCCCTGAAGAACAGAGACTGCTTAAATCATTTAATGTCTGATTAGCTGCAGAACAATGATTATCATGTATACAAACCTGCAAATGAGATGACAACAGCATGGAAGCTTGAGGGGGATATTAAGACAAATGTTTTGACAATGAATTAAAAGCTGTTTTCTTAACCATAAAGAGATTCTTAATCTGATTTAATCTGGATTTAAAGGGGATTTTTAATAAGGGATAGTTAATAATTCTAACCACTTTTCGTTCCTCATTTCAGTCTTCAAAGACAAGTGCACTCCATCTCCATTCGTGGAAGAGTTTCCCGAGGACGACGGTGAGTCAGTGAGGGCGGCTCTGCCTGATCACATCTACATGGACGCCATGGGCTTCGGCATGGGCAACTGTTGTCTGCAGGTGAAGAGCAAACTGACTTTGCTGAACATCCCGTCTGTTTTCAAACTGTGATGTAATCAAGATGGTGTCACCGAGGCTATTTTGACTTTTGTGCAACTGCTACTTTACAATCCGAATCGGTGATTTATAAATGTACTTCAGCCTCCTTTTTATGATGCTCTTTCAGGTGACATTCCAGGCTTGTAGCATTGACGAGGCCCGCTACCTTTATGACCAACTTGCAACTTTCTGCCCCATCGTGGTGAGTAGATCAATAAACATTGAGCTTCCTGTCATATATTGTGATCATTTACCTGACCTCTCACATAGCTAATATATAACTCATTATTTATTAGCCTGATAAAACAATTTAGAAAGTAAATACGGAGGGAAGATAGAACACATTGTGATGGTTCCTCAAGGTTTTTCTCTGTTATTTTTTTGCATCAGATAACAAAGGGGAACAGGTTTTGTTTCTCGTTCAGGTTTTTATATTTATTAGATTTCTCTCTTCACAGATGGCGCTGAGTGCCGCCTCTCCTTTCTACAGAGGCTTTGTGTCAGATAACGATTGTCGCTGGGGGGTTATTTCTGCCTCGGTGGATGACCGGACACAGGAGGAGCGTGGGCTCAAGGTGAGCAGGCAGAACTGAAAAAACAGATGCAAAAAAAAAAGGTGTTTGAGTACAAATAAGAAGTCACTTTCTGCAGCATTTATGAAGTTTAATCTCTCATTGTTTTTCCAATAAGTCATCACCGTGACTGAATCAGATTCAGAGAGATTAGTGTGCATGTACTGACTCTAAGACTCATTTTATGTCTCTCTGTAACGTGTCAATCTTTTTACATTTCATATATTTAAAGGCACAGTGAGGAGATTTAAACTGATTTTGAAATGGGCTTGCTCTTACACTGATGCCTCTTCATGACCTACAGGGTAAAATGAAATCATCAGTGATAACTTTTAAACTGAATTTTAGTGCTTTAGTCAGAGGGTAGAGTCGATATTCGTCACCCTGAAGTGTTTACAGGATGAACAGGATTAAATGTTTAAGTTAGCGTGTGACGCTTTGATGCTCTTTGAAGTATTAAGAGTTAAACCGTGCGCATATTCACGTTTAAGTTCTATTTTTGGAGCTTTTGCACCTTTTATTCAGAGAGGAGAGGACAGTGGATAGAGCTGGAAACTGAGATAGTTTGGTGAATGACATGGTGGAAGTGGGCCACAGGCTGGAATCGAACCCATGCTGCCTGTTTAATGGACGAGCAATTTAACCATTAGACTAAATTTTCACCCTACACCAGTACTTCTGCTCACCTTTTTCATCTAACTTACAGAAATAAATCCAACTTTATGAAGTTTTGTTGTTACATTACAATTCATAACTTCATGTATCTATAAATCAACACACGCCCTCGTCACTCTGAGTCCTGCAGAGTCGTTTTGAACAAAGAAAAGTATTTTTAAATCAAGGACTGTATGCCAGTAATTTGCTTCCACTATAAATGCACGCTTTGGCAAGATCCTCATCTTTATGACTATGGGTGATGGTGCTCATGGGAAATGCAGTCTTTAGTGATTTGTCTGAAGGGGTGACCAAAATCAACACATCTCTTCACAGTGCTTTTAAGGTTGTTTATTTTGATTTAATAAAATGTTACAGTGACTTAAATAACTTGAGCTTATTTTGTTTTTTCAGCCATTGAAAAACAACAAATACAGGATCTTCAAGTCAAGATATGACTCGATCGACAGCTACCTGTCCAGCTGTGGTGAGAAGTACAACGACATCGATCTGACGATAGACGAGGAGATCCAAAAGCAGCTTCTCGACGCAGGTACAGACACTTGAGAACAAGGTCATCTGATTCGTCTAGAACAGGGGTGTCCAAAGTACGGCCCGGGGGCCAATTGCAGCCCGAGGTCCATTTATTTATGGCCCCAAGCTTCCATCTTAAAGTGTGTTATTTATAGCATTAATTAATAGCATTATAAATTAAAAACATTCTGAATAATTTGTACATTTGCAGTTTCGTTCAAGCGCACACACAAAACTAAAGTCAATCCAGAAACGTCTCAAAAAGCTTCATATGGACTACTTATATAAAGCCAAAGCTCTGGGAATTCTGCAAGATGGCAACAAAGAAGAAACACAAGAACTGTTAAAGTTGACTTCAAATTAATGATTTTATCATGATGTGAAAATGTTCTTGATGAACACTAAAAGTTCAGTAGACACAAAAGAGGACACAAGACAAAATCAAAATTATGAAATTGTGCAGAAAAGGCAGAATTTGGTGCATAAAAATTGTTCAGAACGCAGGAAAATAATGATTTAGCTCTAAAAATGTTGTCTGCTGGTCAGACAAGTCTTAAAAACAACATGAAAAAGAAGTGTGATGAAATCCAGATCCTGATCCTGCCATAGGAAAATAATGATACAATATTTTTCCCACATTGCCCGACCATTTTCCTCCAGAAGAAGATAAAGTTTGCTAATGTTTACATGGCTTGTAGAGAACTGAGGAGTTCCTAGTTACTGATTTATTGAGAACAAATGTGAAATAATTGTTATTTAATGGAGATTTCATCTTTAAATTTTATGATTCCTAAGTCTCGGTAGGAGCCACTGGCTCTAAGGTATTCTGACAACATCAAATGTGGCCCTCTTTGAAAAAAGTTTGGACACCACTGGTCTAGAAACAGAATGTTTAAGCTCTACTGTCATCAAAATATCTTTAAAAGATACAGTAAAGAAATTAATCAAGTAAATCAGCTTTCTTTTTGTAGGAATTGACAAACTACTGGCCCAACACATAGCCCACCTTTTCATCCGAGATCCTCTGTCAGTGTTTGAGGAGAAGATTCACCTGGACGATGAAAACGAGTCGGATCACTTTGAGGTGAGGGTTCTTGTACACTCCTGTAGCATCTACAGCCATACGAAGAATAACATGCATTTGACTTCTGTGTAGAAGAAGTTTCATATTGAAACTTGTCTCCTTACAGAACCTGCAGTCAACTAACTGGCAGACGATGAGATTCAAACCTCCACCTCCGAACTCTGATATCGGCTGGAGGGTGGAGTTCAGGCCCATGGAGGTAAATCCAGCTGCAGCGTCACATTACTTCAACTTCTAGTTGTATTTCAAGTTTCAATTCAAAGTCAGATCATATCAAGTACAGAAAACATCACACTGAGGAATGTTTAACCTCTGTTTTGTTCTTCAGGTGCAGCTGACTGACTTTGAAAATGCTGCATACGTTGTTTTCGTCGTCCTGCTCACCAGAGTGATCTTATCCTACAAACTCGACTTTCTGATCCCTCTGTCAAAGGTACAAACACAAACAAACAGCCACACAGTTAAAGAGAAATTCATCCATAAAGGAAAGACGTGTTCATTCTGATCATGTTCTAACAGGATGAACACATGTTTGTGTTTTAGGTTGATGAGAACATGAAGGTGGCACAGAAGAGAAATGCAGTGCAGGAGGGCATGTTTTACTTCAGGAAGGACATCTTCAAAGGTGGGTATTGAGGAAGAGTTTAATCAAGGGTCTGTGTCAGGGCTGCATGACTCATACTGGAGCAAAAGGAGCAACTTCAAGAGCGACTGATTCATTTGATTTGTCCACCGACAGGCTGCAACCCCGGCCTGGATGGCACTGCTTCAGCTCAGAATGGTTTGGAGTGTGACGCCTCCAACGAAGAATACATGCTGATGAGCATCGACACCATCATCAATGGAAAGGTGATTAGCGTCTCCACTTTTGACTTTTGACTTTAAGCCTTTCTGCAAGTGTGACTCAGTGGATAGAGACCTCAATCTGCTGGCTGGTCAGACACTTAAGGACTCTCAACAGCTCTGAGGTGGGTTTTTTATATTCATAGTGACCACAAGATACATCCTTCGGTTATACTCTTACTTTTCTCTAGCACTGTAAGGTAGAAACTTCCAGACAATCATGTTCCTCCTTTTGATTGAAGACAACTTTGATGATTCCTATAGTTTTCATGGAGCCTCAGCTGTTCTCCGTCTGCAGGGCTCGTCAGCAAACTCTGACATTCTCACATGATGACTTCAAAACATCTGCCTGTCAGCGTTTTTATTGTGAGCAAGATGCAGTTTGGGGGTTTTTGTGCTTTCACATTATATCGCTTCGACAGTATGACAGGCAAACAACTTGACAAACCTGTTCATGTCAGCCTGCAAGTTTATTTCTATATCTGATACCTCAAAGTTCTGATCGTGAGGATACATCTTCAAGGTGAAAAGAAGGACATAAGGAGTAAAAGCTGGTGAAAAGCATCTTTTTGTGTCTATTGCATTTAACAAAATGAAAGATTGAGCCTTCATAAAAGGATCCAGTCTTGGCTCAGAGATAGGGGCTTGGATATTTGGAGGCAGTTTAGAGTGGAGCTGCTAGTCCTTTGCATTGAAAGTAGCCAGTTGTGGTAGTTCAGGCATCTGATTAGGTAGGATGCCACCTGGAGAGCTCTTTCAGAGGTTCTCTGGGAACATCCAACTGGGGGAGACCTTGTGGTAGACCCAGAGCTCAATGCAGGGGTTATATATCCTATCTGGCCTGGGAACGCCTCAGAATCCCTCAGGTGGAGCAGAGGGATGCCTGGGCTTCCTGCTGCCACTGCAACATGACCTTGGAGAAGCTAAAGAAAGTGAATGGATGGAGTTTGAATGAATGCACACGCTTTTATCATCTGGTTTCACTTCTCAATTGGCTACAACACATCTGCAAAATAATCTGAGGATAGCAGTGTTCGTGACGAGCTTGAATGCTTATAATTCAGGATTAAGGCTGTTTTCAGGTCTTCTAATTCTACCTGCATTGTGTGATTGTTTTTAAAAGTGCTAACCTCAAAACAGTCTCCTAGCCTGGCTGTAGGCTCGGGAGTTTTGTGCAAGGCATCTCATCATCACTGCTTCTTCTTCTTGTTTGTCACCAGGATGGAGTCTTCCAGGGGCTCATCCCAATTTTAAACTGCTATCTGGAAAACATGGAGGTGGATGTGGACACCAGGTGCACCATTCTGAACTACCTGAAGCTCATCAAGAAGCGTGCCTCAGGTAAAGTTTATAGTCTTACCATCTAGTGGATTTCCTCTCCCTTCAGCCTCAGCTGTGAGCTCACCTCCTTCTTCCTGTGAATGTGAAACAGGTGAGCTGATGACCATGGCCAAGTGGATGAGGGAGTTTGTTTCAAAGCACCCGCAGTACAAACAGGACAGCATTCTTACTGACAAAATCAACTACGACCTCTTCAAGAAGTGCGACAAGATCGCAAAAGGGGAAGAGCAGTGCCCCGAGCTCATCGGGAACCCAGTGAACAGGTTCAAATGAAGAACACAGCAGGAACCCACCAACAACGACACAAACTCGCATGTGAAGAAAGACCAAATGTGTGGCTCAGACAGAAAGCGGTCCAATCTAAAGAGAATGCTAAACGGAATGAGTGTGTTGTACCAAACACACCTGCATTAAATGTATGTATATAAACTGTACCAGATTTTTATGATCACAAATTATTTTAATAGGGTTAAGACTTGCAGAAGGTTGTGTAATAGAAATCAGATGTGTATTTATTTTTCTCTGGAAATTTAAGGCTCTGTGTGAGAATGTAAATGTAGCTAAAAGCTGTACAGTAGTCTGCTTCTGATCCTGTGTTCTGTAAATACTGTACCTCTGCTCTTCAAACATTAACATCATGGGGTTTTTGTGTCTTTCTCTTGCTGCATATTGAGCTTTCTTTGCATTCGGTAGATGTTTTTTTTTTTCTTCTGCATTTTACGGGAATTGTTTGCTTTGCCGACATCGTAGTGGGACCTCGAAGATAGTGTTGCATTCAATTGGAAAAGATGAACCATTGTTTGCAATGTGATGCTGCTTAACAATAAATCTGTAAAACTGTAACAACCACTTCAGATGTTTTGTGGAATCCTTTTCTTTTACTTCACTGAGCCACATCAGATTCATTTAATTGGAAGTCCTACTTTATGAACAAGTCCTGGAATCCTATTTTTAGGCTTTTACACCTTCATTCAGAGAGGAAAGGACAGTAGATAGAGCAGGAAACTAGGAGAGAGAGTAAGGGAATGACATACAGGAAAGGCAGGCTGGTTTCGACGCTGGGCCACCCGCTATATGAGCGCTGACTTAACCATTAGACTTAATCCTCACACCTAGAATCTTATAAACTAGCCACACCAGAGGCAGTTTGATGGACACATCTACTGGAAGGTCTGTAGCCAGCACACTGACATTGTCTGAATGTCTTGTCATTGTTGGAGCTTGCAGAAACTCAGGCCTCAGCCTTGGGAAGACTTTGCTCATGCTCACTCTGCCTTTATTAGGACAGCTGACAAACAGGGAGGACATGCAGGAAAGGGTTGAGGCCTGAAGTCAAGTCTACTACTGGTATGATGAGGGCTGTAGTCTCTGTACATGGGGCGCATGCTTTAACGTCTAGCCAAACCAGCACTCACAGTTAACCTTAACTCAAAGCTCCAGAGTAAAGTATGTTTGAGACATTGTAGTTCCTGTTGGGAACTTCACTTCTCCTAACCTCCCCTCTCAAAGGTCAGAGATAGCAGAACCTGCTGAAACTGGTTTCCTCCTCAGTCAGACCACTTTTCAAGACTTGTTTTTTTTCTGTATTGATTTAAGAGACACCATGAGGAGTCATGACGCAGCTCACTCAATGAGACAAATTGTAAAGGAATTCATGGATCATGGAACAGACAGTCTGACTTTGATATCTGTAAAGCTGTGCTGCTAGATGAGCTATGTTTCAAGACAAACATCTTTTGATCCTGAAGGGAAAGAAGAGACAAATAATCACTCATTCATCCACAAGGGTTTTTCCAGGCTCTCAAGTAAACAACCTTTTTTTTTAGAAGTAAAAGAGTATAAAATAACTCCTCAATGTCTTCAAAGACACATATTGTCTGTGACACTTGGAAGCTGGGTAATTAAAAAGGCCCCCGCAGGTACATTTTCCTCCACAAGATGGTGGTATTGAGCCACAGCTTTACTGAACAAGCTGCAGAGACACTCACAGTAGAGTAAGTGTATTGCCTTTAGGCTGATCTCTGGGACCAGTTCAGAGTATGATGGGTAAGGGAAGTCCTGTGCAGAGAGAAGAACCTGGTTTATTCTGCAAAAAAATATGATGAAAATTTTATAAAACAACGCTCTGAGATTCAGGAGCTGAAGTTTAAGGAGAATGTAGAGGTATACAGTAAGAAGGGAGAAACTACAATGGAATAGTTACTGCAACATCAACACACATGAGCACTTTAAGCTATTAGATAATAAGCCACTCAATTTGTCACCTGCTAATAAAATCCTACTCTAGGTGAGGGACTTTCAGTGCAGCCATCTGTCCTCTCTAATCCCAAAGAGAAACAGTCTTTTTCACAGTTGACATGTGACCTGTAACAGAAAGCACAGGTGTTACTAATAACTCTAATGGGGCTGCTCTGTTCAAGAGCCCAGGCATGACAGAGCGACAGTGAGACAACCTGCACCAGAAACCTGAAACAGAAACAGATTAATGGAACTCAACCATCATAATTATTGGCATTTTTTTGCAGCTATGCTTGTCCTGCTTTGTTAAATGGTTGGTTGTGAAAATGTTGATAAAGTGGACTGAAATTAGAGCTTATACAGCCAGGAAGTAGGATAGGATAGGATAGGATAGGATATGGTACGATACGATGCGATTCGATACGAGGTCCTTTGTTGTCCCTGTAGGGAAATTTGACTTTGACAGATCACTATAACACTGTCCCAACCATAACAGGCAATTTACTATTTAAAATTCTGATAGAGATTGGCACAAAGGAGTTTTTAAAACAATTCAATTTACATTTGGGGACTCTGTACTTTCTTCCAGACAGTAAAAGTTCATACTCAGAGTAAAGGATGTGCAATGGATCTGAAAGTATTCTCTGAGCCTGCCCAAGAACAGACTGCTCATAAATGACCTGTAGGGAAAGGTTGCCAGTCTTTCCTATGACCTTCATGGCAGTCTTCACCAGGCGAGAGAGTTTGGTTTTCAGCTGAACAGAGAGGTTACCATACCATGCTGTCATCCCATACCTGATGATACTCTCCAGTACAGCCTGATAAACCCTTAGCCGACGGGAAAAATACAATCTTTGCTGTATGTGGGAACACAGGTTTCCAAAGTGGGTCTCCCAGCTGAACTTAATGACTAGGTGGACACCTACATATTTGTCGGAGCTGACCTGACAGACTGTTTTGTCGTGAAAGTAGGGGAGACCAGGCTCATGTGTGACAAAACAAAAGGTGCAATGTCACGTCCTCCAATTAAAATCGTTGGCATGATTTCACCCATGCAAAGAGAAAAATCACAAACTAACATATTGTTGTAATTCTAAAGATTTTAAATGACAGTGACGGTTTACACAAAATTAACTGAAACTCAATTTTAGCCGCTTTTGCTCAAGCGAACCACTTTAGCATGGCATGGCAAACAGGCCTCTTATGTGCTAGTCTACAGTTAAGTTGCATTGAGGGTGATGTAAGCATCAGCTCCTAACAAGTTGCCCTGAAGTAGTGAGGAAAAACTGGTTAGTGCAGGTTTAGGTCTCAAGAACGAGATCTGATTTGGTATGTGAGACCTATTGTAGAGAGGTGAATACCAGACAGTCATGTTATATAAGGCCACTTAAATAGACTGGTTTAACTGGGATCCTCCAGCCCAGTTTGAAAAGGGGGTTCCTTACAGTAAAGAACATTCCATTTAAAAAGTCCCTGTATGAATGAGGTTTAATCAAAAAGAAGCAGACAGTGAAGAAATGAAAGTTATGACCTATATGAGCAAAACCTAGTTCCGCTGCCCGGGCCTGTCTCTACAAGCCAAAGACCTTGTATGTGACCCATGAATTTAAAAAATCAATAAACAAAACAAACATGGAGTTTTTTTTTTGTTTTTTTTAACTGCCAAAGAGATCGATGAGAAAAACTGTCTGTACACTAAAGATAATGAACCAGTGCAAACACTGCCTCTGCCTCATCAAGCATGCACATACATGAAGCATCCAGGTGTGTTGTTCTTCAGGGTGTTGAAACCTTAGATTTCACCTGCTGACGCTTGTAACTCTATTAAGCTTGCAGGATCATATCTTTGAACTGTTCATGCCTGCTTTCACCATGACAAAAATGGTGTTTAGAAGTGTGCATTGCTGGGAACAATCTGGGGGGTTTACTTGTTTAACAGGTTATTGAACAAACCACATCTCTACCTCTGATGGTCACTTAAAGAAGCTACACCTGTGAAACCATCTTAAATATATATTTCATTTTTCATCAGAGATCTCTGAGTTCACTTTGAGCTGCTACAGAGGATCACAGTCTGAAGTGTTAGCATGCATTTTAGCACAACTGTAACTAACAGGAATCATTTGAGTCTCCATATTCAGCGATGAGACGTGCGCAAATTGAAAATCTTGTCCACAAGATGACACTACATCAAAAGTCATGAGATCCCTAAAGTTGTTAGGATTCATCCTCTGGGAACCATGAGTTAACATGATAGACTTCATGGTAATTTACTCAATAATAAATAAGATATGAGATTAGTTTAAGACAGAGAGGACAGACTTACTGATTTTATCAGCAGTCAGTGCCATGATTCAAAGACGACTTAGTCCTGTCCAATTATCAGTCTCTGTTAGCACCATAGTTGTAACTGTCTGACCTGGTGCTGTTGCCTCTGTACCGTCTCATGATGTGATACCTCTTGGGTTTTGATAATAGAGAGTAAAGAGCAGGCTCTGTATGATAAGTTTCATCAGACTGCTCTTGATTTGATTTAGCTGATGATAGATGTATCACTAAATTTAATTCCAGCCCTTCTAGTTCTGCCAGCTGATCACAGATTTTTATGACCGATCAGATGTCTGATGTCTGGTCTCAAACCAGAGTGCAGTTTATAAGGTCAGATGTGGTGGCTGTGTCCTGTTTACATAGTCTGAAATAAATGAGGCTGGTTGGGTCATCTACCTAAATGCCTTAAATCATATCAGAGGTAGTTCAAGGTAATGAAATGAAGACTGAATTAACAGGTAACATCTCTGCAGGATATTACTGGAGTCACCAGGGTCACTGGGTGCGCCCTAATGTTTGTGACACTGCATTGTGAGGTACAACTGCAAGTTTCAGACTTATTATTAAAAACAGCCCCAGGGACAACTGTCTGAACGAAATGCTGTTTTATGAGCATGTTGATACGCCACACCTGGCAGGGGGGTTAGTAACCCTACACTTTGTACAGGAGTGCTCACAAACATAGACTTAATTGGATTGTATATAAAGTCATACATCTTTTATTTCAACTCACTAACAATGCAAAAGAAAAACAAAAGGATGTTTTTTGTTGTTGTTACAATGTCATTTAGCAGACTGTTGTTATTAAACACCATTAAAAACATAATGATCTAAATATATACTCATGATTGTTCACTGTAAATCAGTTAGGAAATTAGCTCTACCTCTGCTGCCTCCAAAAAGCATCATGAAGGCATCTGTAAAGATAAAATATTCAAAATTATACAGAATAAAAGAGAATGTTTTTCTACATGCATACATTTGAAATCTTGTATTTGTACTGGGTACAGTTACCAGTTCTTAATATTTTCTGAATCCTCGACCGGATTGAGGGCGCGACTGCGAGTAAGCTGTCATTCCTAAAAACTGGTTTGTGTGTCACTTGTGCCATCATGTTATCACCACTCATGATAAGCTATTTATGATGTCACCTTTCACCTAATTATAGGTGTTTATTTAGAGCTCGGATTTTTGTTGTTAAAAGTTTTTTCTATTTTAAACCTCAGATGAACCTTCTTGTGAAAGGCCTTTACTGTCATGTTGTGGTCCATTCTTTCTTTTCTTTTAGTGATTTTTGGTTATTTACCATTTCTGAAACAAATTTACATTCATTTTTAACTGAAAGGGAATGTACCAAATATTAGAAGTGATCCGGGAGTGATCGAGGGAGGGGTCATTTAGTTTGTTTGGATGGGCTGTTTCCGAAACTGCCTGCTACAGACTACTTACTAATGTAGTAGGCAGTAGGTGTTGTCTACTACATACTGCGTTTGAATTTAGTATGTAGTATGGCTGTTCTGTTCGTTCTGTGTTGCAGTACGCTGGGCCAGACGTCACTGGATTTCCGGTTTCGGAAAGCGGAAGTAAACAATGGCGAAGCCGATAGAGAAAGTGCTTCTTTAGCATCACTTATGATTTAAAAAGTTAGGAAGTGGTTTATATGTAATTCAATAACCTTCACAGCACCCAAAAACGGATTTCCTCTCGTCAAAAAAGAAGGAAAAAGAAAAAGGTGTAATGAGCGCTGTGCATTATGGGAAACAGTACATGAGGCAGACTGGTCCGATGCATACTGTGAAATTTTCCCAAATCAGTAGACATCTGGGGAGTTTTGGCATACTGCAGATTTTGCTCTTGTTCACATACTACTTACTACATACTGAATTTTGGCCAAATCAGTACATACTGCTAGTATAGTAGGCGGTTTCAGAAACAGCCATGGAGAGAAACCAAGCGGAGCGACGTTTGGTACTGGTACTCTGTTTGGTACTGGTACTCTGTTTGGTACTGGATCACTTCCGGTGTATGGTACATTCCCTTTTCTGTTAAAAATGAATGTAAATTCTGTTTCAGGAATGGTAAAAGTGTTCCGTTGTTTGTAAAATTGTCTCACTGCTTGTAAATGTGTTTTTTTTAATTTGGTAAATGTGTTTTTTTTTATTTGGTAAATTTGTTTTCTTATATGAAAATGAGAGTCAAGGTGTTTTACTAATGTTATTTATTTCTATGTAATGTAAAAATGTTTTCCAAAATGTAAAAATGTTTTATAAAATGTAAAAATGTTTTCCAAAATGTAAAAATGTTTTCCAAAATGTAAATTTGTCTCCAACTTTGTAAAAGTGTTTCATCTCTTCTAAATTAGTTTTGTCCTTCAGGGCCACCGTATCTGATAGCTTGCTTCCTGAACTGAAACAGCTTCCACGTGCTTTGTTTTAACAGTGAACAGAAACTAAAAAGCTTTTAAAACCTCAGTTATCATAAATCAGAGATAAACCAACATGTCATGTTTTTGATTCCGTGGTTGCACCACACCGGGTCACCTCCTGGCTGTTACCCTCCTGCAGGGCAGCGGGCCAGTCTGCGTGTTCCTCCCACTATTTTTCCACTGAGCGACAAGGCTGCACATTGTGCTCAGACCGGCCAACCAGACAAGGTTACGCAGACGAACGGGAGGCAGTCCTCTTCACACAGCTGCACCTCATCACCCTCTCTACAGCTCAGTCTTTGAAGGAACGCTGGCGGGACGTTTGGGAGTCTTTTAGGTGAGCTTTTCTTTCCTTTCATTTGGAAGTGTTATCCGGGGCGCATGGCGTCTCTTCGCGTCGGGGAGTTTTGGTGATGCTGAAGCTGTGACCTCTGCTGTTACTGTAGCCTGGATGCGATCGACATGGATGCGATAAGTTTGTCCTTTAATAGTAATGAATGAACCCGCGGAAGTTTTCGCTATGAGACTAGGGGATGATGTAATGACATACCAGCGTCATCAGCTCAGTGCACATATTTTAGTCTAACAGGACACCATGCAGGCTGCTGCTTTCACTCCGAGCAAGACTGTGCAGTTTAGATTACACGTGTGACCCTGATGGAAAATCACTTTTATACAATGTTGAGATGCAAAAAACCTGACAGGACGCAGACAGAGGATGCATCTGTCACAGATCTACCATTGTGCATCATCTTGACGTTAAAACGTGACTTTATAAACAGCCAGCGCAGTCATGCAGTGTGTTTTCATTAAGTTGTCTTTGTGGTTGATAGTTGCCAGTGTGTGCTCCTGGTGGGCACTTTTGAATCTCTGCTGATGGCTGCTCAAAATGTTGTCTGCATCTGTCACAGATTGTGCCATTGTGCATCATCTTGATGTTAAAAAAGTGACTTTACAAACAGCCAACCCCATGGCCGTGGGAAGTAGGGGTGCTGAAGCTGCTGCAGCACCCACTGTTGGAAAAGGCATCACACATTTTTTTCTGGATGCATAAATAAGTTCAAACAAATACATTAATTAACACAATAAATCAGGTTTTTTTTTTCATTGTATTATTTTCTGAAAATGTAATGACTGAGGAAGATTTGAGAAATAATTATAGCAATTTTAAATAATTAGTCATTTTAAAATAACCCAATGCATGGGCCCTGTGTGTGTGCCTGCTTAAAAACTAAATGTATTTGGATAAAGTTATGTTTAATGCGCTTTACTGCCTTTTGGGCCTGTTTTACCAGGTTTGGCTTGTATGCTCTTTGCTGTACAACGGGGTATGGAAGTTGCAATTTGTGAATTTATAATGAAAAGTTCTCCTGAAAGCTTGTATTCAAACCAGATAAATAAAAATAAAATGTATGTGCGCTACAGCCTATCAGTTGCATAAGTAACCTAAATGCAAAAAGAAAAAAAAATTGCACCTCTTACTACAGCACCCCTAACTTAAAGCCACTTCCCACGGCTCTGGCCAACCCAGTCATGTAGTATCACCAAAGGTAGGGATCAACCCATTACCAATTAGGCAACACAACAGTTTGACAGCTTAGGCAAGAAAACAATGCACAAAGAAGTAGAAATGTTTTGTCATAGAAAATGTAGCAGCACTAAACACCTCTGTGGTTAACAACCAGTTTTCCAAACTTTGGGAAAGGTCAGCAGAAAGCCAAGTTTTGACATTTACATTACATTCAGATATCTAAAGGACAAAGCTTTCTTTCACAAGCTGCTTTTTCAAGATGTATTCTGGGGCTTTATGTCTGTGTTGGAAAGGAGAGACAGGAAGTGGAGGGAGTAGAAAGTGAGGAAACAAGCATCAAGGGGTTGCAGCCGGAAGTCCAACCTGCAATGGATACATCAAGGGACTGTGGCCTCTGTGTTTGAGGCCCCCTGCACTGTGCAGACAAAAGATTCATCAAAGCATAATACTAGACAAATATCTAATTGATGAAAACATACCAGTTAAACGTACAAATAAAGACCCCTTGAGTTAATCTTGATGCAGATTATTTGAGCATCTGTACAGTTAAATATTGTCAATGAATGAACACAGAAGTTTTTGCTTTGAGACCAGGGGATGATGTAATGACATACCAGCGTCAGTGCACATATTTTAGTCTAACAGGACACCATGCTGCTGCTTTCACTCCGAGCAGGAATGTGCTGTTTAGATTACACGTGTGACCCTGATGGAACATCACTTTTATACAATGTTGAGATGTGAAAAACCTGACAGGACGCAGACAGAGGATGCATCTGTCACAGATCTACCATTGTGCATCATCTTGATGTTAAAACATGACTTTAAACAGCCATGCAGTGTGTTTTCATTAAGTTGTCTTTGTGGTTGATAGGTGCCAGTGTGTGCTCCTGGTGGGCACTTTTTGAATCTCTGCTGATGGCTGCTCAAAATGTTGTCATGGGAAGCTTCTGGAAATTTAAAGCTGTATACTACTCTAACAAACATGATCCTTTACAGTGACTCTACACATTTATAGACTTGAGCGTAAAACACAATGTAGATGTATATTCATATTCTTACCATTATCAGAGTATGGTCCTAGTTTCACTTTCAGTAGCTTTTAATTTTAGATGGTAAGATTTAATGCTATCTATCTATCTATCTATCTATCTATCTATCTATCTATCTATCTATCTATCTATCTATCTATCTATCTATCTATCTATGTTCTGGTTTTGGCTTGTCCATTGACGTTATAATATACATGCAGCATCACATTGATCCCTGAAAATGTGTAAAAATCCACATTACAGTAAAGCAATCCTGTTATTTGATGTGCCACATCACTTGTAATTGTCTAATACATCTCAAGATCTTGAAGGGAAAGTTAGCTTGGTTGGAAAAAATATGAATGGTGGACATATGTTTATGTTGTTTCCACTGTTACACATCCAAACCCTGACTCTCAGTGTATAGTCAAGTCAAGATCGAATGTGATGAAGACAGCTGAGTCTAAATCCTGAATTGTACTCTGTGTTATTGGAGGATTGATTTGTTTAGACATATGATATGTGATAAGTTAGCCAAGACAGTCAAACTGGCTGCTAATTTGTTCTCCTAATTGTGGCTCATCATGCCCTGATAGAGGCCTTGCAGATCATGATGCTCTAGTGCAGCATAATGCATCTGTGGTCAACCCTGCATGGATATTACTGTGCTGAGGATGGCCACAATAAGGCTCATTTTGTTCCTGTTAGGGAAGTGATTATGGAGGGATGCAATTTGCAGAGCAGAATTGCATTCGAGTTTGATGACCTGCACAGGAAATTGTTTTTTATACTGGGATACATGTGTTTGCGAGACGTTTTTGATAGATGACCCGTATTTGATTTGTGTATTCTATTGTGTAATTTAGCTGTTTAAAGCATAACCAAGGTAGAAATGATACACAAGCAAAGTGATTTGAAGCCATAAATTATTAGATCAAAGTTTCCTTGTAAATTTTCACTGGATTCAGATACATAGATTAAAATATACACATGTTAACGAAGTCACATGTGAGCTCCCTCAGTTCTAGAAGCCATATTTCCTTATCCTTTGACTTCAGAATGACATGCATCTTGAGTTGTGATATTGTAGCTAAATTGGACTCACCTTTCAGTCTGTCAAGTCCAGCATTGTGATGTTAAAGCTTCAAGCTGTGTTTGACTTTCACCTTCAACACAAAAATCTGATTTGAGACAAATTCTTATTTTTCACATCTTGTTTTCTTTAAAGAGTGTGTGTCTTGATGGAGAAACAGGCTTGGTGTCACACAGCATCACATCCAAAGGAGCAGTTTTGGGAGAACATTACATACAGAAAAGACTCGAGTGTGAGTGTTATGTTTCCAGCTGTAGACGCAGGTGTAGAGGCTGTCAAGTGGTGTAGTAGTCTGTGACGTAATTGGACCAAATTGAATGCACAGCTCATAAACACATCCGTGGAAATGAGGACTGCAGTATGCTGTTGTTTCTGTGGCTGTGCATAGGTGTTTTTGTGTGAATCCTGAAATGATGCATCGGGGTTGTGGAGTTTAAAGGTGACATATCACGCTTTTTTCATCAATATATATTGGTCTAAGAGGTCCCCAAAACATGTCTTTAAAGTTTATGCTCAAAAAAACACTTTGAAATCAGATTTTGACATGCCTGAAAAGCCCTCTTCTTCAGTCCTCCTCAGAACAGTCTGTTTTCCCTCTGACCACGCCCCCTGAGGAAGTGGATGTGCCTCGGCTGTCCAGCACGTTGATCTAATGTTTACATGTTGGCTGAATATACACGGCTGCTCAGAGATCACGTTACTTCAACCCTCTGAATCTGATCCAGAATCTGATCCTGACGGAGAGGCGCCTGCAGCAGGACCTTTCTGAAGGATTGGTCACAGATTTAGTGTTTCTTGTTGTTTTATTTATCAGTATGTAGACGTGTGTCTTGGTGCACAGTTACGAACATGTAGCTATGTGGCTATGCTAACTAGCGCTAGCACTTATCCATGATAAATAAAAATCATCCACTAGATCTTCAAATCTGCAGACATGGAGAGTAAAACCGACCTCTACCAGAAAGGCAGCAGGACCTTTCTGAAGGATTGGTCACAGATTTAGTGTTTCTTGTTGTTTTATTTGTCAGTATGTTGACGTGTGTCTTGGTACACAGCTACAGCTACGAACATGTAGCTATGTGGCTATGCTAATTAGCGCTAGCACTTATCCATGATAAATAAAAATCATCCACTAGATCTTCAAATCTGCAGACGTGGGGAGTAAAACCGACCTCTGTGTTTATTAAGACAGCCTACAACTAGCATGCCTCCCTCCTAAGCTCCTTGTTAGCACACATGTGTGCAGGTAATGAAAAACGGAGGGGGGATTCAGTATTATTTTATACAGTCTATGGGCTGAACAAGCTCCGAGCTCTGACTCCGTGACAGACCGGATATTGTTGTTACGTAACAAAAACACGGAAGTCTGAAACGGCTCGTTTCACACACATTTACAGAAAGGTGTAGAAATCAAAACAGGGGCAGAATGGATTTTTTTCATTCTCGGGGGGTTTGTAGACATGCCAGGGAAACATATTTCAGGTAGAGAACCATTAAAAAGTCAATTTTGCATGATATGTCACCTTCAAGAGCCAATATAAAGAAGAATACCTCTGAGGTGATGATAAATCAGGACTGTGTGCAGGAGAGTTTTTAGGTTTCACAGTGAGAAGATCAGATGGTGGGGTTAAGACATTTTCTCCTTATTCAGATTCCAAAATTGTCTACCCTTCTGCTATCTGTGTGATATCAAATATGTACATAATGTTGGATTTTCAAGGTAGCTAATTGGTTACAGAATCAGATCAGTGCATCAACTAGCATACTCTCCAAATCCCATACATTGTAAACCTTATCTAATACAGATACAAATAAAACAACCTATAAAATACCCATTTATCTTCTGTTAATGTTTCCAGAGTCATGTGGTTTGGTATGAAAAAAAGAAAGGACTGAGAAACTTGAGATGTTTGTTTTGGCTTTGAGCTTGGAAGGAAGAAAAGGAACAGCCCTTGACTACAGGGAACAATAACTGAAAAACTAAGTGATCCATCCAGCTGTGAACAATCAGACATTTCATACTCATGTAAAAGGCCTTCTGCTTTTTGTAACAGGGCTGACTGGACTCTCTACAGCATTGCAGTGAATTCTTTGTGTTTTACTTAAATGGAAAGTACCGACCACTGACTGTTTGGGCGGCTTGTTTAAGTCAGTTAAGATTACATCATCCTTGTTTCACCAAAGATAGAGATCAACATATGCTTATCATTAGGCAACACCCCAGTTTGACGGCTTGGGCAAGAAATGTTTCGTCATAGAAAATGTAGCAGCACTAAGCACTTCTGTGGTTATAAAAACTTTGAGAAAGGTCAGCAGAAATCCATGTTTTGACATCTTCTTTAAAATCAGATATCTAAAGGACAAATCATTATTTCACAAGCTGCTTTTTCAAGATTTATTCTGGGGCTTTATGTCTGTGTTGGAAAGGAGAGACAGGAAGTGGTGGGCGTAGAGAGAGGAAGCAATGGGTTGTGGCTGGAAGTTGAACCTGCAATGGATACATCAAGGGACTGTGGCCTCTGTATATGAGGCCCCCTGCACTGTGCAGACAAAAGATTCATCAAAGCATAATACTAGACAAATATCACATTGTTGAAAAACACACCAGTTATTAATAAAAACCCTTGAGTTAATCTTTAGGCGGATTATTTGAGCATCTGTACAGTGTAAATAATTGTTTTGATCTTGTTAAACTGTCCAACTTGTCACTCTTAAGCCTGTCACACATGTGCTCCTGAAAAATAACTAGACATTTTCTGGAGCTCTTTCCCCCAAACTTTCCAAATTTGCTTATTCACACGTCTTCTCTGTCAGATGAAGGGGTAGTGGGCTGGAGGAAGGTCTCAGGAGTCTGGACATGACATTAAAAGCATTGTGAAAGCCAGAGTGTAATGTATACATCATGATGGCGGATGTTGCAACAGAGTCTTAAATGGCATGATGACTGTTTTTGAAAGTACATCAATGCTATGTGTAAACAGATAGATGTGCAGACACCTTCTCTGGGCTTCTTGAAAGGGATTCTCCCTCTTCAAACTCGGGTGTTTTAATTCATCCTGTAACACCCGCCCAGTAGTTGCTCAAGGTGAAGTTCCCTAAATAGTCCCTGCTGTGTTCTCACATCAGCTCAACCCAACCTAAAGCAGAAATGATACCAGGGGTTGTGAGAATAAAGCCAAGAGACAGTTGTCTGTATGCAATCACACATGCAGTTTTATTCAAATGTGAATGCATTTCTATCAACACATCCATGGCACTGACAGCCAAAACAGCCTTGATGGACTGTGCGGGTACTTGCTAGCTACAAATACAAAATTACAACAAGTAAGCAACTCACTCAGTGATCAACTCAGAGGATGTGAGTGACTCACTTTTAGGAATATAAAAAACAAACAAGAAGGTTTATCATGTTTGATCTTCACATTCCTAAAAGTGAGTCACTCTCATCCTCAGAGTTGATCTAGGAGCCAAAACAGCCTTGATGAACTCTGCGGGTACTTGCTAGCTACAGATAAAAAATTACAACAAGTAAGGAACTCACACAGTGATCACAGTATATCTTTTGGTAGTTAAAACATTTCTCTCACCTGGTGGTACAGACCAAAACAGAGCAAAAGGGAAAGCATATATCTGACCGAGACATCCTCCAAATTACAGTTTATCTTTCTAAAAGACTCCCCTTATCAGTATAGAAGGTTCATAACTTGTCACTCACTATATTAATCAGGAATATAATGTTCAATTTGTTGTGGTGTTCTGCTGTAAGTCGCCAAGAATAAATGATACATGCTGGCTTGAAGTTTGCAATGTTTCTTTTGGGGGAGGGGGGGCTCAACAAGTGCTCATGGAGTAATCTCAACTTGACAAAGATTGTGAGTAATCTTTTTTTTATTTGTTCTGTTTTTAGGTGACAAATGGAGACCTTCAATCATAAACTTAACACTTATTTAGAGACATGGATGGGCCCAAGAGGTAAGTCAAGTTTCTGTCATCAAATGAGTAACTTACTGTATATAAAAATGTGTAGGATGAATGTTTTTGTCTACCAATGTGTTGCAAATGTTAGAATCACTGTTTTACTAAAGCGAATACAGACAAGCTGAAGGCAAACATCACTTAAGACCTTTCACCCAATTGTTTCAGTACATGCTTTTTGCATGGACTTGCACAAAGACTGTGCCAAAGTTTTACACCTTCTCGTTGTTAACCCTTCTTGGTATTGAGCAAACATTCCTGCAGTGCTGCTGCTGCTTTTCACTCCTCAATGAGGCCACCTTAGCAGCGATAAAAACTGGCCTCTGTTTCTCCATATTCCAGATCAGCGGGTGAGGGGATGGCTGCTGCTAGACAACTACCCACCTACCTTTGCACTCACAGTCATGTACCTTCTGATGGTGTGGATGGGGCCCAGGTACATGAAAAACAAACAGCCGTATTCCTGCAGAGGCCTCCTGGTGCTCCACAATCTGGGCCTCACGGTCCTGTCTTTCTACATGGTCTATGAGGTAAACAGACTGCTGGACATCTAATGCTGTTGAAGTGATACAGTTAGGTTGTGAAAGAAAAAAGGAGAAAGAAAGAGCCATACCCTTATTTTAATACTAATGTGTGAATATAAAAAGATGTACCTCTATCTATATATGTTTTGTAGTGTTTGCTAAAAGGCTTTAAAATACAAAAATATGAAGCTAGCCAGCTGCTGGTGAGCATAGTTCAGCATTTAGATCAGAGGCAAGTAGCAACAGCTTGCTAATTGTTCCCAAATAGTCTAAATCCCATCACTGTTGACAGGAAGATTAAGAACGAAATAAGAGAAAACACACGCTGCACCCTTATTTATCACCACTGCATGAAAAACAAAAGAGATCTGTATGTTTAGGAATGCTTTGACATCTTAGACAATATACTACTTTTTTGTTGTGCTAGCTAAAAGTTTGATACCACTTAAGTGTGTACAATTAATATGCAGCTGCAACCATCTAGCATAGCATAGCAATAGCATAGCTTATCATTTGAACTGCAGGCAAGTGGAAACAGCTAGCTAATTATGTGTTAAGTATCAAAATCCAAACACTTTTGACCCCAAAACATCCTAGTTCACAATTTTTCTCTTGTGTTGTCCTCATAGACTGTATAAATAATGGACATAGTAAAATATGACGTGACCCCTCTGTTTCTGAAGTGCTGTTTTGAGGTCAATCGGCAGCGGTAGCCTTATTGCTGCTGTCGAGCAATTGTGACGTGAAGAGGCGGGCTTTGAGCCTCCTAGCCAACAGCTACAGTGTTCCCGCCTGTCAATCAAGTCAGCTGTGCCTCTCATTGGACGACTTGTAATCTCAATATCTTCGAAATTGCCACTTTAGAAAAAAATTCACCCCCCCTCACAGTGTGTGTGAGCTATCCAGACTACACACGTCTTTTGTACCAGGCTGTAAACATGTTTATTTCTGCTGTAAAGATCGGCTTTTTTGAATTGGTGTGTATTTGGTTTCCGGTACTTCCAGAGCCAGCCTCAAGCAGATCCTTGATGAACTGCAGTTTTTAGCATTTCTGCATTGACTCACAGTTTTAGACCGGATGTTGCCACTTGCTTGTCCTGTATAAAGACAAGTGTGTTTAGACTTTAAGCTGTGGTATGTGGATCTGTTATGTGTCTCATTACTTGTTAGCTAGATGTTTCCTTTCCGAGAGACAAGGTCAGTAAGACCAATGCATCTGAAAAACATGAAGCCAAAGCTATGTTAACTTAGCTTAGCATTAGAAGGGCTGCAACGTACTGTTTTGACAATTTCCCGTCCTCGTATTAAGCTAAGCTAACCTGCTGCAAGGCTTTAGCTTCATATTTTTTTGCAACATGTGAGAGCTTTATTGATTTTTGAAATATATATATATATATATATTTTGGAATAAGCACATTCCTTAAAAAGACAAACTCACTTTGGAATAGGAAGCTAAAGTCAGGACAAGATGCTAAGCTTACGTAGCTGCAGGCTACGGCTTTTACTGAAAAGGACAAAAAATCTGCATATTCCTCCAAATGTCAAACTGTTCCTTTTAGATATGAAGCCAAAATCATGAGACAACACAGGAAACAGAGGATGACAGTTAACCTAAAAGAAGACTTGAAGTGGATTTCCTTATAAAACATGGCATACGCTCAAATCCAGAAAGTGTTGTATGCACAAAAATATACAGATATATGAATCTGTGTGGAAGGATCAACAGCTCTAGAAACATGCGTACACCAGCCATGAAGATGGCGTGAGGCACCGCATGTTTCCACGGTCATTTCACTCTTGATACATCTGAACTTTGCCGTGAAAAAGAGCGTACGCCACGCTTTTGTGCGTACGAGCCCTTTGTACATGAAGCCCCTGGTGTTTAGGATTAGCCATCTATGCTATACCAAGCTGAAACAGCTGTATCTTAATTAGCTGATGGATGAAAGAGTGGCATCTGTTCTATAATTGAATCCTCAGCAAGATATAAGTGTGATTGATAGACGTAGGGATGTAAACCAGCATTAAATTGTACTCTGCTTTGGTAAATGGGAGCTGAGTTTACGATATGATATGTAGTGATACTGCATTAGTAGTAATAAATTCTGTTTAAGTGCCCCTGAGTTGTAAGTGAAGTCTTTGTGTTGGTCTGAATGATCTGTTATCGCCTATAAATCCCAGCGGCAGATAAAGCTTCTTGTCTTTCTGTCTGCATTGCGTAAGGCCCCAGAGGACGGTTGGCTGTGGGGTGAACTTTTTACAGTCCAAAATCAATGTCACCAAAACTGCCCTGTACTTTGACGTGATTAAAGTACAGGGCAGTGCTGTTCTTGTCAACTATCCAGGGCACAGAGGCTTATCACATAATGATTGTGAATAATTTAGCTCTTATCTATAGGCTGACCTACACAGCTGTAGGTTTGGAGAAATTATCAGGGGGGCATATTAAGTTAGAGGCTTTAAAGATATAATACCTAATGATTTAAACCTTGAAACATCCTGAGGCCTGCTTTAAACTTGTGTCAGTTTCTTGGCTCTGGTGTTTTTAGTAAAGCTTGTTACAGCAGTGGACAAAGACTGTGGATCTTTATTGATTTGGTGAATCAGCATTAAGCCAAGCCATTAGTGCGCATTTGATCATTTGTGCTGAAGGGGGGGCGTTTGTGTTCTTTCACAGTGTGCACCACTTAGCCTTTGAAAGGCAGGATTTAACAATAAAATGAATTTGATATAGTCCATCATTTTCTAAAAGTGCTACATTTTCAGTAACATTTCTTTGGCTAATGAAGGCAAATGTTTACTCTTTGTTCAGACGCAACGCTATGATATAACACAGTAAGGATCTGAAGTATTAAATGCAAATCTTACTGTGCTGACTGCATGAAAAACTTCCTTAATCAGATATAATAGTAGCAATATAACAGCTAGCTTGTGTTATCCTCATGCATCCCCATTTATCAAACTGTAACCTTGATTTTGTGATACTTATTATTATCTGGACAGTCTTGCTAATTCCAGCCCTAACTTTGAATAGACACTCTTGTCCTGGCAATTCCATTGATCTCTATGTAGAAATACTTCACATGACTGAACTCACTGCACTCTCTGTGATCAAACTGTACTCTACAATGTGATCCAGCCATCAAGACAAACATAAAGTTCAGCGGGAGTTCATGCTGTAGATAAAATGTTTAAACATCAGCAGCTAAACGTCGGTCACCACAACCTGGCAGCAAACTGATGTTTGTCTAAATGTTTTTATCTGGCTTGGTGTCTGTCTGTGGATGTGTGTGTGTGTGTGTGTACAAGCAGGGAAGAGACGGAATAATTGCAACACTATATCTTTCAAGTTTAACCTTTAGATTCAAGTGCATAAAACTGTATGTAGCTGTCACGGTCGCCCGAGCAACAATGCTACACAGGCTCAATAAGGGAGACCACAACCACCAGGGAGCCCGCACCACCAGGCCCCTTCCTACCTCACTGACCTTCTCCACCATCACACTCCCTCCCATAGCCTGCGTTCCTCACATGCCAACCCTACTGTCTCCACCTCACAGAACCAAGCACTGAACCTAGGGGGACAGAGCCTTCTCCGTAGCCGCCTCCATCCTCTGGAACTCTCTCCCCTCCCATATCCAAAACTGCTCTGACCCTTCAACATTCAAATCTCTTTTAAAAACTCACCTTGTTAAGTTAGCTTTACATTTGTGATTGTACTGTTGCTTTGATCTGTGTTCCTTGTTCCTTGCTTGTATCGATTTTAATAGTTGTACAGTGTCTTTGAGTTTCTTAAAAGCGCTATATAAATAGAATGTTTTATTATTATTATTATTATTAAATCTCCAGCCCAAACTAACACAACAAACAAACATAAACTCCCACAAACTATGCATGTTTGTAACAACCAAAACAACCCGCTTTGGACCACTAACCATATAGAGTTCTTAACATCATCTATCTTCCTGTCTCTTTTCTCAGCTTGTTGCTGCTGTGTGGCCCGGAGACTACAACTTCTACTGCCAGAACACTCACAGTGCACAGGAAGTGGATAACAAGGTGAGTCAGCTTTAAAAAATTCAACCTCTTTATTTGTACTGGTGGGGCTTTTATGTTGTTGAGTCATTCTTCAACACTACACATCATTTCCCATTCTGTCTCCTGACACGATGAACAGTATGATGTGCACCCTAATTATAGCAATAACAATGATAGTTAACAACAGCTATGTTTGCACGGACCACTCGTGATCAGAATAAAAGTGCCTCATGTAGACATCTCTATCACCTCAATATAATAATAAACAAAATGTGTGTGTGTGTTGTTTTTCTCAAATCAGCTTTGTTTTCTCTGTGAGGGTATCTATAAATCCCAGCAGATAAGCTGCAGAAACAGGGAGTCGGTTTAATCCCAATCATGCCATCATGATGACTCTCTTCAGCTCTGCAGCCGAGGTGAAAACAAAGCTCAGAGTGGAATCTGTGAAGCTTTTCAGCCCTGCACTGATTAAATGAAAGTTTTATCATCGTGCCATTCTGCTTTATGGTTTCATCCTGAACTTCCAAAGACCTTCAGGATGAACCTCTCATCACGCTGTGAGGGTAGAATAAGGAGTATGGGGGTTTTTTTTGCTCTCCAAAAACAAACTGGATTTTTGAATCTAACTCTTTTTGTTTGTCTGTCTCTTCTCAGGTCATAAATGTACTCTGGTGGTACTACTTTTCCAAGCTCATCGAGTTCATGGACACTTTATTCTTCATACTACGCAAAAATAATCACCAGATCTCATTTCTTCATATCTACCATCACGCCAGCATGCTGAATATCTGGTGGTTCGTTATGAACTGGGTTCCCTGCGGCCACAGTGAGTACTTTAAGACAACTTCCCCCTGTCAGTGACTCAAACCTTTCCAACCACAAAGTTTATAGTTTCTCTTGTTAAGTTAAGGGCTCTAATGTTTAACCACTAACCCTGAACATACCCTGTGTTCCCTACAAAGCCTTACAGGACTCAAGTGACACTGATTGACCTGAACATGTCTAGACTGTATGACAAACATCTATTTCTCAGATGCATTTGATATGGTCATAGAGTTAATGCCCGGTATTGATTTGACCCTGACTGTTGCTTCTGAACAGAGCCAACTAATGAAACACTTTGTATTCCCTGTGTGATCGTGCTCCACTCTCTGCTCTCTAACTGTTATTGCTCCCTGTAGATGAATAACTTCCTGCATCTCTCTCCTGTCTCTCTCGCCTCAGCGTACTTCGGTGCCTGCTTAAACAGCTTCGTCCATGTTGTGATGTACTCTTACTACGGCCTCTCAGCCATCCCAGCCATGCGGCCATACCTCTGGTGGAAGAAGTACATCACACAGTTGCAGCTGGTGGGTTCATCCTGTGGTTTTCAGACACCTACATATTTTAAAAATAGTCTCACTCTTACTCAGATGCCTCTGCGTGACCTACATACTCAAATGAGACTTTCACACACAAGGTTGTTTTTTCTTTATACTGAAGTTTAGTGCCTGTTTTCAGGTCAGATTAAAATAATAATAATCAATGAGTCGTTATTTGGCACTTATCCTGCCGTGTCTCTGTTTAGAGCTCTGCTGGTGAAGTTTGGGAGTGAGGAGTAAGTTAGCAAGCAGCAGGAGTATATTTCTTAGGATGATTGTCTTTTGACATAATGTTTTGTCCTCATGACTGATACTTTTGTGGGCTAAACAGTAATAAATCACAGTCTAAACATGACCTCACCACTTCACCAATTTTTAACAGTAACAATAACAGTGGTGCTCATGGGAAATATAGTCATCATTCTGGAAAAACTCTGTTTTGTCCAAAGGGGTCAACAGTATCAGCTCATGAAAACTCCTCACTAAATGAATTGAAAATATTATTGAGTTCTCACGATGCAGAGAAAAAGTTTATTAGAGTTAAATGCATACTTTCTAACTTTGGATTTATTGTACTTACTGTGTGTTTTAGTAGCCTTTTAGTGTTTTAACTTGTTTTACCATTCAAGTTAGGACAGTGGCAGAGCCAGGGGATGGCCAGGGGTGACCATGGCCACCTCTGAAAACTGATTGGCCACCCCATTGGCCACCCTGAAATTCTTAAACATAATTGGCTATTTGCCATGTCAGAGGCATTACTTATATTGAAATCAGCTATTGTGTTGTTGTGTTTCAACAATTGCAGAGACAGTAGTTTCTGTGGATTTGAATATTGTTTTTGTTGATGCTTTGACTTTGGACAGTCATCTTCATTTTGAGTCCTTAAAGAGTTCAGTTCAGCAGATTTAAATGTTGATACTCTGTCGGGTTACATTTTTAATGTTAATATTAGAAATTTAAAACATTTTTAACATTTTAAAAAATATTTTATAAAAAGAAGTTAAAGTAGATGTGATTATTGGAGGTAACCCTCCTAAGTTTGGGGTAAGCCCGTCATGTTTTCCACAGCTGGCAGTCAGTGCCCCAGTTTGGCCCCCTAGGTCAAAACTGTCTAGCTCCGCCACTGAGTTAGGATAGATACAACTACAAAACCCAAACCTCATGAAGACATTAATACATATTGACACACTTTAAAATCTTATTTACCTAAAGATGAATGCATTTAACCAGATTAGACTATTGAAAACAGTCGGAATATTCTGAAGGTAATGACAGATTTAAGTCTCATCTGCAGGCCAGAATTTCCTGGTAGAGATTTTGTAACTATAGTAGATATTTTAAATGCATATCTTGTGTTTTGCATGAAACTCTTAAGCTTTACAGTACATACAGTGTCTAGATGGATTGATCTACGGTAGCAGGTCCTGAGAGCAAAGAGACAACCAAAAAATCTGCACATCAGTCAGAATGATATTCAAAAATCTAGTAAATATAAGATATAAAATTGTGATATATTTGCCATTTCAATATACTTCATTACATCTAAATAAAGAACAGAGATGTGAGTATTCTTAAGAAAATCTTAAATGTATAACTAGAGTTTATACAGAATTTAAAGGTGCATTTGAAAATCTAAAATGTGCTTTGATTATGTTATCTTCCATATAAATGAGCAGAGTAAAAAGTACAATATTTACATAGTAATGCAGTGAAGAATGAACAAAAAGCTTATTATCCTTTCAAAACTCTGTATTGCTCTGTAAAAATAGTTGATCTTCATACATGCTTAATATTATGTCTCTAATGTTGCTGCTTCCATCTTGTGAGTGTCCTTGTAGACTTTCCTGCAGCCTGTTTTGCATCAACACAGTGAATATATTTGTGCATCAATGAGATATTTTAGGCTCTGGATCAATACTGCTTTTCTATAGGCTCTCTGTGTCACCTCCTAACTGCAGTGTCTGTGTGTGTCATATTTCCTCCACAGACCCAGTTCTTCTTAACCATGTCTCAGACGTTGTGTGCATTCGTATGGCCTTGTGAATTCCCTAAGGGATGGCTGTACTTCCAAATAGGCTACGTTGTCACACTCATTTTCTTTTTCGCAAACTTCTACCTACAGGTCAGTTTCCCTTCTTCTTTTTAACCTTTTGATTGATGAGTTCAGATTGTCTGTGGATATTTTGTATTATCTCAGAATCATTTTAAATAAACAAACCAACATTTGTAGTTAAGCTGAATCATTTTTTGACTCATATCATTCAAAAATCAAGCTCATAAGTCACACTGTGGTGAGGTAACATCAGACTTTACAAGCTTGTACACTGATTGGTGGCTGTTTCTGGTGAACTTGAAGCAGCTCTTCTGGCTCTTCTGGTTCAGGCGCCCTGCACGTAACTGAGCACGGCTGAAAATTCACTCCCATTCATTATGTATTGCAACTGTCTGCAATCCTGGGAAAAGCATTCTGGGATGCCTAGTGACGTATACCAAGCTGGAGGTGCCACCTTTAACATTCATCCCTCGCTATATAAAAACCCTCCATACAGAGTAAATGGTGACGTACTGTTGACAACAGGTGAAGCAGCAGAGGTCTCTTGGGGACTTAGCTTACTATCAGTGGGCTTGCACCGTTACTTTTGTTGTTCCCTCTTGTTTAGATCCTTGCCCCTGTTGTATTTGCTCCCAGATGTGCATTGTTTTGGAGACAAGTGTCAGCTAAATTAAATTGTGACACTGTAAAGCTGCTGCTCACAAAAACACGTATTAGTCCGTGACTGAAAGTAGTCCATAAAAAATGTGTTTTTCCACTTCTGTTTGTGTGGGATTTGCAAAAACTATAGTGCCCAGCTGCATTTTTATGCATTATTTATGCATCAACCAAATTATGCTTTTGACATACTTTATAGGGCTTGATGCTGAACGTTAATGAGGAACAAAAATCTGCATTGTTGGTTTAAATATTTTTTTGAGCATGAAGCAGCCTAATCTCTTGTACTATACATTTAACTGTATATTTGTGTTATTTAAAGTCTATTTGGGGCTTTTATGCCTATATTAAGATGATAGGAAAGTGGTGATAGATTGAGGGATGACATGCAGGGCCACAGGTTTGACTTGATTCGAGGAATTTGTCTCTGTACATGGGACATGGATTTTAACTTCTAAGCAAAAACGACGCCCCTACTTATGTTTTGATTTAAAAGATAATATTAGCTCTGTTGCAGTCTTACATGGTGTAATATTTGTGCAAGGGTACAGTTTGCTTGCAGCCTGATTTTTTTTTTAAACAGTTGATACAATTTTTATTCAAGATTTAGAAAATTTTACAGCAAAAATCTCTCATTAGAAATAGAAAATCCTCATTTCACTTTTCTTTTACTTTAATGATTTATTTATTTTCTTGGCTGTGATATTAAATGTTCTAACTTCTCTCTGTCTCTTTTCCTCCAACACCAGACGTACAAGAAGCAAAGTCTTTCTCTAAAGAAGGAGCACCAGAACGGCTCTCTTGCATCAACAAACGGACATGTGAACGGGACGGCGTCTTCAGACCACGGCGCGCACAAGAAACTGAGGATGGATTGACATTTGAGGAAACCGTCACCCAGCTCTCACTGTAGCGTGTTAGCTAATGCTGCTAAGGGGTATATGTATCTCCTATTGCAGAATAGTCTCATGCACTCGCTTGAGAAGAAATAAGCCATAGCCACATGCATCCAGAGACTTTCCATGTTTTTGCACACGTTCCTACTCATGGTATTGAATGGTTTAATTAATACAGTTAACAGAGAGGAGTATTGTAGTATGGTTGAAACTGCACAATAACGCCTCCCCGCCAACCTCTCGAGGAAATGCCCTCCAAAGCAAAAAAAAAAAAGTCTTTTGTGCCACCAGCAAACAAACACACATTTGGACTCATAAAACAACGCTTTTTACAGGGGGTCCAAAGATGAAAGCTCTTGTGTGTGTCGGCAGCTGAAGGTTTCATCATCCTTAACAACTTAAGGGACAAATAAAAGAGCTGAGTGCTTACTGTGGTCCTTAATGTGTAACTAGAGCATGCATCTTGGGCCTGCTTGACCTTCCTCCTGCCTGTAGTGTTGCGTTATATAAATCCTACCCTGTGTTACTGTAATGTGTATTTATTGACAGGTTGTAACAGCAGAAGTTGGATTTGCTGTGTGTTTGCAGAGCAGGGTCTCCAGTTTGGAATATGTAGCCATCCAGCCAAAGCATAACCAAAGCTGAAAGTACTTTGTATACATTCAAAATCAGGTTAAGACACAATGTGAAAGGGAGGGTGTGTATTATGAGCACAGTATGAACTCATTCCCTCTAACATCCCTCATCGTTAGAAAACTAGCCCCTCTTTATAGTCTTGTCATCGTCCTAAACTTCTAGAATTTACTCAGTCAGCATTTAAGTATTTACGATCTAAACTTTGTCAAATTATGCATAGCTAGTATTTATTTATTTTGAGGTCTTTGCATAAACAGGGTGCCTTCTGGACCAGTTTGTTTCTACCATTTCCATTGTGACAATATGCAAGTTCATGTTAGTCCATATCAGACTAATGTGTATCAAATACCCTGTTGAAATCTTGTGCCTGCTTTTAAGTTTCTGCTTTTGAAACATCAAATGTCCTGAACCATAATGGGAACAACTGTATCCTAGCTTACGGGACAGAAACGTCATGTTAAACTTAAAGGAATAGTTTTGAAATGAGTAAGACAAGAGGACTGAAAAGACTTCATGCTGAATTTAAAGCTGCAGCAAACTAGTTTAGCAAAACTCAAGCCAAACTAAAAGCAGGGGCAAGCTAGCTTGCCTCTGTTCACGTTTTTATATAAGTATCCAAGAGAAACCTCGAGAGCCCGATTGAGATCATGTTGATTTGATCATGGCTAGCTGTTTCCTCTTAGTCTTATGCTGAGATAGCTAGCTGGTTACAGCCCCTTTACAGTTAGCATGCTTATATAAAGTTGGTATCAGTCTTGTCATGTAACAATCATACAGAAAGTAGAAAAGCATATTTTAAAGCACATTAAAGTTTCCTAAAACAGAAACGACTCCTCTTACTATGTCAACGCAAAAAAAAGAAGTTGTAACTGCTATTGTTTTTTTGGTAGAGAGAGAGAGAAGGTCGTATTGGACTAGTTCTTCCTTCTTGTTCCTCATTTTCTCTCCAACAGTCAGGGGCTAACAGTACATGCTGGTATAGAAAACCTCAACAATGTTTGGATTATAAGCTCTCACGGTGCTGCACTGCAGTGCTGCACTCCCATGCTAATTCAGTTTAATGAGAGACTATGTGGCCTTGTCCACTGAATGAGCACAACATGTAGCAGAAATGTAAAGGTGACCTACATTCACATGCTCTGCATTAGAACATATTGTTAAAATCTGAATAATACATGCAAAGGTCACATTTTCTCTGCATGATGAATTTGGTCCTCCAGAATATCTGCTGATAACACACATGCATGAAGCATATCTACTCAGATATTGGATTGTGACTGTTTTTCCATTTGTATCCAGTTACATAGAGTCCTATTACAGTCCCCTATGTGTACAAAGTGCTACAGGAAGCTGTGTTTATATATTTATGGGCAGGACAGGCATTATATAACATCTTATTCAGTGGAAGGCCAAGGTAGAATACGTGTTTATAAACTGTTATAATAGATATATTTTCAGAAATCTTGGTAAATCTGGGTTGACATGATGTGACTCATGCTTTACTCGCTGTAACACATTAAATACAAACTGAGAATGTAAAGCTACTTGTTTACAAAATCTTGTTTTTCTTCCATAAAAATGATGAAGGCTGGATGCTGATGTTTTTTCTTGAAGACCAACAAAACTCAAATGAACATTTTACATTTTCAACATTTTGGGAAAACATTTTCTAACCCTGCCTGATGTTTGAGTGCAAGCAATGTTAGATAATCAGCTGGTTTAGTGCAAATTAGAACATGTGTGTATGCAACAAGCTAAACAATTATAGTAAATAAGGTTAACTTAACCACTAACTTTGTGCTTCTTCGCTCTAGCCACAGTGTCTCTCTATCTTTCATCACTCTGGCTCTGTAGCAGTGAGTGACAGCAGGCCTCAGACATGTGGGGTACACTCGCTTTACAGAGAAGTGAGGCACTCTACTGTTGTAACCAAGCAGTAACCTCCTGTCTAAAATTATGAGTCCAATGTGGAAGTGCTAAAAACTGCAGTTCATCAAGGATCCACTTGAGGCTGGCTCTGGAAGTACTGGAAACCACATACACACCAATTCAAAGAAGCCGATCTTTACATCTGAAATATTCATGTTTACAGCCTGGTTCAAAAAACGAGTGTAGTCTGGAAAGCTCATTTCTTGATCGACACACATTGTGAGGGGGGTGAAATTTTTTCTAACGCTGCAATTTCAAAGATATTGAGATTATGAGTCTTCCAATGAGAGGTACAGCTGACTTGATTGACAGGCGGGAACAATGTAGCTGTTGGATAGGAGGCTCAAAGCCCGCCTCTTTACCTCACAATCGCTTGACAGCAGCAATAAGGCTGCCGCCGACCATTGGCCTCAAAACAGCGCTTCAGGAACAGATGGGTGACATCACGGATACTACATCCATTATTTGTACAGTCTATGCTGAACCCTCAAATAAGATGACTCCAAATTGTATTTATAGATCAATATAGTAACTGCATGCCTTTTTTTTTTTACATTTCTATTGCAAAGATTCTCAATGAGGAATACATTTGACTGGTACAAAAGCAGGATAACTTTTGGTTGAAAAAAATGTACAGGATGAAATCAGCAAAAATAAGTTTGGTCCAAGGAGCATAAAATTGACACAAACTAAAAGTTCCCTAAAGGAGCTTAAAGCTGACTTTTTGTGCATGTTAAAACATTTTTATTTACAGTCTATGGTTAAAACATTGTATTTCTGTTTGAGCAATCATGGTAGGCAGTATGAATGTTGAAATTTGGATTTGGGGACAGAAAAAAAGACTGGTGACTTTATCAGGCAACCTTTAGGTCCTTATTTTAAGACCTTCAAACAACCATGCTTATTGAAGATTTAAACGTGTACGTATAATTCAGGACATTTTTCCAGTAAAACTTCCAAAGATTTTTTCTAACAGCATGCCTCAGTTTGAATGAAACAGTATACGGAGCCGGTTTGTTCTTTTGCAATCCTTGTAAAACTCGTCTTCTGCTGCTTCCGTGTTCCTGTCTGAGCATTGTCTGTGTCGTGTAGCTTCAAGTCAGTAAGTCAGTTATGCTTTACCAGATCAGGTTCTTACATGTTTTACTGAATGCAGGAGTGGTTCAAATAGAGGTCTATGGGAGCTCTTTAAACACTTACTTATTATCTGCTACTTCGTCAGTCAATGAATGAACTGAACCTGTAGAGCTCTCTCAGTGTCACACATACCTTTCCTTAGGAGAACTTGAGGGAGGGGTTGCAACTTTCAACTGTGTTATCTTTGCACTGACACGGCCGGGGCCTGAGGAATTCTCAGCATTCATACTAACAATGGTGCAATCTGTGAGAACACTGCATGAAGTACAACTGGAGTAGTTTAGAAGAGTGAGAGCAAAAGGTCAGGGAAGTATTGTTAAGCTTTTTATATGAAAGAAAACAATTCACCAGCGTCCAAGCAGGTAGAAAGACAGCAGTTTTTTTCTCCCTTTGTACCCTCTTTATTGTGTGAAAACATCCAGCCAGATCTGTATGTTGACAGTCCACCTTTACTCTTTCTCTTTTTCTCCTTAAGTATTATTACAATGACCTCCTCCTCCTCATCCTCCTCAGCAGAGTGTCACACAGAGCTCGGGTTAGAGGACAGAGCGACTATTTGTGAGCTTTGGTGGCGTGTCTGCCGGCCAGCCCCTCTGCAAACAAAGCCTCACTCACTGATGTTTGGAGGCAGTGGCCTGAGGGGGAGACAAAAGGGGTGGGGTGATGGCCTCAAAATAACAACTGCATCTGTCTTTTACCCTTTTGAAGACATTGTTCAGCTATTTAGAATAAACACAAGCCACCCCAGTCCATTACGCCCTTATCTCAATATTTGTGCTGCACTGATGAGTAACGTAACACAGATAATTCCTCCTACAACACAACATGAAGAGAGCTGGGAAGAGTTGAACAGCAGGATCAAGAGGGCAGTTTCCTGGTGTTTCCTCAAGTTCTGTCACGACCAGGGGTGTTGTGCAAAAATAAGTGACCCTACTTGCATCGACGCCCATTCATTATCCCTTACTTAGTGGGGCCCTTTTTAACAGTTCAACGGTCCCGAAACCACCACCCTTGATGCTTGCCGTCACCTTTGGTCATACCTATGGTGGCTGGGAAGTGCAGTGCAAATTTACAAGGGATGAAACATTTACAAAGTTGGAAACAAATTTACATTTTGGAAAACATTTTTACATTTTATAAAACAAAATTACATTAGCAAAACACTTTTACCAATGCTAAGACAAATTGACATTTAAAGCTGCTGTTGGTAGGAATGGTGTAAAAAACTACATTTTTCTGCTGGGTTTGGAGAAAAGGTCATAATGCCCATCTGTAGTTATCGGTAAGTGGAGTAAGTGGCGAAATCTCTGTGTTTTCCAATGCCTTTCTATAAAGCAATGTTATTATTGCGTCGTCCCTTTTATGACGGACCAATCATAGCTAATCTCCAATCCTCTGTCCTGATTGGTTAAGGGGTGGCCCTTACTATGTCCTCCGATCGGTCATGAGTCCGGCACTATCATGACTGCACACACCGATCTGTGTTGGGGGGCGAAGAGGAAATCTAATTGGGAGGGATAGTGTTGACATTCGACGTCCCTCTCTCTGAACAGATGTTTATCTGTGACTACCAACAGCAGCTTTAAAGGTGACATATCATGCAAAATCAACTTTTAATGGTTCTCTACCTGAAATATGTTTCCCTGGCATGTCTACAAACCCCCCGAGAATGAAAAAAAATCCATTCTGCCCCTGTTCTGATTTCTACACCTTTCTGTAAATGTGTGCTGAAACGAGCCGTTTCAGACTTCCGTGTTTTTGTTACGTCACAACGACATTCGGTCTTTAAGGGAAGTCAGAGCTCAGAGCTTGTTCAGCCCATAGACTGTATAAAAAACAACTCAACTCCTCTGTTTTTCATTACCTGCACACGTGTGCTAACAAGGAGCTTAGGAGGGAGGCATGCTAGTTGTAGGCTGTCTTAATAAACATAAAGGTCGGTTTTACTCCCCACGTCTGCAGATTTGAAGATCTAGTGGATGATTTTTATTTTTCATGGATAAGTGCTAGCGCTAGTTAGCATAGCCACATAGCTACATGTTCGTAGCTGTGTACCAAGACACGTAGACATACTGACAAATAAAACAACAAGAAACACTAAATCTGTGACCAATCGTTCAGAAAGGTCCTGCTGCAGGCGCCTCTCCGTCAGGATCAGATTCAGAGGGTTGAAGTAATGCGGTCTGTCAGCAGCCGTGTTTATTCAGCCAACATGTAAACATTAGATCAACGTGCTGGAGAGCCGAGGCCACATCCACTTCCTGAGGGGGCGTGGTCAAAGAGAAAACAGACTGTTCTGAGCAGGGCTGAAATTGAGGGGTTTACAGGCTTGCCAAACTCTGATTTCAAAGTGTTTTTTTGAGCATAAACTTTAAAGACATGTTTTGGGGACCTCTTAGACCAATATATATTGATGAAAAAGAGCGTAATATGTCACCTTTAAGAAAACACATTTACAAAACCAGAAACACTTCTACGAGTGTTGAGACACTTCTACAAGCGACGGAACATTTTTCCCAGTCTCTCAACAAAATTACAAACAGTAGATCCTGACGGAAAAGGAATGTACCATTGATTTTCAAAATAAAAGACGTCTGTAATATGAAAATGTGAAACAGCAAGTGAATTAATATATGTGACATTAACAACCCTGTTTCCACTAAAATATTACAGACATTTTAAATGTTTTCTAAAATGTAAATTTGTCTCCAACCTTTTAAAAGTGTTTTAGAGTATGTAGAGAAAAGCTTAGAAAGAAGAGAGGGAAAGCAGTGCCATGTTGTGAATGTCTAGGCTGAAGCTCATCCTCTTAGGCTGTACGATTTAAGCCTAGTTCAGGATGACACAAAAGCGCTAAAGAAAACTGAGCCTCTGTAAAATGACCGAGAATCGACCTGAGACCAACAGCATTAAAGATGGATCGAGTAGGTCGACAAAAATGTTATCTTTCATTGTCTTTGTTGTCACATAGCAACAGTTGTTCAGGAATAAATAGGTCGCAAATTACTTATTCTTATTGAGAATTTGCACCACTGTAGGTCAGGGTATTTTTAAAATCTCAGTATTGAGAGGTCAAACAGCAATAAATCATTTTATTAGAATTCAATGCAACTTTCATTTTTATTTCTCCACTGTAAATCCTGTTTATCTGTTTTGTTCCGAGAAAATGTAATACGTGGATTATACCTCTGTGCCCTTAGCAAGACAAATGATGTTAAAGTCTGAAATCATATCAGCATTGACTTTTCACCGGGGTTGCGTAACAGGATCTCTGCAATGATTTCAGTTTGATGCATCATTTTGTTCTTTAGAGCTTACTAAAATGTAGCACTGTCAGAGTAATCTTGTAACACTAACTTCTTACATAAAAGCAGGAAACAGACAAGTAAATGACACATTGAGAGCCCACTCTGTTCACCAGTTTATTTTTAGGGAGATAGTGCATCATGAAACAAAACCAGCATAAAGATTCATTACTCAGACAGGTGGGGGAGGTTGCTAATAGTTTGAGCTCTCAGCACATTAGCATAATTTCTGAAATACGAAAATAAGTAGCTTTCTATTTTTGTAAACCTCAAACATAACATGCTATTATGAACACGATAACCCAGCTGCAGCACAAATTAAAGAGGCTGAGGAGCATGTGTTTAGTTAACATGGTGAATGGACTTTCTCTGGGGGTCTTTGTGGGCTTGTGTAGGTCCTTCAGGCCGCTCACAGAGGCTGCTCAGAGAGAGCAGTGTAACTCTTCACACGTGCAAAGAGGAAGGGGGCGTACATCCTGTCCAGGTCAAAGGCTGTGACGACCGTTTCTCCAGTCAGCCTGAAAGCAGAATCAATATTGATCTTTTTATTCATGTTTTAGATTGTACAGGATATGCAGATACGTATATAACTGAGCCTGAGTCCCACCCACATAGAAACTACAAATTCAAGTATTTTACTCAAAGAAGAAAAGACAAAAAGAGGAGAGGGATGCAGCGTGAACAATCCTGTCTTATTTACAGAACTAAAGGTGTGTGATCAGTTCTGCTGATATCTGTATATCAAACCTGTAAAGCCTGTGGTAAGCTTCTTGTAATATTGTTTTATCCAAGATGCTACATTTATTTTTAATCTACTTTTATAAATTGGTTTTCTTTTATTCACTCTTTTTCTTTTTTTTTTTTAAAGTTACATTTTTGGCCCTTTTGCCTTTATTTGAGAGGACAGCTGAAGGGAGACATGAAATGTGGGGAGTAGAGAGAGGGGGAAGACATGTAGGAGATGGTGGACCGGCTGGGAATCGAGCCGGCGACCCCTGCAATGAGGACTGTGGCCTCTATATGTGGGGCGCTTAGACCGCTAGGCCACCAGCACCCCGGTTTTACGGATTTTTTGAATGTTTTATTGTTCTTTATCTTTTACTCTTTTATTCAGCCGTTCCTCTCAAATTATCTTGCTAGCTCTATATGTCCCCCTCATGCTTTGTTATATATTTTATTGTGAGTTTTTATGATGTAAAGCACTTTGTAATGTCTGTTTTGATAAGTGCTTTATAAATAAACTGTATTATTTTATCTTTTTTAATTTTATTATTGACAATAACCATCTTTTCTAAATAATAAATATTGATATTGTGCTAAAAAAAAATGAGCAAATGGTTAATACCATGCAATGAATCATTTCATAGTAGGGGGCGGTAGTGGTTCTTTACACTAGTTGCCTCCCGCCAAAGGGAAGAGGGAAGATGAAGAAGACTCTACTGCAGGGCAAATCATGTTAGAGGAGATGACAGATGAAAGCGATGTACTTTACCCACCCAACAAAAAGTTTCCTCACCAGTTTGGGAGTTTTTCAGATCTCATTAAAAAGACGGAGTGTTTGTGGAAAACACAGAATCATACACAAAGGAATTTTTGTTTAATTGGAAGTTTCTGTCACGGATGGTGACATGGATAAAACATAACTTTGAACAAACATCATTAGAGTTGGATGATATATGTACATCAATGGCGTTTATTAGTGAAGGTTATGACCTTTGCTTTCCTTAATTTGACTGATTGTATTTTTTTCCCATAAATACCACACTAATATTGTTATAGTGAATTATTTTGGCCACAGTCTACATGAGGTGAAAAGCAACAGGACCCCCCCACCTCTCTCAAGATGTATGCAACCCTGGCTTTGAGGCTCCATCCATCAACAGAAAACACAATTAATACTATTCTCAAAACAAACAGGGACCCTATTTTAAACAGTTTCTTACTTGTAAGTGATGTGGCAGGAGTGGTGGATCCACATCAGCTTACTGAAGTTCTGGCGCCCCCCAGAGGACACATGCAGACCCACGTGGAAGCTGTGCTCAGCCTCTGGAGGTGGGTTCCGCCTGCAGAACCGATTCTTTTGAAACTCGGCCGCTTTCTGTTCAGAGTGGACAAACATTGAAGGCAGAGTTTTCAGACTTACTGGTCAACCAATTGCTCTTGTCAGTCCTGGGAAAAACTTCCTTTTTAAAGTGCGGGTGAAGGCTCTGGTTAATATGACCTTAGTAAATTAAGAGTAGTGACACAATTCAGACTGAAATTTCATTGTTTTGGGTTTTTCTTCTTGTGTTTTTAGTGGTATGATACTGCTTGTAAAAAAGTTCAATTTCCTTATATTTGCAAAGAAGCTCAGAGAATTATGGGTTCAATTTTTGAAAGTAAAATGACCCAACCTTGTGTTGCTTAAGTTGCATAACCACCTACCCCCACCTTCGACTAATCCACATTTAGCTTTGTTAAAACCTGGTTTCAAGCTGTTGTTTCACATAACCATTAAGATAGTATTATAGTAAATATAGTTTTATATATTTAGACATTTACTTCCAATGTCTCCAACCGTGAGGGATTTCTTAATCAAGTCATTCATTTTTATTTCATTTTGTTCATTAAATTCTGTATGTTCTCATTTCATAACTAGCTGATGATGAAACAACTTTCTGATGGACGTGCTGCTTTAAAATATAAACAATGGTCATGTATAGTTTTTTTACTCATCTATATCTTAAGCATCATGATGTTTATTCTCACCTCCTCTTTCTTCTTGCAAACAACAGCAAAAACTTTGGTTTGATTGTCTGTCTCCTGTGACAGACGAAAATGACCGAGCAGAGCAGACTCCACTCTGTAAAAAGAAACAAGGTTCAACCATCATGAAACATTCCCTGAACTCAACATGTGGTGGTATTTTCTGAATTTGTAAAGCACAATTTGAACTGAGAAAGCGGTGAAGGTGTACCTCACGTTCTTTGTACGCAAGCGAGGGATGACCACCAGAGGTTCTTCTGGAGAGTTCAACATGATGACGTATCCATCAGGGAAGAACCGCAAGTACCTGTAATAAAAAAAACCAAACTTCAGCTGAATCCAGACTAACACACTTTCATGTGAAACACAAAACTAAACTCTAAGTGCTCACGCTCGGACAGCATTCGGACTAAAACTGAGATATTTGACAACAATGACACAAACGTATATTATTATAGGGTCTTATCACCTATGTGTCCATCACTGATTCATCAAACTCCTCTCACATGAATAATAATAACAATAATCTCTATTTATAGAGCACTTTTCAAAAACTATATTACAAAGTGCTTTACAATGCCTCAAAGGACACGTGCAAAATAAGGAGCATTTTAAAAGACCATACAGTTAGTGCAAGTGTCATAACTATTATGAAATCTTTAAAACAAAATAAAAGCAGGACCCTGTGCAAGACACCTTGATCGAATAAAATCAGGAAATGCTCTCTAATAAAAGTATGTTTTGAGCAATGACTTAAGTCCAGGCCCCCTGTGGGGCCGAGACCTAAAACGACTTGAATCCATCCTTGTTTTCAGCCAAGTTTTTGGGACCGAAAGTAGCTCTTTGCCCGAGGATCGCACATTGTGCACTGGAGTGTATGGTGTTAAAAGGTCAGAGATAAAACTGGGGCTGAGACCATGCAGTGCTCTAAAAGTAACCAATTCAATCTTAAAATCAATTCTAAAACGTACTGCCAATGTAAAGAGGCTAAAACAGGCGGAATGTGGTCATATTTCTTGGTTTTGGATAAAAGCCTGGCAGCTGAGTTCTGTACTATCTGAGGGATTTTTGGTTCAGACAGGTAAAAAGGCTGTTGCAATAATCTAGCCATGTTGATATAAAAGCATGTAAAATCATCTCAGTGTCTTTCACATATAGAAAACTAAACTTTGTTACTAGCAGCTGTTACTTTTAAGTTTTGTTTTATGTGGACCTCAGTAAGAACAGTAGTTTCTGCGATACCAACAAATGGGTGATCCTTTTAAAAGAATAACTTATGGCAGCTAACTGGGACGTTGATGACAGTAAGTCTTTCACCTGTAGTACTCCACATGGTGCCAAGCCCTGTAGAATCCATCCAGTGACTCCTCTCCTTGACGAATATATGACGTCTTACTGATATAGACACCTGAGACAGAATAGGAATAACAAATTATAAATCAAAATTGTGAGTGTACATTTTACCTTGCTGATTTAGGTTAGAATATCATATCAAAATGGGTACATAACAATTACAGGGCGATACAAATTTGGTATTAAAACAAGACTTGATTACCATCAAAACGGACTCGAGGCCTCTGCAGAAACATCTCCCTCCAGGAGTTGTAGGGTACAACTTTGGTGCAGTTGCGTCCCCAAACTCTCATACAGGCTGAGTGCCAGATCTCAGGGTCCCTGGAGAAGAAACATGAGGTCTGAGTTAACCCTGGAAGCTTCTGTGCACCAGTAAAGGGTTGAGTCCTAATGTAGCAGCCAGGGTTCAATTACCTGTATTTTATTTCTACTTTTATCAGTCTACTGATTAAAGGAAAAATCGCCTGAAATAATCTTTATGAAAAGTAGAGTGAATCTAAGATTGTGATAAGCGTATAAATCGAACTATGTGCAACAATGATGAAAGAGAGAAACAGCTTGAAAGGGGCTGACCTTGCACAAATGTAAAACCCTCTGCACACCAGAGAGAGCTGCTCCAGGGCTCGCATGTCCAGATCACTCGACACAACCCAACGAAAGATATACATCAGGATCTCCCGAGGCAAGGCTGCCGTTGAATAAAACAGGATGACTCTAGTTAGATCAAGTATTAGTTGATTACGCCTTCAGACGTGTTCATAATCGAATGCAGTTACTAAGAGTTACCTGAAATGTGCATATGAGTCATTTCCAGCTCAGGAGTGCAGATCTTTGGAAAGGCGCTTTCCAGTGTGAGCTGCTGCTCAAAGTAGTCAAGTAGATCCTCGATCGCATCGTCAGCAACATTGTCCCCCAAGCTGAAATTGAAACACAATGTTCAGTTCAAGAAGTGAAACAAGAATGAACACCATGCTGTCGTCCTAAACAAGGACCAACAAACCCATCTGGGCGTATCATCAATTCTGGCATCCTCACTCTCCTTAGAGCCAGAGAGTGATGTGGGTTTGAAAATAAACTTAGACACTGTCTCTGCTCCAACTACAGAAAATTTGACATACACTGAGAGGTTTCCCTGACTAATTTTCTAAAGTATGGTCTCCATTTGTTGAATTTGTAAAGCAGTTGACTCTGATGCCTGCTGATTGATGCCCACTTAGTTGGCCTGTTTGCTGCTGATAATGATGCTTATGCATTGGATCTTTATTCATTTGAATTGTATGCAGCTAGTTTAATGACTGATAGTCACTGTCGGATGCAAATGTGTACAGCACTGTGAAATGTTGTCCTGTTTTGTCTGCTTGTGTCTTCCTTAACATTTCCTTATTGCTGCTTCCTGATTGTCTTGCTCCATGTATTTTATATCCAGGGCCACTTTCTCAAAGACGGTCATATCATGTCCTTATGTAGCTTTTAGTCATTTTAATCGTATGGTGCTATTTGTACTTTTCTTTTTTTCCCCTTCTTGTTTGTTTGTGTTTTGGTTTCTCCTCTCCCTTCTTATTTTATTTTACTTTATTTTATTTTTTGTTTTTGTTTAATCTTGATCTTTTTAGGGAGCCTTTTTAACATTTGGCAAGGGACTACGGACGTAAACTAGCCTTTTGGCTAATTCTGGTATATTTACAGAAGTGTTAATTAATAAGCGTGGTCCTTTTAAATGAAAAATAAAATAAAATAATTGTATTTGTTTATCTTTTTTTTCCCTCAATATATCTGGGTTTTGTCTTACTTGCTAATAGATGTTAATGTCTATATTGCACTTAATGTCAGATTATCTCTTCTTTTTAAAATTGTTCTACATTTATTTTTGTTTATTCCTCTTCCTGAAACAACTTCATTGCTCTGTATTTAGGGTGTGCTCCTGGTCAAGGGTGGTGTTAATGTGGGGTATTGTCTCTACAAGTTCAGTATGTCGTTATGTGTATGTGTATGTTTATATGTTATCTAAACGCAAAACTTCATGAAGATTCTGCTTTTACTTTTCTTGAAGTGATAAAATAAATCTTGTCCGGCTCTTTGCTGAGATTTTACCTTTACCTCTGAGAGGCTTATTTACCTGCCTGTAAGAAAACCTGCAAACCTTCCACAGCGCGTTGAATAATTGCACACTGAGATAACCCCAAAAAAGAGTGGACTTCAAAAATCCAGAAATAAAAGCACTTACTATTTCCCTCCAGCTCGGTCTGCATCAGGAGGACGGTTGTAGTTGATTCTGAACTCAATATCAGGCACAAGCTGCATGGCCATACGATAGAACTTGATGGCTGCAAAGAAAAAGTTCAGGGATATGATTACGAGCTAAATCAAAGTGAGAACCTGCTTCATTTTGTGTTTTTATCTGTTTGTTTTACAGATGATTCAGCTACTTTTCAACATTGGACATATTTTAGCTTGTGTGTCTACCATGCTCTTTGATTTCTCTGTGTTTTAGCAATGCAGCTAAAAAACTAAAGTGCACAGAGTCATCTGACAAGTCCACTTGTGTTTGTTTCCACTGCTGTCTCCATCTTTAACTTTTTATAGGGGCACGGAAATCCATGCATGCATCCCAGCCAAACTCACTGGACGCCTCAGCTCTAAATTTGCATTGTTTTCAAATCCCACATTTGGCCGTGCTCTTGTTTTTCTAACCACACACCTTCATAGACAGCTCCATTTTGCTCCTCCTCAACAGCTCTCAAGAACAATTCAGCTGCCTGGACGGAGAAGATTACTCATGTAAGTCATTTCACTTGTCTTCCCCTCTTACCCGATCCTCAGAGATCATCTCACAACTCACTTTTTCCTCCCGAGCTATTTCTTGTGTCCTCTTCGCACCTTTAGCTCGCAGCAGGCGCTCACTCGCTCCACGCTCTCCAGGGCCCGGCTTGAGCTCTGACATCCACTGAGCTCTGAACGCGTTGAGCCGCACCTGAAGAGTCAAAATAAAACTTCAATAACTTCTTGTTCTCAGAGTTTCTGTAAAAGCGGCGAGTACAAAAATGTTTCACCATCAATAGTCCTTTTTATATCGTTTAACTTTTATGTTGATCCCACAACGGCATCATGTTGGTGTCCCAGTGTGTGATTTCACATTGCATTATGGTGTTGAGCTAACGCACAGCAGGAGCTTCACATAGACACACACTCAGACATGCACACGCACACAGTCAGAGTGCTGTGCCACCCTCCTCAGTGATCCCATCTCAGACTTCTCTTCAAACCCTGCAGAGTGACAACTTAAAAAAGATGCATTTCACAAGAAGAGGTGTTCACTTGTGTTGGGTTGGTCATTTTTTTATTCTTGGCAGCTTGAATGGACCACATAGATAACTGATGGGCACATTCGAGTTTAGGTGACGTGATCTCTGAGTCTTCATGAGCCAAATATTGATTTAACCTTCTTATTTACCCTGTAAGGTACTGCAGGTCACATTCTGAGGCAGCACACTGCAGGATGTGGTCTCATATACAAACAATCATTAGACTAGATTAGACTAGTCAGGACTTGTTTCATTGTAAGATTTCTCACCTGAAGGTGTGGATCATCCAACCCTTCATCTTCATCCTCCACCATACCTATGTTTTCTAGATTTTCTTCAGCCTGTATAAAAAAGAGAAGAACATTTTTAATTCATCACAGGGACTGATGTTCTCAAAAACTTGTGGCTTTGTGTTTGTAAAGGTTTTCAGACGAGCTGTTTTATTGCAGATGAACATTTTTGGTTAAAGGGAACTTAGAAATTGCTCTCCATCCCCATTTTCATTTCTTGTATGAAAAGTTCTGTACAAATAAAGACTGACTGGCTGATTGATAGAGCATATTGTCTTATCTTTGAAACTTTGATTAGACTAAGGAAAAAATATACATCCATCCATCTGCAAGTGTTTGTTTCTGTTTGTTGTTGTTGAAGAGTACAAACAATAGACTGAGTTCTAAACTACAAGTGTTTCTCCCTGAGTAAAGTTCACATCTCACATCAGGTGTTATTCTCGTTTTTGTCTGGTTTTATGGACACCACTACCTTTTCTCCAGAGGCCTTTTTTACACACAAAATTGGTTATTTGGAAACTTCCAAACAGACCATGGATGCTGCAAAACGAGCTCCAGCCTGGGGTAAAAACTTAGAAGTATGGTATGAATTGTTTACATTCTTTAAAATGACCAGTCCTGTGATCAGCAGCCTGTAAATGAGAGTGATGGGCTGAAGATATAAATTATAAAAGTATTAAATTCCTTTCTAACAGTGGCATCTGGTTTTTAACGAAGACCAGAAGGAGAGCACACATTACGCCTATTTTAATATCTTTACAGTGGCTGCCTGAGATATTGAGACTTTAAAACATAAACTAAAAACATAATTATTCAGTCTGGCTTTTATGTAGGGTTTAACAATTATATGACTTACTTTTTTACTGTTATATTGATTTACATGTTGCTTTATTATTTTACTAATTTTAACTGTTTATCTTATTTTATTTTTATTCATTCATTTATTCATTTTTATTTATCTACTCAGTTTTATTGACATTTTTACCCTTAATTTTATTTTCAACTCTTATCCTTACCCTTTTTAAATGTATCTATTTATTTTAACATTTTATATTCTTAATATTAATTTGAAACCTCAACTTATTATAATTTCACATATTTTATTGTTGTTGGTGTGCATTAGTCTCTGTTTTAAATCCATTTTTGTTTTTTAATATGTCTTCCCATTGTTTTATTTCTGCTTCTCTCTTGTTTTTCTATCATTGTAAAGCACTTTGGGTTGCATTTGATTTGTATGAAAGGTGATTTATACATAAAGATTGATTGATTGATCTGGATGCCAAAGTTGGAGAAGAAACAATCTAATCTTTATTTGTATTGGGCTTTCATTTCTTAACCCTCCTCTTCCTTATTTTATACATCTTAAATTCAATCAATAGAGTGAAGTTTAAACTGACAGCCAGTGAAGTCTTATGGATCATAACAATAATAACCAAAAATAACTATTGCTATTTATACTTTTCTTTTTTTCTTCTTCTCCTTCTTCTTTTTTTTGTTTGGTGTTTTTTTTGTTGTTTGTGTTTTGGTTTCTTCTCTCCCTTCTTATTTTTATTTTACTTTATTTTATGTTTTTATTTAATCTTGATATTTTTAGGAAGCCTTTTTTAACCTCTGGCAAGGGACTACGGATGTACACTAGCCTTTTGGCTAATTCTGGCATATTTACAGAAGTGTTAATTAATATGCATGGTCCTTTTAAATGAAAAATAAATACATAAACAACCAAATAACAATACTTATAATAATAACTCTTATTATTATTATTTGATCTCTATTGCACTTTTAAAAACATGTAACAAATTGCGTCTTTGATACTTCATTGAATCTTTATTATGACTCTGCAGGTCAGATACATACAATGTATCAAACAGTGAAGGGACATCTGTCAGAAACATGTGCTGCAGGCTATTTGTGGACAAATATTTAACATCGAGCATGCCAATTCTCTGGCAAAACAACATATCTCTTATAAAACGTTTAAAGTTTGGTTATAAAACTAGTGAACCCGAGTGTGGACTCATGCACAGCAGCTCCAACAGAGCCACAGGTAAACCACACAGGTGGCGTTTGCTACGTTAGCTAGCTAGCTGCGCAATCAGCTAACGTGTTTTTGTAGCAAACAAGGTAAAAACAAGGTGACTCACCATGACAGAGAGGCCTTCAGGGATCAGAGTCTTTACTGCACAACCACGAAACACGAGCGTTTACAGTTCACGGTCGGAGAAACGGACAACACAACGAACATATTTACGGGCTCGCAGGAACGCAGCCATGTCGCTGGGTCGCCCGGAGCCTCAGTGACACAGACGGCGAGCCTGAGAGAGGAAGAGCGAGGAAGAGTGAGGAAGAGAGTGGAAGAGGGAGGCCAGGCTGGAAAGAGACGGTGCGTTCAGGTGCTGTCTAAAACTCGGAAAAAAGAGTTTCAAGTTGGATCCAATGGCGTGAAGACCACAAATCGAAGCAACGGATTGAAATAACACTAGATATTTATGCTCTGAGTTAGGAAAGGAAACATACGGAAGAGGATTAGGGCAACTGAAAAAAAAAAAAAAAAATTAAGGTCAATTTAAAGGTAAAATTATTATTATTATGATGGGATTAAAGTCAGAATTCAGAGAAAAAAGTCAGAATTCTGGGGGAAAAAAAGTCAGAATTCTAAGATTAAAGTCAAAATTCAGAGAAAAAAGTCAGAATCCTGAGATTAAAGTCAGAATTCAGAGAAATATATGTCATAATTCTGAGATTAAAGTCAGAATTCTTAGTTGAAAGTCAGAATTCTGAGAAATAAAGGTGCGAATTCTGAGATTAAAGTCAGAATTCAGAGAAATAAATGACAGAAGTCTGAGATTAAGGACATAATTCACAGAAAAAAGTCAGAATTCTGAGATTAAAGTCAGAATTCTGACTTTTTTTCTCTGATTATCATTAATAAAAAAAAATTGACCTTCATTGTTTGTTTGTTTTCAACGGTCCTAATCCTCTCTCGTAGACACACTTCATCTCTCTGCGCTGCAGGACAAAGAGATGTCGTGGACTTTTCATAGTCTTATATATCTGTATGTAAGAATGTTTAACTCTTGTATTCTTCCAGTCTAAGTGTCAGGGGCAGAGTAACTTCTCCTATGTCAGCTGTGGCTACTGGGGGATAGGCTCCAGACTGGAGCACAGCTCTTCTTCCCAATTGTTTTGTTTCCTATTGTCCAAATATGGTTATCTAACTGTAGTGTCGTCTTTGGGGGGAATAAAGGTACATGCCTGAGGATTTGTCTGACAGAACTGACTTTGCATTACACTGCACTCCCTGCCTGTGTACTGTTATGTTACTTCTCCTTGGCCAAGTTCTACATAAACTATTTCAACGTAAGCCATCAGAGTCTCCTGAGTCTTCTGTGTCCAGTGTCCAGTTTATTTATGAATTCCATCACAAGAGATACAGAAAATCATTCATCCCTGCAGCCATTACGCTTTAAAACTCTCTAGCCAATGGGAGATGATCTGACAGACACCTGAATTACTTGTTTTATGTGATTTTTATAATTTTATCTGCCAGACACCTGAGTTTCCCCCTTCAGGTATGAATAAAGTACATTCTATTCTATTCTATTCTATTCCATTCCATTCCATTCTATTCTATTCTATTCTATTCTATTCTATTCTATTCTATTCTATTCTATTCTATGCTATGCTATGCTATGCTATTCTATTCTATTCTATTCTATTCTATAGTTCCCGACCCACACTCCATACCAGTAGATGGAGGTAATGCTTCCAGACGTTGTTTGCCAACCTCCAATAAAAACCCACTAAGAAGAAGAAGAAGGAAAAAAAAAAACGGGCCGAGATAAAATAATATGTAGCCAGTTTGTTTGGATGATCGGATGCAGGTTTCTATCTTCAAACGCTGTCAGTCAAGTGGATACATATCGAGCAATTTGTTGCACATCGTCCACGAATGTTCGGCTATGTGGTGTTGTCAATGTGACGTGAGGAGGGTGAGTGTTATTTGATGCTTTCAGCTTTGATTTAAGAGAAACACTCAGTCAGACCAGGGCGTGTTTTTCTTCTGTAGAGCTGTTATGTTTTTCCAGCTGCTGGGCTAACACCAGCAGCAGCTACATGTCTCAATTAAGCTAAGGTTAAGTGTTTCAATTTACCTTCATTTACTGCACCAGACACCAGTTAAAGATTAACCAGGACACACAATATTAACCTCATTCAGGTGTTATTACCTACAGGAAAAAATGCATGTTTAAGAGCCAAAAACTGCAACGAATATGGCTCTAACTAGCCAGAAATAACACAACCATCAGCTGCAGCTTCTTTCCTTACTGACTCAAGTATTATTTAGATTTGCAGCTATTAAGTGAGAGGACATCAGAGAAACATTTGTGCATTGACAGACCATGTTAGCCAGGTTTATTCTAAGATAAGTAAAGAAGCTTTATTTAATCAAGGTAAACCTGCTGTGTTGTTACAGTAGCTCACAACAGGAGAGGATTAAATATGGTACACAAGTAAATACAGGGGGAAACAAAGGACAACATAGATTATATTCACAGTATGTAAATCAAGAAACTCTGATCTGATGTAGTTTAATGCACTAAAATATTACAGCACCGCATATTTATTTTAGATTTTAACTCAACACCTGCACTTTGTTTTAGCTCCAACTAGCTGTCTACTGTCTTGTCTTGTTTAATGTCTTTTTAATTCACTCTATTTTATGTCTGATGTGTGGAGCACAATATTTCACCTCCATGTATGCCAATGTGTGTACTTGGAAGTGACAGTAAACTAATTCTGATTCTTATGCACAAATGTGCATGCACAGGTTAATATGCTGGCACATACATTTCAAATGTGCACAGATCATGTTAAAACAGAGCTTTTTAGAGCTGACTGTACTCTTCTTTATACTGCTCAGCTGTGGTGCAGAAGTAGAGCTAAAATGAGAAAGCTCCAGGTTGCATATAATGATGCATGCATGCAGAAACTATGTCAAAGTGGACAAGTGCAAGCTTTATGTTTGTCTCTAATAATGTCCCTTATGTCAAGTCAAGTCAACTTTATTTATATAGAACATTTAAAAACAACCAGTGTTGGTCAAAGTGCTTTGCAAGGTAAAAAGTAAAAAGTACATGAAGACAACAATAAACAACACAACATATTGGGATATTAATGTCCTCCTCACAAGGAGAAGGCCAAAGAGAAGAGATGGGTCTTCTTCAACAAAGATTTAAAATATTCAACAGGGCGGGACGATCGTAATTAGAGTGGCAAGCGATTCCAGAGCTTGGAGGCCATTAATATAAATGTATGTGCCGTCTTGTTGATTCAGATAATGACATTTTAAGGGAGCTCACTCAGCACACATGAAGTATCACAATGTGTTTTTCTTGTTTCTGGAAACACTGGAACAAATGTCTTCTTATGTTTTTAATCATGATAAACATGTAAACTCCAGGTATTGCTGACCCTATTATTATTTATTTCTATTTTGTATACCTTTTTATGATGTTATGGACATATGAGTCTGAAATAAAGTATATCTAAGTAATGGAAAAATACACGGGACAAGAAGGATTTTAAAAAAGCTCAATATAGATTATATTTACACTAAGAAAACTGGTGACACAGTAAGATATCTTAAACCTTTCATTGATCGCTTTCCAGACAAGTTTTGAGCACCTCTTTAAAACAGTATCTAGATTGTCTATGTAAATTCAAACATTACTCACTTTTAATGTTTCTTCTACTTCACCAAAAAGAAGATGCCAAAAAAAATCCCTCCCTGCACTGATTGAACTTTCCATTTTTGGCAGGCGGATTCAAAAACAGCTTTCAAGCATGAAAATCAAAGTTGATTTACTGACACAGGCAGATAAAACTACGCTCATATGAAGCTAATATTTGAAGGAGACATGGAGCCTGAGCCTAGTTTTCCCACAGCACACACACTTTTTTAAATAACACTGTTTCCTCTTTAGGAGTCATTTTGTTGTCAGTATGAACAGGTATTTTCAGTCACATTGCTAACGTCAGTTCTGTAATTTCCTTGTCTTCACAGCTAGAGGGAGGCAAGTCCATGACACCATGAGTCCTCCAGCTCTGCCCGTGGTCTTCTGCTGTTGTCACAGGAAAATCTGGCTGCATTCACCAGCAGGCGGCAAACCCATCTCCGTTCCCTCTCAATAATTATCTGCCTCCGCTTGATGCTATGGAAGGACAAGCATAATGAACAGATACACCAACATCAGACAGCTCGGGGATGGCACCTACGGCTCCGTCATCCTCGGACGCAGTCTGGAGTCAGGGGAGCTTGTTGCCATAAAGAAGTGAGTGTCAGGAGTGTTTGTTTGTATCAAGACAATGGCATTTTAAACTTCTTGCATGATCTTGTGCTTGTGTACATTTTTTGTGATCTGTTTCCCTGTTTTACAAATTCTTTCAACAACTGTTTTAAGATCCATTACATGCTGAGGTTTCAGAATGCTTATCCCACTAAAATGACATCTCATCATAACACTCGATCCCAGGCGCCCCCTCTACTCATTTTTCACACTGCTCCCCTCCGTGTGTAGATATAGATCCCTGACATGGAGAAGAGCTTTGTCCCCTCTGCCATTGCTCTGCTAAACAAAACACCCCAGTAGCTGTTGTATTTATGTGTACTCATGTGGGATACAAGGGTACATGTGTGCTGTATGGACGATTTGTGCAGATAGTTGCAACACACATCCTTGTAAAAGGACAACAAACATCTATTTTGTCTTATCTTAAACTTGGATAACTGAAAATATAGTCCTATGAAACTTGTTTTGGGCGATGCATTGTACAAAATAAACGTTGCATATCTCATTCAGCAACACGGGAGATGTGACCCCCCCCCCCTAAAAAAAAAACTTGCAATAGATTTTTAAATTAAAGTAATAATTTCTCTTAAAAAGATTTATAGCTTGTTTCTAAGTATTGATAAATTATTGCCATTGCAAATATTTTTTGACATGTTTCTCTGTTGATTTATTTTCCTCCCTGGAGGCTCTGCACATTACTTTACTCTCTGTCAGCATGAAACAGTTGGCCTATATTGTCGCAGCCTATATATAAAGATTATAAGAACAGTGCTACTGCAAGGACATCATGAAGAGTGGAAATGTGTGTCTGTCTGGAGATTCAGTGTTGGATGCTGTTTAATGTTTAATCTGTGAATTTATTTTTCAGAATGAAAAGAAAATTCTACTCCTGGGAAGAATGCATGAACCTCCGTGAAGTCAAAGTGAGTCTTCTTTTCATATTTTATATGGTTTGACATTTTGAATAGAACAGCAGAATTACAGAAACTCAAAGTGAAGAACATGTTCTCTGTTTCTTTTAGTACAGAATGTAAAGCTGCTGCTGACCCTTTGATATGATCGAATCATCCACATCTGCTGATGTTGATGTTTTGTAATACTGGCCTCAGTAGCTTTCTTCTCTAATGTTGTCAGAGGACCACAAACATTAAATGATGAGTCCATCCCCCAGAACTGAAATATCACTGCAGTGTGCTGTTTAGAGCAATGACAGTGGTGCCTATATTCAGTACAACCGCACAACCTCAAGTGTGATATTGCACCAGTTCTGAAAATGACATAAATAAGTTAACAGTAAGAAGCAATGACAGACTGTTGTTTTATTTTCATTCTCTAATCGCCCACAGTGGTTCTGTCAGCACAACTATTTCTGCTGCTCGACTGTAACCGTTCTGTTATCAGACACCCTAAATATGTTCCAGCTCTCCTGCTTCTTCATGTGAGTGTGTGTGAACATGTTACTGTAGAACAGCTGCTTTCTTTTTCAACATAAGTCTGTCTCTTATATTTCCATGTATTATACAGCCAGTAAAATACGAGCCTGCTGAGAGTTTCTTTTGTAGGATGCATACATTTTTGGTACCAGCTGGTCCAAACAAAAGCTGCTGGCTATGCAGTAATCAGATCTGCTAAGTTAAAAGTCCCAGTGCTGTTATTCTTTTGTATCAGTGCTCATGGATCGTCTCTTGTCCAATCAAATCACTTCTTCTAAGAACATCTAAAAACTGTGCTGTTTGTGAGTGGAACAGTGATGTAAGGCTGAACTCGTTCTCTTATATCAGTATAATTTCTGAGCATGTAAACACATCTATCAGGGCAGACATTTAAGGGACTGATTCTGATGGACTCAGGTCACTGAGCTAAGTATAATAAGCTTATCTGCCTGAGTGAAAGGCAGTTTTTAAAGACGTTTTTTACCCTGTGTTAGGATATGCAATTATCTTATTTTTTTAAACTCTAAAGTCATTGAGAGCGAAGCCCTCATTTACAATGATGTCAAGCATATAAAGAAACATTAAAATGAATGACAAGCAAATAAAAGATAAAACCTTCAAATAATGATGATCAATTAAAAGCAGACAACAATTAAAGAGTAATGTTAAAACCAGTAAAAAGTAATGTTAACACAAAGTCAGTTGAAACAGGTGCAATCAGAGGATACAACGTTTAAAAAGTAATGATTTAAAATGACTAAAACAAACAAATGCATTCGTTTTTAAAGTGCTTTGAAGGGAGTTCCATGCAGATGGTGCAAAAAAGCCTAAAGCAGATTTCCCCAGCTCTGAATTAACTCTGAGAACCTGAAGAGAGAGCCATTTAGTTGACCTTGTGCTCCAGAGGACCAAACTAGCATCGAAGATAAATATGTCGGCAGCATCCCAACAAGCGCTTTATAAATCAACAGATGCAGGGGTTTACTTCCTGCATTCTCTCAGTGATGCACATACGTGTCATGAACTGTTGCAGCTCAGTACAAGCTCAGATGGATCAAACCCACTCAAATGTAACATGTGATGTCAGTGTTCAGCATGCTGTCAGCTGTTTTGATGCAGTGATCATTGAAGTAGTATTTCGTCGTCACCCTGTGAATCTGTCTGGCTTCGTTCTTCATTCTTTATGTTGAATGCAGAGTAAGTTCATGAAATCATGTTGATGTTTGGGTCATTTAGTAATAATCATTTGAATGTAAACTCTGTTTCTTTTTTTCACTCCACCTCATTGTGCTACTGTCCAAATGTCCTCACAGCTGAGAGTCAAACCCCAGCTGTAAGAGCAGAAGGTGATTCTTGTGTGCTGTTGGTTTTGAGCTCTGGTTCCCCGGCCTTCACTCTCCCCTCTCCTACAGCCTTACTATGATGTGAAACACACGTAGCTCGTGCTGGTCCTTTTTAGTCCCTGCTAGTTAGACTATGATTAAGGCATGTCACACCATAAAGACTCAGAACTCCTTTACAGCTTTCCTCCTTTACTAAAACATGGTAGCATGGTTAAACCTGAACCCTCCCAGTGCATGGGAGAACTGAACATTCCCCTCCTGCTTTTTACTCTCTATTTATTTTCCTTTTGAAATAAGAAGCATAAACCTCTCTGCAGCATTTATCCCCAAACTACAGTGTGTCCTGACGTAGCCATGTTTCATCAAGAAGGGTGTGCTTTTTAGTTCTAGAGCGTGCTTTTGAATGTGCTGCAGTTACCTGTGTGTATCCTCCAGCATGGTTAGAGTTACTCTCTATGCCTGATACTACTGTCCTGTTTATGTACGCCACAGATTTTAACTTTGATTCTGTTTCTTCTTCTCCTTTCAGTCCTTAAAGAAACTCAATCATGCTAACGTGATCAAACTGAAGGAGGTGATTCGAGAAAACGATCACTTGTACTTCATCTTTGAGTACATGAAGGAAAATTTATATCAGCTAATGAAAGACAGGTATGTAGAGTTTTTATATTGCACTTTTAATTCCACATTTTAAACTGTATTTGCTCACTGCTGGTGTTTTCTTTGCACTTCAGGACCGGCTTGTTCCCCGAGTCTGCTGTAAGAAATATCATGTTTCAGATTCTACAGGGGCTAACGTTCATTCATAAACATGGTATGTTGTTTCTCAGCTCAAGGAGACCAAATTCAAAGTGACACAACAAAATTTTTTGTTAAATTTGAGTGAACTCTTTTATTTTTAGGGTTTTTCCACCGGGACATGAAACCTGAGAACCTCCTGTGTATGGGCCCAGAGCTGGTGAAGATAGCCGACTTTGGGCTCGCCAGAGAAATCCGATCCCAACCCCCGTACACAGATTATGTCTCCACTAGATGGTGAGCAAACATCACACACTCCTTCTTGACAGCATGTATGATAGAGCACTTCGCTGAAATCCTTGTGCTCCTCATCTTTGAACCAGGTACAGAGCTCCAGAGGTGCTCCTCAGATCCACATCCTACAGTTCTCCCATAGACCAGTGGGCTGTGGGCTGCATCATGGCGGAGCTTTACACCCTCAGGCCTCTTTTCCCAGGATCCAGTGAAATAGACACCATATTCAAGATATGCCAAGTTCTTGGGACACCTAAGAAGGTAAAGTGTTACACACTGGAACATAAAGACTGAAGAATATGGATCCAGATCCCTTTTTAATCAGATATTTGTTGATTAGAGTTTTAATTTTTTTATGGAAAGGTGAATGCATGAATTTAAGGACAGTTTAAAACATTATGAAACCATGAGGGTCGGTTAAAACGTTATAGTTATCCCAAACAGCCATACTGATGGGCAGGGAGAGAGACAACTGTGATAGAGATGGGTGAGAAACAATGTTATTCAAAATGTTTCCCTCTAATTCATCTGCTTTTGATGGCATTCATAGTGTTGTATTTACTGCACACATAAATCACACCAAAGATTGGTAAATGGCGGATTAAAGCATGCAGCATAAAGTGCTACACTTGTAACAAACAGATAAATTACAGCAGTCAATAAATAATGAAACACCAAAGAAAGAAAAATGATTATAAAATACTTTGAAAATGGAATTAAATCAATAAAGTAAAAGTTTAAAAATGTAATAATATGAATACAAAATAAAAGTGAAAGTTTAAAAAGAATAGCAATAAATACCTGCCAAAAAACAATTATAAAAAATAATTAAATTGTAGACAAGTTACTCCGAGTTAAAATCTAGCTTCTGTTTTGCATATTTGCTGTCATGGTTATGGTGTTTGGCTTTTAAAGACAGAAGATAAACAACTTTTAGTTTCTAGAGAGGTTTAAAAAAAAAAATGAAATCAAGATTTGAAATCTAAATTGAAAATCAAATGATCGGTAAAGTAAGGTCAAAAGTGTTCCTCAAAAAAAGGTGAGTCATGGTTTTCATAACTTTGGTGATCAAAAGAAGGAAAGGTTTATAGAAGCTTTTAGAAAGCTAAAGTAGCTCTGTGTTTTTTGTTCTTGAAGTGGAAAGAAGTGGAAAGCTGCAACAATTTAATTCATTCAGAAAATACTTCAGTTTGATATTATAGAAAGTGGAAACAATAAAACTTTGGTACGGATATGAATGTGTTTGCAGCTCTGCAGCTTGTTTCCCGTCTAGATCATCTTGACTAGAGATCAGAAGCATTTCTTCTACCTGTTTCAAAATAACAGATGTTCTTGTTTAATGTGATGCACATAAGATGTGACTGTAACTGTGCTGTTGTGTTTTTTTGTAGAATGATTGGCCAGAAGGATATCACCTGGCCTGTGCTATGAATTTCCGTTGGCCTCAGTGTGTCCCCAGTAATCTGAAGATACTGATCCCTAATGCCAGTCCTGAAGCCATCCACCTGATGACAGACCTGCTGCAGTGGGACCCCAAGAAGAGACCAGGCTCTGCCCAGGTAGAGTCTAATCTACTCTCCAAGTGTTTTCCCTCTCAGCTGAGAATGAAAGCTGATGTTTGTCTGCTTTATCTGTTCAGGCTCTCAGGTACGCGTACTTCCACGTGGGCCAGGCTTTGGGCACTCCTCAGCAGATCCTAGAGCAGGGCAGACCTCAGCCGGGCCACATGCCGATGCAGGTTCCTCTACAGCCACAACAGACTCTGCAGCACCAACCTCTGCTGCTTAAACCTGTGCTGCCTCTGTCCCAGCCTCCACCTCTAAACCAACACTGCCCCCCATCCAGACCCCTCCAGCAGATCCAGCCCTCCCCTGTACCACCCGCTGCTCAGGCGGCGGCGTACCAACGGCACACGGAGCTGGTGAGAGAGCAGCAATCGAAGCACATGCTGAAGCAGGAGCAGACTGCAGGGACGCCTCAGAGCCATCTACCTTACATCGTTGACAAAAATCTCCAGGGCAAGGTGAAGCTGAGCATTGATTTTATATTTTTTAACCTCTGGTACCAAATGAAGTCATTTTAAAAATGCAAGAACTGTGTGCCAGAATACCTTCACTGGATTGTTTCGGCATGCCTGAGAGGGAAAACAAAAAGATGAATATCTGTTCTTCAAAAGCAAACTCTTGTGGTATCTCACCAGACAGGAGGTTCTGGTTTTATTCATTCAGGTTCAAATAAATCTCCAAACTCTGATTAGTCTAGGTGGACTAACACAAACCAAAATTTCCACACAGGAGCTTTAATAAAGAAATCAATAACTGAACACAAAGTATAGATTTCATTTATTCTGCTTAAGAAATAAACTTTCAGATTGTGATGTTTGAACTGAAGCAACAGTAAACTCTGCATCTCCTTAGAATCAGTCCTCTCTTAATGATCTATATTAAAGTGAAGCTTTCATAAATGATGAAGTGAAACAAGGAAGCACGGATCACAGCAGCACATGACTGACCCGATGTCTAAACTGTAACTGTCGATTTCTGCTTACGCAATATTTTTTATTCACATAACTCCAATCACTGTCATGTCCCAAAACACGCTCTGTGTAATGTTTATTCTGCGTCTTCTACAGTGTTGTTGATTTATACAGAAATACAGACCAATCAGAGCTGTGTATTTAACACAGCTGTGTAATCGACCACAGTCACTTGTTACTTCAAACATGTTATTGTAAGGGATATTCCTCTCATGATTTGTTTATGTTGGTTGTTCTTTTAGCAATCAAGACAGGAGACAGAAAACTCCAACCTGCTGGGCTACCAGTTAAAACCTAAAGGAGGGCGGAGACGCTGGGGCCACGGCACGGGACACCTGAAAGGAGAAGACTGGGACGACTACGAGGACACTCATCTGACACCCATCAGTCTTCTCGGGAAGAACAACTTCCCCACGGAGAAGTCGAGGCAGCAGGAGGACGCGCTGAGCAGGTGAGACTGTGACATGCATGCATCTTGTCTTCCATCAGTGTGATTAAACGCAGGTCATTCACACCACCTGTGTCTCTTTGAACTCTCCTGATTCTCAGATACGGAAACGCTCTGGATTTCAGTCGACCCAAAGTAAAAGAAGACGCACCTTTGAACCTGAACAAGACTTCATCCTACCAGGAGCCAACAAGAACCGCTTCAGCTAAGCAGCATTACTTGAGGCAGTCCAGATATTTACCTGGTATTCAAAGTCTTACCTTTTTTGAGAAGTAGATCATAGCAGCGCTGAGGTAGTCTAAAGCAAACCGTGGGAATCTACAAGTGTCTGCGTGCAGTTTCACAACCATCAGTCTTCTGTTACATTCACCTCCGGTCCAGTTTTTGATTTGATGGTTCAGCAGAACAGCCATGGGAAGCAGAGATGTGATCTGCCGTTTGATTTCTGATGATGACAAACCATCTGCATGAAGTCATAGTCTCTTAAAGAGGCAATCTCATCAGCAACTTTAATACATAGAAATAAAAACAATAAAATGAATAACAATAATAATTAGAATAATTGTAATTATATAAAAACTTTAAAAACATGGGTTTACATGTGCTTTCACATAAAAGCAAAAACACAAAAGAACTCAAGAACAGAAAAAACAAAATGACTTAAGAACCCGACACCAAAATCCCAATCAGAAAAATGACTAAAACAACTTAAGGACCAAAGAGCTGAAGACCCCAAACAGCAAAACTCAAGCATCAGATTAGCCCAACATCATGAGAACCTCAACAACACAGGAACCAACCAACATGAACTAAGACCAGGAAGACCAGATTATAAGACACTGTAACAAGTGAAGGATGTAAAAGAAGTAGAATGAGGAAAAAACTGTTGAGGCTGATAAAAGCATTAATCTTATTTGTGCATTACGTACAGTATCAATGCAAACCATATGGTAATACACATGCATGTCAGCACACGAGTGCAGAGATTTGACTTCGCCAAACTGAAAGGATTTCATGCAGACGTGTTTTGATTGTGTCTAATTCCTTATTTGGCAGTCCTAATTTAAATCTTGGTGAGATGTAGCGTCCACAAAGACAGACTCTGTAATATAAGATAGTTCCTCTTTGTTCTGTTTATGCTTAATCATCACTGTTCTTCAAATTAGTTTTGTCCTTCTTTTGAAGTGCTGCATGTTTTGCTTGAAGGAATATCAGGATCCTCTACAACAGTCTAGTGTCAGGATTATCATCATCTCAGTGTCTTGTCTGCTTGAACAGTTGAGCACACGCAGGAGTTCTAGTCCAAGTTTTAATCAAAGAATACAGCTTTAGTCTTTACAAAAGAAAGAGGGTAATGTGAGTGACAATGCGTCCTAATATTCATCATTTATTTATTGTTATTTATTTTTTTAAGTTTTATTTTTGGGCTTTTTCGCCTTTTATTGGATAGGACAGGGTGAAGAGAGACAGGAAATGTGGGGATTAGAGAGTGGGGGAAGACATGCAGTGAATGGTCGACCGGCCGGGAGTTGAACCGGCGACCTCTGCGATGAAGATTATAACCTCTATAAGTGGGACGCTCACACCGCTAGGCTGCCAGCGCCCCATATTGATCATTTTTAATCCAACAAATGTGTTTTATCTTCATAAATAGTCACCGTTTCAATCCAGAAATATGTGTTCAATTCAGTAAATTAATCCTAAACTGTTAAGGATGCTACAAAACATTTTAAATCAACAAGAACATGCATATTACACAGAGATAAAAGTATGAGAGGGAAGTGGTGTCCACCTGAGGACAGCCAGCAAGCCTTCTTTCTACAAAGCGCTGTCCCAGGTGAGCTGGCTGCCTTTATTCACCAGGTGCTCTTCTCTTCAAGGCAGCAGATGTAGGTAGAGGAGAGTCAGAGGGGGGCAGGATTTTCTGTCATTTATCATAATCTTAATTTGACCAATGTGTCAGATAACCTCTCACTGTCTCCTTCAGGCATTAGCACAAAGAAGAACGTCGCCATAAACGCCAGTAAAGACTTCAGCGGCAGCCATCTTTGGGGGAACAGCAGTATTCCATTTGGAGGGACTCTGCCGAGCAGAGGCGCTCACGGTAATCTCAAACGACAGCTTCCACTTTTAACGTCAGTGCAGCTTTGTGTTTCCTCTGTTTGAACGGATGAATCTGTTTCTGTGTGGACCGTCAGGTACCAACACAATCCCAGGAGGATACATGCCGTCGTTTTACAAGAAGGACCAAGGCTCTGCTGGTCACAGAGGGCATCAGGGTCCTTCAGTGGAATCAACACCAACAAGTGAGGATCAGTTTGAGACCTTTGAGCTTTCTGCACTGTTTTTCAGTCTGTCTGATATGAACTTTACTGTGCAGATCTAAAAATAGCTCTACAGCTAACCGGGCTGGATGGAGGTCATATATAATTAGCTTCCTGATGACATTTGACCCTGCACACACACATTTGTTCTCAGTTTGCTTCAGGTCATTATAACACTTTTAATTTCACTCTGAAAAGAGAATGAAGGCACAGCAGATTTAAAGCTATAGAACAATTTAGTTCATTATATATTAATATTATAATAATTTGACCAAGTTCTTAAGGAATGTTTGCTTTTCAGTCATTATAGGACATTATAAGAACTTCATCAGAACTTCACATTACTGTTAAAAGCACTTTAATTTGACACCTGCACATAACAGAGCTCTAACCTTAAGCACTGGAGTCACTGAAGGTGCTTTAAGAGGTAAAATAAATGTTTTAATTTATATATCAACAGAACTGCAGCATCTCTCTCTGGCCTCATTTTATTCTAATCCTATGTCGGTCATTGTGACAGTCGTTTTGAAGTAGCCTGCTTTTGATCGTTCCTTTTTGATGTGAAGTGCCATTTAATGCCTCCCTTTAATTGATGGAACACAGAGCCTCTATCAAAGAGTCCGGGTTCACAGATAAAGTAAATTACAGCTGTTGTGAAGTCGTAACTCTCTGTGGTGTAAAGCTTTCTCAAGCTGAGGTACACTGAAGCATCGGCGTGGTGCAGCCCTTTGTTGTCGCTCATTCCATATTTTCTGTTGTTACTTCAGATTATGCAACGTGGCAGTCCGGTCGAAGGCACATGAGCACCTCTGCCAGCACATCGATGGTCAACAAGAGCACCCCCGGTCTGCTGCCTCGCCCTCCGGTTCAGACCATCCACGGTCGAACAGACTGGTCTGCCAAATACGGACACCGCTAGTGCCCTCCACGGAGCTGTGACCTGCGCTCCTCACCACTCTTTCACCTCCAAAGAGTAGGCCTAGTTGTTTTATAATCAGCCTGTACATACATCTTACACAGCAATAATCTCTTTTTGTTTTATGTGAATGTTATTATGGATGTTGTGGGTTGTAAAATATCAAAGTGTATGTGTAAAGCCAAATGCAATCGGCCAAAATTTGAGCCTAGATTTGCTCCTCAGTGTTTTTATTTTGTACGTCTGTAACATAATGTGACATCGTCTGGATTCCAGACGGTGTTTCGAGTTGAGTAAAGTTATTAAATGCAAGTGGTGGCCACATTGTGCTATTTTTTCTTTTGCAAGTAAAAGGTAAAAGTTCATATATTCTACTTGACCTTTGAGTGTGATGATTGAGCTACCAGTTATTAAGCATAATGAAACTTCTATCTGGGTACCGACACGTAACATTCGTGTGATTTTTCAAGAAATCACTGATTTTAGCTCTTTAAAAAAATGCTTACATATAATCTATCCGTACATTTTCTTCATGTGGGCAGCAGCTGCACCAGTAATAGCACAGCAGCCCTGGAAATTTAATCCACTGGAGATTATCTGTCTGTAGAAGCTCTCTGTTAATGCTATACACACATAAATCCAGTACATCCAGTCATGCTATGTCCGGTTTCTGGTTATTACAGTGAGCACATTATTATAGTTAAAGATGGATTTCATAAAAACACAGTATGCAGAGTGTCTGTGAAGGTTCTCAGTATGCGCACAACATGTATGGTTTGAACAATGAAATAAAAAATGCGTGTAAACTTGTCTCAAATTGATTTTTCCCGTATTTAGATTGGGATCCTGCATGCTCACTTTTCCATCAAGCATTAGTATGAAGTGTGCACTACTCTTAAAACAAGATGAATGAATATATCAGCTGCTGCATGTAACACTGACACAATAAGTCATCAGAATCAGAAGCCTTTATTGTCATTGTAGCTACAACAAAATTAATGTTTACACTCAATCCGATGATGCACTCACTCAAGGACAAAAGCAATACACACATTTAATCATTCAATACAGACAAGACATTCCATAAAGACCATTTACAAAGTAGTGTTGCAGTCATGTTGCAGTGTAATAAATAAATATAAAAGTGTCTATGTGCAGCAAGAAACTGTCTCTGTGTCTGGTGGTACAGGATTTGGCAGCTCTGAGGCGTCTGCCAGATGGTAACAGTTCAAAGAAGGGGTGACCAGGGTGGGAGGGGTCTGCAATGATCTTTTTTGCTCTGTTGGTGTAGCGTGCAGTGGCGAGTTCATCCAGAGGGGGCAGGGGGGGGCATCCAGTGATCTTTTCTGTGGACCTAATGACTCTCTGCAGAGCCTTCTTGTCTGCAGCGGTGCAGCCTGCATACCACACAGTGATACAGTATGTTATGACACTCTCTATGGTTGCCCTGTAAAATGCCACCAGCAGCTTGCTCTCCACATTGTTCTTCCTCAGCAGTCTAAGGAAGTAAAACCTCTGCTGTGCCCTTTTTATGGTTGTTGAGCTGTTGGGTGACCAGGAGAGGTCTTCAGATACATGAATGATTGACTGTTGTGTGACACTGACTCATTGATTTTAAGTCAAATGTCTTTATTTATGCTGTCCCACATCAGGGTGGAGAGGCACTGTGATGATTGATTTTTTAAATATTAGAATAAAACAAATTTTATGTCGTCTTCTAAACGAGCTCAACTGCATTGTTAACCTCAAAACTACATGAAGTTAGATATTCACATTAATGCAGCCACATAATGTCTATAAAGGTAATGGAGATTTCCTCATGCCATAAGGTCTAACTTCCAAATGAAATGCTGCATACATGATGCAGTTTATCATCTTTCCATGAAAATTGTGCTTCCCTTCAATGTAATAAAAAAACAGTCCCTGCCTGAATATACTTCATGCAATTGATTCCCCTCCATGGGAACTTGTTCAAAAGGAGTCAGCTCCATCTGAAAGTGCATCAGCAGGTCACTGGGCAGGAAAAATGAATTCACACTGCACACTGTTTATGACTACATGATACCACAAAATATTTGAAGCCTATACATCAAATGTGTGCTCTTTTCCCTTGTTGTGTTGTATCTGATCGACACATGGCAGACTAATCAGAAAATGCATGTGGCAAAGAAACAGGCCAGAGTCCAGAGTAGATTAGACATTTTCAATCCTATCAACCACTTTATTTTTTTTATTTTACAACGTATACATAATTGCTGCACACAGGTCACAAGGTAGTCGAGCCCTTCACTTCCCTATTGTGGTCTTATCCCAGGTTGTGTTGCATGTAGGTTAAGGTTGACATTTTTTCTATATGTCATGATGACAAAGCTAGTTTGCACATTAATCCCATATGATGTAAAAACCTTTTTAATTCAACATAACTACTTCATTGAAATCTTGAGGAAACAACTAGAAATGATCATGGCAGAAGGGAATGAAACATGTGTGGATGCATGTTTTTTTTTAGGCTTCTGTAAATTACAAGGCTGTTCATATCTGTGTGTCTCTTTTTTTATGCTATATCAATAGCTCTTTCGTTTAATATACAATATGATTATATAGATCTATATATATGGACATTTTATATGGACATTTGCTTCAAACCTACAGTACAAAAAGCCTGGTTTAAGGCTTCTGTGTCCACCTCATGCAGTATAGTAGAAATGAAGTTTAATTTAGTTTTTATTCACACACATCATCACAAATGTACATTATATATATATTCAGTAAACATTTTCACAATGGTTGGATGTGTGGAAAGGGGTGTACCCAAGGAAGCTATATAAAGCTTTTTTTAGCTTAATCTTTTTGGAACAAACTGCATGCTGACCTCAGGTCCATCACAACTGTCTCGAATTAAAAAAAAAAGACTGAAAACACATACGAAGAATATAATGACTGATGTGACTGGATGCATGTGCAGCAACAATTGCTGTTTGTTTGATTGCTGGGTCTGATGTTTGTTGGGTGTATCTATTGTTTTTCTGTTTTTATTTATTCTATTTGGAAAAATGTTTTCATGTTTTTATTTCTCCATGTAAAGCACATTGAACTTGTGTGTAATGAAATTAACTTTATAAATAAAATTGCTATTGCTATTGCTATTTTAATAAGGGGCCCAATTTCCCACAAATAAAGTGGGAACAGACAAGATACAACAACAACACACTAACAGACAACAAACACAACAGAAAATCCCAATATTGTTGTTACATACATAAATTAGTGGGTGCATTGATATGATCAGTAAATTAATCATCAGTCAGAGATGGGGAAAATCAGGTTTATTATCCGACTAACAAAAAATTATTACCCTTGTTTTTTTCTTGAGGTCACATTATAAGATGCATTCAAGTCTAAATGATTTATGATCCTGATGAAGTGGAAATCTCCGCCACCCCCCTCCCATACACACTGGATTTGTGATGTACTATTTTATCTTAAATTAGAAAAGATACAATTCTGTCTCTTAAGTAGGTCCAATAAGTTTGTTAAGGTCTGGGGCCCCTGATATTCCACATTAGAGCAAGGTGAAATGAATGTGGAATGTAGGTAGTGTGGTAGGATGTGGCAGCATGGGCTCTTTATTTATTTTTAAAGAATTTGGTTTAACTTAACTTATGATGTTTTTCTTTTTTGTTTTAATTTGGACATTTTGAATGTTTGTATGTCTGTATATTTTTGTATATATATTTCTGTTTGCGTATATGTATTTTTATCAAAATTGTATCATTATTATTTTTTCACCTTTATTTATTTTTTTATTTTTTTCCTTATATTTTATGTTAAAGCTGGAATCACAAATGTGGTCATTGTTATTTGTAATGTTGTCTGTTCTACATCAACAAATATTATAATATAATAATAATCTAATCATATGTACATTGTTGATGCCACTAAACAAAAGCCGCTCATATATGTATCTGTCATTATTGTAAAATCCTGTGAATGCTAATAAAAAAAAAGAATGAAAAAAAAATGTCTAAATGATTTATGTGTAGCCTGATTTAATATTCACAAGTCATTTTTTTTTTTAAATCATGTCTTATGTAAACTGATTTCCAACCCATAGCTTTGTTTGTGTGATCAAACTTAATGAAAGTAAGGCAGTAAATTAATCATACATTGTCAGAAGTTGCAATTTTAGTTTTTTCTTGAAGATGGAGATGGAATGTGACATGTTTAACCCAGAGTTCTCTTTTTCTCTTACAAAACAGTGTATCTGAAAGGGTTTTAATTTAGTGGATAAAATATATTAATAAAATATATAAAATAACAATAATATAAATAATAAATAGATATAATAATATATGTGTAAATGAATAAGGGACAAACAAATCATGATAATAATAAAAAAAAAAAAAAAATCATGTCATATTCCAATTCGAAAAGGAAGGCAGACTGCCACGTGCAGCGCCGCATTTGGATGTGTCTGACGCTTGGAGCTTAACTTCCCTACGACTCCTACAAATGGGCCTTGAGCTTGTTTGGAGGTTCTAGCAGGGGAGCGCAGCTACTGGTATACCGATGGTTGGTCGTCCGGGGGACGTCGTCCTCATCGACCGAGCGCGGAGCTTCGGGAGGGACACACATGGAACGGTGAGGGAGGAAGGGGACACCCGCCTAGCCAGCCAGATCAGCCGAATCAACCCTAGCGATCAATGGGGTGACAGATGTCGCAGCCAGATCGCCCTCACATCCAAGAAGAGACAGAGAGGCGTGGTTTATTTATAGCTTCGGCTGTGACTACTCATTTCTATCACGGTGTTGAATATTGAAATCCTCGCTATGGACTCTATACACTTGGTGTGACTCATTCACAAACATAAAGTAGAAGTCAAATTGAAATAAAAGCAGAAATTAGCCGCATGAACACAGTATCCTCATATTTCCCATGATGCTTAGCGGCCAAAATGTAACCAAGCTGTGTTTCTATTGGCCGACACAGACCAATCACACTTTACAGAAACCCCCCCCCCCCCCCCCCCCCCCCTCCTCAGCCTTTTTTTTTCTCTCCTCTCAAACATTATATAACGACTTCAACTCCAGTTTATCTTCCTACTCCACCTTAATTTTCACACGGAAGACGACTCTCTCTGCACGTGAGGTCCAAAGACAAGTGCACTTATTTTTTTAATTAAAGTACATGCATTTGCATTACTTTAACTCGTGTTATGTCATCTGTGTCTTTGCAGCTTTTCAGATTTACTTTGACGACAAGTTGCAAACATGTCTGGAAAAGTTGTGCTTCACTACTTCAATGGGAGAGGAAAAATGGAGTCAATCCGCTGGCTCCTGACAGTTGCAGAGGTTGATGTAAGTTAAAGAGGATGTTGGATTAAAAATGTTTGAAATCTGTTCTTTTTTTTTGGTGTGTGGGTGTGTGTGTGGGACATTTAACCCTTTGAATGTTTCTTAAACCTCTTTTTAAATCTCAATTTCACAGTATGATGAGATGCTTCTGACAAAACGTGAGCAGTATCTAGAACTCTTGAGTGGTAAGTTTGGTTTAAATTGTTTTTAAAAGCTGAAATCTTAAAGTGGATTCTTTGTCCGGTGTCCAAGTTGCATACATTTTCAGTTTGGTCATTAACTTCCACCTATATGTGACGCAACCAGGGAAAAGATCAAACGTTGGAGAGTGAATGCCTCACAATACTTTTGACCTGTGCACAGAGTTACAGTTTACAATGTACCATGTCCTACCAGGGAGTGTCCATCTTTCTGAATGACTTGCATATTGTGTTTCCAGATGGGTCTCTCATGTTTCAGCAAGTTCCCATGGTGGAAATTGATGGCATGAAGCTTATCCAGACAAAGGCCATCCTGAATTACATTGCAGAAAAATACAATCTTCATGGAAAAGATATAAAAGACCGCGTCAAGTATGGAGTTTTTCTTTTCTAGACATCATAATGACAGAGGAATCATTGTGTGATTTTATTAGGTGGATCTGTAAGTTCATTGTACTGGTTCCCCTCAGGGTCAACATGTACTCAGAGGGACTGACTGATCTGATGGAAATGATCATGGTGTTGCCCTTCATCCCAGATCCCAAACCCAAACTGGAAAACATTGAAACTAAATCAAAAGAGCGCTACCTTCCTGTGTTTGAAAAGGTACCACTATTCTTCTCTGTCCATATGGCACAAATAATGTTTGTCAAAGATGACACTAAGGAGATCCCATGATTAAGACAACTGAATAAGATTGTCTGTGTACTCCTCAGGCATTGGCTGATACTGTTTACCTGGTGGGAGGTAAGCTCAGCATGGCAGATGTGCTGCTTCTTGAATGCACCCTGATGTTGGAGGAGAAGTTTACTGGGATCCTGGCTGATTTCCCCAACGTCAAGGTAAATGTGTTCCCATCAAATCAAAGTGTATTGTTATAGTTGAACACAGCAGGTTACAACAACACAAATGCATTCCTGAACAACTTGTTTCTACACCTCCCTCCAGTCGTTCCAGGGCAGGATGATGCGGATTCCCGCCATCGACAGGTTCATTAAACCAGGCAGCAAGAGGAAGCCGCAGCCAGATGAACACTACACAAAGACCGTTATGGAGGTGTTTGATGTAAAAAAACTGTCCTTTTAAAAGACCTGGAACATCCCTCTCACAGGCGACATGAAGCTATAATTAGCAATCATAGCCTGTTCTACTCATGCATCTGTATACTGAGATGAATAATGCATCATTCTAATTAGTATGAAAATAATCAGAATATGTTAAGCTCCATTGGCTGAATTGGTGTCCCATTTCTAATAAATAAATTGTCTATTTTTGAAGAAATTTTAAGGAACCACTGTGTTGCTCTGTCACTTTAACACCACATCCACTACACAGAAAGGAAAACCATGTTTAGATTCATGTTTGTTTAATTTGCTTCCATTTAAAAAAAAGCTCAGATTACATCCTTTAGTAAAGTCAAATGTAAAAGATACACTGTCTCTTGTAAATAGTCGAGAACAAAATATTATAGCTTTGAAACCCTGGTATTAGTGTACACAAACATTCTGCAAAGACAAACAAAAGCATCACATACATGTGCTTTGCTGCAAACTCGTGATAATACATTATGAAAATTAAACTTGTGCGTTTTCATACTGCTTTGTTATACACATTAGTGGCATTTGCAATGACTTTTGTCACATGGTCATTAAGTTTCAGCACATAAGCAGAATTTGTTTGGTATCCAAACTGGGAATGATGTTTCCTTTAAAACAAGGCTTGTTCATGGAGGGACAGAAAGCTCTCCATCCTGTCGGTGTTGTTTGTAGGATCACGCAATGAGGAGGAGTAACAGCCGGAACACCATCAGCAGACTGTGAGACAGAGACAGCAAATCAGAAATCAGGATGAAAGCAATGTTTTATCACATCATTTCACAATCCTTGATATGCTCAGAGAAATCTACTGCATGTTGAGCAAGTTCGACTCTGACCTCAGCCCCGCCATGATGCCAGCAGGCATTACTTTGCCAGATTTCTTGTATCTCATTCCCATTACGAGAGATAAGACTCCTGCTGCCACTGGGAGAGGAGTCAAAAGATAAAAATAATTTACATGATACTAGCTGGATCCTGAATCTCTGTCAAATGCACCTGTTTAAGTGGGAGGAGCAATACTCACATAATGAAATCTTGATGTCCTTTGAGTCATTAGAGATGTTGTACGCACCATAAGCAGAAAACCCACCGAAAACTAAACCAGCCATCAGGGACATCACACTACCTGCAATCAAACACATGACATCATTATAGTCAATAATCTGTGTTTATTATATCTACAATGTGAGGCAGCTGATTGCTGAAGATCATTAAGTGTGAGCTTTCAACCTTTTCTCTTGTAGCCCATAAATCCTCCAAGGGCGATGGCTGCAGCATAGCCGAACCCGATCCAGTCCACTGCCATCTCAAAGCTGGGAACAGAAAAACACTGTAATAATAATAATAATAATAATAATAATAATAATAATAATAATAAAAATAATAATAATAATAATAAAGGAGTCTTTGGTATTCACATTGGGCTTTAACTTTAATGACAAAGAACATAAAATGCAGTTAAAATAAATTTGTTTCACAAATTCTTGTATATTAGGAGGACTTATAGATGCATTTAACACGCACATTTTGCAACAGAAGTGATTGGAATACAAATAAAGAGATAAATTCATTATTTTCATTAATTTTATTTAAAACAAATCAATCAGTCAATCAGACTTTATTTATAAAGTGCTGTACATAAAAACAACCTAAAATAGAATAAATTAAGAAAAAGATCCCACCTCCAGCCTCATCTTCAAACCCAACCCACAATCCTAAGGTTAAGAACACAATATATGCAACAATAGTAATAAAAACAATACAAATAAAAAAAATAAAAAAGAAGTTGCTGAATGAACTGAGGAAACGCTCTCATGATATCTTAATGAGGAAACACTGTAGGTAAAATAAGATGTTAAAACTCAACACAGGAAATTTAAATCACCAAAATAAAATACATTTCTAAGATAAATAAAACACTATAATAGTAAACCATATGAAAAAAATAAGATGCTATACTTAAAATAAATAAAATAGAATAAATATGACTAAAATTTGAAATAGATAATAAATAAATGTGTAAATTAATTAATTAATTAATTAATTAATTAATTAATACATACATAAATAAATAAATGAGTAAATTAATGAATAAATAAATAAATACAAACATAAATAATTACAAAAATAAATGAGTAAATGAGTAAATTAATTAATCAATAAATAAATGAGTAAATAAATATATAAATAAATGAGTAAATGAGAAAATAAATAAATAAATGAGTAAATGAATAAATGACTAAATAAATAAATAAATAAAACTTTTATAAGAGCAAGACTAAAAATGTAGGTCTTGAGTTTGCTTTTTAAAATGTAATGACAATGAAACTGACAGCATTAAAATAAACTTAGTTAAGCTTGCTGTGTCTCTAATAACTATTTACAAAATAAAAGACAATGAATGATAACATCAGTAACTGGGTTGTCATGCTGCATTCAAGAGTACAAACTGCAGTGCCATAACTCAAATAAAGGGATACGTTTTAAATTGTTTGATGAGTGAATTCAGGGGTAAAGTGAGGGCATGATGTCTGTTCATGTTGGCTTTATTTAGGATTAATGGTAATGAAATGTTAACACCGGGTAATTCATACATTACTACTTGTACGCAGCACTTTGTCTCGTGTCGTTTGTGAATGTCCAAACATACAGCTGACAGATCTCTAGATGTCGCTGTGTGCACGTTAGATGAAAAACAACGCAGCGACCACGCAGAGAAACACACTTGGTGGCGATATGTTCATTGACTTTTGAAAAAGTGGGGAAAAGTAACTCTATGATGATATGGTATAGTCCCAGTCGCAAATTAAACACAGAAGAATCTCTAAACATATGTTACCTTTTCAGCTCCGTGGCGTCTGCCGTAGAAAACGACACTACTGTTTGGCTCGTTGTAGTGCTGGTAACAAGCAGTCCGGGCTGCTTACAATAACTTGCAGTGGAGACGAGTTGCAAAAACCGGGTCACCTCTTTATTTCAGGACACTGTCAGAACATACATTCGTCTCAACTTCTCCTACTCTCTCTAGCTCTTCTTCTACTGTTTCTTTCCTACCCGTCTACTCCACTACCCATAATCCATCACACTCTCAGGCGCATGCTCAGTCCGGCAACACATACATGTATATTATAATTTGAAGTTATTTGTATTTTATTTTATTTTTAACCAGGAGAAAACCACATTGAGATTAAAAATCTCTTTTTCAGCGTGTCCTGGCCAAAATCAGTAGCAGCACATTCCAGAAAAGTTACAGGCAAACAACAAATAATTCTAAAACATTACAACATATCATGGGATTCAGAACAAAAGTCATCAGTCAAAGCATCTACAAACTGAAGCATCTTCCTCAAGAGCCTTCTGCTTTAAAAAACATTTAAAGAGAAGCTCACTCCAACCCAGGCTCTCCTGCAACAGGTTCCAGGCTGCAGGAGAAGCATATCTAAAACTCTTTTAACCCATTTCAAGACGCACTCTGGGGACTGAAAGCAAAGGCAAGTTTTGTGACTAGGTCACAGAGCGGAGACTCTGAATCATAATATGCATCATTTATCCATTCCTCTATTTAAACATATTTTTTAACTCAACTTACCTCTTGACTCAAATAGCTTTGTCATAATGGTCACGTCATTTTGTTTCTTGGCTGTTTTTTGGATGCTTGCATCTCACTGTGTATGTATTTTTATGGATCTTTTTTGTGCTTTTGTGCCAAATTATTGTTCTTATGAATACTATATACTATATGTGAACTATACGTTATGTACTATACGTTGTTTTCTAAAGTTATTAAAATGGTTTGCAGAGAAAATTGGTTGTAGTCTGTTGTTTCTCCTGTACTGAATACAGACGTGGTGCGACAAGGTGCAGAAACAGAGCAGTGTGGTAAAGGGCTTGAAGGTCAGTATTGACAGAACAGTTAAGATCTGTCTAAGCCCGTGCTTACTGTATAATTCATTTTTAATTGCTTCTAAGGATTCAGTGTTACCTCAAAGAAAAATATGCAAATTACTTCCATTTGTGGTGGGATGAGTTAAATACAGCTTATTTGGAATACATTTTTGATTCTAAATACTTTGTATGTCTCTACAGTCCTGTAAAAAAATGTTTGTCCCAGTGGTGTGTGGATCAATTTGTTTTCTGCGTTCCAGTCTTAAAGTTTCCATTTTTTTGATGTTGATGATGGAGAAACAGAAAGGAAACTTGACTCATCGCAAAGAAAAAAAACTTTATTTTACTCTGATCTCCATTTTCAAAACTTACACACATTAAAGGTTTCATCATTTTATTATAGTCCTCAAAAAGTGTAAATAAATGCATTCTTAGAGCAAAATAAGCCACTATGAACTGTAGACAACGTGACCACATGCTGCAGAGAGTAGCAGCTCCAGCAGAGAGTCTCTGCGCAGTCACTTGTTGGAAAAGAGCTACTGTGACCCTCTGACAGGGCTGAGGACCAACTCCTCCAAAGAGAAGGCACACATTTCCAAAATCCATTGGCATTTAAATACTGTCTACAGAGTTTCCTGATGAGTTACAGTCTGATCTGGTCAGGATACAAATGACTATAAAATGGCTGACGAGGGTCATTTAAGAACAAGGAAGGATTATTCAAGTGAGGTACTGGAGGATCATGGACCAACCATGAACCATCAGCATGAGGAGAACATATCAAAGACTAAACTTAGAGGAAGACGAGACGACAAATATGTAAAGTGACTTGTGGAAAATGCAATGGTTCATACAGTAAACAACAACAATAACGTACGTACAGTGCATTACACATTACAGTGATAATTATAATACAAATGGCTTTGAGTGCACAGGAACCTGTGACAAACTGTTAACATGGCTTCATCAGCTTTTTTTTGCTTGGTAGATACTTTCATGTGAGCTGAAACATACGTAACAACTGCATTTCAAAGTTATGGACCTCGGATAAAACATAAAAACAAAATCACTCTAACATATTTAGACAAAACAAACAATAAACAAAGACAAGTTTCTCTGCTGGCATTAAAAGAAGTATTGCTCAACTCAAAACACTGGTAGAACATTGCTGTAAAGATGTACGGTTTTGGCAACGATTGACATTTGAGGTTAAAGAAATATTTTACATTGGTAGAACGTTTTTTTTTTGAACACACATCCTCAATATGAGCAAACAATTAGGATGGTAAGACTAGAATGTTGAAGTGAAATTGGAAAATATGGGATGTTGTAAATTAAAAGAAACATTTAGGGACATACATAGATACATGTTTTTACGGCTACATTCATTATCAGTACAAAACAAAGTCATTATGAGTTTTTATGGTAAACAATGCAGCTGGTGACATGTTGAGGAGTCTCTGAAGAAGACGGTATGTTTTTTCTGTTTGTTCTACGAATGTAAAAAACTTCACGTTAAATGAGCAAAGTGCATCACCGTCCTGACACGGGGACTTGGCATAAATAAGAGAGCATTAAAACCAATGTCAAAGAGTCAGTGCACTTCACACTTAATGATCTCCTACACCGTGTCAGTAACACAGCAGCTGATTGTGATCATTAAAGTTGTTTTGAAAGTACTCTACACTCTGTTTTTAAATGTATGTCGTACACGAGCTTTAAAGGTGGCCAATGTTTGATGGAAGAGTGAGCATGCAAGAGACCTAATTTGGCTAAATCTAATAAAGGGGGAAGTATTTACGATAAATAGAATAAGTATATATTTTTTAAATCTATTCCATAGTAGAGATCATCTTGGTTACTTTAGCTTTATCTAAAACTTTTTTGACAGATCTTTAATTTTCCTCATCATTTCAGGCTGCGAATCCAAAGAATGCGAGGGAACACATAGCACAAAAAGCTCAATATCTCTCCCCATCTCGGTTTCAGCTTTTCCGCTCACGTCACCGGTGAGCCAGACATGTTGGCTAAATCTCCGAGCCTCTTATCAGACGCTGCAGCTCTGCATTAGAAACACACCTCGTGTCGTTGTGATGCAGGAAAAAACATGGCGGCGCCTCCTCTCTCATGTCTGTTGTGCTATCATTGTGGCAGCCCCCCCTGCTCTGTTCGTTAAGGAAAAACATTCACCCACAGCCAGCCCAGCAGCGTCCCGTACACCCAGGTCCTCAGGTACAGTTTCCTGCCGCTCTCCGTCAGCAGTAATGGCAGTGTCAGCCCCCCCAGGATCATCACTGATGGGAGGGTTTTAGAGAGGTGCAGAGAAGAAATTTTCCCTTCTCCTGGGAACTTGCATAATTTGTCCTCCGTCTCGTAGAAGTCGGTCAGCAGCCTGTAAAGAAGACGGATTACTCTCTTAGGGATTCAGCCGGCCTCAGAAATGCACAAGGGCCACAAAAGGGAATCGACATATTGGAGGAACGTGTCCGACCAAAGTTCATATCAGGATTTTTACGACAACTGCAGCAGAAAGTCTGAACGCAACCACATCAGAGCTGTTTGTTTGTCTGCTGGTGCAGTTTAGAATTAGCTCAATATCTCATCACTTTCTACAACAATGTATTTGAGACGATAGCTTTTAATTCAAAAGTCTTCTTTAAAAGGTGCAGTTGGTAGGAATGGGGTTAAAAATGATTCTTTTTTTCTACTAGATTTGGAAAAAAAAGTCATAATACCCATCGGTACTCATCAGTAATTGTAGTAATTTGAGATAATGGCCAAATCTCTGTTTTCCAAAGCCTTTGAATCAAACAATGTTATTATTCCCCTCGCTCCCGTCATCACGGACCAATCAGAGCTACTCTCCCACCTTTTGTCCTGATTGGTTGAGAGGCAGCCCCTACTACATCGTCCTGATTGGCTGGGAAGCCAGCACTACTTCCTCATAGAACGGGGTGTGATGTGACCCATATAAAACTTAACAATGATTATCATTATCTGTAAACTGGTTTAATAATTCATCGGTTAAGAAAATGATTGACTGGTGACTGAATACCATAGGTAGTTAACATTTTGAGCATTAACTCATTCAGTTTTATAGACTACTCGTCTCATCACTATCACCTCTCTCTCTTACTCCCCTCTAGCTGTCTTTCCAGACCCAACTTGGTCCAGGCATGATGGCTGTCTAACATGAGTCTGGTTCTGCCTGAGGTTTCTGCCTGTTAAAAAGGAAGTTTTTCCTCGCCACTGTAACTAGCTAAATACTGCGATGTGCGATGCTCATGATGGATTAAGGTGGGGTCAGACTGAGTCTTACCCTGTCTTGAAGTTGGGTCTCTGTTCATAATTTGACATAGAGTGGTCTAGACCTCCTATGTTTGTAAAAGCTTCCTGAGACAACGTTTGTTGTGATTTGGTGCTATACAAATAAAGATTGATTGATTGAGTTTTAGCCAACAAAACAATGAAACAAATGTAAAAATCCAAAAAGGCGATTTTTTCCCTGCAAAAATTACATTTAATCAAAAAAAGACAGTCATCAACAGTGTTCAAGATTTAGCCAATAAATCTTTGTCTCATTTGTTACCAATATTTAGTAGACTAGTATCTTTTAAATGACCTCCATGATTGTTTGTGTTTATTGTTAATCAAGTGAAAAAAGAAAGAATCCGACTTCCTGATTTGGGGGCGCACGCTACTGGATATCTGCCGATATCTGACATTTCCAAACTCCTGTTATACCCGATCTATACACACCCTTTTTTCAGTGTACAGAAAACAAAGTCTCTCCTGTATAATCCTGTCACTCTCATTGTGACAGTCTATTTGCTTTTGAATTAACAAGAGAAACATTCGATTCTCACATGAATGATAGATGCATTCAGTGGTGTGTCCGACACTTTAAAATCCTTCCATACAGATGTCATGTTGAGGCTCGTTATTGGTGTGCATAAGCTGTAACTGCATGAACATAATTAAAGCATAACCTAACTGGTGATACATATCAGAGTCTTTAATTTCTCCCGATATCGATGATACATCTTTTAAGCTATTATTTGCCAGTATGGATATGATGGTGATAAAATCGTGCGTCCTTGCCTGGATTCGACTCCTACATGAATCAGATATTTATCTTTAAACAAGACTTTCATATTTCCCCCAGCTATGTGCTCCGCTCTGTTATGACTCCACAGATCAGAACCCTTTGTCTCCAGCAGAGGAAAGTACACTAAACTTTATGTTTATAATAATCGAGACAACTTTCATTTCCATTTTTTTTTTATGAGTCACAAAGAAGCTCAGATAATATCTAGGCTCAACTGATGTCGTGAGAAAACAAAGCATTTACAAATCTCACTTAAGTTTACATGCTGGTTGAATAACATGCAATTCCAACATGATTGATTGTTCCGCCCACACACTTACCGGTCCTTGATTTCAAAACGCTCGTGCAGCCACCTGCGGAAGAACAGTGGCTCTGTAGGAATTTCCTTTATGTCCACGCGGTCGAAGTGTATGTGGACACGGGGACATTCTCTGCACAGGAATTCTGTCAAACACAGAAAATAAACAGACTAAACAAAAACAGGAAAGCCCTTTCAGCGAGACGGCACGTAGAGTAAGCACTTAAAATCAACACCAGGCGACACTGAGAGTCGATGACGCTGTGATGCCAGGTCCCTTTGATTCAAATAGTTAAGATGAAAATCTGTAATGGCTTGTTGGTCAACCTGCTGAACAACTAGGACTCAGCCTGACAGATAAGTAGATCTACTATATATATTATGTCAAAGAGAGGAAAGTCATCAGTCAGTTGAGACTAATTTAAAATTAGAAATCCGGCTAATTACTCAGAGGTTCAATGAATGATTATTTATTCATGTGAGATATAAGAGATCAGCTTTGGCAGATAAATGCTCCTGAAATAAGTCAGAAGATGTTTTCAGTGTCAAGCCTTGAAAACCAAGAAAACCAAAGAGCCTGAGAAGGTCAAACATAAAAATGTAACCAAGTGTGAACGCTCAAGGCTACACGTGTATCCCCAGAGACCTCCAAGTTCCTGTTTCCACAACACGCTATATTATCAGGAAACCTGGCACTGTTGCCAGAAGAGGAAACCTGATCGAAGTCAACAGTGAAAGATTGCTTCGCTGGTGGAGAGAGCGTTTCAATCAGCTGCTGCAGAGACTTAAATTGACCTTCAAAGACAATCTGTGACAGTTCAATAAACATCGACTGTGTGGGTGGATGGGGGGGCATGAAAACACACATGAAGAGGCCAGAGTCAATCTTAGAAGAAAGACTGCCTTCCTTCCTCATACATGGAGGAGAGTGCCAAACAGGTGCTTGGCACTGAGGAATAATAACACTGTTAAGCATTCATAAATAAGAGCTTAACCCACTAAAAGGCGGATGATCTTTCTCTGCAGGTCATGAGTGTTGATGAAGGAAATCAACTCTTTGCTCAGTAGCTGAAAACAAAACCTGGATAATAAACTCCAGTGAAGCTGAAAATAAGAGCGAGGCGAACATAAATACATCAAGTCGTCTGCAAACAAAGAGACTGAACAGCTCCTGAGAGCAGCAGGGGGATGATTCATTAACATATGAGGTAGATAATGGTGGAGGATTTCTTATTATAATGTTCATTTGACTGAATTTAAAACGACTAGGTTGTCGATGCTTTTGTTGATCTTTAGCTCCAAAATAGAAATGATTAAAGATGAAGATATATTACTAAGAATTTTGTATCTATTTAAGTATTTCACCTTCTCAATTCTCATGATTCATCTGAGGAAAGAAGGCTAGAAAATATTACACTCTACTACAAGCTCTAAAGAAAACAAAGGTGGTATTGATTGGCTTTACAAAACCTACAGGAGTTTTATTCTGAACAGCTCTGGACTCCTGTTTACTGGTGTATGGAGAGATACTAAACCAAACATAGAGGGATGTCATGCACAACGTTTTTGCACACAATTACTACATTTACTGTGGAAGTCTGGTGTATAGTAAGTAGGAAATATAATCTGGAGAGAGGTTAAAGTCCTAATTCATAATAATAATTGAAACCAGGGACCCCAGACTACACATTCAGACAATGGGCAAATAGTGTACAACAATGTGTGCAATAATGGAAGGATGCAAAGCTTTAAAAGTTAAAAACAGAATTTGACTTGGAGCACTCAAGGTGTGTTCAGGTACCTTTTTGTCAGAGATTTTTTATTTAAAAAATACATAAAACCTGATTTCTCAAAGCAAAGGAACTAACTGTGACATTCAAAATAATGCAAGTAGATTTACATCAGAAATGTTTGCACACTGTTTATGTTTATATGTGTATGTTTGAGCAAGAGTGCATGTGTATGTACCAATATAAATGTGTGCGTTAAGATGGTTTGTATTGTTCTGAAAATAATAAAGTTAAAGGGAAAAAACAATCAAGTGAACAGTAATCTAAATAATAGGGATTGGAAATTCAAGCAAAAGTACTGTTTGATAGTCACTGGGAACTATTGATTTAATTTTCGAATAAGATTTGAAATATCTTTGCTGAGATGTTGGAGGAATGGAGTGTCTTTGTTGTAGAGGAAAATGTTGAGATAGTAGAAAACTTTTTGTACAATTAGTAAAATCAATTTGAGTCCACATTTTTTTCCAGTCACAACATTCTCCAGATCCCCTTTTAGAAAAGGAGCCTCAGACCCAAAGATACAAACTGGTTTCAGTTCTCAGAGAGTGAATTCTGAAGAAGTTATTCACACAGGGAACTGAATCATCTCCCTCAGGTATGAAGATCATGAGTGTGTGTTTGAATTATATAAAGTTTTTTAAAGCATTGGGATTCACACTTAGAGAATTACTGATCATTTCAGTCAAGAAAGAGAAGTTCAAGGAAACCCTTTAAATTTTATTTAATTTAATTTTGTGTTAACTAACCCCAACAAATTCTGAATGGAAAAATGTAAACATGCCGCAGACTTCTAAATCTACAAGCTTGTCTAAATTTGGTTTGGGGTTGTAGACTTACAACCCCCTGTAGTTTGATGTTTGTACTACAGTCTGTAAATAGTAGACAACACATTTGATGCAAAAGTCAGTGTACCTTTCTTTAAGTTATGTATTATTATTATTTTGATTTATTTATTCCATTAATGTTATTATTTTGATTTACTCACTTGTCTATTTGTAATTTTATTCTTTTGATTGATTTGTCAGATCGGTTTCTTTGTTGTCGTTGTTGATTGTCCTGGGTGGATAATGCGTTTTGTCAGTTTTTGTTTTGTGATGTTGTAAAAATTTGGAAAATAATAAACTTTGGTCATTCAAGAAAAAGAAAATAAATCAACTTTTGATCTCTTTCAGCTGCGAGGCCATTTGTTGAGAAGTAATAGGAGCAGTCGGAGCACTGCGACTTGAAATGTGGCATCAACTTATTATTTTAACCTAGATTATGTTTTTTAAAGGTGTATTACACAAGTACCTGGTGTGCGTGTGTTTGTCAGGTATTGTAGGTCACTGAAACATGTTCAATAACTAAGTAAGAGTATTATCTAACTTTCCTGTTTCCTGTTATGACTTTATAATTAAGAGTGGAATACCTTCTTCGATATAAAGTCTATTTTCACTCTCTTCCTAAAACCCTTACCTCAGTGTTTGTTTTATCAACTTATGTTGAAATGATTTCAGTAGTCCACACTGATAAGAAACATGTCTTCAGATATAAAAACAGAAAGACCGTCAATAACGAAAACAAAGAGAGTTCGTAGCTCGAGTCACTTCCACCTCCTCTTGGAATCACTAAAGTCACCTTCTCCACATGAGAGCAGGAAGTGCGTGATGAGAGGAAAGCTTTTCTATTCTCTCTGTTCTGTTTTCTAGAAACACATCGATGTTTATTCCCGACTGAAACGGGATGTTTTCTCACATTCAAACTGTGTTTGTGGAACAACAGGGGACTCGGAGAATAATCAAAAACTCCAAAACACAGAGTCATACTGTTGACAGGAAGACACGGCTGTTAATAGGTAATGTTTGCTACCAGATTAAGCGGTGAGGGGGAGCACACAATGCTGCAGGATTGATAATGACGCCTGTGTGTCTATGCGTACCCTGATTAACAGAGTAGAGGCAGACTGCAGCTGCTGCGTGCTGAGAGTCTGTCTCACATCTGATGAAAAATTATATTGGATTACTTTACATGCGTGTGTCCGTTCATCCTTTTTATGCACATTTTCAATGCTGATTCTGCCAGCAGCAAAAAAATCGAATCACAATATGCAAATTATCTGGAAGGTCTCGTGAGTTAGTCAACAAATAGAGGACATTAAAAGTGAAGGGGCACTATGCCATGAGTTAAATCAATGATTGTATTAATGTATGCGAGGAGAGATTTAAAGCTGCAGCTTTAAACACAGTATACATTTTATTATGACTTTTGTTTTTTTTTATTTTTTATTTAAATATTTTATCTTTTTGTCCTTTTCTTTATTTTCATTATCACTATTTTGTTGCAATTTTATTTGTCTATTAATATTCTTATTCTTATTATTATTATATATTTTTCTGTTTGTTGACTGAAGCAGATACACAATTGTTTTCTGTTTTGTGCGTTTATGAATATCTGTAAATGTATGTTGCAAAAAAAAAATGAAAAAAGCAATAAATTGTAAATCATAAAAAAAAAAAAAAAAAGCTGCAGCTTTAGTGCAGATGGCAGAAAAGGAGCCTCATATTCAGAGGCCATAATCCTTGATGCAGTAGACTAGTCGCAGGCTTGACCCCCCTCAGTGTCACCCCCCCTCTCTCTCCTGTCTCTCTCAGCTGTCCTGGTTAATAAAGGCAGACAGTCCCAAAAAGTCTGTAACACATAAGAGCTGCAGATTTCATCCACCCGGCTGATTTGATCACAGTCAGATGAAAACTGTACTCTGCATGTATTTACACTTAACACTAACATCTGTGTTTGTTTGTGCATATTTTAATAACGCTTCTGTGAATAGGGCTTTTGGCAGTGACTGTTACCACAACATGTTTCCCTCTAATTACTGACTGCATGTTTGCATAAGTCAAAACAGGAACAGAGTGTGACCAGGCGGAACAGATCACTATGGAGGTGACTGGTGAGACGAAGTGTTTGCAAACTTCAAACAATTCCTTCATTATTCCTGCACCATGTGGGCTGATTTTCTTCAAACATACAAATATCTACAAAAGTTGCATGAGTCAGTATGAGAGCAATTTATCTTTTCAGATATTCATGTGTTGCTTGTATCAGTTTCTGTATCAAGGGATAGCAGACATGGTGGATGAGCTCAATACTTTCAATAATTTAAGCTGAAGTCTTTCAGTCTGAAGGCTAGACATTGGAGCCTGAAGACTGCAAACAACATCATTATATATTTCCAATTTAGAAAGAGCGATTTCTGTTTGACTTTTAGAAAGAAAAACAAGATCTGTTCAACTTTTAACACGCCACCTTGGAACAATAGATTATTTCATTTTGAAAATAAATATATTTTTGAAACAAGTTTTCTTTTTTCAATAGTCTGCCTTCAATCTAATTTTTAAAAACAACTGTGAGAAAATGTTCTCTTGAACAACTCATTGTGAATCGTATCACATCCTCAGTTTGTGGCATGGTGACACAGACGACAGTGTGAAACCAGGTTAGATAAATAAAGCTCCTTAAAGCCGTCTCAGTCTTCTCCTTTAAATAATGTTTACCTGGCATTGATGGAGCAGGTGTTCTCCGACCAGAGGCGTCCAGTGTCCCCTCGTAGGCCACCGTGACGTCATACACTGCGTCCAGGTGGTCCTTCATGGAATCCAAGGCTATGTGAGAGGCCCTCATTCTGGGTGTAAGTGTGTGCTTTAAAGCAGCAAGCCCTGTGGAAAAGAGATTAAATTATGACTTTAAATACAACAGGAATACAACAATATCATTCTAAGGTTATACTCAAGTGTATATCTTATTTATTTCACATCATCTCTCTCATCTTCCTCATTTCCTGTAAACTCTGCTTTCTAAATCACAACCATATATATATAAAAATATATATATGTTTTTAACAGTGAAGGTTTAAAATACAGCAGTTCTAGAGAAATGTTTGTGTTAGGTTCAACTACAGCAACTACTCTGTGAATGTGGCACCGCAGTCTGCTCACTAATACCTCACTAATAGCAGATAATGTCATGTGCACATGTCGGCTATCCAGAGCGATTTATTTGGATTAATGGGGGAAGGTGATATTCAGAGCTGCGGTCCAGAGATAGGCTTAATCTCTGCAGGATGGAGGCCGTTTGTGACACAACCTCAACACCAAGCTGCACAGAGGCTTTCTAAAAATCATGTTGATGTAAAATAATGATTTTTAAGTTTAATAAAAATGTTACAATTAGTTAATTTAACTTCTTAATACTGCAAAAATATTAAAACATCCAGATATCCTCTTCAAACTTGTTATTTCAGTAATATTAGCCAGTCATTATATATTTTTGTTTTAATTGATCAACAGTGAGTCCATTTAATTCTGAACACTTTGATTCTTGCACAACAATAATCCAAATCTGATGTTAATTTTATTTTTTTTAATTCTAATATTCTTATATTAAACCAAAACACTCAACTTTGATATCATGACCAATCAAATCTGGATTCACGTGACGCTCATTGGGGAAATAGTAGCTTCAAAAGGTTACAACAGGTCACACAGCAACACTGAGTCAGCTGTTTTCCAGACTGAGTGGGCCGTGCTGAGTTAGTAGGCGGTAGCAGAGCAGAAAACGGCTGCCATGGTGCCAGTACCTTCTTTCGTAGCAAAAGCCTGACTGTCAGCGATAACATTCTTCAGCTCTGGATTATAGCGGGTTCCTTCAGGGAAGATAACAAGGTACATCTGTGGGAAGAAGAACACAGAAGATCAAAGAGTATTCACAGTTTGTTCATCTCATCTCCGCTAAATTGCCACTTGTAACATTTGCAGGATCTGTTGAACTGGAAACACGGACATCAACGATGTGATGAACTTAAGTGGATCACATGGTACAAAGTTTTTCAAGCCTTGTTCTTTTGAATCAGTTTGAATGAGAGCAGAAGTGAAACTGAGATTTTGGAGATGTGGACTGAGCCTCATGTCTGAACCTTTTACTGTTCCTCTTTCACACATTGAACTGTGTTGTTATAAGAGATGAAGAGTTTAAAAAAAAAGGTGTGATAAGAAACGGTTATGAATGTTCTGCAAAATATAGAGCACACAAAAGTTTTTTGAACAGATAAGAACTTTCCCTCATGTCGAAATCATGAAATATATTAGCAGCAGTTGTGTTGTGTTCATGGCTAAGCTCTTGAATTACTGGCAGAGTTTTATCGTACCAATCTCTTTGAGAGGTGTTAATTATAAACTGCAGTCTAATTGAGTTCACTGCTTTTTTCACAGAACCCACAAATGTTACATCCTCAGTTTAATTTGAAGAATCTTTGTCATCGAGAGAAGTTATCACATCTTTACTCAAAGTTTGGGCACTGAGGACCAAGACAGAGTTTCTGCTGAACACAAGCAAGCACACACAGACATATTAAAACAAACACAGACACAGCAACAACAAACACTTCAATCCAAAAAAAGTAACAGTGAGACTTTTGAAAGTCTACTGCAACTCAACTCTCCTGCACCAAATGTCTGATCTTTTCACTTTGCTGGAGTTAGAGTACAGCTGATCTATGAATACAAGCCATAAGAATCTATTCACTTTAACATACTTAATGGAAGCAGGACAAAAAGGTGTTTGTTTTTCTTTTTTAATTTCTGAAGAGTTGAAAACAAAAGGGAGAACTTGATGATAAGATTTGTCTCATCATCAAAATCCAGTGTCTTAGAAGTTCTTGCTCTCTGTTGTAAACCTTTGAAATCTGATCTGTTGTGTTTGATATGACAGCAGAAAGTATTTGCACCTTGTAGATCAGATGTGCATGTACTCAGAGGTTCATTTGAAATACTTATTTTGAACACTTACTGGTGTTCCAGATCTCGTCTGAGAGAAGAGCTTCTTCTTCATCGCGTTTTCACTGAACTTAGCGCTCCGTTTCACGTAAGCTCCTCCGTGCTGAAAGAAAAGACAACCTCATGAGAACAGTGGATCAATTCACGTCTTTACATTAGTTTTTTTTTTACAACATGGCACTGAAATACTCACAGAGTTGCATTACCTGAGAAAAATACCATCCGTAGAGCGGGAGCCACTTGAGTCCGTCTTTGAGGACATATCTGACGTGGCCAAGAGCTCTCTGCCGGATGGCCAGCATGTCTGCAATAATCCAGTCAGCTAAAAAAAGACCACTGGTTAATTTACTGTGAACTGTGCTTTAAAATACACTGACATTTCACCCAGTGTGAAGCAGGATGCACAAATGCGTTACCTGTACATTGGTGGTTAGACAGGTAGATCACGTTCTCTTTGGTCTTTGGTATATCTCCATAAATCACAATCTGCAGAGAAAAGAAGAAAAGTGTCCTGTTATCATGGATTACCATTTCAAAGTATTTTGCATCAGTTTGTTTTGTTTTGTTGAATATTTTAAAGCTCATGTGATCCACATAAGCTGCATTCTGGAACTCATTTAAATCAGAAACCTACCATGCTGCTGTGGTTTCACACATTAAAAATAACTGTATAGAAGCCATCAGTCTCATCCCTGATGCTCTTGTTTGCTTTTGTTGGTCATAAAGAGGCATCACTGATCATTTCAGTCTTTCTCAAAGCAAGTCTTCACAGGAGCTTTAAGTTCCTCACAGGAGCTTTAAGTTCCTCACAGGAGCTTTAAGTTCCTCACGGGAGCTTTAAGTTCCTCACAGGAGCTTTAAGATCCTCACTGGAGCTTTATGTGCCTCACTGGAGCTTTAAGTTCCTCACAGGAGCTTTATGTGCCTCATAGGAGCTTTATGTTCCTCACTGGAGCTTTATGTTCCTCACTGGAGCTTTATGTGCCTCACAGGAGCTTTATGTTCCTCACAGGAGCTTTATGTTCCTCACAGGAGCTTTAAGTTCCTCACAGGAGCTTTATGTGCCTCACAGGAGCTTTAAGTTCCTCACAGGAGCTTTAAGTTCCTCACTGGAACTTTATGTGCCTCACAGGAGCTTTAAGTTCCTCACAGGAGCTTTATGTGCCTCACAGGAGCTTTAAGTTCCTCACAGGAGCTTTATGTGCCTCACAGGAGCTTTAAGTTCCTCACAGGAGCTTTAAGTTCCTCACTGGAACTTTATGTGCCTCACAGGAGCTTTAAGTTCCTCACAGGAGCTTTATGTGCCTCACAGGAGCTTTAAGTTCCTCACAGGAGCTTTATGTTCCTCACAGGAGCTTTAAGTTCCTCACAGGAGCTTTATGTTCCTCACAGGAGCTTAAGGGTTCCTCAGGGATTCTATTCCATTTTAAATTGACTTTTCAATTCATACGAAAGCTGAACCAAAATAAACTGCAGCTCTTCAATAAACCCAAGAGGATTTATTGCAAAGATCTCTTCTATTCTGTTTATGTGGCCTCCATTGCAGGCACTTCATACACAAATCATATAGTATCAGAGACGCCGCTTTACCAGCTATGACTGTTGCTGATCTGCTCACTGGAACGTACAAAACAAACAACGGTGAAAGGAGCGTCAATAGAGGGGGGAGAATGCAGATTTACTTGGTTTCTATCTGGTTCATCCACTTCTGTAACTGCCTCTGTGTCCAGCTTCAGTTATTTGTTTTACAAGTTTAGACAAACGTAGAAACTTTAACATTGCAGATCTTTGTTTTTCCATAATTAGAGTTTATGTTTGTGGGTAAAAGCACCAACTCATATGAAACACAATTTCTTAAACCCACTCCATGATGTACGGGTGAAGCATAGGACTACGGTGACAGACTCATTCCCCCAAGATGCACCACAGAACCCCAAAGGAAGTCACTCCTGCCTGTGGTCATCAAATTTCATTACTCTACACTCTTTTAAAACACTTACTCTATCCAGTGGACTTATTTCACTGCTAGTAGCTTTAAATCTCTTACTATGTATGATGTAATTCAACACTAAATGTAAACTAGAGAATTTGTGCTGTAGAGGACTTTTTTTCTTCTTCATTAATCTAACTGCACAGTCATTTTGATGAATACTATCCTCTTCTGTTTATTTAAATAATGTAACTTAACTCTTAATCATAATAATTATTTCATGTATAAGAAATCCAATAACCTACATATATTTATTTTATTTTATTCTATTTGATTAGCATATTTCATATTTGGTGCATATTGCTGTACTTCTTAGGTTGTACTTAAGGCTTAGTTTCTAATCCTCCTCTATATGGTCTTGCACATTGTGTTGTTTTTATGTTATGCACACATTACTTGCACACTTCACATAATGCATGTGTCTTTATACTTATATTTTGTATAAGAGCAACTGTAAAGCCTGCATTTCAGTCTAGATTACTGTCATTTTCCAACAAGGTATTTTTGTATGGTGATTTTAGTGTGCAGTGGTTTTATTTGAGTTACAACACACCTTAAAAATGAAAAATGATTACTTTGTTTACAAATAAATATAATAAAAAAAATATATATTGCAACTGTCCATATCTGAGAATTGAAATAAAATAATAGTTATTTAAATTTTGAGTTCAATCCAGTTGTCTTGAATATCGTTAGAGAATTGGGATTTGAATTGAATCGTGGGTTGAGTGTATGTTACATCCCTAAATCTAACTCTTAATCATAATACTTTTTGCATGTATATTAAATCAAATAACCTTTAAATCACTATGATTATCATATTTCATAGTTGGTGTATATTAGAGTATTTCTTAGTTTGTACTTCAGGCTTAGTTTCTAATCCTCCTCTATTTAGTCTTGCATATTGTGTTGTTTTTATGTTATGCACACTTCACATAGTGCATGTGTCTTTATGCTTATATATTTTGTGTAAAAACAGCCTGAATTTGAGTCTAGTTTACTGTCATTGTACAACAGTTCAGTGCAGGATCACTCACCTCTACTCCTGTGTAGTTCTCAAAGAAGAACAGGACCATGCTCTGGTAGATGCAGTACAGTCGGTCGTCTAGTTTGTGGTACACTCGGTCTGGTAGGACAGTCGACATTAAACGCCATGCTCCCCATGACAGCAGATAAGCCGGAGCAGTTCCCAGCATAATCGTGGCTGGAAACCAGTAGCGCAATGAGTAAGTGTGCACCACCAGGGAGAGCAGCATGATCCCAGCTCTGGTTCCACTAAAGTAAAGAAAATCCCTGAAGTAGACAGCAGAACCACACACTGCACCCTCTATCTATGCAACTCCACACCTGGCCTACTTTCTGCACACCTGGCCCGAGAAGTCAGCATAAAGAAAGAAAGTGACAAACTGCAGCAGAGGTAGTGAGGGGAGCTAGCTGGCTCAAGCTAATTTTAACCTTGTGTGCAAAACGCAGTTAGCAGAGTCGGCTCGAGCTCGAACGTCCTCACATAATGCACGACAACAAACTCAAAGAAATGCAGTTATCTTAATGATGTTAACATTTCACAACAACAAAGCAGAACAACACCTGAACTCGAACTCAGAACATTTACTGTGCAAGTGAATGTTCAGAGTTAGCCGAATATTTAACTCGTTTCACCGCAGAGAAAGTTTTAACAATCGTTACATTTAACATTAACTCTCTCTTCTACTCTGAGGACGATTATAAAGTTTGACCCAAACGTCAGCTCATCGGTTAAAAGTTAAAATACAATCATTCCCGTCCTGAATTCTTCATCTTTATCCGGCTAGCTGTTCGTAAACTAGCTCCTTGCAGCAAATGTCACACACGCCTCCCTACGTCACGGCACACTCTAACATCGACGGCGCTGATTGGTCGTGTGACGTAGCAGCGGGTAGCCAATAGGAGAGAGCCCATAATGATCCAAATTTAAAGGACCATGACACTGTTTTCAGAAATACTTCATTGTCCAGGGGGAAGTTCAGTTGTTACAGAATACTCTTATACACAGTATGAAAAAGTCAAAATATTAATAGAAAGAAGGAATAAAATAAGATATAAATACGAATGAAATAAGATAAATTGGATTCATAATGAGTATATACAGAAACGCAGATAGTTACGGTTCCTTATGTACAAAAGCACTGGGGATGAAGGTATTGTATACAGCAGGGGTTCTCAAACTTTTTGGAGCCAGGGACCCCTTACATGTGAGAAAATAGTCCAAGGACCCCCTCATAATTCCAACACAGATTAAGTACATTAGTGATGTGTCATGATCAAAAGCTGCGGCTCTGAGCTCTGGTTCTGGTCCTGTTTGCTTGAATTGGTTCTGTTTGCTTGAGTTTGGTTTGGGTTCTGGTTCTGTTTGCTGGTTCTGTTTGCTTAAGTTACGTTCAGTCCTGGTTCTGTTCTGGTCGATTCTGGTTGGGTTCTGGTAGGGTTCTGGTAGGGTTCTGGTAAGGTTTGGTTCCGGTTCTGGTTCGGTTCTGGTTCTGGTTCGGTTCTGGTTGGATTCTGGTAGGGTTCTGGTAGGGTTCTGGTTGAGTTTGGTTCCGGTTCTGGTTCGGGTCTGGTTCTGGTTGGGTTCTGGTTGGGTTCTGATAGGGTTCTGGTTGAGTTTGGTTCCGGTTCTGGTTCGGTTCTGGTTCGGTTCTGTCGGTTCTGGTTCGGTTCTGGTTCGGTTCTGGTTCGGTTCTGGTTCGGTTCTGTCGGTTCTGGTTCGGTTCTGGTTCGGTTCTGGTTCGGTTCTGACTCGGATCTGTCGGTTCTGGTTCGGTTCTGGTTCGGTTCTGGATCGGTTCTGGTTCGGGTCTGTTTGCTTGAATTGGTTCTGGTTCAGTTTGCTTGAGTTTGGTTCTGGTTCTGGTTCTGTTTGCTTGACTTGGTTCTGTTTGCTTTAGTTTGGTTCTATCCTGGTTCAATTCTGGTTGGGTTCTGGTTGGGATCTGGTTGGGTTCTGGTTGAGTTTGGTTCCGGTTCTGGTTTGGTTCTGGTTTGGTTCTGGTTTGGTTCTGGTTTGGTTCTGGTTTGGTTCTGGTTGCTTGAGTTTGGTTCTGGTTCTGTTTAAGTTTAGTTCTGGTTCTAACCCTAACTGTAACCCTAACCCTAACCCTAATCATAACCCTAACCCTAACCCAAACCCTAACCCTAACCCTAATCCAAAACCTAATCCTAACCCTAACCCTGACCCTAATCATAACCCTAATCCTAACCCTAACCCTAATCCTAACCCTAACCCTAATCATAACCCTAATCCTAACCCTAACCCTAACCCTAATCATAACCCTAATCCTAACCCTAACCCTAATCCTAACCCTAACCCTAACCCTAATCATAACCCTAACCCTAACCCTAATCATAACCCTAACCCTAATCATAACCCTAACCCTAACCCTAATCATAACCCTAATCCTAACCCTAACCCTAACCCTAATCATAACCCTAACCCTAATCATAACCCTAATCATAACCCTAACCCTAAACCTAACCCTAATCATAACCCTAACCCTAACCCTAATCCTAACCCTAATCATAACCCTAACCCTAACCCTAATCCTAACCCTAATCATAACCCTAACCCTAATCATAACCCTAACCCTAACCCTAACCCTAACCCTAATCATAACCCTAACCTTAACCCTAATCATAACCCTAACCCTAACCCTAACCCTAATCATAACCCTAACCCTAACCCTAACCCTAATCCTAACCCTAATCCTAACCCTAATCCTAATCCTAACCCTAACCCTAATCCTAACCCTAACCCTAACCCTAACCCTAATCATAACCCTAACCCTAACCCTAATCATAACCCTAACCCTAACCCTAATCATAACCCTAACCCTAACCCTAATCATAACCCTAACCCTAACCCTAATCATAACCCTAATACTAACCCTATTCCTAACCCTAACCCTAATCCTAACCCTAATCATAACCCTAACCCTAACTCTAATCATAATCCTAGCCCTAACCCTAATCATAACCCTAACCCTAACTCTAATCCTAACCCTAAGAGCCTGAGAACCACTGGTATACAGGGTGTTGAAGTGGCAGGGATATTGCACAGTGTATTGCACGTTATTGCACAGAGAGTACAGAATATAGTTCAGTCATCAGAGGGAGGAGTTATACAGTCTGATGGTGCATTTAGGGGGGAGATGTCTTGCGCTGAATGTGCTCCTGTGATTCACCAGCATGTTGTAGAGAGGGTGGTGGATGTTGTCCATGATGCTGTGGAGCTTTGATAGAGTCCTTCTCTCTGTCACCACCGTCAGAGAGGCAAGCTCCACCCCGACAACATCACTGGCCTTACGGATCAGTTTATTTAGTATGTTTGCATCCGCTACCCTCAGCCTGCTGCCCCAGCACACGACAGCAAACAGGATGGCACTGGCCACCACAGACTCATAAAACATCCTCAGTATCGTCCTGTTGAAGGGCCTCAGCCTCCTCAGCAAGTGGAGGCGGCTGAGTTTCCAAGTCTCCTTACCTCATTCACCCCACAGTTTACCTCATATTACACCACATATTCAAACCATATTCGTATGATTTTGTTTCTGAACATATTCACAAACATTTTATTTGTATAATTGTCAAAATGAGCTTGCCTTATTTGTATATTTATATATTTATCAGTCTGTGGTGGCAAGTGTGTTATTCTATGCTGCAGTCTGCTGGGGAAGCAGTATAAAACACAAGGATGCGAGGCGACTGGACAAACAAGTGAAAAGAGCTGGCATTGTGATTGGGACCAGGTTGGACCTCACTGGGGGCTGTGGTGGAGAGAGGCACACAGAAGAAGCTAGAGGCCATTCTAAATCACACAGATCATCCACTTCACAACTTCTTTGTGGACCAGAGAAACAGCAGCAGTGGACGGCTCATCTCTCTGCGCTGCAGGACTGAGAGATACAGAAAATCATTCATCCCTGCAGCCATTAGGCTTCAGAACTCTGTAGCCAATGGGAGATGAGCTGACAGACACCTGAATTACTTGTTTTATGTGATTTTTAAATTTTTATCTGCCAGACACCTGAATTTCCCCCTTGGGGGATGAATAAAGTACACTCTATTCTATTCTATTCTATTCTATTCTAGTTGGGAAAACAGCTTGTCTCCCCATTATGATGGATTATGTTAAGTCATCATGATATAACAAAGCTTGTTTTCTTGTGATAACAGGATCATTTTCTGATGATCTACAACACAAAACAATAGGCCGGTCATTGTGATATGCCAGACCAAAAAGAGCCATGCTGCCATTGCCCGCACTAATGAGGTAAAATCAGCCTTTTTCAAAGGTTTGCAGCTCTAGGGCTATGAGTTATGATCATCTGACATTCAGTCAAGATCAAAAACAAAGTCAGGACTACAGGCAGGGCAGTTTAGCTCCCAGCTTCTTCTACTTTATGGCCATGCTGTTCTTTGCCAGCATTGATCCATATATTCACAGACAATGGTTTTTAAATGTGATTTTGAGCCCATGCAGTGGTTTCCGCAACAGAGCTTGTCTGTTTCTAATATAGGGTCCTGAGGGCCCGATGATCACGGCGATCCCTTATCAGTTTCCTCTGATCACTGAACAATAGCCTGTACTCTGTGCAATAACCTTGCAATACACTGTGCACTATCCTTACCACTTTGACATTCTTGTGTACATCACCTTAATTCCCAGTGCTTTTGTACATAGCCAATTCGAACTGTTCTGTGCTTCTGTACATACTTTATTATTATTTTATCTTTATTTCATTTATTTGGTATTCATTTTTACATTTTATTCCTTCTTTCTATTCATATTTTGACATTCTTACATACTGTGTATAAGAGCAACTGTAATTACTGAATTCCCCGCCCCCGGGATAAATAAATAATTTCTGATTCTGATTATCGGCCTCATCCCTCGATCATTTCTCCAGATGCTCTTACCACTCTGAATCTTATAACATATTCAGTAGATGATGAAATCCTCAATGATTTTGCAATAATATGCTGATTCTGGAATTGCTGAACTATTTCCTCACCCAGTCTCTCACAGAGTGATTAGCCTCTTCCCATCCTCACTTCTGAGAGACTCTGCCTCTCTGGAGTGCACTTTTATACCCTGTCACATTACCAACCTGTTGCAAATGAATGTAATTTGTTAGAAGATGTTTCTCCAGGTGGTTGTTTTGGCATCACACAGCTTTTTCAGTGTTTTGTTGTCCCCGTCCCAAATGTTTTGAAACATGTTGGTGAAATATGATTTAGAAATGCTTGCACTGAAGACAGGGGTTATAAGAAGTTGCAGCTCAACATACTTATCAAGATAAAAAAAAAATATTGATACAGTTTTGGTTCCAAATAGGTTTTACCCAATGATGCAAAATCTTACACTGGATGAAGAAGTGTAGTATGTGTTTTGTTAAATGGGCTATATCTCACATTTTTCAGAAGCTATAACTATGGGAAAAAAATGTGTTTGTGTGTGCAAAGACAAAGAGGCAAAAGCTTAAGAACATTTTGTCTGCAAAATATTGCTTTTCCTTCTTTCTCTTTAAACTATCAGATTACACATCTTGCACAAAGTAATCCACTAAAGGTACTAACAGTGATTTCTATTAAACATCAAATTCCCAAGTAAATTCTGGTGAGTTTAAAATTTTCCAGGTCGTAATAGTCTTATTACTTTTGATACTTTAATACTTGAACAGACGGACGATTGTAAGCACAAGCTGATACGACTGCTTGTTTATTTGTTGTCTATAGCAAACTGACAAAACTGAGTGTGCACTCATACTTGAACCAACTGATCCATCAGACGATTTTCTTTTGCTCTTATTTTAAACCAAGTTATTATTAACTATAAGTTTAAGAAACATCTGATGCACAACCTTGGACACATCATCAGTGTTGTTTTCTGGAATCACTGGGTGTTTCGAGTCTTGCAACCGACACCCTCCTCTAGGCGACCTGACCAAGGCTGATCAGACCCCCGGCCTGTGTCCAAGTGGTGTTCTACTGCCCCCACACTGCTTTCCCCTCTTTAACCATCTGGATGCTTTTTCTGCTGCCTCCACGGTGTTGTTGATGGCTCTTCTCCGGTTGGCTCCTGTAATGCCCAATGTGCTGTAGGCCTTGCTCAGGGATTGACTGGCAAATCCCTGAGTGCCCACTTCTACCGGCATGAACCTGGTCTTCCACCTATTCCTCCGACAGCTCCTGGTACTTCTCCCTCTTCCTCTCATGAGCCTCCTCCATCCTTTCCTCCCAGGGCACTGTTAGCTCCAGCAGGATCAGTTGCCTTGTGGCCTCCGAGACCAAGATGATGTCAGGTCTCAATCTGGACTGGGTGATGTGTTATGGAATTTTCAGCTGCATCTCCAGGTCAACTGTCATCTCCCAGTCTCGGGCCGTGGAGAGCAAACCATAACATGATTATTAAAACATTTCAAATGAAGACTGCTCATTAAAAAAAAGGTGTGTGGGTACATCTCTGCTGGTTGTGCCAAGATCCCGCCTTAAAACAAAAGGTGACCGGGCCTTTTCTATCAGAGCTCCAAGTTTGTGGAACTCCCTGCTACTGACAATTAGACAGTCCACAACTTTAACTGCTTTTAAATCCTCACTAAAAACATTTTTATATAAGAAGGTATTTCTCCACTCCTAATTCTTGAATTTGTTCTGCATTCAGATGTCTAAGTTTCTTCTTATTATTATAAAATTAAATTAGAGTAAAAAAATCAGAATTATTTCAAGAAATTTAAAAGTTTTTATTCAAAAACACTGATAAAAATCAGCATTTTACACAAGTATATATTTAAAAATACAGAACATTTCTATAGGGGAACAGTGTGCTATCTCAACTGGAGTGTTAAACTGGCCCAGTGTGTGTCCATAAAATTCATATTGCTATAAAAATAAATTATTGCATGTCTTGTCGAAAGAAAAAACACTGTTATGCAGTATTGAATAACATACGATGCTATATAAAAACAGTTTTCCATACTTCACAGTAAGTTATTCACAGTAACTATTCAGCCGTCGCTGAATGGTTGGTAGTCCTCAGAAATCCCGTTCCCATGGTAACCAGGCAATAAAGTCTCTGACAGGGTTATATGTGAGGGGATTTATGTAAAGCCTCTCACACAAATGGACACATTTGCAAAGCAGAAGGAGAAACCGACACAAGAGGAGCACTGAAGGTAGAAACAGAGGTTATGTGACTGTCCACCATAAAACAGCTAAACATTCAGCTTCTCCCTCCGCCTCGCTCCAAGTCATAGTCATCGTACAAAAGCCGCTTCAGATGTGTGATGCTGTCTGAAAAAAGAAGAAGAGAAAATGTTGTCAGAGACCCAATAAAATAATGAGGCATTAAACACAGAGAGGGAAGCAGGAACTCTCTTACCCAGCACCCACTGCTCAGACAGCATCCTGCTCCCCTCTGGTCTCCTGCCGCTGTACTTCCCGATGCAGAGTCCCGCCTGACGCACAGTTTTGCAGACTTTCCCTCCGCACAGCTGGATCAGCTCCATCAGACTCTGAGTAGGTGGCTGGGAATGCTGGGACACAAACATGGCTGGATGGTCCTGGAACAGGTCCTGCTGGTGCTCGCCGGCAGACAGGTGCCTCTGAAGACGACAGATCTGTGAGGAGAGACTGAGGGTTATGATCCTGTACACACCAGAGGAACAGAGAAAAATCAACATGCTTCATTTAATGATCATCTGAAAAAAAAGTACTTTAAAGATGACATTTTTCTGCATGTGCTGAGCAAAACTTAATAATGATAATGACAGTCAGACATTTCCTGAAATATGCATGTTGCGCTGAATATGCACTTCAGAGCAGTGAAGGGGGCTGATTATTTATAATAATCCCTCCAAATAAGACCCAACACTATTTACTATGTACGTTAAGTTACACAAGTACAGAGAGACAGATTTTTTGTTGATTGTTACTGTTCTGTTTTTTGTTTTTAACTCTGTAAAGCACTTTGATTTTCTCTTTGTATGAATGGTGCTTTATAAATAAACTTGCCTTGCCTTGGCTTGCCATGTTTGTGTTCTTGCTGAGAGTCAGATGGCAAAAACTGATGTCAGTCAATGTCTGTGCATGAAATATGCAAGCAGAATGGAGACAGGGGCAAACCATGGATTGTGTGAAAAGATGGATGACATGGAAGCTACCAAACAGTGAAGCCAAAACAATTAGAGCTCCCCCTAGTGACTTGCTGCAGTATGGGGCAAAAAAACAGCCTCATCCATGTAAACAGATGGGACATGGGTTAGACTTTAAAAACAAAATACATGTTAAATAAATTTATCTTAAACACATTTTGTTGCCCCGACAGTTAGTTCTTATCCTGCTGATTTATGTATGAGTATTATTTTCTCTGAGTTTAGTTTTAATGAGTTATATCATGCTTTATAAAGGTGTATAAGGATGGTACGGTGGCCCTGAAGTTCAAATCACAACGGCAAATCAGAAAACACTACAGCAAATCAGAAAAAGGAAGGACATGGTTTACATGTTTTCCAAATCTTAGTCAAGAAATGTGTTTTAGCAAGTGAGAAATACTGTAATAGCAGCATATGCGTTGTCGCTGGCGGCACTCATATTTGGAAAACATGTAATCCATGTCCTTCCGGGTCAAAGGATAGACCAGGCAAATCAGGGATGAGTCATGTCCCCCCGAGGGTACCTACTTCTTCTGGTTTGGTTAATGTTGTAGTGTTTTCTGAAATACCGTTGTAATACAGGGACTTCTTCTGCAACCAGCTGCTTCACTCTGAACAGTAAGGTGTGCATATGTGACTCCGTGACTCCTGTGAGCCAAACTTTGGGTCCTTCAAAATAAAAGTTGTCTGCAGCAGAATTCAGAAAGACTGACCTTGTGCACTCACAGCATGTTTTGAACATTATCCCATCAGTATAACAGCAGCACAAAAACAGAAGCTTGACTTAAAAATGGAACCTATTTTTAATGTTGTTGTGGCTGAATTATATTATTTTATAGAGGGTGATAACATTTGGTCTCTCAGTCCAACACAGAGGACTTTACAGAAGAGACATTTTAAAGAAAAGTATCATTCAAAAACATACAAACCCTTTAAAGTTCACCAGTACTGAGTTTCTAAAAAACAAAGCACATTATATAAGATAAAAACTGCATTTTCTAAAAGAGCCTGGTATCCTATTTGTCTAAGGTCATACACACAACTACTTTGTGTTGCATAAAGATGATAGAGAGCCATTACATGTACCTGGTTTCATCTCATCAGCATGCTTTATGCAAACAGTACTCATCTGTCTGACTAAACGAGGGCATGCAAGTCTCTTTGAGGTTGTTTCTCTCTGGGTTTGATGAGAGATGCTCTGAGCTCTCACTGAAGTCCGCTCTGTATCCAGCAGGGGTCATCTGTCAAACTACAGGGCTCAATCTGCTCTATTTAAAGATGAATGCCAGGAAATAAGCTTTAGACCGCTCAGTCGTTTGTCACTGTTCACACAAGTTTCTCTTTACATGAAGTAATCAGGGATTGGTCAGAGGGTTCAGAGAGCGGGTCAAGTTAATATTAACCCACACTGTGCACTTCAGAGGGAATGATTGAAGGCCATGTGCAGGGTCTTTTATGTGAGAAATGAGGCGCTGAAAAACGGGGAAAAAAGAGTCCAGAAAAGGGAAATGTCAAAGAGAGCTGGACCAAAAGCTTACAAAAAATACACAGCTAAGAGAGGAGTACACCATAAATTTAACATTTATTCTAATCTAGTATTCAGTGTATGTTCTACTCACAATTACCCTCAATAATATGATCGACTCATTATTCATCTGATTATTGATCCGTCTTTGTTTGTTCCTGTGTTCTTTTATTTTATCTGACTTTGTCTTTGTGTTCTGTTCTTCTTGTTACTGCAGCTGGTGGATGTAGGCACACTGATTTCACTGCACTTGCTGCAAATACATGTCTCAGTAAAGAACCTTGAACTGTATTTGTTTAGTCTCCAAAATCAGTTTTCAAGAGATGAAAGTGAAATCTTCAAACTGCTTTTTCTGTGAAACACGCGGTTCGAAACGTGAAAAATGTTCATGTTTAAAAGAAAAAAATCTGAAATCAGAACATGTAGGATTCTGCATCCAGCAAGCGTCGAACATTTCTGTACCATGAATCACCAAAATGATTGAGCAATTTTCATCACATTTCATAGCTCTCCTCAGCACAGCTTTCAACAACACAACTCTTCTGACTGAAAGGATTTGTAGGGATTGATTGCATAGAATGCCATCGCTGCCCCGGCTCTCTGGAACTCTCTCCCTTCACAAATCCGTAACTCTGACTCACTCAAATCATTCAAAAACCACCTTAAGACCTACCTCTTCAAAAAAGCATATAACACATGATCTCTACCCCCGCCCCACCTCTGTACTTATTCTGTTTTATTTTATCTACCTGTTTTATTTTTACTTGCATTTTTTGTAAAGCGACTTTGAGTATTAAGAAAAGCACTATATAAATCCTATGAATTATTATTATTATTATTAAAGTCAGGGCTTGGTGCATGTCAGGATGCAGAGCTAGTCTGGGTTCGGTGTGAGTCAAAGAGTGGAGCAGCTCAGATTGTGCTGCATTTTTATCTCTTCAGTCAAAACGTCTCCGGACTGTCATGTATTTAGGACTCCACATGGAGTGAGAGCAAATGGTGCAAATTCTATAACATAATGAAACATGTTACACAAGGCTTACTTGCTTTTAACAGTAGGTGGTGCTATTATAAAGCCAGGTTATAGTCATTTACATGTTTTCAGAAGTGGATTTTAATCACATGTGAAGTTAGAGGCAGTTTTGACTTCTTTTTTTCTGCCTTAATTACATAGGACAGTTGAAGAGAAACAGGAAATGTGAAGAGAAGAGAGTGGGGGAAGATGTGCAACAAAAGGCTGAGGCCAGGAGTCGAAACAGCGATAACTGCGACAAGGACCGCAGCCTCTGTACATGGGGCACACCAACACTGCCAGGCTAACAGCACCCAGTTTTGATTTAGGACAAAAAAGGAACTTCTTTAATGACAAGACCTCAAACTTTGATGAGCTGTCACAGAAACACACGTTAAGTTTCATACATGAGTTTGATAACTTCCCATCATTAAATATTAACTCATGTTAGTTATGTCAAGCTCAATGCCCTTTACTTGCCCATTTGACCCATTTACTTTTGGTGGTAAGACAGCAGCTTGGAGATGCATAAAATTGATTTCATAACCTTGCGTGTTGTTGTGTGGAAAGTGCATTTATAGTGACCTACATTTCAGCCTGCTTCTTGAAGGAGGAAAATACAATAAATTGAACTTAATAACACTAAAATATCCCATTGTAAACCATCTCCAAGCTGCAGCTTGCCGGTTTGTTGCATTCATCACAATCAAAGAGCAGAATTTTTCTAATCTCTGGAGGACGGGTGACAGAGATGCCAATGGTAACGAGCCTGTTTATTTGAAAAACACTTCAAATTTGAAGTTGAACTAGAAAGACCCGGCAACAATTTATTTATACCACACATGGGAATCCCCAGCTCAGTGCTTTAACAACCCAGTTAGTACATTTGTTGTTGTTTACCTACAGTTACACGTATCTGCACAGAGCTGAGGCTAACAGGCAGACCGCTTGTGTAGATGATTGTTTGTGGGCTTTTGGATTTAATTGGATAGGACAGCTGAGAGAGAGACAGGAAAAGTGGGGAGAGAGTGGAGGATGACCCACGGTGAATACTATCAGGACCATGAATCCTGCAACCAGTGAGATGAGGGCTAGCCTCTATACATTGGGCGCCAACTCTACCAACTGAGCCAAACCATTTTCACCCTTCTGAAACTCCTAAACAACAAATACCAGGTTAGAGCGAACAAAGCCTCACATGCCTGCAGAATAAATCTAAAGTGTGCTTGATAATCCAGAGTCCATTTTTATGATCCTGAGAGACTGGTTGGTGTTTTGACGTACATGGGATGTGGCTCACTCGTCCCTTCCCTCCTCTGTGCTTTCAATAACCATAAAAAAATAAACTGCTGCCTGTAAATCTCCTGTCCAAGTGATTCAGCCGGGAACACCTGAAAGAATCTGTGTTTTAAGTATGACGTCAACTCCTTCCTCTCTTGTAATGTGCCTTAAATATGTTGCATTTCCCTCATACTGTAACTCTTACATCAGCACGCTTCCTGCTATTCTGTTTCAGCATTGCAGTCCAACGCAGAGAGGCCTTCCTGTCAAAAATCTGAAACGCAGAGTGGTTTAAACTGAACCGCGGTCATGGTGGGGTAAAATGAAAGTTCACTAAACTATTTAAAGCTACGTCTGTCCGCAGTTATTCAGTACACTGCTACAGATCGACAAGGTGTGTCTGATTTAGATTTTTACAACACAGAGAAGCAAAATGAGTGAGAGTGTGTGTTATGACTGGGTGTGTGCATGTATGTTTTGTGTGTATTTACACATTTCTTAATATGTGATATACTTGCTGGTAAGTGTGTTGATCTGTCTAAGAGGATAAAAGGCTGAATTGTCTTTAGAGATCAGAATCTTAATGCCTGTCACAGGGTTAACGTGTGTTTGACATTTTATCACTGAAATAAAGCACTACTGATTAAGTTTTATTTAGTGCTGTATGATGTACACTACCAATCAAAAGTTTGGAAAAACCTTCTCTTTCAAGGGTTTGTATTTATTTTAATTATTTTCAACATTGTAGATTAATACTGAAGACATCTAAACTATGAAAGAACATATATGGAATTATTTAATTAACTAAAAAGTGTTAAACAAAGCAGAATATGTTTTATATTTTAGATTCTGTAAAGTAGCCCCCTTTTGCCTTCATGACAGCTTTGTACACTCTTGGTATTCTCTCAGTCTGCTTCATGAAGTGGTCTCCTGGAATGGTTTCTAATTAACATGAGCCTTGTCAAGAGTTCCTTTGTAGAATGACTTGCCTTCTTAATGTATTTAAGACCATCAGTTGAGTTGTTCAGAGGTAGGGTTAGTACACAATGGATAGCCCTATTTGACTACTGTTGTAATCCAGATTATGGCAAAACCAGATTATTTCATAGTTGTGATGTCTTCAGAATTAATCTACAATGTCAAAAATAATTAAAATAAATAAAAACCTTTGAATGAGAAGGTGTGTCCAAACTTTTGACTGGTAGTGTATGCACATGCAAATATGCCTTTATGTAGGCGTAGTATGTGTTCAGATGAAGTGAAGGTGAAGAGCAAGTACTCCTCTAGCTGCTGCACAATTGGGGGCTAACTAAAATAAAGCAAGTTTACAGATTACCAGTAGCTGGGGTACGAAATTAGCATTTAGCAGGTGCTAAATGATGGCAGATTCTCTGTTTGGCGAGTAAATATCTGAGGTGCGCGACATCAGCCATGTTGCAACTTTTGTGTTGTTGTTGTTTTCAGGATCAAGGCTTTATAAAATGTATTTGGCAAAGTGGGGAGACTATTTGAAATACATTGGTATTGTGGATTGAGTTTGAACAAAGGCACACATACTGTATAGAATGTACTGCTGCAATTAAATTGGAGTAGATCATGCTGCATGTTTGTTTTTTTGCTGTTGTTTTTTTAATCTATTTTTTAATGTGGGTTTTGGTTTCAATTATTATAAGTTAAATGTGTTTATTTGTATCTATCTGTTCATTGATATTATTATTATTTTATTTACATATTGTTTCATGTAAAAAAAATAAAGAGAGATATTTGTTTTTCACCCAAATGTGATAAGTCTTATGTAAAATTCAATACAATACTAATTACAAAAAGGATCAAGGTTTTATATGAGATATGTTCAGGCTTTAACATATTAACAATTTTAAATATTAACAATAATATTCATTCAAATGTTTCTTTTTCCTTTATAATTACAAGACACAAGTACACTGACTGACACATCCTTCAGGGTTCACCCTTTGAGGAACACTGGTTGTTAATCTTTTGTATTAAGATGTGTTGTTTTTTTTTTACACAATACCTTTTCTGTCTCTTTTGGGAAACACTTCTGACAGGTATCCCATATTACAAAATAAGGAAAAAACTGATGATAAAACAAATTAAACTGAACAAAACTAAATGTTTTCTAAAAATAAAAACAAAAAGTCCAAACAAACCTGGGAATAAAAAAAGTAGTTCAAACTAAACAATTTTTTTTTTGTTTTTTTAAAGTATGAAAAATTCAAAATAAATTAATAAATAAAAAGAAAAAAGAAAACCTAAATAAATAATCAATAATAAAATAAATAAACAGATTGAAAAAAAAGTGTCTTTGCTGGAGGTACATTCCTGCAGCACTGGACAAAACATCCTCCGATGTCAGTGCCCTTCCTGCTCGATGCACCTGCAGTCTGCCCCCCACTGTGACATGAGAGCCTTCAGACAGACTTATGTGACGTCTGGTCAAGTTTATGCTGCAATTAGGGGAAAAGAACCTAAACATCCCCTTTGTGCAATGCAGGATATTCATTATATAAGGTAAGAGTTATTAAAGGCTGCATTGTTGTGTGTCGTGGGGAGCCTGTCCGCTATTTTCTTCTGAACAAGCTGCTAATAACACCTCATTACCAAGGGCATTTCAGGCATGTTGATTACTTAGAATGCCTGAAAATATTCCTTTAATATCTTCAGGAGATGCCTGCAATGAATAGCTCTACCTTTGTAAGGTGTGAACAAATTCAGCTGCATTAAAAATCTGTTCATACTCAGACTGATTATTTTCACTCTCACACAAATTCACACTTAAAGCTAAAAGTGAAAAAGTTGATCTGCGTGGGATCACTTTTGGTTGTGCTATTCCAAGCTTGTGCAGACATGAAACTCTGCAACAGGATACAGAAAACACCCACAGCTTGCCCACATACTCAAAAATGTCACAAAATCAAACAAGGTAGGCTACAATTACAAAGAAGCATTTTGTTGTTAGAGAAAACAAAGAAACAAAACAACGTTCCCATGACTTTTCTGATCTGTAGGAGTAAGAACAAATAAAGTTTGATTATTCTTGTGACTCAGACAGAGATCTGCCAAGTACACTTAGGTTGCAATTGCATAAATCTGCCCAGAAGCAGAGGCCATTTTCTATTTTGTGGTCTGAGGTCAAATAGTGGCAACTTTAGTTTGTAGTAAAAACAAAGTATTTTAGACTTAAAGGACCCTGACCCCCGAGGAGAGATCTGGGAGTTTTGGAATGTATAAACTTACATAAAAGAAAGAAGAGAGACGGATGTAGAAAAAAGGCATTTAGATTTTGTCTGCTTTAAATTTTAATTTGCATCCAATAAGAACACAAATATGTGGACACAACATCCCATTTGAATACGACCTCTTCCTTTGAATTTCTCATTCAGGGATGCTTTGTCACTGACCGGGAAACATTCTTGAATGAATGGGATGGATGCTGCTACTATCACAGAGTGTGCTGAAGGTGGACAGCTGCATCCTGAGGAGCGTTTTTTCAAGCAGAGCCGAGAAAAACACGTGGCTTTTGTAGAGGATATAGTGGAAGGTGTGTAGTTTGTGCATCTGCTAGTCTGTGTTTAGTGTGTGTACTGAAAGGAATCTCCACTTCACTGCTCTTCACAGTGACTGGCCACAGCAAGAGGGGGGGAGTGGTTTTAAACTCACAGTTAGCTAACCAGAGGGGGGCCATGGGCAGCTCAAACAAGTGGTCGGGGGCTCGATGAAAAGCGAGCACATGCAGTCTGGCACCGGTAACCTGAGGGAATGACACACCAGCTCTAATTCCTGATGGCTTTTTCTCCTCCTACCACTGAGAGGGAATAAAAGGAATCTCAAGAGGACTCTTTTACATTTGGATGCTGTTTGGGAGAGACGTCCTGTCACTTAGGGGAAGTTAAAGAAGTTATAGCTGCGCTCACTTCACATTTAGGTCAACAGCTTCACTATGAAGATGCTCAATGTGGACTTATTAGTTATAAGTTTCTGCCTTGGTCTGGGGACGGGATACAATGCTGCGGGTAAGAGACAGTATCAGATCCAGAACGGGCCGTGCAGCTACACCTTTCTGCTGCCAGAGCAGGACAACTGTCAAACTGAGAGCAGCAACTACAACCCAGAGCAGAAGGATGGACCTGCAGACAACAACGAGTCAGCTCAGAGGCTGGAACAGCTGGAGATGACCATGGAGAACAACACGCAGTGGCTGCTGAAGGTAAGGTTGACACACACTGACTGAGACTGTTACATGTGTGACTGTGAGAGGTAAAGTTTCAGAGAGAAACATTGCAATGTGGGAGCTGGTATCTGAGACTATAAAGGTGTGCTAGAATTAAAAAAATTACTCTAAAATGGTTTGACTGTAGATTTTCATAGTTCATTTTCAGTTTTTCAGAACTAAAGATAACAGCGGTACGATACGATGCGTTAAGATACAATACGGCACGTTAGTTATGATACGATACCACCTGATAGGCTACGATACGACACGATATGTTACGTTACGCTACGTTACGACACAGATTGGTTCTAGTGCAGTTCAGTACAGTACTATATGATATGATACCATACAAAATAAATTGATAGGAAAAATGACACTGGAATAAAGCAGGGGTTGCAAAAATTAATAAACTGCAAATATATGTGCAGTTTACCACCATAATTCCTCAAAGTGATTAAATGTAGCTTGATACTTTGTTAAGCTGGTCAGCAGAAAATTTGCCACCTACATACGGCTATGTTTCCTGTGCTGTTGTGAATTTACTACTACTACTGATGCTTTTGTTATTGCTAACTAACCCTAACTCTAACCCTAACCTTAGGAGTCATTTAGCATCAAAGAAGGGCAGAAAACTAATTAAAAAATATTTATAATTATAATTACTATTTTGCTTCTGATACATTTACAGTAATCAACAAAATATGACATTTCAGATTACTTAAAAAAAAAAAAAAAAAACATCTTGTAACTCCTTCATTAGAATCTCTTGACCCCTCCAAGGGGTTCCGACTCCCACTCTTGGTACCCCTGGTGTAAAGTATAAAACACAATATGTACCAATATGCACTGATATGAAACGACACAATACAACATATACAATGTAATATGATACACTTTACTTTTTCCCCTTAGGGAAATTTGTTTTGGACTAAAGTGCTGAACACATTTAGCTGCCTCCAAAGTAATATTAACAAATCAAACAAATATAAACAAAAAGGCATCAACCAATAAAACCCACAATCTAGATATATTGCACATTACCCATACTGCACATGTTCTGCAGAAAACCACACATAAATATGTGAAGAAGATCAGAGCACCAGCATTCTGCCTCGAGACACATTATTCAACAGCAGGAAACTGCAGCAAATCATTATTTTTTTTTACTTTTGTTGAGTATTGATATTCTACACTCCAGTTAAAGGAACATCTGTGGATTAAAGCATCAAGAACGACTGTAAAGATGTTTTTCTGACTGAAAAACTTCAGGGATAGCCGCTGACTTTGTCCTCCTGTGTTTTGGAAAATGTTCAGACTCATTCAGACCAAAACACCAACTCTTTTTGTGTTCATGCCAACATAAGTGAGGCAAAGCTGTTTTGGTCCCCTTGTATGTTTGTTAAAGAAATCGCGTCTTAAAATGATGGAATTCAAAAATTGATGTCAGCATAGTGAGGTCAGATGAAGGCCACGAAATAAGAACATGATAACATTTTTTCACTCAACAAAAGGAGAGATAAACGTGGCTAAATTGAGCAAACCTTCCCGTCAGAAAGAACCACTTTGTCTGGAAGTGTCGTCACCGGATAAAAGAAAGCAATAAGTTATTTTCAAATAAGCTTCCCCTTCACAGGCTGATGCTTTGGGGATCCATTTTCATGAAGAAAATGTTTCTCTATTGATTGGATAATGGGTTTGAGGTCTGACAAAGACTCCACACAGGTGTCCACACGAGGGACGCATGCTTCCCTGTCAGGCTGCTGAGCCATTACTTGTGAACGAGTGAAAGAAGTGAAATAGCTCTTTTGTTCTTTTCTTCAGAGAGTAATTACCTATGAGGATTTCATAAGGATGGCCAGACAAGACAGGAACATCTCACAGCATGATCGCTCAATTCCTGGTCCATAACATAAAACAGACTCTGATCTGTTCCACGGGAGAGCTCAGAGGGTCACGCTGCTTTGAAGCTCTTTGCCATGTAGTCAGTAACTAGCGGCGCTCATGTACAGACGGCTGCCAAAGTGCTGCCTCAGAAACAAAAGCCTGTTTGCAACACAAGTGAACATTTCACAAAGCCCTGCAGAACATGCGGTTACATATTTCTAACAGGCGAAGAGGTGATGATTAATGAGGTGTCACAAAGACGTAACTCTACCTGCATCAACACACTGTAACGTCTGTGTGAGAGGAAAATGTTCAGGTGCCTGCTTTTGTTCTGCATTAACTTACAGATGAGATGAGAAACGCGGGAGGAGAAATCACAGCAAAGGTGCGATGGGTTAAGTTTCCCAACAGAGAAGTGGCTACTAAAATATTTATGATATTTATCATCAAGAAGAAAAACTATGTGTAAGAGCACAGGATGTTTTACAGCACTCACGAGGTCTGACAGCGGACAAGTCTGATACATATTCCCACATTTTTTAATATGACATCTTACTGCGACTCTTTCTACAGCTTTACAAAGACACAACATTAAGCTCAGTGAGCAAATGCGCTACAGCCATTTATATCTGCAGAAAAGAAAACATATAACAAGTGCAATACAGAACGGAGGTGTGCTGTATCTCATTTATAAAACAAAATAGTCGAATTTCTACTACAGCTTAGAGTTTAAAAAATGAATACACTAAAGAAGCTGCAGACCTTGCTACCTTTAGTACCTCATTCATTTCATTCAAATACTGATTTCATTAAAAGACACAGCTTCCATTAAACTTAGATAAGAAAACAGGTAAATGAATTTGACTGATGATATTAAAAAAACGATTTATTCACAGCAGTATCTAAAAGTGCTTAAAGATTAAATTAATGCAAAAACAAATTACGACCTCTTAATTTAGGGGAGCCAGACCGTCACTTAAAAGCCTAAAAATTGTGTAATGCTTTAAATAAAATAGTTTAGGATGTCTACAGAAAATTAACACCCTGTTATCAAACACGCTCTCTTATTTTCTTTTCAAAGCAAATCTTTTAAACCAGTGTGCAGTACTCACTTCCATCAGGTGTGATTTTCTCAGCTGATGACAAAAGAGGAAGAGGATTTGTTGTCGCGCTCTCATGTGAATGAGGAACACAGTCACCCCTTACTGACGCCTCTGAGACACGCGGAGTAAACAACTGATTAGATCATCGACTGTCAATGGGAAATCCTGCCCCGCAATCCAAATGAAAAGCTTCCACCTAGCACACATCCCCGTGTGTGTCCAAGAACATAAACACACCGGGAGTCATGAAAGGAAGACAAACAAAATCAGCGCTGATTGCAGTTGTTGCTTTTTATACACCACGAGAGAAAAAATAATAATAATAATACGACTGGCTGTTTTTGTGGCTGCATTACTGTCTGATTAGTAAATAACAAATGTGGCGTTGGTGTCCGGTTGTACACAGATGTCGTACCGTCATGAAGGATGTAACTCCTCACTCAACACATCCATCCTGTTTACGAGTCGTGTGACCTGATTGCCGCTCAGGAACACCGTGCAGGAAATAACTTAATGATTGGTCTCAGTCTAAATATGGTGATACTGTAAGGTAGATAGGATGAGATTAGAGACCTAGACCTGCACCCACCCTGTACCACACACTGTATGCTCTGAGTCACTGTGTATGTCTTGTGATTAAGAGGTTTGCTATGGGTATACATGTGTTTTATCATTCTGAGTCAGGATGACAGCAACAAAAAATGAATAAACCATCTCAAGATTAACCAGAATCACAGATCAAGAATGTTGCATTTTAAATCTCAAATAATCACGTTTCTTCTCCACTTATTGAACAGTGGAAAAAAAACAGAATTTCAAACACCTCATCACAGAGCAGATCCTTTCACCTGTGATCAGTGATTTGTAGAGAATAGAGAATTTCTATTGTCAGGATAAACATGAATTCCCAGAAATGGGTATAACCATCTCCTTTGTATCTATGTAGACAGGTGAGTGCCTTTCCAAATAATGCCCAGTGAACTACGTTTGTCACAGGTAGACTCTAATCCAGCTGTAGAAACATCTCAGAGACAATCAGTGGAAACAGGAAGCACCTAAGCTACATTTTTGACTGTCATAGAAAAGGTAGTGAATGTGATATTACAGTTTTTTTATTTTTTACATTTGCAAAAAAAGCCTAAAAACCTGTTTTCCATCTATAACATTTTATCTTGCTTTATTTCCATCTAATTCAATTTGTCATTTTGTGAAATTGTGGATGAATTTCTGAGAAGAAAAATTTGGTCAATCTCTTTCAGATTTAGTCTGTATTGTAACAACATGTGAACAGTGTGAAGGCCGGTGAATACTTTCTGGATGCACTGTGTTCATGTTAAATGCTGATTTTAAATTAAAAATTTAATGTAATTTTTAATTTATTTCTAATTTTCCTTTTCTTTTCTGTTTTATCATATTTGTCATTTTAATTGTGTTATTTTATGCTTGTCTGAATGTCTCCAATGCTTTTAATGTTTTAATGTAAAGCACATTGAGTTGCCCTCGTGTATGAAATGCGCTATACAAATAAAGCTGCCTTGCCTTGCCTTGCCTAAATGTATCAATTAATTCTTAAGCCTTAATCAAGATGGATTGTTTATTTTTATTCACCGAAAAGGATTTAAGACTAGATTTTCGCTTGTAAAGCTTGTTTGTGCTGCTTATATATGGGATCATGTATTCACGTCTGGGTCTTATCTCACCCTAAAGTGATTCTCTTTGGCGTTACGACCTGCTAACTACACTGTCCTCCTTGTTGGTTAGGGATCTCTGGTTTTATTTGGGGCAGCAGTAGCTTAGTCCATAGGGACTTGACTTGGGAACCGAAGGGTTGCCGGTTCGAGTCCCAGTATGGACGAAGTTTGGCAAGTGGACTGGTGGCTGGAGAGGTGCTGGTTCACTTGCCTGGTGCCCTTGAGCAAGGCACCAGACCCCAACTGCTTGGGGTGCGCTGGTTGATGGCAGCATCCTCACTCTGACATCTCTCCCAAAGTGCATGTGTGTTCTTCTTCTTCTTCTTCTTCTTCTTCTTCTTCTTCTTCTTCTTCTTCTTCTTCTTCTTCTTCTTCTTCTTCTTCTTCTTCTTCTTCTTCTTCTTCTTCTTCTTCTTCTTCTTCTTCTTCTTCTTCTTCTTCTTCTTCTTCTTGTTACCTATTTACCAATTAAAGGTTCAAACAAGTTGACTATAAATATTGTTCCTCAGATGCGATCGTTGGTAGCGCTTCCATGACAATGATTGTGTTATCAGCCTACTTGAGGGTCTGACACCATTAAACCAAACATTTGCATTCATGATAAAACATTGGCGTTTTATGTTTTTTACATTCTGCATATCCATATATGCAGAAAATAACAGCAGCACCTGTGACCTATGTAAGGTCCTCTTCCCTGTAACTGTTCTATTTTCACATCAAAAACCACCATGTGTTGTGGTTTGTGGTTTGTGGTTGCTTCATGTGCGTTTTCTTCAATTTGGTAGACGTTGCTCAAACTCAACTCCTTGTATAATCATCCCTCACTAGTCTCCGTGCTTTTCTTAGCTTGTGACTGTTCAGCCATTCGCCATCATTATTAAGTTTTGTGCTCTCCAAGTAAATCTAGAGTAATATTAAAAGTATCCTCCGTGTTGTCAATCGTTGCTATCAGAAACATAGGTTTTTGGAGGTGAAATCATTAACTATACAAAAGTAAAATTAACTAAATTTCCACAGATTTATTTGATTTGATGTGGGTGATCTAGTTGTCCCTGGTCTTGCTCTTACTATTAAGCATTAATTGCCATTGTGGTGGGGTTTTGACCAATCAGAATCAAGCATTTGATGATTGGTAAGAAAGCTGTATAATCAAATTTGTGTTACCTTGCATAAATGGGAAACAGGACTGTGTGTGACCGACATGATACCAACCCTCAACCCCCCTAGAACTCAAATCTCAAACTGTCGGATGCTCACTGTCTCTCATCTGTGCTGCAGCTGGAGAACTACATCCAGGACAGCATGAAGCAGGACATGGTCCAACTCCAACAGACCGCTGTCCACAATCACACAGCGACAATGATTGAAATTGGGACCAACCTGCTGAGTCAAACTGCAGAGCAAACACGGAAACTGACCAATGTGGAGGCACAGGTGAGTCTGAACTGCATGCTACTTTAAACATACAGAGGGGAGCAATGATAGAGAGTGCACACAAGCCATGCAACAGAACACTGAGAAGGAGGCTTATTGAATATATGTCTTTCAACTGAATATTATACTAATGGAAGTGTGGTGCAGGTTTGTCACTTGTTGCATGGACGTTATTTTTTTAAGTGTGCTCAGCGATAAACTGCATTAAATAATGTAACTTCAGAGTTAAAAACATAGGCAGAGAGAAAAACAGGCATGAGTGCGTCAGTTTATTATTGTGGCTACACGTCAATGACCTTATGTGAGCCAACTGTACAGCATTTCCTGTTATTAGCACACTCGTATTCCCACAGAAGGGGTCTATCAGTTTGTCACAATCACACATCCGTCTGTTCAAAGACATCAACAGCTCCATTGGAGACACATAGCTGGGATCTATGTAAACAACCTGCTTTTTGCTGAGTCCAGTTCCTCCAAAATGGGAAATTCGAGACAAGGTCCTCAACCTCAGAGTGCAGTTCAATATGTGGGTGTTTAAAAACAGGTAGATTCTGAATGTTCCCCTTGTTCAGGTGCTGTATTGGAATTTTGTTGCTGCTGCTGCTGCTATGTTTTTCCATTTTGCAAAGCGATGTATATTCACCCTGGGAGTGCAAACTGGGCTTTTGTTGAACTTGTTGCACTAATGGGAAACAGAGCATAACATCCAAACAAACTGCCTGTTGACGAGACAAAATACTGATGCTTTTTATCCCCTATAGGATCATTGCTCTTTTGCCATCCTTTCTAATGGGTTATATTTATATATTCTGAAGCTTTGCCAAGTTGTGTTGCTTCATAAAATATATTAAATAAATGTGGTTGGAAAAGATTGAATGCAGCTAAATCTGTTAATGGATAAACACCTCATTATATCGCCAACCTCCCTTGAGGTCTTTGAGGTCTGCTGATCAGCTGCTTCTTTTGGTCCCCCAGACCAGACTGAAAGACCTATTCAGTAATGGGCCCCATTAGAACATCTCCAGCTGTGCCAACTTTTAAGTCCTGTCGTAAAAGTTATCTTTCTTGGTGGGGACGTTTCAGTGTGACTTACTTTCCAGTCATAAGCACAGAGATAAAAAGTCCAACTGTCTCGTCTAAAATAAGAAAACATTCAGAAAACCGTTCAGACTGAGGACAATTTATTTCACACGGCTAAACCCTGACCCACAGAGTCTGTCGGATTGGTTTGCCAAGCGTGGCTACCAGCCTTTGGTACTCCTTGCAGGTAAATGTAAACGTGCCTGTGCTGGTTATGCATCGCACTACGAGATGTCACCTGTCCCCTGTGCTTATTTACATCCAAGTAGTAGAGCATTATAGTATTATGGCAGAAGGCATTAACTGGAGCTTTAGCCCCCGTGGGTGGCACAACATATAATCTGCATTTCCTTACATCTCGACTCTTGGGTTTTTATATTTGATCTATTTTACTGTGTTTCTACTGCTGCTATTGTTTGTCACTGTGCATCACTTTGATATACCTAGTTATTGTTTGTTGAATGAGCTGTATTAATGAAGTCGATTGGATATTGGTCTTTCCTTTTAGGTAATACATCATACTACTAGACTTGAGCGCAGACTTCTGGAAAATTCCCTGTCTACCAACAAGTTGGAAAAACAGCTAATTGTCCAAACAAATGAAATCAACAAGCTGAATGACAAAAACAGGTGAGGACAACAAATCCTATACAAAACATTTGATCAACACAACATTGGTCTGATGCATAAAGACAAAGTTGGTTATTATCAACCCACTTCCTTCTTCTCAGCTTCCTGGAGAAGAAGGTGGAGCACATGGAGGAGCAGAGGCAGATGGAGCTGAAGACACTTCGAGAAGAAAAGGAACAGCTTCAGACTTTAATACTGAGGCAGACATCCATCATAGGCGAGCTCGAGCAGCAGCTGCTCAGAGTCTCTTCTAACAACACGGTCCTGCAGCATCAGCAGCAAGAGCTCCTGGACACCGTCACCAACCTGATTCATACTATCTCTTCAGGCTCAGTTCCAGGTACAGACCTTTCCCTGTAGTATGATGAGGTGCATGTACAACCTTAACTTTTATGTATACAATTCATGTTCATTTGAAGACTCTCTTTGCAAAAGCCTCTGTGGCCTCCATAAATTCGGACAAAATTAAACCCATGAATTAATCCAATCTAAGAGCCTTTCAACAAATACCCTCAGTTCTTCATTATTGAGGCCTTTGTGCAGGTTGTGCTGCTGTATTGAGCTGCACAAAGGCAGCCACCTAACTTTAATTACCACATTTCACTGTCAAAGCTCTAAAGCAATTAACGCGTCTTTTCATGTGAATTTATCAAAGGATGGCAAATGCCAATGCAAATGTTTAGTGTCACATAAACAAGCCTGGTTTCCTCTACAGAGACAAAAACGGTCATGATGCAGGACACGCCGACCACCTTTATGGACTGTGCTGCGGTCTACAAGTCTGGAAACAAAAAGAGTGGGGTCTACACGCTGACGTTACCCAACACTACAACAGAGGTCAAGGTAAAGTAAGCTTGTTTCATTCATGCAGAATAGAAAAGAGTGCTCAGTTATGAAATCTGGTAGTAAAGATGGCACATCTTGCGAGGTCATATTTGTATTCAAGCTAAAAAAAAACAGCACAGGGCGCCGGTTTGGCCTCAAGGTTAAATTGTGCGCCCCATACAGAAGCCATAGTCCCCAGAGCGGGCGGCCCGGGTTTGAAGCCCTTTACCACATTCCCCACTCTCTCCAAGTATCCTGCTCTATCCACTGTCCTGTCGTCTCAATAAAGGCATAAAACCCCCAAAAATAAACTTTAAAAGAATAATAAGAATGGACCCAGTAGAGTGACTTCACATGCACTGACCCATCCACACTTATACAACCTTGTTTAAAACAAATGGCACACTCCTGGAAGGGCTCAATACACAGTATTGTGTTTAATGGTGAGGAAGATAAATTAAAATGTACTCAGACTTCCATTAAAGATGCATGCTTGAGCTAAAACTGGGATCTCCTTAGATACTTTTCAGTGGGTGTAACTTGAACTTTTACCCCTTCCAAGCAACTTAACATTCGTTTTAATCAAACCCACACTAGACCGCTTGAGTCATAATATAAATCTGCAAAGTTACTCACATAATAATTGTGAATTGTTAATTAAATCTACCTTTTCCCTTTGTGTTTGAAGGCTTTCTGTGACATGGAGACAGACGGAGGAGGCTGGACAGTGCTACAAAAACGCTTTGACGGCCGTGTTGACTTTCACCGTACGTGGCAGGAGTACAAAAAGGTAAAAGCGATTAAGAAGAAATTCTCCCCTTAGAAAAATAAAACCTAGGCTACAGCTTTCTCCCCAAAAGCACAAGACAGTGGCCAGTTCTGGACAACAAAGAAGTTGGCCCAGTGTTTCCTCTCTGTTAGAGGCAATTCCAAGAAGAAAGCCAAAGAGTCAAGAAAAACAGACCAACCACAACTACAAACAAACAGATCTGAGGTGACCACCACCTGCTTTGAACAAAAATAAAGCCAGCGGGATACCTTTACGCTTTAGAAACTACAGTAATGTGTGCTCTTTGCCACCCGTTAGCACCGGATTCAATCCAAGAATATGTCACATTCTTGTGAACTTGTTTTAACTCTAACTAATCTCCAGAGAAAGAGGGGTAGCATGGCTTTTTAAAAAAGAGACCATCATTGCCAGAACCAAGCTAAATGTTAAAGGATCAAAGACTGAATTTCAAACTCAGTCTAATGTCTGTACAGAGCATTCATTACAGAGCGAAGCATTCATGACATTTCTGCTACTCCTTGCACAGTGCAAGATCTTATGAATGTGAATATTTGTGATAGCTTTGTGGAGCTGCTGAAAGTATTCAAAGTATTCTCATGAAAAAAAACTGAAAGCAAAGAAATGTACTGCACACAAGAGTTTGAGATCTTCAGGCCTCTATTGCAGAAGTACAACACAGTCTGACTAAGTTTCTTCTGCGTCTCTTCAGGGGTTTGGAGATCCTTCAGGTGAACTCTGGTTGGGAAATGAATTTGTCTCCAGACTGTCGATTCAACGGTCGTACAAACTGAGGATCCAGCTGAGTGACTGGGAAGGAAACTCTGGATTCTCACAATATGACCTCTTTACAATCGACAGTGAGGCACAGAATTACAGGTATGTTAGTTTAACAGTGAGGGTGTCTAATGCTCAGAGGCAATTCATGAATATGTTGGATTTTGCTTGAAACCAAACATTGTTATCTCATGGTAATTAAAGATACCAATTCTCATTAGCAATTCATGTCTCTCCATTACCAGCATTTTTGGATGTCCTCTCTCATGAAAAAAATGCTCAAGTTAGAAAAAAAGAGTGCAACTAAAGTGAGCACCAGAGCCCTACACTTTGCAATTTGCAGAAGAAATACACAACTTTGTGTGACCACATAACCTGAAGCAAAAGCCTTGAAATAAGGCCCAGTGAAAACCTTGGGCACTGAATGGAGAGGCTAATGAATTGCAAAAAATGTAGTTTGTTGAAAGTCCACTTGAGGCTGGCTCCAAAAGCCAAGGAAGCAGACATTAGGTCGATTATTAAAGTGCCCAATTTTTAAAGGTGACATATCATGCAAAATCGACTTTTTAATGGTTCTCTTCCTGAAATATGTTTCCCTGGCATGTCTACAAACCCCCCGAGAATGCCCCTGTTCTGATTTCTCCACCTTTCTGTAAATGTGTGTGAAATGAGCCGTTTCAGACTTCAGTGTTTTTGTTACGTCACAACAATATCCGGTCTGTCACAGAGTCAGAGCTCTGAGATTGTTCAGCCCATAGACTGTATAAAATACAACTCAACTCTCCTCCCTTTTTCATTACCTGCACACATGTGTGCTAACAAGGAGCTTAGGAGGGAGGCATGCTAGTTGTAGGCTGGCTTAATAAACACAAAGGTCGGTTTTACTCCCCACGTCTGCAGATTTGAAGATCTAGTGGATGATTTTTATTTTTCATGGAAAAGTGCTAGCGCTAGTTAGCATAGCCACATAGCTACATGTTGTAGCTGTAGCTGTAGCTGTAGCTGTAGCTGTAGCTGTAGCTGTAGCTGTAGCTGAGCTGTAGCTGTAGCTGTAGCTGTAGCTGTGTACCAAGACACAAGTCGACATATTGACAAATAAAACAACAAGAAACACAGAATCTGTGACCAATCCTTCAGAAAGGTCCTGCTGCCTTTCTGGTAGAGGTCGGTTTTACTCCCCAGGTCTGCAGATTTGAAGATCTAGTGGATGATTTTTACTTATCATGGATAAGTGCTAGCGCTAGTTAGCATAGCCACATAGCTACATGTTCGTCGCTGTGTACCAAGACACACGTCGACATACTGATAAATAAAACAACAAGAAATTCTAAATCTGTGACCAATCGTTCAGAAAGGTCCTGCTGCAGGCCGCTCTCTGTCAGGATTAGATTCTGGATCAGATTCAGAGGGTTGAAGTAACGCGATCTGTGAGCAGCCGTGTATATTTAGCCAACATGTAAATATTAGATCAACGTGCTGGATAGCCGAGGTCACATCCACTTCCTGAGGGGGCGTGGTCAGAGGGAAAACAGACTGTTCTGAGGAGGGCTGAAGAAGAGGGCTTTTCAGGCATGCCAAAATCTGATTTCAAAGTGTTTTTTTGAGCATAAACTTTAAAGACATGTTTTGGGGACCTCTTAGACCAATATATATTGATGAAAAAAGCGTGATATGTCACCTTTAAAATATATTTTTGGGTGGGTTTGGGGCTCTTCATGCCTTAACTGGTCGGACAGTAGATAGAGTAGAAAACTCGGCAGAGAGAGTGGCGATCAGGTAACATCCAAACCTTGGCTGCCCATTTCCAAGAAAATAGCCTCTGTACACTGGATGCACGATAAACCCACTGAGCTAAACCTGCAGTGCAGCTTGCTCATTTTAAGAGCAGAGTCCAAGATGTTCAAAGCCTTCAAAGTCTCTTTACCTTGTTTGTATCTTTGTACTTATTGAACGAGGGTGGAATGCATTTATGACTCATGCATGAGTTGACTCATAGGTAGGCACTTGGTAGCTGTTTGGCTGCTTGTCCATGACTTCAACTCCGCCTCTTTGCTGATGTCTAAATTAGCTGGTTAGTCAGCATCTCCAATTTGGAAACCGTCATCATTTGGCCTCCAAAGACCAATGCAATGAGTGATGTCATTGAGACTACATGCATGTTCTTATACAATCTATAGATAAGATGCATTCTTACAACAAAACATCTCTGAAAGCATCATCTTTGGAAGAACTCACATGAAGTTTAGAGCGGTTCAATCACAACATTTTCCAGCCTGCTGCGCCTGAATCACCGCCTGCACCTGTATTTGAAAGTAGCTCAATTAGAGGGAATAATGAGGTGGAATAATGAAGTGGAATTAGGCTCATTCTCTACAATTAGTTGAGCGACAGTGATGATGAGAACACGTCGATGGAAACACAGACAGCACTTGTGGTCATTTTCCACTGAATTTCACTTGTCCTCAATGGTTTATTCCTGTCCCTGGTCAGCATCACACGAATGTCTCTCCTGAAAGATTTCTTTGAAAAGACCTGTCCCATGATCTTGACTGCTGACCTCAAACAAATTGTTGTAAACTCAATCTTCTCTGTGAAAAACTGCCTGATATGAATGTTCTGGCATCAGCCCAAAGAAAATGTCATAAACCCAGGCAGCGTTTGAAAATAGGAAATACATGAAATGTCTTGGATTTCAAGCCCACTGTTGGCACCTCTTGGCAAAAACACAATATTTGGGGGTATTTTCTTTCCCGAACCTAAGCCGATTTTTGGAGTGGAATGGATACTTCCTTTGAATTTCTCAATCAGACCTTGAAATGCTCCAATTCAACACAGTCCTATTCAGGTCTAAAGTCTACTCTGCTATGACCAATTTGCTCTTTAGCTTGACATTCAGCTCTGTAATTCCAAATAAGTCAATGGCATACAAAGTGTGGATTGTGGACATCCCACGCAGAAAAAACCCACAAATATGAGGTAACAGAGCAAGTCTGTAATGCAAACAGCTCACACTTCCTTTTGCATGATCCCATTTTAGACCTACAGAAGCAAAGCTGTGGCCAAAGAAGTGTAAAAATGTGTAGGACGCTGCCTTTTGAGGAACAGCAATCACAGACTTCCTTCTCCTCTTCCTTCATTTTTCCTTTTTTTTTCATTGTACAGGATACACCTTAAAGGCTTCAGTGGAACAGCAGGCAAAATAAGCAGCATCGGGCAGCCGGGAAGTGATTTCAGTACAAAGGATGCAGACAACGACAAATGTGTTTGCAAATGTTCACAACTGACAACAGGGGGTAAGGAACAAATTCCTTTAAAATACAGTTCAGTGTTTGCACACATCAGAAAAACTACAATAACCATGTCAACTTGTCATGGCACTTGTTGGAGAGCAAATTCCCACTCAACAAAATCTTGGCACTTCCCCCAAAAATCTTCAAGGGCATTTTTGAGCGCTCCCTTACTTTTGTGGCCAGGTCAAAGAGCACAATTAGCCCCAAGTTAATCACTGATAAACTCATTGGGGAATTCAGCTCCTACAATAGCTGACATTAATAGCCTGGGAACAGAGCTTTTCCCTCTCTCCTCTTGTTGTTTAGGAGTCCTCCTCCATTCCGCTGAAAGTGACTCTGCTGCCAGAAGTTTGTCTCGCTCTGAATCAGGGTCTGCCAAGTGAGCACGAAAGCATGAAAGCTCTTACCCTATCCCTTTTTTCCCATGAGGGGTCTCCCACAGGGGACTCCATTTGTGCATTATGGTCAATTGTGACCCAGTGGCACTGATCCAGTAAACAGAGTGAGGCAGGATCTGTCATTAGGAATCTGAAACCACATTTTGAATGAATAACAAATTGAAAGCAGGTCACCTTTATGAAACGATTGAAAAATGATCATTATAATTATAATTAAATCTACCACTGACTGTGGCTGTAAAGAGGAAGTCCTTCCATGTTTTATTATTTTTACAGCTTGTGGAGAATACTACTGCCAACAGGGGAAGCCCTTTAGAGGCTTTGTTTGGCTTTTGAAGCTGCACAATTTCATATTTCCTCAATTGATGTCCCCTGAGTCAGCATCTAATGAGGCTGAATGGGACATTAGCATTGTAGGTGATGTAGGCAATGATATTTAAAATATATGAGTTGATGAATATCTTCAGTTCTGCTGTATTGGTTGAGCTCCTGTTTTTAACTGCATCACCAAATCAGTATACTCTTGAATTATATATTTTACCGTAAAGCTCAATCAGCTTCTCTCTGATTAAGTTTCAACAGCAACACATTTTAAAAAATGTACAAAGGACTTTAAGTAACTTCACTCAACAATAAGCCACTGAGAAGATGAAGTTGGATCTCCTGCTCATATGACAAGCTTGACCCAAAAATCTCTCAGATCCCCAAAAACAAGTTAAACCTTTTATGGAGGAATAAGATGATCAACTCATGATCACTGTAGCCGCCATGATCAGATAAAATAGGGGTAAACAAAAAGTACGGTGACCCAGCTCAACCTCTCGCTTCTGCTGTCCAGAAAAGGTGAGCAGGTGGATTTAATCAAAACAGCATCTCCGACATTACTCATGTGACTGTTTCCCTGCCCAATATGACAACACAGCAAGTCTCATAGACTAAAAACAGCACAACAAACTATTTTAACAATCACACACCTTAAACCACAGAAGCTGCTACCAAATATACTTTATCCATTCACACATGGTTCCTAAGATGTTTTATTTGAAGGTCCATATTTAATTCTGTTCAGATGCAATGTCTTTCTACTTATCCATAACCAAATATGATAAGTAAATACTGATAACTCAACTCAACTCAAACTTTATTGTCATTCATCTGTATAGCTTTTATACAGCTGAACAAAGTTTCATTCCTCACATGGCAGGTGCAAAGCAGTGCAAGTGCAAATAAAACGACAGACAAACAATACACTGACAAGACAGAATATAAAAAACAAGACGAAGCAACAAGATGAGGACATAGACTAGAAAGTGCTGACTATATGAGTTAAACTAGACTAATTATGGATAATGGAGTGAATAGATAAATAGATAAAACAGTAAGTGAGGTAGTGCAGGGTGCAAATGTTGCAATATATATATATATATATATATATATATATATATATATATATATATATATATATATATGTATTGAATAAATAGAACAGCTAAACTATTGAATGAAATAAATAGGCAGTAATAAATAGTTATTAAAACAAAGAAGGCACAGTGGTGGTCATTGTCAGTAAGTAAGCACTCATAAAAAAAACATCAGGCCCTGTTTCAAAATTTCTGTGCTGTACCATCAGCTGTCTCTTTGAGGGCATTTAAGTTTCTTAAGTCGAAGTCTGCCACTCATGCCATTTCTCTAGTGTGCATAAAAAGTCTTGCAGAACTGAAAACCCCTTTTAAAGTCTGTCAGAGTAATCTAACCAAATTCTAAGCCTGAAACTTCCCAGCTTACACACTTTTAAAACTTTTAAAACCATCACGGAGCCCTGACTCAAAAGGGAGAGTGAGAAAAATCCATTCGGGTGAAAACAATTTGGCAGACAGTTCCAAATTCAGCATCGCTACATTTGAAATATCTGCTCTGAGATGGTGACACAGCTGCTCCTAAGATGCCATGACATGTTATCATTTGAGCTACAGCTACTAAAACAACACTGCAGAAGATTCAGTTAAATGCTTTTCATTACATGAAAGTCACCAAACTGTTATTGCTTAAGAATTGATTTCATGCTCAATCAAATCTAAACACCATCCTGTCTACATGCAGCGTACGTTACAGCTGATTGACTTCAAAGGTTTGTTTTATAGGAGTGAAGGCATCCTCAATTTGAAAGCATGCTGTGAACTTAAATGGCTCCAAAGCTTTCCTAATTCAAAGACAATGTATGTGCATATATGAACTGCAAAACCTCAAAAGTTATCTCAAAATAGCTAAGCTCTGAGAGTCACATATTTAATACTGGATTTCTTTCTAAAGCTGATCATGTGGAAATGCCCGACACAGTCCTTTCTTTAAAAACAGGTAATCATATATGACCTATTGAAAGCAGCTGGTGCCTGTTGGTTTGGGCAACTCCAGTTAAAAATCTAATGAAACCCATGAAAGCCAATCTCATGTCATTGTGTCTCCTGTTGTTTCTTATTAGTGTTACAGAAATTACCACAACACCGGTTTAGATTTTACTTTCAAAAGAGAAAGAGAATCAGCATCCCTGTTTCACAGAGTTGTGTTCATTATCTTCTTTGGCATCATTACATCTAAATTGACTATGTTTGTTTTGATGTTGCAGGTTGGTGGTTTGATGCCTGCGGTCCGTCCAATTTGAACGGCATGTATTACCAACAAGGCCAAAACTCAAATCGCTTCAATGGAGTCAAATGGTACTACTGGAAAGGCTCGGGCTATTCACTGAAGTCCACTATGATGATGATCAGACCGGCAGACTTCTCAGATTAAACAAAGTCTGAAGGAAAGTCAGATCGACAAACAAACAGCAACAAACAACTAAACCAAAAACTCTCCGGGGATCCAAAGCACTTCAGACGTTTTTTTACCACAAGAACATTTTGTGCATTTTTGTGGATTCTGGTTGTAAACTGTGGACTATCACAAATATATTTCTACTGAAAATGTCTTTGACTGTGTTTTAAATAAATAAATATCGGTCTTGTAATTATGTTGTGTAACAACAGCTAGCTAACCAGACAGAAGACACCATAGTAAATGTGACAGTAAGCTCAAATGCATCAATTTAACAACATTCTGGATAACAATGTCAAGATAAAACAAAGGGCTATGGTACAACATGCAGATCAACAACTGGATTAAAGTGTTTGTTAAATGCGTTCTGGAGATATTTTCTATCTGATGTTAAAAATGTAAATCTAAAATGTAAAAAGGACAGAAATGTTTCTCTTTAGAGCGTCTATGTATGTATTTGTTGTTTAATTTATATGTAGATTTTTTTAGACAGATATTTAACATTTTATAAAGATGGAGATCTGTTACAGATCCTGAGGGCTACTTTGATGCACAGAAACTAAGAGGAATCCTGTTAAAAGAACTTAGCAGTCATTTTTCTTATGCTAATACATGATGATCATTGTGCAGTTTTTTGGGGATGTGTTCTTTTATTTATGATGTTTCTTCTGAGGCGACGACAAACTGTATCACCGAGGAAGACTGGATTTACATTTACTGGATATTAGTGTGCGACTGTAATGCTCTACCCGCTGAAGTTGAATATTAAACACAACCACAGAGGAGGGAGCTTGAGACTGAACTACCAAGCTTTTTTCCACAACAAATCCTGTTCTGCACTATTACCATGACATGCTTGGTGACAGAACGCATGCCAGATCATCGCGATTGTCATTGATATTTTTTACCATTTCCAGAACAATTAAAAAACTCTACAAACTCTGAAGATGTTTTGTGATGTTGTTGCTTTTTAGGTCACACATTTTAGAGCCTGATTTATGAGGGGGCAAAAAAAGTTGTGCAGCTTATGATCCCACTAAATCTGTGTAAATAAGACAAAAAGACACCGTCTGATTCACAATGCACTAACAAAGGGTTAAACACACCATAAACTGCACTGCAGAGCGAAGAAATATCTGCACTCTACGCTGTTTGTAGGTATTAAATGAGACATTTGTGCATTCAATTGGGGGCAAAATTGGCCCCTTTCTGTGCAAATGAGCCTCACTGCAAAAAATACTTTATTCTCTAAAACCAGCACAGTCTCACAGAATCCAATTACTATTGTCTGCTGAGAAACGCAACCTATTCACAGTATGTAAACATAAATCAAACTCAAACTTTTCAGGTATAATGACTGCAATTCAACTTTGGAATAACCTAAAAGTAAATAATCCATAAATATAGTCTGTCTATATTACTATGACATTCCTATCATTGGCATAAACAGTTCTATGAGTCTAGCGGTGGATGTCAAAAACATAACCCAGGCATTTCTTTCTCCACGTGTGAAACAAGCTGCTCTTACTAACTTTGTATACCAGTTATCAGGAACTGACTCCTCATTGCACTGGTTAGAAGAGTCCCCCCACCATCCAGCTCATCATCTGAATGTAGACAGGTTTACGCTTCCTCAGAATGAGAGTGCATGGTGCAGCAGCGTGTGGAGATGCTGACAGCTCATCTTCTCAAACAGACCCAAAACAAGAGCTGCACTGAGCTGCACTGAGCTGCACTGACCTGCAAAACTTCATGGGAGTGTTTGTACCTCAATATTATTGCGGCAGTATGTTGTGAATTGGACCTTCAGACAGAGCTGACAGCAAGGGTGAATGATACACAATTCTTGGTGCTATTGATGACCGCAATCCATTCTTAAGGAATTCCACGTTAATTAAAAAAAATCTTTGAGATAGAATATATCTTATATCACATCTTTTGTTATGTATAAATCAGGATTTCTCACTGGGAGAATAAGGATGAGTTGAGGAACTGTTTTTGGATGAAATAAAATATGGTAATTTCTGTTTTTGGCAAATTTGATGACTCAAATACACAACAAATCAAGGTGCAGTAATTAATTTAGAGCATTGAAGGATCTTTGTCAATGTAGCAAGGACATGAAGCTGCCTTGCCTTTTGCATTTCAAAAGAGGAGTGGAGTGAGAGTTTACACTGTTCCACACACCTCAGTTTTTAGTCTTGCTTGTTGAATACTAAAATCAAGAGACTGGGCTGAAGGCAACGCCAGGCTTTAAAAGAGCACAAGAACTGTTGAAGAAGACAGGGCAGCATGTGTTCAAGTTATTCTAGTTACAGACGAGATAAACTGCCACGGGGACATTAAAATACTTTGTCTGTCACAACAAAAGACATCATGTAACTACAAGAGGAAATGTGTTGTCATTTGTCTGCATCAAGACCGCGTGTGCCTTTCCTTGCAGCGACAGGAGAGGACAGAGATTCATAAATGACGAGTTCAGGAAGAGGCAACATTCCCAGTTCACACAGGATGCTTCAGGAAAAACAAGCAGACAGAAAATGGATGACGGGCAATAAAAATTAGCAGGTTTCCGTCGAACTTCCTTGACTGAGGTTTCACAGACCTTTATTAGGTTTTGTTGTGAAAAGGAGCCGTTATAAGGCTGGTAAATGTGAAAAACATGATTTATGTTGACCAGCAGGAATAAATGAAAGGAACTTATAACAGGTAGGAAATTGGTTTCAAGAATTGTCTGATTTGAACTGTGAGGGTTTCATAATAGAATGTTTGCACAGATGAACAACAGAGTCATCTTTAATGCTGGTAGCGTTAGTGTTGTCACAAACACTTACTGATGCTTCCAGACTGGTACTGGTACTGACCTGTGCTGCAGGGAACTGCTCTGAGAGTTCATATGGCTCCTCTGGAATCCACTGCCGCTGCTCCAAACACCAGAGAACCTACTCAAGGAAAACAAAAATAAGAGACGGAATTAATGATGATCATCATTTTAAATACTATCATGTAAAGTAAAAACTACATACCCATTCAAAGGACAGGATCCAGCAGCCACGAGCTATTCCCAACAGAATATTGAGAGTCCTCTTGTGACCTCCAGACACGATATGAGTTGTGCTCTCACACACTCGGTCAACAATAGAAAAACCACCCAGGGACTTCACCACCTGATCCACTGTCTGCTGCTTACTACACAAGGTGAACACAAATAGAAAGAATCCAACACAAACCATCAGATCAGACTTCTGTTTTGTTTGATTTCTTTCTGTGAATTTTAATCCAAAATGTTTAAAAAGTATTTGTAAAACTCTGGACCAAATGGACTAACTATGTAAAACCCCTACAGACAGATGTTATGGATGATACCATTCAAAGACCCGGTGATGCTGTCTTGTCTTAGCTAATTATATGTTTATTTGTTTTTTGTGTGATTTTCTATCACTTATCTCTCTCTGAAATGTTTCTGGCTCACTATAATGTATACATATCGCCTCCCCCAGGTTGTATTTAGTTCTAATAATCTTTAAAAACGGAGGACTGCAGAGGAAATGAACATTATTCTCTCTTTTATATGTCAATACAATGTACAACAAACTGCTGTCCAATAACAAAAATAAAGAATTTGTTTCAAAAGTAATCTAAAAGAAATAATTAAATGTTTCAGGTACTTACTCAGCGGGCATGCTTGTCATGACCAGAGTTCTCATAGACTGAAATAAACAGATATGACAAACATAGAATATTATGAAACAAATTTTCGTCTCAGTTCAATCAATAAAAAGCTCTGAAAAAAATTAAGAGACCAGTTCAAATTTTTCCTACAATCAGCATCTCTGAGTATTGATTTAGTGATCAGCTGATCGGCTCATGGTGGATTAAGATCAGACTGAGTCCTGTCAGTAAGAGGGGACTGGATCTGATCCTGTATGTTGGGTCTCTGTTAGTTATTTAACAAAGAGTACGGTCCAGACCTGCTCTGTTTGGAAGAGCATCTTGAGATAACATTTGCTGTGGTTTGGCGCTATCTAAATAAAGATTGATTGACTGATTGACTGATTGACTGATTGACTGATTGACTGATTGACTGATTGACTGATTGACTGATTGACTGATTGACTGATTGACTGATAGATTGATAGATTGATTGATTGATTGATTGATTGATTGATTGATTGATTGATCGATTGATTGATTACCTACTCAACAAAGCCAGGCTGCTTGGATTTTTGCATGAAGAGCGGCATAACAGCACCCTAACAGTATTGTGAAAGACAGGTGGAGAGCATCCCAAGACACATGAAAGCTGTAAATGTTGATTTCTGAACTATTCCTAAGTTCATGAAATAATTATTCTGTTGATAGAAAATGAAAATAAACTTGTTTTTTTCTTCTTCGCATTATTCAAAGTCTGAAATGTGACATGTTTTTGTTTTTATTTTCTGCAAATAGAAGAGCGAGATGAGATTATTTTATTCAAAGTTGGGAGAAATGTTGATTACAACAAAACAAAAATATAAATTTTACTCACACAATCAGAGAAAAATATATTTTTGCAGTGGTCTCTTGATTTTTTTTTGGGAGCTGCAGAATAAAAAACAAAATTGTTACAACTCAGAAAAAAAACAGAAGCTGCAAAACGGAAAACAAAATCAAAGCAGCATTGACAACATGTTTTTTGTTCTTCTATGCCTGTGTTTAATGCTTTCACACCTCTTCTATTTTTCAGGAGTTGTTATAAACCTCACATTGCATTGTGTCATTTTTCACACATAGATGTGGAGCAGCTAAACAGAGTGGACTGATCTTAATTTGTTCTTTGCTTGTGTTTTTAGAAACAAAACTTGCATAAAAAAGGGATCCAGATCTGTGAATTCTACATTAAAGCAGTTTACTTTGAAGAAGCCAAAAAAACCAGACTGAAAAGCACCAGGATATAGAATGAATATTATATTTCCTTTGTGTGTGGGTATTGTGAGGTAGTTCATGAATAATAGAGCTTTGAAAAGGTAAAAGGGTCATTTTTCAACACCCAGACAGGCCATGCACCTTCAACAACCCTCTGGATATACAGCCGCATAGAAACCAAGAAGGAAAACAAACACCAAGGCCATCATTGGAGAGAAAAAAAGAACTCAGAGCTGCTGCAGCATCATATGTTGACAAGATTTCAGCAAGATCTCATCCACACTGAAACCCAAGCAGCAGTTATAAACTGAGTCCTTTCCTGAGACAGTCTGGTATCACAGAGTTGGAAATGAGACGTCAAGGCCTGCTCAGCAAGTGGTGCCAAGTAAGTCGCTCAGTTCCTCCCACAGCAGTCGAACATTACGTTATAGCTGATAAGTACACTGTGAAGTCATTGAGCTTGTTACCATCAAACACAGACTGCTGTTGTCCTTCCAGGAGTTTCCCTCAAAGAAAAATGTTTGATATTCAAGTTTCTAAATGATCCCCAACAGGGTTATCCTCTGCTGCATGGCTACAGGACAGCAAAGAGGAAGACAAGAAAATCTGCCCGTTTTGAAGTCTTTCACACCAAGTCGAACGACTCAAAACATGGGCAGCGACTCTGAAGGCTCCTCAAAGGGGACTTTTTGCAGCGAACATGTTCTGGCAGCAGCTCAAGAAAACAGGCACTGAAGAATGAGACGCACATAATGAACCTCTAACAAAGACCTGGTGTGAACTGCAGCATGGCCTCTGAGCACCAGAGCTCCCAGCACAAATGAAGGAAATTCTTCACAGTATGACTACGTCTCCTTGATGGCTGCGACTCTGCACACACTGAATGTGACGCCTTTCAGAAAATCAAAGTGAGATGGGGATCATGGATCTCGATGAAAGTTGTGAGCCAGTCACACCTGGCAGTAAGGACTGAAAAAAAGGACAGAGGAGAGTTGACAGAAGGTGAGAAGACTGCAAATAGAAAAATGTGCACAAGCAAAGAGGAAAAAAGGCACCAGGATGATCTGAGGTTTTTGATCAGATCATATATGATTTACATTTTCAACTTTATCTTTGATGGTAGGTAAAGAGAAGTGGGAGAAAAAGGTGAAATGCTTTGAACAAATGCTTCTTAATTCTACTGTAAGTGTTCCAGACCACTGCGCCATCAAGGGGACACATGCACAGGTATTTCTAACACATCTGTTTAAACAAATTTTTATTCTACCCAAATGTTGCAGGTGCACATCAACGGGTGAAATTTGTAAACAACTCCAACTCCTACCTATGATCATTTGCAAAAAGCCATTGCTAATGTTCCCTAAAAGGAAATAGTAGTAGAGAGCCCCATGTACAGAGGCTTTACTCCCCGTGAAGCGGCCCCAGGGTTGACTTCTAGCCTCTACCATTTGCTGCATGTCTTCCCCCTCTCTCTACTCCTCACTTTTCCTGTCTCGACCAAGCTGTCCTGGAAATAAAGACAAAAAGGCCCAAAAACATAACCCTTAAAGACCTAGACTATTTTTGTGGGCGCCAGACTCTCCTGAATTTATTTTGAAAAAGCTGAATTAGACAAATGTGGTATCAATGGAAAGCTGAGAATGTCCACTGTAACTGAGTTTTTAAAGCTTGTTGATAGGATTAGCGGTTCACAAGTTATCAAACATTTAAGAACAAGTAGCTGCCACCAGCTGTCTAGGTCTTTGGGGGCTACAAAAGGAAAAGAAACGTCATTAGTTATTCTTTAAAAAGGACGTCGACTTGTATTCAGACCTACACAGTAGTCCCTGATTAATTCATGACTGCATTAAAGTAATGAAGTCATCTCAAACTGAAATAAAACTCTATTTTTAGTTCAAACACTGAAATGAAAAACATCCTCATTCACAGACTGTGGTGTCTAAATCTATTCAGTTTCTGCTTTTCACAAATAAAGAATGAAAACAAGGTCATAGAGAAGAGAGAAGAGCTTGTACCTGCAGCATGAAGCTGATTTCCTCTACATTTATCATTCAGCATTTTAAAACTGCTCTGCATCCAAAAGCCAAAAGGACTTTAAAGTATTAGAGTCCCGCTTTTTGATCTAAATGTCGAAACTGCAACTGAAGAGCCGCTCCATATTCACCATAAGGCAAGCAACATGAAACATATCAGAGTTGAGTATCTGAACTTTCAAAGACTGGCGTGCTGTGCAGGTGTGACCTCAGAGTACTCGTCATGTCTGTGTTTACCTCTAACCCTTAAATCCATCCTTTATCCCGATCTTTCCAGAACTACAACAGCTCTAAAATCCGGCTACATTGGAGTCAAATCATCACAGATCTTCAGAGGAGATGACGTCATGGTTGAACTTTTTTTTGTTCCAGCTCCAGCTTATTGAGGTTACCAGCGTAACGAAAACAGAGCCCAGGTGCATTTCACAGGCGAGGAAGTTGTACGCTACCATCACAGGGCGAAAAAACACAGGAAACCCTCAGGACCAGACACAACCTCTTGTCTAGATGCGTCAAACACCGACAGTTGTGGAAGTGTGTGACCTGATGGAGGAAATACTTAAAAGGGAATCACACACACACACATACACACTGTGTTTAGTTAACTATGTAAACTTCCTATATTACAGAAAACTACAGTGTCATGGGATTTTGTCATCGTCTGCACCTGCAGTAGTTTTAAAAGTTAAAGTTAAAGCTCAGTTAAATGAGAAGAAAATGCACTTTAAAAGTATTTTTTTTCCTTCTTCTTGTGTTTTTTTAATCACCTGTTCTATTTTAGTATAATTTCATACACTCATGTTGAACTTTTATTAGTTTAAACATGCTGTTTTTATCTTCCTTTGGACATTTATGCGCATAAAGCACTTTGACGAGCCTTTGTGCATGAAATGTGCTGTATCAGTATACTTTCTTTTTTCCTTTAACACAACATTATTGATGTTTTGTACCCATATCCATGTTTTTGATGATTTAAGGAAAGAAGAGAGATAACCATGAGCTGTGTCAAATTCTGAAAAGCTCAAAATTTTCACTGAAAAGACTGAAATTGTCAACAGCCAAAGCACAAAATCAAACAAAGCTTTTAAGCATTGGCATAAATTAAAAAATTGGAAGATTCATAATCAAAACTGTGCTATCCAATTTCACAGCAGTACATTTAATTAACAATGAAGCTACCTACTTGTGACTTATTATGCATGCTCTATGTTTTTGCAAATATTTCCTCCAACACTGTAAGAAACATCACTCCCATATGCATCATCAAGAAATATGTCTTCAGACTCTCTAAATTACACATCAGCACATTTTAAATCAGCTTAAAACAATCCACAGTTCTTCTTACCGTTGTCTTGTTGACCATACTCTGCACACTCGAGCTGATGTTCTTTGTGGGATTATCTTCTCCTTCAGAGGGGATCTCTTTCAAACCAGCTGCCACTGTACATTCATTTCCTCTACCTACGATGCAAACAAGAAAATAATTGAAAACAGTGTGGGGGGGATGTCACTCAAGCTATCGCACAGCAGGCAATGAGTTTGTGTGTGTGAGTGCGTTCATGCATGTTCTCATCTGCTGTTACATTCACAGCTGGACGGAGGAGCTGACATTAAACTGTAAACATCAAATGTTTTTTTTTTAACCACTTACTATCAGTGATATCACCAACTGCTCACTGCAGTTCACTATAAAGAAATACTGTAGACTCAAACACTCTTAGGTCGTATGTGCTGCTCCTCTAATTACAATATAAAGTTCAATGTGCTCATCTTTATGTAGGTTGAGAAAAAGAGTCGATAAGTATATGAGTAGCTTGAATTAAAGGTGCAATCTGTAGTTTAAATGCCATCAAAACAGCCACACTATAACTCAAAACACAGAATTGAAAACGGCTAAAAGGCTTACTTCAGATCTTTGAAAACGCAGTAACATTAAATTGTAAAGGTTTTCTCTTTCTTTAAACACTTTTCTCAAATTTGTCCCCATCAGTGAAGTCAGTTATATTATAAAAGTATATAAAATGAAGGTTTTGCATCCAAAAACTTAATCTAATACTACAATACTTGTCCTGTTTTGGACTTTTGAGAGTTTAGACCACAGCATAATACGGCGTACCAAGACGTATCACACCTACAAGCAAATATTCCAATCACTGAAGAGTACCTACCTTAAATTCAGGATCTAGAAAAAGAACTGGGCCACCGACAGACACACAAACAGAATCTTTCTATTAAAAAGGCCTCATTAATTAATGTTGAATTTATGTTTCTTTATTCTTCCCTAAACATCCATAAATAAAAAAAACTGCCTTCACAAAACTACCTAGATCACAGTGTTTATTTAGAAATCCAGTGTTCACTGAATGAATACTTGTGTTTCACACCTTTGAAACCACCAACAGGGCTCACAAACATACCTGGAAACTTCCACAGATCAAATGTAACTTCTTTCAGAGCATAATAATGAAAAGCTGCATTCTCATTCCCTTTTAACACTTTCACTTTATTAATACTGTCAGTTTTACTCACTTTCCAGGTTATGAGAAAAGACACTAGCAGCAGGGTTTTTCTCTTGCTTTGACTCTGTGCTAGCTTCTGGAAGCGTCGACATAGATGCCCTCGTCTTTCTTATCGTGGTTTTTTCTGTGCTTGTAACTGGCAAAGTGCTTTTTCTTCGCCTCTTGTCCACAGGTTTGACGCTGGCTGCTGAAGTATCAGGAGGAGGCAGAGATTCTTTAACATCCTGTTGTGGATGACTTCGAGACTCACTGCTTGTATTAGCTGGCTGTTGGCGATTCCTGCCAGTCTGACCTCCTTCAAGTTTCCTCTTCTTTTTGCTGTTAGCTTCAGATGCAACACTTTCACTTCTTCTTTGTTTTTTCTTGTTTGCTGTGGAGCCGAGCTCAAAAGGAATCTGAAAGGAGAGTTCTTCTTCAACAGGTAGAGTCGGCAAAACAGGCGTTTGTGATCTCTGTTGGCTAGTGTTGGAAAAAAAGTCCTCAAAGACACTATCATCGGCATCAGTTGAACAAGAGGCAACAGTTTTAGAGTCACTAGACTCGGTGAAAGATTGTACCAAGGCAGAAAATGATTGTCGGGCTCGTTTAGGTGCTTTCTGTAACGGAGAGTCTTTTGATAGTTTACCTGCAGCATCACTTAATTTTGCTACAGGTGATGAGAGGCGGCTAGATGAGTTCACAGTGTCTGTAAGAGAGCGAGTCTTGGTCTTTGTAAGAGCTTTAGCTGCTTTCAGTTTTCCCTTTTCCTTTTCAGATTTATCAGGTGATGGGCTGGGAAGTTTCGTCCGTGATTGTTTCTTTTCTTTATGAATGTTCTTCGGACTATCAGTTCCCTCAGCCTGATGAGCCTTTTCTGGTAAACCAGCAGACGCATGTTTTACTGCTGGCTTTTTTCTTCCTGAGGTCAGTCTTGTTTTTTTCTGTCTACTCCCTATTTGTTCCTCTTCATCCCTGAAGTCAGAAAGATTCAAACTTGGACTTTTGATCTTCTTTGGCGTAACACTGTCTTTTACGTTTGGATGTTTCAAACTCGGGCTTGCAATCCGCTTTGGCACATCCCGACAAGGTGACAGCCAGGGCTTCTCAGAGGTTTTCTTGCGATGCTGTTCGAGGTGGTCATGATCTGTAGCATCAACCTTTGTTCTTCCCTCGCCCTTATCAGGTGAGTAACCAGGTTCAGCCGCAGAAGCACTGGAATCATCATCCGACTGATCATCTGTATTAAAGGTAAAATAAAAATCAAAGTTTTAATGGATCGTGTGGTTTTTCTGTTTACCTGATAAAATTAGATATTTAAAATACAGACAGCTGATTGCACATCATTCAATTTTGCTTCAATAAACCTTGAAAATATTCAGTTTCCTGCTTATACAAGGTTTGAATGCACTTAATGTGAGTGTCATTGAACAAAATCTGCTGTGAAATGCTTTTGATGTTCCTTTTTGATAAAGCTTACAGTTAGAGCTGGATCAGGCTTGGACCAGCTTTTAGTTTTGCTGCTATAGGCTTAGACTGCTGGGGGAACTGGCGCACTGGGATCCTATCTCACCCCCTTCCCCCCAACCCCCCATCACTTACTTTAACTCTGCCTGTCTCGTTCAAGTTACTAACCATAGACCTTTCTGAAGTCCCTGAGCTCCCTTGTCTCGTAGGTCCCTCTGAGCTGCCGTAGGCATCCTCCTGCTGTGGATGTTCCAGACTCCAGCTGATACGGACGTGCTGGATTCCAGCGGCAACAGCTTCTACTACTCGTCTCATCACTATCACCGCTCCCTCTGTCTCTCTTTCCAGACCCAACTCGGTCGAGGCATGATGGCTGTCGAACATGAGTCTGGTTCTGCTCGAGGTTTCTGCCTGTTAAAATGAAGTTTTTCCTCGCCACTGTAACTAGCTAAATATTGCGACGTGCGATGCTCATGGTGGATTAAGGTGGGGTAAGACTGAGTCTTACCCTGTCTTGAAGTTGGGTCTCTGTTCATAATTTGACATAGAGTGGTCTAGACCGCCTATGTTTGTAAAAGCGTCTTGAGATAACGTTTGTTGTGATTTAGCGCTATACAAATAAAGATTGATTGATTGATGTCCTATCATATTAAAATATTTCAGAGAAAATCAGGTCTAAACACTAATAATTACTAAACTACTATAGTTACTATTACTAAAACGAGAAAGTGCCTAAAAAAACTACAAACCACAAACACTCACTATACAGTTAAGATCATGTGACTACCTCTTGTGTTTACTTATCAGTTTACGCAACTTTGTAATCCAAATTTGTCGATATGGTAAGTTGGATTTTGTATTGTCAGTCTGAGCCACATTCCTTCAAAAGACATACGCCCCATGTGTTTATAAAAATAAATAAATAATTGATAATTTATGAGAAAATCACATCCAGTTTTCTTACACATTAGTTTGAAGACAGTCGGTGTGTTCCCGAGAGACGGCTTCTGCCCAGTGGGTGAGCGGCATTCAACCATCTGTGACGCTGAAACGTGGAGACAAATACGTGTAAGAATGTGATGAGATATTTCAGTCACTCCTCAAAAACTGCTGCGTCACATACCTGTTGGTGAGAGGTATTCGTGCTTCTCTTTCATGTCTTTCAAACGCCGTGCCATATAATCCGATCTTTTCAACCCGGGACTGTAGACTATTCCGTTCTCTTCGTCGATAATGATGGGCGACACTTCTGTAACTGTGGATGTAAATGTTTAGAGAGTTATCACACTGCAAACTTTTGTTTCAGATAGTTTTTTGAAAGGTGCAGTAATGTCCTACCTATAGACTGTTTAGGATGTAGGTCTTTCATCATCCTGTCCAGTTTCTTTTTCATGCGTCTGTCATTATCAGGTGTCTTTTCTGGAGAGTCTTTTGGCTGCATGCAGCGGTGCTACACAGAAAAACATTTTAAAAAAAGGTTTGAATGGGTGACGCATTAACATCTGAAGACTGCGCAACCATTGACCTCAGCACTTAATATTAACCTCAACTGTTTATTACCATAAAGCACTTACAGTCTGGCACTTGACCTTTCTCTTTCGTCATATGTTTTCAGTGAAGTGGGTTTTAAATCTTTTTAGGAATATGTTTCTTTTAATGAATTGGCTTTATCTGTGTGAATGCTTTTAGCATGAATGCAATCACACAACTACAACTTCCCAAACATCATTTTAACCAATGTTTCAGAAGTGTGGGCAAACTTAAGGATTTATTTCAGAAATAAAATATAAGAAACTCTGTTGGAGCTGTTTATATCGTTTAATTTAAGGTAAATATGGGATTAACTTTGCTGCCTTAGGTGTTGTCAATATATTTCGTTACTCACTTTTATAGGTTGATAGTATTGCACAAGGTGACGTGTATATAGATGGGCTGGTAAGACAGGAGGGGCGGACCCCGGGGAAGGGGAATGTTTTTATACCAGGAGATGTGAGCACACAAACACACTACCTATTGTTTGAAAGAAGCCATTTTTGGCCTATATTTGAAGAAAAATTTATTAATGATAGCTTATATTAAGGCAAACTAGCGTGTGAATTTAGGTTGTACATTATAAATGTTTTATCTACAGTTAGGATGCCTGTGTGTGTGATTTAAGCGCATAGAGTAGAGGTACTGTAAACATTACCATCCAGGTTAAAACCAAAAGCTCACTGAAAACATTTTAACTTAAAGGCCTGTTACTTATTTTCAAGAGAACATAAACATCAGATGTTAACCCGATTGTACTCACTTTCTTGTTCCTTAACACTGTGCTGTCATCATTTAAGGCTGGGTACAACTCCTCATCCCCACGCACACCATCCTCATAACACCTAGACATCATTCATCAAAAAGAAGCCACATCAGGAGATTCAGCAGATAAAAATCTGAAATGTTGGATTCAAACAGTGAATAGTTCTTGGTGTTATTATTACCTGCTGACCCAGAGAACAGAGACCAGCTTCACATCACTTTTCTTTGCTTTCCTCCATGTTGCAGGGTGACCGTTCTTGAAAACTACATGTGTGACTTGTTTATTGAATGTTTTTGTAACCTGTAAAAGAGAAAGCCTTTTTTTGTAAAGTTGTCATATCCATCAACATTAATTAAACACAAGCAAAAGCAAACAGTATCACCAACATGAATTCTTCAGCCCTGTGGTCTTACCTGAGCTCCCATTTCCTGCAGCTGCTGAACGAATGGTTTTGAGCAGTTTGCTGTTTTGTCTGATGACCACACATCAACATAGGCGACAACATCTGTGCACACATTCAAGACAGACACAAGATTAACAATGACCCAGTACTGTAGACCTCAGTTACTCAACTCAACTCATTTTTAATTATGTAACATCTTTCATCAATTGAGGTTTTTAAATCCTCTCTTAAGACTTACCTTTTCTCCCTGGCTTTTAATCAAGGCTGAGTGGACATACGGCATAATTTTAATTACACTTTAATTTATTTTATTCTATCTTATTTTATTATATATTTGCACTGTGTTTATGTATTTTAGTATTGAATTGTATGTTATGTTTGTCATTTGTGCTGCTTTTTGATCTGTACAGCACTTTGGTGAACCCCGGTTGTTTTAAACCTGCTCTATAAATAAAGTTTGAGTTGAGTTTCATACATTCAAGCATGCAGCCAAACATGCTTCACAAAAGGACAGAGAGACAGAAAACAACAGCAAAAGATAAAACGATACGGGACTAAAACAAGACAGAGGAATGTGATATGTAATACTTTAAAAATAATAATTAAATACAATCAATACATTAAATAATATCAAACAAATACCAGAAAAATAAAATAAAACGATTTTAAAAAGAAGAAGAGAGAATCAAAATAAAATAAATAAAAATGATGCTAAAACAATGGTCATAAAAATAATAAAAACAATAATGTGGTTCAGAGCTAAAAGGAAATTACTCCTAGTTAAAACAGCACTGAGACTGAAATAATATACATTACCATTTAGAACTGGACTTGTGGTCATCACTTGCTTGGAAATTCCCCTACACAGAGACAAATGGAAAATCATTTTACAGGTGGAAGATGAGCTCACAAAAATATGTAATTAAGTAATAATAATGTTATTTCTTTGCTGATTGTGTTTTAAATAAAATGTACGGTGGCCCTGAAGTGCAAATTACAACGGCAAATCAGATCATTTCTGATTTGCTGTAGTGATTTCTGATTTGCTGTTGTGATTTGTACTTCAGGGCCACCATAAAGATGAGATGAGAAATTAGTTTCTGTTCCTTCATAATAAATCAACCAATCAGGGCAATGGGGGAAAAAAAGAAGAATCAATCAGTGTCAAAATCAGTGCTGTCACATGTCATCTTTACTCTCTTTGTTGGATAAATGATCTCATGTGTTATAAATATTTTCACACAGCCTAAAGCGTGGTATTGTACTCCTAACATTGTCTAATCAAAAGAGAAAAATATACATATTGTTTCATAGTTATAATATAATTTTAGGAGGATATTCAGCTTGTTCCTGTAAATGTCTGAATCTAAACTAGCAATCATTTGAGCAATGATTCAACTATGCACTATAGTACAGTTATTTAACTGGACTATAATCTGAATTAATACTACTTTAAGCTGCTCGTGTTCTTCTTTAACTCTTACTTGTGCTAATTTGGTATTTATATCAGTCACATACAGTCCAATTTCTTCCCACTTTCATCTCTTATTGGATGTACATGTTATTTAGCATTCATTTGATATGTTTAACAACTTGTTGCCTCTGGATTTAAGTCTAATGGTTATTCAGAAGCTAAAAAGTGTAAACATAATATCTGAAAAGAAGGTTTTTCATGTTGAATGACGATGGTTGACAGATATCTAACAGAGCCAGACTGTCTTAGCTTAATAACTATAAAGTTACAGAACAAAGTACATTAACTGTGCCTCAAAAACGTTGTTCAAATAAGATCAAACTTATTTTAAAGCACATAAATATCAGTCACCTGTCGAGTAAAGTTCCTGTTGATGGTGTTTCTTGGTTTATTTACAGTGTTTTGATGCTAACGTCCCAAGCTAACTTTCCAAAAGTGTCCTAGCATCCATGCTGGAGCAGCTAACCCGAGTAAATACTTCCGCAACACGCTGACATGCGCATAAACTGAGGTTTTGACATTTGACAGTACGCAGGCGTGAACATAGATATCAAAATGTATTATGAAGTGGATTAAAGGAACTTACTTGATGCAGCAATGAGGTTTAAATTGTGCAATTTCCAAAAGTACCAGACTACAGGGTGTAAAGCTCGCGCGTTCAGTTTGTGATGCAATGCATTCTGGGACGGACGGCCATGATTGGCTGACACGAAAACACGTCACTTCCTAAGTAAATGTGAATGTGAGGAGAATGTGTGAAAAGGAGGTGAAAAGGTGAAAACCTGAAAACCTAGTCTAGGGCAGAGGTGTCAAACTCATTTCAGTTCAGGGACCAAAAACAGACAAAGTTGATTTGAAGTGGGCCAGACCAGTAAAATCATAAACTAATAACCTATAAATAACAAAAACTCAAAATATTTCCTTTTGTTTTAGTGCAAAAAAGTACAAGTACATTCTGAAAACATTTTATGAACTATCTTTTTTAGAAAAACAGCTGTTGTATTTTTCATCATGATGAGTCTCATAATGGGGCCAAATATTCTATTCTTTAAGCACAGAAACCTGCTGCAAACACACCAAACACACAGGCTTCCCAGTCACCTGCAACACAGTGTGTAATGTTAACTGCAAAAGAGCAGATAGATAATGATAATGAAGAAGGAAAAGTTGACTATTGTGGACCCCCAGCTCCAAACAGACAAACAAAAAATTGTTTTTTTCTTTAGGTCACATTATAAGATGCATTCAAGTCTAAATGATTTATGTGTAGCTTGATTTCATATTCACAAGTCTTTAAAAAAAAAATCATGTCATATGTAAACCGATTTCCAACCCATAGCTTTCTTTGTGTGATCAAACTTAATGAAAGTAAGGCGGCTAGGCCACAGACAGTTAAAGGTACAGCGAGTTAAAATGGTAATGTTTAACAATATTGCCAATCCCTCCAATCTGTGAAACAATGGTGGCTAAGATAAGAAGCTCCTGGAATCAAGATTTTACATTTAGGAATGTTTATCCATACAAAGTCTTTCATGCACAACAACAGCAACCACTCTCTTTGTCTTCTTCTTCTTTGTCCTAAAAATGATGTATTTTCGGCTAAATAAAAAACCTGTTTGGCTTAAAGTTTTTCTGTTCTGTGCTAGAAACATGGCAGTGCAAGAAGGTGTCTTCCATGGAAGGAGCCTGCGCCTGTGTAGATGTAATATACTTATTCTAAGTTAAAAGAGACAAAATCATTTTCATGTTCAGGTGATCCTATTGTAATTTAACCGTCACCTTTAAAGGTGGCCTATTCCAACTTTTTGTGTTAAGAGCAATTTTCTGTCAAAACTACAATTTCTGAAGTTGTTGTGAACCATCAGACTGCCTGGTGTGAATTAGTAGTCATTACCTTACCCCAACAATATTTCAAACTGTGTTTATACCACCTGTTTTTCCAGACATCTCACTCTCTTTCCAGACGCGACTGATTAGAAAAGCAATGAGACCAGACTGTCTCAGATGTGACAAACATTAATCAAATTGCATAAAATGCTAACTGATTTTTAGGAAACAAACGTTATCAAATCTGATAATCACTTCTTATTTATTCAGCTGTCATTTTTGGGAACGCAGAAAAAACAAAGATTTGTATCAGATGTTGTTTATTGCAGAAAAGAGATTAAGGCTTTTGAGGTAGTAATAAAACATCGCTGAAATACACAATAAATGTTTTTTTGGTTATCAAACCAGGCACATACACATGACAACAATGGCCGACAGTTTGTTCACAAGTCCCTGTTTACAACTAGCATTAACCTTGTGTCCTGGATGCTCTGATGAAAATAGGACAGCTCTTAACATGCACAGTCATAACCAGGCTTTCAGGTTAAATAGGTTACATAGACAATAGTATGCACAAAGACGCTTCATGCTATTTCTACATTTGTTATACCCATCTAATATTATGGACTGATGTCACCTCTATAAATAAACAAACCACAACACATTTACTGCAGAAGCTTGGACAAATGCCTTAAACACAATAGTAATGCAAAAATGTAAGGAACACAACAGCACCACATGAAATACAACGTTTTTAACATCAATAAAAGCCTCCATGCCAGTTTTTAGTCCTATATACATTCACACATAAAATTAATTTAAAAATGACAACAAACCTCAAAACCTGCTACAGTTCTCCTTGTATAACTTCCTGAAACTTTACTTCAGGAACTATCACCTTATTAAACATTGTCAGTCTCTCAGGGAAAGCCTTACAATGATTGAATCATATTCCTCCAACAGACGGTTTGTCTCCATGGGGAACAGTGAGTCTTCTCCTGCCCCTCTATTACACAGAGTGCCTTAGGGTTAAGTTCTCAGCCCAGTTCTAGCAGGGACAAATTATTAGTAATTTGCATATCTTATCATTGCTATGCTAATGGCTCTCAGTTGTGCGTTTCTGTTAACCCAAATGACCACAGCAACTCAGCCTACTCAGAAAACTGCCTGTCTGCTGTTGGGAGCTGGATGTCTCATATCTGCTTCAGTTTAATTCAGATAAAACAGAGCTTCATCTTTTTGGTCCCAAAAACCCATCTAACAACAATTTTATGTTTAGGTGAAAAAATTGGTCCAATCCTGCTTTTGTTCCAGCAGTGAATCATTTCAAAAGTGAGCTCATTTTTTTATCTGCTGCATCTTCTCTCAGCTTGACTTTTGCGATTCACTTTTCACCTGCCAGTCAAATCTACTTTTGGAAAACTGCAACTCGAACGAAACGCAGCAGCTAGACTTTGATCTGGGATGAATCACAGATCACTCATCTCTCCAACTTTAGCATCACTACTTTGTACTACACACATTTCTCAGCTTTTAAAATCCTACACCACAACACATCCTGCTGGTTGTCCAACAAACACTTGTTGTTGAGACCACCTCCAATCCTAAAGGTAAAGGTGACTGCTCCTTAGCTGTAGCTCCTAGACTGTAGAATTCAATCTGCTGAATCTGCTGACTTTGAAAATAAAAGTCTCAAAAATCCACTTTTTCAATCCATATCAGTTGTTCTGGTATGTATTCAGCAAGTGCTATACAAATAAAGCTGATTTTTTAACATTTATGAAAGCTCCTGTGAGATACTTTAAAATGACCTTAAAAAGCAAAAGAGAAAATCAGCCTGAAGACTGATTATTTCGAGACAGTTATTTCCAACCTCTGTAACTGCTACCAATTTCTCAGCGTAACTGCTAATATCGATCTGTTTAATGACCGGTGAAAGCTTCTAACAGGGTCTTTAGAGCTCCTGTGAGGAACCTTCATTTTTTGGGGGGGGGGTGGGGGGGGGGTGGTTTTGCAGCCCTTATTAAAAATGTACATCTCATCCCTTTGCTGATCTTTTCCTGTGAATGAGTAGGTAGTCGTTTCTGACCAAAAATGTCACTCAGTTAAAACATGTCACTCATTGTGAATATTTGCTGTTGAAAATGTAAAGAAAGGCTCCTTCTTAAGTGTGCTGTCAGTCAGCCAGTCTGACTCCTACCTCCTCACAGCAGCTCCAGACGTTTAAAACCACAATTTAGAAAGTGCCAGTCTGATGCTGATCGTCTTGTTTCGTTTTTTAGGTCACAAAGAGGCATTGATATTAAATTCCATCTGTTTCATAACCAGTGAAAAAACTCCTCACAGGGCCTTTATAGTTCCTGTGAGGAACCTTTGATTTGTGTCGATTTTGGCGCCTTTTGTGGGCAAAGAGGAACATCCAATCACTTTGCTGATCATGTCTTATCTTGTTATTGTATTAGTATTCTTTTATTTGGGGCTCTGGTTTGGCCAAGTGGTTAAATTAAATTGTGCACCCCATGTACAGAGGCTATTGTCCTTAAAGAGGGTGGTCTACTCCTTCTCTCCCAGTTACCAGCTTTAACCACTGCCTTATCCTCTCAATAAAGGCATAAAAGCCCCAAATAAGCCTAAAAAATGTCACTCTGCATTGTAACAGTTTAATGTATCACTCAATATTACATGACATGCTGCAGAGAATGCAAAGAAAGGCTGTTTCTTCAGTGTGCTGTCAATCATCTGGCCTGACTCCTACCTTCTCATTGCAGTTTCAGGTATTTGAAATTACAATACAGAAATGATCTGTCTTGTTGCTTGTGTTCTTGTTTGCTTCTGTATGTCATAAAGAGGCATCACACTTCATATCAATTTGTTTCACAACCAGCTACAAACTCCTCAGAGGGGCTTTGATTTTCATACAACAATAGGACTCATTTCACTGCACAGATATTGAGACATGTCAGAGTGGGAAATTAAAACTGTGGACTTTTTTTTTGCTGCTTCAGGCCAAAGACCTCAAGGCATTTTACACTTCACTCTTTCATTTTTCTAAAAGGCAAGAAATGTCTGCTTTGGAAAAATGCATTTTGGATGAATGCATCTGCATCTCTCGTCTCTCCATTGGTTTTCTCAGGGTTTTTCCTTAACGTCTCACTTCACTTGAGGTAATGGGTAACAAACATGGCACCAAAGAAAAAAATAATAATCTAAATTGTGTTTTGAAAAATGTGGAGGCAGATGCTCTCTGAAGTTAGAGTTAATCTGGCAGCCATGTAATGGACATGTTAGGATAAAGTGGTAAAATGTGTTGATTTCTTGACTTTTCTAAAATTCAGAGCTGTATTCAATATTTGGAAAATGGTCTTACTTTAAATTTGAGAACAGATTTGATTGGCTCTCTGGACTCTTGCATCTACCAGGTCACACATTTGATAATTTACTGCTGGTATAAAACAGTTAATATGCTGATTTGTTATTACTGCAAAAAAAAAAAAAAGCTGCAGTTGGTGCAATATATTAATATATAAAGCACAAACTGTGTCAAATAGGGAAAACACGCAAATTATTCATGGAACAACTCACATCAACACACTCTTTATAAAACTAAGAGCTACTTCAGAAAAACACTTCACCTCACATGTCACTTTTAAACATTGAAAAACTATTGTCCAGTCTTTAGAGGTAGGACAGAGAACAGATGTCCTTTCTTCAGCCTACTACAGCAGTTTCCTTTAGGTTGTAACATCAGAGTCAAACAGAGTTGCTCCTGCAGCTCAGAGGCACAGATGTTCGAGACATTTCCATGTGCACGGTGGACATCGGAAACCGTTCACACTCATCTTCTGCTGAGTGGCAGCGGCAGTGCATCAACACCTCTCTCACCTCCTGCCGAAAGTTGGAGTTGAGGAAGCCATAGATGATGGGGTTGATGCAAGTGGAGGACATGGCCAGCAGATGGCAGAGAGAGAACAGCAGGTTGTGGTGGCAGACAGGCAGAGCCTCCTGGTTCCAGTCTGATACCACGTTGAAGATAGTGAGCGGCAGCCAGCAGAGAGCAAAGGCTGTGATGAGGGCGACCAGCATGATGTTGATTCTGCGGCTGTTGGTCATGCGGTGGTTCTCTGGGGTCCTGGCTCGATCTAACATGTCTTTGCGGTGCCGTAGCCTCACAAAAACTCTAACATAGCAGAGCAGGACCAACAAGAGTGGGCCACAGTACTGGAAAAGCAGGAGCCATGTGGTGTAGGCGAGCCTGTGGTGCTGGGAAGGCCAGTGCTCCAGACAGGCCTCCATATGTGGAGAGGTGGCGACATAGGAAAAGAGAGTTCGGTATGCGTTTGGAGGGGAGGATGAGTTTTTGAAAGTGTAGGAAAGAGAGAAAGGTGGAGATGCATTGAGATAAGTCTGAGGGGATACCTGTTGATGGAAAGGAGACTGAGGCAGGACCACATTGGTGTAGGGATCACTTGTGAGGAGCTGAAAGGCCAAGAAAGGCGAAGAGGTGAGTCCAGCCAGAATCCAAATCACAACAACCACAATATAGGCTTGAGGGATGCTTGGTTTCCATCCAGAGGGGTTAATGATGAGCTGATGTCTTTCTAAAGCAATGAAAACCAGAGACAGCGCTGACACGGTCACAGAAACACACTGGATAAACGGCACCAGGCGGCACAACAGCGATCCGAACACCCAGTGATCCATGAGTGTGTATATGACAGTGAAGGGAAGGCAGAAGACGCACACCAGGATGTCAGAGAATGACAGGTTGCAAATAAAAATGCCGGTGACATTGACTTTCTCTCTGCGTCGGGTGATAATGCAAATAAGGCCAATGTTCCCCAGCAGCCCCAGCACCATTGTGAGACTGTACCAAGCCACCAGACACACCACAAGGAGAGAAGACATGTGGCAGAGCTCATCATGGCCGAGGACAGCCAGGTCTGACAGGAGATGAGTTTTATTCTCCAACCACTCCTGCACCGACTCGTGACTGTTTCTTCCCTCCTCCCATGGCAGGTTGCGCAGCGTGGCGGAGGTGTTGAAGGGCAGAAGAGGAGCTGTCGACGCTGGAGAAGGCTGGCTTGTGTTGCCACTCAAGGACATGTCACCAGGACTTCAGTGTCACCAGCCCCCAGGATCAAACTGTCCATCCCCACCCTGTGAAAACATGCATCTGACACCAAGACAGAGAGAACACAGAGGGAGACTAAAGTGAATCATGTGCAGAGCAGCTTGCATAGGATTACAAATCTGTTAGAGAAGAATTGATATAGTTATCCCTTGAGAGGCACAAAGTAAGGAAAGGTAGAGATCCTTTGGCTGGAAGAAATAAAATCAAGTATGTTTGCTTAAAGATAGGAGGGAAATGTATAAGGCTTTTTTAATTTACTTACAGGGAAGGCAATTTATTCTACATGCACTCATTTCGAATGTTGGGCAGTAATGGCGGCACAAATAGCAGTGCCGCCATTACTGCCCATTACTCTCTGTTGCTTGGTTTTAGCATTGCTATTTTCTGAGTCAATGGTTTTTCAGTAACGGAGTAGTACTCTGTGACAACACTGACCAATCTTCCAGTTGATGTCTGTGGCATTCCTGATGCTGGCAAATGTGCAAGCACGCTGGCATGAGTTCGCCTAACAGGAGGACACACAAGCCTGTGATTCTCGGATGAACTGACATAACCAATACCTAACAATGCAAGTGCAGTCTGCCAACATGCTGGCAACTTGCAAGTTTGACACTGTAAGTGTGGATGGTGTTGCAGGTAGAGATGTCTGATCAGTGTTACCTTTGTGGTCGACTGATGTTTTGCTCCTGCTGCACATTAGTTCTGTGTAAGATGAAGAATCTCTGGCTCCAAGGTAAGTCACTGTGCATGTTTCTACTCACCAGCTTTCCACATCAGTTCAATGATAAACCAAATTAAGCTAGGTCAATAAAACCAGTCATTTAGCAATAAAACGCATTAAGTTAATTTTCTTTAGTTAGTCAAAATTTTAGATATAGCTTATCATTTCATTACAGAACATTCACATTCGCTTACTATAACAGCTTGATAACCTTGATGTGGCTAAGCTACTTTGGCCATGTCACTGTAGCTTAGCATGCTGCATTTGTCTCAAGGGTAGCTACAGTGTGGTGGAGCTATTTAATGTATAGGTTCAGGTATTAAAAAGTATAATTGTCGGTCTTGTTGCTGATGATCTTTGCTTTTATAAGTCATAAAGAGGCACAAATCTGTTTCGAACCAACCCAATGAGTCTTGGAAATGCGGCTGTGATGTTTTTTTTAATTCAGATTTCAAGGCCCTGATTGTAAAGGCACTCTATGGATACGTTTACTGACTGGGATTAGACAAATAAACCTTTTTATAGGTGTTTTTGATGGTTGATGTGCAGGAGTTTTCTTGCAATTTTTAATGGACTGATTTCTCTTCCACCCTTTCTTTTGAAATAGACCTTTCAAGTTTTTTTTGCTACAACTACAAACAAAAAAGTGCTTAATTGAAAGGAAAAAAACTGCAGTCCAAATAGTTGATTTTAATGTAAGTCCCGCCTCTGATAAGACAAAAGGCAGACCATGATTTAGTATTTTGTTGACCAACAGGGGATGGCTACCAACATTTCAAGGTGGGCCCTGGCCCTCGTCTGATTCCAGCACCCGCATTAGGTTTACATTTTTGGATTTACATTTTTGTGTTTCAGTGAGATAATACATTTTTGGCTGGATTGGCATGAAATGTGTCTCAGATCTCCACGCTCCTCAAAGAATACTTTGTTATGATCTTGGAGATCCTCTGAATTCTCCATTTGGGCCATCATGACGTCAACATTTTAATTTAAGTTCAAAGTTCAATACTTTCTATTATGACTCAATGTGTTGTGTTTTGTTTTGTTTAACTAGCAGAGCAAGCAAACTTAACACAATGGGGAACATGTTGAACAACAAATAGTGCAATCAAATTTTACTAAGCACTACAACAGTTGCATGAATTAATTTAATGATAGTAATAATCACTCTATTCTCTTCCTCTAACCATTTTAAGGTCTCAGCTTTGTCAGTTCTCCTCCCAGAAATGGGACAAACGGATCCTTCAGTCAGGTTTGAAGACTGAACATAATAGCCTAATGACAATAAAATTACTGAGCATACATCTGAGCAGACTTCTTCCTTTCATTCACACAATAAACAATGTAGTATGTCTCAGTGAAAGGGCATGACAATGTCAGGATCCTAAAAATGGATTCTGAAACCTCTGCCGTGTTGAAAACAAGCCTGTCATTTCCCATTAACCACACACACACTTAGCTACCAGTCCCTTCACACTGCATCATTTCTAACCTGCTCTGTCAGTGTGATGAGTGAGCTGCAGGCAGGGTGGCACAGAATTGATCCTCCTTTGTTCATTGGAAAGAAAAGTGTAATGTCACCAGCAACCAGATGTTGGAAATCAGCTGGAAGACAGCAGGTGAACCACAAACACCAGGAGGGAAAAAAGCGGGAATTACCAATTAGTGGTAAAATTTGAGCCTGTAATGTTACGGTGAGATGGCACTGAAGGATCCAGTGTGTCACGATGATCTTCTCCTCTATAGCAAAATGTCTCCCAGATAAGGATCATTATGACCTGGTGCATCATATTCTTCCTTTCTTCCTCGCTGAAGTGTCCTCCAGCTCAGAGAAAACCGCCTTCTCTAAATGTCAGTTACCATGAACCAGTTCCACCTCGATTCTCATGTTTGTATTTTTCTGAGAAAAGCTGTAGTATAATGTATCATAGATTTTTATTTACCTACCTTTTTACCCATATTCTCAACATTTCTTTTTTTGTCACAGTCCAAGGCAGTGTTTCTTCACAATATAAGGATGGGAATATACATACTTCATACAGATTTCCTTGCAATGTAATGTGAAATATCCTTCTATAATGCATGGAAACTAGAATCTAGAGGCTTTAGTTGTAAGCAGTTCTGCAAGATTGATATGTTTTTGAATGAAAAAGAGGGTTCCTAGATTGTGAAAATCCACCCTTTAAATTCCCCTCTGTGCAGTTTCATGCAAAATATATTCCCTACAATATGCATACTCTATCCCAAGAGTTGGTTTAATTGCTTTTAATAACATTGTTAAAATCAACTTTTTTCTTATTGCACACCACCTGAGCTATTAGTCAACGTTTCCAGTTATGAGAAACCATCAATTTAGAATCATTTCGCACAATATCCAAAACTCAAAGACAACATTTTTCTGTTTGTGCATGCTCAGTCTGTCTATTCAGAGACAATTTCCTCCCTCCTTCCTCCTGCATGTGGAGAAGCAGGCTGAGAGGCTGCATAACGCGCACAACCTGAGATGATGACCCGAGCCTCATTATGCACTGCCAAGGCTGTCAGGGACTGTGCGGATGGTTCCTAACGAGACATTATCACCACCAGAGCTGTCAGCAGACAATGTTTTTTTCCTTTCCCACATTGCCACATAATAAATAGAACATTCATGCAAATCAGTTTCATCAATGCTCCATAGTTTACAGTTTTTCCCCAGTTTTTATTTCTGCAGGCTCCTTTTGCTTGAATACATAATTAAAACTCATTTTTAATTATAGAATATTACAAGAGACCTGCAAATCACTTACAACACACACTGCATACATTTTAGAACTGATAAATATACTGATAAATATAAATAAGTAGGTAGAATATAACGGCTGTCCATGTCAGAGATCATTATTTTGTACAGAAGATCATTACAGTGCATAATATAAAGCACTCACGTGGGTGGTGGGCAGTGTGGAGTGTCTCTTTGAAGCCAAGATGATAAAGAAAACGACTCTGACCAGGTGCGAATCCACCGAAAGGAGAGTTGGAGACAGAGCTGAGCATCACAACCAGCAGAATGTTTCTGTGAGCACTGAGGGAAGCAGCGCTGATATTTGGTTGAGAGCCTTTTGGTTGCCAGAGACCCTCTGAGCACTGAGCTCTGCTGTCACACAGTGGTAGATTAACCCTATTACATCCTGAAAGTGACACCTGCTGTAAGAGCTTCTATAATGCATGTAAATTGACAAGAAGCACTGGTGTCGGAGAAAGATTTCATTTTTTATATACAACAAATAATGATAAAAAGACAGAACGACAAAGGGAAAGCTTGACAAGTCTTTGTTTATTGGTTGTTCACTGGATGGAAACACCATGTATTTCAAGTTTGGGCTCATGTGCCAAACATGATTACTGACTAATCAGAGATCACTTAACGATATGTTGAATTGGACAAGGTTTTGTCTTGTCCGACTTCAGCACCAGCTTGACAGCGCAGGTCTTCTTGTCCACCTCCAGCCTGCAGATTGGTGGCAGGGAGTGCGCACTTGGGAACCTTAAAGGCAAAGAAAAGCAGTTTAAAGTAATAAGAAGAAACTATTAAATGGAAATGCAAAAAAACTGCCAGCAACCTGTTGCAACACAGCCTAAATAGTTTCTTTAACTCAGGTGCGCCTCTGACAATCTAATGCACTTCAATAGTTTACAACATGTGACTAAAATTGTCTATTACCCAGCTGTGTTTAATACTTGATTCTGATTGGTCAAAACCCCACAACAATGGTGATAAATTGTCAACAGTCAAGTGTTGCCCGGGTTCACCCGATTCCACAAGTCAAAACAAATCAATCTGTGGAAAGGAGATAATTTCACCTCTGCGTGTTGACACTGTGGCCAGCGGCGGTTCTGGGGAGGGGCCAACAGGGGCCAGTGCCCCTGTAAAACTGAACCTGGACCACCCTGTGGCCCCCCCTCCACACCAAACAAATATTATACAATAAAAAAAGCTTCGGTATCGCGCCGATGTTACAGGCAGAACACATGCGTGTGGCACTTGGTTCCAGTCCCTTAGAGCGCTAAGGGACTCATGTTGAGTGTAAACAACCAAACAGCTGCTGTCAGTCTGCATTTTGATATAGTACACAGGAGTATATATGTCTAGTTTATAGGGATGCACTGATGTTTTGCCAGTTTGTTCTCAGCCGGTCCTCGCCCTTCTCAGTCTCTTTTGTCAGGGTTGAATGTGTCCCTCTGACAACACCCTTGGCCCCAGCCTGGGCCCCCCGAGTAAAATTGGTCTAGAACCGCCACTGACTGTGGTAAAATCTTTGGAATCAGATTCTAAATGAGCAAGGAACATGAAGGATATTGCCATAACAGAGTTTTGCACCAAGGTCCTGGTTAAGCCAAACAAGAAAATGAGAAGCCATTAAGAAAACAAAAAAGAAAATCAAGTGGCGATGGAAGTGAAAAGACACAAGGAGCTGAGTGGAGGAGACGTTGACTAAATTGAAGAAGACCGACACAAAGTAAACACTAAACGATGCGCGGCAGGGTGAGTTAAATAGGCAGAGGACTGACGGAGTGAAAAGAAAATGTTAAAAGACTTAAAAGTTACAGGGCTGAATACTTAAATCAGGTTTTGGTGTTATTTTATGAATCAGTTCAAAATGCCAGCAGAAAAACAGTAACGTTTAGAACTCAAAAGAAGGCTGATAAGAGTAAATTTTTGCTATATGATGATATATGGAGATGTGGAATGGGGAGGAATGAAATCATTGAAAATCAAGAAAAGCATCTGTAAATCCAATTTTCATTAACAGGTTTATTTAGTTGGTTTAGTTTGTTATGTAGATTAGAGCCGACACAGAGGGAGACAAGACACCTCTGCTTTATGAAAGGGTCCTGCGAATCCTGTCTGGAGTCCAAACCCCATAACCGCCGTTCACTATACATCATCCCTTACATGAATGTGGTGACTAAGAGAGTCAGTTTAGATGTGCAATTGATTCAAAGAGCTATGAGCAGGGGTCAGATATAAGAATAAGAATGAGATTATGAATAAGAATATGAATAAGAATAAATGTTATTGGTCATAAAAGATGCATTTAGTCAAAGCATAAATATCTTACATGTCACAGCACACTGAGCCTAAAGGTAAGCAGATGCATGACTTGCAATCATGGTCCCATTGATCACCAAAGCTATACTTCTTTCCGGCAAAACTACATCCTAGAGGAAAAGAAGAAACAAACACAGTTCAGAGCAGCTTTAGAACTTCTTATCAAACTTGAATGCTTTTAAAGCAGTGTGTTGTGGTTGGTGAGAGTAGATGTGGGCAATGGTTTGGACAAGACAGACAAGAAGGACTGAATTTACCCAACAAAACAGAAGTTTTCACTCCCGCAGATCTGCTCCGTTTTTCGATCATACTATTTCCATTTAAATCACGACAACTCACCCTTTGGAAAAAAAGGAGGACGATGCCTGAGTCTTAATCCCTTTACTGTGCACTCAGAGTGACACAGGACGACCAACCCCAGCAGGACAACAAAGACATGGAGTGAAGCCTGAAAGACCAAATAAAAGACAGCTGAGAGCACAATGCGTGTTCTGTGGTATCCTCAGTGTATTTCTGCATTTGTCCGAAATTAACTTCATCCAAACATTTCTAGATCCACTTCACTTTGGAAGATCTTTTTCCTGTCTCACCATGTTTACGTGAACAGCGGCTAGTATAATGTAAAATCCACAGTGGGGTAACACAGTATTTAAAGGTCAGCATGGTTTAATATGTAACTTAATGTATCAGTGTTTGGTTCATTTGTCAGATGCAATCAAGTAAAGATGCAAACACAGTAAATCATGATTTAACTTGATGTAATATAAGAATAATCTAGATCAACTTTTCAGATCTTTGTTGTAGACATTTTACACGATGCAGCAGAGCTGTAATGAGGCTTCTAGATAGTTTACAACTGTTTAATTGTATCTGGAATATTTATGTTCACATAAGAGCAGCAGTCAATATATGAAAGAATCCTGTCAGATCAATACTCCCTGTAAATAAACATGTAAATATACAATGCAACAATTCTCCAAGCAGAATTCACATATTTTTATTTATTTTTTTACTTAACTATCACCTACATATACTATTTTTTAAATGTAAAACTACCTCTGCACTACTCATCACTGCACTTTTGTCATATTATGTTAGCCTGTACATACTAGTAATGCCTATTTGTTGTTCTTTTTGTGTTCATAGTTGATGTTATTATTATTATATATACTTTTTTTTAATTTATTTGTCTGCCTTATTCTAATGCCTTGTACAAAGAGAACACAGTTTACCAAGTCAAATTCCTTGTGTGTTCAAGCATACCTGGCCAATAAAGCTGATTCTGATTCTGATTCTGATTCTGATTCTGAATCACACTTCATAGTGTTCACTGCCCTGCTATTTTTTTAAATTTAGTTTTAAATGCTGATATACCACCATCTCATCATGTCTTCTACCATTACAGATGATAAATTATGAAATTTGGAGACATGCACGTAACTTTAAATTGAGTCTTGCAATACGTTTCTGAAGTACACTTACCTTTTAGCCAGAACTATACTTTACACAGCAACACTACAATGAACTGAACTAAACTCAATTTACAGTTGTACGTCTATTCTAATCTAATCTAATCTAATCTAATCTAATCTAATCTAATCTAATCAACCTATAGCTTTATGTTCACAAAAAAAAATATGACTAAATTAGCTAAAGTCAGAAAACAATAACTGCAAGGTTCAAGATACGTACTATTGTTAGGTGTGATGGGCTCAGCTTTCAGGAGGCTGATGTGTCAGAGGAGTTCCCGATGGAGTCTTTATATTAACAGTGGCATCCCTGCATGTCTGTGATCAAGTTTAAACAGTGATGCAACTGTTGCTTTAAGATATTTGTTTTAAGGTGGGAAGCAGCTATATATGTATGTTGATGAAGGTTAAAATCATCGCATGTTGCTGAATCATAAAATCAAGGTCAAGACCAAGGTCAAGGCAGTCTTTCTTATCCCTGTGAACCTCATCCAGGTATCTGGGATAATATGACTCAAGGAAGCAGAATGTCTCTTATAGTTCATAACGTGTTCTCCATTTTATTCAACAAATGAACACAAAACAGAGAAAGCAGCTGAGGAAGTCGTCAGTCTGAAATACAAGAAACTGTTTTCCTCATGTGTAAACTTTTATTGCTGAGCCAAAAGGCAGAGATAGATTACCTGCATCGCAAGAGGAGCCACAAACTGTAAACAATTATTTAGGAGACACAGTTTGAATCAATGACATAGTAAACATACATTCTTTATCAACACCTGCAGTGAAATAAGGCAGCTTTTGTACCGTGCAACAGAAAAAACTCTGAACAATAAAGCTTCAACAACATTAAAGTTGATATTTTCCCCTTCTCATCACATAATTGAAATAGAAAAACATAAAAACATAAAACAGTATCAAATTAAGAATTAAGACGTTATTATAGGCTGAAATAAATGTTCATATATTTGGTTAATTTCTGAAAGTAGACGGCTCGATGGTGACTCAAACTTTCTGTGAACTTTTAAACAGGAAAGTGTTTTGGGGTTAGTGAGGGTGGAAAAAACGGAGCACTTCAACAGATAACAGGATGTCGAAAAAAAAAAGGTGTCCAATCTCTTTGCAGTTATACAACATAGTAACTGTCACCATTACAACACCACAACATTTGCAGCCTGTGAACTTAAAGAACCCCCAAAGTGGAACACACCTGACAAAGATAATTATTTAAAACACACTCTCAGAGGAAATGATGTGTAACTGGAGCATCATGTCCTGAAAATGAACGTCATTTCTTTGTTTCACTTGGCAGCTTGCAGTTTATAATTTAAAGGAAATGTTTGATGACTTTGGAAATACACACATTTGCATACTAGCCGGCAGTTGGATGAGGATTAACATCACTTTCATGTCTGTACGGTAAATATTATCCCAATGCCAGCAGCCAGTCAGCTTAGCTTAGCATAAAGACTGGAAGCATGGGGGAACAGCTAGCTGGGCTTTGTTTGACGATCCATTAGCTCCTTTACGGTTCACTAACCTGCACAAATTTATTTTAAACAAAATGTAAAGGTTAATGTGATGAGGTACCTCTCTGATGACAGCAAAATTGATGTTGTCGTGTTGCTAACACCACAGACGGTCTTTACACAATGATTTTTTATGCGTGGCCAGCTTCAGCTGTGTACTAAAGGTTATTTTCTTACTTTAATATTTGCTGATTGTCTGGTGGGACTGTCCCTTATGTCACCCCAAAATCCTGAACAATGATTGGTTGTTCAGCGGATCAGAGGTAGAACCATGCTCACATAAACTTTACTGACTGTGTTGCAGCAGGTTGCTAACATCTTTTGTGGCATACATTTTCTCTTGTTGGAACTTAAAACTTTTACTTTGGATGCACATCTTTTTTTTTAGGTGCTTAAATAACCAAGCATGGAAGAAATATATTTTGCCACTCTATTGTGATAATTATATATTAAAATACTAACAATATCTAATGCACCATCTGTGTGATACCTTTTCATTGCAGAGATGTTTAGTGGAAACAGAAATGTGTTGAACAATGTCAAATAAATTATATTTAAACATGTTTGTGCATCCCCCATCCTGTATCAGTGAGTGCTCCAGTTTGGCCACCCCAGCCTAAAAAATCCAGACGCTCCCCTGCCAACCAGTCTTTATGTCTACCTGTCTAACTTCTTAAAATGTCAAACTACTCCTCTTAACATATAAATTAGTGTAAAAATAAAGATCAACCATTCATACAAATAGAGAGGACAATCTCCCTCATAATAAACTTTAACCTTCCAAAGACAGGAAGCAGCATTTCAAGTAAAAAGTGTATCATTTGGTTTCAACTGTGCAGTCGATGCATGTTGCTGCTGCAAATCTTAAAAGCATATTTCTATCCAATCAGAGTTTTCATGAAGACAGGTTTGTTGAAGGGCCAGTGATACTGGTTGGGGACCGGTCCGTTCACATTGCACTCAAAAAAGGAGAACATGGGGAACCAAATGCGCGCCCTCCGGCTGTGCTGATAGGCCCGAGTGTTGGCCAAGGTGTGGTAGTAGAGGAAAAGACGAGTGGTGATGTAGAAAGCGATGAACACGTCGATGGAGTAGTGCTCGTGAGCTGCCAGGATGAAGAAAATTCCAAATAGGTTTAACACCCAGGAGATGGTGTGGATCATGTTCCAGGTCCGTGGAGTGTCTGAAATACAACAGAATCAATGATGGATGAATATGTTGATTTTATTAATTGACTAAAACTCATAACATTCATTTGTAATTTCTTTGTGAAGGTAGATTTCCCGTTTCTACGTTAACATATCGCTAATGGTTATTTCTTTCTCTTCACCTGACCAAAGTCTATGTTCACACACACAGTAGCCTTCTCTTCACCTTGTTTCCTCTCACTTCTCTTTTCCATACACACACCTTCACCTCTGCACCCATCCTGTCTCTGTTTGTCTCTCCTTTGTGATAACTGTGTTGACTGTCTTTATCAGAGGTGTTTTAAAAGTCCTCAAAGTTGAAGTCTTTCACTCACATCACACAGAAGCTGCATTGAAGAGGCTTTAGTGTTTATAACACAGCAATTAAAAAGATTGAAAGCATTGTTTTTTCAGAATTTAGAGGCAACAGTGGAGGGAGAGGCTGCACATTATTCAAGCATGTACAGGAGAGATGTATAACATGATATCTGTGCGTATATGAGTTATAACCATCTGATGTTGAGGAGAACAACTAAAATGAACGGTTCATCCTAAAGCAGAGTAAATTAAATATATAGATGCATGTCCACTCAGAACCTTGGGGTTTTTCTACTGCTCATATCTAAAATGTTCACTCAAGGAGCACCGCTTAAGCTCAGCAGCTAAAGTGCGCACCCCATATGCAGAGGTTTCAATCCTTGTCAAATCAGTCAAATAAAAAAAAGTATTGAATAGGAGGAATATTAATGTGGATATCTGAAATTCTATTTTTGACAGATGTCTATAATAAATATCTGATCCTGCTATCCTGTCTGTGAATCGTGTTTTTAAAATTCTACTTGCAAAAGGAAGGGTTTCAGGAAAGGTACAAGGCTCTACATGGCTTATATATCCATCATGGATGGTGTTTCACTCATGGTTGAATGATAAATCTGCTTTAACTGTTTCATGCATATTTTTTTCTCAATGTTAATTGATCAAAATAAATGTGTTATTTTTGCAGCTCTGATAAATACTTACATTCAGTCACGAAGAAATTGAGCAACGTGATAACAACAGTGTGTCCACTGAACATGTAGTCTCCACACGTTTGGACGCCCGTCAACGTCATTCCAAACCCGCTCCAGATCGCCAGCGCCCTCTGGATCTTTCCCAAAGTGTCACCGTACGTCTGAGGAACATTAGACACAGTTATCAGTCAGAGGCAGCTGGTCAGCAGTGAGCTGGGATTACTGAGCCAGCAATAACATGTCACCCTCTAATGTCATCACTCCATGCCTAAAAAAAGGAAACACTTCTCTGTATCTAATCTGCGAATTATCTCATGTGTAAATCCCACCTTGCTGGCACACTTTAAGTGCTGTCCAGGCACTGAGAGCGAGGTGACAAACATGGTGCAACAACGCAGCAGAAACACAGTGCCCATTAAAGAACACAACCGTCTGAAGAGGATCGACCTGAAACAGAAACATTCACATCAGTACTGCAAACAAACATCAAGGTTAGGAAACATTAAAGAACATTTACCTCTGTAAAACACATTTTAGGTGTCTGTCCTTGAAAACTTTAACCTACTCCCATGAATGTCTGAAATACTTTATCAATCCCAAAGGGGAAATTAAATATTTTTCTTGAGTGAACATGCTTCACACACTCAGGCTGAAATTTACACACACATGCACAAACAGTATCCTCTATGGTTATGCACTCATGGAGAGATGTCAGAGTGAGAGGGAGCACCTCAAGCAAACCTTGGCAGTGCCCAGGAAGTCAGCTGTCATCTCCCCAGCTACCAGTCTCAATTTCTAAGCTTGGTCTGTACATGGATTTGAACCAGTGACCCGTTTCTTCATACCATAAGTCCCTATAGACTAAGCCACAAATATTAACACAGATATCTATGCTATCTCCTCCTCACATTTTTTCTGAACACGCTTCATACTTCAGATTTTAGGCACTATAGGATAAAAGACATCCAATGCGTTTTCAACCAAAGTGGACGTGACAGTACACATAGATAAGAGGCTTCCTTTGTGTTCCCTTCAGTGTAAATCACTCATGACATCCTCTTGATGTAACATGATGAAAACAACAGAAAACTGTACTAGGCGCGTGTAATGTGAGAGAAATATGCATTGTGTCATTTTCTTTACACTCAATGAAAATGGCACCAGAGAATCTGTGGGAAACTGATAGCTTGAGTAACATCTGATTGGATCACAATAGTGTGAAAGCATGGCTATTATATGTTCTCAGGCCTCCATTCGACAGGTAAAGTGCACTAGTGCTGGGCAAGAAAGCATCACTTTTATCTGCAGACCCACTTAAGTAAAGAAAGTCTGTTCCCAGACTTCTCTGAGCATGTGCATTAATATAGAAACACAATCAACATACTGGCATGAGTAGTCCTTTGTTTCTTAAGCTTGATTTTGTCTTTCTGCACATATGATTATAACACAGTAATGGTACAGCTGCACTGTGGACTACCTGTGTTTGTGGAGGAGCAGGATCAACATAAACATGTAACACAGGATGAGACCACAGGCTTCAGCCATTGCAAAAGCCCAGGGGATTCTGGGAACACTGAAAGAGAACAAGAACATGCATGTCAGCCAGTATAGATTAGATATGAGCGCAGAAGAATGTGTACATGAACTATGGACTTATACCTGTCCAGGAATATGTCAGGCAGCGGTGGGTATGTCGTCGTGTCCGGGACTCGCTCGTGTACGATGACCATGACAAAAGATGTGAAACCAAAAACTAAAAACACATAAAAGGCACTCATGACTGTTTTCCACACCTCTGGGTCCAATCTACCTGCCAGGTGCTGCCTACACCTCCCATTAGAGTGTATATGACAAAGTGCAGCTCCTGAATCAAATCCAGATCTGTCTCCATTCCTCAGTCTCAGCTCAGTCCCATTACACGTATGATTTCCTCCATTATACCTCCTGTTGGCTCTGTCGCAGCTCCACTCCACCCCTCCACTGTCCACTTGAGGATGTCTGTCCGTAAGCTGCAAACCCAGCTCCTCCAGCTGGTTCTGGTTCTGTCTCTGGAGCCGGCGCAGGGCGATGTTCAGCCTCTTGATGTCTCCCAGCACAGTGAGGCCAAGCGGGGGTCCTCGCAGGTCGGCCTCAGTCAGAGCCAGCAGTGCGAGGCCGTCAAGGCGGTGCTGGGTGCACAATAACTCCACGTACTCCCCAAAGCCTTCCTCCTTCAGCCACTGAGCCACCTGCTTACAGCTCCAGGTGCTCACACTGTCCTCTGATGGAGCCATGACACTGCATGAATGAAGAGGATTGATTTAAGTACAGGGAGAAAGTGAAGTCCTGATTAAAACTAACTTTGACCTATGAGTGCATCTTTCTCCAGAGTACTTTCACCTCTTGATTTCATCACTTTCTTTGTCACTTTCAGTCGTTTTGTTTGTATGAAAACTCACCTATTCACCTAATCAGTTTGCATGTTTTTGAGCACAACAGCTTGTGATAAAGGGAAGGGCTGCAACAAGCCAGAATTTCAATAATTGATTTACCTCAATTCATCTATTTTTCTGTTGGTAGATAAAATGTTAGGAAAAAAAAAAATCAAATAATTTTTCCAGAGTCTAAGAGGACGTATTTCATTGTCTGCTTTTGTTCCATCAGTTGTCTAAACCTCAAACATTCAGATTTAAATGAAACAGAAAACATTCAAAATCATGAAACCTTTATTCTTCCTCTGAACTGTTTGTTCAAACTTTGAACTTTTGTTTGATTAACTTTTTGTCAACAGTCTCTGACTCATGATTATTTACACTAACTGATCTGGATGTAACATTTTACACTCACTGACAATAATCTGACAACAGAATACAAAAAGGAAACAGCAGCACACACCATCATTCAACAATCCGACAAACCCATTAACATTTATAAAACTAGTGATGACACGATGAGTGAATTCATGGATGAAGAAATATCAGAAAACACAGAACTAACATGATGATGTTTTAAATGTCTGATTGAGTCTGATGTTCAAGTAACTCAAAACAATCTTTTGTGTCAGCTCCTCAAACGTGATATTTTTCTCTTTCATATCATGAAAACTCTTTTTATTTAGACTGTTGTTTGGACAAAATACTTTATTAAGACATCACCAGGGAACCGGGGACTGATGTTTTTTTTTTAATGTTGTTATTTCATGGACTTACTGACAGATCAGTGATAAGAACTTTAAAAAGGAGCTGAAATCTCAACATTTACATTTTCTTGACAAGAAGAAATCATTGAAGAACAAAACTGGATTACTCTTTACTCTAACAGTCACCGGAGCATGCTATGAAGGCGTGCATGTGGCAGAAGTGACACAACAGGGATGCAGGTCCGTGTGGAGTAATCTGCTGTTTGAGCTCTTATTGGACGTGACCTGGCACCACACATTGCAGAACACTCAGAGTTATTTCATCAGCTGCTTTCAGGTCTGAGACTGAACAGTAGAGAACAGTTTAACTAACACTGATCTCTATAGACCAGGCCATGTTTTCTGTCAAACATAAAGAAAATAGAAAGAACTCAACCTAACTGAGAGTGGGCGTCCTCTTTGTTGCAATGCAGTCATTTCATGGTTAGAATAAATAAATAAACAGCGAGTCACTAACCCTCTGAGGTTTACAAAAACAAGCAGTCAGCTCCTCTCCCACCACAGATAGACTCAGGTACTAATGACACTCTGTCTCACGCTCATGTTTTCATTTCATCTTTAACCTTGGACCCTCTGATAAGCTCCTTCTGTCCTCCTCTCTGCTCCAAAGGTCTGTCACCCTCAAACAGCTCACCTGTACTTCTGTAACCTGCTGAACGTGAGCGATACAAGCTGATTGAACAGCAGATACAGACTGACAATTAGACCAGTAAGCAGATTTTCAGTTATCAGTAATTACAGCACTGCAGTAAGAAGTCCAGGGAGGAGTATTACTAACTAATGAGAAGTGTCTGAGGTATGTATTCTTAAAACAGAAATGATCTATAAAGTTCCTCTCTGACTGGAAACTAATAACTGTTTCACATCCACTATCGAAATCACAGGTTTCATCACTATGGAACATGTTATTGTTTCTTAGATTAATAAATCACTATACAATAATAATAATAATAATAATAATAATAATAATAATAATAATAATAATATTTACAGAACACTTTTCAAAATCTGCATTACAAAGTGCTTCACAATGCATCACAAGGACAAGTAAAAATTAATTTTAAATGGATCATCCATGCATGAACCATTGCTATTAAAAGAAAACATTAATAATAATAATAATAATAATAATAATAATAATAATAATAATAATAATAATAATAAATTAATACATACTAATTTTAAACCTTGTATCTGATATCACAGAGTCTGCCAATTTTTGTTCTTTTTCAAGTTGTTTTTGGGCATCTTTTGCCTTCTTAGATAGGACAGCTGAAGAAAGACAGGAAACGTGGGGAGTGAAGAGTTTAGGAAGACATGCAGCAAAGGGTCACGGCCTGTAGTTGAACCAGCGACCGCTGTGACGAGGACTACAGCCTCTGTATAACGGGCATGTGCTTGAACCAGCAGGCCAAACAGCGTTCCTCAATAAACTATTTTGATTTGACACAATAAAGCAGCCTGGGGTCAATATGAGAGGTAATAGTAATAGCCTGATTACTACAACCATCTACATCTCTATCAACTCACCAAAAACATCTGATAACTTAATTACTGAACTTTACCAGACATTTGAATGAAATACAAGTAAAAGATATATTGCTCTGTCGGCAAGATTAACCTTTTCAGCATAATATTAAAGAAGTTCATCTTTTATTTAAGCTACCAAAAGTAACTTTCATTAGTGTTGATTTTGGCAACCCTGTGGACAAATAATTACAGCTTATCCCTCTGCTCATCTTGTTCCATACATGCAAAGTTAATATTTTCCAAAATGAAATTGAAAATGTAAAGAAAGGCTGTTCATCATCTGGTCTGACATCTACCCCTCTCGCAGCAGTTTCAGACATTAAAAATGAGACAATAGAAATATCTAATCTGGTCTCTGGTGGTCTTGTTTGCTTTTTATGTCATTTAGACGCAGAAATGTCAACTTTGGTCTCTGGTCAACCAAAACTCCTCACAGCTTGAAATATAGTCATTCATATAAAGGTATTATACACTTTAATCAAACTCTTTTCAGAATATTGTCAATATTTTGGTGGAAAACTATCAAACTGGCATATCATACCCATCACAATATCATTGTGACACTTATATTGTCTTCTCACTGTAAGTGTTGTTAAATGAAACAGTGTTTGTGACGTACTTGAGTGAAATGATCACTTAAAGTTGATCTATTTTTAACTATCATACCTATTAAGACATCACCATGCTGACACCAGCATAATGTTTCAAACAAACCAGGAGACTGGATTGACTGAACAACTTCAGGTTGGTGCCAAAACCTTCAAATGATGTTCAAATAGACTAACGTTTGTCATATGCTGTCAGTAACCATACTCTGTCTAGCTGCCAGTAGAGGATCAGTAAAGAACAATAACAATGAGACTAAAGTAATCAATATTCAAAGTCTGAGAGCTAACTCACCTGTGTGTTTCCGCTCCGTCCCCTCAGAGGAATAAGTTATTTTTAAACGAGCCTCTAGATTTTACTGGCATGGTCAGGCTCTGGCTTTACTTGGAGATTCATAAGTGTCCTGTCAGCTTGTTTGGCCGGCTTACAGTGAGTCACACTGCGCGCTGACACACAGCTGTGTGTGTGAGAGAAAGCCCCTCAGTGTGTGTGAGATACACTGTTAAACAAAGGGCTCATAGTCTGTTCACTCCAAACAATGAAACGTCACACTTTGGCCTGACATAAACTCTAAAAGGTTAATTTATGTTCTCATGAAGTTTTGAGTTGAAACAATCATTTCTTTACATAAAACAAAAAGTTCAAGCCTACATGTTCAGCTGAGAACAAACTAAGTCAAAGAAAGTACATTCCCATATTTCACAATAACTCTAACAGACTCTCTTAAGCAGATGATGCCTCTCCTTCCTTACCAGAAATCCACTGTCACTGTGCTGTTACAGGGTGTGGATGAGCTGTGTCACAGGAACATTTCATGATCAACATGTTTCTGACAACCAGGCAACCAACCAGGAAGAGAGCAAATAAACAACAGCAGCAAAGAAGAGCTACTGGGTTCAGGTAGGGCTGCTGGTTAAAGCACACTGACATCTGCTGGACACATTTAGGAAGAACCGTCTAAAGGTGTAGTTTCACCACAGGAACTTTTTCAAGGGACCGAGGTCTTTTTGAGGAACTCAGTGTGTTTCCACCACCGTGACAAGGGGCTATATTAAGTTCCAAGGACTTTATTTTACAACAGCTGGGATAGGCTCCAGTATAAACCAGGCGTTATACCTTGGTGGAAACAACAACGAGCTAGAGGAACCCCTTGGACTAAAGTTACTGGGTCATTTTGGTGAAAACTGCTTTTTTGTGTCTCAAGATTCCCCTCTAGAAAAATGTCTTTTTATCAATTTGGTTTTAGTTTGACAAATCAAGAACACACAGATATCTTTAAGTAGTGATGTCGGTGTAAACAAAGTTCCATGAGAAAGTTTGGCAGTGAGTCTGTGTCTAACTGCACCACCTGTTCATGACAGTCAGAGACGGACATCCGCCAAAGCAAAGGCAACAGGGAGCAGTATGATTCATTTATAGAGGATAAATTGACTCATTTTCATCCACTAAGCTTTCAAATGACTGATAGAAAACCAAGCTGTGATAACCAGGACCCTGAGCAGAGAAATGTAAAGGACAAAGACCCTGAAGAGGAGGAAAAGTGCACAGGTGTGACAGAGGATTTAAAAGTGAAGATCCCGTCTCTGCAGGAGCTGGAGGAGGTTTTACATTCAGCTCCACGCTCCTGTCGACACGGAGATGAGGTGTGGCCAAACCTGTATCTTGGAGACATGTGAGTAACCCCTTGATTTCTTTGTGTTAACATGTTTCTAAAACACATGACTAATATATAGTATTTGTGTCAGGTACATGTCTCATGATAAACTGGGGCTCTGGCAGCTCGGCGTCACTCACGTTCTGAACGCATCACATGGGAAACTGTGCTGTAAGGGCACCGACGATTTCTATGGTACCACAGTGAAATACCTTGGAGTCCCAGCCAATGACCTGCCAACATTTGACCTTTCACCTTTTTTCCACCCTGCTGCTGAGTTCATTCACCAGGCTTTGACATCAGGAGGTAACGTCAGCTGCTGCACATATTACCAATAATAGAAAAACACACTTTATTCTCAGTGTCTTTATTCTGATCTCCAGGAAAGGTGCTTGTGCACTGTGCTGTGGGTGTGAGTCGCTCTGCTGCATTGGTCCTAGCCTATCTGATGATTCATCACAACCTCAGTCTTCTTTCATCTGCCCGCTGTGTGCAGCAGAAACGCTGGATTTTCCCAAACAGAGGATTCCTGCGACAGCTTATAGCCCTGGACCGAAAGCTGCAACACGAAGGGTCGAATGAAAGAGAGGGAAGTGAGGAAAAGCTCTAAGTTATGAACACACAGGCCATGTTCTAGCCATAAGTACCAGGAACTTTCAGTCAAAGGATCAGAGGGTATTTTCATCAAAGAACTAAACGGTTACTTGAGCTTGCAATCAGTCTGGTATGAGGGGTCAATTACAATCAGCCGACCCCAACCAGTGGGATAGATCTCTGGCATGATAGAAATTTTAGATGGCTCACAACATACTCTCTCATTGATTCTTCAACTTCAGGACTCTTTTGTACTGATTTCACCTGGGTACAATGGTCAACAGCGCCTGAAAGCACCACAGCAACATGCAGTGTGGTGTCAACAACGGAAATACACTAGCCACAATATTGTGACCATCTATCTAATGGGATACCATATTTTTTGTTGATGGAAACATCTTCTGATGCTAAGCTAGGGCAGTCAGTGATGTTTCCTCAGGTCATCAGGGGATACGGGTCGAACATCAGGCGACCCAGTCGAGGTTGATCAAGCCTAAACTTGTGCCCTTGTAGCATTCTCCCATGAATCAGTTCTCTTGATCCAGAGCCACCGACATTGATCGGACATTCCATCATAAAGTTTATACAAACACAGTGTATGCCAGGTCTAACAGTGTGAGCTTCAAACACACACACACACACACACACACACACACACACACACACACACACACTGCTCAGCAGGCTCCAAAGTTTTCAGTGACATTGTTTGCCTGTTACCACCTCTGATACCGGCTCAGTGGTGGGTGGACATTAACCCATCATTCCACCTCTATGACATGACATCTGAGATATAACAGAGCTGTAACAGTCCCATGTTGGACAGACAATGAAAACTGAGCTTTTCTCCTTCTGACCTTTGCTGCAATTTAATAATTATCTCAGTAGTAAGCAAGACAATGTGTGGGATTGTTTCAAGATTTACAAGAAAAGTCAGATTTTGTTCCTGTTTTTGCAGGGAAATAAATACTTCAGAAATGATCTCATTGCCTGCTACCTAGCTTGTCTTCTTAATGCTGCATGTTCTCAACCAACCAGCTATGGTTAGTCCTGCAAGGCCCAACCTCAGAGTCCCTGTACTTTTATAAAATAGTACCACACAAGAAGTTTTCAGGGGATGCAATGAAGTTCCTGGTACTTATTTTAGACCTTGTTCCCTGCAGGAGAACTGAGTTCTTCCAAACCTTCCTCATTCCTGCTATGGTGACAGAGCTATCAACTTGTTCTTCCTTAGTCAGCAGGAGCCATTATCCTCATGAACACCAAGCAAGGCTGTCTCCATTTGTACCATTTTACTTTACAGTAGAACTGTGGTCACCCGCTCCTCCCCCCATGTGGCCTCAGTGGGCACAGACAGAGTTAGTGTCTTTTACCCCTCTGGGACCTTTTGTCATCAGTGAGCAGAACAATCAATGCAACAGCACCATTAAATAACTCCACATCCAGTCACAGAGAGCACACTGAACACAGGGATCTAATTTTGGAGCCAAATGGCATTCAGACAACCACCTGCTCCCGTCTCTCACTGAGCTGCAGACTGTGGTGGTGAGAGGACCGTGGACACAGACAGACACACACAGGAGCAGTGTGTTAGGGGTCTGCTGCAGGAGCACTGTAAGAATGTCAGGGAGCAAGCAACCACCGAACCTGGCGATCATTAAAGAACTAGAGCGCATCTTGGATTCCTGCACACTGGAGCTCACACCAGTGGATGAAGTCTGGCCCAATCTGTACATAGGAAATGTGTGAGTTTCTCATGTTTGTTACAAGGAAAACTTTCAGATGCTTAATAAAATGATTTATGAGTTAACGTACAAAACAAGTATGAGTGCATCTTGATGCTGTTTCACATTTACTTTTATCTATTCTAATCTTTATTTATGTGTCTTTTCCAGAGCTGTAGCACAGAATAGGAAGACATTACATAAGCTCGGCATCACTCATGTCCTGAACGCAGCTCACTCCAAACAGGGCAGCATCGGAGACCAGAGTTTTTACGGGAACACCTGTATTTACTTTGGCATCCCAGCAGAGGACTCAGATCACTTTGATTTAAGTCAGTTCATCAAACCTGCAGCAGACTTCATACATAAAGCCCTGAAGAGCAAAGATGGTACAGTATTCACATTAAACACCCGTTCACCATATTTGCACAGCCGCTGTTATTCCTTTGATGTCTGGCTCAGGGAAGGACACTCAAATTGTGACTGCAAAATAGATAAACATTGTGAATCTCACATGTCAACAGAGGCCTAATTGCTCTTCCTCTCATTAATCATCAACTAAAGAGACAATTGTCGTAAATAGACATTCCTTAGTAAATATCTGGTTGGGCTTAATGTCATATTGTAAGATAAAACAACATATTTGAGAATCAATATTGTCAGACAAGAGAGGACACCAGTTTTAAACCACTGCCTTGTTAATGTCAGCATTCAATATTGTTACAAGAATTAATAGGGCATAAATTCACGGCTATCATTATGTCAGCTACTTTATTATAGCTTGCCAGATAGGAAGGCTTCTCCAAAATGCAGGCTTACTTTAAGCACTAGTCTTCATTTACAGTTTGCAAGTAGTTTTGTCCATTCCTCACATACAGCAACAAACATGGAAGTTCTAACTCGTCCTGTGATAAAGACACAATAAATTCACCGTATTTACAAAGTGCTCCATTATGATATCTTACTCTGGGTGGGATGGTCAAATTTTGTGAGGAACATGGACTTACATAGGGCAAACTACTCGACTCCAATCAGTCCTGCCTTTGTTATCATCATAAACTTATATGCTAATGTCAGATCTGTTTACTTTAACAGCAGTACAGTAGTACCCTTTTTGATCTTCCCACCCTGAGCCTGACATCACAGGAAATTGCTGCCATAAGAGTACAGTCATGGCTAGTCCAGCGCTATTATTGCTGTTATAACAACTTCCCCTTTTTCTGTCTTTCTCCATCCTGCTCCACAGGTAAAGTGCTGGTGCATTGCATCATGGGTGTTAGTCGATCTGCCACTCTAGTCCTGGCTTATTTAATGCTGCGGCAGCGTCTACCTCTGAGAGATGCTCTGAAGCGAGTCATCCAAAAACGAGCGATCTACCCCAACCGGAACTTCCTGTCTCTCCTCCTCAAACTGGACGAACAGCTGACACTCAAACGGAGGCTGTGTCCTCTTCTCTGACGTTTTACTCCTCCAACATCCATCTTTAACATCACCTCATGACTTTTCCCCATCTTTGTTTTACACTCCACCTTCATCAGCATGGACTGAATCTGTAAATAATGATTTATGTGGACTGTGTGTGAAGAAGAGAAAGGTGATGATGGTGAACACTGGAGTGACCTTTAAATTCCATGTGTGTATCTCTAGGTTTCTGGGTACAGTGGCAATGGTGTCGTGCAATAATGCAAATATCTGAGTCATGTATCATATTTCCTGAGGTTGGTTTTTCATATTCAAACTCTATTCAAAGTTATCAGTCAACTTTGTCAGCCCTGTATGCATGCAATGTAAATATACATTTTGTTGTAAATATTCAATAAAGACATTATTGGTCATTTTATTAAAATCATTTGACCTACATTCATATAGAATATGTGGTGAACTGTAATTTTCAGCAGCTTTAGAGTTTGCATTTTTAGCAAGATATAAACAGTTTGCTAGACTCTTAAAACCAATGGTTCTTCTGGTTTTAGCCAAATCGTGTTCCATAATAAAGTTAACTATTAGTTATTTTCATCACTGAAGGTCTATAACACCTCCTTTAAATCGTAAATATCAAGCAAGATATTAATATTGCACAATTACTTGTTTTTAAATACTAGACCAGATTAAAAAAAATGCAGTAAACAGCCTTCTAAATGGAGTGGATTTCAGTGTAAATATTCCACATTTGCTAAAAAATTGATGTTTTGAATTGATGATACTGTTTTATCTGAGCAGATAACATTGCAATACAAAATGATGCTGAAATTAAATATGAAAAGTTAGGTATTAAATGAAATCAAACTCCTGAAAAAATTTATATGGCAAGATTTCTCAACCACCTGACTGTCATCCTTGCATTTTGTAGTCATTTGAAGGTGTAAAAATAAGTACTATACCAATAGATACCCATTATTATATACTGTATGTAGGCCTCAATGTGTGATCATTCTCTTCTTGCCACAAAGTGCATTGAGGATCAGATACCTGTTTGATTTATGCAGAAATAGGACGTCACTGTTGGTCGTTATTCTCAGCTCACATTTCTTAAAGGAGCAGTCAGAGCAGCAGGCATCACTCAGCTCTTGGATGGAAACACAGAGACAAATACAGTACAGTCTAGGTGTGTGTTACGCAACAGTCTGTGATAATGGAAACATTTGAGCTCAGGTGTAAAGTTCACAGGATGATGCCACATCATGGAAATGAAGTGAATATGTTTTTAATGCCTGATGTGTTGATAAATTCTCAAGGATGTTTTGCCATCACAGAGTGTATGATTACAGAGTTATAAAAGGAAACAGTCTGTGTGTGTTCATAGGGAAATAAGAGCGAGCATGGTGGAAGAAGAGTCTGCTCTACCTTGAAGTGAGGTAGGTTCATGTGCTTCAGAGTGAGAACAGATTGGTTTTAATTCAGGTTTATGTACTCGTGCTGTCAAAACTTTCTTTATGTTTGCATGATTATATGCATGAGGTCTTTGTGAGAAGTATAGGCAAAACAAAAAACAGTATGGTAACTTTGTGCATAATTAAAGTCTGCAGGATTTATATTAGATGAAGTGAAAGCCTAGCATGTGTTTTTTATTTTCACCTGTGTCAGTATGTCTCTCAGGGATCCACCATATGAGCCTCCATCTGTGTCCCAGCTGCTGGAGTTTCTGCTTGCAGATAGACAACCGACTGGACACGCCAATCAAGTGTGGCCAAACGTTTACATCGGCAATGAGTGGGTTTAGTACGGTGGCCCTGAGGGTTCAAACACAACAACATTTTACAAAAAATTGCAAGAGAAGGAATTTTAAACTCACACAACAATACTGCAAATTGTAGCTACACTGAACAAAACATTACAAGATTGCATAACAAAAAACGTAAAAAAAACCACATTGTGAAACCAAACATTTACAAAAAAAGATTAAATTTCCTTGAGCACAATTTTTCAGAAAATATAAAACCTGTCATGTTGACTTAAAAAATGAAAACATTGAACAAACACAACAATGTCTTAAATTAAAACATTTCACAATAAATAAATGAACAAATAAATAAATAAACAAATAAATAAATAAATAAATAAAATAGAAAAGCAGAACATGACAACAATAACCCCAAAATATTTCACAAAAACACAACAATAATTACAAAGGAAAATGCTTCCTGATTAAATTATATTTCAAACGATATAAGGACATTTTACAGAACACAAATACCCATATTTTTAGTTGTGACATCTTAAAAAAAACACAAAAACATGTACTCTGGAGCAATTTGTATATTTTTTCCTTTTCTGTGAAATGTTTTTGCATTCTTGAAATGTTGTGTTTCCACCTTCAGGACCAACAACAGTTACACAAACATGCACACAACTTCTAAACATCAGTTTATTCTTCTACACATCAAACATTCTTTACTTACATAGACATGAATGTGTGATTGTGTTTCAGGGTGGCTGCTCGGGACAAGGGCATGCTCCACAGCCTGGGCATAACTCACATTGTCAATGCTGCTCATGGACCCTCTAATCCCGTCCCTGGCCCCTGTTTCCACGTCAAGACTGGCCCACGTTTCTACAGAGACATGAAAGTGGATTATTATGGAGTGGAGGCTGATGATGCAATAGGGTTCATACTTAGCCCTTTCTTCTACCCAACAGCACGATACATCAGAGCTGCACTGGCCATGGGAGGCAAGTTAGCTGCAGTTAAACAACAGCTAACATGAGCATCCAGCTTCTTGGTATAAAACTTGTAGCTTGCAAGTGGCTGAAATTTGTTGTTACCATTTTGTAGTTCTATACACACATAGAAATACAACCAGTAGGCTTTAATGTCAGCTAACATAGAGTTATCTCAGAGCAAATGTCTAGTTAATGTGCTTAAAAGCTTATGTAAAGTTAAGTGTTTAATTTACAAAAGCTGACATTCCTTCACTTAAAAATTACATTAACAAGTTAGTTGTTTCCATCCAGCTACAAAAGATGGACTACAGTACATGGCAGCTCAAAGTAAAGCTAAAATATTTGGTGCTCCCCCCTCTGACTGGTTACAGTACAGGTGATAAGGCCCAACTCCTCCATGTTAACAGATGGGACATGGGTCAAACTTCAAAATCAAAAGACACATCAAAATTGTTTTTCTCAAACAGGGTTTCTGTTATTACAGTCAGCTGTTATCATGTAGATATATAACCAAATATGTATTTTTCAGAGAAGTTTACACCAGTACTGACAGCTCTGTTGACAAATGTGACTCCTGACTATCAGAGCAGGAGAGGAACAGAGAGATGAAAACAGTAACACAGCAGTCGGTGAACTTTTCCACAAGTGCCCACTTTTGACTTTACTGACCTGAGGGATCTTAGCTGTTTTATCTTAAGTGAAAAATGTGTTTTGTTCAGAGGAAGGAGCAGGACTTCAGTACTGCAGCTCCACCAGCTGATCCCTACTATACAGACTGGCTCAAAATGTGCAAGGTGTCAGATGCTGTTGCAGGGGATATTTTGGCACTACTTTTGCACAAAGGGGGGAGGTGGAGATAGGTGGTTCATCTTTATATAGCTGGTACTTAGTCCTAGTTTATACTAAAATAGCTCAGGATAGCTCAAATGTTAAAGTACTTATGTTAAATAATGTAATTTTAGCTAACATAATGTTTTCAAGATTTAAATGTTAAAATGCAAGCATAAGATGTTGTCTAAGGGTACCTAGGTAGTTATACTTTAAATGTATCCACATTTTCCACATGTATTCAAAACTAGTTGTCTGTTTATTTGCTTATTTATTGAAGATTGGTGAAAGGACAACTGCATTAGGTGTCTCCCTGAGTGTCACTGTGGCCACTGCATGAATCTGGTGAACTGTGTGTGTCTCTGTTCTAGGACGGGTGTTTGTCCACTGTCTGATGGGTGTTAGCCGTTCTGCCACATTGGTGCTGGCTTTCCTGATGATTGTTGAGGGCCTGAGGCTGCAGGAGGCAGTGGCTGCTGTCAGACCACACAGAGACATCTGTCCTAACCCTGGCTTCTTGCAACAGCTCCGCAGCCTGGACATGGGCCTGGAGAGGAGGAGACGAAGGCAGGCCCCAACACTGTAACAACACACAAAGACACAAACAAAGTAATGTACAGCAACATATGCAAACACAAACACACATACAGGCACATTTTTTTTTATTGCTTTAGAGGTCACTCAGCCCAGGAGGAGGAGACAGCATCTCTGACAGATTTGAGGCAATTCATCTGGACCAACAGGAAGCCAGTGGCACATGTCAATCAAGTCTGGCCGAACCTGTACATCGGAGATGAGTGAGAGGAGAAATTTCAACCTGCAGCTGTATATGTTTTCAAAAGCATGTTACATTAAATCAGTTTGTATGTGACGTGTGTGTGCAGGTCTGTGGCGAGAGATAAGCCCACACTATCATCTCTGGGTGTGACTCACATTGTGAACGCTGCAGCAGGACGACATCGGATTAACACAGGTCTGAACTTCTACAAAGACCTTGAAGTGGTCTATCTCGGGGTTGAAGCTGCAGACCATCCAGAGTTTGACCTTCGACCTTTCTTCCATTCCTCTGCACAGTTCATAGACAGCGCTTTGAAGCAGAACGGTCAGTTTGTCCCAAAAGCAGATTCATCCATTTGTTATGTACAAATACACAAGCGTATTAAAAAGACACAAGTTTAATCCCAGAATTACAACATTGATTGCTGTTACAAGCTGTGTTTTGGCATCATGTCTGTGTATACTTAATTATTTAAACATGTCTGGGGATAGCAGAGACGCTCATTTATATTTAATGTAACAAGGACATTAGATTTTCCTTCTTTTTTCAATTCCTTCAGCTCCTCCATGCCTTATTCATGCAACATTTTCTCTGTCATTTTAGTTTGTTGAATCTGTCTCTCTTCCTGTACACAAAATAAACACAAATATTAAGTTATAGAAAACCTGAAATAGAATATTTTCTTTAATTTTACATTAAAAATGTGAAATGATCAAGTGATGTTTAGAGGTACTGTATGGACAGTCCAAAGTTGTCTGCAGCACAGTCACATATCTTGGACATAGTATGTGTGTGGTGTTGTCTATGTGAGTAAGTGTTAGTTAGAGGTAGTTTTGAATTACAGATGTAGCCTGTAATTGAGACCGTACTTCCTTAAATTTAATTACACAAATTATATTGAACCCAAGACATAACACCAGAGACAGTAAATTCAATGAAATGCATTTCAAATGCATTGCTTTAATGAGATTATAATACACTGGGAAATACTCCATGACATGAAGGACTGTAAAGTAGATTTAATTGGAATAACACTACATCAGGTGCATGAATTACAGTACATTTAACCAGTTATATTGGATTAAACTAGATTGCATTTTGTTAAAGCCATAGCACATAACTTTAATGGGAATATATTGCATTAAATTGGATAAAACCGTATGATATGTGAGATAAAGAACATAAAGAAGAGGGCCTGATGTTATCGTACGTCCATTACAGTACATTAAAGCCAACATATGACATCATATTAGACATTAAATACATACAGCCAACAAAATAAAGCCTTTACAATCCATTAATTGAGACTACATAACTGAATAAAGTGATATCAATTATATGAATGATTGTCTGTATCACTGTATGTCTCAGGGAAGGTGTTTGTGCACTGTGCCATGGGTGTGAGCCGCTCCGGAGCGCTGGTTCTTGCATATCTGATGATCTGCCACGGCCTGTCGTTGGTGGACGCCATCATCGCTCTGCGTCTGAACAGAGACATTGGACCCAACTCTGGCTTTCTGGAGCAGCTGAGGCAGCTAGAGCTGAGCCTCAGAGCACAGAGCCGAAACATTACAAAGGACGACCACACTGATGACACACCATTATAAAGAACACTCCCCCTGTTACTCACCTCTTTTATTTGAATGCACACTTTCTTTAAGAGCAATTCAGACTAAGCTTCTAATCTTGCAGATGTCTCTCCTGTGACGACAATAAGTGAAATTTAGCAACTGAATGCTTCAACTTTTATGTCTCCAGAAATAACTCTGCACTGAAAAATGTGACCTGATCTCCACACCTGTCCATGCATGAGTGGCATTCTTAGAAAGGCATTAATGCAACATGATTCTCTGAACCTCTTTTTGTTTGCTGACATTGTTTCTCATGAGTCAGTGTGTTTCTTTATTATCAGTCTAAAAGAAAGTTTATACCGTCCCCTTGAGGAATTAGATTGCATTAGCGAGTGTGTTTGTGAGTGTGAGTGAGTGTGTCATGTTTCTCAGTCAGGTGTTGCAGCCTGGACGCCTAAAAATATCATCTTTAACACAGAGCCTGAGAGAGAGCAAGAGAGCAGTTACCATTCCAAGTCTGTATTTTCGTCTTCATGCTTACTGCAGACACAGACACAGACAAACACACACACACACAGACACACACACACACACACACACACACACACACACACACACACACACACACACACACCCTAACACGTTCATACACGGGTGCACACGCTCGAAGTTCACACATGTCCTCTGTGGAACAGTTCAGATGCTGGTCTGCGATCCTGCTCAGGAACGGATTTAAAGATTTAAACAGTTAGAAGAGGTAAGTCTATTTAACTACATGTTATTATAATGAAGATAAGAACATTAATGGAGTAATGTTGTATTTTTGTTTTTTGGCATTATAGTTAAACAGTTATGAGTACAACAGACACCCGAAGTGACAAAGGCCAGCTCCTGTTCATCCTGGGACAATACAACTTTCACTGCTACCTTAAGAGCACTCAATCTGAGAATGAAATGTGTTGTGAGCTTGCTGTAAAAAGGAGCAAATACATGAGAGGTGTAATGATAAAATCACAACAAATTAATCCACTGACAATTAGCTAGTTGTTTATTAAGTATAAATGTATAATTGTTGAAATTCAATAATTTAAAGTGATCAAAGAAAACAATGTACCTGTATTCTGTTGAGACATTTGGCCATAGAGCTTAAAAAAAGTTGTGATTAAATATAATCCAGGTTTATTTGCAGCACCTGAAGGGGGGTTTATCTTCAACTGGCCCCTGCTCCATGAGTAGTAGCTTATTTGTTTATTAAATCTGTCACAATTTTCTGTACTAATCAGTCATGACATTTGCTAATGATTCCCCCTGCCTGTCTCTTTGGCGTGTTTGAGATGGCTATTACAAAGTGACATCTGTTAGCCTTTGACAGCAACAGCTGCAGCCAAGAATAAAACAAACAAACAAACAAACAAAACAAAAGCCTCCTGAGTGACAGCAGAATAGAAATGCACTAAGAACTACTTTACTGTAAATATATTTGTTTTATTCAGTAAAACTCATTGTCACACATTAGTGTCTAAAACAGATTGACTGCATAATTAATGTAGTTTAGTATTTGTTTATTCGAAGGTTCCTGAATGTATGTATACGTAAATTGACAGATTTATACATTTTACTCAACTTACTTCTGAATCAATGAAACGCATGACAGCATTTGCAGACAGTGACTCCACAGGTGAGTGGCATACTTTGAAAGGTTACAATTGGTGGTTATTTTCATACTGAACTTCCTTGTATTTCTCGATTATAGTTGCTTGTATTCAAAGTTTGAAAGCTAGTCCTTCAAGGCACAACCTTTTCGATATTTATTGAAGACTACATACTCTATTAAAACTGCTACAATGCACTTATTAATATCAAAACAATAAGCCACAAAAAAACGCAATTTGCAAAAAGAAAATATGCTTTGTAATATAGTCTTGCAAGCTATAAACTGTCTGAATCCACATGTTTCTTCAGTTATTTTGTTGTACCTTAGTCTCTAACATCATAAAGTCAAACATAATACTTACGGACAAATAGTGTCTGAGGCAACATTTTGGAGCTCCAACTCTTCAACACTCAATCAACACCAAGTGAACTCTTTACGTGCCAATGCTTTTAAATATTCAGGAGGGGGCAGTATAAAAACAAAACATAAATATTTACAGATTTTAATCTGCTTGTGAAAAGGCAGAACAATTTTATTCATCAATTAATCTGGAGATCATTTTTCTTTAAAATTGTATTAGCCAACAAATTGGATGTAAAACAATAAAAATGGCCCATCGTGCTGAATTTAAGTGCCCTGTTTGTCTGGCTAAGAAGCTCATCAGTGTACCAGTCTTTGAAAGTTTAAAACCATATCACCTGTCACTGGTTTATAGATGTTAGAATTGCACCACAAAGCCTGTGATTAAGCTCAGAAGTGTGTTTTGTTTGGGCAACAGAGGTGAGCCATGTCGTCCCGTGTGATGAAGTCAAGAGGCAAGAACCCGTACGCTGCAGTGCAGGTGGACCCAGATAGTGATTACATCACACCAGGAACATTAGACCTAGAACAGATGTTCTGGTCAGGCACCGGGGCTCCGTATGCACATGTAAACCAGGTCTGGCCCAGAATCTACATTGGTGATGAGTGAGTAAATGTACAAAGATAGTTCACAAGTAATAAGAACCATAATTAATTATGACAGCTCTAAATTGAGTCTGCGTGTCAATAAATAGGAAAACAGCTCTGGAGTGTCCTGGACTGAAGGATCTGGGTATCACGCATGTCCTCAATGCAGCAGAGGGAAAGTGGAATAATGTACTGACTGGTCCTGAATACTACAGTGACATGAACATTGAGTACTTTGGTGTCGAGGCTGATGACAAACCCACTTTCAACATCTCCCCGTTCTTCTGCCCTGCAACCCAATTCATCCATGAGGCCCTGAGCCAGCCAGAGAGTAAGTCCTGAAGTGAATTAAACCCTTCAATTAAGATCCTCCTCTGAAAATGCAGCTCACTGTTTAATCAATCTTTACTTCATTTTGTTGTAGACAAGGTTCTGGTGCACTGCGTGATGGGCCGCAGCAGGTCGGCGTCTCTGGTATTGGCATACCTGATGATGAAACACAGCTTAACAGTAGTGGATGCTGTTGAGCATGTGCGACAGCGACGCTGCATCCTGCCCAATCATGGGTTCCTGAAACAGCTCAGAGCCCTGGACATCACATTACAAGAGGAGAGGCTGAGACAGAAAAGAGAGACCAATGATACACAATAGATATACAATATTTTTTACACTGTATATAAAACTTCAGATTTTTCAGACTTTGAATGCATCTCAGGAATTAAAAAAAGTTACTTGTTTCTATAACTGTTGAATAATTAAACTGTATTTTGTTTTTAGAGTCTGTTTTTTGCTGAAAAACGTTACATTCAAGCAAGCTTAGTTTAGTTTTGGATGAGGTTTCACCCTTTGTCTCAATTTCTTAATTTTAACACAACTGAATGCAGGCTGTATGGTTACATTATCTCAATGATACACCTGAATTGTCAATATTCAAGGTTATTTCGTCAGAGGTGCTTCATGTTCCAATCATTTACTGTAGCTTTACATTTCAAAAGTTTATCCTACATTGGCTCACAATGTCAATCATTAACATCAACCATAGTTTTGTTTTTCAATGTTAGAAACTGGTTCAATCATTACTCATTCCCTTTAGCTGTTGAACCTTTACTAACATCACTGGGTCAGTGATGCAACCATAAATCCACGACAATAGGTCACATTTTTTGTATAACTGTTTCCATTACTTGAGCTATCTATTTGAACAAAAACTGGCCTTTATTGTATTTAGTTAACTATTTCAAAAGCTGTATATTACTTTTAGCTAATCAACTGTTTACAAAGCGTAACTTTTTCATATGAGCCATTTATTTAAACCACAAGCTAACCATTTTGACAGTAACCCATAGCTTTAGCCAACTTTCCAATTGTATCCTAGCTACTTCTACTTTAGCTTACTAGCTAAACTACATTAAAGCTTACCGTTTCAATATACAATACATGTTTTAAACCTTTCAAAATTGCTATAACTTACTATTTCGGATTTAGCTATTCCTTAAGCTTTATCAACCAATGACCTTCGCTTTAAACCAGATATCTAATTTCAGCTAACCATATCAAGGATAACTTTTTTACTAGTTAAGCTAACTTTTAAAGGATTTTCAATACTTGTAGCTTTCTTTTTCAGCTTTAGCTTATAATTTCAACCATCTTCTATTGCTTTTAGAATTTTTTACTGTTTACTGATCTTACTTTTCCAACATATGCTTGTTATATCAACAAATCACGTTTTAAAATTTGCTATTCAACCATTTATCCTTAGGATTCTGCCAGGTATTATTACTAACCATTTCAACCATAAATCTATTACCTTTGACAAACTATAGGCATCTGTATTTGTTATTACTTTCATGTTTACATGTGGAGCATTCTGTTACAGCTGTCTTCTGTAATGATTGAATTATTTTAATCACATAATCATTTCTCAAATGTTCTAACATGTTCAGCTTCTTGCATCTGCAGAAGTTGTAAACCTATATTAAAGACCTTTTGCTAGTTATTGCCCAAACCCTGGATGAAGCACTGCTTTATGCACATGTTATAGGCCTAAAGGATAAAATTATAATGTCAAAAAAAAGTTTTAGTTTTGCTACCAATTTACAACAATCAACTCTTGATTTCAGAACATTTCCATCTCCTCTCCAAGGATTTCAGCTTCCAGAAGGTTGTTTCATTCATCATCAGTTTGTTTCTACTGGCTTTTTAAAAAGAAACATAGATTACAGAAATTTCTCTTAAGTCTTAAAAAATATTGTGGAAAAATATACAGAAACAGACATGAAATTTGCAATAGGATTTACCTTGCAACTTTTATTAGTCAGTCGGCATTACATTGGCATTGTAGCACAGGGATGGGTAACTTGAGTACCATTTGTGCCATTAATAAAATGTCACATAAGGCTTTTTGGTGTATCTGAACAGATAGTAAACAGAGGGACAACAAGCATATTTCTGTGCTAACAGACATTTGTCAAAACAGCTTGTACAATTGACAATCTTGTTTTCACGCATTCAAAGTTGCTCAGACCACAAAATAACACTTTCTCAGGTAAATAGTGACAATTTAACGTGTTTGGCCCCACATCACAAGTGTGGCCTGAGCCTCATTTTAACTTAAGCGTTACTTATATCTGACTGAAAGTCAGGTCAATTTTATTTTTCATTCACTTCTGATAGAAAGAAAAATGGGCCGTCTGGAAGAGTGAGTAAATATTCCAAGTTATAGGGAGAGATCAACACACTGAGAAAAGACTACATGCCACAACTTCAAGGGAAAAATAAACACATGAAAGGTAAGTTGTCAAGCATAGCGCAACTCGATATGAAAGAAAACTCAAATACAGTGTCTTTCCAACAATCACAGCTACCATACATGCATTTGGAGGTATTGTGCGTCTATTTTGTCTTCCTACAAGCTACCACTGGCCCACACAGATATAGCTTGTCATTTCCCAGTCATAAACAGATGCAATGCCTTTGCGAAATTTGTAGTACTTAGGGTGAATGAAAAGGAAAAAAGGCACTCATGATGAGAACCGCTGTCCTTAAAACGGCATGAAGAAAACGTGGACATTAGTGACTTATGAACACCACAGCTGGCGTTTAGTGATCACAGGAATCAGTGGGCAGAGACTTTGACACATTGAAAAGTGTGCGCTTAAAGAAAAACATTTGGTTTCATAACTGGCCTGTTAAAATCATAACAGTCTAAAGACATTAACAGATACAAAATTACATTATAAAAAAACTATTCCCTACTGCCCATTTCAATACAGTATCAAAGCCTCTTTTGATAGTGTAGGTTTTTTCTTCCTGGTGTCCTCCCGTTGTAGAATTTACTTCTGAGACATAACAGACAGGTGAGGTGCCAATATGACCGCTTGCAGCAGAGTGTGATGGGTGTTGTGCCCAGACGCTGGCAGGGTCAGAGCAAAAATACATTTGGAATCAAGCCATAAAAAAAAAAGATTTTAGGTTTAGATCCTTCATGTAAAACATAATAAACAAATCCTTGGGTGTTGGCATGATTCTTTTAAAGTCATTCAAATCTCCCATGGCTCTGCATGATCCTCTGGCGGCCCCAAGTGGAGAACAGAGACAGGCACACGTCAGCAGGGGACCAGCAATGGGTGGTGACAAGCTACTGCTTAAAAAATAATAACATGGACGGTTGGCTGATTGGAAAAAAGGGGGCTTTGAAAATGATATAGGAAATCATGGGTCAGAGTTATTTATCACAGGGTGAGTATGAGGTTGTAGATTGAAAGCAAAGCTGTCCTGGAGTATCTCATTTGAAATTCGGCTTTTCGGGGAAGGTGCAACCCGCTCGTCTGATGATGACGTTAGCAGAGTAGTGTGCCGCCTTTACACACTGATTCAGAGGTTTGTCCTGGACCAGCTCAGAAAGGAAACCTGTATCAGAGAGAGGAAACTTTAACATAACATCCACAGAAAAGAAAATTGGCCACCTATAAATGTATTAAAATTGAAACTTACCTCCTACAAAGGCATCACCTGCACCATTTGTGTCAACGATGTCTTTGGGATCAACCTTCAGTACAGGGAATGTCTCAATCTTGTCACCTAAACACAAGAAAAAAAAAAGCCTTTAAAAAAAACCTTTGACAGAGTACGAGAGACACAAACCAGAAATCAGAATAAACTCTATTGTCACTGTAGGTCAAATTTAAATGTCTATGTTCAATGAAAGGGTAACAACACTAGAGTGACTTAACAACAGTATAGACTCACTCTGGACCATGATGGTTTCATCCTTCCCCTGGGTCAACACTACAATCCGTTGTCTCTTTGAGTTGACTTTGGGCAGAGCCTGGGCTTTCTTGGCTATTTCCTTAATGTCCTCAGTCTACAAACAAAACACAAACAAAACACGCACAACATTAACCAAATAACAATATACAAAATCCACAAACAAAGCAACACTTCTGTGCAGTTACTAAACGAGACTGTCGTTTTGTTTACCTCAAAGTCTTGCTCCTTAGCGAATGTTGCTGCCTCCTGAGGAACAAAAAAACATCAACATTGTTTTACACACAAACAAAATCCTCAACATGTGCAGCCATTATTTTGAGTACTTGAAAGATGATCTGCGGAAGTGTTGCTTACCGTCTCATTGCCGAAGAGCACGTCAACGTAGGGCATAACCTGCATGAGGTTATCCTTGAAGAACTGGCAGATGAACGGTGCAGACAGGTTCAAGCAGAACAGCTTGTTGTTCTGTGAGGCATGCTTCGCCACTTTCAGCATGGACTCCAAAGAGACAGTGAGGAAGAAGCCCTGGAAGCAAATAGTGACATTGGGTCAGCACTGATCTGCTTTTTATATCTTGATGGGCTCTAATGAATCACATAGAGTCGGGTCTTTAACAGAGACACAGATACAAAGGACATGCGTGTGAATGAGTTGACCTTAATATCAAACCGTTTTGTAATTTAGTAACATCCACTTACAGCAATATAGAAGACTTTAGCTTTTTGCACCAGCTCCCAGTTCTCCTCCAGGTCTAGATGTTTATCTTTCTTATAACAGTTAGCAGCAGCGAGGTTAGCCACCAAAGACCTGAAAGGAGAAGGTAAGAGTACAATAAAGGACTTGTAGATGCATAACGAGTCAAAAGTTATCACTTCAATAACTACCCACCTGTTGTCTCCAGTGATGCATGCAGCACATGACCCTGTGGGCTCTTCGTCTTGCTCGTAGTAGTGGGCATCGATGTGGGCTTCCTCAGCCTTCTTCTTCAGGATCTCTCCAAACTTGTCTTTGCCAATACAGCCGAAGAACGTGCCAACGTTATGGGGTTCTTGGATCATCCACTACAGACAAAAAACGCTCTGATCAGTCCATTTTTTAACTTAAAGGCCAAATGCAAAATCTACACAGAACGTTAAAGTGAAAGTTAATAAGTTGGATGTGTATGACTGACCTGTGCAATCTTTATAGAGTTCTGTGTGGCGCCTCCTGCATGGTACTCTACTTTGAACTTCTTCACTATCTCCTCAAATCTAGAAACAGAAACAAAAAAACATCCTTTATAATTCTGAAATTCCAAACCAACCATATAATGCATTTGTAAAGCATAAACTTAGACCCCCATATAAAGTCAGTGATGGGTACTAGACACAGCGTTGAGTCATGATTTTTGAATATTCAAATAGCCAGCAATTTAAGTTTTTGCAAAGTTCACGCATCTATCATCTCATCTTGAAAATATATTTTTTCAGGATTTTTACCAGGGCCTGTCTGACACAGTTGGCACACAGTGACAGCAGCCGGACTGACAGCTGTTTGCTAACTGCCAATTCATAAAAGAAGGCTGCATCCATGCCAAGTAACCAGTAAAACAGATTGTGGTTCAGTGAGATTTGGAACCAGAGACCTGCAGAGACTTTGCCAGTTGCCAAAAAAAAAAAATCTCTGAGAACTTCTTTGATAAAATAAACTAAATTGAGGTAAAGTGAGAACTTTGCTTGATAAAACTAGCAGAACATTAAGAATGCAACAACGATGCAAAGAGAGCAAGGCACCCAGCTGAAAGTAAACTAAAGACTTGGAGTAATTTCCCTTTAGCCCTGGACTGCATTATTACCATTATGACCATTGTTTTGGCATAATTTTTTATTATTCTCTCTTCTTTTTTTTATTTTAAATTTGTATTTTATTTATCTGGTATTTATTAGAAATTATTTAATTGATTTTACTTTTAAGTATTTCATATAACATTAAATATACATCTTGTTTTAGTCTTGTATCATTTTATCTGTTGCTGTTGTTTTCTGTCTCTGTTCTGTCATGAAGCACTTTGGTCTGCATGCTTCTGTGTATGAAAGGTGCTTAATAAATAAGGGTCCCAGTAAATACCAAATGATATCTTGGCTTTACTAATTAGAAACAATACTGACTGAAGTGAAGCACATAAGTCTGTGCCAGACCGTTGACTTCAGAAATCAAGCACCTTTTTTTCATGATGATAATTTAATGAGAGGACATCAGGACAGATGTTTTTATTTGCTCCATCATAATTAGGATATATCATACTACCTTGTGAGCACATACACATAAACACAACTGTGCTCTAGGCCAAGTGGAATACTGAATTTTGTTTATTCGCTGCAAAACAGAAAACATATCTGTGGAATCGTTACCACAAACGTTCAGTGTGTGGTGAAGCTATCTAATGGAAATGCCTGGCGTGTGTTCAGAAGATTGTAATGTTAAAAACGATCATGACTGTCCATATGTTTGTGGTCTCCCATGGTTTTAAAATCAGTTAAGGTCTAAAGTTTCTGAGCCCAGCCTAGGATCCCATTTTAAAATGCTGTATGGTATTGTTACAAGTTGACATGTTTACAGCCTGGTTCAAAACAGTGTTTTGGGTGTGTAGCTTATTTATCTATTCATACACATGGTGGTGAATTTTTTATAATGCATCCATTAAGATTTTATAAAAGGGTGAGATTTCTTCACAACAGCTCAGTTCTCAGACAGATTAGGTTCTCTGTAGCTGCTTGTCAGGAGGCTAAAATCACACCTCAGCTCCACCTCTTTGCTCGTGTCTGGGTTAACTGTAAGTTAGGTTGAGTCAGTATTTCCACCATTGATGCATGGGCTTCAAAATGCCTCTTCAGAAACCAATAGATGACATCACAGAGACATCCATGTTTAATAGAGTCTATGCGGTAACTGTTGACTCTGGAAACCCTGCCATGCTAGTGCTCCTCGACTTAACAAATGCCTTTGACACTGTGGATCATGGGATCCTCTTGGCACGACTGGAGCAGTGGGTGGGCATTATGGGCTCTGCCCTCTCTTGGTTCCAATCCTACCTCTCTGATCGGAGTTTCTCTGTGCAGCTAGGTGAATTGACCTCATCCTCAGCTCCTCTCACCTCTGGGGTCCCCCAAGGCTCCATTCTGGGGCCGATTCTCTTCTTGCTCTATATGCTGCCATTGGGGTCAATTTTCAAAAAATATAACGTTTCTTTTCATTGTTATGCCGATGATGTCCAGATCTACCTGCCTTTAACCTCAAGATCCAATGACGCTGTTAGAAATTTGATTGACTGCCTGAACGGTGTTAAGTCCTGGATGGCTGCAAACTTTCTGCACTTAAATGATAATAAGACGGAAGTCATAATGTTTGGATGTGGTCCAGCAGTCTTTCCAGCTGGTTTTCTGTCCCCCCTTACACCAAACATCCAGTCATCAGTCAGGAATCTTGGCGTAATATTTGATGAGAGGCTAAAATTTGATCGACAGGTAAGCTCAGTTGTTAAAAATAGTTTTTATCACCTGAGGATTTTATCAAAAGTAAAGGGGTACCTGCCACAGAGAGATCTTAGACGGTAATCCATGCTTTTATTAACAGTCGACTGGATTACTGTAACTCTCTGTATTATGGCCTGGACCACTCATTATTGCACCGCCTGCAGCTGGTACAAAATGCTGCTGCCTGTCTCCTCACTGGAAAACGTAAGCGTGACCACATATCCCCCGTCCTAGCTTCGCTGCACTGGCTCCCGGTTGCTTTTAGAATAGATTTTAAAATTTTATTGTTTGTTTTTAAAGCTCTTAATGGCCTAGCCCCCCAGTACCTGACCGAGCTTCTCCAATATCATGTCCCTGCCAGGACACTGAGATCATCTGGTCAATTGCTACTGGTCACTCCCAAAACCAGGCTTAAAACCAGAGGTGACCGAGCCTTTGTGGCGGCTGCTCCTCGGCTCTGGAACAACCTGCCCCAACAGATCCGCTCTGCAGGAACAATCGAGATTTTTAAATCCTCTCTTAAGACACACCTATTCTCCCTGGCTTTTAATCAACATTGAGTGGACATCTGGCATAATCTTAATTAAATTTTAATTTATTTTATTCTATCTTATTTTATTATACATTTGCACTGTTTACGTATTCTAGTATTTATTTTAGTATTGTATTTTTATGCTCATTTGTGCTGTTTTTGTCCTGTACAGCACTTTGGTCAACTCCGGTTGTTTTAAACGTGCTCTATAAATAAAGTTTGAGTTGAGTTGAGTATGCTCTTAACCTCATCTGGTGCTACACTGCACACTCTACAGGAGCCAAATTTCTTCCTGGTAAAAATACACCACATGCATACTGATCACTGGTTACTCTATGTGAACCATTTACGAGTGTTATGTAACACTATGGCAGAAGCAGCTCTTTGATATTCTGCTTCAGGCTAAAGCATCTCTAATATACCATGCCGTACAGTCTAAATATAGCACTTGTGTCTTCCTACACTCAGACATGTGTTCGTGTGGTTTGATGCGAGTGTCTGAGACAGCATGTTCAAGTATGTCCTTGGAAAGTATTACAGGCCGACTGCTGCTCAAGGTCCTGAGACTCAGACAGAGGTTGCAGAGAGGGAGACATCTGGGAGACGAGGGGAAAACGGATCGGTCCATTGTAGAAAGATCAGTTTAAAGTATTTATTATGAACTTTGCTGTGTCTTTAAGTTACTATCACTAAGTGGAGATCTCAAACATAAGAAGGCTCTGTAACAAGATAGAGCTGAGTGACTCCAAAACAAGAACAAAGTTTAACAATTTATCTGAATGTTGACCTTTGGAGAACACTGCAAACTGTATAGGCTGAATTTGTGAGTACCGATCTTCTTCATAGAAGAAGTGTCATAAAAGTTTGCTAAATCTTTTAAGTTTGAAATCTGGCTGATCAAATCAATTTCTGCTCAGAATTTGTTTCATTTCAATGTAAATATGTTGCATTTGAGAAATATTAAACAGATATTAGAGAAGCAGCGGTGCTAATACTAAACCGTGTTGAGTAACTCACACACAACTTTCTTATCTCCTGCTGTGAAATGTTTGCCTTCTGGCTCTTGTCTCAGAGGGACTGGGAGGTGAAGTGTCCTGCTTTTCTATTGGCTGAGACTGGCTCTATGTACTGGATCTGCTGTGCTACCATTGGCCGTCTAAAAAGGAACGGAGGTCAATGGTGCTGATTTCTGGTGTGTGCCTGTTTTGACTGGCCCCCTCCAGAACAGAGAGGACCAAACTTGGAACAAAATGAGACGTATTCGTTCTCCATATACAGACTGTAAACCCTGTTAGTGAATGTGTTAGAGCTCGATCATAGGCTGCATTCTGGAGACGATACGTACAGTTCTTTGTGTTTGTCCTCTGCAAGGATCTGGTCGTTGGGTTTCAGGGTGTATCTGCAAACAGTTAAAGGAGAAAAAAAGGGATTAGATTTGCCAAGTAGGTGGAACATTTGCAATTACAAACTAGGAGCTTTCCCTTTTAGAAAACAAAATAAATCCATAAATCTTTTTTTATTTCTTTTCACATGGAATAGCAGACACAATGGCTGTGCTTCTAAGTATTTTATTCACTTCTCTGGAAAATGTGTGTCACGAAACATTGAAGTGTTAAATCAGAGCCAGAAGTTTGTTTAAATCTCTGCAGAAGAGCCTTTACAGCAAGCAACTCAGACTACATCAATATGCTGGTCTATAATGCTAAACAGAGTCTGTCTATCCAAAAAGACAAAGATAGGTTAAATATTAAGGGTACTATTTTAGTCCTGCTTTATTCATTGAGGGACTCATTTAGAACTCTGGTTGGCTGGTTTTGGTCTAATCCATGAGTTTACGCAAGGGGCTTGAGAGTGGACTCTGAGCTGGAACCCTTTGCCCTGGTCAACTCTGTGTCAGAGCATCAACAGACCAGAACACTGCTACTCTGTCTGAGCATGTTCACACTGATGCCTCCTGCTATTTTAAATACACAGGAAGTTAACAAGTAAATAAATTAAAGGTGAAGAAACTCTCTTTTGTTTTATTCATGACAGCACGAGTGCAATGCTCTGCTTTAGAAAGAGATTCATTTATAAAAGATTTATGGAGCATTTCCTGAGACATGCATTTTTTTTGTGGTCTGTTGATGATGTGACTTCATGACTTCAAGGATCATCAATAATGTTGAACAAACATGTAGAGACACTTATTGTTTGTTTCACTCGGCTATCAGTACATTCATAACTGTGATGAAACAACACGGCCTCATCTCAGAATATATTAAAGCAATACATCTGCTGGACACAGATCTGCTGTTCCATGTGCTCTGCTCTCTTTTTTAATCATTTTCAACTCCCTGCATTGATCAATGATATCATACATCATCTTTCTTTTACACAACTCAGGTGATCACACTGAAACTTTCAGTCTATTTTCATTTAAACTGAATTTAACATGGATTCAAATAAAGGACTTAGGCTCTACATCATTTGCAAAACAGCAATTTGTCTTTCCTGATATATATTCACTTGTAACAGTAAATTTTGCAATTTATGCTGATAAAAAATTCAAAGTCACCCTGACTGTGCAACCATAAGGTAGTGGACTAGAGATGGCACAGACCATGCTGCAGGCCATCTGTTGAACTGATAAGAACAAAATAATTCAAACACTTCCGTCACATGACTTACTTGTCCAACAAGTCTTTGTCCACTACAGCCGAGATGTCCAATAAAGGGTTTCCCATCCCAAAGAGCGAATTAGGACTGAAACAGAAAGACAGAAGTGTTATGATAGGAAACAAATACAAGAACTCAGCTGGCATGGGAGTAAACTCAGGACTATTCTGCAGCGTCTCTGCGGTCTCGTCCTGAAATAGTTTATGAATAAGTTAGTTTATGACTGTGTGGTTGTTTTAAAAAGAGCAGACAGCCCCTCCTTTCAGCTAAATGTAAAAAAAGCACATTTAATGTTTGCTTCCACTGAGTGCTCAATGCTTTGACCACTAATTCACAAACCCCACATTTCTGTTTGCATGTGACTTTAATCATATGACTAAGACGCTCCGATTCTGACGGAAAGAGAAGCAGAAGTAGAAAGTTTCAGAGAAATGAACATACAGGACTCCTTTAGTGTTACTTCAGTACATGAATATGCTCTGCCTGTGCTGAAGAGCCAGTCAGTCATGCATGCATGCAGCCATGTTATGACATTAAACAGTGAGACAACATCAGGCTGTTTGTGTGTGTGTGTCTCTTTGAGTGCAGTCTGTTCTTTCCTGGAGCAGGACTTGATTAAAACCACAAGTGTTATGAGGCTCAAAAACATAATGATATTACATCAACAAAAAGACACCGCTGGGCTTTGTGTCAACGCAGAACATTCCCAGTTGGATGTTTCAAACACATCAGTAACCAATTACCTCAATGGCAATGTTCGTTTTTTCTGAGCAAACACTGCAAGCACCAAAAGACTGAGGCAGTGTGTAAATTACACGTGTGCTAAGACCTGTTTACGTGTCATCTTCCTTCCTTCATGCACCGATGTTCTGTCTGTGTCATGTGGGAAAAAGTCCAGATGGAACAAGTTTCACCACATCCCCCTGACAGATGTCACCTCTCAACAGTAACATGTGCAATCATGTTCTTCCTCATTGATCTTTTCCCTCCACACTCGCCTGAAGATAAGAGTTGATGTAGCAACACAGACAAACGTATTTTCAAAAAGCAAAGAACACAGGAATGGTGCCCCAGCTGTTTGTCATTTCTGCCACAGGAGAAGGTCTGTTGTCATCAAAGACCCAAGAAAATGCCACACCCTAACTATCATCCTCTACAGTGCATTCATCTGTCACATTACTGGGCTTGTGCAGCCAATTATGCTCCAGCAGAGCCCATGCCTGCCTCTCTCTCCACATGCCAAAAAGGCTCTTACCTTGCAGAAGACATTGTGTCCCTCTCTGATGGCACAAAGCTAGACAGTGACGGACCTGTTGAGTAACCCTAAAACCGGCTCAGAAAGAGCTAAGCATTCAAAACTTCACATTTTCAGCCCAGTGTGCGGGCAGATCGATTTTCCTCTGCAACCACAGCTCCTCCTCCTCGGGACTGACTGATTGGAGGCATCTGAAGGAGGAAGGGCCAAGGTCTGTCTCTGCCTGTTGATTGGTTTGTTTTGCAGACTCCAGCTTCAATCCTCTTGCTCTTTTGGGGGTAAATTAAATCGTGAACAGCGTGTTGATGATGGAGGCTGCTGCAGAGAGAGCCTCACAGGAGGAGGGCAGCATTTTCTAAGGCAATGCAGGCAGGATGCAATTTACGCAGCGGGAAAGAACCTGTAATTATCAGATTTTTAAACCCCACGTGACTCCTCAACAATATGATATTTTGGAAGCTGCTAAAGGATGGACCAAGCACGCTTTCTCTGCTGTTTGCACTGAAGTAACAGGATGTCCAGATCAGTCATGTATTTCTTGCTTAAACATGCATCAAGCGGCATCAAGCGGCAGCAGGTGGTGGACACAATGAACTGTGCGTTCAGGTGTTGACGGAAAAATCGGAAAAGGGAGTTTCTTGACTTATATAAGTCAAAAAGGGCTCCAGCATGTCGGTATAACAACGAAAGTATGTAAATATATTACTATCCGAGTCGACAGATTTTATGTGAAATTATGCAAAAAAAATTAAGGACGAAAATGTGCGTTTGCTCATGATTTATAACTTTGTCCCCAATTAAATATAGTTCAATTTTAATAATAAGCTGACTTTTCATTGTTATGTAGTAAGGCAGGTGTTATATAAACCTAAACACAAATCCAAAAATTCTAAATAAAAATAAAAATACTATCTGTACAAAGAAAGGTAAATAAGTACTTTTAAAAACATGAAATTAATTAAATTAGCCTAAACCAGAGTGCACATGTAGTAGATGAATATAATAATAAGATATGTTATGGAATAATTTACAATATTGCATAATAATCATTGCATTATTATTATTCTTGTTATTATTATTCTTTTTTTTTTTTACTATGCCTTGGGTAAAACTTAACTATTCATGCCAATATGGCAATCTGAACTTGAACTTAATTAAAAAAAGTACGATTCACCCCAAAGTTCAACACAAGTAAACTTGTTTGATGTTTATCAGCCTATTTTAAAATTTGAACACCTCAAATTAGTCAAGAGTCTTAACAATTTCGGATGTGCGGTCTCCTTCCTCTACATAAAAATGAACTTTTTATAAAATAGTTCTATTTTAATAATAAGCTGACTTTTTATTGTTGTGTAGTAAGGCAGTTTATGATTTTGCAGTGCACTGTTTTTCAGAAATGATTACAGATTGAGACAGTTAGTACTTTTGATTTATTTCTGTCAATCAAGAAGCATTTCAACCACCTGTCCATTTTATCAATGAATATGCTCAATTTGGAAATAGTACCCTATTGGATGTTGCATTGAAATAACAATTAAATGCTGTTAACAAAGTTGTTTGAATCAGATTTTTTATTTAATTTGTTGTGATGCAACTTTTTATTTTTACATTTGTCACGTACCCCTTGCAGTACTCACATTTACCCCCCATTTGAGAATCACTGTATTAAGGTAGCCGTAAAGTCATGTCCTTGTTTACTTTACTTAATCTTGAAAATATGACCTTAAACTCTTATGCACATATAAATCGGAAAATGAATACCCAAATTGAAAATGTCGAGCTTTTGAGGAGCACCTAAACGCAGCATTAGGTTGCATGTTTGCACACTTTCTGCAGCCAAAGGACATATGCGTCCAAAGCAATGCATTGACATCCCTGACCCAACTTATGTCACCACTAGCAGACAGATAACGATAGCAAATGTAAGAAGGTGCAAGTTAACAGATAACCTCATCAAAGGACTTTACACAGCGACCTCCATGCTGCTGGGTTCAGACCATAGACTGTATAAAGGTTCATACACAAATCAAACCTCCTCAAGAATCTTACAGCATTTAACCAACCTTATCATTACATGCTCTCAGGATCAATGTTACCTGATAAGGTGCAAACAAATAACACATGCGTAAACATGCAGACCCCTCGGAGGAGGGGTCGTGTCTCCTCGTGCACCAGAGGTGTAGTTTATTTTTAGGTCACCTTAGTTTGGAAGGAGTCTTTTTAGTCGGAGACTCCTTTTTCTTCTCCTCCTCCGAACGTCTTAGTTTCTTTGCTTTGGGTTCTCCAGAAGCCATAGTTGATCGGGCACGTTGCTTCACCTCGATCAGGGAAAACGCGGTCGTGCTAAGCTAACAATGATTACAAACTTTGTCTCCCCGAGTACAGCCTGTCAGGCAGCGGGTACCTCCCCCCTGGCTGACACACCTTTGCAGAGCTCCACCTTTCAATCCCATCAGATTAAAGTTATCTCTGAAAACAATTAGAGCATGCTTGAGTGTAAGGACTCTTGTAAAAGCAAAACCTACCTTTAAGTCTCGCTTTTAACTGAGTCTTATTCTCATGATAGTCTCATTCCATCTTACTTTATGTGACTTGGCACATTCACAAATAACTACTGTATCCATCTGAATCGCACTGTTCTTCATACTGTGTATGTTTGTTTTTAAATAACCTGGTGTAATTTTTATCGTGCAATAACGTACCTTATCTATTATCAGATAGAAGTAAACATAGTGTGTATACATCTGTAATAGTTGCCATATTTTATTTCATTTTACTTTATTTTATTCTATTCTATTTTATTCTATTTTATTTTATCTTATTTTATTTTACCCTTGTCATTGCTGTTATTATTGTTATTATATTTTTTAACTATGTTAGTACATTGTTGTATTCCCTTGTCCCGTGTTGTAAGCTGCTGTAACAAAAGAATTTCCCCAATGGGGGACCAATAAAGTATATCTTATCTCTTATCTTATCTTATCTTTATTTATTTCAAGATTGAAGATTGAAGATTCAAGAAAGCTTTATTGGCAAGTGAGCTTGCACACACTAGGAATTTGACGTGGTGAATGGAACACTGGTACTTAACAACAAGACATTAAGTATTTATACAAAAAATTTATAAACCTAAACACAAATCCCAAAATTCTAAATAAAAATAAAAATACTATCTGTACAAAGAAAGGTAAAGAAGTACTTTTAAAAACATGAAATAAATTAAATTAGCCTAAACCAGAGTGCACATATAGTAGATGAATATAATAATAAGATATGTCATGGAATAATTTACAATATTGCATAATAATTATTGCATTATTATTATTATTATTATTATTATTATTATTATTGTTTTTTATTTAATTTTACTATGCCTTGTACTATCTGTTCATGCCAATAAAACAATCTGAACTTGAACTTGATCTTGTTAAAAAAAGTACGATTCAACACAAAGTTCAACACAAGTAAACTAGTTTTATGTTTATAAGCCTATTTTTAAATTTCGACACCTCAAATTAGTCAAGACACTTAATATTTTTGGGTGTGCTGTCTCCTTCCTTTATATAAAATACAATTTTTTATATTGTAGCAGCACGAACACCTGAGAGTTCTCACTCGGGGCAGCAAAATCCCACATAGTGACACGCAGAGCCGCGTCTTAGCTGGCCACAAATGTCGCCTGATTAGAAATACCGAAACTTTATTCTGAAAGTAACCTTTAGGTTGACACTGAAGTGGCTTGATATTTTAAACATCCAGAAACTATTTCAACACTCTACTTATCTCTTTATTATTTTATTTTGTAGTTTGTTTTATGACTTTGTTGTGTTTACGTGTGCATAGATCTGCAGGCGTCTCCGCAGCTCCCATTCCTGCCATATTGACACAAAGTGATCTTCTTGGCAGTCATCTGGATTTAGCAGGTAAAACTTTTCAACATCTGCTAAACTTTGATTTGTTTGTTGCGCCTTTGTCATTCATTTGTGTATTGTTACATCTCTCCTTACAAAGTGTCTGTCATTTATTTACTTTTTCTTTAAGATGTAGATGATAAAAATCTCCGAAGTTGTCAATCTTGCTAACCAGACGGTGAAAGTACCTGCAGAGTTGGAAGTTAGTTTATCAGATTGAAAGTAGGAACATGTTGACAACAGCTAATACTGCTTTGTTTCTATTTAGTGAAATCAAATGATTAATATGTGGTCAATTTAAGCAATATATTACACTATATACTAACAACAACCCCCTCATTGTTGCAGCTGAGATGATCCACAGTCTGTTCCTGATTAATCACTCGGGAGACATCTTCCTGGAGAAACACTGGAAGAGTGTTATCGGCCGGAGTGTGTGTGATTACTTCTTTGAGGCAAAGGAGAAGGCAGTGGATCCGGAGAATGTGGCCCCTGTCCTGCAGACCCCGCACCACTATCTTATCAGCATATACAGGGGCAAGCTCTTCTTCCTGTCTGTCATCCAGACTGAAGTCCCCCCACTGTTCGTCATTGAGTTCCTGCACAGAGTGGCTGACACAATTCAGGTGGGTTCATTTTGCTAGATACACAAAAAATACAAAACCCCGCACAAATGTCACTGAAATTAATTGAAACTGTCAAAAGTAAAAGAAAATAAAGTTGACTGAAAATCAGACATTGCTTTTGAATTTTGGTTCAACATAATCATCTTTAAAAACAAACTAATGAAACCAGTCTGGACAAAAATGATGGATCCCTTAACATAATATTTTGTTGCACAACCTTTGGAGGCAATAACTGCAATCTGTCTTAGGTTTGAAGGGTACCTTCTCCAGACTGCATGTTCCTTCCACAGATGTTCAATATGATTTAGATCAGGGCTCATAGAAGGCCATTTCAGAATAGTCCAATGTTTTGTTCTTGTTTTGGGTCATTTTCCTGTTTGAGGACCCATGACCAGCGACAGAGACCAAGATTTCTGACACTGGGCAGCACATTTCTCTCCAGAATGCCTTGATTGTCTTGAGATTTCCTTGTACCCTGCATAGATTCAAGCCATACAAATTAAAAGGAAAATGGCATGCTTGAGTCATAGTTGGTAAATACCTTTCCCAGCTGTCTGTGTAGTTGTCACGTTTTACAAGGTTGTAAAAAAGCAGGAACAGATCCTTGTGTGTCCTGAATTTACCTAGGCTAAGTTACAACCATGTTTTTATGGCACTGTTTACATATTTTATAACCCAGGATGTATTTTAGTCTCACGAGTAAAGAGTTTTATATTCTGTAGCAGAACTGAAAAAAATGGCATAAGATAGAGATTTAGAAGTCACTCTTCTTGCAGAGTACTAACCGTTAGTGCATTTCACAAAGGAAACCTAGGTGTGACTTACAACCACAACATGTTAACACAAACGGCTGATAGTGTTTAAGGGTGAAATCAAAGCACCCACGCAAAGATGCAGTTCAATACACATTTCTGGGTACAAGCATTGCATTTAGTAAATCCACTCCAACTTTTGACTGCTATTATTTTTATTATCATACCACTTTAGCCTTGTTTTTGTTGTTATGATTATGAAATGAGTGTTTTTGTTGACAGGATTACTTTGGAGAGTGCTCAGAAGGCATCATCAAAGACAATGTGGTGACGGTGTATGAGCTTCTGGAGGAGATGCTGGATAACGGCTTCCCACTCGCAACCGAGTCCAACGTTCTGAAAGAGATGATTAGACCTCCAACGATCCTGAGAACTGTTGTCAACACACTCACAGGTAAACAGAGGTCTCCCTAACTCAGGGGTTAAAGGTTAATTTACACTCTACCACTCTCTATTGTAGCATTATCTCTGAACTGAATACAATGTTAATATTGATGTGTGAATTTAGGTTTTGGGATTTTTATTGTGTGTGTTTCAGGTGGTAGTAACGTTGGAGATACACTACCGACTGGTCAATTGTCCAGCGTCCCATGGAGGCGGGCTGGAGTGAAATACACCAACAATGAGGCGTATTTTGACGTGATTGAGGAAATAGATGCCATTCTGGATAAATCAGGTACAAAAAGCAGATTATTGATCACCTAAGAGGGAGAAATGTGTACCCACAGTAGTTGAAAGTGTGAAAAATCTCCATTTTCGAACCTCTGAATCCTTCTTGTTCAGGTACAACAGTGTTTGCAGAGATCCAGGGTGTAGTTGAAGCCTGTGTGCGGCTCACTGGGATGCCTGACCTCACTCTGTCTTTCATGGTGAGTTAATATTCCCAAGGCCTTTGTCCTTTTCATGGTTTTGCTTTCACGCCTTACATTTTAAAGCCAACCTGCTGCTGCTGTTGTTTGTGTTTGACGACAGAATCCTCGTCTCCTCGATGACGTGAGTTTCCACCCGTGTGTTCGGTTTAAACGCTGGGAGTCAGAGCGGGTCCTCTCCTTCATCCCGCCTGATGGAAACTTCACACTCATGAACTATCATGTCAGCACCCAAAAGTAAGGTTTGCCTAAATTACGATCATGTGGAAAAAAAGACAGCCAGTCCTCTTATTAATCATTGTCATTGTGGGCTTTTAGTTTGGAGGAGGGGATTTCAATTCTGTCCTAATTTCTGCAGTTAGGATCAACAATCCCCCCTTGTTACCTTATTAACGTTTAAACACATGTTTGTTGCTGTTTGTCCGCTGAGTCATCTGTTTATTGTGTTTCCTCCTTCAGTCTCGTGGCCATTCCAGTGTGGGTGAAGCAGAGCATCAGCTTCTTTGAGACGGGACCTTGTGGTCGCCTGGACATCACCGTCGGACCCAAACAGACGATGGGGAAGACGGTAGAGAGCCTCAAGGTCTCTATCCACATGCCTAAAACTGTGGTCAGCGCCAACCTCACAGCCACACAGGGAAACTACACCTATGACCTCGCAACCAAGGTAACACACTTTCTACAAGGCTGAGTAAAGACCCTTTCCACTTCCAATCCGTCTGCCATGTTTATGGTTCCTCTCACAGTTGAATAAAGCATCCTTCATACAGGTGTAGGGTACAAAATAAAGCAGTAAGGTTTTTTGTAAAAGTTATTTTACTTTAATAACTCTCATTTAATTTGGCAGCAGAATTATTGAGCTCCACAAGTGTGACTGTGTGAAGAGAGCCAGAAGACTCATCAATCATTGCTCCAAAAAACATACTTTTACAAGCTTTTGGTTGACATTATTTTTAATGCTGTAATTATTATTTTCTATATAAAAATCTTTCACTTTGAATAAAAAAAGCTTGTTGTTTTAAATTTCCAGTTAGTACTAGTATAGCTTACAACATTTTTAATCAAACGTACACTTGTACCACTTTGTGTGTATGAGAATTTGAATCTGAATACAGTGCAACATTTCAGCCGGAGCTCCTGTGAGGAGCTTTTAAGCGTGTTATGAAATTGACTCAAATTGATATTAGTGGCTCTTTATGACCTAAAAAAGCAAACAAGACTCTCAGCAAAGAGACTGACTGCTGCAGAGAAGGCGTCAGATGATGTCACTGACAGCATGCTGAAGAGACAGCCTTGGTTATGCATTTTCAAGAAGTCAAAGACACTTCAAAGGTTCTGGATGAGTGGTGCATTTGACTGTTTAAAAAGCAGGATGAGATTTTTTAGCTGTTTTTGATATTTTTTTGTCTTTTCACGCTGTTATTGACAGACAGAAGAGGAGAGTGTACAGAGTCAGGAACAGGGCTAGATGGAGCGGGTAATGGTTAGCAGCAATAGGGTTGTAGTAAAACCCAAGGCCTCTACTATGAGGTCCATATCCTCTGTACATGGGGTGCAACTTTACAGCTGAGTCTAACCGCCACCTCAAGGATGAGATGTAATGTCAGAATGCACTACTTACACTGTAAATGACAAAATCAGCAAAGAGGTAAGACATGCTGCTTTGTCCTCAGCAGGCACCAAAAATTGACACTAATCACATGGACTTTCAACGTCTGCAGCTTGTGACCACATTACATGTTTGACGTAATTGAATGGACACAACACTGCATTGCACATGGTCAATGAACCATTATCTGTGTACACTGCAAGGGGATTTAACAACCCCCTGCTGTTCGCTAAGTGGATTAATGTAAAGGATCCTCTATTTGAGTGGTCAAACTGAGTTGTGCAAAGGGAGAGGGTACAGGTCATGGTTTAAGAGAAGTCCAAGGTTTGTTAGATTTAAGGTCAGGAAGCCTTTACCATTTCAAAATTAAAGAAAAGCTGTGTTTTAATCGTGTTAACGCTGAGAAAATGTATATTTTGAAGGTTTTGGTTTGGGACATTGGGAAACTGAACCCCCAGAAACTACCTAACCTGCGCGGCAGTGTGAGTACGCAAACAGGGGCCCCTAAACCTGAAGATAACCCTTCTCTCAACATTGACCTGAAGATACAGCAGCTGGCCATATCAGGTAAACCTCACCTCTTAATCTCTGACCTAAGCCACGTTTAAAGTCCATAAACATAACTGGACGCATATTTTAGCCACATTCTTCTCAACACATTTGATTGTAAGTCAAGACTTATAATAGTTGTAAAAGTGTGTATGGTTATGGTGAGGATTTTGAAATAAAAGCTCACTTGTTCCTTTTCCTCTGTGCAGGTCTCAAGGTGAGTCGTCTTGATATGTATGGAGAGAAATACAAGCCGTTTAAAGGGGTCAAATATTTGACCAAAGCTGGGAAATTCCAAGTGCGAACCTGAGCGATGACTGTCAAACCCAAAGGTCAACAATCCAATGTGCCAAATAGGGGGCAAGGTTATTACCTCACTGAGTCAGCCCTCCTCAAGTCTTACATTTCCTCGGGCTCTCCACAACTAATGACCCATTTTTCACAGTAGCAGTTATTTATTATGTGTTTGGCATTATGTTGCCTGGATGGTGTGTGTGGCCTGTAAAGGGAAGCCTTAATAACCCATGTGACCCTGTTGAAGTGCTAAATGTGTTGCATTGTGTGAACCATTCCTCTTTTTATCTATTATTATGTTTTTCTAACACTTTCTGAGTGTTGCCAAAGGGGAATATTTTGGTTTGAAAGGGACACTCACAGCTCACCGCCTTGCTCCACACTTCTGCAGCACACATGTAAATCCTTATTGCATGTTTCTTGAGAACAAGCAGCTATACCTTTCAGAACTTTTAAAATAACGATAGGTAGCAACTTTTATATATTCACATATATGTTTATTTTTTGGAAAATTCGTATATCCTATCTTTGTGAGTAGCTGCAGTGTGTCTTAGAGCACTGTCTTTTGTGCATGTATTTTTGCACACAATCACTCTTTAACGTGGCCTTCTAAGGTGCTTTGTTTAGCACACTACAGCACAAGCAGCACACTCCTGACACTGAGGGAAGATGTCTTAAAATATATCTTATATGAAAGGTACATATCTTGACTAATGGAGGTTGTACAACGCTACAAAGGGCCTAGATTCAAGCTAACATTGTTGGGAATAGTTGTGTAAAAAAAAAAAAAATCTTGAACGCAGCCTCCTCACTCAGCACAGCATTTGCACAATCAGTTGTCAATGTGGAAAATCCTACTTAAAGCATATGTATGAAGTTGAATCTGTATTTTGGTGTGAAAGAAGTTATATAAAATCTTTAAAAAGTATCATTGTGTGTGCTTATTTTTTTAAATCATGCACCTAGGATGGCCTCTCAGTGTGTAGGTCTCTGCTGTGGTATATATCTGAAGGATAAAGTTAACTGTAAGAACTCTGAGGTTGTCTTAAACTTCAATCAAGTTATGAGAGGACTGTTATGGTGTGTTGAAAAGGGTAAAAAATAGAGTTCTTACTTTTTAACAATTTATTGACTAAGTGCATCAAGAGTACACCTTTCCATATTTAGTTCATTAAAGTGCATCAAAGCCACTGCAGAGTCACCAGAGGGCACTTTTAGCAATTTAGAGTTTGTAAAGGTAACCTGAGGGCATTTTATTAGATTTTTATCCACTAAGTGAGCATCCAGAGGGACCCTGTTTACATTTTATCCACTGAAGGGGCAACAGAGAAGGCATTTTATATTTTTACATCTACTACAGTGGAATCTAAGAGGGCACTTTAGTGTGGTTACCTCTGGACATGAGGGCACCAGGGGGGCTGATTGCCCCCTTGCCCCCACCTTGAGTACATCACTGGCCTGATAATGAATATGATGAATGTGTTTAATACTTGGCAGTACAAGCATGTATATTAAAAAAAAGGGGGGCCAACCTTCAGCATTATAAATGGGAGCTTTTTAGCATACTGACATAAGCATTTAGTTGAAAGTATATGAAATACATCAACAATGAATAGCTATAATGTTTGGAGAAGCTAAATAATAAAGACATCTATAAACATGGTGCTAGTACGTGTCATGGGAGCTTGTTAGTATACTAGTATTAGCTCTTAGTTTGAATTGTGCTTTAGTATAGCCTGAAAAAGCTGCTAAAAATAATGAAGGTGCTAAAAATAAGATTATAAACATGGTAAAAATGTTTACATAAAGCCTTAACCTGCTAAAATTCTCAATGGCGTTTGCCAGCAAACTTACTAGCATTTGATTTAGATGCCAGCATGTAGCCATAGTCTCATTTTGTCTTTATGGTTGCAGTGAATTAAAAATAAGAATGAAGAAGCAGACTTTTATCTTCGTTACAGTCTTTTATTCTTCCAAGGCACAGCAGATGTGTTGGCAGGGCTAGAAGCTATCAGAATACATTCAGGGTGTGAATGAACACATCAAGTACACACAGAAGTTTACACCCTGTCTCTCTCACTGAGGAGTCAGAGACTGCTACATGCTCAGTAGACCCAAATAAATAGAAAAATGCAGTTCACATTCTGCGCTGCTGTCCCTAACCTTCATATTGGACGGTTCATTAATACTGTTTGAGCTAACAGGCTTCACACATACTCATAAACTTGATGATGAACAGTGGAATTTACCCAGCCATTGTTAAGAAAAATGTAACAAAACTTGACTGACTTCTTTTTGGGGAGATAAGAATAACCAGTCTGGGATGGTTTCATGTAATACTGAGTTACCAATCAACGTTTAAACTCTTAATAGCTTACATCTTGAAAAAGAGATCACAATGAAAGAGGTTCATTCAAACCACCGGGGTCAAAAAGAAAATGTGAGTCAGAGCTGTCAAAGTGGGATTACTGAGCTAACAAATAAAGAAAGTCTGGAAACATGATCAAGATGGCTGTCAACAAGTAATGGTTTTGATTATCTTGATAAATAAACCCAAACAGTTCAACTGTTACAGAAATAGTGCAGAAACAAAGCACTCCAATACACTTAAAAATGCAGAAAAAAAAAAACATTTTTTAAGAATAAAGAGACCTTAAAGGAAGGCCTACTGCAGGGTCTAAAGAAAGTTTTCAGTGTTATATGTAATAACCTGGATTTTAAGTGTTTACAGAACTTTATGAAGCTTACAGTAATGTAAAACAAAACCTTTGGCATTGTTACTGTGAAATTTAAACAAAGTTAAAATCAAAACTCCCATTCATCCCAGCTTAGTGAAAACCTACCATCTTTAAAGTTTTGACCTTCCTGCAATCAACAAAAATATTCTATTGACAATGATATATTTTCTTCAAAATATACAATCACCCTTGAAGCTTTACCTTTAACCTTAAAGTTATAGCACTTTAATCCAGAAGACATTATAGCTCTTCAAGTATTGATAGATCATCTTTAAATTCATAGATTTTCAGTTAAAAACAGCGTTACTAATAAACGTAAACATGAAGAGGCTCATCAGCCCACACAAGACTCCACACATTAGTGTCAAACTCAGTGTACAAAACTTATCTCTGAGTGTTGTCCATAAAACAAATTACTACCGTATGTACAATAGACATTAAGAAACTCACTGAAGAAAAAAACTGCATTAAAGTAAATGTTCTTTGAGAGCCAAGTTTGCTGTCATCATAATTTGATTTAAGAAAATAGAAAAATTTTCATGCAAAAAATATATTTACCTGGGATTTGGATAAACTCTTGAAACACAACATACCAAAAATATATTTAAAAGCCGTCTTGATGAGCCTGCAGGATACCACAGTAACAGATAAAGGGACCTGGAGAGCAAAGCGAAACGACTCCAAAATAATGAAACCTGCTTCGTACCAGATCTAATGGTTCCTGGTATAAAACTACATGAAAAAAGCACCTGCAGTTTCCTCTTTGAAGAAGTGCACGTTTGCTACTTTAACTCAAGTTGTGTGCTATCGTTGTCTGGTAAATGGTGCTGTTAGTTTCAGTGACCAGGTTTTTATTGGTACCAGGGGGTCTTGCGTACCCATCGAAGGGTGCAACCTGAATCTGTGCGGATCTTGATGGAGGCTGCTTCTGCTTCTCTAACCGTCTCCTTTACGGACTGCATCAGATTCTGAGCGTTGTGGACCAACATCTCTGTGGCCTGGGCAGGAAAACATAGAGGTGAAGAAGGTTAGAGGTTAAATAACAGAGACAAGTTGTGATGGTGAAAACTGAAAACTGTGATTGTTTTTAAAGTTATGTTTATGGGCGTTTTTGCCTTTATTGGATAGGAAAGATGGAGAGAGAAAGGAAAGGTGGGGAGTAGAGAGTGGGGGAAGACATGCAGCAAATGGTAGAGGCCCCCCATATGGGCTGTGCTTAGACTGCTAGGCCAATGGCAAACTTTAATTATTTAATACAAATGTAAGCTCATTTTAAATTTGGTAACAGCAGCTTGTTTCAAAAGAGTTGGGGCAGGGTAATGGTGACCACTGTGTTGCATCACCTCTTCTTTTAACAACACTGTAAAGATTTAGGAACCAAGAAGACCAGTTTCTGGAGTTTTGAAAGTAAATGTTTGTGTGTTTGTCCCATTCTTGCCTGATTTAGGATTTCAGCTGCTTAACAGTTTGGGGTTTCCTTTGTTGTAATTTTTGTGTCATGATTCAAAAAATGTAGTACTGATGCTAAGTATATTTACTAGATCTGCACTATATGTTCATATAATAAAACTCACTACCAATGTGCCATAAGTTACATTAGTCACTCTGGGAATATAACAGTGCTGTAAAGTACCTGCATTATAATGAAAAAATTAGGAGTAGTGCATCCAGACTGTATTTGTGAGTTTACCTGCTCTGACTCCTCTTCACTGATGTTGGTTCGTCCCAGCATGGTGGCTTTGACAGTGGAGAGGATCTTAAGCTGAGTACTGATGGTGGGGATCCTCTCACACACCTGTAGGAAGAAACAAACGTGTAAATATCGATAGATGCATCACTTTCAGTATGTATTTTCGTCTGCATCCTTTTACCTGTAGCAGGTTAGTTCTGATGCGTCTGTCCGTGCACTGCTTGGCTACTTCTTTGGCCAGTCTTGTCACCTCATCTGAGGCCTTGGCGATATCCTTAGCACACTGGATCAGGGCCCGTTTGTTTCCACTTCCACCGCGCACCAACCGTGACATTTCTGCCATTAGCAGAGCCATCCGCTTTGCTGCTGCTATGATATCATTACCCTGTGGAAAGTGGGAGGAGGAGGAGGTGGAGGAGGAAGGAGTGAGAACTGTGAGCCAGATGCAAAAGAGGTGCATGGCTTTGAATAGAGGTGAAAATGCAAACATGTCATACGAGTCATGTTTACACACATTTGTATGTGATCATGAAAGTATAAGATACTGAGAGTTATGTCAATGTGTGCCAGTGATTTGTATGAGTGAATATGAAGTTTAAAAAAAGGCATTGAATTTAAAGGAGAAAGCTGCATGCAGTGTCAGTGCAAGTTCTTCAATTCCCATTGAAGACGATGATTCTGCCTTTCATTTCAGAGGCAGTTCTCACAGTCTCCCTCACATCACAGTTAACTAGATATTAGTATCCATGTGCTGATCTCCTCAGTGTTGGAGTGATCAGTGCAAACCTTGAGAGTAAGGAGCAAAGCAGGTGATTGTACGAGGCAAGCAGGCGATCTCATATCAAACTACATCACTTACAAAGTGTCAACATTGGCGTCACTGGTTGGCCAGGCAATGAGTGATTTACAGCACCGCTAACTGCGAGACAGAGCACATGGTTCTGTCTTCAAAGCGCTCAACCCAATCATGGGCATACAGCTGAAACGTGAGGTCAGTATTAGTTTTTATCTGGAGCACATCAAACAATTATACAGCAATCCATGACCCTTTAGTACAACCTTGGCATTCATCCATTTTGGATGGCAGCTATTTTCCTCTGTCGTCACTCGAGGGATGAGAAGCTAAAATGCTGTTAAAGAGTCATAATGCTGTGATTCAGGTTGCTTATGAACATAGGGAATTTGGTAAATGATATTTCACCACTTTCTGATTGATTACAGGAACTAATAGACAGTTGATAACCTGTATTGACATTGGGCCATATTTCAAGGTTAAAGCTGCTGTTGGTAGTCATGATATAAACATCAGTTTGGAGAGAGATTTCCAATGTCAACACTACCCCACCCCACCAGATTTCCCATACTTCCCATGCTTGTTGGATGCTTGCTATGAGGAAGTAGTGTCGGCTTCCAGCCAGTCAGGATAACTTAGTAGGGGCTGCCACTTGACCAATCAGGACAGAGGGTCGAAGAGTAGCTCTGATTGGTTCGTGATAACGGCAACGAAGGGGAATAATAACATTGCTTGATACAAAGGCGTTGGAAAACACAGAGATTTGGCCATAATCTCAAATTACTTCAATTACTGATGAGTTGATGGGTATTATGACTTTTTTTCCAAACCCAACAGAAAAAAATAATATTTTTTTACCCCATTCCTACCAACTGCACCTTTTAACAAAAATTGTTTTTGATAACCTATTAGACCCCGTTAGGCAAAAGCTAAAGCTAACATTTAACCACTTTTTAATGAACATTAACGATAGCTATCTTACACTGGTCTAGCATAACCATTAATCTTAAATGGTCAATTTATTGTCAGCTAATATTTATGTTGGCTAGCTAAAATCAAAAATAATCTTAACTGGCTTAACATTTGTTACATAACCAAGCAGCAACAGCCAGTTTTGCATAATTAGGAGCATGGCTGATTTGACTGAAAGGCAGACACAATGTCGATGTTAGCTAGGAGGCTAAAGACCCGCTTCAACTCCACCCTTTTGCTTCATGCTAGGTCAACCAAAAGTTAGGTGAAGTCTGCATTTCCAATATGGTGACTGCCATCATCAGGCTTTGAAACATATCCATGTTTTATACAGTCTATGTAGGAAATATCAATGTTAGCTACATTAACCTCTCTTCCTTTGGTTCCTTTAAAACTTCAACAGATTCCCTACATTTATACAAGTTGCAACCTGAAAACAGCATCAAATACTCCTCTTGATGAAAGCTTTTGAGCTTCTTAAACTGTGACGTTAGATAAAAATGGCTGCAATGTGAATTTGGTGAATTACATCAGCAGAACTGTGTATAAACCATGTCTGTGAGTAATAAAGCGATAGAAACAAAGCAGTCAGCAGCAGGTTGAAGGTTTCCACGGTTGAAACCGGTGCAGAGCGTTGGTTGTTTCTTTATCCTGCAGGCGTTTCCTTGTGTGGTGAATTTATCTGTTTGCATGCTTGGAAGTTTTTTAAGTATGTGTGGGTGCCTTTTTGAAATACTTCGTTCCCCGCTGTCTGGTGTGTGCACTCATGTTCATGTGCGTGCGCAGACCTTGCTGGACCACTTTCGCGCCTCCTGGTGGAGAGCCTGGGCAGCTGCCAGAATGGGTTGATTGACAGGCTGGTTGGAGGGCATCATCAGCAGTTCTGGCTCATAGTCATCCTCACCATCAGTAAACTCATCTTCCTCATCTACCTCCCTCTCCTCTACTGCCTCCTCCTCCTCAGGCTGGTTTTGGCAAGGGGAGGGGAGATTGGCATGGTGGTTGGAGGAGTGGGAGCAATTGGGATGGGAGGGAGGCAAAGAGAGGAGGGTTGGGAGGAGGAAGAGGAGGAAGAAAAAAAAGGAGGAACATGGAGAAATAGGGGAAGGGGAGAGCCAGGAAAGCATGGGAAAAGGAGGCATTTAGTACAGTATGGAAAACAAAAGACAGGAGATTTACAGGGAGGAGGACAGGCAAAGTACAAGCGCTGAAGAGGAGCAGGGAGAGGGAAGGTGAAACGGCACGCACAAGCAAAAATGGGAGCAAAGGGAATGGATAGGAGAGTTGTTTGGGGCTGGAAGCAGGTGGATGATGTGCCTTGCTCTGAGGCAGTAGATGAGTTGAAAGTTTGTAAAGCTTTTGTGCAGTCAAACAAGGTCTAACTGTGACCAAAACCAGGGCTTTGCATCCTTCTGGTGTATACAAGAGCCTAGGAGTGTGCTCGGAAACTTGGTGTGACTCACATGTGGCCTCAAAGGAGACAAGGCCGTCTGGTTCCCAAAGACACGTTTAATGAAAAGATCATTAAACAGAGTAGGAAAACTGATAGAAACAGGGCATTATATCCAGACAGTTATCTGTTATCAATAGTCGTCCTTTGCCCCATCCCTCAGCAAAACAGAACACATACACACACACACATATAAAACATTGACACCAACAGGGAATGGAGTGCAATAGAAATACTGTAAATATAGTGTTCATGTTCTCTTCTTCAGCGACACACTTAGAGGCTGCGTTGTCTCTCTTTTGCTAATATTTACACTTACAAGAGTGAATCTGTGAGTTATTACCAACCCTACACAACCCTGCTGCCCATGTAGAGTGATCCAGATACTGAGACATAAAACATCTGCTACATGGTGTCCATGTTGTAGAATGAATGTCTTCAAGACTTCCTGTTTGCATCTGATTTTGATATTCCACACATTTCTTTGATTTGTTTGGATGAAATTAGAAACTCTATGGCTCTGTGTGAGTCTGTGCGGACTGACCTTGCTCGACCACTTGCGTGCCTCATCGTGCAGCTGCCTGGCGGCCACCATCATGGGCTCACTGAGCACCTCTCCGACCTTCTGCTCCGGGAACTCCTCATCCTTCTCCTCTGGGGGAGGTGGACGTGGTGGGGGGACCTCACCCTCTGGCAGGGGAGGCTTGGGTGGAGCCTGCTCATCACTAACCTGGAAAACACACACATGTAAAAACATATATTAACTTTAGATGTATGATTAAGAAACAAGGAGATCTGTGGAGGAGAGATTCAGTCAAGTTCATATTAAAAACTCTGGCAGTGGGAGTATCTTCTAGTTTTGCACCATCCAGTAGTCCTGTATTAATGTTTACTCCTCAATTTAAAGGAGGATGTTTCTTTGAGGCCTTCTTAAGCCACTGATTGAGAGATTTTACATCAGTAAGAATAACTTTAAGTTAAATTCAGCTTTAGTTTTATACCTCATGGATAAAAAAATTTTAAATTATTGAAATCCTAATGTTTCTTAATCCTTATCAGTGCATATGAGTTTGTAATATCTCTATCAAGTAAGGCTCTCCCAGACCAAAACACAAATAGTAAAATATGTCCTGTGTTACCAAAAGTGTTATACATTTGAAAAAAAAAACATCTTTCCTCAGCGAAGATCTTTTTTCTCTCAGTGAAGTTAACCTTCAGGAAAGGTTTCATGGCCTTTCAGGGTGTCGATCCAAACAGGCTTTTGTTTTGAGCTGTTTGTTTACATTTTATTGATCGTTGACCTTTTATTTAATCGTCCATTGATGCCTGGGTGTTTACAAAAAACACAGCTTCAAATTCACAAATGCACCAAAGCCCTGACCGCTCTGACCTGCTCTCCTCTGAGCTGCTCCCCTGAGGCAGTTAGAGCTGAAAGGTCACTGCTACCAAGAGAGATGGAGATGACTTTTTCCCCTTTCACCATCTTTATTACAGCTTTCATAGTGAGTGTTGTGATTCAGGTGTTTGCCGTGGATAACAGGGGTTATGTGTGAGCTTACATGGAGCTGGTCCAGGTCTGGAGGTGGAGGAGGGAAGTCAGGCTCCTGAGGCTGGAAGGCTTCTCTGACCTTTCCAACTGCAGCCAGAATCCTCAGACAGGAGTCTAGGTAGGCTTTCTGCAGAGCTGCAGCGGAGAAGATGAAGCATTAAGAGAGATATAGATATAATAAACCTTGTTGTGCTGCATCCTGAACATGTGTTTGCAGGATGCACTTCCACACCTTTATCTTGTATGTTTCCAGCCACAGCCTTAGCGTCCATCACCATGGGCGAGATGGTGTGTGAGAGGATGTCTGACGCGTGTTTCACCGTGTCTCTGAACCGAGGATCTTCAGAGTTCTCCACCTCCCTCTTCGCCACCAACAGGACCCGGTTAGCTCGTCTTGCTATGCTTGTTGCCCCGGCAACAAGCATTTGGGGCTGAACATTTGCCATGGCAACACGGCACTTGTCGATGTCTTTCTTTATCGCCTCCTCGGATGCATCTAACAGAGATTTGGTGTCTATGGCCTCATCCACCAGACCTGAGGCAACACAGGTCAATATTAAATTATTGCTGGTTTTTAATTTGGATTTTTATAAACTTTCTGATATTTCTTTGTCACAAAATATTTCATGCCCGATAATTTAATGTTAAGTAATTCCTCACCGGTGAGTCTCTCCACATTGTCAATCCACTGGTTCTTCATGGTGTCAAAGTGCTCGTATGCTGCTTTATTCCCAGGATTCTTCAGCAGGATTCGAGCAGCAGAAGTCACCTGGACGTTAGAAAACAGTCAGACGGAGTATGAAACGCTCTGTGAGCTGCATGGTTCTTATCTATGTGTGCAGGAATGCAAATCAGGGAGCAAAGCACCTGTGGAGTGAGCTCCCTGGCATGTTTCACAGCAGCGTGTATCCCCTCTACTGTGCTCTTATTGGCTGTTCCCACAGCTGCAGCCTTTTCTGCTGTCGCACCGAGTCGACCTGTGTGGGCCTCGAAGTTTCCTGCACGTTCTTCGAAAACCTGCAATGAACAGGAACTCTGGATCTCAACTTATTTCATATATCATCTTTCATATATAATCTCTTATACATACAAGCATGCAGCCTCAAATGAGATAATACCACATGGAGAAATGTATAAAAGGCTTTAACAAGAAAAAAGGTGATTAAATAAGTTCATCTAAAAATTAAAACAAATATTACAGTTAACACATGATATTAAATAAGTCAATGAAATAAATAAAATCAGTTGAATCAGTAAAAAAAACAGAATATTTTTTTTACAAGGATATGAAATTATTAAAATCTAAAGCCAGATTAAAGACAGGCCTCTTGCTTCCTTTCAAATCTACTCAGAGAGCTGCTGCAGTCAGACTAAAGACAACACATCTACATGGTGCAAATTACTGGGATGCTTTTTTTAACTTCACTGACCTCCGCTCTGTTGGGGGCATCAGGTGGAGCAGTCGCAGCCACCGCCAGCAGTTTGACAGGCGTGGTGGTGTCACTGAAAACATCAGATACTTCCTGGGTCATTACCTCCTGCATGTGCTGCCTGAGGTCCTGTTAGGAACAGAGAGAGGTGTAATCTGTCCACTAGGGGGAGCTCTGCACCAACACTTTGCGGGTTACCTTTTTTTGTTAATTGTAGAAGGTACCAGAGACCAAAAGAAGTGGACTAACAAACATTTCCTGCAGGTTAACATTTAATTAATCAGACCTAGAAAGATGGGAATAAAATAATCGATTCATCGACTAATGATACGAGGTCTGCAGCCTGAGTTTAAACTGACTGCTTCATTATTTTATAAACTAATGGTTAAACCTGTTGAGCTACCTTGAGGCTGTCCTGCAGTTGCGCTGCTGTAGCTCGTGCATGAGGAGCCTCAGCTTCACCCCTGCCGGCCATGTCTGCCAGAGAGTTCATCAGAGCCTCCGTTCTGTCGCAGCGTCCCGCCATGTCCTGTCTGTAGGGACCCAACAGGCCTCCTGCCAGCCTCCTCCCTTCTCCAACCATCCCTCGGATCGCTGCCTGACCTGAGAGGACACACAGGGACCAAATCGTCCTTTAATAACATGTGGAAATTTAATATCTCCTTGTCCTCAGATACATCTTTAACAGGGCCTTATTTGGACATAATGCACTCTAATTTAGTCTTCTTGTATTAGTTGATAACATGCTCTTATATACAGGTGAAATTTTTGGTGAAGTTTTGATGGGATTTATGTAAAAACTTCTTGATTTTATCCTCAAAGAAAGCACATAGTAGGCAGATACCTTCATTCCATTGCAGTATCTCACACTCTGCTCCCATAGGGAAGCATGCAAGAGTAGAGGAAACAATCAAAACAACATAACAGGAACAGAACAAGTGACATCAAACATCAAACAAAGCATTAAAAACCAAACAATGAAAGATTGAGTCAGTTAAGTTAGTCATTCTGTGATTCATACATGAGATGCCTTCCTGTGGGGGGTTAAGGAAATGGCATCAGTCACCAGCAAAGTCATTTCAGCACCACAGTCACGGTGAAATCCCTCAGCATTCAACCTGACTGAGCGTCTGGCTGTCAATAAGAGCCGAGCTCAGAGCAGAAAACTTTTCTGCCCTTTGCATTTTTTTTTTATCAGTAAAACCTGTCACCCACATCTACAAGCAGCTAGAGAGGCAGGGTGGATACATTCAGTGGCCCTGCACCAGCACAGTTGTTGAAAACATCTATGGAATATCAAAAATCCTATTGGACCATAAATGCCTCACATCTTTCAGGATCCTGTAAGCACCCACTAATCACAAAGAGTCCAGGATGCTGCTGTAACCACTTTCACTCGCTCTCCATCAATCATAAAGACTCTGACTGAAGGCATGGAAGGTCACAGAGTCTATTTTTGAGCTGAACCACTACATCATCCCGTCCTCCCGTCATCCTGCCCACTCACCCACTCCTCTGTCGTCCACTCCCGGGCTGTTCACCCAGCGCAGGGCCTGCTCCATCTTTCCCTCCAGGGTGACAGCAGGTTTGGCCGGTCTCATGTTGGCTACAGCTCGGTTCGTTTTGGACTGCAGGGTCAGCAGTGCCCCGCCAATCTGCTTTGCCAAAGCTCGGGCCTCAGGCGTGTCACCTTTACCCCTGAGACAGAAACAGAGAGGTGATTTGAAGGAGGAATAGAGATAAGCTGTTACATTCAGACCTAAACCCTCCACGGACCCGGTTGTTCAGAAGGTTTGATTCAAATAATGATAATCCAACTCTGGGGATCCTTTTGTTGCCATCCAGGATCAGGTAATCAGTTTACTTTTGTCCCATTTTTTCAGAGAAATCCTCGACTGGATGAACCGTAACCAAATACAGACTTTTAAAGGTTATCAAATCTGGATTACTAGTGCTCTAAACAGGACTACACAGGACATCATTTGTCCACAGGAGGCACCAAAATCCTCACAAACTGAAAGCTCCTTTGTTGCTTTAAATGAAATGTTTTATGTTTGATCTTAGTCACTGTTTGTTTTTGGAAGAAATGTTGGGATGAAATCCTCCAGGATGTTACTTCAACAATTCAGTGATCCAAGAGCCAAATATACAAAATCTGAAGTTTAATAATAGATCATAAGAGACCCACTTAAAAGTTTTATTAGATTTTGTTCCTGTGATCCAGCCTGAATCCAGTCCTCTGCTGGGATCATAATGAACGTGTCTTTACTTGGATTTATATAAACTGGAGATTTCCTCCCATGAAAACCAGGTTTGGATAAACTGATCAAGTTTGATTCTTCACTCCCTTTTTTCTTTGAACAGTGCATTATCAGGATTTGATCCGATCCCATACAGTAGCATTAATCTAATCAAACACTTCAGTAGAACCAGGCCCCAGTGTTAAAAGCTGTATGACAAACACCACCTTAAAGGAGAATACCACTTTATAAGACTTATGCCAATTTTATTCAATTGTATCAACAGAAACTTTGTCTAGTATGATTAGTAGGAAAGGTAATATAAAGAGGTCTGGTTGCTGTATAAGTAGTAAGTATAGGTTCCTGCATTGTCTGGACTAAATCCTCATCATGTCCTTATTTGTGAAGTGAAGTCCCTCTTGCTTCCCTTTTATCATGTAGTTTTCTTAATATGAAAAGTGCTGGAAGCTACAGTCTTCGTTCTGTGGCCCAGTCACAAGACGTACTTTTGCTTTCTCCCCCCCAGAGAGAAATGAGGAAAGGAGTTTTGGAATTCGCTGCAGGATGATTTGGGTCTGAGGGAGCTGGTGTCTTTGAATGTTTTTAAAAGGAGGTGTTGGAGGAAGATGCATCAGGTTGCAGATGCTTTGACCAGTGACTTCATATTATTTTTGGAACATGCTGCTGCTGATCTTGGCCAGGATACTCTTGTAAAATGGATTTTTAATCTTAATGAGGCTTTCCTGGTTAAATACACTTGAATAAATGTGTTAAATGTCAGTCCTATCTTCTCCTTTTTAAAGTTCAGATTCAGAGTTTTTCTTTGGATCTGTTCAACACTGGCTCATTTGTTTTGTTTGTTTTGTCATATTTATCTCTGCTTCCCTTTTATGGTCACAAAGCAGTTGAAATGGAGAGAAGAAATGTATATTCCTAACTGTGACTCATGTTGCTGTGATTCATTAAACTGAAGTACCATTGAGAAAATTAACTGTTTAAACACAATGCTCTCTAACTGTATACAATTTGAAGTTTAATGGCATATACCTTTAAGTAAGTGGTATTTTCCTTTCAGGTTCACCAAGTTTTGATCCTCAAACTCGTACTGACCCTCCACATTTATACCAAAACCCTGTCACACCAAATTCAAACAATTAGAAACCTTAAAGTTGGACTGATGCCCAGGGTAGACAGGCAACAACATAATGTCCAAGCAGGTAAAACATGCCACCTATTGGTTACATGTGGTTGCAGTTTGATCCTACAAAAAGAGGGTCTAAGAATTACATTGAATGTTAAAAAACATCATTGGTCATGCGTGTTAAAGAAAGGAGGGACAGCATACTGTCTACGCAGTTCCACGAGTCTGGCGGTGAGGCCTGCGATCTCGCCGATGGAGCGCAGGATGTCGTCTCTCTCTTTTGGGTCTTCACAAAGATCGGCGATGCGTTTGGCCTCTGCTAGCAGCGCTCTGATGTTCTCCTCCCCCTCAGGACCGCCGTTAGGATCAGCCAGCCAAGCCTGAAACATGCATATACATGATTTAGGTTCTAATCTGATCCATTTGTAAGATTAATCTGCACAAAAACAAGACAAGAGAGCTGTGAGAACGGAAAGGACAACAAGCATTCTGAATCTAGAGCTTCAAATGATTTAAAGTCTAGAAAACGATCTGCTTTGAAATGAGAAGGGAGATACTTTAAATCCTGCACAGAACATTACTTTTTAACAGCAACTACAATCACGAAGAATAAACCATATGTAACTCTGTGAATTTAAATTTGATCATGTAGGGACTGGAACAAGTCAAACAGAGAGCAAGAGACAAAAACATTGTTAATGCAATGCAGAGATGAGGTCGCGGGTTAACATGGATTACTGTGCTGTTGTTGTTTTATCTGACCTGTGCAGCATCCAGCCTCCTGGCAATGGCCTGCTTGGCATTGATTAAAGCCTCCAGTCTGCGAGCAGCACTGTCCACTTTGCCAAATAACAAGTCTAAGCCCTGTGAGCACTGGCCTGCACGCTGCACACACCCCGAGGTCGGGCCCTGGCCCCTGTCAAAGAAAAGCACAGATGACACCATAATAAATTTCGTTAGACACACACAGAGGTCGAGAAAACAGCCTAACTTATAGTCTTTTAAACCACGGACAGTACATAAGAAGTGGATGAAGCCTCTTGCTCTCAAAATTAAGCCAACGTAGAAAGTGCCTTTAACCTGCATCATTTTAAATGGCCAGCAGGGGGCGACTCTACTGGTTGCCACTAACTTACCTCTTAGCTGACCTATTACTTTTCCTTATGATTTTATGCTATGCTATTTTTATGCTCTAAAATGCTAGTTTTTAGCCGTCTTCACTACAGCATGATGTTATTTTGTAAATTATGGACCCATTTCAAATAAAACCGATGATACAGGGTGTAATTCAGGGTGTGTCTACCTGTTATTGACAAGGAGCTATGACCGCCTGTCAACCAGGATAGAGATCATGTTTATTCACCAGGTCGTCTAATTACAGTTTTTTCTCATCTCTAACAAACAGGATGGAGACAGCCACAACGCCAAACTCAAAGCCTCAAAAGTAAAGTCAGTAACCATTGGTTGGTGTTATGGTGGCTCTATCCATTAGTACAAAAGGTCTATGATTATCAAACACTACCTGATTCGGAGATCTGCGACCTGGTCTGTCATCTGTCCCAGAGCTTTCGCTGTTGCCAGAATGTCTTTCCTCTCCTTCCCAGCACACAGCTCCCCCATCTTACCCGCTTCATCCAGGATCACACGCAGGGCGACCTCACCGGGGTCTCCTGAGGACATCGACGACACACCACAACATGAGATCGTGGAATGATATTAAAAAAACAACACAGACTGAGGGTTTCACGTTGGCAGAATAAATCCAGTCACCTGGCTGTCCATGAGGGTCTTTGAGCCAGCTCTTAGCCTGACCCATCTTTGACTCGATCAAAGCCAGAGATCTCTTCAAAGCCTCCATATCCTGAGGAAAGAGAAACACAGCTTTGTGTATAGCTTTGTCAAAGCAGGAGTGAGAACAAAGCTTAACAATGCAAACTGTAAACACAAAGTGGATCATACTGGACATTGTTCTTTTAGTTTCTAATGTTCTATAATAAAATGTTAGGTTGTTAGCTGAAAGGATGGGGATTGGATAGCCTTCATTATTATTTTCTCACTCTCAGCAAAGCCAAAACTATTAAGCTTTTCTGAAAAAACTCAAACTCCCCTCTCTTGCTTGTTAAAGTCTGTCAAACCATATTTTTCTAAAGGATTCACATCTTTAAAATGTCACAATCACTAACTGTAGATTGGACTTTTGGAAAACATGTATATCTAAATAGTTAGGAAGTGTAATTTCCAGAAAAGGGCTTTGAAGAGGGATGAATTAACTTGTGGGGGACTACTTTCAGAGGCGGATTAATACAAATCTGCTGTGCAAGTCTGAATTCACAGCAGCAGGATTCTGAAGATAGTGTTGTTTAAAAATTGCAAGCACAGATGCTCAGCTTACATGAATATAATATTATTTTTGGGGGCTAGAGAAGTTACAATTTCTTGTCTTTTGGGCAAAAATGATGAAAATGTAAAAAATAATCAATCGCATTTGAGTGAGAGATCTAGAAATGACTTCATAAAACAGTCAGACAAATACAGATTTGCTTACTTTGGGCTTTTATGCCTTCAGTGAGAGATAGGACAGTGGATAGAGCAGCAAAATGGGACGAAAGAGTCAGGACAACGTGGTGCAAAGGGCCGCAGGTTGGAGTTAAACCTGAATGCCTGAATTAAGGGCAAGTAGGTGAAGTTTAACCCTCAAAGCCAAACCTGCACCCCTGTCTTTAGTGTTTTAAACCTGGGAACAAGTTTATTGTCATTCCGCAACAAATGATGCACTTTAATAATTAATCTCCTTATTAATACAAGCCTTTAGTGGTTTTAACTGAGAATTGGAGGAGTTTGTAATGAAATAGTGATGAAAGATGATAAAAAGGCAAAATGAGAGTTTTAAAGTAGTATAAGGACCTCACATATAAAGACGCCGCTGACTCTTTTATTGCTTTGTAACAGGTTTAGGAAAAAGTTGCTTCTTCCAGCTGACTGGAGTCTGAACCTCTTAAGGGAAACCGTTCAATACAACCCATCTATTATGGATGTGTCTGGACACCAAGCAGCTTATTTCTATAATTCATGACCCCAGAGGACAGTCATCATGTGCCAGCAGTTCTCCCACACACTGACAGTAAGTGCTTATCACTGCTCACTCATAAGGTTTGCAGTATGTCCACAACAAACACACATACACACACACACAAACACACACACACACACACACACACACACACACACACAAACCCAAACAGACAGGTCATTGTCTGAGGCAGCTGTGTGCAGAGAAACATGCAGGGTTACAGGTTAGACTACAGAAGCAGATCCTAAATTTACCCGTCAGGTATTTCATGACACATGATCTAAACTGATAAGACAAAAACATTTCCTACAGAGTGAAATATTCATCCTGAAACATCATACTGACATCTCTACCACACTGTTAGCATTACCAACACGGGAAGGACAAAACCACGACTGAGGATGGACTTAACTTCAACACACACTACTGTTAAATAATGATAACCCAGCTCAGAGGATAGTTCTCTTCTTTATTGGGTTTTTATGAGGTACTTGATAATATAAAGTTTGTTATGCAAAATAATAGCAACTAGGGTTTCAATAGGGCCTTCGCCACCATCGGTGCTTGGGCCCTAATGAGCAGCAGTACAGGTTGGTACCGCTGTGGACAGGGCTGAAATGAAGCATAGTTTAGCCCCTTAAAAACCAGCTGCCCCTTCAAAATCTAGATCCCTTTGGGTGTATGCTGAACTGTTTTGTTTTCACCATGCTACCTCTTTCCTTTGGTACAATGTGGTTCAACAGTACATCTCTGTTTTCCTGCACATGTAGCTGTCTGGATCAGCAGTTTGAAGAAGAAACAAAAAATAAAATAGCGCCTAAATTATAACTTCTACGAATGAGATTTCTGTGATTTTATTGATTGTGTATTTTTTGTTAACCACTAGCTTTGCTGTTTTCAGTACAGAAGTAAGAGCTCTACAGTGAGAGTCAAGCTGGATTATTTGGTGACTGTTTCAATTTTTTTCCTTTAAAATTAAGGGATGGGCAAAATATCAATATAGCAATATAACATCTTGATTTCTGTGATAACATTATTGATTCTTTGGTGCTAAATATCTTTATTATAATTGAAAACAATAAGCGTTCAATACTTCATGACTCTCCTAGTGTCATCAATGAGGGCAGGAAGTTAATCAGCCGAAAACAAAGCTGACAGTGGGAAAATGGAAGAAGAAGATAGCTTTGTCCTCTACAGTTTTTGGAGGATCTTGTATTCCTGTATTCCTCAGATATCTGCTTGTATCATACAATGATTGTCTTACAATATATTGATTGTTGCAAAGCTGCTGCAACATAAAATTGATCAATATCGCAGGCCACATATCACGTATCATACTGTATTGTGTAACATATCAAATGATGCATTGTGTATCAAGTCACGTATAGTATGGTATGGTTTCGTATTATATCGTGACTCACAAGGTGATCCCCACTCTGGCACAAACAGTGTTGCCAGACAAGTGTTGAGATGGCTTTGACCAGGGCCGACCAAGGCTGTCATCACTCAGAGGAACAGGGTGAAACTTCAGGATCAGAAAACACTTAAAAGAAGAGATATATGCCTCATCTTTGAAACCTTCAGAAAAAGGATATTTGAAATTCAGTTTTTCACCCAGACAGCTTCTTTGAGACGATGCGCTGTACAGTATGTGTAAGACACAGAGGTTGTGATGTTGAGAAAAACAAAGGGCCAAAGGAAAGGACTGTGTGTCTGCAATGTGAAGCACTAAAATATTCAAAGTTTAGCTCAACCTTGAACTGAAACTATGATTTAGGTGAGACTGCTTTTAATTGCGAGTCCACTTACAGAGTACCTCATACAAGCCCAGTTTTAAAAAGTAAGAACTATCCCTTTAAGACTTTCATCAAACCTCCATCTGTTTCAAGCCATTTGACTCAAATGGACACGGAGGGACAAACAGATGCACATTAGACAGCAGAGTGATGACGCGTCTACACTGAACATCATCACATCGATTCACAGTCAGTGGATTTAATAACACACAACACACTTATGCTGTTAACAACCAGCATGACAGAAACGTGTGACCACAAGGACATCATTTCCCTCTCTTTCTCAACCACACATACACAGGTGCATGCTGGGAACTGCAGAGGGGGAGAGAAACAGGCTTACCTTCTACAGGGAGGAAAAGAATGGAGGAAGAAGGTAAAGAAAGAAAAAGAAAAACCAGGAGTTATACTGGCGAGCAAACAGAAAAAAGTGGAAACAGAAAGTAAAGAGTGATTTTGTTCTTAGAAAGGGTTGTGTAGAAAGAGTGTGTGTCTGTGTGTGACGTGTGTGACAACGGGCACTCCAAATGAAAGAAAGTGACTATCAGATTCAGATATGTGGTGATTCTCTCAGTTGTTTTGGGGGCTTTGGGGTATAAAATGAATAAAGCAGAGTTAACATGAGGAGTATATCCGTACCTTGTTGGCCCAGGCGTCTTCGTCCCACGTGGTGAGCTGTAACACTCGGATGATTTCGGTGATTTCGCCGCTCATTTTTTCATACGTAAACCTTCTGTTTCTCTCTGCCTCCTCCACGCCGGCACCTCGACTGCTCTTTGTTGCCACAAAAATCTTTATAGCTGAAGACAGAAATGTGAAAGTTTATTACAACAGAAACCCTGGAGATACACTCAGAAAAATGGTCAATGAAGCTACTGCACATTTAAAAAGAAGTCTTATTTTTACCATTTATTTGTATTATTATTATTATATATATATAATTTTTAATATGTATTTAATTTATATATACATGTTTATTTTATTTATTATTATTATTATTATTATTATTATTTTTTTTTTTTTTTTTTTTTTTTTTTTTTTTTCATTATTATATTTGTGTATAATTATATTTGTGTATAATTATATTTGTGTATAATTATATTGTATCTTAATAACTGTACAGCACTTTGGTCAACTGAGCTTGTTTTCAAATGTGCTTTATAAATAAAGCTTGACATAACTTGACTATACAGATGGTAAGTAATGTAGAAACTGTGTGTCAAGCTGTGAAAAATCAAAATAAACAGTTACATTTTTTTTTAATTAAATTGGCTTCCATTAGTGGGAAATAAAAAACACCAAAAACTAATAAGTGATTAACAATCTGAATACCTTCCAAGTTGTTAAAACACTTGATTTGAAGCGAAACTGGCTGCTTTTTAACCACTTTGGGGCAGGGATAAATAACATGATGTCACAGAGAATCTACTAAAGTGAGATTTATGTTTAAAAGGAATGTCTCTGAAAAAATCTGGGCCTGAATGTCCTGAAATAATGTAGAAAATGTGAGGCGTGATTGTGTGAAAAGGGGTCTAGACTTCTGTTTGCAGACAGTGGAGTCGCCCCCTACTGCCCACCATGAGGGATGTAGGATTGAGACACTTGTGCACTGGCTTCACTTTTGAAACCTTTCATTTTACTTACAATCTTGTCATATGGAAAAATACATTGATATAGCTTTGAGGTGCAAAGTAACACATGAACCTGCAAGACCAAACCATTGGTACAAACATTACACCACACTGAATGTTGAGCCTGCAGGGCTGTGACAGTGTTCTCTGCTCTTTGCTGCGGTGTACAGTACAGTATGAGGGAGCAGCTAGTCGGTGAGTGTGTGCGTCTGATGTGTGTGTAGTCACTCTGACATCCCCAGCAACTAATGACTGTAATTATGAGTGTTGCTATAACAACGGTGGGTCCACTCAGGCTCTGACCCACACAGAGGTTTTTCCCACACAACCACACAAAGCCACACAGTCAAACACACACACACACACACACCTGATATGAGAACCGGCAGCAGCTCTTTGACGGTGCTCATGGAGTTGACCAGCATCTGTCTGTGCTCCTGGTGTGTGAGCTCCTGCTGCCGCTCCTCAATCATCTTCGACATTTTGGTCATCCCTGAAAGACAAAGAGAGAGAAATCATTGAGCTGTGAAAGTCAGACGTTAACACACTCACAAGAAAAAGCAGGTGCACAGGATCACATTTTCCCAGTGTATCCTCCAGTATATTCACATACTGAGTAGTTTTGACGCGTCCAAACAGATCATTACTTCTCAAACGACTGATTTCGTACAATGACAGCTCGGCTGGGTGAGAGGAAACCTTGGCATCAGGTTTCCTGCAGCTCATTATTCCACAGTGAGAAGACAAAACAATTGACCTTTTACATCAGATGATAAATAGCCTGTTTATGGTCCGGCTCTCCTGCTGGTGAAAAGACTTCATCACAGCATCTTCAGAGCAGCAGTCAGCTGTTCATTTACTTCATCATGTTGGGTAGGTCTTTAACCCCACATTAAAACACAGGCTGATTGCAAAGTTCACATGCACTTACAAAACATCAACACTAGGGCCAACAGGCAGCTGCACTATCGTCTTATTTATTACAATAACAGTAAAATCATCAAGCAGACAGTGCCACTGCTGACACACCTGCTGCAGTGCTGTTGGGCGTCTGAGATTAGACATTTTTCTAGAGATTTCCTTTGATAATAAACTATTTTAAGACATGGCTGACAACTAAATGGGATCTCTGAGGCCATGTGATGTTCACATTAAGTTGTAGGACTGATTCATTTGATCTATGTTGTAGCAACACCGTCCTGATTGACTGTGGCTGTCAAGCTAGAGGGGGGTGGGTCCTCCTGGTCACATGGCCACACTGATGAGACCCTGAAGCTGCAGCCTTGATTAGCTGAAGCGGACACCTGTGCTTGGAGTACATTAGTAGTGCTGTATGCATGCCACCTTTGGAGGAGTTGTTTGGAGCTCACGAAGGATGCAGTTTCCCCCCTTTTGGTTTTATTTACTGAGTTTGTGCCAGGTTATTGCTGTGAGTCTAGATTTAAAAAATGAACTTTCATCAGAAGCTCTCAGGAGGACGACAGAATAAAGCAGCTTGAGCAGCCACATGCTAATCATCTTTTAATGTTGGTGTCCTTCAAAAAAAGACCTTGAGTCATACGGCCCTGAGCTGTTTCATTATAAAACAGATGGTAGGAAAGGTGTGGGAATAAAGGGAGCAACAAGAAGTTGGCTTTTTATAAGAAGACAAGAAGTCGGCTTTTTATAACAAAATAAAGCTAGACATTATATCTAGTTTTATTTTGTTTATAAAAAGCCAACATTGTTTATTCTGGAATACATTTTTGATAGGTAGCTTTGAAAGTTTTATTTAAAAAAAGAAGCATCCTGCAGACCTGGTCCCAGGTTCTTGGTGTATGTGATGAGGTCCTCCATGGTCTCCACCACCTCAGCTACTGCCAGGTACTCCAGGATACCTTTACACACCCGAATTATCCTCCTCACCTGGAACACAACACAAACATAAATACAATCACAAACATAAGATCATTTCTACGGGCATGAAATAAAGGCTGATGTGAAGATTAGAGACAAACATCTTTTTATTTATAGGCCTACTGACAATAAGTTCAATGTGTGGGTGAGCTTTTTTTAGACAGCATTAAAGAAGGGCTTTTATTTTGTTTGGTGTCTTTGCGTGTGTGTGTGTTTGTGTGAGCGTGTGTGTGTGTGTACAGTCTTGTGATGTGTGTCTTGTGACCATGAGGAGTTGCTCTTTTAAAAAATGAGGCTTCTGATGAGATGTGGTGAGCCGTATCACGTGTCCAATGTGACTTCACTTACAGGGCTGCCATCACATTCAACACACACACACACACACCATACAGCTTTGTACATACCATATTTTTACACACAGATCCAGACACACACACAAACACACACACCATGAGTTACGACAGAGGGAAGTCATCTGATCTTAGTGATTAGATCTGGCTGCATTTGAGACTCCATTAGACTCGCTCCTTCCTCTGCTCGGCTAAATAAAGCTTTATTTCCCTGAAAGATACCACACCTCTGAAGTAAGAGGGATCCTCAGGACACACTAATGATAAGAGGCAAACACACAGACACACCTCTGCTTCATCAAAGGTAAGAAGCAGGTCAGACGTCCCCGACAGGATCCCTCTGGATCCATCGATCAGGTAATCTCGAGCAGGAACAGAGTACGGATCGGCCTTTAACATCTGAGACGCCTGGACCAGCTTTGAGCTCGAGTTCTCCACCCTGAAAAAACACAGACGGCTTTAGAGGAGCAGCCAAGATCAAACTCAACATATGCCTTCACAGAAAACAGGAATTTATCACCTTGTAAACAAACAGATCAGATCTCATGTCACCAAAGATCTGGCTCTCGTTTTAAGAAGCTGCTCCCTTCAAAATGTACGATCCTTACGCACACGAGGAAACAGATTGTTCACCCAATTTTACAAGATTTACTCCGACAATAAAGACCCCCATTGGCTGCATGGTGTGAGTTACTTTTAAATGAGTTTTGACATGTAAAGAAATGCATTCTAATCCAATGTAAAACCTTCAGTGCCTTCACAAGAAGGAATAAGATTGTTCTCTTTAGTTCTATACTCAAAAACTCCTACCCTCCTTATAATCACCTGTGACAGAACTTTGTATCTTTATTTATCGTGTTATTAATGCTGGTATGGGCCTGGAATAAGGAAATAAAGTGAGGTACAGTGAAGTTTGAACCCCCATAGTTCAATCTGGGAGTCAAAGTTTGTTGCATTCAAAATACAATGACCTTTAATTCTGGAAAATCGTACAATTTTTGATTAATAACAACCAGAATGGTCAAACGTTTGTTCCTTCATTTTGTAAGCTGCCTCCTCAGGGATCAAGGATTTAACCTGAAGGAGGTGATGGATTTTAACAGCACTTTAATAAACCCAAGTAACTCCTCTTTCTGACCCCCATTGGTCACGGTATTGATGGCTGCTGGTTCATCTATATTTAGGCTGGTTCACATTCCCACACGCCCCCTCCTAAGCCCTGTGAGTGAGATTTATGGTGTAATGCCTTGTGTGTGTGCCAGTGAACGGGTGTGTGGGTCTGCTTGAGGTCCGGACCCTTTTTCTTAAAAACTGAAAATCAAAGGGGAGATTAAAAATGTAAGAAAGTGAAATCGAGGAGACAAAATTCTGGGTACAGATTATCGAAATCTTCCAGTAAAAGCATGAAAATATGTGCAAAATAATGCAGAAATAGGGTGTCTGAGTCCAAGATTGCAGAGTGGCAGCTCTCAGAGTTAATGTCAGCTCTTTGGATGCCGGCTGGAGAACAACAAGCAGCCTCTCAGCGGTCTGGATGCTGGAGCCGGACATCAGAAGCGGCTCTTTGTTGCAGCTGGGAACGCAGCCACTTTTCCTGACATTAAACCGTCTGGAATCCTCTTTTTAACAAGTTCTCTGTCTGCTCAGATAATGTGCATCTTTTCCACAATTTCCTCGTCTTCCTCTGGATTTGACTGCTGGTGAGAGAGAACTGAGACAGCTCTACAGTTTAACAAGAGCCTTCTCAGAGACAGACTTACTTAATGAACGCAGGAGGCATGTCTCTCTTCATCACCTGGTCCTCGGTGGTTTGAACCGTCTCCTTTCCCACCTGCAACAAACACAGATCGATCATTTATCTCATATTATCATTAGCCGCAGCAAGACAGGAAATCACATTCAAGAGAGGACTATTTATAGTCAGAAGGGTGAACGGGTGTGCATCAATTCACACCTATTTCAACCGTGCATGCATGTCATATCTTTGGGGGAGCTCCGGTTGACTGGGTCGTCTGGTATTCAACATGAGGGCAGGTCAGGGGAGAGACGCTGCTCTAATTTGACCCAACTCTTCAGACAAAGACCCACAACCTTTATTCATTTAGTGTATTTCCTTATGGAGCAGATCTAGGTTTCAAATAGCTTCACAAAGGCAGCAAAATAAAACAGACAAGTTATAAGAACATTGGGCCATGAATGAAAAATCGATATGAATACATCGTGCATGAGACTAAAGACAATAAAAGAAAATAATTTGGATGACAGGGATGAACATCTACGAGTACTGAAGAGTACATTGAAAAAGTTAAAACATAGTTAAAATGAAATGAATGGGTCAAGAAAAAAATCTTGAAATACTCTTTAATAAAAGTATGTTTTAAAGAAATACTCAAAAGAGACTCAAAACTCGTCTGAGTTGATCTCCTCTTGCAGATCTTTCCAGAGCTTTAAAGCTAAGACAGCTCTGTTTTGTTCAGTTTTCAGCTGATATACAGACCAGACAAGGATCTCTCTGTCAAGCTCTATATTACTGTATGATCTTCCATTTCGTCAAATTTTTACCATCAAAACACATTCATCAAAATACAAAGTCTTTCACACGCAACAACAACCCAACTCTTCTTCTTCTTCATCTGACAAGTGGCACATTTTCAGCTGAATACAAAAACACTTAGGGTGTATGGTTTTCCAAAACATGGCGGTGCACTATGGCAGCCTTTGTGGAAGGGGGCCTGCTCCTTATGTAGCCCTCAGTATATATTCCATTTATACCAAGTCTGTTGAGCTTAACTCCCCTAAATATTACACACTATACCTTTAAGAAATGAATGCTAACAGCCTGGTACAGAGTATGTTTTTTTGTTCTCTGCAGCTAATATTTCCCTTTTTTAAATTTTAAGGGGAGGCCATGTTTTGCCTTGCATAGCTAATTTTTTTTATCATAATGTGGTTCAGAGCTATGCATCATAAGGGGAGTGGTCACTTTGAGTGATAGGCTGATGCTGTTAGCTGTTGTCTTGCTGTAGTCTCAACTAACTCAGCCGCTTTCACTTCTGATGATTATTTAATTCAAATGTCAAACACTATTACGGCTTGTTGTGTGGTATTTATTTCTAACATGCCTCTAAATCAGGGGTGATTATATCAAGTCTTATCAAGGGGTTCTGATTAAAACCTGGCACTAAGTTCTGTAGAGTTTTGAAAGATTCATTGTTTGTGATTCAGTCAGCTGTTGCGGCTGAGATGAAGGTGAGTAAAATCGTGGCTACACCACAGGAGGTGAGTAGAGCTGATTTCATCCAGTCATCATCAGCATCAACGTCAATGAAGCAGAGAATGTGTGTCAGCACAAAATGAGGTGCAGGGCCTGCTTACGGTGAATGTGTGTTTTCTTCTAACTGAGCAAACTGAACCCGACACTCATGATTGTGAGCATTGATTTTTCTGTTAGAGTCCCAGTTTTTTTTCTCTCCTTCTTACCAAATGTGTCACTTTTGTTTCCTTTCTGTTGAGGTCAGACAGTTCAAATCCCTGGGACAAACAATAACAGACATGCATGTATCTATTCTGCAGATCTCCCTGTTCTGTCAAAGGAACTGCATAAATCAAACACAAACCGAGAGTCCTCCTGCAAAACACATCTGCACAAACACACACTCCTCTGTAAACACAGAAACACACAGCAGGATGACTCTGCTCACTTCTTCTGCAGATGTTCCTGCAGTGATGCAGCCGGATGAAAAACAACATCTCTAACACAAATCACATCCTACACTTCACACAAGCATGCACCCACCCATACACACAAACACGATCATACACACACACTTTTGAGATGCAATTACAGTGAGATGATGACATCAGTCTCTTGTGGCTGCGTCAGTGGAAGTCGGTTAATAGACTTTCTGGCTCCAGAGACTTAGAGGCAGCGCGTTCAAACAAAACAGCCCTTCACATGAGATTTATTCTCTAATTTTTCTGACCATTTAATGATCGTGCTGAAGGCTTCTCCTTTTCTGGTCATGCACTGTGGTTGGTAAGAAGTAACATACTGCAAAAAACAAGTCAACAACCATCTCGTCCTGTTTCTGCTGGTCATACATGTACGGCATTAACTGAGGCTGTCGTTCATTAACCACAGATTCATAAAGATCGGTTTGATCTATGTGTAACTGATGCACACAACACAAATAACTCTTTCTTTGGAAAGGCCAGTAAAGCTCAAGTTTTCATGCATGAACTTGAACTAAACATCAGAAAACTTTATATTTGCAGCAATGAAAGCATCAACAACATGCTAAGATATTCCTTCAAAAAGTGCACTCTCTCTGGCATGAATAAGATGTGTTCCAAACAAATGTGCCTTAAGAGAGGAGATAAAAATAACTCAGGGTTTTAAAAAAAAAGAGGAAGAAGTCCAACTTTAAAATGTGAGGAATGCAGCTCTGCAGGTAGAGCGCAGCCTGACGCAACCCTGCAGATGAACTCACAGAGTCACATCAGGTGACAGATCAGAGAGCTGAGAGAGAGTTTCCTGTAAGCAGCAACACTCTGCATCAATTATTCCATCCATTTTTAATGAGACATTAAAGTGGTCTTCTGCTGAGAGGTGTGGCTGCTTCAGCAGGAAAAAGACGGCTGTCAATCAAAGCTGACACGATAATTAGACGGATCCACAAACATCCGCTCCAATGCAGACACAGCTCTTTATCCTCTGTTTTATATCAGCTTACTGGCTGGGTTTCATATAACTGAATGTGAGGTCAATTAAGATCAAGGAAAGTGACCACAACATGGATCTGTCATCTACGGCTCAGCTGTTGTATGCTCTTTCTCTCTGTCTTTCCTCATTTCTGATCACCTTTCTTCTCTTCAGTATTTGAGGAAAAATGGCCTCTTAATAAGAAACCCTTTGATGATTTTTTAATATAAATCTATGAATCATTGATAACGTGTAGGACAAGCACCAGAGAAACAAAGGAAAGAGAAAAGAATCATCACATACATGAAACAGTCCTCAGAGCTTCTGTTAAGATATTTAAAACTGAAAAATCAAGTCGTTTTTTTTAAGACTTTGACAATAAAAAGCTACAAATCTTTAAAATGACGGCCTCATTGTGTTGCTACAACTAATTTATTATCAAGAAGACACAAAACAATAGAAGTATTCATTTAGAATATGGTCATAGTTGAATTCATATGACAAATTTAGTCAATATTTGCTCTCTTTTGGCTCTGTTTTGGTCACCACCAACTCTATGGCAGCTCAGTGATGAAGCACCTCCATCAGCTACCCTCGTGCACTTCCTGTCTCTACTGTCTCTTGCTGTTGACATGCAGATGTTATGCCGAAATTGTTTGATATGAGTAAAATAAATTGCCAATGGGATTAGCAAAATGTACTAAACTTTCTTGAGGAAATAATAATGTCAAAATTTAAAAAAGACTTCAGTTAGTTTGCTCGATAGTTGCTTAGTTTTGAGGGTTTTTTTGCAGTATAGGAGAAGACAGTGATGCTGCATGCTATAAATCACACAGAAGAAGCTGTGGAGAAGAAGCTAGACTGCTCTCTGAAGCTGAGACACAGACACTAATACTCTTTAGTTTGGTTTAGTCTAGTCTAGTTAACTTGAGTTTAGTCTGGTTTAGTTCAGAGGCCATGTACAACACAACTGTCGGACCAGAGTCAGCAACAGTATAAAGCTGATTTGCATCTGCGGTCCTTGGATAGGATGATCCCTTCCTGTCGGTGAAACGATGGTATCCTTCAAAGACAAGAAGCTCCTGTGATGCCTGATGAGTATGATCCTCTAATTTTCAAGTTCTTAAAATCAGAAATGCCTAAGGATACAAATAATCCCAACTTAACAAACTAAGTCATTCTAAGTTACCAAAAACAAAATGATTTTATTATTCAGGTGATTTAAACATAGTTAATATTGTATCAAATTTCTACACACTGTACCTTTAACGCATAAGTATGTTTAACTATCTTTTGAGAAAATACACTTCATGATTGTTAAGCTTAAATCAGCTTCATGTTAATAAAGAATTAAAGATGAAATCTTTGTCTTTTTATCCTTACTCTTAAAGATGATTTAAGCTTGAGTATTCACTGATGCTCTTCCTCAGATTCAGTTCCAAACAGATAAATTCAGTTATCTGCATCTTTATTATCTCTTAAGGCAGCACTACCCCGCGTTAAATAACAGACTTAAAATGAACAATAAATACAGTCCATAAAAACAGAGTCATTTCTAAAGCCATGGCAGACGGGACAGATTAGTTTTCAAATTAAGAAGCCTTTTTTAAAATCAAAATAACCACTTCAGTGTTGAAAATCAAAACTATAAAGTGAGAAAAGGTGGAATTCTGCCAGCCAGGAGTAGATTGAGACAGACTGAGAGACAGAGGGGACGCACAGCCGGAAACTCGTCCTCAGTCTGCCACGAACAAGAAGAGATGGAGCATACATGGAGGAGCAGTTGGTGTGTGTGTGTTTGTGTTTGTGTTTGTGTTTGTGTGTGTGTGTGTGTGTGTGTGTGTGTGTGTGAGAGAGAGAGAGAGAGAGAGAGAGGGGTGAGGTGGACCAGGGAGCTTGGCAGAGTTAGTTCTGAAGATGCCAGAGACACTTTTCCTCCCTCATGACTAAAAGTGGTTGTTTCCCCTCCTTTTACTCTTCATCTTGCTCTTCCTCATGATGGAAGAGTTTTCATCTCATCTCCCTCTTTCTCTCTCTCTCTCTCTCTCTCTCACACTCCGTCAGCGTGTGGTTACTTCAGTCAACGGTAAATCTATTTATTCCTTCCTCCCCCTCCCCCTCAGACATACTCAGGATCTCTGTTGACTCCTTGAGGAGCAGATTCTTCACTAACAGCACCGAGGCAGCTCCTTCATCAGCACAACTTCAGCAACACACACACAAACACACACTCCCACTTTCAAACAACTAGCAGCAGCAGCGGCAGCATCGTTCAGATCTTTAGTCAAATCAGCATCGACCCACGCACACCCTCCGACGGATCGAGACTGACACCATCTTGTGTGAGTGTCGAAGTGTCTCAGTGACCTAGATATGAAAGTGCCCCCCACACAGCCCACCCTGACCAGGGTTAACAGTGTAACTGTATCAGTGAGCAGTTAGACTCTTGCTGCTGAATACTGTGTTACATCTCAGCTGAAAGTGTAGAAATGAATCAGCTTTCTAAAATAAAGCATGTGTCCTCAGAAGTGTGTGCGCTCGATCTTTAGGTGTACTTTACATCCAATTAAGTTTATCTACCCGGCAACATCCTCAGCTGATTTTACAAGCTCTGTTCCCAAGCACCGTCTGTGCTCTTCAACACCTACTTATAAACCACTTCTAAACTCTCACTCTTCTTGTCATTAAACCACATAACAACTCATCAGGTCTTCTTCACCTTCACTTTTGCAGGGGATATAAAAAGTACTCACATACGTCCCTGCAATGGAGGTACAGATACTGTTGTATTTTAAAAACCCAGTTAAAAAGTTAAGGCACTTATTGGCCATTTTCTGAACCAAAAGTCATGTTTGGGAGACAATTTAACTAAAACATACATTGAGCGACCTTCAGTTTGTGTCTATCTTAGCACAGCTTTTGGACAAAGCGGTTTGTCTTATCCATAGACCTTATAAAAAGATAGGCAGCATTGCAGCTCCCTAAAAGTGAAGCCAAAACACTTGGTGCTTTCTCTACTGTTGAGATGAATATGGGTCATAAAGCTCATCTCCTCCATGCCAAAGGGATAGTTTGGGTTTTTTGAGGTGGGGCTGTATGAGGTGCTTGTTAAGAGTAAGTGTATTACCCACAGGGAGTCCCAGTAAGCTAGGACCCTTTGTTGAGAAACTGGGCTTTGAACCAGCAGAAGCTAGGTTGTCAACCGCTGCAGATGAGGGGGATTTAATTAATTGCAGACAGAACACATTTGTGCTTCTGCCCACTGATCAGCTGTTGTGAGTAAATGGTTTAAGAGTCAACCTGATTTTTGTCCACGACCTAGGTTGTTTTGCTTATGTTTGAGACCTTTTTGCCTTTACCCCTAGGACACCTGAGGAGTGTCAAGAAATGTTGGAGGAAAAAGAGTAGAGGAGATGTGCATCAAAGGGTCAAAGTCAGAGGCTGAACTTGCAACCAACGAGACGAGGATTGCAGCCTCTGCACATGGGGCCCCTGCTCTTCCCAGTGAGCTTAACCATTGCCTCCCATCTGAGGATTTTACTGGTAAGCTAAATGTGTGTTTCCATTCGCAGAAGAGACAGGGTATCAATACTGTGGCTCCACCAGGCACTTCGTACTGCACAGACTCAGATTCACATTTTGGCCTCACTTCTGTACAACAGGAGGAAACAGAGATATCTCATCCACCATTATTAAGAGTCAATAGTTGGCTCGGAAAAGCATGTTTTGGAATGCAACTTTAAAATCTTTAAAGTAGCACACAATGGTGCCAGTAAAAATAATCCATAATTAATTTTAAAGGCATAAAAACTACATTAAGACTTTAAAGAGTCGAACGTACTGATAGATTTGTTACAATAAAGAAAGTACAAGACATAAAAAGCTTTCAAAATCCGGAACTGAAGTAAACTACAGACACCAGAGGACTCCACTTAAAGCAACAGAACTTAATTTGCAATGTCTTATCTCTGCACTGATTTTATCCTGTGTATGCGGAAGTAGTATTCCCTGCTTCAGCTGCTTACTGTCCACCATCTACCTCACTTCTCTCTATGAAACTCTGACAGGCAATATGTAAACAAATGCTCTTTTGGTCTGCATGCTGCTCATCACTTTGCTGAAATCAGACTCAGAGGCAGCAGTAACAGGCATTAAATATAACTAAATAGATATAACCTTCTCTCGGATAGTCTGGTTTGCTTTTATAGCCCGTATGGAGACATTAGTATCAATTGAATCTATTTTATAACTGGTTTAAATGTCACTGCATGATGAAGCACTGTAATGAATTATTTATACTTTATTACTTCCCACCTCCGCTTATGCTTTCATATAAGTCATAGTCCAGAGTGTCTGAGTCGATATTTTGTCTAATATTTCTCAAACACATCAGTAAACACAAGGAAAAATACAAGTCGAGGAGACAGTATGCTGATGACAACGTTTAAGTGCATCCACTTTCCCTCTGCCACCTCCCCTTACATCCTAAAAACACTTCCTCTGTCCATCACTTTCCTTTGTCACTGTGTCCTAAGTCCTTATCTCTCCTTGTCCCCTCGCATCTCCATCATATGAGACCTGAGCGACACGCCTCGAGCTGCTATTAGCCTCCTTCTGTGCTCTGTCTGAAAGGATCAACTGAACGGATCATTGAGGATGAGCAGAGAAAAGAGAGGCAGAGAGGTGAGCCCGGCAGCGATGGGATATCAAGGACGAGCTGCAGCTGGATTGTATCGGAGAAAAAGCAGGATTTTTTCATTAGTCCAGACTAAATGTCTCCCTTTTTATTATCAGTTAATGAGATATTTATCATAGTGATCTTGTGTGTCCTTGCACAGGAAAGTAGAAGCTGAAGGAACTGCTGAAAAAGTTTGACATGAGAAGTTAGAGCACCTGGAAGTTTTTTTGGGAACAATTTGCTCCAAAATCTCAAAAGAACCATAAAACTAAGTTTTGACTTTCTATCCCACTAGTTCTCATGCTACTCATAACATCATAACATGTCACAACTTCAAGTTAAATTGCTTACTTTTAAATATGATTACACTTAGTATGCAGACCAATCAAATGGAGAAATGCAACAACACTGTGAGGATCGTGCCAAAACATAGTAACAGTACCTTTCATATTCAGATTTGCATAATCCCAATGTACTTGTCCTGGCTCTAAATCCTGCTGACGTATACTTACACGTGAGTAATAAAATTACAAAATGCATTTAGCCATTGCATAACATTTTTGGATTAAGCCAGCAGCTTAAATCTTCCCAGCATGACATAAAAATGAGTTTATTGCTTTATTTTTTAAAAAGCAGTCCAGAGATAACAGTGCATCTTAAAGAGACGACACAGCTAGAGAAGCACAAAGGTGATTCACTCCAGTGATGATCAATTTAAAAAAAACTGAAAGGTACAAAGCTGTGTGGGCTCTGGAGTTCTATATTTGGTACTTTACTACAATATTTCTAAAACTTATTAAGCTAATTCCCTCACAGTTGTTTCAGGTTTCAATCTGATGAGAAGCTCTCATAGAATAGCCCATAAATGCATTACAGAGCACAAAGACTGCTCTAATGAAAATATAAGGAAGCCTTCACTCTGACATTCAAACACTGGTTCAGAGATTCTTCAACAGTTTTGAATTTACAGATGTTTAGATTAACTTCTGATGATTCTCCCTGTAGATTTTTGAAATGGGGAAGACTTTTATCAAACACTTGGCTAACTTGTGTAAATGAAACATTTCTATCTTGTGTGTTGTGTTTCTTATTTCCCCTTAACTTAATTTGTGTGTTTTGTTACGGACCTACTTTCATTTTATGGTCCGGACCGGTCTGTGAGGTCCTGATGTGCTTCACACAGGAGAACCTGCACATGAGCTTTCTGTGATTTATGTGCCAACAGTTAACTTCAGACCTAAGACCTTTTTGATTGGACTTTTCATTTTGAGTAAATCCCTTACTTGGTCTATGTTTTATTGTTGTTTTCACAGTGTTTTTTTTCTGGTGTTTATCTGGTCTGGGTCAATTTTCTTCGGTTTTAATTTTCATCATTGATTCGTGCATATTTTTTTATTTTTTCACTTAATTTCATTTATTTATTTCCAAGTATTGTATTGCTGTCTTCTTTCTTGATTTAGTCTTTCATAATTTTATCTATTGCTGTCCATTTTCAGTCTCTTTGTTCTGTTTTGGAGCACTTTTGGCTTTATATAAGTAAGTCTTATTTGATTTCACATGTATAACACAGTTCCTCAATCTTCCACACAACCTGCATTTACAGATTTCATGGCTCCAGAGAGTTTCAACTCCCACACTTTCAGACTCATTTCGGCTCACATTATCAGCGTCTCTTCTCTCCCTCTCTCCCTGATACCATAATTAAAGTGTAAACGAGTGAGTGTTTTGTCTGCTGCTGTTTCCTCCTGACTGAGTGAAGCCCGCTCACCCCTGCATCAATTACAACGACCTGAATTGGCATTAATGATGTGGCCAGTATTGATTTTTCTGGTCAGTGCACACAGAGGAGACACCAGGGTCTTCCTCTACAAAATGTGGAGCCAATATGACAAAGAATAAAGGAGGGGGGGTGTGAAGGGAGGGTGAGGCTGAAATAAGCTGGGACAATAGGTGGATGAAAGAGAGATTTATAAGGACTAGAGATGTGAAGATTTGATGAATCAGCAAAGAATATCTACCCATTGTGGAAGGTGCAGTTGGGCTGAGGGTTTTTTTATGTCTATTGTCCCACAAAACTGCAAATTCTGCAACAATCTGAGTCAGTTTATTAATCCTACAATATAGCCCTGAAGTGACATTTCCCACTAACTGATCAGCATCCTCTTAATTCAATCTGCACTACTTTCTTCTGCCCCACAAACTTCATTGAGCTCTGAGGCCATCTAATGAGGAGTCAGGGTCAAAGTTTGATGTGTTTCTTGTGTCTGTGGGGAAAAAACACTGCTGCAGGAGCTCGTGGAACATGCACGAGCGTCAGCTGGGTGTGTGACAGCTTTATATTCGTTTTAATGGCGAGCAGGGACCAAGAGGGTATAAATCTACCTGGAAACCAAGATTGAAACGCACCTGCTCCATGTGCAGTGTGCTGATCTGCTGCTGTAGTAATTTATGAGAGTGATTAAATGACTACAGCAGGTTTTATCTGAAGGTTTAAGCATGTTGTGAAGTTCAGATGATAAATGTCACTTTGAGGTTTGAGGAGATCTGACGCCCTGCATGGGACTCACCCGCACAAGGTTGCTGACAGCCGCCTGCACCGCGGCCACCGGCACCGTCAGATCCGGGATGGCTTTCCCGTCCACCTCCCCCTCCTCGTGCATGATGACCAGGTGAGAGATCTGCTGGGCCACCGGCTCCAGGATACTCTCGATGGTCTTGGTGTGAAACACCGGCATCGTGGACGACTTTTACCGCAGCACTGACTGAAGAAAAGGCGGCTGGTCGCTCCAGATCCAGCACTGAAGATCTCCTCTCCTTTCCTCTCTCCTCTCCTCTCCTCGCAGGACGACAAATCCCGAGTTGCCAATCCAACCCCTGGGACGGATCCCTCTCGCGCCTCTCCTCCCGGTGTGCTCCCTGGTAAAAGCTGGACTCAGACGGTCGGTGTCCTCCTGTGGGAGCGACCCAAATCGTGACAGACGGAATCACCGCCCCTCCGCCCAATCACAGCCGAGGAATACAGCTGCCAAGCGGGTTGGCGTTGGTGCGCATTGACGCCCCCCCCCCCCCCCCACACACACACACACACACACACACACACACACGCACAAATACACACATACACACACATACACACACATACACATGCAGCAAGTAAAACACACACACACGCACACACACACACACACACACACAGCAAGTGAAAGCGCTTCTCAAATGACGTCATGCATGCCAGTAGCCCCAAAAAGGAAAGTGTTGGGGTAACTTAATGGGGGAAAAAGATTGAGATTTTAAAGATATGAGTATTTCAGAGGTGTACAAGAGGGAAGATTGTGTACCTGTGTTCTTCTGAGGTTATTGAAGGTCAACATCAAATCTTTTAAACACTGGAGAGAGGAGAGGGAAGCTGGGCAGGTGCCTGAAATGTGAACAGAACTGATGAAATTCAGCTTTTTATTATTATATTTTTGATAATTGCTTTTGTTAATTTTTTTTTTAATCTATTGAAGCCTCCAAAACGGTATATTGTGCTACTTTGAGCAGTTGTGTTCCAGCAAACTTGTCAGAAAGACAAAAAAAATCAAAGACCCTTAAATAGATAACAGGAAATAAAGATGATTTATACCAGAGGCTGAATTAAAGCTAATAACTTTACTTATTGCCCCCTTAAAATCTGGTTGGTGCCACCAGAAACCCCCAAGTAAGGATTGGCTATTTGCCTTGTCAGAGGCTGAACTTTTCAAAATAGACAATTGTGGGTATGTTAACAGGTTGGCAGTAGTTTTCTTTGACCTTAAATGAAGAAAATGTCTTTGTTAGTGCATTTTCATGTAAATGAAGATATCTTATTTATGGGTCTTAAGGAATAAGGCTTATGTGTCGCTATGTTGTTTTATCTTTTAAAAGAAAAGGGTACACAGGATTAGCTGCATTGTACTTAAATGATAACGGCTTAAGTAGATAGCGATGACAGAGAGGGTAAATGCTATAAATGTGTGTGTACGCATACATACCCAGGCACCCCCTGCCTATATCAGTGCCCCAGTTGGGTCACCCCAGTTAAAAACGTCTGGACACGCCCCTAATTACCTGTTTTATCTAGCTGCCTTCATGAAGCCCTTTCTAACATGGGTTTTGAAATGCCTTCTTTATGAACATGTTGTAAAATAAATTCTTACACTAGCACTACATCTCAATGTCTTGTATAAGTGCAATAGTATTCAGCTCCAGTGCCTGAGATATTCATTCAAATTGCCAGTGTGTTGTTTCTTATGAAGCTTCCAACCTGCATCTGACACATGATCTGTGTTCATTAAAAGGTGGGTCAGGAGTTCATGTCTCCAGACCTAAATGTCCAGGTCTAAATAAAGACTGAGGATTCAGCTTGCTGCTGCTGGCTGAAGGAGTCTCTGCAGCAGGACGAGGCTCGCAGATCCTGCTCCGCTCCCACACGTTGTTTCTATGACTGCTTCCTTCTATCAGCTGTCCCGCTGGTTTAACACCCACCTGACAGGTTGCACTTGAAGTTGTCCGTGCACTGAATTGAAAACAACCTCTTTCTTATTGAAATCACAGCAAAAGGATCAAAATGTTTAAACTTAAAGGTGTAGTGTTGTCCCTGTTCTGTAGATCTGACTCTGTTTTGGGGAAACTGGAGACCCCAGCAGCTAAAATAGAGGTATTTATACCCCTGAGAACTGGCATTGGCCAAAGAGTGTGCAGCCAAGAGACCCTCCAGTGTATGTGAGAGTGTGTGTGTGTCCTGAGTGAGGACAGACAAGCAGCTAGAATCCAAACCTGCAAGACTGGACTCTCTGGTCATCCTGGTTGGAATATTTACTGCCCTGTCCTCCTCTCTCCTCTGCTCTTCCTCAAAAATTGTCCTTAAAGAGAGGTAAGACTCGTACTCGCAGCATCTCAAATCCATATATGGATGGAGGCAGAGTAGAGGAGCAGTAAAGTAAACTAGGGACTGTGAGTAATCAAGGGGGGGTAGGATGAACTGTGTTTGGCCCCAGTAGCACTGCTGCAAACTGTCTGTATACGTGGACTTGTCCAAACAGACTGTGACAGAAAGCATTGCAGGAGGCTGCTTGGAGAGGGGTTTGAAGCATTCTCAATCAAGCTGCTGAAGTGCCAGAAGCTGCAGTTCTTTGAGTGGCCACTTGAGGCTGGCTCCAAAATTGAGTCAATCCCCATTCGGCCCAATATTAGAAAGCAAAACCTCGCAGCAGGAAAAAACTTGGTATGAAATTGTACTCTCCTCTTTGATAAACACTTACTTCCTGTTTGGGATGACAGCTAACCTACCAGATGTTACACAGCAGGTCCTGTCAGTATTATAAGCCAGACTAGCTTAGCAACAGCTGCATGCTGAGAGTTATTGACACTTGTATCGGCAAATCAGTATTGACCTTTGACTTAAGGCGCATTAGGGGTGTTTTTCTATTGGCTTAAACAGAAACCTGGCAATGGCATTGACTGACATAAACACAAACAAATCAGAGCTGTAAGCATGGTGCTTTGTTTTGGTATTTCAGTTGAGTTAAAACTAGACAGAGATCGCTCAAAACCAGGACATATTAGTGTTTATTGATATTTGTTGGGACTCAGGACACAGTGTTTGAAAATGAGACTGTCCCAGTCAGACCAGATATATAGTCACCCTGGTTAGGCAGGTGTAGGCTCATTTATGCATTCTGTGTCCTTCCCAGATAACAAGTTACATTGTGTTTATGCAGGAGAACAACTCTGATGATGACTCCTCAATGTCTCTCCAGTCCGTCCATATTACTGTTTAAAATGTATTTGCACTGATGGAGAGAGTGTTGCTGCAGCATGTGTCTTTCTTCAGGGGGGTGCGGTGTTGGAGGTATTAGACAGAGAGGTGTGAGTCAGTGGACAACTGAACACATAAACACTTGCTCCTTCCCACTGAGAGTTTCCTGGGAGTCAAAAGTTGTCTGACTACACACTCAGCTTTCTCGTCTCTGCAGTGGCGTAAACCAAAGCTTCTTGATGAGTCATACCTTTTTAGTGCTTTTTAAACAGCATAGAGGCAAAATACAAAAAAATGTACCGTTCCTTTGTCACAGATGAGTCTGCAGCTGGTGTCTATACACCCAAAAATAAGAGCTCAATATTTCAACCAACCTGGCCAAGCCTCTACAAAATGATTCCTTTCTCACCCTGCAGTGAAACAGTGCGATTTATAGCTATGTCTATGGTCAGCAATTTTAAAAAATATCAGAGAAACTACTGGATGGGTTGTCATGAAGTTTTTTTTCGTGGTCCCCAGAGGATGAATCCTGATATCTTTGTTGCATAACCATAAGGTTAATAGGATATTTGATCAGCTGTCTATAAAATTAGTACAGACCTTTAATGTTCTCTCAGGATGGATTGGAATAAATATGATGGTCCCTGATTTTTCATGTGTAGCTCCATCAACAGGTAAAGTTGTTTGACACTTTAGTTGATGATTAAATAACCAAAAGGGTGCAGATAAGTAAATGTTAGCATGTTAAATGTTAAATTTAATGATGTTATATAGCAAAGTTTCAGGAGCAGGCCTCTTCCTGCATTCATTTTTTGCTCTTGCATTCTGCACCCCTCCGACCCCCTTGCCTCTCTCTGTCTCCCCTCTCTCTGTCCTCCATCCTCTGTAGAGCCCTGTGGGGGTCATGGTTCCCGGGTGCTACAGTGGATCCTTAAGGAAGCTTTCTCAGAAAGACTGCAGTGAACACAAAGTACCAAACACATCATCTGAAAATGTCATCAATAAATAAATGATATACTTGCCTTCTGTTGACAGTGTGATCCGTGTAAGTGAAGATAGTGAATATTGTAAATGTCACATTATGCTCACATTGCCAGTGTGAGCTTGTGAGCATCATAGTGATCAAACTAAACTTAAGCCAACAGAGCTGGCGGCATGGATGAAGATTTCGAATCATATTTCCTGATAATTGACCATAATGAATAGTTACATATTCGCTCTCTCTTTTAATTTGTACTCACTGTGGTTTAATTCATAAAAGTTAGAATATCACCAAATTATTTAGATTTGAATTCCTCCATAACAATAAAAATATCAAATATATGCTGCACTGATGTCTTTAATGTATTACCTGAAAACCCTGGTCTCTTTAGGAGACTGAAAATAAACATTACTCTTTTCCTGAGTTTGACTAAACAAGCATTGTTTTTATGAGGAGCTACACTGGGTCGGTTTTAAATGCCTAAGAATCATTTGAAGCACTCAGGAGTCCAATCAGGGAGTTCAAAACAGTCAGATGAAAACCTGCTGAAACCAGATGCTTTGGCAACCTTTACAGTCTATGGTGGGAACACTGTGTTTGGCAATAAGATAATGATGATGAAAATAATTTGGATTCACTTCACTCCAAATATGTTTATCAGAGAAGAAGGATGCAGGATCAAAGCACCAGTTATTGACTAAGTGCTAAACACAGATGAAGTAAAATAAATATGTTCTGAATTATATTTTATGAGTTTTTTTTCTAGTTTGATTTATAAAATTCAAAGGTCAAAGGTCAAAGATATCTTAACATCCAGGAAAAAATAATTTGGTGTACAGAATGAGGTAAACACATCAATACCAGGCAACACAATCCACAAAAATCATGTCAGGTTTTTTAAAAGGCAAATCTAAAAGTATAGAAATGCTGACATTTCACCCTAAGCTAGTTGCACTGTCTAGATGTGTTAGAGTCATGTTTGAAGGAGAGCCTGATGGAGCACCGACACCTTTACAAGTAAAGTGGATTTAAATTAAGTAAGAGAAAAGTTATACGTTCTCAAAGTCTCTACAAATAGATTCATATATGATTCATTTTTTGTCTCTGAAAAGTGTAACATGTTAGAATCAAAAGTCCAAATATATCTAGAGACAGAGATACAGACTCAACTCTGGTTGTGTTATGTTATCTTCAGTATATTGATCTCGCTTTTTGTTGTACTTTGACACGACAGCGCCCTCCAGTGTTTGACTTAGGGACTCTTTCTGTCAGCTAAACTCACAGACTTCACTGTGCCAAAGAACAGGACAAGGTTATCTATGACTCAGTATTTTATCAGTATTTCTGCAGTTATTATCATGTCTTTTACATTTCACTGCTCAGACACACCTTCATTTCTTTAGCTGATGCACAATGCCGCTGCTTCTCTGTGTGCACAGTTGGGCTTACTATTATTTGGGCATGCAGGTGGGTCAGTTAATATTTTTACCACTTCCAAAGAGAGACAGAAAATGATTAGTGTTTCAAGAACAACATGCATGACAACAATGTAACACAAATATATTCTTTATTTAAGAAAAGTCTCAACTGCAGGGCCAGCCTTCTACAAGAGGTAATGCATATTAAATAAAACAAGAAAAACACACTTTTTAATAGCTTGTTCTAAAAATAAAATATATTCTTAGTATGAAAAGTTCATGCGCAAGATATAAAAAGTTTTATACACTATTTACAACAAATCATAATAAAACTACATTCACTTTGAGCTGTTACATAAATCATGACTGTGCAAAACTGAAATTTCTCTGTGCAAGAAACGCATATCAGCAACTACAAACCAGCAACAAGCTCACATACAGACAGAGTTCACACAAAAAAACTGCTGCCAAATTTTCCTTTAAAAGGAAGAAATTAAATTAAATGCCCAACAAGTATTTTTCCATCACAGCTTCATTTCTGGGGATACATGATTCCCTTTGTGTATTTGGAGAGGCCTGTTTTCAGTGCGATCCACTTGTTGTAGTTGGTGACCTGTGTGTAGACACCTGGTCTGTTCCTTTTGGCACAGCCTTCTCCCCAACTCACCACCCCGTACAGGAACATCCGCCCTGACACCTCACACACCAGCGGACCACCAGAGTCACCCTGCAGGGAGGAGACCAACAGTCAGTCATCTTGTAACAGGTTGGATATTTGTATGTTAAATAACTACTTCCTCTAACTGTTTCTCATACACTTCAAGATGTTCATTACATGTGAACTCTCTAGACTTTTTGAACTTCCTCCTTTCAAGGGAACAAATACAAAAATATGCACAGATATTTAAGGATCTGGAATTGAAAATGCTGAATCAGAAAAACTGTGGGACTCTGGGTAGATAACATACTCAACTTTCAAACCCGTGACCATCTATCAAGCATACTGTAGGTCAAAGCTGGGTTTCATTTTGAAATCAAATCCCATTTTTCTTATCGGGTAAAGAGATGATCGTACATCCTACAATTATTGTGATTCTCAATTTGCCTCTTCTCACTCCACCACAAAGCCTCTTCACTCTATGTATAGCTGTAATTGTAAAACAACTGTACGTTTTGTGGGCATCTGTCTGTCTGTCAATCTAATGTGAAATATAAAATACACTGATCTCTTTCTCACCTTGCAGGCATCATTGCTCCAGTCCGGGCTCCCAGCACAGAACATGTTCTTTGTGATGAGATTTCCATAGTACGATTTACTTTCACACTCAGCTCGAGAGATCAGCTTCACCTCAGCCTGTTTCAGGTACTGGGAGTAATGCCACGCCACTGCAGAAAACATTGTTAGGTGTTAGACTCACTGAAATGGCTGATAAATCATTCATAAATCTGTAAGTTGGTGTATCAATGGAACATACTGAATTTCTCCATCCCAAACCCAGCAACGCTGCACTGAATTCCTGCAGGAAGCTGAGTGTGAAGCGGAGGGAGGCACACAGTCCGAGCGGACGCTGACCTCACCGCACATCCTCCACTCTTGCTTTTGATCTTCAACAGAGCTGAAAAGGAAAGACAAACACAGCCATTAACTCTTAACCCCATCGGGTCTTATCTTTCTTACTCATAAGCTCCATTTCCACCTAAAGTACACTGAACTATTAGTCCAAGGACCTACTTCCCACGTGTCTCAAATGTTCCTCGACACTATTATCTGTGTTTCCACCAGGGTCTAAAATCTCATGAAGAAAAGTGTGCTGTCCTGTTTAAAAAATAAGGCCTCTGAATGCTGTATTACTTTTTTAAGGTATGTGAGCTAGACGAGTTTCAACCCCCAGTACTTTGGCTGTACTTTCAGAAAGTACAGCCCCCCCAGCAGACCCTGGTCCCCATGGTGGAAATGTTCTTAGTTCCTCCTAAAGCCTTTACTCCCAAGATAAAGTTCCTGCTCTTGAAATGCAGCGATATTCATTCCCAAAGTGCTTACCTATGTCATTGTCAAAGGTGGAGTCATTGAATTTGTGGTGGATGATCAGTTTTTCCACGGTGAAGCTCTGTTCCCTGTCGGTATCAGTTTCATTGATGGCTGACTTCCCCAGGTATACAGACAGGTGCTTGATGTTGGTGTCATTACTGAAAAATAACAAATACAAATGGTTAATATACACACATTAGAGTGCAAACATATTGCATACCCCTATGAGTCATGTTCAATCAATCAATTAATCAATTAAGTTTTATTTATATAGCACCTTTCATGCTGATTCAAAGTGCTTTACAGCCATTGAAAACAAGAAAAAAACTGAAATAAATGTTAATAAACATTGCCATCATGGTGGAAATGAGAGTGTTTTGTGGCTTCTCACCCATCAGCGAAACAGTGTGCAGCCATGACAATCCAGCATGGTGCGATGAGAGAGCCACCGCACAGGAAACCACCGCGCCGTTGATAGATAGCAGCCACCCATGGGTGAGACTCTATAGGTGTGAAAGAACCACCCACGATTTTATGCAGCTTCCGCTCAGACCTCTCACCACAGGTCAGCTCTGCAGGGACAAACAGGACAGGTCAGTGAGTGCTGCTGAAAAAGGCTATCACAATATTTATTTAACCTTTATTTAACCAGGTGAGTTAATTGAGAACCAATTCTCATTTGCAATAACGACCTGGGCAATATGATGTGCATAAGTGAATTTAAACAACAAACCTGTATCCACAGCTGCTGAAGGTTTAACTGTTGCTGTGGGACCTGTTTGAGGGCAGAAAACAGAAATCATTAAAAGAAAAGAACTAATCCAAAAATTAAATAGCTAATTTTTAAAATATATAGACATTTCCATGGTTAAACGTCACCCATCTACAACTTACATCTGGGAGTGTCGCAGAATTCCCTCACAATTCTGCGTCCTCTTCGGACAGCGCACCACGGCATCAAAGATTGATCAGGATTCCTAGGATTAAAGAGTAATCATATTCAACACATGATAACTTTTCCTTGTGGAGATTTTTTTTCCAATACGATACGATATGATACGATACGATACGATATCACAGAATATGATCGGCTATAGGCTAATATGATACAATATGATATAATATTTCTTGATTTGATATGATGTATGATAAGTTACGATACAATATCGTTGTAGAGGCAGGGATGGGTTTCTCACTATTCACTGGGAGTGTGTGTGTGTGTGTGTGTGTGTGTGTGTGTGTGTGTGTGTGTGTGTTTGTGTGTGTGTGTGTGTCACTGGGGCTGACTGATTGCCTAATATATATCACCTGCAACTGCCTGTGAATCTGTTTGCCTGGTGCAGGGAGAGAGGAGGCAGGGTGCTGATATTTCTGTTGACCGCTATAGCTTGTTACCACCACATAATTCTGTTCTGCAAGTTCATCTACATATAAGAAATATATTTTTTAAAGTATGTTTTATTGAGAAGGTCAAATAAAAACCCTCGAATTGCAGTAACGGCTTCAAGTTTCCTCCCTTGGAGTCAATGCGCCAGACAGACCCCTGTATTCCCCTCTCTGTGACTAATTTAGTTTTTGATAGTCACGCAACAATCCTCATTACCATACAATAACATACACTTTAATGATTCTTGAGAGTGTATTTGTTATTAGACTGATAGCTGCACACTTTAATAGGTGATGGTAGGTTTAACTGTACCTGCAGTAATTATGGTCACCAACTCCTTTTGAAGCTCCCCAAGAGTATCTCAACCTCCTCCAGTTGAGACATCTTTTGCCGTATGCTGTAGCTGACACAAATCCTCTGTAGTTGCTCCCATCTCCAGACGTACACAACTCTGAAGATCACATTACAAAGACAAACAGGCTTATTTGATATCTGGCGGACATCACATGGCAACAGATTAAGAAAATGAAGAATACTATATATGTTTTCTTAACAGTGTGCTCACCATGTTCAATGCTCCTGGGCTCAGGTGACCATCTCCTCTGGGACCTTCTTCGTGAAGAAGCCTGACAAACACAGGTGAGACAGATTTATAAAAACTTTCTAAGTTCCCTGGATGTTATTAAACCTAAATTGACTTCCTCATATTGCTGCTTACCATGACAACACTTAACGCTGCAAGTGTGACGACGATGACTAACAGGTTCATCTTCAGTTCTAGTTTTGCTTCTCCTTATTGGGGATATTTTTGTCCAATGTTGGTCTGCAAAAAAAAAAAAATACAGAAATGGAACTTAACAACATGGTGCATGCCTGAATCAAAAACCCTATGCCCTTATATGGACTTTATCTTCTAGGACAGAACAGACAGAAGTGTGTCTACTGAGACACGTGGATCTTTGTCTGGGTTGGAGTTTTTTCCATGTTCACATCACACAGTGTGCAGAGGGAAAGACCATGCTGTGGATGTTTGAATGTGCGAGATAGGGCATGTTTACAGCTTGTGCGCTCTGTTCTGTAAACATCACCTCTATCTGTGCAGTGAGTGCATTATCAATTGTGACTAGTTGATTGCTGCATCTGACAGCATGTGTGCCATAACATCAGTTTAGTCTTGCAGAGCGTCTAGTTCAAACAGAGATTTTTCAGTCACAGAATCAACTTGGTAATTAAAAAAGTATGTTGTTAAGATTGTATTTTCAATGCTCAGTTCCTACTAAAACACACTTAGATGTACACTATGCCAAATTTGGTCTAAGTTCAATAACTCTCCTCCTGCAAAATATGAGTCTATCAGTGCATTTGGCTCATTTTGTCCTTCACAGCTGAATGATGTGCTTGAAATCCATCTATAATTTCATCATCCTTTGTTTTCACATTTAATTTTACTAAAGTTGACCATTCAGTAACCATCTATTGCAGGTGAGTCCATCCTAGAAGTCAAGGTAATAATATGCAGTTTGGAATTATTTCCTGATATTTCAAACATGAGTCAAAACTGAAAGATTGTCTAGATGTCAAACAGAACCTTAATACAAAAAATCAAAATCATTGCATGTATTTGCATTAACACAGGCTTAATCATCATTTATACACACTTTCATGCCCACTGCATCAAATTTGTTTTTACTTTAAGAGTACATTCCATCCATTCATCTCTTATGCTTATCCCATGCGGGGTCACAAGTACATTTCCCTTATGAAACATAAGACCCCTCTGTGTGTCTCCTTTCTCCTATCATTGCCAAGGAAGTGTTTGAAATCTAAAATACTTCCAGCTCTATTGTGCACAATGAATTTACAATATCAGTCCACTCTGCACATCTACAGTGTGGCTGTCCGTCCTGGAGGAGCCTTTAGTGAACCTCCAGAGGTTAATTCAGAGGTTTGTTAGAAATCAAAATAACCTCTTTCAGGGAGTTCTCCCTCACCTGAATCCTAGTGTAATACAGAAGGTGTCATATCCTGTCATATATCAGATTATAAAGCTTTTCTCATATCGAACTATTAAAACAACCCATCTTGCTTAATGTCAATGTCTTTAAGGCTTTATGAGAAATACATTTACCTTTCTGTCTAGACTTGCAATCCTGATGAAGCTCTGGGTTATTTCTTCCCTCTGAGGTGACTCTCTGTAACCTCTGGTTTGCACCTGCGTTGTGTCAGGAGGACTCAGGCTCTTAGTTGTTCTGTTGGGTCAGTGCTGATCCTCCCTGCTCTCCCTCTCATTTAAAAACACACAGACAACAGTGGGAGGGGTTTAGGGAGCTATATGAAAACATCACTCTGTTGATGATCAGCAAAGTCTGAGTCCGAAGAATGTGTCACTTCCTCTGACACAAACGCACTTCACAGTTCACACCCCCTCCTCCCTCTTAAACCACAGTAACACAGATAGAAAAATACATGTATCCATAATTGGTCATGTGTGAATGACACCTTCTACAGCTGCTGGTAGAATAAGCACATCATGTTCAAAGAAAGAGTTACAGGTATAAGATTATTTTATGCAACTTTTCTTAAAATCAAGCATTCTACTGAGAGATTTGGATTCAAGACACCAAAAACAATATTTGATTGAAGTACACACAAATTATACATGATGGCAGCAACCCACTGAGTTTGTTCCTTGGTTTTTCAGGTTTTCTTTAAATTTAACAGTGAAAATATAAAAAACATGTCTCTATGATGCAACATGTCTGTATTTCCTTGCTCCAATGCTCCCCTCCAAGGCTTACATTAAATCAACGTTTCTCATTTTGTATACATATATCTTTATGATGAGAAATGTCTTGCTCTCCTTATTTGGTTCCATTTGATTCGACTATCTAAAAATAAAACTGATCAATGCTCTTAGAAGTCTCCAGTTGACATGTTTCCTTTGTTGGGCGTACCTGTGAAGGTATAGTTTCATTTTTAATCACCGCAATGAGTCAGCTAAGTGTGAATTACCCACAGTTACTGATATCATCTAACACGCAATAGCAAACACAAAATGTTGTCTTCTCTGGAAAAGTACTCAACCACACTCAGTTCTATTTATACTCATCTTTCATACAAACATACAGCTTCATAGTCATCCACGTACAAAAAGATGGACCCAAGCAGTCCAATTTTATTTTTAAATGATGCTAATTTAAGTCTAATTTAAGATATAACAAAAGTCACATCAACAAGATCTGTAGGAATCTGAAGTGATGAGAGCGTTAAAGGAAAGATCATATCAGTTTTATCTGCAGTTCTGGGGATTATTAGAAAAAATGTGTGCTTTCTACTTTTTTTCCATCCATCCACCCATCCATCTATCCATCCATCTATCTATCCATCCATCCATCCACTCACCCAACCATCCATCCATCCATCCATCCATCCATCCATCCGTCCTGACCCAGACATCCCTTCCCCAAGCAAAGTTTCCTGCTCCTCCTGGTGAATCACGAGGCGTTCCCAGGCTACATTGGATAATCCCCACAGCAAGCTCTGGGTCTACCCGAGGTCCAGAATACCTCCAAGGAAAAGCATCCAGGAGGCATGGTTATCAAATACCCGAATCACCTTAAAGCAATGTAATGTTAGAGACCAAAAATATATATAAGTCATAAAATAAGTAAATAAGAAAAAAAAACTCCAATGATAATCCAAAACACCAGTTCACACGAACACAGAAATTACAGTTGCTGTATTTCAGCTGTATAACTTCATGCCTCTGTATTATTTGTTTTTAGATATATTTTATCTTGCATCTACATGATAATTGTTTGTGATGATTGTTGCTTTCACTTGTGCACCATCTCTTTACCTCTCTAACAAGTTGCTATTGAAATAAATGATCATTATTCTCGATCATCAGCAGTCCGGCATTCATCACACAAAGCTTGATTTTTTTTATCCCCAGGACCACAGAATCTTATCACACAATCAAGCAGAACCAAAAGATGTGATTTTTAAGATATAGTGATATAAGTGAATACAGTGTATGAGAAAGTCAAAATATTACATATAAATACCGACATACACCCTCTTGAATCACCATCCTGTTTCCACATTCAACCACCTGCATCATTAATCACAACCAGTCAAAGGCACGTATTCCCGAAACTTAAGAGTTTTTCATTTTAACTGAATAACTCAGGTTAACCACTTCTTTACTCCTAAACCTGTTTTTGATAAAGTACAGCTGTTCTTCAATAAATCAATATTTTCTGCACATCATAAGTAAGTATCAAACACAACTTCCCCTAAAACAATAAGCTCCTGAGTATGTTTGGGAATTTCTGGATTGAAATCCCTGACGGCTGTGTTACTCATGTTTCCTCCTCCTTGGCTTGGACAATAGGCAGATATGATGTGCTGTAAACCGGAAGTGTTTAAAGGAAGAGATAAAGTCAACATGCATGATGTCAAGTGAGGAAGCATGAAACGACTGAACCATGGACATGACTTGATTTATTGACTCTATAGACCGCTCAGATAAATCAATGCTTACCTCATACAGGTGTTTTACCAAAAGATAATTGCACAGATGTTACCCAACTCAGGGGGACTCCTGATATTTCTGCCTGAAGACAGCTGCAAGAGTTTGATTTGGCAATTTTAACTGGCACCATCATGAGCATTAGGGAATAGTGGGACAGACTAGCCAGGGCCACAGTGGAAGAAGGGGGGCTCACGATTGGCCTATCACGATTGGCCTAAAATGAAAATTTGGGGCCAATTTATGAGGATCTACGGCTTCTGGATAAGGAAGCTTTTGAATTACCATAATGTACAGCAAGTAGATCCACAAGAAGACATTACCCCTGCAAAGCAGCATGGTGGTGTAGTGGTTAGCACAGTCACCACACAGCCAACAGGTTGCAGGTTTGAATCCTGGAAGGGGCCACATCACTGAGGAGCTTGCCTCCTACTAATGGAGAAGGAAGAAAGATCTTGGATAACCACTCAGTACTGGAAAGTAGATAAACATGAACATGGGGGCCCTGCAAAGCCCCTATAGTGTGTTGATTACCACTGTTGCCTCACAGTGAGCAGTCCCTGGGTTTGATTCCTGGCATGAACCTTTCCATGTGGGGCTAGAATGATTCACCTTTCTATGGTAAGAGATTCAAGAAAGCTGCTCTACTATGAAAAACTGGCTTGTAAACCCAAATAACTGTGGCTATAGTGTCCCGACTTTTCTTACTGGTGTGTCGGCAACAGATTTTAAACTATTAGTTTGATCTTGGTAGTAAATAAGCAAGGATGTGTGAGCAGTCCAAGGCAGCCTCTTAGTTTGGTAGTTAGGACTGCTGCTTCACAGCAAGATACATTTGTGCTCCACTCTAAGGAAGTCCTTAGGAAGTCTGGAGCTACAGTATTCTGGCTTTCTCTCCCTTGAGTTTAAACTGCATGTTTTTTGTGACAAGAGTGAATTGGACTGTAAACCAACCTAAGCACAGAGGAAGGACAAATAAGACAGTGATTAGCGCTGATGCCACACTGCTAAAGAGGTCTCAGTGTGAGTCCAGGTCAGGGCCTCCAGGTGTGGAGCTAGTGTAGATCACACTGGGAGGAGTACGTCAGAACAACTTACTCCTCCTGGCGTTTGGACCACAGGTTTTGTACCACCAGAGTAAGCTAAAATTAAATACATCCAAACAAGTTAGTTCTGCATGGTGGCATGACAGAATAGTTCAGGATTGAAGTCCCACCTTGGGCCTAACAGTGGAGCTTGAATGCTCTGACTTCTTCCCACAGGAGTCTAAGCAAAAGCTTTTGAACTGCCATGAAGAAATGAAAAGTAGAGAAACCCGGAGACAAGGTGACGCTGACAGGTGTACTGTACATGGTGTGATAATTAGGACTTCTGCCTCTTAGTGACAAGGTTGTTGGTTCAGATCTAGTGCTGGTTAATCCGACACGTGGTACAAGTGTTGGTTGTGAATATGGAGCGTGCGGGAGTCAGAAGGGGAAACACATCCAGAGAGTTCCCCCCCTGTAGAGTGTGTGGATGCCTTCCTGTTACCATAGTTTTTGATGTGTTATTTCCCCTAACATGTGAAGACATGTCATATTTTGCTTGCAGAAGCTTTATGAAGGTTAGCACATGGTCACACTGACCGCAGCGCAGAGAAGATGAGCAAGGAGAAATGAGGCATTCAAGTATGAACATGATGATTCATGTTCATTATTCACGACTAACCTTCTAAATAAGAACTGACTCTTTCTGTCTTTCTTTTTTACCTTCTTTCTTTCTTTTGTACCTTCTTTCATTCTTTCTTTGGTCTTTTCTTCCTTTCTTTTTTACCAACTGTCTTTCTTACTTTGTTTCTGAGTTTCTTTCTTTCGCTCCACATCTTTTTTATCTGTTTCTGTTTCTCTGATGTGATGTTGTCTTCTTCCTCTCCTTATAACCTTTGTATTCTCCTTGCTATAATATATATCGTATTGTTCTCCTGCCATTAAAAATACGTCTGTTTTAACTTTAATTCTGTTTATTTGCATTTATTCTTGTTGGCCTTTTGCCCTGAAGTTTGTTCTTCCATTGTTTGCACTTTGAGACTCCTCTCTGTCTGACTGTTGAATGTTTGTTCCATTCTCCTCCTGAGAGCCTTCCTTGCTTTGTCTCTCAAAGTACTTTGTAAACATTTTTTTAAAGGTGCTATATAAATAAATTTACTTTCATTATCATAATTCCAAGATTGGAAGTTATCATCATCTTTATTTTGATCATCAGATATAAAGTCCCCTGTTGAAACACTGTTTGCTATTTTAAACATCCATTGGCTTCATTATTTTAAAAGCACAAACAACAGTGAGACATTTTGAGTTTCACAAAGCTCAAAGATTTTCTCATGGGAAATGGATCATTTGTATTTCTGCTTTATTATTTGTAACCATGAGACACCTGTCTGCTTCTCCTTTCCAGTGTAATGAGAAAAACGAAATTCCTTAAAAATAAAACTACGAGGTTGTGAAAGTACTTCAGAGAGGAAACTACCTGGGCTTACAATAATCCCATTCGTTGATTTCTCTGTATTCTGTCTTTCCTCAGAAAATTTAGAAGAGCCCGTTTCAGAGCCTAACTCTGAGAGCACAAGCCCACGCTGCATCACAACGTAATCAGTACTTTAATTTTGTTGACATACTTTTTGACTAGTTGCTCATGTCTCCTAAAGATTAAGAGAGGAAGATGTATGCTTCTATAACACCTCGTCGTCACAACTGTAATTCTTTGTATGTGGTCTTAGAGCAGTCATCTATTTAACGCCTGCAGCTCATCCAGAATGCTGCTACTCGCCTCCTGACTGGAGAGAAAAAGAGGGATCACATCACACATGTGCTGCTCTCTCTCTCTGCTGGTGTCCAGTCCATGACAGAATTGAGTTTAGGAGTTTGTTGAAGACCCACAATGCTCTGAAATGTACCGCCTTACTTAGCTGAATCTCTCCATGCCCATACTCCAGCCATAAGACTGTGGTCTACTAATCAGCTGCTCTTGATAGTGCCTAAAACTCGCCTGAGAAAACCGGGGGTCATCGAGCCTCTGCAGTAGCTGCCCCTGACTTGTGGAATTACTTAAGATGTATCCCCACTTTTAAATGTTTTAAATCATTGTTCAATATCCATCTTTTCTCTTTGGCCTTCCTTTCTTGACGAGTACATTTTTATTTTAACAGAATTTAGTATTTTAATCTGAATATGATGTGCTGCGTATAGTTTCCTTTTTGTGCCTTCTGTTAAGCAATTTGGTCAACCTTGGTGTTTGGTATTAAGTTATTAAGTTGGCTTGATGTGTCATGGTCTATGTTGTCATCTTTTGATTCATAAATTGAGAAATAATGAATTGTTCCTGACAAGTCACACGTCTTGTTATGCCCAGCTCGTTGATGAGCATAACAAGGAAGGTAGGCCCCCACAGCGACAGCTTTTAAATGAGTAAATCATTTATTGTGTCAAAGGTAACTAAAGGCTGAACTCAACATAATCACAAAACAAAAGAGGGTGCCTGGCAGGCATCAGCCTTCCAGGAGGGAGAGAGAGAGAGCCATCTTGGATTCATCCAGCTTTTAAAGGCTCCAAGCAGGTGAAGCCAATCCCTAATCGAGATGGGAGGGGAAGGCACTCCAGGAGGATGTGGAAGGGGAAAGCAGAGGCAGGGATGCAGGAAAACAAACTGACCAAGGCCTGTGGCCGTCACACTATAAACACAGATAAAAAATATTGTTTTGGAAATAAGCAATTGTATTTTTTTTAACAAGGGGAGCTCTAACTATTGTTCATGTTAAGGTTAGTTACTGTAAAAATATATGTTTTACATGTATAACCTCATCACCAGGAAGGTTAGGGTCATAATCATACTATCTTCCCTTTACAGTTGGAATTTCCAGTGAGTCTATCTAATGTAGTTGCTGTATGATCATAGGCTCAACCCGTGCAAATGGCACCATCTAGTGAACTCATTAAGACACAGCTGTAATGCCAATAATGTTGGGTCTAAGGTAAAAGGAGAAAAAGAAAAACCCATCAGTTCTTTCAGCAAGTTTAGATCAGGTTTAGATTAGGATGGGTGGGGTGGGAAATTCCCAGACACGCTGTAGAGCTGCAAAAAACGTTCAGGGAATCACGCATGCGCGGACAGAATGTCTGGCTGTCAGTCGTCGCTTTTGCTGCATTCAAGGTCTCCTCGGAACTCTTTGGTGCGTTTACGAGCTTTAAAGTGTGATGTCAAAAAAAACTTTAATGGTACAGAAATTGTTTGTATTTTACAGCTCGGAACTGAAGAAGTTCTCGTGGACCACAATTGATGGCAGAACAAAATAGCATATGGATTTATCACAAATTATCCCAGTTATTTATGTTTTTATACAAAGTTTTCGAACAGTTAAGTTGTATTTGACTTTGGTGCACTATGTTTGAATTATTCTCTGTGAATTTAGCAAATCGTGTATCAATATTTTCACCAACTTCAGACTATATTGTTCAATCTTGAGGAGGTATTGTAAATAATCTCAGCTTGATGCTCGTTTTTCCGATTATTCTGACGTCCCATGAACGCAAGCTTTCACTTTGAGTAGTTCTCGAGATTCTTCGTCTTTCGGTGGAGCACTCAATCGGAAATTTTAACAGTAACACACCCTTAACCTTATTTCTGAGGTGGCGTCTGACTCTCTGTAAAGGTTGATTTAATTCATATCACTGATTCAACCTTCTTGATACACAGAATACAAGAAAACAGACCGTAAACAACACAGTTAGCTAACTCTGAGCAACAATGTTCAGCTGTCCAAAGTGAGCTTTCTGGACTCTGACCTCCTGGGCAGGTGAGTTTTTGTGTTTTTGTAATGTTTTGGTGCTTTTAGAAGTCTCTTTGTTCAATGTGACTATGCTGAAACTAACACTGCTCATTTAGAATAATAAGAATGAACGACTCTTGACCTTTGGTTCACTTACACAGTTATTCTCACTAAGATTAAACTGATCATCCTTGTGGAAAATAACTCTGAAACTTAATAGGAGGTTGATTATTAGACCTCCTGGGTAGACTGGTGAGTGGTGTACTAACAGTGTGATATTGTTCCATCAAGAAAACAAATGTAATTCATACTCGTATGCAGTGGTGGACAAAGTACACAGCTTCATTACTTAAGTCAAAGTATAGATCCTCCAGGTTAAATGTTACTCCAATACAAGTGAAAGTTGCTCTGTCAGATTATTACTTGAATTAAAGTCCTGAAGTACTTCCTTTTAAAAATACTGAAGTATTCAAAGTACTTTTTAAAATGTCTCAAACACTGCATTTTCACAAAGCATGAGTGCAGTCAAGAATACATAGAAGTACATTCTGTTACATCATTTTTATTTAGAAACCATTGCTTGAAATCTCTAAAAATTATACCATGGAATAAAACCAGAAACTAAGTTCCTCCAAGCACAGACAACTTAGTTTGAAATGTTCATCTGGAATGAAACAAATGTTAAGTAGCTCAACACACCCTCTGAGGTTGGACTGTGAATCTTTGAATGTTTGTGCAGAAACAAGGTGCATATTTCAAACAATACGTATCATTCTTCATTTCAAAAACCTCTAACACGGGCTGAAGATATGTGCATGGGTGCTCAGGTGGAGAATTATATAAGCCATCATTACCACCTCTAAATGAACTGCCTGATCTGAGTGATGATCTGTGTTTGCTCCACGTTCAACCGTGGAGACACACGATATACAGGTATGACTAAACCACTGAGACAAAAAAGAGCTACACAAACACATTTTACTGTCTTAGGATTCAGATTTCAGAAAAGAGAAGGAGATTCATGAGCTGACTTCAAAGCAAAAGTAGTGAGTAACTAGAGCACTGATAGAAATGTAGTGGAGTAAAAAGTATGATAATTGTCTTCTGGATGTAGTGGAATAAAAGTAATATGTTTCCCCAAAAAGTAATACTCAGGTAAAGTACAGATACTCAAAAAATGTACTTAAGTACAGTACTCAAGTAAATTTACTTTGTTACTGTCCACCACTGCTCATATGTAGTGTATAGCACATTTTCTGCTGGATGTAACACTGATTTACATCCAGCATTGATACAGGTCATATACAATCATGCATTTGCAAACATGGCAGAGGAGCAGAGGCCTTGATGCAGAATCCACATAATAACCCACATTATGGAAAATCTTGTTATTCTCTTTTTCGCCCAGGTCCCCTGCAAACGACCTTCATTGCAGACCACACACTATGGAGCGGAGTGCCCTCAAGCAGAGCCAGCTGTGCGGCTCCTGGGAGATGAAGGAGAGACTCGGGATGGGAGGATTTGGACATGTGTACCTGTACCAGCACCTTGTAAGTTCTACAAGAGCATTTACATCCTGGTGTGTGTCCTCCTCAGCTGTGTTCTAAATTCTCTCTGTATCTGGAGCAGGAGTCAGGAGAGAAGATTGCTGTGAAACTCTGCCGCCTGGAGCTGAACTCCAAGAACAAAGACCGCTGGAGCAGAGAGATTCAGATCATGAAGAAGTGGGTGTGAATCATCAGCTTGTATGCTCATTTCTCCTTGTCAGGACATAGCTGTATGGTTTTCTCTCTTTTCGGTTACAGGCTGAACCATGTGAATGTGGTTCAGGCCAGAGAAGTGCCAGAAGAGCTGAGCTCCATTGCTTTGAATGACTTACCTCTCTTGGCCATGGAGTACTGCTCAAGAGGAGACCTACGCAAGGTACAAAGTGGGTACTTTTTAAAGATCCCCAAAAACTTGCTGCGTTTCCAAACATTGCACTATTGACATTTTTTTCCTCTTGCTCTAGGTGTTGAGTAAACCAGAAAACTGTTGTGGGTTGAAGGAAAGTGAAGTCCTCTCGCTGCTCAGTGACATCGGTAGTATTTCTCTCATCTTTCACTCTCACGATTCGTCACATGTTGATTCATGATGTCTAAAGAACCACTTTTTCTTCTATCACAGGGTGTGGTATTCAGTATCTCCATGAGAATAAGATCATTCACAGAGACCTAAAACCAGAGAACATTGTTCTACAGGAAACTGGTGGGAAGGTGAGTTCACTTCCTTTCGCACATGCTGCCTCTGTAATCTGCAATTTCATATTCAATGTGGTTTTCGGTGCCCTTCTCTCATAATGAAACTACTTTTCTCTCCAGCTCATCCATAAAATTATAGATCTGGGTTATGCAAAAGATCTAGATCAGGGCAGTCTTTGTACCTCCTTTGTCGGAACTCTGCAGTATCTGGTAAGTGTTACACCATGACCTCTTTCAGTGTGCCATTCTCTGACCTTTGTCATGATTTTTTTAATGTCTTGCATGAAGCACTTTGAATTGCCTTGCTTTACTGAGGAATCCATTGCCACATAAGCAATGTTTTTCCCCCCAATAATCGTCTCTTTTATAAATCTATCTGTTTGCATTTCAGGCTCCAGAGCTGTTTGAGAGTAAGCCCTACACTGTAACTGTGGACTACTGGAGCTTTGGGACAGTGATCTTTGAATGCACTTGTGGTTTTCGCCCTTTTTTACACCACATGCAGCCTGTACAGTGGTGAGTTGACATGACAGCGATGTATTTTCTTTTGAGTTCTGTGAAGTTGGGCGTACATAAGAAAGGGATTTCTCTTTCCTTTTGTTATGTTATTGAGCATCCAGACTCATTGGATACAAACATGTTAGATGTATGGTGAAACTAAGACTATGCAACAATTTGGATAAATTATTTCTCTGAGTATTTGAAACACTGTTGATCTAGTCATCTCTTTGTTTTTCATTATCTCTAACTTTTGTTTATCTCCATTTGTAGGACAAGTAAAGTCAAGAACAAAGGTCCCAAAGACATCATGGCAGTTGAGGACATGAACGGAGAAGTCAGGTTCTCCACACGTCTTCCTTATCCCAACAATCTCACCAGGTAGAGATAGAAATACTTTTTTTTTAAGTCAAGCGTCCACTTCTTGACTTGCATCTAACGTGCCTGTGTGCGTGTTTTTAGGCCAGTACTGGATCAAGTTGAGTCACTTCTGCAGATGCTCTTGTTGTGGGATCCTGCAGCCCGAGGTGGAGGGCTGGATCCTGACACAAACAAGCCGTGCTACTACACAACTTTACAGAATATTCTCAGCATGAAGGTGAGTAATGTCAGTCTGTCCTCATTTGAAACAGATGTTTTGCATTTAAGGTCTTTTTTTTGTGTGCAAACCCCTTCATGTGCCTTTTATTCCTGCAGGTGATCCATGTGTTGGACATGACGTCGGCACAGCTGCACTCATTGGTTTTGGGTTCTGAGGAGAGCTTACACTCCCTTCAGCTCCGTCTGGAGACAAAAACTCAGACACACATTACCCCGCTGAGTCAGGAGCTGCTGCTGGAGACGGGAATCTCCCTCGACCCACGCTGGCCACCCTCACACTGTCTGCCAGAGGGGCTGGTATGTGACGCACATAAAAGAAATATAAAATGTCAAAAATCCCGACCACAAGCGCAAACACCACAAATCTGTTTTTTGTATCCGTATTTTCTTCTGCTTTGTTTTTTTTTTAAAGACTTTGGAAACCTTACATTCTGTACTGATGTTTAACCACAGAGTTAGCAGATGGTCCTATGCAGTAAACAAGGTTTATTTTAAGGCTGACTAAGGTGGATTAGTCGGTGTGTAATAACTGACAAACAATGTGTGAAGATTGTTCACTTCCAGGATATCTATCTCCTGCAAAAAAAAAGCTACTGTAAAACCTAAAACTTTAATATGAGTTAAGCCGAAACACTCTTCCATTAACTAAGTGATAGTGTTCCTTTGTTTTCAGAGAGGCTGGGACAGCTCCATCGTCTTCTTGTTTGACAAGAGCCTGACAAAATACTCTGGACCACTGACTGCCAGGCCCCTGCCAGACAGTGTTAACTTTATAGGTGAGATTTATGAAGGTGTCCTGAGCTGTGAAGTAGTACCACAGTAACTGACGAATCTTCAGACTCTGACCTGATGATGGCTTTGGGCAAAGATTTTGTTATAACTGAACAAATAAAGTGAATAACTTTTGGGATTGGTGCATTGTCTAGCATACATGTTAGTCAGTACAACATTTAAGGCTGTGTTTGAAGTATTTCTGATGCTGACATCAGTACAGAAACTATTCTTGCTTTGCTTACATCTAAGTCAAAGAGGGAATAATGTGTTTTTATGCACTATATGTAATCTCAGTCAGGGAGACGAAGACGCAGCTCCCACTGTCTGCACTGAGGAAAGTGTGGGGGGAGGCAGTCCACTACGTCTGTGGGCTAAAAGAGGACTACATCCGTCTGTACCAGGGACAGCGGGCTGCCATGTAAGCACACAAACACCCTCAGCTACCTCCACTTAAACTCTAAAACATACCTACCATGTACCTTGTGTCTGTGCGTTTGAAGGCTGAGTCTGCTGCGTTACAACACCAACCTGACACGGTTCAAGAACCAGCTGTTCTCCCAGTCGCAGCAGCTCCGAGCCAAACTGGCTTTTTTTAAGACCAGCATCCAGCATGACCTCGAGCAGTACACCAAGCAGACGCACAATGGGATCTGTGAGTGGATGATAATGTCTTAGTGTCATTCATAAAGTCATTACTCAAACTTAAAGTGTGTGATCTGGTGTTTGTTTTTGTGTTTTTGTGAAGCTTCAGAAAAACTCCTGAAGACCTGGCAGGAGAATGAAGAGAAGGCAGACGAGTTCATGAAGGTGGGACTGTTTCTTAATTCACACCAATTCTTTTTAAACTATCTGCCAGTATTAAAAGTAAATGCTGTGAATGTTTTCTGCGGTAGGTTGCAGATGTGGGGTATCTGGATGAAGAGGTTGTGGCTCTGCACTCTGAGATCGTGGAGTTGCAGAGAAGCCCGTTTGCGAGGAGACAGGGGGATGTGATGGAGCAGCTGTAAGTATCTCAGTCATATTTACTCAATAATCAAAATGTTTAAAATGGAATGGAATGGCTGTAATTGTTCTGTTTAAACTGAAGTTAAGGTATTTTACACGTAGTCAGGTTTTCAGTGGAAGCTGTGATGAAGACTCTGTGTTACTTCCCTGCTGCAACTCAGCAAGGAATCTCTACACATGAATCTTGTTTATCTAATATTTACTTGCTGTATATAACTTTAATATATATTGTGAATGGAACCAGGCTTAAATATTTTGTGTAAAGCGGGTTAAAAAGGGATCTTTTAATGGCCAGAATGAAACAGACGACAATTTCAGCATACAAAAAGTGTTCAAATGTACAGATGTGCTCCTGATCAGCTTCTCTTTATCATCATTTTCACACATCAACTGCCATAAAAAATTAACTCTCTCTTTCTCCTTTTTTGCAGTGAGGGAAAAGCCATTGAACTCTACAAGCAATTGAAAGCTAAATGCAAAAGTTAGTACAAATTATTTCACATCCAAAATGAAAGACCTGAGTTTTACTTTGGGGATCTGATCATGTTCATGCTATGGACACAGCTATTATTAAAGATCAATCATCATTGTTGAATTCAGCAGAACTAAACAGAGGATACATAAAAGATGATGATCATCAAGTTGTGTGTTTGCACAGGTCCTGACCCTCCACATGGCTACAGTGACAGCTCAGACATGGTGAGGACCATCCTCCAAACAGTTCAGAACCAAGACCGAGTGCTGAAAGACCTGTACACCCACCTCAGGTAACTTATTCTCCAGAGAGAGTAGTCCAGAGTTCACACTTCTCTGGGTGTCATTCGTGATTTTTCTGATCTTTCTTTTTCCTCCGTAGTACAATTCTGGTTTGCAAGCAACGGATCGTTGATTTGTTGCCTAAGCTGGAGAGGGCAGTAGAAGGCATAAAAACTGCAGAGGCAGCAGTGATGCAGATGCAAATGAAAAGACAGAAGGAGTTTTGGTATCTCCTAAAGATTGCCTGTGTGAGTAAAAAAGTTTTGACAATACAGAAAAGATTCCTAGCTATCACTGATACTGTTGACACTTGTAATTTTGCAGTGCATTCTTTAATGTACGGTAGATGTAAAGTAATGTAGTGTGTTTGTGATTCTAGGCCCAGAACAATTCTCCATCACCATCACTTATGCAGCAAACCACTGACAGGTAAGATCAGAATGTGTTTGTCAGCTGTGTCTGAAAAACACTGTTGAGCAAATACGTTTACACTCTGTACAATGAGTTGAATGGTCTCTGAAAGGAATGGTTCATTGTTATGTAAGTTGGGTTTTGTATGTGGAGCATGTATCTGTTGCACTGGTGTAAAAGTGCCAAAGGAAGTGGCTTCCTGATGGTAAAAGCAAAGCACAGAGAATGATCTTAAGATTCTGTAAATGTGCTGACACTGGTGTTTGGGTCTGACATCTTTTATTAGGTAAATTATGTGGTTGAAAGAGCCTCATCTACAGTAGATTATAGCCTAGCTTTCCTGTTGATGCTCCACTTGGTTTCTCAGTACAGAGGCCCTTTAAAGCAAGCTGCTGCAAATCACAAACTTTCCACAAGAGGTCGCCCCATGCACCTCAGAGTGGAGGAGGTTGCAGAAGCAGAAATCCTAATTTCCTTACAAACTGTAGAATCAAAATATAAAGCTCTGAAGGATTATATATCTCTGTATGGTATGTGTGATTCCAAGTCGAATGTCAAACATTCATGCTGTGAATTCACAGTTTTTTGTCTTGTTTCAGTGAAACCATTCATCAGTTACTGGATGAGAATCAACATTATCTGAGTCTGCTAACTTCTCTGCTGCGTGACGCCACCCAGGAGATGGAGCAGAGTGCCATGGTACAGTTATGAGGGACTGCACGCATGCATGCATTCACACAGACTCCTTCAGTAATAGCTTGTACTACATGTAAACTCACTGCTGATATGTTTTGTATAATTTGGCAGATGACATCTGAAAGAAATGATGTGATTGGTTCCTGCATGTTTTATAAGTCACACATAAATGCTCACTGTGTGTGTAAATAGTTTGTGGTCTGTTGACTTTCCGTCTATTACACCTTTTATTTGCACACAGTCTGATTTAGATTACACAGGTTCATGATTAATGTCACGGTTCTAGTTGTAAGGTGGTGTAATCGCATAATAAAAGTCAAGTAGATGGAATACAGAGAGCAGGAAGTTTAATAGTACAACTTAAATGTTTCTAATCTCCTTGTAGGATCAGGACTGGAGCTGGACTCAATCCAGAGAAGCTGAAGCTGAACCACAGAAGCTGTAGAGACCGACCAAAGACTTAGAGCGCCACCAGTCAAGGGATTATGTGATAAACAAGTGCCTTATTATCATAGTAACAATGTAAAGCTTTGTGATTCCATACCGTCTTTAACATAAATGTAAAGCTGCAAGACAATGTGTGAAGCAACAAGATTTGGTAAGCTATTCATGTTTAACTTAAATGTTTGTTATTTAACCATAAAAGCTATTTCTAGCTGAAACCAAGACTTATTTATTTCTCTGTTAATATTGATTGAAGGAAAACCCTGCTGCTGGTGAACTATGCAAGATGACATGTCAATAAATGTTGTGAATGTATGTTTTACATCTATGTTTTGTCTTTCTTTCAGTAGCTGTTGATATTTTTCATCTCCTTTCAAACCTCTGATACTCACAGTTTAGAGCTAATTTCAACATTCTGGTAACAAGAGGACATTCTGAGCAACAAACGCATAATTCCCTGAATAATGGAGAATATTTATGTGACCATTTGTGATGGAAATTCAATAATTTAAAAGGAAAACATAATTATTGATACATAACTAACAAAAAAAATGGACTCCATGCATGATGCTCAAGTTCTAGATTGAACCTTTATTTTTCATGAGTTTATTGGAGGGGATGGTTTACTCTTTCAACCTTAAGTCATCAGTATGTGAGGCAAATCGGTAACCTCTCTTTGAGTTAAAATTTGCAAATGAAAATAAAGAGAGTTTGCACCTGTGCAACATAAATGCTGCAAAGAAAGGAAAAATAGTGGCCCAGAAAGGCAAAGTTATGGAGCCTACCCATCGCATTGGATTCAGCTATTTTGCAGCCTTGGAGGAACTATGGACTACAAGAGAAAAGGTAGAAAGCTCACACTTAATGATTTTTGACAATCAGCCGACTCGTAGATAAAAATAATTAACCCAGATTATACACTAATAATAGGTCTGTGTGATGTGACTGATGACTGCTTATGGTCCCGTACAACATCTCTAATGACTCAAAAGACATCAAGGTTCTCCTCTTCTTCTTCCTATCGGTGCATTTTGTGCAACCACTCATTATAAGGAAGCAGGAAATACAAAGAGTGTAGAAAAAGTGCAGCAAGATTTTGACTTCCCAATAAATAACCTTCAGGTTCAGGTTCAGATTCAGGTTACTTTATTTGTACCTGTAGGTAAACTTGTTTTGCAGCCAGTGAGATGTTAGGTCAATACAAAATTACAAGATATATGTCAGACAGAACAAACTACATAATGTGCAAAACATACACAAATATCCTAAAACTAATCTAACACTAAAAATGGTAAAATGAATAGACATGATGAAATGATAAAAGTGCTACAGGTTCCATATAAAACTCATATCAGAGAACAGTCAACCAATAAAAACGATAGAATCACATGAATAAATAAGACAAACCGGGCTCAAGTCTTAAAATGGGAGGCTGACTTTGTGAGAAAATAAAAGCTATTGCTTGTTCAGCTCAGTAATAGCAGCAGGAACAAAGCTTTTCTTGTGACGCTGTGTCCTGCACCTTGGGACTAAAAACCGTCGTCCAGAGTGAAGAAGCTGGAAATCACTGTGAAGAGGGTGTGAGGCATCATTTAAAAATAGAGGTGGCTATCTGCTGTAACCTTCAAGTTATGTTTTCAATATCTGCGTCCTAAGCTCCTCCTGTTAATATTTGATTCAACATTACTTTATTTCCTTCTTTTTGGTAAGTTCTTCAGCAATATGCCTTCATTTTCTGCTGTTTAATCTTTTTCTTCTCTTTGTGTCTCTTGTTCCATAATGTAACCTCTTCATTTGAGCATGTGGCACCACCAAGGAGAAATTAAACTTAACTTATCAATGAACCACTGGCCTGTGCAATTTTAAGAATCAAAACTTAGTGAACAATCACGAGTCTTAAATTTAAGCTTATTTTCATGTAAAAGGTGTAATGTTTGACCAACACAGAGTGACACAACAGTTTCTCAGTTTTTCATCAAAAGTTGTAATTTTATTCAGTAGAATATTATTATTAGTACGCAATATTAGGTTGTTAGAAATGATGATTGCTTTCATTCAAGCTGAACTTGTTCTTTTGTGATGTAAAGTGCAGTATTCTTCTCAACTTAGAGTGGAATTTCATTAGTAGAAAAGGCTATTCTTGATTATTATTGCTTTATAATATCTGTAAGAGGAATGTTCCAGATCTTTTATCTAAGTTATGGGATTGGCAGTTTGATGTGCAACACCTCCACAACCTCTTTTAGTAAGCGTTCATCTGGCTGCGGCTTCCTCTTGCTGCCTGGTTTCAGGAACTCTCTGATGGCGGGAATCTCTGTCATCCTGCCCTGGAAAGACTGGAGGGAAGTGTAGAAACAGGTTGTTCAGGAGTGTATTTGTGTAACCTGCTGTGATTGCTAACAATACACTTGGATTTGATGGGAACACATTTACCTTGACGTTGCGGAAATCGCCAAGGATCCCAGTAAACTTCTCCTCCAACATCAGGGTGCATTCAAGAAGCAGCACATCTGCCATGCTGAGCTTACCTCCCACCAGGTAAACGGCCTCAGTCATTGCCTTAGAAGTACACAGACAATCTTATTCAGTTGTCTTAATCATGGGATCTCCTTCTTGTCATCTTTGACAAACATTATTTGTGCCATATGGGCAGAGAAGAATAGTGGTACCTTTTCAAACACAGGAAGGTAGCGCTCTTTTGCTTTAGTTTCAATGGTTTCCAGTTTTTCTTTGGAGTCTTGACTGAAGGGCAAGGTCATGATCATTTCCATCAGATCCATCAGTCCCTCTGAGTACATGTTGATCCTGAGGGGAACCAGTACAATGAACTTACAGATCCACCTAATAAAATCACACAATGATTCCTCTGTCATTATGACGTCTAGAAAAGAAAAACTTCATACTTGACGCGGTCTTTGATATCTTTTCCATGAAGATTGTATTTCTCTGCAATGTAATTCAGGATGGCCTTTGTCTGGATAAGCTTCATGCCATCAATTTCCACCATGGGAACTTGCTGAAACATGAGAGACCCATCTGGAAACATAATATGCAAGTCATTCAGAAAGATGGACACTCCCAGGCAGAATAATACTAATTTACAGAGTCAACTACAACACAATTATAATTCTTGAGAAATCCTCTTCCAGGTTGCATCACATGTAGGTGGAAGTTAACAGCAATAAAATATACGACCAAACTAACAAACAAGCATGTGACTTGGACACAGGCCAAATAATACACTTTAAGATTTCAGCTTTTAAAAACCATTTAAACCCAACTTACCACTCAAGAGTTCTAGATACTGCTCACGTTTTGTCAGATACACCTCAACAAACTGTGAAAGTGAGATTTAAAAGGAGGTTTAAGAAACATTCAAAGGGTTAAATGCCCCCCCACACACACACACAAAAAGAACAGATACAAGTTTTTTAACATTTTTTATCAACATCCTCTTTAACTTACATCAACCTCTGCAACTGTCAGGAGCCAGCGGATTGACTCCATTTTTCCTCTCCCATTGAAGTAGTGAAGCACAACTTTTCCAGCCATGTTTGCAACTTGTTGTCAAAGTAAATCTGAAAAGCTGCAAAGACACAGATGACATAACACGAGTTAAGTTAAATAAATGCAAATATAAAAAGAAAAAATAAGTGCACTTGTCTTTGGACCACACCTGCAGAGTACTGACTACCGTTAGAGATGACGGTGGAGTGGGGAGACTTTCTGAAGTTGAAGTCGTTATATAACAATGTGTAAATGAAAAAGAAAAGGCTGAGGAGGAGTAAAGGAGGAAGTGTCTTCTCTGTAAACTTTGATTGGTCGGGGGCGTCCAATGGAAACACAGCTTGATTACATTTTGGCCGCTAAGCATCATGGGAAATATGAGGCTACGGTGTTCATGCGACTAATTTCTGGTTTTATCTCGACGTTTCTTGTACTTTATGTTTGTGGATAAATCATTTTAAGTATATAGAGTCCATAACGAGGAATTGAATATTTAACACCACAATAGAAATGAGTAGCTCAAGCCATACGTTTATTAACACCACGGCCCTGCGTTAGTACCCGGATGTAAGAACGTTCTGACCGTGGAGATGCTGCTGATACTATGGCAATAGTGCTCTGAAAATGGTAGCTTATCACTCCAATTAAATTGGGCAAAATAACTAAATGAATTACAATTATGTTAAACAAACTACATTGAAAAAAAATATATATAATAGTCTTCAGTTATGTTATATTGATCAGTTCAGTATTTGACTTTTATTAATGTTTTTCTTTAATTCACTTTTTTTTAATTTGTTTTATTTGTTTTACTGATTTCTTATTGTTTTATTGTTTTTAGCAGGTGCACTTTTACTGTTTTACTCAGCTGTAACTTTAGGTCCCTCTTATATTGTCTTGTCAGTTCAATATGTCTCCCTGTCATGCTTTGTTTATTATTGTTGGGTTCTTATGATGTAAAGCCCTTTGTAACATCTGTTTTGACAAGTGGTATTTAAATAAACTGTATTATTATTATTATTATTATTATTATTATTATTATTATTTATTAAGTAGTAGTAGTATTACTTGATATGTTAAATAGAAGGGGCAGTCAAATTGATGTGTAGACCTGATCAAATAAAAAATATTTAGTATTATTATTTCTGCCCATCTTGATGAGTAGAGGTACGCCAATATAAAAATTAAGGATCATAATGTATTATAATATATACTATAATATCTATGTATGTAAATGTAAATGTGCACTGACATTAGTGTTTGGGTCGGACATCTTTTATTAAATTATGTGGTTCAAAGAGCCTCATCTACAATAGATTATAGCCTAGCTTTCATGTTGATACTCTACTTGCTTTCTCAGTACAGGGGCCCTTTACAGCAAACTGCTGCAAATCACAACCTTTCCACAAGAGGTCGCCCATGCACCTCAAAGTGGAGGAGGTTGCAGAAGCAGAAATCATAATCTCCTTACAAACTGTTGAACTAAAATATAAAGCTCTGGAAGATTATGTATCACTGCATGGTATGCATAATTCAAAGTCATATGTCAAACATTCATGCAGTGAATTAATTGAAAATAAAACACAAATTCCTACCAAAAAAAAATAACCCACCTGATGTGTTTCGAAAACTACAGACTTGGTCCGGGCTGCACTTCACTGTCCTTCTGCACATGGCTCTTCATATGATCAGGCAGCTCCTGTCTGACTTCCTGCATGTTTTATAAGTCACACATAAATGCTCACTGTGTATGTAAATAGTTGTGGTCTGTTGACTTTCCAGTCAGACCGATGTGTAGACCTGATCAAATAAAAAATATTTAGTGTTATTATTTTTGCCCATCTTGATGAGTAGAGGTACGCCAATATAAAAATATAGGATCATAATGTATTATAGTATATACTATATATCTATCAATAACCACTGACCCCCCTTCTCATGACTGAATCTAGACAGAGTGAAAGTTTTATATAATTTTTTTTCCTGAATATGCTTCTAAATTGTATATAACTCACAGGGGCTTCGTAGTGGGGGAAAAGTGTGACTGACTACCTTGGGCCCAAGTGGGGAGGGGGGCCCTTAATGCGCCTGAAATAAAATGTGTTTTCTGCTACGCTTTTCTTCTGTTTTGTTATAACTGCAATAAGATAACTAAAATTGTCTGAATAAATAAACAAACATTCATAACTCCTTTCTGGAAAAAATGGGAGTCTCTTCCTGTCGACTAGATTGATCAGCTCTGTGAGATGCGCTTCTCATGCCTAAAGTGGGGAATTGTAATATTTTCATAGCATCAAGTGTGGCTGAATCTGATTGAAAGTAAACTGTAGGTTTGTAGATTTATTTTACTTCATGAGGTAAGATTATACCAAATAATGCCCCCTTTTTGTTAATCAACAAGTCACTTGGCTTCAGATAATCTTGTTTACAGAAGTGGACAGTCTGAAGGTCAATGTCGTGCAGTTACATTTGGAGATTTTTTTTTTATATTGATATGTAGCTTAGATTTGAGTCAGTTAACCAGAATAGTTTTAAGCATAGATTTTTGTTTAATTTTTAATTTTTTAATTTTTTTATTTAAAAGGACCATGCATATTATTTATCACTTCTGTAAACATGCCAGAATCAGCCAAAAGGCTAGTTTATGTCTGTAGTCCCTTGCCAAATGTTAAAAAGGCTCCCTAAAAAGATCAAGATTAAACAAAACAAAAATTAGATAAAGTAAAATAAAATCAAAATAAGAAGGGAGAGGAGACACCAAAACACAAACAACAACAAAAAAGGAAAAGTACGAATAGCACCATAAGATTAAAATAATACTAATAAAATAATAATTCATAGAATTTATATAGCGCTTTTCTAAGTACTCAAAGTTGCCCTATATAAGGTGAAACTAAAAAATAAAACGTGTAAATAAAACAAAACAGGGACAGAGCTGGGGCAGGGGGAGAGGTCATGTGTTGTATGCTTTTTGGAACAGGTAAGTCTTGAGTTGGTTTTTAAATGAGAGGAGAGAGTCAGAGTTGCAGATGTGTGGAGGGAGAGAGTTCCAGAGAGTGGGGGCAGCAATGGCAAAGGCTCTGTCCCCCAAGGTGCGGGGCTTGGACTTGACTAAAAGCTACATAAGGACATGATATGACCGTCTTTGAGAAAGTGGCCCTGGATATAAAATAAATGGAGCAAGACAATCAGGAAGCAGCAATAAGGAAATGTTAAGGAAGACACAAGCACACAAAACAGGACAACATTTCACAGTGCTGTTCACATTTGCATCCGACAGTGACTATCAATCATTAAACCAATGCAAATAAACCAGTATTATAGCAGCAATGTTATATTTTGTAGGGTTGCCTGTGGTGATGGGGCCCACTGAGAGATCTTTTCAGGGGGGGCAAGAATTCCTGGCAACGCCCCTGATAACTCATAACAGCTTAACAGGTAACATAACTCATAACAGGTCTTTTCTTCCTGCAGTGGTCAGACTCTATAACCAATAATATATGTATATATATAAAGTTTTGCTCAAAAGTTTACATACCCTGGCAGAATTTGTGATTTTTTTTTGCCCATTTTTCAGAGAATATGAAAGATAAGAGAAAAACTTTTTTTCCACTCATGGTTAGTGGTTGGGTGAAGCAAATTATTATCAAAAAACTGTGTTTACTCTTTTTATATCATAATGACAACAGAAATTACCCAAGAAATCATACATTCTGCCGGGGTATGTATACTTATGAGCACAACTGTATGTGTGTGTAAGATCTCCTGTGGATGTTCTACCAGTCTGTGGTCGCCAGTGTTGTTTTTTACTCTGTGGTGTGCTGGGGGGGCAGCACATCAAAGAGGGACTCTTCCAGACTGGCCGGCTCTATGGTCGGCATGAAGCTGGACTGCTTGGTGACAGTGGCAGAGAAGAGATCCATTAACAAACTGCTGGCCATCATGGATAACACCAGCCACCCTCTGCACACTGTCATCAGCAACCAGAGAAGCTTGTGCAGTGACAGAATGCTCCTCCCCAGATGCAGCACAAATAGACTCAAGAACTCCTTTGTCCCTCGTGCAATTAAACTGTACTGTATAACTCCTCACTTGGCGGGAGGAGGACATGATGGGGGGGAGAAATAAGCCTTAACTGAACTGACCACAACACAATTCAAACAAGCTTGCACTACTCATTATTTATAGTTAATTATCTATCTATTTATTATTGCTGCTGCCATTTTAATATAAACCTGCACCGGTATTCCTTTTTAGACTTGTATATTGCTGCTACTGTGAACTGTACTGTATATAACCTGTGATTTTTTATCTTTTATATCTGCATGCTGTTTTTTTCTGTCCTTTGGTGTTACCTGGCTGCTGGAATCTGAATTTCCTGAGGTAACCCTCCTAAAGGATTAATACAGTTTCTATCTATCTATCTATCTATCTATCTATCTATCTATCTATCTTTCTATCTTTCTATCTATCTATCTATCTATCTATCTATCTATCTATCTATCTATCTATCTATCTATCTAAGATATGCTTATGTTTTACCTCTTTAATTTTAATTTTAATTGCTAACAACTTTTTAATAATTGTTACTTTATATGCTCTTGTTTGCTTTATATATTTATTTTGCACTGTCTACTCTGTCACTGTGACACTTGAATTTCCCCTTTGTGGGACGAGTAAAGGACTCTCTTGTCTTATCTTATCTTGTAATTAATCATCTGTTCTCATCTTTCATTCCACTACATGGAAGTTACTATGTGACTTGGCACATTCAAAAATAACTACTGTATCCATCTGAATCGCACTTTTTTTCATACTGTGTATGCTTGTTTTTAAATAACCTGGTGCTTTTTTAAAATCATGCAATAACTTACCATATCTATGTATCAGATAGAAGTGTACATAGTGTGTATATATCTGTAGTAGTTGCCATATTTTATTTTATTTTATTATATTATATTATATTATATTATATTATATTATATTATATTATATTATATTATATTTTATTTTATTTTATTATATTATATTTTACCCTTCTCATTGCTATTATTATTGTTATTATATTTTTTGACTATGTTAGTACATTGTTGTATTTCCCTGTCCCATGTTGTAAGCTTCTGTAAACAAAAGAATTTCCCCCAACGGGGGACAAATAAAGTATATCTATGATCTTATCTTATCTGATCTTATATTTCCGACTGTCCCTGAACGCAGCATCTGTAACTAGTAAAAGCAGGAGTGAAACCTGGAGGAGGCGGGGTGAGGGGGATGGGACTCTGAATGATAAGAAGAACATCAGGGGAGGACGGTTCGATATTGTGGTAATTTAATTTATCATAACAAGCTATTAATTCTCTCCTCTGCATATTAATAATTCCATCAGTAATCAGGTGAGTTAGCTCATTCGCTTCAGACAAGCTAGCAGCCTGGAAAGCTAATATTAGCATGTAGCTTCAAGAAACTGACGGAGACAGCTAGCTGGGCTAACCCGAGGAATTAGGGTGTCAGCTTTAGATACTCCTTACATGTATTTATTCAGGGCGTCTTGTTTTATGGTCAAAGTGAAGGAAATGTACTCTTGTTTGCGACATGCTGCTCCATGCACTGAAAGAGGAACTACTAGCTAGCTGTCATCCTGTAAGCTAACCGTGCATGTTAGCGTTAGCTGTTTAACGTTGGTGTTACTACTTCTCTGTCAATGTATTCAAGTCTACGTAGTGAGCATTAAATCATAGATTCAACATCATTAACATTACATACTGTGTGGTAGAAGAGCTACATGTTAAAGGGAAGTACAATGAATGACTACGTGTTGCGTTCAATGCATAATGTTTAACCTGCGTGTGTGCACCTGTATTGAAGTCTGGATATATTATACTGATCAAATAAACTTTATTTATTTTGCTCTTTAAACACAACACAGTTGATCCAACAGAAAATGAGGAAAACAAAGAGAAAATGAAATAAAAAAAAACACACAAACAGAGGAAGAGAGAGGGGAAGAAGAGTGGTAAGAGAGCATTATAATTAAAAAAGAAGTTAACAGTAATAATAACAACAGTAATGACAAGAAATACAATTAACAGTGCAGTGAGTATCTGAGCCAGTGTGGTGAGGGGCAGTCAAAAGCGGAATAAAAGTGCGTTTTGAGACGACTTTTAAAAGTTTCAACAGAAGGGGAGAACCGGATGTTGGGAGGAAGAGAATTCCACAATTTTGGGGCACAGATGGAGAAGGCCCTGTCCCCATATCTCTTTGTCCTTGGTGTTCGGACACACAGGAAGTTTTGGTGTGATGATCTGAAATTAATTCTGTAGCTGACCAGAAGCCAGTGTAGGGAGGCCAGAATTGGTGTTATGTGGTCTCTCTTTTTTGACCTCGTCAGGATCCTGGCTGCTGCATTTTTAACTATTTGAAGGCCGGATAATGAGGATTGAGTGATGCCACAGTATAAGGAGTTCCTTATCATCACTTTATCATCAGTCTTATGGAGTGTACTGTCAAGTTATCAAATTTTTCCAAGTTTGGTTGCATATTAAGTCTTCATCAACTGTGAAAAAGAAATAATGTCAACAAATATTTCTTTGTCATTCAACTTTTTATTGCATTTTTTCTGCAGTATTTCTTTGTTCACCACAAGTTAACAAATTATATATACACTACCAGTCAAAAGTGTGGAAACACCTTCTCATTCAAGGGTTTGTATTTATTTTAATTATTTGAAACACTGTAGATTAATACTGAAGACATTAAAACTATGAAAGAACATATATGGAATTATTTAATTAACAAAAAGTGTTAAACAAAGCAGAATATGTTTTATATTTTAGATTCTGTAAAGTAGCCCCCTTTTTCCTTCATGACAGCTTTGCACACTCTTGGTATTCTCTCAGTCCGCTTCATGAAGTGGTCTCCTGGAATGGTTTCTAATTAAGTCAAGAGTTCACTTGTAGAATGACTTGCCTTCTTAATGTGTTTGAGACCATCAGTTGTGTTGTTTGGAGGTAGGGTTAGTACACAATGGATAGCCCTATTTGAATACTGTTGTAATCCAGATTATGGCAAAACCAGATTATTTCATAGTTTTGATGTCTTCAGTATTAATCTACAATGTTGAAAATAAGTATTAGAAATACAAAAACATTGAATGAGAAGGTGTCCAAACTTTTGACTGGTAGTGTATGTTATACAAAACCAACACAGAGAAAAATACAAACAAAAAAAGATATTAAATAAAGAAATAATAATAATAATAATAAACTGTACAAACAAAAAAGAAGATAAACATAAGAAAACAAGGTAAATAAATAAAGAGTGTAAATAAACAGAAAAACCTCTTGGCGATGTTTAGAGGTTAACATGTATAACATTTCATGTCACGATATTACTTTTCATACTCAAACATGACGTTCATTGGAGATAGAGGACAGGTTAGTTGCACATCAAATACCTACAAAGTCACCTTCTCCAATCATTTCCAGATAGGGACCCCATATAGACCTGAATACTTCAGTGTTATTATTCATTCTGTAGATACGCTGCTCAAAAGAAGCTATCCTGGCCACTTCATCTCTCCATTCGTTAAAACAGATCTTCTGTTTTGATTTCCAATGCCTCAGCACTATCCTCAGTCAACAAATATTTCTAATACCTGGGGGGAGAGCTTCAAGGGGAACTGCAAGGGATTTCCCAAACTTGGCAATGCTGATGAAAAGCTCTGTTATCAACTCTTATGTCCATATAATTCATCACTTTGACTGTAATAAGTCAGGAAAGCTTGTAGCTAGTATCATTCATGCTGATGAAACTCAGCTGCTTCTATTTTAGCTCCTTATGTTGTACAGAGCTGTGTACTATAAAGAGATGGTCAATAAATAATCATTCTTAATAATGCTGTTAAGATACAGGCCACACAGGTCTTTCAAATGATGCACATTTCTTTCAGATTTTGCATTTTATTGTTTCCATAATCTATCTGGTGTTACCTTTAATGTATATCAGGTCTGGGGAGTCAGTAATCTCTTCTTAAAACATACTTTTACTGTAGAGCTTTTCCTGATTGTATCTGAATTTTATTTCTTTTATTTGAGTTTAGCCGTTTTGAGAAATATATTTTAAGATAATTGCATTTCTTTAGATTTTAATGCATTTTAAAATATGTTTACATTTTTTATCTTGCCTTGTATGATTTTAACTGCTTGTTTTATTTTGCTGCCCATGTAAAACACTTTATAACTTGGTTTTGGGAAAGTGCTCTATAAATACAATTACTATTAATATTATATATTTCATTTTAAGTTGTATTTAAAAATGTATTGGAAATTCTTAACTTAAGCTCTGGGTAGTACCTTGGCTAAACTGGGAATTATGTAATACAGTTTAAAAGCACCAGAATAAAGCTTCCTTACCAATAAAGTTTAATCAACACCTCTGGTACACTTAAAACAAAAGCAAACTTTCAATCCCTGCTGCTGGATGCATCTATTTCAGTCAATTTTACTACATAAATACAATCATTACAGTGTGAAGGTCTGACCTAAGACTTGATGTTGCATATAATGTATAAATATATTATTATAATACTCTCTCTCTCTCTTTCTGTCCGTAGGTAAGTGCCCGTGAAGATGACGATGCCACATGTAGGCGCAGTGTTTGCTGCAATAGCAGGAGTGATGGCCATCATGTTACACTCCTCTATTCACAAGATAGAAGAAGGACACCTTGCTGTTTACTACAGGTAGCACACCATCACTTGACCTTACAAATCTCTGCCTAACAGCATACTTTAATTCTAAACCGCCTGTTACGAAGGCATGAATAAATATATCCTGGGTATGAAATTATTACTGTGTATACTGATGTTCATATGCTTACACTTGCCTCCTCGTGAATCACTGTTAGTCCTACAGAAAGACCCCTCTGTTTGTTTCTTTGGTCCTTTACTTGTAATGTAATCAGTGAAAAGTCTTAAATTGAGACCTCAGACCAAATACATGTTTTAAAATCTGTTTCAGGGGTGGAGCGCTGCTGACCACTCCAAACGGTCCTGGATATCACATTATGCTGCCTTTCATCACCACCTTCAGATCAGTGCAGGTAAACAGTCCTGTCAGGCTGTTTAGCAGAGGCATGCTGAAGGCGCCGCACATGAAAAACAGAATCGGATCTTCTATAAATAAATCAGCTGCAGCATGCAAACAGTTGCCATCCAACCATAACTGCAGGGGCTTTATTTTAAACCAAGGTTATACACGGCTGATGTGCTTGAGATAAAATGTTTGGATGTATGTTTAGAACAGCCTATGTTATTTGTTTATGTAAATTATTTAAAAAATGTCTCATTATATTTAGCAATTAATAATTGTTGACAAGAAGAATGTCTCAGCTGGAACAGACTTTTCTTTTTGTTACTGACACGTCAACATTTCAACTTTTTTGAGCTAAGAAAACTTTGACCAACTTTACTAACAACTGTTGAAGAAAGAAAATAACATCAACAATGAACCCCTCAAGTTCCAAAATATTTTAACATCAATACAAAATATTAATTTTAATGTAAAAGTCTCACTCAGGGTTCAGTTATTACTGATTTCTGAGCTTCAGCTTCATCTCACTGTTTGAGCTCGAAGGTCAGAGTGCTTGTGCCATTACTTTTTAACTTTAAGCCTATATGTGACGTTAGTATTTGTTTTTGTATATATTATTATAATATATTCTAAAGTAAGGTTTTTAGTCCCAAGGTGCAGGACACAGCGTCACAAGAAAAGCTTTGTTCCTGCTGCTGTTACTGAGCTGAACAAGCAATAGCTTTTATTTTCCCACACAGTCAGCCTCCAATCTTATGACTTGAGCCCAGATTGTCTTATTTATTCATGTGATTCCATTGTTTTGATTGGTTGACTGTTTTCTGATATGCTTTTTAAATGCATTTTATCATGTCTATTCATTTTACCATTTTTAGTGTTACATTAGTTTTTAGGATATTTTTTGTATGTTTTGCACATTAAGTAGATTGTTCTGTCTGAAGTCTATCTTGTAATTTTGTATCGACCTAACATCTCACTGGCTGCAAAACAAGTTTACCTACGGGTACAAATAAAGTAACCTGAACCTGAAGCTGTATCAAAGAATCAGAAGATAAGATAATCCTTTATTCGTCCCACAACGGGGAAATTTACAGGGTTAAAGCAGCAAAGTGGATATTGCAAACAATAATAGCAAGCATACAAATAGTAAATATTACCTTCTAAGTAATTAAAAGTAAATAAATGTATCCCATAAAGATGTGCACAGAAATAAGCATCAAATATAATACAATTTACAATATATCTACATAAGTTAATAAAAAATGTGGATGTTAGAGGTTGCAGCCATTTAACAGGGGAGCTTGCCCTCGTGTTCTTTGGTCAGAGTGTTTGTCGCTGGTTATAAAGTCTGACCACTGCAGGAATAAAAGACCTGAGGTATCTCTCCGTGAGACACCGCGGGTGAAGGAGCCTCTCACTCAATGAGCTATGCAGTGTTTTTTCATCTCACATTATAAGTCTGTTTCTGTGTTTATGAGAGGACTTCATGATAACAGCTTTGATCACATTTTGAATTTTTCTGTTCCAGACTACGCTCCAAACTGATGAGATCAAGAATGTGCCTTGTGGAACGAGGTCAGACTGAGCTGAATAATGAAGCTGTAAAGAAATGTATCCTCTCATGTAAATGAGTGTGTATTTAACAGAGTCTTTATTCTCTTTGCAGCGGTGGTGTGATGATCTACTTTGACAGAATAGAAGTTGTGAACATGCTGGTACCATTAGCAGGTACAAAATGTTCAAATGTCCATTACTTCCTTATTTTTGAGGATGCTTTAACCTCGCCAGCTGCTTGGCAACACAACAATGACTCTCTATTGTTGATTGATTTGCAGTCGTGGACATTGTGAGGAACTACACAGCTGATTATGACAAAACTCTAATTTTCAACAAGATCCACCATGAACTAAACCAGTTCTGCAGCGTGCACACTCTGCAGGAGGTCTACATTGAGTTATTTGGTGAGTAGATTAAGTCTGAAACAATACATAGTGGGAAGTTTGTGCTGTGTGTTCATACCCCAAATTCCTGAAATGAGATCCACATCTTGTTGTTTATTCACACAGCTTCTGTTTCTTTTCGTCTCGCAGACATTATCGATGAGAACCTGAAGACTGCTTTACAGAAGGATCTAAATTGTATGGCGCCTGGACTCACAATACAGGTGGTTAAACAAATACACACAAAAGATGCAGTGCAGGGGTAAAGTAGGTAGGCAGACCAGTATTCAAGTTACAATGATGGTTTTAAGAATCTGACTGACTCCAGTCTGAAGAAATACAAAGAGATGTGTGTGAAAGGCTTCTAAAGAATGAAGCTGGAGCTGTGGTTCTGCTCAGTGGGGAAGCGTTTCCCACAGATGATGATTAATTGTTATTCATCAGGGACTCACAGATTACTAAAGAACATATTTCATTAGTGATGGAATATTTGCTTGTGTTTATATGACTGTGGTATTTAAGAGAGTTGTTTATCATTCATCTTAGAATGAGATTAAAGAAGTTGTGAAACAGCAAACCCCCTGCTTACAGCAGACGCTGTAGTCTGCCCCATAGCTGACGTGCATATTCAAACATTTTTAATTTAAAGGCTATAATAATAATAATAATAACTTTATTTATATAGCACTGTTAAAAACAAATGTTTACAAAGTGCTTTGACAAACAAAGGTTCAAATAACATATCAAACATTTCGAACGACAGGGAGGAGGAACTTTAACAATGCAAAACAAAATGCAACGCAAGAGGTTCAAAGGAATACACTTCAATTAAACAGAATACAGTGGTGGGACTATAGACCAGTACATCATTGTTGAGATGTTTTTCAAGGATAAATAAATAAAATAAAAATAAATAAATAAAAATGGATAAGTAAGTAAAAGCATTAAAAGGACAATAAAAGAGGTTTTCAGAATAAGAGGATGGCATACAGTTGTGCTCATAAGTTTACATACCCTTGCAGAATTTGGGATTCTTTTGGCCATTTTTCAGAGAATATGAATGATAAGAGAAAAACTTTTTTTCTACTCATGGTTAGTGGTTGGGTGAAGCAAAATTTGTATCAAACAACTGTGTTTACTCTTTTTATATCACAAAAACAACAGAAACTACCCAAGAAATCATAAATTCTGCCAGGGTATGTAAACTTATGAGCACAGCTGTATCACATCAGGAAAATTAGAAAAAGTGTTCAGGATAAATTAGGAACATTAAAACAATAAGTGAAAACAATTAAAAATAAATTAAAACAATAAATAATCAAATACAATTTAAAACAATTAATTAGTTGGGTAAAAATTAATAATAAGATAGAAGTAAAAGCGGTTAGAAAGATAAAGTCACATAAAAGCAAGTCTGTAAAAATGTGTTTTAAGAAGAGATTTCTTAGGTTAGGCCAGATTGATCTTTGTGGAGCTGAAACAACAGTGACTTATTTTGAAAATGTTCTTAAAGTCTCTGATGCCACCATGGCAGGAAGGAAGTTGAAGGACAGATTTTGTTGTAGTGTCTATTTTTACAACACATTTCTGGTAAGTTGATCCACACTGAAAAACGTGTACTTGCTGCAATAGCTGCTTTTCATCACAGCAGTTCAACAGACATTAATGCTTGCACTGCAGCTGACTCAATTCAATTCAATTCAGTTTGCTTTATTGGCATGAACAAAGACATGTTATTGCCAAAGCACATAAAATGCATACACATACATTACATATATATTCATAGCATATTATATTCATTACATATTATATTCATTACATATTATATTAATTACATATATATTAATTACATATAAACTCACATATTACCCACTGTGAGGCCTGGTGATGTACAGCTTATCTAAATCTAACTCTAACTACGCTGTAAAAAGTGTGCAATACAACTTCAACTGAGATACATGAACATTAAATACCATGATTCATGAAAAATAGAACCAGCCTGATTACTGGTCATCCACTTCCTGTTGAATATACTGGCAGATTTTTTTGTAAACAAAGGGTCAAATGCTTTATTCCCTTTTTTTTCTGTTTCCAAAAAAAAGGCAGTCCGTGTCACCAAGCCAAAGATCCCCGAGTCAATCAGGAGGAACTTTGAACTCATGTGAGTTTGTACATTTTATACTTACCATCCCATTCTCAGTGTGTGTTTAAATACCTCTCCTGTTACACATCCACTCGGCTCAAGTAAGACCACACGGAAAGAGAAATATTTGGAAGAACCTTTGTGTGTGTTTGTGTGTGTGCAGGGAAGCAGAGAAGACCCGCCTGTTGATCACGGCTCAGACTCAGAAGGTGGTGGAAAAGGAAGCAGAGACTGAGAGGAAGAAGGCCATCATAGGTAAATGTGATGTTTTACTGTAAATCAGTCTGCTTCATTTGCATCTGAACTACTGTTGTTATAATTTGAGCTGTTCCCTCTTTCAGTCACTCATGTGTAACCTCACTGTTAACCTTCATCCTCTGTGTAGTTGTTAAAGCCAACATGTTTGTCCTTCCCACAGAGGCTCAGAAAGTCGCCCAGGTTGCAGAGATCCAGTTCCAGCAGAAGGTGATGGAGAAGAACACAGAGAAGAAGATCTCTGAAATAGAGGGTGAGCACACACACTGCTGTTCGTTTTTTTTTTTAACCTGTGAGGTAGATTTGTGTGTCCCTGGCATGAAGTGGTGTTGTCACATGGCCATCTAATTCAACAATGTCTCTTTGTTTTAGACGCTGCCTTCTTGGCGAGGGAGAGGGCTCGAGCTGATGCAGAATATTACACTGCTGCCAAGATTGCAGAAGCAAACGAGGTGAAACACAGCTTTTGAATGGTTTCATACATTAACACACACACATCATGCAATCTGATACCCTTATAAAATCCTGATGGGGTTAGGTACGTCTACTAAAGCTTTCCACTATATGTTTTTTGAGCCTGTATGCAAGGGACAAGATTTTTGTCATATGAAGCATTCTTGTTTCTGTTATATGTCCAAGTATAACTGCCCACTAGTGTTTCTGCAGGCATCGGCTGTAGGAAGCAGGAAAAACAACCTGATAAATAACAAAAGATGCAGATCTTATTGGCCACGAAGCAGAGCATTTCACTGATCTCTAAGAACAAATGAATGCATTTCAGAGCAGCTAAAAATCTGATTGGCTGGTTGACACTCAAGTGCACAGAAAGGGGAACCTTTGCCTCAAAACCCTTCATCACTCATCTGGTCATCTGATGGCTAAACCATGAGCCCCCAAAATCTGGCTCTTGCCTGTCAGAGGCTTTATGGTGTGTACTCAGGCTGTGTCCAGTCAGGGGTGTTCATGCTGGCCTCCGTCCAAGTGCCTACAACAGGCATGTGAGCGTCAGAACAGGACCACAGAGCAATGGAACAGGGTGACCTGGAGGAACATGACAGGTTCAAGATGTTGACTTCGCCTCCAAATTCCCCAGATCCCAATCTAATTGAGCATCTGAAGGATGTGCTGGACAACCAAGTCTGATCCACGGAGGCCCTGACTCCCAAAGTACAGGACTTGCAGGATCTGCTGCTGTTGCCAAATACCGCAGCACTCCTTCAGAGATCTATTTCAGGGCTGTATCAATCCTGACCTGGCAAGACATGTGCCTACACAATATTAGGCAGATGGTCATAGTGTTTATGTACAGTATATACAGGCAGCCCACATGTGCTGCCTCTGATGGATTCACAGTGTGTGGGGCAGAGGCAGACCTCTACGATCATGTGACTTTTCAGAAACTACAATGGACTGCTCTGATTATTTACTGAAGAACGTGTAGTGTTATGACTGATTTGATCAGTATCCCCTGAGTTGAACCAGACTCAGAAGTGACTGGTCTAATGGTGAGTGAAGACATAGTGACAGTATTTGACTGTCGTTGTGTGATGAACAACCTCTGCAGCCTTTCTCTCTCTCTCTGTGTCCACCACAGCGTTTATTGAAATGGCTCAGCTGTGAGAGAGCACTTTGGAGCTGTTAGAGAACTTCTCTGTCAAAATCAAGGACACATGTGCTCTCTGTTTTTTAAAGCTTTGCTCACTCTTTGCGTTAGTCGGCATATTCACAGATTATTTTATGACTACGTTATACCATAGTTGTTCTGCCTCCTGTTACATGTAAACAAGCTGAGAAGGGACACCATTGGCAAGAAGTTCACTTATAATCATACCTATATTGTCTGTTACTGCAGGTTTGCAGAATTTAAAACATTTTCAGTCAACATGTGTGCACACTTCTAATGATACATTTCTACATTGCTGAATTTGACACTTGGTTTTGGAAACTCTCCAAAGCTGAAATCCACCTCCCATTGTCATACCTGTCATGAAAATGATATAACCCAGCCTGGATCTAATCTTCTGGCTCTCTCCTTTATCTCACAGCTGAAGTTAACCCCGGAGTACCTGGAGCTCATGAAGTACCAGGCTATAGCAACTAACAGTAAGATCTACTTTGGCCAGGAAATTCCTAACATGTTTGTGGAGGGAAACAACTCCCCCAAGACTTCGCGCTCTAACTTCCCCAACGAGCAACAAGACTTTCTCAAAAACAAACCAAAGGGCCAGTGAGTCCTCGGCTCTGCCTCTGCACGGGACAGGAGAACCTGCTGAGAACTCGTCTTGTCTGAGAGGTGGAGAGCACTGAACTGAAGATGTCGGGGTGGGAAGGCTTTGCAGCTAGTGTGCTGAACACACTTCGGTCTTAAATCCAAATGGCACAGAAGGAGTGTGGAAGCTTATGGACAAGCAGAAGTGAGTGTTAGGAATGATGCCATAGTTAAAAATCAAAGCATAATTCATGCTTATGCCTGGGAAGGCGACAGCAAGTAGTCGCCCTAATTTTACACGTGCTTGCAATCAGTGCAGTGTTTAACTTTGCTGTTGGAGCTGCATTAATTTTGTTTGTTGTATGCAAGAGGAGTGATTTGTCCTGATGTTTGAGAATTACTTTCTGGTTTATTTGAACTGGAATCTGGATAGGTGACACTAATTAAAGGCGTGATGGTTTCTGTCCGGTGTGTGATGTAGTTAGGTCGTCTCCGTGCCATCTTCTCTCACACTAATTCGCTGGTTGGCTCTTCTCTCTTGAAGCGAGTCACATGAGGGCTGTTTGGCTGCACCTTTATTGAACATGCTGCTTGTGGATGATAAAGTCATGACAGGTCATATAAGGCAGATTAAGCATTACATGTGTTTCTTTCAGTGGGCTGAAATCATCCAGACGTAAAGACTTAGCTGTGAAAGATTTTTTTAAATATCTCTCTTGAAATAAGTGGCCTAACTTTGTGAGATTGTCACCAGAGCCTGCATTAAGTCGGATCCTCATCTACAGATACTCAAGTCTTTGCAGCTGCAGGGCTGTCAGTTTGTTCAGTTTCTATAGTTATTATGCAGTGGTGTCAGTTTGGTGGTTTTCTTGTAAGTTATCTGTTTGCTTGGTGATAATTTGCGCTTGCTAATTAGGCGTTTAGCCACCACTGAAAGACTTGAGATGCTGTTCAAATAAAATCTCTTATCCCTCTTTAAGGTTGATTCAAAAAAAAAAAAGAGAAAAAAAAGTGATTTACAAGGGAGCGCTTAATTATTGTGCCACTGGAGGAAGTCCTGGTTTGTCTTCCTTTCAGAGAACTCTTCTTCTTCTTCTTCCATCTGATTTTGATTATCAGGGCCATGCATGTGTACGTTTGTGGTGGCTCGATCCATGAGTAGTGCCTGCGAATGTCTGCCAACTCTGTTTTCATACAGCTTTTTTTTTTTTAGGTTAAATGTAAATTCTCAGGAAAGTGACTTTTATTTTAGTGAAACAGCTGCTCATACTTGGACAGAGCACATAGTCTTGAATAGTTAAAATCCACAATGTGCAAGAATAAATATTGGTATAAAGATCCTGTGCGGTGAAATCCATCGGGGTGAAAGTCAAGTTGTGGAAGCGGACGATGCTTTCTCTCTGAGTGAGACTGTGATTCAGTTTCAAATAAAAGTCCAGTTGTCTTAAAAAAAAACACCACCTTCAAAAAGAATCAGAGCACTTGTCCCCTCATGGTGACATTTTTATTGCACCATCTGTTTACAGCAGGCGTCCAGGATCGTGAAGAGGTTGGTCCGTCAAAGTAGAAATAATCTAAGCAAAAGCTCCTTTCCACTGTCGATGTTTACACTTCAAGAATTAATGGCCTGTAGAGTTTTTCATCTTTGCTAAACACGATCATTTTAAGGATGTAAAAGGAAACACAAGCACCACACGGCTCCTAATTAAACTTAATGTTGTTGAACTTAAGTTCAGTTTTTGTGTGCCGACATGAGAAGCTAACTCTGATATATTTAAAGTTGAATGTTGATTAAAAACTTAAAAAAAGATGCAAGTAGGTGCTAGTTTTGAATCTTTGTGTTAACGCTTTTGATTTTGTTCAGCTCTGTTTCGAGAAACACTGAAATACTTCCACTATTGAGAATTCAAGCCTTAAATGATAAACTTACAGATATGTTGATGGTTAAACTTTTAAAAGCTCCACTGAAACCTAACTGTGAGACTTCTTTAGAGCTTGTATGACTGTAGACTGCGGCCTCATCGTAGGCTCTACCTGAGAAAGACAGAACTATCAGAGGATAATACTAGTTATGGAAGATGTCGCTGTTTACTTGACCTCTGAATGGCTGCACTCTGCGTTTGCTTCGGTGGTGGGTTCACATAAAGATGCAACAGAGGGGCATGAATCACTCAAAACAATGATTTTTTTTTCTGTCAATATTTTGTAAAATCTGTGAAATTCAAACATTGTCTCCTTGTTTTAAAAAATTTATATGCAAAAGAAAGATGTTTTGAAGTTTTGACAATGTTCTTATGTAAAATAAAACCTATTTTGGTACCTCTCTTCTCCCTGTGTTGATTTGTGTGTAGTGCACTTGGATGCCAGCAGGAGGAGACCTAACATCGTGATAAAAACTGAATGCTCTGGTTTAATCACTGACAGGGTTCTGCTGAGTGGTGATAAAAAGACAAATGAGATCAGGTTACAGCAGAAAAAAGAGAAGAATAAAGACCAAATGATGGGCTCTAATTAGCAGCTGTAAGATATCTGGCATGGGAAATAGCACTCAGAGAATCAGAATCACAGTAACCTTTATTGTCACTACACCAAGGTACAAAGAAGGCTCATGGTTATTCTCTGAATTGAATTTTTTTTTTTCAAAAAGTAAGCAGTGACGTAAAAAAAAAGGATACAGCTTTAAAACTTTTAAGGTGAAAAACGTGTAGATGGTTTTATGATAAAGACAGATAAAACTCAAATGCTTTGAAGCAGCAGTACAATATTTAGGCTTTGAGAAAATGTAAGAATAAGTTAAAAAGCTCAAGGAAAAAGGGTAATGCAAAAAAAATATGCTTCTTCATCTTTTCAATACAGTCTCAAATCACAGCTGTGGCAACAAATCTCTTTAAAATTTATGTTAACTGAGAGAAAAGAAAGGAGACCCACCCTCCATCCCGCCCAAAACCCACAGACTTGATTGTATTCATTTTTAAAGAGCGTATACTACGATTACAACAGATTCCTGACTAAACAAAAGCTGCACATCAAAATCTTGGATATCAAGACTATCAAAAAAGGCACAAACAGACAGGTCGCACTAAGAACTCAGCAGAAGCTTTTTTATACAACTAATCCCAGTAAGGTTTCCAGTGCCCTAAATGCTCAAACTAAACCCCCTGAAAAAGTCTATCTACAGGTAAGTCAAGTCCAGGCAGGCACCAGACAGTAGCTGAAATCTTAAGGATGTCGCAACATAATTACATGGAATATTATTTGGACAAAATCTAAGAAACAAAACATCCTAAAAGTTCAGTTTTTAAACAGATTTTAAGATCAAACTATGAAAAGTCAAAATTCCTACACTCTCTGGGGCACTTGAACTCCACATGACCACTAAAGTCTTGGTTTTGGTTGAAGTTAGTCCAGGTTTGGACCTTTAAAAAGGGTAGATTTGTCCTCACTATGATATAAATCTCACCCACGTTTAATGAAGACTTACTCTACAGGTGTTTTGTTTTAGTCATTAAGTTACATTTTTACGATGTGGTTGTTTTTTCCAACTTAAATGGTAAAAAAGATCAGCCAGTGAGTTTGAATGTGTTTGACCCACATACAGGATCACCACTGCTTTGGCTCCACTGCAGATGTTGGTCAAGAAAGTAATGATTCATATAACTTGCACGTGTTCTCTAGTCACATACTTGGAGGTTTGGGCGTTGGAAACAGCACAAGAATGATTCAGGGAACAGCTACTGAAAATACACACACAATCCATCACACAGTCCCTGTTGCTCTAACCCACATATTGTCTTGTAAACATTATAAAAACAGCTATGTGCTCGTCTGCTGGGTTTGTAAGACATTCATCCCTGGAGACTTGAGTCTAAACCTCAAGTCCTGCCCTCAGCAGGGCTGGTCAGCTGCTCACAGAGGATGTCTGGGCTGCCTTCAGTGTGTGAGTGTGTGTTTGTGTGTGTGTGCTGCCTCAATGACCAGATGAAGCAGAACTACCTCTTATGACCTCTTAGACCTCTCATACAGTGATATTTGGTCCTTTCACAGCAAAACCAGGACTCTTTCTGAGTAAGGGTGTTTGTTTCAGTCTGACCCAGATCTGTTTTTTTAATGATGTCAGGGCTTGTGTGAAATATGACCACAGAGCATGTTTATACGTGCAAATAAACGTTCCTCATCCTCATCTTGTTTTCTTAACCGGAGGTTCTCTCTGGACGTCTGTGCTCATTTTTGTGGGTGGTCTGATTTGGGGTGCGCATCCAGTAAGTTTAAACCCCCTGCCTCTCAGGATGTTGGGGTCAAGTTCAGGGTTTTTCTTCTTCCTGGATGAGCCAGCGCTTCTCTTTCCTTCCTTTAGCCTTCACTCATCAGATCCTGCATGATCCCTCTAGCCTTGACTCCTCCCTGGATCCGTCCCTCCCCAGAGATTCAAGGGTGTGGCCCCCCTCCTCTCTCTCACTGTAAAAAATCTGCTCCCCAAACAGCAGCGAGATACTGAATATGATTCATCAGCGGCAGGCAGCGCCATCATCAATAGCTGCTCTGTTCTGCAGTTTTCTCACATTCCTGTCCTATGTGTGTTTGTGCAAACACACATTCACACAAAGAGCATTAGCTTTACTGTTTCTCATCACTCCTTATTCACTGGATGGGCTCTGAAGACTCTTTGGAGGCAACTCATTTGTTCTGGTTTATTATTCTGCTGTTAGTCAGTCTTAAAAGGACACTCCATCAAGTTTACACACAAATGTTAGTTTATTCAAAGTAACGCTGATGATGTCATGAGAGTTTGTGGATGCCTGTTCAAACCACTTGACTGTATGTCAAGTTAGATAAAGCATCTCTTCTTTCCGTTGTACAGAAGGGAGTGAACTGCTCTGTCGTTGCTCTTGTTATGCAGGATTTATCAGTTTTCAAGAGGTTGTCGAGGGGTTTTGACCAATCACAATCAAGTATTTAACACAGCCAGGCGATGCCCGGGTGATAAACTAAGATAACACAAGGCAGTTTTAGGCAAAGCAGCTTAACTGTATTTGAAAGGCAAATTTTTATACACAAGGGCAACTCAATGTGCTTTGCATTAAAACAGTAAAAGCATTGGAAACATTTAGACAAGCATAAAAGAGCACAATTAAAATGACAAATATAATAAAACAGAAAAGAAAAGGAAAATTACAAATACATTACAAAATAATATTACAATTTGCATTTAAATTGAGTTAAAATAAGCTAAGATAGGAAGGCAGTGGCAAATAAAAAAGTCTTAGTCTTTGATTTAAAAGAGGTGAGAGTTGGAGCAGACCTGCAGCTTTCAGGGAGTGTGTTCCAGATATGTGGTGCATAATGACTAAACGCTGCTTCACCATGTTTCGTTCTGACTCTCAGGACTGAAAGCAGACCAGTACCTGATGACCTCAGAGGGTGAGGTGGTTCATAAAGTAGTAGCAGATCAGCAATGTATTTTGGGCCTCAGCCATTCTGTGTTTTATAAACCATCAGCAGGATTTTAAAGTCTATTCTCTGACAGACAGGAAGCCAGTGTAGGGATCTAAGAACTGGAGTGATGTGGTCTACTTTGTTGGTCCTTGTTAGGACTCGAGCAGCAGCATTCTGTATAAGCTGCAGGCGTCTGATGGACTTTTTAGGGAGTCCTGTAAAGACACCGTTACAGTAGTCTAGTCTGCTAAAGATAAATGCATGGACGAGTTTCTCTGCATCCTGCTGAGACAAAAGTCCTTTAATCCTTGATATATTCTTAAGTTGATAGTAGGCTGACTTTGTAATTGTCTTAATGTGGCTGCTGAAATGAAGGTCTGAGTCTAAGACTACACCAAGGTTTCTGGCTTGGTTTGAACATTTCATCGTTGCAGATTGAAGCAGAGCAGTAACCTTTAACCTTTCTTCCTTGGCTTCAAAAACATTTCAGTTTTTTCTTTGTTTAACTGAAGAAAATTCTGGCACGTCTGCACGATGCATCTACTTACAATGGTTATCCTAACACGGTGGTTATCCGTTTGGCGTGTGTCCCTGACAAATCTCTGTTCAAAAAGCCAGGTAGCCCTCACACTTCTCCACTTTCCATCACCCACCCCTCTAGATGTGACCGTGCAGATCGAAGGGTAGGGCTGAGTGGTAGAGGCAGGGGGTGAATTGGGATTGAGTGTCTTATCTGTGTAGCTCACACAGACCAAACCTCAGGATGTCTCTGTCTGTTGGTTTGAGTTTTTGACCTTTTTGAAAATCACCCGTGCATTTTGTTAATACATTTTCCCTCTTGTAATTTGAATGTATTCTATGTATCTAATGACTGCTTTAAAGCTTAAAAAATAAAGCACAATGAGCACAGACTGTGCTGTGCTTTCAACATACTTCCCTGTTTTTAGTTTGGTTTGCTAACCTTTCCGTACTTATGTATACTTACAGTAGTTTTGCTCTTGATTTAAACATACTCTCTAAAAGTCCATACCAAGATGAATTTGATGGTGATAATAGTTTATGACATGCTGCTTTCTTTAGAGAGCAATCTTTACTGATAATATTTCACATTGCTTGATTTTTTTCTTATGAATTTTAATGTTAAAAAAATTGCACAGCAGCAGCAGGGGTTGCATAAGAGATGCCCTGGTCCACACAAGATAAGTGGAAGGGTTTGAGTTGCTCAACATTAAGAAGAAATTTGCTGCTGACTTATTGGTGAACTGGTGGATTTGACTTTGCACTGTAACATTCATGCATGCATGCATGCAGGGTTCTTTATGCAGGTTGGTATCATTTGTAATTAGATACAGAGGTGTGATAAAAGTCTAAATAAAGGATCAAAAACTAGTCCATGCATTTGTTACCTCGCAGCTCGAGTATTGACTAAAACTAGGAAGAGGGAGCACATTTCTCCAGTGTTAGCTTCTCTACACTGGCTCCCAATAAGATGTAGAATAGAATTTAAAATCCTTCTTTTAACCTACAAAGCCCTTAAAAATCAGGCACCCTCGTATCTTAAAGAGCTCATAGTGCCCTATTACCCCTCTAGAACTCTACGCTCCCAACATGCAGGCTTGCTAGTTGTACCTAAAATCTCTAAAAGTAGTGTGGGAGGTAGAACCTTCAGTTATCAGGCCCCTCTCCTTTGGAATCATCTACCAGTCAGGGTCCGGGAGGCAGACACCCTCTCCACTTTTAGGAGTAGACTTAAAACTTTCCTTTTTGATAAAGCTTATAGTTAGAGCTGGATCAGGCTTGGACCAGCTTTTGTCATGCTGCTATAGGCCTAGACTGCCGGGGGAACTGGCACACTGACACACTGGGATCCTAGCTCACCCCCTTCCCCCCAACCCCCTCATCACTTACTTTAACTCTGCCTGTCCCATTAAAGTTACTAACCATAGACCTTTCTGGAGTCCCTGAGCTCCATTGTCTCGTAGATTCCTCTGAGCTGCCGTAGGCGTCCTCCTGCTGTGGACGATCTGGACTCCAGCTGATACGGACGTGCTGGACTCCAGCGGCAACAGCTTCTACTACTCGTCTCATCACTATCACCTCTCTCTCTTACTCCCCTCTATCGGTCTTTCCAGACCCAACTCGGTCGAGGCATGATGGCTGTCTGACATGAGTCTGGTTCTGCCTGAGGTTTCTGCCTGTTAAAAGGAAGTTTTTCCTCACCACTGTAACTAGCTAAATACTGCGATGTGCAATGCTCATGATGGATTAAGGTGGGGTCAGACTGAGTCTTACCCTGTCTTGAAGTTGGGTCTCTGTTCATAATTTGACATAGTGTGGTCTAGACCTCCTTCTGACAGATGTAGGGTTAGTACCTCAATGCTGTGTTGTCTAAGTGTTGACAATCATAGACCAGGTGTTATGAAGGTGATCAGGAAAACAAAAGTCAGTCACAGCCTCAGGCCACAGACCAAATCTCATCTCACTGGCATGACCTGGTTCCACAGAAATTAGGTCAACTGCTACTACCATATAAAGATAATACTTGTCTTTTTTAACCACTGAGCTCGAGATGCTCTGTAATTTCTTGTCCGCTATGTTTGACCATATTTAGTCATGTCTCAGCTTCGTCATACATTAACACTGAAGTCAGTTCCGGTATAGAATCAGATGTTTCATTAGATAGTTGATCAATGTTCGCACATTGACAGGAAGAAGAATTTCAGAGAAAATCAGTGACGCAACTTTAAAAGCAGACGGAAATGACACTGTTGAAACTTGTTACTGCATGTTTTTTTTTATTATTGCAGAAGTAAATTTCCATTTTAGACAGATATACTCTGCTTATATTTACATTCATAAAGACGATTCAGATGATGTGTTTGGTGTTTTATGAGGCAGTTAGACATCAAAGGCTGTGTAAAGGCACAGAAGGGACTATTCATAGAAACAACTTCACATTAAAGAGGCTAATGGACAATGTACCGTTGCATCTCCTGTGAACAAATTTACACACACAAACATACTATTCAATATCTACAGGTGTGCAAAAGTATCTCTATTATAGAGTTCACTTTTTTGTTCAATTATGAAATAAAGAATATTAATGAATTCAATAAGCTCCTGATTTTTCATCTCAAATAACATACTTCTCTCAGAAAGCAGTGCAGACCATCTGAAACTCTAATATATCATTAGATTCTAAAAGCCTGCATTTTGGTTCCATCTCTCCTGAAGTAAAATTTCTGACATTAAATGGATAATTTTCTGAAAGCAGGGTCAAAGGCTCTTAACAAACCATGAACGATGATGATTACATGATGTAAAAGATTGTTTCCTGCTTCATTTTAAAACCGGACATATCATACAGCGAGAAGTGGTGATAGGTGGAATCTCTAAGCTCTTTATTTGTAGAGAGTGTGTAGAAACGGGAATATCTAGCAGTAAGATTCTAGATTGAAAAGCTCCCTTGCTCACCTCTCTTGTAGGCAACGGTGGCCTTTAAGGACAAAAAGCTCTTGTGATGCATGATAAGTATGATCCTCCATTTGTCAAGTTTTTACCATCACAAACATTTATAAATACAAATTCTTCCACACACAACAACCACTTTTCATCTCTCTTTTCCAAGCGGTGCATTTCGTGCAGCAACTCACTGGATACAAGCATGGAAATGTTAGTAGTTTGTCCATTCTGTGCTACCGTAGAAACATGGAGGTGCAAGATGGAGGCTTCTGTGAAAGAGGGCACTCCTATGTAGATATAAAAGGCTCATTCTAAGTTAACAAAAGAAAATTATTTTTATATTCAGGGGATTCTAAAGTAACTTGTCCTATTAAATTCCGCTGAAATATACACTGTACCTTTAAGATAGTGAGCTGAAGGAACGTCTGTTACATTTTTTGATAGTTTTGTGATTTATGTTGTTCCTTTTGTTTCTCACTGTAATTATTTTCATTTCAAATCTTTATTTAATCTCAAAAAGACACTGATGTTTTCCTCATTTCCAATGCTGTTGAGATAACAGGCACATTGAAACAACAAATTTAATGTATTCATAAATATTCTGAGTCAAAGAATAGTAACATCTCATGTCTCAGTGCCGTATTTGAAGAAGTGTGATTGATTTGAGCTTTTTGGACGATGATCTCAAAACTGAACCTCTACTTAAAATAATGTTTTTCATGAAGTAAGAGTTTATTGAAGTTTGGACTGGGAGTGTGTACATGTTTGTATCAGTGTGCTTTGCCTTTTCCTTTGTTTGCTACCAAATGCTGCATCAGATCTTCAATCCTTGTGTCCTTCAGGTGAACCAAGTGCTCCAACCGATTCACTTTCAACTGCAAGATCTGCACACAACAACGCAAAAAGGACGTGATGAAACCAGAGGAAGTTTATTTCTAGAGCTGTGAATTTCCTCACTGATGAAACAAAATCTTCTTCAAGTAGAGGAAGGGCATGTTGCACTTTTTTTTTCCTCATGTGCAGATGTGGCCACAGGCAGAGAGAGAAAAAAAGTTATATCCTGTGAGGTGGTACTGAGTCACTGACCACTGCTGACATGGCTCATGACGCATGTATCGTGCGCACACACACACACACACACACACACACAACACACACTGTGACACACATATTGTTAACATTATTACAGGTAGGTGTGTGTGTGAGAGAGAGAGAGAGAGAGAGAGAGAGAGAGAGAGAGAGAGAGAGAGAGAGAGAGAGTGAGACTTTGTTCTTCCCTGCAGGACATCAAGACGTAAAACAATTTTGTTTGCAGATGTCCAACCAGCCAGCTGAGTGTTTCCCGGATTTAGCCCTGTGTGTATGTCGGTGTGGAAAATGTCTGTGTGTGTGTGTGTGTGTGTGAGTGTGTTTACCCCCACTGTCTCCTGCAAAGCCAGGACAGCTTTCTCTTTTTCCTGCAGGATAAGTCGTAAAGCAGGGTCCATGTTTTGGTAAAACTGCACTGTCTGCTGCTGTTTACTGTAAAACCAAAGAAAACAGAGACATATCATTATTATAATAGCTTCAATTAAATAATTGAATCAATTTTTAAATCATTACTTTCATCATACCCGTTATTGAGTTTGAGGTTTGCGTCTCTTTTCCTCTCTTCTCCTGTAAGCTGAGCCAGAAGTTTAGCTTCATTCTGTTGAATTTCTGCAAACAACAACAACAACACAAAACTTACACATCTTCGACTGTCATGTGAACAAAAAATAACTAATGAAAGCTCAAGTTAATCCAGTGAAACGTGTGTGAAAAGTAGGGTAAAGGTAAGATGTAAGAAAGCAGGCAGATAGAGCGAGAAACACAGAGGTAAGATAAGGAGATGGAGAAGGAAAAATGATGAGGCCTTTAAGTCCAGCAGTGCTGAGCTCAGGCTGGTGATAAAGGCCATCTGGTGATGTGGGGAGCTGATATGAGGACCTGTGTGTGTGTTTGTGTGTGTGAGAGAGAGGGTGGACTGGGTGTGGATAGAAGAGGACAGAGCAGAGGAAGGAGGCACAGGTCTGAGGTCAGCTTTGCAGGGTACTTTCAGGGACAGATGAGGTGTGGGAAACGGAAGAGGGACACTCCCTAAGGGTCCTGTTATTCACTAATCAGTGGTGTCTGATGTGGTTGATGTAGGTATGTTTGTGTCTCTGTGTGGTCACTGCTATCTCTGAGATGGATTAACATTCGCAGAGCTGTTAGCAGACGAAAACTCTGACAATGTCAAAACAGGAGAGATAAGGCAGGAAGCAGATAAGATCTTGGAAAAATATCACTCTAAGAGGCAGAATCGACCTTTACAGCTTTCCTCTCTGACTCAGAAAACACCCCTGTTTGTCTTAAATATGATGATTTAGGATTTGTCAGCTTTCAGATAAAGAAACATTGAAAAGAAACCATCTAAAATGACACCCACTTCTCTCCCTGTGCTAAAAAAGAAACAACATTTTAGACTCTGCAGCTTCACTCAGGGTTACAGACGGCGTGTGTCAGCTAATACACTCCACAGATGACACCAACGAAGGGAAAAATTCTGCACGAGGCATAAAGTCAAAACACAGTCATCGTATTCTTGTTAATTCAGCGCTTCTAATTTCTGTATTTCATGTTATTTCCCCATTTAAAAGTAATTTCTTGTGGAAAGAAACTTCTGAAGTATTTTTATCTGTGCAATGATGTAAGGCTAAATACTGCAGACTTTAAAGTAATCTGGTAAAAGGTGCATTTAATTCCTGTGGTAGCTTTTCTGGAAAAATCCTCTAGATGACCTGAGATCTGCTGCGAGTTTCTGTTCTTTTAAGAATGAGTAATAAGTTGTTTTTATATCTTTTGTCTTTATGTGTGTGCATTTGTGTATATACACTGATTAGCTATAACATTATCTAGTTACAATTTTAGTCACTTTTTAAGTATAGCATAATAGTTTATTTTACTGGTTTAATATTTTATCATCTTATTAATTAATTTTATTTTGTGAGCTCCAGTGTTTCCTCATTACTATATAATGACACAGTATCCTCAGTTCTTTCAGAAACTTCTTTTTTATTTTTCATTTATTTATCTATTTTATTTACCTATATTATCATAACTTTTGCATATATCATGTTCTTAACCTTAGGATATCAGTGATAATCTCTTTACAGTGGCACCTCTCAGTTACCTGTATGTTAAAATCATAAAGACATAAAAGCACAAGTTAAGGAATTGCAATTTTACCAGTATGGTGTTGCTCCTGGTTCTCATGGTCAAAGTATTCCAAACCCTGAATTAAAAAAGAAATATTGTTGATGATTGTTTTTAAAGAAATCAAGCAATATGACTTCCACCAGGAACCAAAAACTGCCTTATGATTGTCAAGGCAGACAGATTGATTATTGCTGGCTTTAAGAGTTTATAAAAGCATTCAGTCAGAAAAAAAGCGACTATGAGAACAAACATACGTTGTAGGGCAATACATTCTCTGTTGTGTGTTCAAGTTTCCTCTCTATCTTCTCCCTCAGGGCTTTCAGTACGGACTCTATCACTCCTGTGCTGTTCAGTGCAACCTTCCTCACAGTCTCCTCAGGCACTGTGAAGTTCAGCTTGGAAAACACCTTCCTGTCCACAGAGCAGATAAATAAATCAATGAATGTTAATAAACACATGTGTTTCCAATTGACAGAAGTAGACACAATAGGAACAGTAGACTGAAAGTGATTTAACTGGTGGTGACAAACCCTATAGGGCCCAATGTGTTTACAGTGAAGACCAATAAATCTGTTGCTGGCAGTGAGCCATCTTTGTCCAGGGAGAGGATGAGTGGGTGTGTTGGACTGGTTCTCAGGACCAGATGCAGAGTCCCTTCGTAGCCCTCAGCAAATGTTCAGTCTCAGGATTTCATGGACTAGCAACCACTCATCTTTAAGTTTGCATCATTTTTTGTCGAGTGTTTCTTCTTGTAGGAGAAATGTGGACATGTCATCAAAGTCAGATCTGTGCAGCTGAGAGGCATGATGATGTGTTGATTATGAACATTTCAACTCCTTCAAGTGACAAAGGGAAGCTCCCCCAATCTGATAGATGCTTTCTATCCTTTATTCTTGAAATGTTGTATTCCTTCCTAACTCACTGACCTCCTCCACCATCACACTCCTTCCCGTGACCTGCGTTCCTCACACGCCAACCCAGGAGCATTGCCAGACCCCTTTACTGGGGCACGTGCCGCAGTATAAATGAGCTGTGCCCCAGTATCAGGGGCGGACTGGCAATCGGAAGTAAAGGAAAAGACTTTAGGAGCAGTTGTAAATGTGTTGCATCCACCGCATTGTTTCCCATACATTCATTAATTCCTAAACAAGTGAAGTCCCACTATCCCCAGCACTGCTTAGGGTTAAAAAAAAACATCATTAAATTCACAATGGTTTGAAAGCTTTCCCTGGTTATAATATTCTGCAAATAGAGATGCAGATTTTTGTTTCTCATGTAGGATGTTTGGTAAACACATGAAATATGACACATTTGTGAGCACTGGTTTCACTAACTACAAAAAAAGCTCTGGATGTCTTTAGAGAGCACGAGAAAACGCCTTTGCATAAAAAGTGTGTGTGTGTGTGTGTGTGTGTGTGTGTGTGTGTGTGTGTGTGTGTGTGTGTGTGTGTGTGTGTGTGAGGAAGGGGAAATAGTAGGGGACCTGTGCCCCAGTAGAGCTTTATGCCTAGCAACGCCCCTGTGCCAACCTCCTGTCCCCACCTCACAGAACCAAGCACCGAACCTTGGGGGACAGAGTCTTCTCAGTAGCCGCCCCCACCCTCTGGAAATCACTCCCCTCCCATATCCAAAACTGCTCTGACCCTTCAACATTCAAATCTCTTTTAAAAACTCGCCTTTTAAAGTGAGCTTTTAATTTGTGATTGTACTGTTGTTTTGTTTGATCTGTTATTTTTTTTTGCTTGTATTGATTTTAACAATTGTACAGTGTCTTTTAATTTTTGAAAAGCGCTATATAAAATAAATGTATTATTACTATTATCATCATTATTATATGGTTTTTACAGATTTTTTTATCTTGACCATATGTTTTTATCACATTCTGCAGGCCTAGTATAATTCTGTCTGCACTTTCAACTTGAATAAACAAACAAATAACAAAAAGTAATTGGTGTCTTGCCTGTTGAGAAGGCTCCAGTTATTGGCCTTCTGCTGTGTGGAGCTTGCAGGGATGTAGTTGTGCAGGTCAACAAGCTTTGGGAAGAAATGTTTCACAACCTCTGCAGCCATCACTACAGAGGGATCCATGGAGAGGCACAGTCAGCTCACAAGTGAGTGAATAAACACATACTTTAGTTGTAAACCACCAAACAAGAGAAGAAAGTGGTGATAAATTAAAGAAAGGTTATTGTGCTCCTGCGTCAAAAACCACACGGGTGACTAAACAAACCTCCGTCACTGAAGTCTCTTGTGATGTGTCTTTTGGGTCGGGAGAGGGGGATTTTGTCTATCCATGCGTAAAGGTCTTGCAGTTCCTCTTCGGTGAGTTCTCGGTCCATTTTCCTTAAACTTGTATCAGTTTTCAGGCAGTTTGTGGAGCTCCAAACTGTCTCACAGAGCTAACTAGCTTATAGCTTCCCTTCAGACCTGGTTGTTTGGGGTGTTGCTAGGCAACAGCCAGTGGTGGACAAAGTACACAGCTTCATAAAATAAAGTAATGTAATAAAAAAAATGTAGTAATATGTGGTTGATATGTATGTGATGAATATAATATGTAATGAATATGGTGTGTGATTAATGTATATGTATGTATATATATATATACCTGTTCCTTTTTGTTTGTTTAATTTGTACAGCTTCATAATAAAAATGAAGGTGTTTCTTTGGTCAGCCCACAAACATTGATCTGTACCTTGAAGTGGTATTACAGCCATGTTAACCCTGTTGAGAACCACTGTTAAATCCAATGTGTCTGAATCTAGGATGGACATTACCAGCTATGCTTATCTGATCCCTCCTGGACTACATCCCTGGTTACCAAAAAGTTGGCAAGCTGTGGTAAGTGTCGATAAAGACATAATTTGATTGCTTGAGAATCATTTAACACCAATTTTAATTGGAAATAACTTCTTAAAATGTATTAATTGTATATATAATGTATATAATATATATAATGATTGTATGAATGTATGTGCTTTGGCAATAACATTTCTTTGTTCATGCCAATAAAGAATTGTATAGATACTCAGGGTCAAATATTACTCTAACACAAGTGAAAGTTGCTCTGTCAAATTATTGCTTGAGTTAAAGTACTGAAGTACTTGCTTTTAAAAATACTAATATGCAAAAATCAGGTATTTGTTGTGCATTTGAAGGTGCTGAGTGGGATTTGTTATTCAATAATGACTCACTGAGGTTAAAGGATACATAGTAAGTGTCGAGCACTGATTGGAAACATGGCCCCGAGCTATGAAAAAACACAAGACATACAGCACACAACAAAAAGACATCATCCTGAAATCCAGTGGTGGACAAAGTGCACACGTGTCTTCATTACTTAAGTCAAAGTATAGATCCTCCAGATCAAATATTACTCCAACACAAGTGAAAGTTAATCTGTCAAATTATTACTTGAGTTAAAGTACTGGAGTACTTGCTTTTAAAAATATTTAAGTATTCAAAGTACTTCTTAAAAAATCTCAAAACTTTGTATTTTCAAAATACATGAGTGCAGTCAAGACTACATAAAAGTATATTCTTTTACATCATGTTTATCTAGAAACCATAACTTGAAATCTTTAAAAATTATACCATGGAATAAAAACAGAAACTAAGTTACTCCAAGCACAGACAACTTAGTTTGAAATGTTCATCTGGAATGAAAGAACCTTACATAGCTCAACACACTCTCTCAGGTTGGACTTTGAATTTTTGTATGTATGGGCAGAAACAAGGAGAACATGTCAAACGATACGTATCATTCTTCATTTCAAGAACCTCTAACAGGCTGAAGATATGGCCTTGTGTGCTCAGATGGAGAATTAAATCCATCATTACCACCTCCTAAATGAACTGCCTGATCTGAATGAAACATGCTCTGTGTTTGCTCCACGTTCAACCCTGGAGACTCACGATATACAGGTACGACTAAACCACTGAGACAAACAGAACTACACAAACACATGTTACTGTCTTAGGGATCAGATTTCAGAAAAGAGAAGGAAATTCATGAGCTGACTTCAAAGCAAAAGTAGTGAGTAACTAGAGCACTGATAGAAATGTAGTGAAGTAAAAATAATAAGTTTCCCCAAAAAATAATACTTAAGTAAAGTACAGATACTCAAAAAATGTACTTAAGTACTGTACTCAAATCATTTACTTTGTTACTGTCCACCACTGGCAACAGCTAATCTAACTGTTAAAGCGTCTAGATATGAAGACACAGAAAAATGTTTGATTTTGGTGATTATTCTTTATTTCAAGCTCCATTTTACAGAATAAAGAAGATCTCAATAAATAGCAAAGAATATTTTTAGAGTAAATTCAATAAATTTAATTTCAAAGTTTGCAGAAAAGACCACATTCATTGGCATTGATAAGGGAGAACTTTGTGATCATGTCTGCTGCATAGAAAATACAATATAAAATCCCTTAAAGACAAAAAACACGTATATGCATAACAAAACAACTGTACGTGATAATTCAGCCTCACAAAGTCAAGCATACCTAAGTTAGTACAGGAAAACTGTGCAAGAAAATGTCACAAACATTTGTTCCTAATAAGACAAATCTGTAAAGTGCAGACATTGGTGCAATATTTTAAAATCCCTTAACAATATTATTCCTTAAAAAATGAGTACCAAATCTACATGAGGGGATTGTAACAGTTAAAACAAATACAGCATCAATAGTGCAATTTCCTCATAAAGTCTTCACATATTCGAGGATCAAGGCAGAGAGACGTTTCCCTTAAAGAAAAAAAAAAAATCATCATGGCTGCAGTGCCATTTGTCATTTATAAAGCACAGACGTACAGTCTGTCAATCAGGGCTTCAGGTTTCCATCAACATACTGAAGACTTACATAAGCAAGACACAGACGGCAGTAATCTTCAGAGAGACGATAAGTGACAGAAAAGCTCTGTCACTCTTTGTTGCTGATCCTTCAGTGGATCGAGTCTCCTCTTTAAAAACAGAGAAGTGTCTCCTGAGAGGATTTCAGGTCCTTCTTGATGGGTCAACAACAGTGTTTGCTGTCAAAAGGATCATGATGTTTACATCAGGCTCAACTATTCCCTCTGTCATCTGGGCCGGCTGGGGGGCATCAGAGCAGCTCTGCCTGCAAGCTAGAAAAACAATACAGTTAACAAACATGCTTCTTATGTTATCTGTCTGTTACATCTACTGTATACAGTTTATTTTTAGTCTTTATTTTTATTTGGGTGCATTGACAGTAGGATAACTGTTCACCAGTGTACACTCTTTTCTCTATGTTATTTTTTATAGTTTTGAATCGAAATCACTGAGACAATTTATTATATGACTTTTGTAAGTGTTACAAAGAAAGTAACACAAATTGTCTCACTGATTTCTGGATGCAGATGACCTCCAAACTCTAGATAACACCGATGATAAAATTCAAACCCCCTCTTGTCAAGTTCTTCTTCTGTGTTACCCACTATAAGTTCCTTGCTGCCAGATTAAAGTAGCATCAAAGTGAGCCAATTTAGTTTCTATACATTGATTAATCCATCCAGGAGTTTTTTTATAGCTGCATCTAATAATGGTAGATTTCACAGCACCATTTTCAGAGTTTACAATTGAAGTTGCAGTATGTTGCCGCTTTTTATGCAACAAATTCCATTAGCATTTTAATAGTGCAAAACTAGATGTAGCTGTGATGAATATTTTTTAGTGAATATCAAAAATGGCTATGTTTTATAAAATGTTTAGCATAAGATGTACCAAGTTCAACAGCTGAGTCATCTGAATGTGGTTGAAGTTCTGGAAAAAGTGTCTCATGTAAAAGGCTTCATCAGCTCTGTGGGTGAGAGGTGACACTTATTGAGAACTTCGACCAAGTCCTGTTGGCTTCTGAGTTAAACTTTGTATCATGATGACGGAGTACTTTTGCAGATATCTAACAAAATCTGCTTCCTTTTCTAAATGTCTAAATGTGCAAAGGAGAATCTACTCATTATTTGTTACATTACTCATTATTACTCTTACTCATTATTTTGGGCACTGCACTGGTGTAAAAACAAATGTACAACAGTGAGAGAGAAGCTGGAGCAGGCAGAAGAATGAACATGGAGGTTCTTTTGTCAGAATAAAAGTTTCCTCTCTATCCAAAAGTCCACTGGTTATACTTACTGACTCACTAACACTGAGCCACTGCTTTTTCATTACACTGCTATGTTGAACAATGTCCAAAGCCGCAGACGTCTCTATAAACGTGAAGCCTTGAATAACATGAGGAATGTCTGAGTGCCAGTATTTGGAGGATTTTCAGGGGCAGTCTGAGTGCTGTCTGAATACATACCAGCAGAGTGTGAGGCAGAGCAGACGGGGCTGCAGAGGGCTTCGGCTTCGCTGGGGGCATCGGAGGCTTTGGCTTCGAGATCTTAAAAGAGCAGATGTTCAAGTTAGAGCTGCAGAAGGTTAACAGCCAAACGTGATGCAGACGTGATGATCGAGGTAAAATGAGTTGTAAAGTCACTCACCGGTTTTGTTGTAAGTGGGGGCAGAGGTCTGGAGGGAGGTAGTGGCTTATTCTGAAAGAAGTGGACAAAATTATTTGTAAAAGCAAACTAATATGTTGTTTTATGCAGCATAATATGAATGTCTATTAGGAAAAGTTGTGCAATGAAGTCTAATAATATGTGCAATTTACCTCAGTGTAGATTGGCTTGCTTGAAATTTTTGATGGCTGCATGAAGGGCCTTCCAACCTATAAAAAACACACAGGTATTTACTGATTAAAAAACTGCAGAAATGAACAAATAACAATGAGTGTAAATGCAAATGTTCTTCATAGAAAATGAGAATAAAACAGATTCAAATTACCTGATGCAGCTTTGATGGCTGAGGTACGGAAGCTGCTTTGTTAGGTGGCTGTTTGGGACATAAAGAGAGAGGGGTGATTGCAAAACCTTGCTAAAACTGGTGTTTTCATCCTACTGGAAATGCACATATGGGTTTGCAATAGTTATAAGAGAAGGCTAACTTGTAAAGAATGGATAAAAATAAGCACTATAAGCACTTTGCAAAACATATAAAATCTATGTATGGAATACTGGATAATTCACAAATACACTATAAAAAACAAAGTGTTTTTTATCTGGTTTCTAGCCAAAATATATCTTTACATTTAATACAAGCTGCATTCACCTGACAAGTCCAGATGTAATACCTTATTGAAGATATTCCATGCAAAAAATAAGGTTGGAATTAACTGCACTGAGTAAAAATAACTGCAAGCACAGCAAGTGAGGATGCAGTTTCCTAAATTAAATATGCTTGGTAAGATTAGATTTTTTTGCAGCATAGAACAAAAAAATGAATAAGCAACACAAAAGGAAGAACTTGAAACAATGGTTGACAAAATAGAAATGAAATGGCAAAATGAAATAAGATGAACCCTCACCTCTGGAGCTGTTCTGCTGGGCTTCACTCCCATTTGTGGTCTTGCAGGAGCAGAGGTCAGAGGTTTACAGGCCTGAGCAGCTGAAGACTCTACAAATATGGGCTTGCTGATGTGCGCCGCCCCGACTCGAGGGCTGCTGCGTGTACTGCTCGACTGAAACAAGGGGTTGAATTGTCCTGAGGTAGATTGAAAGGATCTGGGGAGAAATACAGACAGAAGCTGCAGCTTAACATGGAGGTGATCAAAGTTTCATGTGCATGGTTTCATGTGTAATTATTTCTCTCTGTACCTCTTTGCAGGTCGTCTCTTTTTCAAGCAGCACATCAGAGTCCCGATAACAACAACCAACAGCAGGAGACAGCAAACTGCCAGAGACACAGCTAACACCACGGTACCTGCCACTGCAAACACACACATATAGACACACATTGGTCATTTTAACCCACTTTTACTGTCAGAGGAGAGAAGCAGCAAGGTACAAATACCTTTTTATTACAAATTCAGATGTCTACTCAAATGAGAGACTAACAGAAGAATTAAGATTCCTTTGTGTAGAAAATAACACATATCCTGTAGGATGGGCTTAATATGAGGAAATAAAGGAAAAGAGTTGAAGAAAAAAAATGCAAGAGAACAAAACATGTCAGCGAGAAGAGACATCGAATGAAAGTTGTGTCTATAAATAACACGGAGTCCTTGTGACATGGAAGAAAGAGAACCCATTGACATTACCAATGACGTCTGAGCAGATTCAGAGCAGCACGACATTACCTCCCCAACTTATGTACACACGAGCATATTTAAAGCTCCTGTAAGAAGTTTTTAGCTAGCTATGAATTAAGGACTGCAAGCAAAATAATCTATTATCTCTATATTGCTACGTTTAATGCTTGTAACCTCTGCTGCAGGGTAGGTGTCACAGGACAAGATTTACAGCATTCTAGCAAAACTTGGCAAAACATCATGATTGGGTGAGATTTTTTAGTGAGAAAGCACTACTTATGCATGTACAGGACAAGATCAGTAATGAGATAAGGGGTACACAGGGGGCGCCAAAATCAACACAAACAGAAATCTCCTCACAGGAGCTTTAATATAATATCGAGAACATGTCATGGAAAATGTCAAGGCATGCATGTTTTTAATTTAATTTTAGACAAAAGTCAAATAAGAACTTTCATTAAAGTATTTTTTACTCATGTATCTGCACTTCCTCTTCAGTAAAGACTGTGGGTACTTCTGCCAGCTCTATTTATTGCTTGAGGATTAGCTGGACAGCACTCGTCACCTGCTCAGGAAACAGAATGATCTGGGTAACGTCATTACTGCATCTGACTAACAGGGGAATTCCATCAAATCAGTGTCTGTTTGTGCTCGTCAGAACAGAGCACAATTGTTTCAGAGTCTATGAGAAGTCTGCTTCAAGTATTAAATCTTGGTGAAAAAACAGAGACACAGCCTCGTGTACAGCGTGGTCGTAAGGAGGTCAGACAGATGAAGAGGCAGACACAGGGATGATGAATGTCAGTGCTAACATCGTAGACAGGCTAACGAACATGTGCCGTACCTTCAGGCAGCTCTGTCAGCTGAACGTCACAGTAAGGCGGGGCCCAGCCGGGGTCGCAGTGACACTTCCTCTCATGGTTACAAACCTGTAGGAGATCACAGCAACAGAAGTTGAAATTATAAATGCACTCAAGTCAAACAGCAAGAAAAGTGATTTGGGATATCTCTGGTTTCTCATTTCTACAGGCTCATCTCCTTATCTTGAACTCTTTGTTTGACTTTTTCTTTCTTAATCTACACCAGCTGACAAAAAAAGGCTGTCTATCTTTGTGTTTCGCTGGATTTTTTCTATTTGAATTCCCCAATTTGTGTCTTTCCTTCATCTAATTTGTTATTGGATGTTGTATTTAATTATTCTTGTAGCATAAGTATATGAGGTAAACATGTTTCTCACCCCGTTGTTGTTGCATTTGGCTGAACAGTCGTCTGTGCCGTACACATTAATGTTGTTGATGCCCTGACACCGTTGGTTGTAGCATACCTGAAAGACAGATACAGACACAGTGAGGACATTTACACCGTTCAAAGATTTGGAGGTGTAGCTGATGCTAACAGCAACATTAGCTATGTTTCTACTAAAAGAAGCTAAGACCTTTAGACTATGGAGAAAAATGAAGTCCCACATTTTTTTTTCAACCCTGGTTCCTGCAGTACAGACACACTGAGGACCCCCTAAAGATCCTGAGATGTTAACACAGCTTTGCAGCTGTAGATAGTCTTCTTACCATGTTGTCACCACACTTGGTTCCAGTGGGCACCTTGGGCAGATCTGCAGGGTAGTTATCTTCAGGTTTCATTTTGGCCTCATTGCATACGTCCCCATTTCCTAATTGTGAAAAGGACTTGATGGATGTTACAGGAAACTCCCAACCTCCAGTGCAATAAAGCGTTCCACAGGATTGATCTCTGTGACCAAAAAGAACAAGCACTGTTTAGAAAAGTCATCAATATTGTAACAAACATGTTAACAATACTGCTTTATTATCTTTTCATCACATACCGGTTAGAACATTTCTGACCAAACCGCGTCCGTCTGCAGTTTCCTTGCTGGTAGAAACAACCTTCTCCACCCACTTCAGCATCTAAACACAATTAAAACAGAGAAGATGACTGCACATGTCAAAGTGTGACGTTTTACACACAAAGCACACTCAAGTAAACAGTCTGACGTTTTTACCTGGACCCCAAAGCCTCTTGCAGTGTTCCTGCCGAGAAGGACACTGTCCATTGTAGCAGTATCCCTTTCCCCGGCTACATGACCGGCCGTTCTGAGTGTAGGCATCAGCTGGGCAGGAGGCGGAGAAGCCAGTGCAGTATTCTGTAAGGTCACAATCACCAGTCTTTGGTCTGCAGACGCTGCCTGTTGGTTTGAGCTGCAGAGCGGAGACAAACACAGATGGTGATGTACCAACTATTGAAATATACACACTCACAGAAAAGCGGCCAGACGGCACAGTCAGACAGTGTCTAGCTTTATGGTAACACATTTAGCATCAGTTGGATTTCATGCATCTACAAAGAATAGTGAGTATTACTCACTTGGCAGTTGTGGCAGCACTCTCCCTCTGCACACGCAGCTCCTGCTTTTAGTTTGCAGGTGGTGGCATTACAGCAGGGATTCTTACATTCCTGGGAGACAGACAGACGCGTGCAGGATATTAAGATCTGTTCTTATTTGTGTTCTTTGTGCACAGATGGGAATTAAGGAAGTAGGCATAACTCTTGAATGTACATCAGTAGAGTTGTTAGGCATCTTCATTTTACTTCAGTATGTCTTTTTGTGATTTACCTCCTACATTTTCACACGTTTCTTTATTTTACTCCTTTATTTTCTGAGGCAGGCATGTCACTTCATCTTGAATATGTTTGAGGATAATCACTGGTTATTTGGATTCTGCATCATTACGAGCCGCCCCCGCAACAACAGGACTACTACAACCCAAATGCTTGAAAAATGACATAAAAAAAGAAATCCCTCGGTGTTCCTATCATGTGTACATTCACACAACAAGTGTGACATGAAGAAATGTCTTTAAAGATGTACCAAGAAATATCTGAATGCTGGACTGCAGAGGTGTCAGAACTAGGTGTCAGCCAATTTGGGTAAAGTTGATGTTGTACTTTTTATTTTGAAGTTATAATACATAAAATTGAAAAGTACAAATGTCCTTCAGAGGGCTAATATTCACGTTAATACTGTGAGTACATTCCAGAGCCACTGCTTTACAACTTTTATACAGAAAATAACCCAAATCAGGACTTTTAATAGTGTCTATTTTCACACAACCCTCCCCTATATGATGGAATTTAAGTATTGAAGCACAAACCTCTGCCTTGCCACAGTCACACTCCTCTCCAGGCTCAAGGAACGCGTTCCCACACACGGGCCCTCCGTAGACGCGATCAGTAGAGGGAGAATCCAGCAGACAGGCAGGGTCCACCTCGTCCAAGAACTTGCTGAGCTGCTGCTGACTACAGCTGCTGAACTCCTTTGGATACACAAAGCTGGAAGAAGAAGTAGCAGGAATGAGGAAAAAGACCAACAGACAGACTAATATTATAGTTTCCAGATTTAAGATTTTATAGTTTATGGTTGAAAAGCAAAGCCTACCCGACGCTTTCTGACATGATGCAGCCTTTTTTGGTGATTGAGGAGCCACAGACACAGTTTTCATTGTCATGGGACAAGCCCAGGTTGTGACCCATCTCGTGTGCAATCGTGGAGGCCACTCCTATTGAGTTGGTGTTATGGTCCTGTATGTACAGTAGGAAAAGAGTTATATAGAGCCCCCGAAGGTCCAGGGTGATTGGAACAACAGCATCAATCAAAAAGGAAGACATGCGCCAAAACATGAACCCCAAAATATTTTAATCATCATAACGTTTCAATCCCACTTAGATCTTATCTATTATTCATCTCACCAAGGCCATGTGGAATTAGAACGTTGTGATAATTCAATATTTTGGGGAATGTGGTGTGCAAAAAAAAAAATCAGACAACTGAAATCAACAACATGCATTCCCATCTTTTTATTTCTCCTCTTCTTACCTCATTGACAGCTCCAGAGTTGGAGGTGCACATGGCGTTGGTGTTGGCTAAGCCGACAGTCGAACCGTCGAAATCCACTCCTCTGGATAAAGAAGAGGATCAATGTTTAGACACCAGCTGCGACAGGTTTAGTTTCATCATACTAAACAGTTCACTTTTACTGTCACTGAGAAAACTGTCTTGGACTTGAATACCAATACAGCATTTAAATGGAGATGCAAATACCAATAAAAGCCACTTATTTTACATATTGAAGATCACCCAAACTGCACGTGTTCTCTTTGATAAAATACAATGATAGGTTTTAAAAAGAAGGAACACCGTGAAGCCATTGCCAAACCTCCACAGCTTCAAGACAGAGCTATTTCAACTTTTGACTGGAGAAACAAACATCTTAAAAACAGTTGAGTTAACACTGCAGAATTATGTTTCATATATTAGAAGGTCAAACTCATAACTTCAGGTGTTCAGTACTTTCTGTGCTGGTCTGAGAATAGACTGCTTGTATTTTGAGCAGACCGGTTTATTTCCTCTCCATAACCTTCATGTCAGATAGCTGTTTTGCCACCTGGTGCCTGGCTATGCTCTCCAGTGCAGCCTGGTAGAATAAAAACATAATCCTGACCCTGAGTTTGTTTAAAAGTAATAAGTGCACATTTAGGTACTCGTAGGACCACTGGAGTATCATCCCTCACAGACATCACCTCCTCATTCAGCATCTGTTTAGTATCACACCACCAAACATTTTCTGTGCACTTGAGCAGTAACCTGAGGATGGCAGAGTCACCTGAGACTTTCGTCATTGACTTTGGAGTAGGGCGTTTAATTAAGTCGTGTCTTACGTGATGAACTGTGCGTTGTCGTGCTGTGTTCTCTGCAGGAGGTTACGCTGCCGCCACTCCAGGAAGCGTCCAAGGGTGATCTCAGGGCTAGTGCTGACGTCAATCTGATCTCTGTACGACCAGATATCCACACCGACCAGCATCACGCGAATATTCAGCGGTCGATAGAGCTGAAACAGAACAGCATAATTTGAAATCACTAAAACTGAATGAAATATCGGGTATGTAGTTCCAATAAGTCAAACATGTGAAGCTAGAAATCCAAGAACAAAAGCCTCTTCTACTACAGGAAATCACTGTTGGGTCTACTGCTGTTTGAACATGCAGTAATGTTGGCTCGACTTTATCAGAGTACGCACAGAGGATAGTGTGATATGTGTGAAAATCTTCAGCTTGGGTGTGAAGATTCACAGTTAAAGTTAGATTTTCTCAGTGAGAGAACTTTTGCTTCCTTTAACTGGTCAGATTCCAGTCGGAAAAGAACAAGTAGTATCAGGACAGATTTCTTACTCATGGCTGTGCTGCAGTGAAAATACACTCCATCGACATGTTATTGGTAATAAAAGATGGAGGACTGATCAGTTCAGAGGGGGATTGAACAAAATGATTCAACATTTACAAACACTCAAACTTTATAATGCACTCATTTCTCAGCCCTGGTTATCTTTCCAAGAACATTTAGGTGAATCATCTTAACACAGACACACAAACGTACCTTGTCCACATGGTTTGATATTTCAAGCACTCTCGACTCCACTGTCCTCTTATTGCTGAACTTCTTGTACTAAAAAGTGAATCAGAAATAAATTAGTGATGCATTCAAAAGCATTTCAGGTATTGAAGATGAGAAAAACACCTCTTACACCAAAGTGGAAATGCACTATCCACAAAATCAGTATCATTACAACAAAGTTAGTAAGAGGATGACAATAAAGACTCAAACCTCAGTGTGGTCGACCACAACAACCAGCTCCACCGTCCTGACTTTCTTTTTATGCTCTTTGGTTTGAGCTCTGCTTTTCTGAATGACAACAAAGGTGGGAAATACCATCAGTACTGCAAGCGTATGTGAACACATACCATGTCTTTATTCATGAGTTTTATCAAAATAATTAACTATTTTTTTACGGTTTTTATTCTTGTTTTTTGCACAATTTAATACTATTTTCATCATTTACTATTTATTTACTTTCATTTTTTAAACTCCAAAGCAATGTTGTTCAGCGCGTCCAAAAAAAGCAAAACAAAAATAAACAAATCCTCAGAATCATAAATATGAGCAAGCAAATCTGAAATCGACCAAACAGTTTCAGAAAATTGAATGGATTAGAGAAAATCTAAATCAAACACTGTCCTCCAATATTATTTAAAAAATTGACCCTTTTTAAAGTCTATTTTAGGCAGTATATGCCTTCCAAACCAGCTAAATGCAGCATAAAAATCTGGGCAGCATGTGACAGAAGAGGAGTTGTGTTATTTATCAACATCAAGTCATTAAAAAAATAAAATTCCAAATATAAAATAAACAGAAATATTTGTCATGTAAAACTATTGTATTTATATTTAGGGCTTTCCAATGTACATTAAAAAAGTTTTTACATACATTTTGATGAAAGACGAGTGAGTTATCCTCATTGAACCATGATCTATGAGAATTAAAGAACACCAATGGACTAAATCTTGATTTAAATGGTTAATAATGGAGCTAAACATTTGATTAAAAAAATGTGTATTGGGATTTTTTTTGGGTTCTGACACTTTTGGATAATTGAATATGCCCTGGGGCAAATTGACCCAGGAACATTATTGCTGTTCCAGAGAAACGAACATAACAGGAGGGTTAATGAATACTCAACATGTAATCCCCATGCAGTCTCTGCATCGAAACTTGGTTGAGCTTTCATGCTGATTTTTAGTTCTTTACACTTCCTTCAATGCAGGATGCACCAAAGCGATATAATGAATGTCATACTCATTTAACAGGATTATAATGGTCCAAAAGCATTGCATTAGATCTTGAGATAAGAAAAACTACATTTGCAAGTGGTTGCTTATAATACTGCATGTAATATTTTCCTAAAACGTAGAAATAAAAAAGAAAAATATATATTTTTGACCATATTTCTAACTTTTGTTTAATCTTAATCTTTGAATCCAACTTAAATCTCAAGTCAAGTGCAACAAAAACGTCTAATTTTGAGATCATTTTAACTTATCATTTTGCTCTAATGTATTAGATTTTTTGATTTTCAGGGTGAAACTGTTTTTGTTCTGATTTGGCACCAGAGCCCCAGTTAAACAGAGTTCTAGTTTGTAGTATTTTCTTGATTTTGCTTGAAATAAGCAGCAAATATAATCCTCAGATACCAGCTGAGTTCTTCAAAGCCTGTTGTTTCTGTCTGTGTGTCCTTGCTGTGTGTCCTTACCAGACTGCCCAGCTTGAACAGTCCAGATGAACGAGGGCCGTGATCATAGAAAGTGGTTGTGTTTCCATGGGAACAGGAGCTCCTCTTTATCCTCAGGTGTTTGTAGTCGTAAACGGCGTGTAGACCCTCGTCACTGTGATCCTCGGAGCTCTGGACCTCATCCTGCTGACCCGCTTTGGCACCAGATAGAGGTTCAATGAGGTACATTTGGTCCTGGAGACGCACAAAGCCCCTGTGGTCCAGAAAGAGAACTTCAGCATGTCTGACTCTCAAACAGGTCAACTGATTACAAGACGCACATTTGTTTATGTTGGACTTTTATGTTTTCACAGCTATTAACTCAAACAGAGAGGGTCCTTTACAGCAGAAGGAGACAGCACCAGAGGGGTTTGTATGGCCTTTGAATATTGTGCAACAGGTCTGAGACACAGTGGTATTCATGATGGATGAAATGGATGCTGTGGAACTTTGGATTGGACAGGGTCTCAAATCATCAAGAGTTTAATTAAACTCGGAGCCCTTATTGGGAAAGCAATAACCTTTTTGTAATTAGAGATATTGGAAAATTAAAAGAAGCTCTTCTGGCATTACTCACTTGATTCCTGAGCACAGTCCCACGCTGGCAGACGAGTCCTCCATGCCCATGACGTGTCCATGATAATAGCAGTGGCCCTGAACACACATCAATTATTCGTCACAAAAGGAGTTCCTTGAGTTAACACTTTCTTGCAATCAGAGTTTGGAAACTTGTCAAAGAAGATCATTTTGTTCTGTGTGTCACAGGCAACTGAAACAACATCATGACCTTATTTGTCACTTCCTGTTACACATTTGCATGCGGACCTGCAGTGAGTGTCATCACTTGGCAAAAAGAGGAACTTTGTTGTTGAGAAATTTGATGTCATGATATCTGGTATTTCAAAAGAAGGATGTATTGCATGAAATGTACCTATGGAATATTCTGAGGATGAGTTTGCGGTTACATTATTAATCTATTGAGGGATGTAGGTTTCTTTATGTTATTCTGCCTTTAAAAACTTGACTAAAATAAAAACTCATCTTATGCAGGATATGATTTATTCATAAGTAGGTCAATCATCCCAATGAAAGATCTGTGTTTGACAAATCCTTTTTTTTATTTAACACTCGAGAGCTGCAACTTTGACTTCAGACTGACAAGAAAATAATTGCACCAACTGTTTTAACAGAAAGCCAAACGCAACAAAACCACTGAGACTATGTGGGCAGTTGGCACAGGGTGTCTTTTACTTTCAAACTTGAAAATGAGTTTAATAGTTTGTTTTATGTACCACAACTATTTCTGGCATCTGAATCACCCACATGTCTGTTTCATTAACCGTTCAAAGAAAATGAATGAAGTGAAATGGAACAGTGATTCAGTCTGACCAAAGGAAGATACAGTTTAAATAAATTCTTAGTTTAATCTGTCTTAACTCTTACAATATTCACTTTAAATGTGTAGGTCTCCAGATCTGGAAGATTCAACTGATTACAAGATGCATAACATTTTTAAAGCTGAGAATGACTGCAGGGATCACACTGATGATAGCAGTTAAAGAAAATAAGGCTACATACCACAAGATCAGGAGTAGTTGTGACTGGAGTGCCCTGATCTGAATAATGTGTCACAGAGAAGTTTTTCCCAACAAGATTTCTGAAAGAGCAGAGTATTCAACGTCAGTAATGTTGATAGTTTGGGGGAGGAAAGCACAGTATTTGTAAAATATATGAAGTATGTGATTAGAGTCAAAGAAGGAAAATTCAAGTTTCTCACTTGTTCTTTTCCAGATGCAACGTGTAGTTCTTCCCTGCAATCGTCAAAGAGTACTGGACCACATCAGGGTACGTCTACACACACAAAGAGAGAGTTGGAGAGACTTTAATGCATTCTGGATACAGGGTTACAAACTAATATTGTAAGTTTACAGAGAAGCAGAGAGTGTTTTACCTGATGTGTAGCAGCATCATTAACCTGAGATGAATCTTTCAGCCTCTGAGGTATCACTGTTTGGTACTTCTTCACATGAGGAAGAGTCCTCAAACTGCCAGCACTCATTATTCCTGCAAGGATATCAGGGATGTTTGATGAAAAAAACAGCAGAGAAAGAAAGAAACAGAGAGAGAGAAAGAAAGAAACAGTGAAATAAAGAAAAGGAAAGATTCCATACCCCATGAGGAGAATATAATCCATACAATAAATCCAGAATCTGGCATGTTGCTCTACCGGTGGCTCTCTGTCATTGTGTGCTTGGCAGTCTGAGGGAAATACCGAGGAGGCTCTTCAGCTCTCCGCCCCTCTCTGCTGTGTAATATCCTGAAAATTACCATTTGAGGCTGAGAGACCACATGAGTCACAAACTGAGCCTGTAAAAGAAGTTAAATGCTTGTCTTATTACAAACAGAATATTAAGTGCTGAGTGAGCCAAAGTAATTAACAGTCATCATTTTATGGACAGTTAAAGGGTGAAGTTAACCGCACTTTAAAAATGTGTTAAAGTTTGTCAACCATGTTACTGAAAAAAGTTCACTCTTCATTAATTTATTTCCTCCATCTTTATTCTTTTACAAGCTGGTTAGAGAATAAGCATTTTAAAATGGTTTCTTTTTCTCTTTTTTTTTTTTTGGTTTACATTTTAGTATTTTATGATTTACCAACAGATCACTTCTACATTATGAATTGAAACTACATTAAGATTTAAGTCGCTTTACACAGAGAGAACCTGGAATAAGAAACTTAACTAACTTAAAAGAAACTTCTTATTCATTAAAAAGTAGTTTACTTTTCTTACCCCTTGACTTCCACTGTCAGCAGGGCCGCAGATTAAGTGATGGCCCTTATTGGCCTTTAGCGCCACCTGCTGGTATAATTCTGGTGTAGTAATTGCTCACAGATTATTACTAATATGTGGATTTGTGGGGAGATGAAGATAACTTTGTTGCCAATTGTATGTAATGCACTGTTAAATTACCCCTAAAATAATTAAATAAATCTCACCCAGGCTTTTCAATTTTTGTCACTGAATGTAAATACTTTATAGACTCTTTAAAATGTGTAAACAACAAAAAAGCCACACACACTTTAGATTTAATACAATATTTATTTAAAGAATAAATATGTATCTTATTTCACTGTTTATTAGTTATATTTTCTATCTTTTTTATGTATCATTATTTCATCAAGAAATATATTGTCATAACCAATAAAGCTTTGTAGTTTTCTTTGTTTTCTTAAATGCATTGTAAGATGTATAACTATACATTTGCATATGCAAGTTTCCTATAAAATATGTAATATATCCAACGCCTTCAATAAAGATTTCTTCAAAACAAATTAAAAATATATATGTAGATTTGTAAACCAGGAAAATGTAGGGTGAGAAAGACAGTGAGCTTATTGACTGTACTATAGTTGCACATGAGAGGGAACAGTTATTATTCAAATGATTGAAGTGTATACATCTCTAATATTTCATATATTTAAGTGTATTTTATTGTATTCTAAATTCACCTTATCATCCTCCTGTCCCATGTTGTAAGCATAGACTGTATAAAACAATTTAAGCTGTATGTATGTGTGTATGTATTTGTTGTTTATATTGTAAGCTGTATTGTAAGCTGCTGGAACAAACACATTTCCCCCAGTGGGGGATCAATAAAGCATATCTATCTATCTATCTATTAGTAGGCTACATTAAAGTTTAATCATATGAAATTGTGAGAAAATGTCCACATATTAACTGAGGGTCATTCAGGATCTGCTCCGATTGAACCACATAAGACCATACTGAAATATATTTTTAAAAGACTTTTATTCCTTTAGAGTTTTTTAAGGGGATTTTTATGTCTTTTAAAATATGTTTTATTTATTTATCTTGACTAAAGCACTTTGTAACTTTGTTTTTGAAAAGAGCTCTTCCAATAAAATTATTATTATTATTATTATTATTATTATTATTATTATTATTATTATTATTATTATTATTATTATTATTATTATTATTATTATTGTTATTACTTCTCCTTGGGTTTAAGATTTGAGGATATTTTCCACAGTTTGATACTTTCATTGTAACTTGTAATGTTTAGTGTGACCACTAGGTGGCGACAACGCACCGTGAGACAGGCGACAACTGCCTATATTTTTCTGACGTCATCATTCTGCGACAACAACATTCAAAACAATGCCAGTACTTTAATACCGTTGCAGTCAGAAGAGTGTGGAACCGTCTGGAAACGATGATGCAACCAGAATTCATCCAGCTCCTATCAGAAGGACGTGTTTCAGCTAAAAGCTGCGATGTGGAGTGTGCGTCTGTAGACCCTCAGGAGCCGAGACCGGATCAGGTCGAGGAGGGAAACCCTTTTAACTTCACACCACAGCTCATCCGCCTGCACAAGGACCACGAGCTGTTTGAGGTAAGGTAGCCACCACGAACTGGATGTTAACACCACATTAAACACACTGAATGCTGCTAACAACATACTGGGTTGACTTTTTGCAGAAGTTAAGACATGGCTTGTGAATGTTGTTACAGGATGGAGACATTCAGAGACACATGTACCTGCAGGACCTCTACATATCAGAGGCAGACGAGAAGCCAACACTCAGGTAAACGATGACAGCTCTGTTACATGAGTGCATCTTTTCACCTCTTGTGTTTTAAAATGTAGCTGTCTTATTCAGTCTGTGTTTACCTGAGGAAGTCACCAAGTTTAGTTGCCTACAATGATAGTAACATGCATATGTTGTAGGTAGGACTGCCAACTTTCTCACTACTAAATAAGGGACAGGTGCACGGTGCCATGGTGGTGTAAGCATGATGTGTGAATTCAGTGTATATTCCCTTTAATCCTTACTGTATCATTATGTAACCTCATATGAATAAACCTCAAAGAAACCTCAATTTGGCTCTTTACATCAAAAAACAGGCAAAAGAAAATTTAAATGCAAAAGAGGAGTATGACTCACCAAATTCACTTTTTTCCATGGATACCTTTTGCAGTTCTTGACTGACTCAAGCAGTCTTTTGTCCTTTTGCACAGCCAGAGAGAAGTCCTTACATGACAAGTCTCAGTTTACAGATACTTGAAGTTCATTTTTGATCAGCTCTGTGCTGCATCTGTTTCTTGATTCTGACCATTTAATGGCCATCAGAGAGAAAATTCTATGCACACTTTTTTGCAGGACTTGGCGCATTTATGCTGTATACAACTGATGTGCATGAGGGGGCCTGTGATTGGGTGACAGGCAGTGTGATTGGCACATGATCTGGCACTGCAATTTTATCTGATCTAGGATCTGTAGAGTGCAGTCTGCTGCATTTACAAGAGTTAATAGTCAATATACGTGACAATTGAGGTCCCGTATGAAACAAACCAATTTAGTCCAATATACTGGATGTCCTAGCTTATACAGGACAGTTAGCAACCCTAATTGTAGGCCTCAGATAGTTTGTGTTATCATTATTAGTCACCCTCTAGTTTCAATGTGGACATGTGTTTGTCACTCCAACGTCTTTGGAATAAACTTCCAAATAATACTGTTTTACAAATGCCCTGTTAAGTGATTCCCCCCCACTCTCATGCTCCTCTTGTCTCCCCTCAGTGTGTCAGAGTTCGCCTGTCACATATCTGGCTGCAGTGCAGTCTTCAGCACTTTAGAGGAGTATGAGCACCACTATAACTCCCTGCACAGACACATGTGCAGCTCCTGCCGACGCTCCTTGCCAAGTGCCCGGCTTCTGGATATTCACATTCAGGAGTGGCATGACTCGCTCTTTACCATCCTCGCACAGAGACAAGATATGGTAGGTCGAAGAGAGAGAGAGTTTCTTTTGGGTTTTGTTTTTCCCATCATGTCATTAACTTCATGTAAGCTTTAAGCAAAAATCTGGATGTAAATTTTGATTTGATTTGATTTGATGTCTTTATTTCAATCATGTAAAAGTGAAATAGAAAAAAAAAATACAAGTAGAAAAGAAGAAATAGTTATACAAAAGAAACAAAACCAATCAGTTCCATTAGCAAACACTGAAACATTTTACTTTACATGTGCGAAAAGGAGTAGGAAGAAGTGAAACTGATCAAATCCTACCCCTTTATGCTACTTTTATTATAAATGAAAGTGTTTATGACATACTCTAAAGATGAACACTGGGGCTTTTAGTTATGTTTCCTCCACATGGTACAAAGCACTCACAATACAGCTATAACAAAGTTTTAGTGATCAACAATGTGATGAAAGATTTCAACAAATGTTACTTATCCTCTGATTTTGATATCCTCCAGTGAACTGAAGAATTCTGCTGTTTTTAAATCCATAGTTTTAAATAGCCTGCCTTTCCTTTTGCTTTACATGCAACAGATAATCTTCCATGTTTGAAATGAACATAAATAGCCTATAAAGCTATACATCTAAGCTCCTGCCTGACACCTCCTTCACATTTTCAGTACCAGTGTTTGGTGGAGGGCTGTGGACAGAAGTTCAGGACTAGTCAACACAGGAAGGACCATTTGATAAAGATTCACAAGTATCCCCCAGACTTCAGGTTTGACAAACCCAAAAAGGACAGAGGGTAAGACTGCACTACTTTTTGTCCACTAGGTGGCAGCACAGTGTGAGTAAAGATATCAGTCTAGTCAAGATTTCAGTCTTGAGTTACTCATGTTTGTCATAAAAGAAGACTCTTCACTAAATTTAGTTTTTCTGAAAGCTGCAAATGTTTGCAGTTAAATCAAAGGTGTTTTAATTCATATTATTTCATATTGTTTTGTGAACATAACATGATACAGGAAGTTATACAAGGCGATTCTTGTTGTTCGTGTATTACAACCATAAACAATTTATTAGATTTCACTTAAGAACTTAGCTCAAGTGTGATTTATTTTTGTATGCTTATATTTGTAAATAAATGTAATAAATACACATATTTTTTTCTGAGTTAAAAACAATCTTGCAATACATAACCAAGTGAAATTGAATTTATACTTCTACTATCATTTTTTTGTGAATGAAAACAGAGAGAAGAAGAGACAGCAGCAGAAAGACACAGCCATGGAGGTAGCAAACAGTGTGTGTGAGTCTGAGGGTGTGTGTGAGGTTATGTGTGATACGCCGTCAGTCCAACCCGAGCACGGGGAATCCATGGAGACACACGTGTTCGAGGAAGAAGCTGCTTGCGCGGCAGAGTCTGCTTCTACCGAGGAGCACACAGATCCAGCTGCAGCAGCATCTCGCAGCACTGAGAACACAACCTCTGAGACGCTGAAGCCACAATACTCCTACAGGTTAGTGCGACATGAAGTCCTGGATCTTTTTATATTGATTATGTTGTTTTTGAGACTGTGTCAGCCAATGTGAGAGGTTTTAAGGTTAACTCTCAGACTTAGAGCCAGTTTGAGCCATGAGATGAGATTCTAGTCTTTTCAGGTTCAACTTTGCAGTTAACTCTTGGTTGAGCAATATATATGTTTTTATTCAATTTCTATGCATTTTAGTTGACCTCTTCATAACATTTACTGCAGTTTTTCGTTAATTGATCAACAGTATGATATAAAACAATATCTGTGTTCTCGTCCCACAGGGTCCCTGCAAATATTTGCTTCGGTCATGGCTCTGTACGAGGTTTCAGGGGGCGGCGAGGAAGGAGGAAATGAAACAGAAGGATTAAACTTTCTGCTTTTGCTGGGAAATGGTGTGTTTTTGCAGTCATGTGTCTGTACATTTAAATAAAATGTTTTTGTAAAATATAAAGTGTTCCACATTTATATTTAAGTGGTGTGTTCTTTTTCTTCTACAAGGTTCCTATCTCACATCTCTTCCTTCCATCATTCAGGACCTGAATCACAGCTCTGGATAAATGTTCATGTGTTTTACTTTTTGAAGAATGATGATGTGCAGTTCTGTGCATATTTTATATTCAGCTTCATATGGGAGTTTTTGGAGCCAACTCAACATTTAATGAAAAAAGAAGAGGAATACCAGAGTTTACATAACATACTTTAATAATGTACAAAAAACCTGTCACACACCAGATATATAAAATACTGAAGACTGATCCGAGTCCATCAGTCATGATGACGGTTTCATTGTGCTCAGAAAAAGCCGATGACCTTTATTTACATTTTGTGAAGAATGACTGTGACTTATAAGAGCGCGTTAAACATCTGTGCAAAAACTCCCCCTCTGAGGTAAAAAGGACAAATTTAAAATGACAACAGGGAATATTTGAAAGTTTAAAACTGAGAAAGATAATGACAAAGTTAGAGAAAAAGTGTGTGGTTTAGGTTATGTCACAAATTCATTTCATCAGATCGTGCGGCTCATCATTCAAGATAGTCTGCATAGTATTCAACAGCTTCATGCTGAGACAACAGGAAATATTTTTGAAGATGAAACCTCTAAAAGGTTTTTCAAACTCTTGATTTCATAAAAACAAAAACACATTAAGAGCTTTTGGTCTGCTTCATGTTTTCTGATGATAAATATAAAGGTAAAGTTGCACTTTTTGAAGTAAGCCTTTTGTTTGTGTATTTACCTCTTTTAGCCTCTGGTAGAACTTGTAGATTGTTTATGCCAAACAGACCTTTCTTCAGCTCACTGAGACAGTCTGATTATAAACCATATACTAACAGTATGTCTCTGATTCAACAGGATCATCACATAATACTAATAGTGTGGTTTGTGGGCAAAATTAAATCATCTTTGATTTCCGTACCACAAATTTAAAACCCGTCTTGTAAAGATGAGAAATGTTTAAAGGCCTCTGGAATAAAAACACGATGGTTTTCTGCTTTGAAACCCAAAGCTACATGTGTTCAAATAAACATTTCATTTATACTTGCTACATTAAAATGATAACTCAAGTATGAGGAATGAAAAGGCCATGGAATTTGTCTTTTTAAGGTCATTGGTTAAGGCACAGCTGGTCATTTTTGTGGATTTGACTGAATATGCATTTCAGAAATGCCGACGCAGTGAGGTTTTACGCACATCACGGTGATACAGGGTTCTTAAAATACAGCAGAGAGAAAAATAAGAGAAGCTCGCATCAATACCACACTATCATAAGTTTGGTGATTTTAAACTTTCACCCGATGAAGGCCACCAGGAAACGTGGCAATGAAACTTTGCGGCATTCAAGTTGTATATGGGATTCACTTATTTTCCTTAACGCTGCAGAAACACCTATTCATACATTTTCATTGGGGGAAACTTAGCGTGAAATATCAAAAGAGGGGGTGACCTGTGAAAATATCTCACTCATATGTGCGTTTACTTTTAATGAACTGAAAAGTCTTAAATTAACCAACAGAAAAATACTGTTTACGTGAAAGAAAACCATGTAATTCGAGCTTTGACTAAAACATATTGTACACATTAATAGGCCTAAAGGATCCGATCCAAAATGAACATGGACATCTTTTTGCAGTGCTGGTTATTTTTTTGCATGAAGGCATTTCTAAAGGCAGCTTTCCAAAAACCATTTGTCCAAATTGAGTCATGGTTAGGACAAGTAGTACATCCCATAAGGTCCACTGAAAAGTCCCGGGACGTGTAAGGCAGGCCGTGGTCCGTTCAGGGCCCCATACAGGGCCGGGGCGCCCATCGGTGCGCTCAGGGGTAAGGGAAAAGCGAAGGCCGGCAGCAGCGGCTTCGCAGCCAGTTTATACTTCTCCAGCTCGGCCTCCTGCAGTCTCTTGGCCTTGGCCCTGCGGTTCTGAAACCAGATCTTGACCTGAGTCTCTGTGAGGCCAAGCGAGCTGGAGAACTCTGCTCTCTCCGCGATGGAGAGGTACTGTTTCTGACGGAACTTTCTCTCCAGAGAGAGCAGCTGAGAGGTTGTGAAAGGAGTCCTGGGTTTCCTGTTGTTCTTGTGTTTCCTTAGATTGCATGAGTTCGGGCTGGGCAGTCCTGGAAGTAAATGAAGACAGTCACATTACTGCAATGAAATAATATTAGATCCATCACTAGGCCTACCACCTCTCAAAAACACATCACAACTCTTAACACAACGACCTACAAGTGAAAGGTACTAACTTATAATAAATACAATGCAATAACAGGGCCTAATTACTTCTCATAACATTAAGTGTGCAAAAACAAACTTTTTTAAATGTGTAAAGTCATCACAATCAGGCAGGGAAGTCAAATATTCAATATGATTCAAGAGAGGGCTCCAAGTCTTATCGAATGTGTTCGAGGAACCATTAAGGGAAAACCTGAGCTTTTCAAGCACTGCTCTTTTAAAGAATGTTTTAGCATGCCTATTAAATAATATGTGTATGTGTGTATTTAATCCAACTGGATATTGGTAAATAGTATTTTCGTTGATAAAAACATTATTTTTTATTATATGTATGGATAAAAGTAAAGAAGAGTCAAATAATAATCAAGCAGAAAGTGGACAGAAGCTATCCGAAGTTTTTAAATCCTACTGTAAAGAGATGTGTTCGTAAATGTGCGTTTTTTCCTTTGTTTCTACGATCTGTGCACTCTCAGGATTTGGAGTATTTATTTTAAATTGACTGCACTATTTCTCGATCAGTTAAAGATCTTGATAAAATTGTTAAAGCTTTGGTTTCTCTGTTTTAAGTAAGAACTCCTGCACTCACTTGGAGGGGATGCGTAAGGTGCATGAAACCAGGGGCTCGTCTCCCTGTCGCTGAGGTCCACCGCCTCTGCGTTGGACCGATAAAGTCCTCTCGGGGACGCACACTCCGTCTCCTCTACCCGGACGCAGCCTGAACCAGGCTCGGAGCTCGGGATACATCGGTCCGTCGTCCTGTCTGATATGAGGGACTCCACGCTGAAAGGTAAATCGGAACTTTTACTCTTTGTCCTCCTGACAGGTGACAGATCCAGCTCGTCAGTTCCCATGCTCCCGGAGACCCGGTCCTCAGGAGAGGTTTCCCCCTGAGCAGCCGAGGGCGGTGATCCTTGCGCAGGATTCATCACGCACGACTGAGGTGCCATACAACCAATTTTCCAGCCTCTCTCCCCGGGTCTGTTTTTGTTTTCGTGTATTCACTGGAGGAAATCTGTGTTATGGTCCAGGTTTCTGTGATGGAGCGCAGCTGCGTGGTGAACTTCAACTTTTACGCACTGACTCTCTTCTCCACCAGTGAAGTGCCACAAGTTTCTCTCTCATCTTGCCGCCTTCCTATCAGCGTTTCGATGCATACACGTGACTCAGATTAAAGAGTTTCTGATAGGCCAGGCTTGTAATGACAGTGTTTTGGTCTTCTTCACGCGCTTGCTGTGCAGTGACAGTCTGAACCCCTTATGGGCGGAAATCTCCCCACCCCCCCCACCCTCAAAATAGTCCTCCTTTGGACTCTCCTGTTCCCCTGTCCCGCAAGATTTTTTGTCGCCTGGTCCAGCTTTTGGCTCCAACATCAGCACCATCTCCCTCCCCTGTAATGGTACACTGGCATCAACTGGTTTTTATTTGCAAATACTAAAACATTGCAACATAACACTGGCAACAAACAACATGCATGAAGTTAAGTGCACAAATTGTATTGCAGTCTGAATATTGCTTGAGGCATTTCATGAAATGTTTTGAACCGACTGCTAATAAATTATTGGTTTAATGGATATGCTTCTTAATGTATTTTTTAACTTAATTTTGATTAATTGCTTTGCTAACAATATAGGCTTCAGATACTCACTGTAAATACAGTTATAATAGTATAACTTAAAAAGATGGCTGCTTTAAGCAACACTTGAATATGAACAGTGGATGAAATGAGTAAGGGCCTGTGTCCAATGCATTTACAGTGTTCAGCATCTAAGGCCCCAAAACACCCTCAGAATCAGCTGTTCTTTGTTGCCATTAAATTCAACTGAACAAAAAGAACTACAAAGCATACTGAGCATTTTAAAACGGACTCATCTGTTATAACTATGGAAAGAGGAAGTTTTTTACACCAGAGAGAGTGATCCCTCACTCTGTAGCCCCCCCCCCCCCCCCCCCCCCCCTAGTTTCACAGAGCATTTTAGCATAAACTTAATGATAAAAATATAAAATAATGTAATGCATTATTTTGCATCTAACCAGTGAGAATAGTGGGAAATATAGCAGGTAAATAGGTAGATGCAATCCTCAGTAGCTGGTGGTGACCAAAAAAGAGCTACAGCTTGTATTTACAGCTTGTTCTGCTGCCTTAAAGTCTGATGACCAACAAGGACAAATGCACTGCAACAGCCTTACAGATTACAGCAAGAGAAAGAGGCTGTAAATTAGACAATGAAACTCAAAAACACTTACAGTAGTCCATATCAGTAAGTATAGATCACATAAGACCAAAACCCATTGGAAACCAGCGCCCCCTACAGGCCTGGAGAACTTAGTTTCAATGCAGCATTTTTTTCTGCATTTGCATTTTAGGTTTTAGTGTTTTTGGTTTGGGTCACCTATATGTTTTTTTTAGCTTGTTTAGGTCAATACAATACATTTTCTGCTCTTCACCACACATTGTTTTGATTTGTAACATGTTTCTATTGTGTGTTTTGTTTAGCTTCAACTAAAGGAACTCTTGTAAAAGGTCGAGCTAAAAGGAAAAAGAAAAAATGATTAAGGAAGCACAATTTTCAAAAGCTGATTCAAAACTTGATCAGAAAGTTGGGACGAGGAAATCAGTTTGGAGGAGTCTAGTAAGGTGGAAAACAATTTTCATTAAGCTGCCAAAAGCATGGTAGCATTACGTCTTGTAGGTTCTTGTCTTCAGAGTTTGCCCGACAGTAGTTTATCACTTTCATTAAAGCAGCAGGGCAATCCGAGCAGTGATTTATTGTTTCTTTTTATACTCTCTAGAGTTATTATCGCTATAGATTTCTATCTTGTGGCCTGTAATCAAATTATCTATGGCTGTGTACTGCACATAATTCAGCCTATTGTGTTCATTGTGTGTAATCCCTTTGAGAGACAGTAAAACCACAACTAATGTTACAGAGCCCCATTGAAGAGGCCCGTCCAAATTGCTCTTATTTTGTAGCTCTTCAAATCAAATCATTTTCAGTGAAACTCAATATGTGAGAGTATTTTCTCTCTCTTATGGGAACTGTTGTTTGGCCTGCAGCAGCTCACTGACTGTCTCTCTGTAGGACAATTGTATAAATGGAGTTAACTGTTTCTCTGCCCGAGGTACATTGCTGCTTTGATCCTGCTGCGCCTGGCGCCTGTCTGCTCTCTCTCTCCCCCCTCCCTCTGTGTGTGACAGTGATAGATTGTTGGGAAGCAGTACGAGCTTTCAATGACTGTAATTTAGTGCCCGACAACATTACATTCTCCTCTACTTACTGTGATTATTACCTCTCTAAACTCTCCTCCTGTTTGAAAAGGGATGTATTGCTGTCAGTAATGTTTTGTTTCTCTTCCATTGTTTTATAATGAGAGAGTAAATGATGTTTCCTGCTTCTCTCTGAGTCATATGAGCATGCCAAAAAAATGAAAGCAATGAGTATTTTAGTTTGAGAATTAAAAACCTATAAATAGAGCAGAGGGTGTGTTGCAGCTGATTAATATCTTAGTGATTTGTACACCGTTTTATACATAGTCTGTCTTGCTTTTACATGTTTTGAAAAGACCTAAACATTTAGAAAATATTTTTAGGTGCGTGCACATTTGTTATAGCTGCAGCTAGTTTATTTATTTCAAACATATGAAGGTATGCCTAGTATTTGTGGACCTCTCCTCCTTTCCACTTCCCTGCAGGAAACCCTGGTACACATATTTATACATAACAATATGCTTCTGTTTCTTCAGTTTATATGGTTTGTCTAATTGTAAGGCTAGGGCTGCCTAACTCCTGCCTTTATTGTATAAGCACTCATTGGATGAAGCTAATCGTAACATGATTGGTTTTGCAGTTCTTTTGTCACAATCCAAAGAATTGATCCGAGGACATTACAGGATTAAAAGTTTAGGGAACAAAGCTATCAGAATGCATTGCCGAGATACGGCCACCTATCTCTTTGTGACTGGATTTTACGCCACTTCATCCTGTTTTCTGATACTGAATAAGTGAAAGCTTTGACCTATCGTTGGAACATGAGGAAAAGTCATGTAGATCACCCCTAGTTAAAGCTCCTGATTGTAATAAAACAGACTGAAATTAAAGCTAATGCCTCTTTATGACTAATACAAGAAAACAATACCATCAGCATAAAGACAGATTATTTCTTTATAGTTATTATCAGTGCCTGAAATCGCAGTTGGAGGGTTGGTGTCAGACAAAGCATTTAAAGCTCTGATGAGCAGTTTTCCACTGGTTCTGGAGCAGACTGGAATTAATACTGATGTGTATGATCTTCTGAAGCAAACAAGGCAATTAAGTAGAATATGAATTATTTTGATAGTTTTATTACTAACACCTGAAATCGCTGCCGGGGTTTGGTGTCTGATAAAGTGATTCAATTATTTTTACTTTTTCCACAGCAAAGATTCTTGATGACAAATAAATTTCTTTTGTCAAAGAGAGAAGGATGAAATTGTTAAAGAGCACTATTTACATATGTTAAAGCGGAAAATCAGAAGAGCCATAAGAGGTTCACTTTTTCCATGAGGGGGCGCTAAAATAAACACAAACTAAAAGTTCCTGTAGGAGCTGTAATAATAATAATAATAATAATAATAATAATAATAATAATAATAATAATAATAATAATAGTTGATAGGTTTTGTATTGCGCTTTTCTTGATACTCAAAGTCGCTTTACAGAATAATGATAAATAAAATAAGAATAAAAATAAAAATAAAGCAAGCTGCTGAAAATGTCTTGTTTTCCATGTTCCATAGTAAAAATATTGATAAGTGAAGAGAAGGCAGGATGATATTCAAAGAAACACTATTTACACATGTCCAGGTACTTTTTTGTAAACAGTTGACACCAAAACCAACACAACCAAAAGTTACTCACAGGAGCTTTAATATTGATCATGATATTATAATGTTACATCAGTTCTTTGAACAACAGTACAATATGTGCTGATATCAGGGAGTCTGACAGATTCATGTTGATTAGATTAGGTTATAAGGCTCATTAAAGATATGAAACATGATCGTAGAAACCAAAACTGTTCAAATATAATGTAAAAACTTTATTCCAGCTCTGCCAGAATTTAAATCATAAAACAAGATAATACATTTAAGTATTACAAAGAAATTGAATTTATATGAACATCAATTAGCCAGGTCGTTTTATTACTGAATCATTAGTCATTTAATTAATAAAAAAATTACTGATTTCATGTCAATTCATCACTTTATATGAAAAATGTCAAACCAATGAAAATGTCAACCTGCTGATGGCACTCCAGGAACATTCAGTGAGTTATATGAAGGAATATCAGATTCCATATAAAATATTTATGCTTTATTTTTGAGTTTAAAAAAGTAATTTTAGCTCCCCTTATGACTTCAACTGAGAGGCTTCATCCAGCCAGCTCTCTGGGCACACACACAGATTTACACACAGATTGCTGGCTCCCCAAAGAGGGGAAATGTTTAAGGAGCTGATTGTGGTTTCTCCTTTGGAAGTGAACATGTCGAGGCAGGCTCTATATATTTCATTTTTTAAATCTGTCTCTTTCATGAGAGTTGGCAGGGCTTGCAGTTATCCTAAGCAAACCGTGGGGAGGGGGCTGGAGTCATGTGGGATAAACATTTATGAAACACACAGCGGGGAACTCTGTGGTCAAAGTGTATCGTCTTAAAAAGAGACGAGAGGCCCGCCTGGTGAAGCATAACAGAACATTATCCCATGTCTGAGTGGACCTGCCAGCATCAGTATGTCAAAATGTCAATGGATGTGAGATCACAAACCTTCCTTTCTATGCCGACATCTACAATAAATCACCGCCTTTATGAAACTCTGTTTGGTTTTACCCACAAATGAAGTGTTGATTGTCACATGTACAAGAATCATATTTAAGATGTGGTCGATTTCATGCAGACAAATGGTCGGGTCAGCAAGAAGAGTGCATATATTTGAATATGTAATATTTTTAATGCCTGCTGTGGATGCCACTCAAAGACTTTATACAAACGTTTCTATGGGACAGGATCAGCAAAGAAGGAAGACCCTCAAATGGGACAACAATTTTCAGCCAATATTTGAGCTCCTCGTTGCTTAAAATTAGTGCCTTACTTTTTTTTTTTTTGAAACACAAGTCATAAGTCAAGTCTCATATCATCTGTAGTGTCCATTCATAACTTGAGTCACAACTGGGGATATATAAGAGTTTACCAATACAATTCCTGTCCTATGTTGTTCTAAAACAGTCAAAGCTACTCTGTACACATCTTCATCCAAGTAAAATCTCTTTACAGCTTTGACCCAACTCTTAATTGCAGCCTTAAACATCAATTAAAGTTCACTTTGTTACTTGTTCATTCAGAAGTAAATCTAGAAACCCATCATCTATTTCCTCTGCAGTGGTGGCAAATTTTTCTAGGCTACCATAATGTCTGGTGTTAATTCACCCTGCACTCACTTGGTGTCAGAATAATCAGAAAAAGAGTTCACATCACTGCTCCTTCAAGTCAGAATATCAACAGGTAAAGTCACTGAAATGTATGTACCCAACAAACCTTGATGTTGAGTTGATGGCAAGAAACTTTGTCAGTTTTGTTGCACCCATGTGGTGTCGTATTTGGTTGGAACCGTTAGTAACTGAGTGGCATGGATTACTTCCGAGCAATCTATGCTCTGTTCTTGTTGTTTCATGATCAGACTTAAAGCTCTTCAACATAGTTGGAGGAAGTACTTCCAAACTTGGGAATCAGGATAATCTGAGGAGCATGTGAACGCAGCATCAGATAAGAGATAAACAATACTCAAGACGAAATTTCCGTTTTCAAACACACTATACTAAAGGACACTAAAACATTGGAGGACAATCTTCTCAGACCCTGAATGGAAGAAAGAACGCTTCATACACTAAAACTCTTCTGCAGATTCTGCATTCATATGTTGATATCTGTTTGTAATGATGCTTCTGTAGATGATTGCTTAGTGAACACATTCAACCCTAAACCTGCTCATCAAGCACAAATTGTCCCTTAAACAGCACTGGCTTGCAGCATTAACTCTGCAAGTTGGCATGATTGATATTAGTGAAACATTAATCACTGAAATAATAAAGTCAGAGTTTCTCTCTTGGCTCCTGCTGACTCCCTCTCAGGCCCGGTCATGCCAGTCATGTCAGGAAGGATGTTGAGGGCCTGAGGTCTTCACGCTGATGTTTCTCCTTATCTGATCTGAGCTGCAACAACTCGTCAGCTTTGATTCCTTCTTTCATGTTTCACACCATCAGCAGTTTGTCATGTGAGCTGCTACACTATCTGCGCCCACTCACGAGTAGGTCTGACCCCTCTGTCTGTCATAGAGGACTTTGAATGTCTTTGACTTCAGGTGCCACTTCAGGTGTTTCTGTACCCCACGTTTCTTCAGAGAAGGTATCCCAGGATGTCAAGGAGTCAAACCTGACAATAGGCTTTACTTAAAGTGACCACAGGACAATTAAGGTATCAGTGCACTTTAATTGAAGTGCTTGTCAGGTGTTTGAAGTCTAAAGCCCCTTGAACCTTCACCTTCTTGAATTTTTGTGGTTAAACTTCCCTCTCAGGGTTTCTGTCACTGAATGCTTTTTCACTAATAATAATTTTGAAGTGTGGAGCATGACCTAAAAGATTACAGCTACACACCAAATGTGGACTCTAAATCCTCAGGGGCTGCTACCGGGGCACCACAGAGAACCATCTGACAGGCTGCTTCACTACCTGGTACGTCTGCTGCACCAGCATGGACCGCAAGCACTGGAGAGGGTTATGCACATCCAGCAGTTCCTCAGAAAGTCCCTGAGGGTCATTAAGACTCAATCCACCCTCATGACAGCCTGTTCTGCCTGCTGCTCTCAGGTCTGAGGTACAGGACCGCAAAAACACACACAAGCAGACTCAGGAGCAGCTTCTTCCACATGGCCAAGTGCAATACAAACCTCTTTATATTACTGTATCTTTATTCTATTCTTTTATTTTCTTCTATTATTATATTACATTACATTACATTACATTACATTATATTATATTATATTATATTATATTATATCATATCATATCATATCGTATTGTATTGTATTGTATTATATTATATTATATTATATTATATTATATATTATATTATATTATATTATATTATATATTATATTATATTATATTATATTGTATTATATTGTATTATATTATATTATATTATATTATATTATTTTATATTATATTATATTATATTATATTATATTATTTTATTATATTATATTATATTATATTATATTATATTATATTATATCTTCTTCATTCTAATTGCTATAACTCATTTTTTTTTACATTTTTACTGCTGTTTTATTATTATCTTCACTGCTTACTTAAAAATTTGTGTATTTTATTTGACTACATTTTTACTCTAATTTGATTTATTATATTTTATATGCTTTAATAAAAATAGAAATCCTCTCCCTTGACTTTACTCTCATTAGTTGACAGTAAAACTTCTTGAATCTTTATTTCAGATGGAAGATACAAAGGAGTTAAATCTGATTGTCATGCTCTCTCTGTTCACAGGTGGGTCTGAAATGAATTGTTGTTTTTCATGAGAAGCACAGAGCAGTGTGCTTCACTGCAGGTTGTTGACAGTTGGGGTGTTCGCAAATGCACAACACACTCCAAAATAGGGTCATTGTGTTGCAAACTGAGTCCTCAAAGTTCTAGCCTCTGTGGAGGACACTGTTTTTATGTTTTTAGGGTTTTAAATTATATTTACTAGGGTCTTAAAAATTCCTGAATTTGACAGAATTCAGCTTTGGAAGATAGTCCAGCAATTTGTCAATTCATGTTAATAAAATTTGAACAAACCACTTTTTTTCATCCATGTCTGTTTCAATTAGCCAGTCTAAGCTAATCCTGTCGGTTTTATTAATCCACTTTAATATCTCAGTAATTCCTCCTGGAGGCCGACATATTGGGGACCTAGAAGGCGGATAATGCTTGAACCCTTTGTAATTACCTGATGGCTTGTTGATTGGTTAAGTGCTTTTCATTTATCCTCTGTATGTTAGCATGACTCAGCTGTGGGGGGAAAGTGTTGACAGGCCTGTGGTGAGTAGGTTATTATGTCTGTGTGTGTTTTGTATGTAGGATATTGGGTTTGGTGACAGGAAGGCGCGTTCCACATGGCGTCTGACAGAGAGGAGAAGAGAGGCTGGCTGGTGGGCGCTCGCCTGTGAGTCTTTCCCCGCGGTGCCAGGTGCTAACAGGTGAACACAGAGATATTGTTGCTGTTTTGTTGTGATCTGGGAGACACAGAGGGGGGGACCAGAGCAACCTGACACCCTCTGTGGACCCGGTGCGAGCCAGGGGTGAGGGTGAGCTCAGTGACGGCGCTGACAGCAGGAGGGGAACTCAGATGCACTCAGTGATGATAAAGATGATGATGATGATGATGATGATGTTAGAGAGTAACCAACTAACAGAGGCTGGGGATGTCAAGTTATCATAGGCTCTTTATTGTGTGGCCATGATAGCAGATGAAGGCGGGGTTAGTATGAGGGTGATGACAGCAGAGGAGCAGGGGACACCGCAGGAGTAATGGAAGTAAGAGAAACCTGACACACACTCACAAACACACACACACACACACACTGGAAGGTCCAGCTTTTTACATGCAAGGTTTAAGTCTTGAAATATAGAGAAGCTTTCCTATAAACTAAAGAAACAGTCTGTGCCTGATATGTTGTGCTGATGGCATCATTTGCAGCCTGGACTGGTGCAATATGGGATCTGGTTATTGGAGCTGCAATAACAACCCTACTGCAAACCAAAACACACATTCAACTAACTGATAAAACCACAAAGATCATTTTAGGTTGGTACTAGAACAGATTCATGCGTGGGTTTCATGTGGAACCTTTTTTTCCCCCAAGGATCCTCCTCGACTCTGCAGTTGTTGTGCAGCCAATGCTGCGTAGTTCACCTTTTGACACCAGTAAATCGATTTTAAAAATCAAACTTCCCCAAGAAATGAGCACTTGGACATAAACCAAAACAATAAGAACAAACAATAATGACAGAAACCATGTTTGTTTGAAAAAATGTATTGTATGTGTATTATAATTCTAATTAAATAATTATAGTTTGATCCATATTCCCTCTGACATAATGGCTGGGACAGGCTTTATGACCTATATATCAGTCAGTAGGGTGTTTTGGCCTCACTTTTGGGAGCTGCCATGTTGCCCATCTTTTATGCATGTGTGTCTACAGACATGGTTTGTGTTTAAATAAGTTATTCTCTTTTACACAAAATGACTCCTGCTAGCAGGCAGTGTAGTGAGTTTAACTTGTTTAGCTCTCTCTAAAAAAAATCTAGCTTTGTCTTTTTTTTCAGCTCTTGCTCAGTAATCTTAAAATCACCAGCTACATTTACAATAAACAAAAACTCAAAAGATGTCTCCATCACAGCTAGTCTCTCAGTTTACCTCTTGATGAGCTGCATAATGAAGTCAGGCTGAAGCACAATGTGGGGAGGTTCTGAACACACTTTGGTTGGCTGAAAGTGGAGCACTTATTGTTGTCAAACAGACGTTGTTGTTGATTGATTATTTGCAAATAAGGTTTGACACTTTCTGACAATCCAAACTGAAAACACAAAGCAAGTGTCTGCAGCTGCACTTCAACATGCTGGGACAATTTAAACTTAATCAAAATATTCGTCATATAAAGTTTGCTTTCAGCTGCTCTAACATTTTTCATAATATTTAATTCTGTGTCAGAGAAAACAAAAGTGAGCTGACTGCTTGCCCTTCCACTCATAAAGAGAAAGAAGACAAAGTTTAATATTTTAGTAAATAAACACATTTGCTATCATGCTAATAATAATAAACGAGTTAGCTTGCAGCTTGGCACAGAGTGAAAACAAGAAAAGCTACCTTGGCTCTGTCTCATGAAGCTAACAAAACCTTCTCTCATAATGTGTCCTACTTTAAACTTTAACCATTTTGACAACTTAAAATATGTTAGCGAGCTTCAATAGTGTTACAAAGTGGACTTAGTTGCATCTTGTTGGGCTCAGCCTTGCTGTTTCCCTTTTATTTCCAGATGTAGGCTGAAAGGTGTTTTACATTTATTTGTGCCACTAGGCAACAAATAGTGTGATGTTGGTCTGAATTTGAAAGCAAACAAGCGTATTCAAATGTCAAGGTACTTCTTGAAGGCATAACATTTCAAACCCCATCCTTTGGTGTTTATACTCTGTTGTCATGATCATTCAAGCCCAAACCTTGACAAAAAGCCTTACTGTTGAAGGTCTCTTTAGTCCGCTTGTTTGCAAACTTCAGTAAAAGATTGAAAAGATTATTTTACACTAAAGCACTTGTGATTAAAAAAATACATGTGATACGTTTGAAGTTGTATTTATAAAACAAAAACCTCTGTTTGAAGCCGCTGTTTATTATTAACATCATGCTAAATGGGTGACTTCTTTTGAGCAGTAAAGTTTCAAAGAGATTTACCCATGTTTTAGATGCTGACAGTTTGTGACTCACATAGACTTCAAAAGATGTTCTGGACAAGTTAATAATGTCAATAAATTATAGTAATTTGGTTGACCACTGAGGAGCCCAAACTGGAACAAATGGGGGTTATATGCCTTCCTTTGGGGCATTTCTGCACCAAGTTAAAGTGGTGGGAATTGCCCTTTGCATGCATGCAGAATTTCAGGCCAGCAGCAGATTTGAGCCAATAGGATTCTCTATTCACACAAATATCTCTAACTTAAGGCAAATCCTGTTTCTTCAATGACTTATGATTGGAAAAAAAAGTTTAATTAAAACACATTTAGGGCCTGAAGTTGTGTTTGTGTGAGAATGTGAGTGCCGTCCTGTGATCTCAGCACAGTGACAACCTGAACAAATATGCTGGGTTGATTCCTCGGAGATTACAAAAGGTTCCACGTCGTCTCCTGAAGCTCTGAAAGAGATGGGAGGGCACAGCAGAGGCCCCTGAATAAACAACCATTAAATTCTCCCTACGCCTCCATGAGAGGGAGCTTCACACTTGGGGCCGAGCTTTAAATAAACCAAAACACAAAAAAACACAGACACAGAATTAAAAGTAAAATAGTCTGGATGAGGAGGCCCATTTTACCTTGACAACTTAACCTTTCCAGACTGGAGAGAAGAGACGGATTAGCAGACAGGCAGCTAAAGCGAGGAAGATGTGTGGAGGCAGAGAAGAGGGGGATGAAGGAGATGAAGGAGAAGATGAAAGCTTTGTTGTGCTGATGCTTAATGAGCTGGAAAACACAATTGAACTTCTCCGACTGTGGAAATTGCTGTGAGGGCATCGTAAATTAGCGCCAGTGTGGGAGCTAGCCTGCTGACAGAAAAGAGGCCTTTTGTGTGCTGAAGGCTTCTTCACAGGCCTGCAGACACTGAGATCCTCACAGCGGTGTCAGGGCTTGATGTGTCGCACGACAAGCAGTTCTGGGTATTCTTGAACATGGACGAGAGAACTGTTTGGTAGCATTTATATGTACACCAACATGCAAACATTGACGCTTTTGCTCCATGCCTGCATGTTAACTGTTGATTCGTTGTTGCCAAAAAACGTTTCAAACTTCAAATTCCATTTAGTCCACGTAAGTTCAAATCCAAGGCTTATTGACAAGTCTAAGAAGGTTCACACATACAAGGAGCTTACTTGATGATTTTTTATACTGAACAGTCATCAGAAAATAAGGAAACAAAAGCAAGAGCAGTACTACTTTTGGAAAAGTTAAAGCTCCTGTGAGGAGTTTTTAACTGATTACAAAACAGACTAAGGATAATTTTGAAGTCTCTTTATGGCTTAAAAAAGGAAACAAGAACATCAACATAAAGATAAACTATCTCTATATAGTTGTTTTAAATGTCTGACACTGCTGCCAGGGGGTAGGTGTTACTGTGATTAACTGTAAGCAGTTAGAAAACTTTTTTTTTTTACATTTTCATGGCTAAAAATTCAGAGTGAGTTAGCTGATTGAAAGAAAAGAGTTTTTTTTGTTAGAACCTAAAAGGAGTTTGTAGGAGGAGCTTTAAACACAATAATCAATATAAATGTAGAGCTTCTGTGAGGACCTTCTGCTTGTGTTGATTTTGGTGCCCCCTGTGGACAAAAATGGACATTTAATAATTTTTTCTTTGACAAAGAATCTTTTCTTGCTTTTTTCAATAGTCAAATATTATGTAAATACAATGGTGGAATTTTTTTTTCGGACACCCTTAAAATTTTACACAATCTCAAATATTGTCATGAAATATTTGTGGAAAAATCTTTTTTGTGTTTCAAGCACGAGACCGACACAAACAAATACAAATTATATATTTTTTTGTTTATTGTTTACAAGAAAAACTAACAAAGCTAAATTTCAATGTCAGTTCTCAAAATAGTCGGTATCAAAGTCAACAAATAACAGAGAATGTGTTCAAAACTGAACAGAAAATAAATAAACCTGGCTGTGAATGTGCTAAAAGGAATTGCACTTGAAGACCTAAGAGTGATTCTCAATGCAAAATTTGGGGTGTCCAAAAACTTTTTTCCACCACTGTATTTGCTGTTAAAAATGTAAGAAATGGCTGCTTCTTCAGCCTGCTGATCTGACACCTACCCCCTCGCAGTGATTTTAGGCATTACAATTTTTTACAATAGAAATGATCAGTCTTGTTGCTAGTGGTCTTGTTTCCTTTTGTAGGTCATAAAGAGGCATTGCTAGATTTCAGTCTGTTTCATAACGTCCTCACAGCAGCTTTAATAGTTATATGTAAATATGTTTAATATAACTAGTGAATGAGATAGCTGTATTTTTGGACAGAGATGTGCAAAATGATGCTACGGTAGTGTGCAGAGTTAAATGTTTGTAAAACATAAAAACATGCAAAGACCAGATAGTAATAATCCAGCTGATGTGCATTAATAATCTTTCATTGTGCAGTCCAATCACCCTCTGTATCCTGCTACCTGTTGATTAGAACTCCATAGAAAGAGAGGCCGAGCAGAGAACAGAAGTTACTCGTGGATAAGCAAGCAAAACAGAAGACGGGTCTCAGACTTTTCTGATATTTAGTGAACTCCAAAGGGTGACTCTTCATTCTGGCTTCGCAGGCTTGGCACATGCCTTCTGTTACTAAGTGGCTTCATATTGAAAGGCTCTGCGGCTGCTATTCTCTCTCCCACCGGGTGCCAGCCTCTCTGCCCTGGCAGCTGCTGGGCTTCAGAATAGACCCATAGTCTCCCCTCTGCAGGTGAGCTGCACAGCCAAAACAGGGCCCCTCAAAGGCCCTTTCACTGCCTCAATAGGAAACTGACTCGGGGAGAGAGGAATGGGCACACAATGGCCGCCTTCTCTGGACACTGAGAAGATGGAGATGAGCTATTGGGGTGCAGCTTTAGTGTTTCTTATAGCCATGTCGAGGAGAGGTGATGAGAGAAGAGAGGAGAGGATGAGTTTCCTCTGTTAACTTTTTGTAGGCGTGGCTTTTTCCCCCTCAGCGTTTTTTTCTTTCTGAGCTCACTTTAGGGATGTCCTGTCATCCTGCGTCGCCAATGTAATTGCTCTGCCTTTGAAACCTGACGAAACAAAATGTTTTTTCCATGTCCTGGGGTGATGGAGCTCCTATATACTCCTCCTCTCTTTCCTCCCCCTCCCCTTCATTTCTCCACTACCCCAATCTGCTGGATCTCCCTTTCGCTCCGGCAAAAGTCTTCCCATGCAGCCAGGAAAGAATGCACCTCCCTCTGCTCCCTCTCACCTCCTTTTCATAGTTTGCCTTTTTAACTTTTATTAGCAACAGCTTTCACTGACTTTTGAAGACTTGGCAGCGAAGAGATAGAACGAGGGAGGGGATGAGAGATGAAGAGGGGTTTAAAAGTGTTGGAGGAGTGATGAAAGACGGTGATCCTCTCTCTTTATTGGTATTTGCAACTTGTCCACATCTCGTCAAACCAGAACACAAAACAGTCTGACAGCCTGACACTCTACATCACTACCTTCAAATTTTAATTTTGCACTTATTCATTAGTTTTTGTTTCTCTTGTGATATTTTAAAGTAAAAATGTCTTCATAAATCCATACTTGTTTCTTAAGTGTGTGTTTTTTTTAACCATTTGAGAGTTTCATAGTCTGTTCCATAAGTTTCTCTGTGATTAGGTTACTTGACACTCCCAACAAAAATCTTAGTAGATACATTTTTTTTTACTTTTTGCATATTAACACACTGCTTTATTGTTTTACCAACACATCTTTCTAGACCTCAAGGATGCAGTTTGCTGCTTCTCAAGGCTTATATGTTTTCCAGGGTTCTAAAAAAAAAACATGTGTAAACATTTGTTGTGTCCAAAACGCTAGAATTTAAATGCAGGTTGTTCATTTTCCCCTAACGTATAATTAAACATTATCCCTAAGCTTTTTTAGATAAATAAAGTTAAAGGTACAGTGTGTAGAAATGGAAATATTAAGCGATATCTAGCAGTTGATATTACATTGAAACGCTCCCTTGCTCACCCCTCCCATCAGTGAAGCAATGATTGCCTTTGAGGACAAAAAGCTCCTGTGATGCATGATAAATATGATCCTCCATTTGTCACATTTTTACCATCAAAACATCTATCAATACAAATTCTTCCACACACAACAACCACTCTCTTCTTCTTCATCTTTCAGCCTGTATTTTTTAGCGCTGCCACTCACTAAATACAAAAATGCATATGTTACCTTTGTCCCTTCTGTGCTACAATAGAAACATGGTGGTGCAAAATGGCGGTCTCTGTAGAAGGGTTGCTGCTCCTACATAGATATAAGAGGCTCATTCTAAGTTTACAAAGTCAGAATAACTTTTATAGTTTGATTGTTATACACTGACTTGAAGAAACTTACTACTACTGAAGCTGTTCTGCTACATGCCACCAAATATTACACACTGTACCTTTAAATAAAGTTATCATTTTCTGGAGGATGAAGTTTTTCAGTGAAATTTGTTCTAGAAACATCACTTTGTATGACTCAGTAACCACTGAACTGAAGTACAACCCACTCCAAAACGGCTGCATGTGTCTTATAGCTGACTTTGCTGAAATGCAGCTTGGATTGAGCAGATGCAATCCCAGTTATGTAAATACTACTATGTGAAAAGATGGAGGTGAAATGGATTCTTTCCCTGAATAAAACAGGATAAAAGTAAAAGAAAAATCAGTACTTCAGTAAACTACTATCAAACTAAACAATGTTGTAATTTTATTTTTTTCTTCTTATCTTCTCTCAAATACAGAAACTACTTTTGTTTAGTTTTTATTTCACATGAGATTTTAAACACACAGTCGTCTGAGAGATTTTGGCGTCTTTAGCCGTCTAATATGATTATGTCGGGTATGAAGATGCTATCAGTCCCTGTCTCATTTTTCCTCTCCTCCCTCCTTCCTCCTCCTCCTCTAATCAGTTCCACTCTGTTATTGCTGGCCCCGGGCTGTTTACCTCTTTGCTAAACTGCTTTCACAAGCATGAGACCAAACCTCCTCAAATATCTGAGAGACCCTTCAAACCCGGCTCGGGCCTGCAGTGACTGTGTGGCTGACCTTGCGGCGGTTGTTGCCATCATAATGGACTCATAACTCGCTGATCTGGCGTTCCTCACACCCTCTTAAACCAGGAATCGTTTCCCCCTCTGAAGTTACTCCACCTCTTTTAAAAGGTTAACGTGGTGAATGGGGGCTCTCATGGCAGCACAGAGGCCTGAGCGGGCCGTGACCGCAGCCCTGGAGGACATTAAACGCTCTGAAATCTGGGACAGACAGTTCAACATAAGTTAAGACAGACATGCTCATGAATGCATCTCGCTTCATGTACCATTTGCACTGAGGTTTTGAGAAGAAAGAAGCATTTCCTGCAGTCAGGCCAGCTGGGAGTGATTTAGGGACATTAGTAAAATCCCATTCTGGCGAGCGTCTTTCCTCAGGGATAAGTTCGTACGGCTACGTAAACCAAGAATGTAAAAGTCTTTAGTGAGATTCATCTTGTGTTAGTTTGTGTGGAGAGGACACAGTGGGCTTCATTTTTGTGTTTGTTTGATTTGCAGAGAGCGCTGTGACTTCTGAGATTAACCTCTCCTTGTACAACATTCAACTCTCTTTCATTACATGTGAATCCCTTCTGAAATATGTGCAGCACTCAACGAGCCAAGAAGCTACTTAAAGGTGACGTAAAAGAAACTTAGTACAACCTTTAAAGCCTCAGTGAATTTCAATTTGTTATTTTTGCTGATATGAGTTGCAACATTTGCTCCTGGGCTCAACAACGATGCAGTTTCACACGACAGCCTGTGGGGTCGTTAGGACCAGGCCCGACCCACTTATAGTACCAAACATGTTAAAAATGGAGATGTCAGTAACCTAATCACAGTCTTTATAAAACCATGGGCGGAACAACAGCTATACTGAGTGAAGCCAGAACTTTAAAGCTCTCCTTGGTGCAGTATAGGTCTTAAAGCCCGCCTCCTCCATTTTAACAGATGGAACATGGGTCAAACTAGAAAATTAAAATACATTTTTCTCAAACATGCTTCTGTCTACATAGAATAACTGTGTACAGTCCACTACAGCATCTGTTTGTCTTGGACGTCTGCTCTGTTTCTGTTTCTGGACTGTTTAACTGAACACTATCAGTTCATGTTTTATAACAACATTATTCAAACATGTCCCACAGCAGTTATCTTATCACAGAGGACATTTGTATCTGTATCTTTTATACATATTGTGCTGACGGGCTTTGGAGTTGCTAGTGAGAGAGTAAACAAAAGTTTTGTGTTACTTTATATTGGCAAAACACCAACAAGCAATGCGTAACTTGACTTGATTTTTAGTTCTCTCCCTTAATGCAAATTAGTTACAGCAGCTGTTATGTTATCATGAAATGCAATATCAGCTTCGTCATTTTCATGCCTCTCTCCGTTGTCCGTGCTCTGCAGGTTTGTAATCGTGGTTTGAAAAGGCCGGAGCCAGACTTTCCAGCGGGCGCAACGTGGGAACAAAGCAGAGAGTGAGAGGTCAGGTCAGGGAGAAGAGTGGGTGTACGGCCTCTAAAAACTACAGAGACAGACATGTAGGGACAGTTGTCTTCTGACTGTGTGCCAGGGAATGTTTGTGTGGCATTGAAGGATGTGTTATGAACAACATTTCATTATAGTATGAATGCATGAATGAAATGATACAGTAATTACAGCTGATGAATTATGCAGTACATGTAACAGGAATCCTCTAATCTGATTACAGTTTGTCATTTTGATGTTGTGCAGTGAGTGAACAAAAGAAAATCACAAAAACTTTCAAAGTTATAGAGGAGAGGTAAATAGACTTAAGTACTTTGATGTTAAATTAAGTAATAAAATACAAGAGCATGATAAAAAAGACATTTTATGATATGATGGAGATATCTTTTAAACTGTATTTTATTTTGTTATTCACACCTTAATAAGATATATTAATTGGATCAGCGGTAACTCAGTCTGTAGGGATTTGGTTGGGGAACCGCAAGGATGCCAGTTCAGGTCCTGGAGCGGACCAAGTCTGGAAATTTAAGTGGAATCTATAAAGGTGCCAATTCAATTTCTGGGCACTGCAGAGGTGCTCCTGAGGAAGGCTCTGACCACCAGACAGCTCTGGGCTCGTGTCCATGTGCAGCCTCCTCAACCTGACATCTCTCCTTTTATGTGTGTCCTCACGGTCCTGTTTGTGCATGTGTGTGTATTTCAGCCTGTGTGTACCACTTCTTGTTCTTCTTCTTCTAATATACACACTACAATAGAAAATATGTTTATTGTCATGGTACAGGTATATCCAGCAAAGTTGTGTTGAACAGCAAAAGCAGAGTTTAAATAGAACAACATAACATTTTTTAAACAACACTTGAAAACAAGTTGCAAACAGGCATACTCAAAAATGAACATTTTACATCCTGGGTCTTTTAATCTGTCTATTTAGAGATAGTTGAGTCAAATAGGAACAATTTAAACCCTTATGTTCCAGCTATTGCTCCAACATTTGACCCTTTTGAAGCTCTATTACATGATGGAATAGCCCTCTACGACACCATGGGATTTCAAATCTTAGGGTACCTTTTTATTTCTGATGCAGGTTTTATTTTTGTATTATAGTTTCCAGAAGTTTTATTTATAATCATATCCACATTTTTTATCAGCATTTTTATTATTTGAGTTATTTATAATATTGTTTTGTTTCAAAGACACAACAGAACATGATAATAACAAAATAATTACTTACAAATCAGCAACATTTTATTTAACTTCTGCTTCATAGTGTCACTTACATCCACTGAAACAGCTTTTGCTTTAGCTTTCTATCTTTTTAAAAGTAAAATGAGAAAGATAAATACATAAATACATAAATACATAAATAAATAAATAAATGAACAAATAAATAAACAAATTAATAAACAAACAAATAAATAAATAAATAAATAAGTAAATAAATAAATACGCAATGTACATGTACACTCCCATACACATACACACGAACCACCTTTATACACACTTAAGAAGGAAAAATATGAAACATTTCTGAATTAATAATTTCTTTGACCACCTTTATCACCGGTCTTTATCAACCTCTGACTAGCTGCTAATCTAAAAGAAACAATAACAGAAGTCAAAACAAGTCCATCTCGATATGAAGTTTTGTAGTTACTTTTTCCATTGGGTAAACCTTCAGTAACTTCTCTCCACTGATGAAGGGAGGGTGGTTGTGGCTTAGGACCAGGGTAATTATATCATTTGCATCACTACCCAAAAAAGTAATGGGTAACAAATTAGCTTTCTATGTTTTCCATAGCTCCTTCATAGGTTGCACCAATCATGTAATAAAAACTGTTTTGATGGTAAATGAAAATTTAGAATAGTTTGTATTTTCATTTAAATCCTCTCTCAGAATGATTTCAGTTTTGGACAATATGATCTCCAATCTGATTACAGTTCCTCCAGCATAAGTTAGTTATACACTCATACTTCAATAGTAAAATAGTTTTAGAGAACCTCAGCTTTCATTTCTTGTTGAATTCATTCCAAATTGGACTTCTTGTTATGTATTCACATTTTAAAAATCTCTCAGGTGACTACATTTTTTTAGAAACTTCAATTTTTGACTTGAAAATATGAAACAGTGCCTTTCTTTCTACTTGTAAGAATAGGCCAACATCACTAGAGCTAACCCAGTCACAGTAAAATCTACAAACCTCAACAAACACACGCATGAAGATCTGTTTTGTTGTTTATCTAATGAGCGGTGCTGCAGTGCTCTGTCTTTGTCCCTTCTCTCCCATAACTTGGAGATCAGCTTGTTAGTTGATTTCAGTGCTAATTTCTCTCTTAGAATATAACCAACATTTTGTACTCTGGGGAAGTTATGACTAAAGGACAAAGTGGATGATGAATGCCAAGCCTGCACATGAGATTGGCTCTTGTAGCAGTGCTCCAATTAGCTGTGGATAAATGATGAAGACCAAAGATTAAGTAATCATTTTAATTAAAGCAGCTGGGTTTGACATTCTTTGTCACCAGGGAGTCTGTAATTATCATTTGCTGCGTGACAAAGAAACCATGGGTATGTGAAGTATGAAGATGCATAAAAAGGAGCCATAAATCTCATTCACTGAGAAACAAATTACAATCTTTATTAATCCTTGTGTGCTCTCATTTGCTAAGCTTGTTATTGTTCTTCTTAAAGCAGTGTGTTAAATGCTGAGTGTTTTTCAGTAAACCCAGCAAAACCCCATTTTCAACTGAAAGAAAGAAAAGTAAAAGCACAGAAAAGTAAAAGTCAGAGCTGCTGAGATGGGGCACATGTTTCTTTAATAAGGATGAAAGCTCTACTCTCTTGTAACCGGATCTTTCTGTAGCAGGCAGCTTTCCATCAGAAAACAGCAGGATTCTCCCTCTAACCCCAGGAGCATCAGGGCTGATGGGACCGTGACATGCAAACACACACAGACACAAATCAGAGCGTGACAAACACAAAGAGGATTTCTGCGATCCGGTATGGTCAATGTGTTCTGACTATCAGAGGAAGAGGCGGTGTAAAGAACATCTGTAACACCTGTATTCACTGTTCACACCTGTAGTCGTGTCTTCAGTGTTCAGTGTCTCATAGAATGTCCTCCCCACTGAGCGCTTTGAGCTGACCGGTCAGTGATGAATTCTGCGGTGCTGGGGGTCAAAGGTTAGAGGTTAGGGGTACTCCAGCTGGCAGCCAGGGCCGCGATGGACTCCAGTGAAGAGGCATTCAGTGGCCGGAGCTGCAGGGGGACAGGGGGAGACAGAGAAGGGGAGGGGGGCAAAGTTGTTCCTCTTTTTGTCTTGTTTGATGTACTCCACCCTCGAGGCTTTCTTGTCCCTTCACAATTGTCAGATGTTAGAAAAAATGTACAACTTATGCCTTCCAGACACTGGACTAGACTTTAAAATTTAGCAAGACTTTCAAAGACTAAAGGCTGACACCCTCTAACATCTAGAGACTATGTGTCGACAGAGTTTGAAAGATTTTGCAAAGACTGGGGATCTTGCAGGGTCACGAAGTACAAGACTACAACTATATTCACAGCCCTGTTCAGCAGTGGTTAGCTAGCTAGCTGGCTTTAGCACAAGGGGCATCATTGGGACCAGTGCATTAAACCACCCTTTTTTCGTCTCCACTCTATCGAGAGAGGACACATCAAAGAGATATTCCTGCTCTCTCCACAGCTCCACCACTTTCTCCTTCTTTGCCACAATCCTCAAGAACGTCATGTTCTTTTGCTTCAAGCATGTTTGTTTTGCTTGTTTGCAGCTTCCTGTTTGGAGCTGGCGAGAGCGCACCTACTGGATAAAGACAATGTTCACATCATTGAACAATGCATTTGCAAGACTCAAGACTAGAAATAATATTGAATGCAGTGTTTGATTTTATTGTGATGCCAAGACAAGCTAAAGATGGACTTAAAACAGTTAGGATTGAGTTTTATGAACACCTTTTACCGACCAAGATCCTGCGACAGCCTCCAACCATAGCAAAACGCTCATGATTGTATTCTGACTTTGAAATTTCTCTTTGACAATATCTTAACATTGTTTACTACTAAAATACTATGATCAAGATTTTGATCACACCTTCTTGTGTTTAAGTTTTGGACAGTCCTTCTTGTCCACAGGAGGGTGCAAAAATCATTACAATTCAAAAACTCCTCACAGGAGCTTCAAATGAATAGTTGATGATAAATATAAGTAAGTGGTTGAACTAGTTTAATCTCATGTGATAGATTAAAAGGTCAATTATAATCAAGTGTTGTGTTTACAGTTTGCTGCCCCAAGTGACAAATATTTGTGAAATGTTTTAAGTTTTTGGAATAGATTCAGATTCAGATTCAGATTCAGAATACTTTATTAGTTCCCAAAGGACAATTTAGTTTTACAGTCAACCTCTCCATAGTACAGAATATACAGTAAAGGAAATAAGGAAATAAATAACACTCGTGACATCAGCAACTACCACAACCAGTGACCGTACAGCAAAGCGGGATGCTACGTACCTCCCGATTTATTCTGCCTTTTGTGCATCTAGCAGCCTTATGGTAGAAGGAATAAGGACAGGAGGACTGCTGGGTCGCACACGCACTGCAGTGCCCCTAGCCCATAGAATAGAAATATTAACAAACATCAGTGAAGCTAAATTGAAGTCTGCAGTTCCCTGGTTTATCCTGTCGGGGAGCAGAACTCATAATTTATGAGCCACATGCACCAAGTGTTGGCATGATGTGTGTTTCATTTAACTGACTTTTCCAAAACATTAGTTCTCCTCAAGTGGAAAATGTGTTTAATGAGAAGCGTCCAAAACACAGTAAATAGCCATTAAACTTACTCTAACAGCTCCCACATGTTTACTGAGTTTATGAGGGGTGTGATTGAGGGAGGATAAGGGATATAGTTTGCGTGTGAGTGTGTAAAGAGAAAGAGAAAGGGACCACCTTTGCTTTATATTTACTTCTGGAGCTACAATATAGTAAAATATATATTTTGGAGGATACACAGTCAAAGCAGGGTAATAGCTCTGCGTCAGCTCAAATAGCAATAATGGTCGCTTCAGATGATACTTTTCAGATTAGCTGCCCTGGACTAAAAGGTCAACCATATTCCTCTGTGTCTCCTCTCAAACAGACAAAGAGCTTCCCTGTCTTCTGTCGTCCGTTGCATAACAGACAGAGAGGAAAAGTTCCTCTTTCTGTCTGTCTCCTGTGGAGCTGCTTCAGTTCTTGGTCCGCCTCTCTTCGTCTGCTCCAGCTGTCATCAGAGCTATTGTTGCTGAGAACCATTTCAGGCATTATAACCCTGTGGAGCCAGATAGTGAGGTGAGTCCAGGCCCCAGACTGACTGACTCATCACTTCCATTATTTCAGCCTTACACCCCACCTGAATACACATTTTTACTAAGTATTAGCACAAAAATGCTTCAAAATCAGCCCTTGATGTAGTGTCCAATAACTACAAGAGTAAATACGCCAAGCTGACATCATTATTTACCCTACACCCCGATACAGTGACTTATTTCTTCATTACAACAGTAGCCTATACAGCCAGAATGTTAATTCAACTTATATAACCAACTATTGTTTCAAAGCGGCAAAGTAGAACTGATTACAAGTAGAACATTACATGGTGTTGTTAGCAAGATAACCAAGTGTAGCATAGTTAATATCCCCTCAATGGGCTGATGTAGGCTGTACAAGAACAGCAATCTAATCACAGATATGCAGCTGTGAAAAAATAATGATGTGTAGTATTCTAATTTGCACTGGTATTTAAGATGTAATTGTTGACAGGCCAGTGTTTAAGTCTTTGATTCAGAATCAATACAACATTTGAACACCTCAGTTCAGCACTGTAACATGTCAATGTCAAAAACATGTAACTGTGGAGCAGCATGCTCACTAATTCTCTCTGCGGCTGTTTCATAAGTCTGACAGCTCCCCTGTTCACCCAACCATCGTCACAACTTTTCATGTTCGCCTCCGCACTTCCACGGAGGTCCTCCCCCTCAGCCCTGTAATTCACGCGGTTTAACTCCTCAGTGAGATGTCTAATGTGTGTTTAATGGGTGTTGGTGAGGCAACAATTAAGTTAATTGTACATCATTGAGTTAATTTTAGTTATTAAGAAAACCCCAGCTTTCCTAAATGTTGTGAGTGTGGGGGATATGACGGAAGACACTGAGTGAAGACAGAGGGCTGGTTAGCCTCAAATACAGGCCTGCGCTCCGAAACGACCTTTATGAGATTTACTGATAGTAATGACGGTGATGATGAAGGTTTGCTGTTGATGATTGTTTGAGAAACTTTCTTATGAGGCGTACAATAATACATTATCACCTTACAAACAGTGATACAGTTCATGTAGAGGTTTAGCCTGGAGTCTGATGTCTCCAGCTGGTTGTCGCCTGTTAAATATTCTGTTTTCTATTTGTTACCCTGCCAGTAGAGAGGCTTGATAAAGATGCCACTTTCAGTCAAGTAGAAACATGACGGCTGAATTCCTCACAGTGTTTTCAGTAATAAGCAGTTATTGGTTTTGAGGTAGAGCCAGAACACAAGATCCTGCACTTAAAGTCACAGTTTGACAAAAAGGGCTGTCATCAGATTCAGTGACATATTAATATATATGACGACATGTGTGTATATTTGTAAGTGATCATACAAACTCTGCACATACAGCTTAGCCAAAAAATTTAAAGGCTACTGCAAAAGCACATGTTTTCTCTGTTACTATTCTACTTTTCAAAGATTCTTTTTGAGTAAATTGAACATTTTTGTTTTATTCTATCCATAATTTTTCTGACTTTAAAACTTCCATTTAAAATGTTCTTATTTAGGTCTTTAATTTGCAGAAAGTGACAACTGGTTTAGGTGACAAAAAGAGTTGTTTTTGAGACTGATAGTAATGCAAAGAAAAAACAAGTTAATATTCATTTTTAAGCAATCCTTATTTTTTTACTTTTCCTTATTGCAGCCTTTATATACTTTGAGTTGTTTTCTACCAGTCTTCCACATTGCTGTTGTCATTATGCCACTGTTGATGCAAATTCAAGCATTTTGGCTTTGTTTGATTGGTAGCCAGGTTATCAGTAAATCCTTACCTCACTACGTAAAATAAAATTGATCAGAAACTGCAACAGAATTGTGTCCGTGCATGCAAAGATGCTGGTCTTAGGAAAAATGTGGTGGTCTCTTAATTTTTTCCACAGCTGTATGAACTCATGCTCAGAAACCAAGACATAATTTGAGCAAAATGAAGCCAGCTCGTTGGTTTCAAAAATGGAACTTAGTCAAATATTCATTTTGTTGGGCTGCATGGTGGTGCACTGGTTAGCATGGTCACCTCACACCTTGAAGGATCCTCAAGCCTCCCAAAGACACACTCATTAAGTTAGTTGGTCACTCTCATTTGCTTGTGGGTGGGAGAGTGTCTGTGTATATGTGGCCTGTGATAGGCTGTCGACCTGTCACGGGTAAGCCCCGCCTCTCGTCAAATGACAGCTTGGACAGGCTCCAGCCCCCCATGACCCCGAATAGGATAAGCGGTATAGATAATGGATGGAAGGATACATTCATTCTGGTGGTTTTCCTCATAAATTACAGCCGCCTGCAACATTTCAAGCATGTTTTCGACCCCAGATTTATGCTCATAAATCACAACTTAATGCTGCATCTAAATAGTTACAGACAGGCAATTTATTCTTGGCTCACTCCCTGCATTTTGTGCAATAACATTGTGTGACTGTGTGTGTTTCAAAGTTTATTGGCAGCAGTCATTACTTGCTGACAACTCACATGTGTTCTGCTCTTTTTTGTTGCCCTTACATTTTCTAAAGGGCTCGTCATTCACATGAGCACAAACGCACAAATGCACAAACACACTAATGCATCCGCGCACATAACCAAAGGCAGGAAACAGGCAGAAGGGTGCAGTGTGACGGGAAGAGGGGAACATATCTACTCATGTACTTGGCAGATCAAACCAAGCCTCTGATGGAACAATCTGTGCTCACCACACATAAAGATTAAATTATCCTCACATCACCTGCAGTCATTTTGGAGCTGAGGGGGTGTTAGAGGCTCATTAAGGAATCTTCCACTGTCTCTCTCTCCTGCTTGTTTTGCTTCAAGGCTTCATAATTACTTGACTTAAACTTCTTCAACACCAGAGATAATGTTAAATACAAGCTGGGTCATATATCTTCTTGATGAGATGCATATCATATAAATGTGTTTGTGGTTTCAAATGCATGCAAGCAATAAATGTTGATCATTTTTTATGACTGTATTTATTGAGGTTTTGTTTTACTGTACTCTGTAGTATATAAGTACATTAGTATTCGTATTAGTATTACTGTGTACTTACAAGTCTACTGTTTTATACCCAAGAGACAAAAGTAGCCACTAAGTGTAACAGGGGCTCAACATTTTGAGAACAACACTAACTTGCTTCTTGCTTAGAGTTGGATAAAAACATGATACTTCATATCTGTTTGGTTTAATTTGTGCTCAGCTAGCTATGAATAAAATATCTGCTAACCAGTATCTCTTAAACTCAATACGGTTTAACTTGTTTGTTTAATTTTTGCCAAAAACAATGTATGAAAATGCCAAATTTACCAGCAGAGTTTTATACAGACACTTCACATTGAACGCCAAATATCAACTCAACTCCTTCCAACCTGAACACAGGCACTAAACTTCAGTGCAAAGAAATAATTGATCTTGTTGCTGGTAATCTCATTTTACTATGAAGGTCATGTAAAGGCATCAGAGTGAGAGTGGCAGTATTTCACAAGCAGGTAAAAACTCCTTATAGTGCCTTTAAAACTATAAAGCAGTCATATTTTCAGCGCTTCGCATACAAGTTCACACCCTGCGACCATTTGACACCACTCCTGGAACACAGGCTTACAAGTGTTGACCTGAAAAACCATTTCCACTTGTCGTACGACTTCTTTTAAACTGTCCGACACTTCATCACCTTAGTGAAGTGACTGAGATACAGTACAGTCCAATAGAGAACGACTCATTTGCAGTGTAAACCACAGAGAGTTGAGTTTCCTGTACGTCTGTGGAACCATCAGAAGTTCTTGTGGTTAAATCTGTGCTGGAAGCTGCTCGGCCTCTGAGCTTCACATGAAAGATGTTTTTACTGATGTGTTCAGGAGACAGGGGGTGGTTTTGAATGAGGATAGGCACACTTTATCCATCAAACCTCACTCTCAAGGCCCTGGAACAGCAGGGCCATGTTTCTCAGGGTTGTGGTTTCTGGGAGATAGACAGAACATTTCCATAATGGCTCCAATCTACTGGCCTCAACGTCAGTTTAAAAACTGTGTCTGTACCAGGAATTTTCATGTTTTCATGATGAATGCAATTTAATTTAAAGGAATGGATTGACATTGAGGGAAATACACTAATGAGCCTTCTTACTTTGAGTACAATGACAGGACTAATGCAATTCTATACTCTCAGGTAGACTATCAGGTATCCTTTGTCTACAGGTGACTAAATCTGCTAACAAGGGCTTCTTAAGCTCATCAATTGACATGCCATGTCTCACTGTGTAAGCTACATAAAAAACAACCTATTAAGATATATGTAAACATGTTAGTCCGACCGAAATCATATTCAGCCAGATTTCTCAAAGGCAGACTAACATGCCTAGATAATGCAGTTGGGGATCGATTTTCTCATGCATACACCTCAGTTGGTCCCAAACTGGCCTTGGTGTTCATTAGTCCAATTAAATAGTCAATGACTTGACCTTAGGGTGCATGTAATGTAAATGACCCTTCTGGCATGTAAAAATACTGACTGAGCAGAGACCTTAGGGGGTGTAAAATGAAGCTAATGTGTAAGTGTCATTGCCTTGATTGATAGGACAGCCAAGAGAGAGAAATCACATGTGGGAGGAGAGGGGGGATGATATGCACCATAATGTAGTACAGGTTGGGAGTCAAACAAACGATAAATACAAGGACTTTGCCTCTGTCCATGGGGCTCCACTGACTGAGCTAAAACTCCAAGGAAGAAACCTTTAATTGAATTCAAGAACAAGACACAAAGCAGTTTCTTTGTTAAAACGGTTGAATTTCTCTGAAGCTTTTGAGCAGACACCCAACATAAGGAGTGACCATGAGCCTCATTAAAGCCAACATCATGAAAGGTTTTTGTTTCTTGTTGATCAGCTTGATTTTTAGAGATAGTTTCCTCTGATTCAACAATGTTATTCACAATCACATCACATTCATGCTGGCTCAGGAGTGTGGCCTTGAATGAGTTGTTAAATAAAATATCACGCTGGTTGGAGGGGTGTGTGTTTTGGGGCAATACTCAATATCTAGGTATCTATGTACAATATTGTAATTAGAGGAACAAACTGAATCAGACAATCTGCAGTTAATATACAATAGTCAAAGCAGAATCAAGCAGAAGTTGTTGCTTTATCAGATTCCTTTGTATCTTAAAGATCTCTGACTCTTTCTTCCTTCAGGAGAGCATGTTTGGGCAACAGACAGCAGATCAGTGACCTGGTGGGAGCGGGGCTGGTTGAGGGGTAACTCTGGACTCGTACATATGGATCTGATAGAGAGGACAGATAACCGGCAGACGCGGTGGAGCCATCCCTTAAACAGAGCAGGAAGTGTGAGGCGTGTCTGTCTGCTGCCATTCTACTGTACAGAGTGTGTGTACGTGTGCTGAATCCTGTCGTCATGAGACATTGTTGTCCCATGTGTTGACTCAATGACTCCCCTGCTGTTGTTGTATGATCAGAGAAAAAGCCGGAGCTTAGTGGATTCACAGAAGCTTTGATGGACCAACAGAAGCTAAAACACTGAAGGGAAATACAGTCATATTGTTGAAAGGTGTTTATGTTTTTTATATCAGTTAAAATTAGTTATGTTGCTTTTTTTTACTTAACGATGTCCAGCATACACTTGGAGATTCAGTTTTTCAGTTTTGGCTTTATAGAAAGTAGCTTACTCTGTAAACAAAAATAAGGCAGCTGCTGTATTCAAGACGGTGATTGTAACTGTGGGACAGGATATTTCTTATGATCATAAATTAGAGTTGACACTTTGAAAAACTGCTTCTGGTGCTCAGATCACAAGCCGACCATCTGCTTCCAATCTGTTCCCATACATTGAGTGGATGTGGGGAGGCAACATTAAAGTGTTTAGATATGAGAATATTAAGCGATATCTGGAATTCAGATTCTAGATTGAAAGGCTCACTTGCTCACCCTGTAAATAGTTTAGATGTAAGGAGTAGGATAATTTTCTCAAGACATAAAACAAATTTACTTTTTTAAAGGTTTGAGTAAAAATCTCTTTTATGTGAACAATTTAAAGGTTTAAAGGTGATATATCACGCTTTTTTCATCAATATATATTGGTCTAAGAGGTCCCCAAAACATGTCTTTAAAGTTTATGCTCAAAAAAACACTTTGAAATCAGATTTTGGCATGCCTGAAAAGCCCTCTTCTTCAGTCCTCCTCAGAACACTCTGTTTTCCCTCTGACCACGCCCCCTGAGGAAGTGGATGTGCCTCGGCTCTCCAGCATGTTGATCTAATGTTTACATGTTGGCTGAATATACACGGCTGCTCAGAGATCACGTTACTTCAACCCTCTGAATCTGATCCAGAATCTGATCCTGACGGAGAAAGGCAGCGGGACCTTTTCTGAAGGATTGGTCACAGATTCTGTGTTTCTTGTTGTTTTATTTGTCAGTATGTCGACGTGTGTCTTGGTACACAGCTACAGCTACGACATGTAGCTATGTAGCTATGCTAACTAGTGCTAGCACTTATCCATGATAAATAAAAATCATCCACTATATCTTCAAATCTGCAGACGTGGGGAGTAAAACCGACCTTTGTGTTTATTAAGACAGCCTACAACTAGCATGCCTCCCTCCTAAGCTCCTTGTTAGCACACATTTGTGCAGGTAATGAAAAACGGGGGAGGGATTCAGTATTATTTTATACAGTCTATGGGCTGAACAAGCTCCGAGCTCTGACTCCGTGACAGACCGGATATTGTTGTTACGTAACAAAAACACGGAAGTCTGAAACGGCTCGTTTCACACACATTTACAGAAAGGTGTAGAAATCAAAACAGGGGCAGAATGGATTTTTTTCATTCTCGGGGGGTTTGTAGACATGCCAGGGAAACATATTTCAGGTAGAGAACCATTAAAAAGTCAATTTTGCATGATATGTCACCTTTAAGGTTTTTACTGGAGAAGAAGGTGTCAACATTTGAATTAATAAAGACACAGAAGCTCTCAGTCACATTTAGTGGAGTGAAAAGTATTTGATTCTGAGATGTAACGGAGTAGTTTTAAAGATTAAAGCTCCTGTGAGGAACTTTCTGTTGGTGTTGATTTTGGTGCCCCCTGTAGTCAGTGTGATACCTTTTGCATTTTTGCTGAACTTGTCCCATACAGGTAAGTTTTGACCGAAATAAATAAATAAATAAGTTAATTAATCCTGCTTTTCTTTAACAGCAAAATGTAACATTCACTGTCAGTATTTGCTGTGGAAAAATAACTGTAAAGGTGTTACATCAGCGTGCAGTAAATCGATTTGTCTGACACCTCCCCCTCGCAGTGATTACAGAGATAAAAAGTTACAATATATTAGTTGTTGACCTTTTAGTTGATGGTCTTTTTTGCTTCTGTAGGTTATGAAAATGCATCTGTGTTGTTTTTGTTCTTTATCATAACCAGTCAAAACCTCCTCACAGGAGCTTTAATTAAAATATCTGAAATCTGCTTTTCCTAATTTCTTAATTTGTGTTTCTTAGCAGCAGATGGCAAACTGTGTAATGATCGCAATATACGGTCACATATATGTGTCTTTATTTATTTTACTCTGTTTCATAACAAACTAAAAACTCCACACAAGCTTTAAATAATCATACATTTTCATCATATCGCCGTTTAGTGAACTTCAGCACATGTGATAGTTACAACCTCCTTAAGGAGTTTGATGGACTGTAACTACATGATAAAGTTTGACTCATGATTAAATATCTCTAACTCAGCTTTCAGGTCAAAGGTGAGCATAACATCAAGATCATTGACTGCTTACAGGTAAGATATCTCTGATGTAATACAGTGTATTCACACATAAAACCTGAGAACAGAAGCAATTTTATTTGGAATCAGTTGTTGGACTTGGGTGCTGACATGTTTTCAGAGAGACACTGAAGTTGAAGAGAAACACTTTGTTTTGCACAACACAGACCACACAAGGTGTGATGACTTCCTTTCAGCTGACACTTCTGTTTTCAGAGGGGACAAAGATCAAGAAATTATGTTGTAACTGGTTTATTGCTGGGACTTCGGTCCTTGAATTCCACAGAAGGTGGACTGATGAGAAAGATTTGCTGTTGTCATTCGAAAACATTTAGCTGACAGCAGACACCATGCTCAGGTAAGAAACTATACATCTGTCAGCCTTGTTTTGTAGTTAAAGTGTTTACATTGTTTGTTTCTTTGCCTAGACTGAAGTAGCGTGTGTGAGTGTGGACAGTAATCCTGAGTGTTTTCATTTACAGGTTTTCTCTTACAATCGCTGTTACTCTGATTATCAGCGTTACAGCAAAGCCACATAAACCATTGGTATGTACATGTTTCTATATATATAAATGAACACGATGTTGACTCTGATATTTTTAATTTGAGTTTTTATTTGACAACATCATGTCTCTGCTCTTTTCTCAGAATACATTTAAAGATGAAGCATTCCAGGACACCGTTATGTAAGTTGTCATTTCCTTGAACTAAAATAGAAGTGAATATCTTTCTTTTTGTCTGGAGGAAATTCAGACTGAGATTGATGTTGTTTTTATTTATCTTTTTAATTTCAGGTCGATAGGTAAGGACGGAAAAATGTCCTGGGGAGTGGAAGTGGAGCCCCCAGAGGATCTGGATGAAACTCTCTATGACGTGGACCCAAGCATGAAGATCTGGAAGAGCATGATGGGCGGTAGAGAAGACAAACACCACATGAAGGCAGAGGTAGACCTGGACGAGCTGCACCACCCTTCAATAGCTGAACGGATCAGAGCTAAACTCCAAAGCATAGCAGAACACCGTAAAGCAGACTCTCGTGCCGAGTTTGTGGAAGTAGAGGAGGATAAAGACAACGTGGACCACCCTGATTTTGAGGTGGTTCCAGAAGACCCTGAGCAGGACTGGGATGCAGTCTACAACACAGCTCAGGAAAAGCTGTCTGGATATTTGGCTCCACTTGTGGCTAAATACCAAACCGGTGCAGAGGTGCGTCCTTTATACTCTGAACCTGAAGAGGACATGGATGACCTGTACCACAAAGACTTCCTAGAGCCGGCCCTTCACCAAGACGATGCCCAACCTGCTGAAGCTCTGGTTGATCTGCCGTCGCAGAGGAAGCACAGCGAGCCAGAGGAAGACCTGGATGATATTTACCACAAATGATTCTTTAACAACACCTCAATCTTTGTAGATATTAACACGAATCCAGAAAAACAAAGTCATTGCAACAGTTAACAAATGTAATTTAACTTGTCTTGATATTAGAGATACTGAAACACACTCATCAGAGATTCATGCATGTTTTTATTTAAATGTATGTACAAGGTAGATGATTTTTACAAACTTTACAAAGACTGACTGCTTCTCAAAAACATAGATTATTTAGAGCACAAATTACAGTAACAAAAAGAAAACATGTAATTCAAGGATTCAGCTGGAAACTGTTTGAACTTATAAAATGAGATTTCTGCAAAACACTTCCCTTGATTTTCACAGAAAGGAATAAAGCTAATCCATATGGCAACATCAGTACTTTAAAAAGTGTCTCAGTGTCTGTGTATCACTCCAGCAGCTCTGCAGGAATCACCCCCTTCTTCAGTATCAGGTTCCCATACAGCCCTGTTTCCCTGTGTGGACAGAGCAGAGGGAACTTCAGAGAGAGGGAAGTATTTCAGTTACCTGCTGCTTTTTCAAATACATGTTTGAAATAATGATATGCAATGTGTTCATGAACAGAATGATCACCACGTGCATTCAAGACTTTTCAGAAGTTCATGAAGTGATTCAAGTGAAACAAACTGCAGTTCAGTCTGAATGCCAGGCTAATGAAACACAGGTGATCACAGAAATGAGCAACCATTTTCATAATTTCGCAACTCAAGGATGTTTGCTGTTTTTTTTAAGTCAGCCAAAAAAATAAAGTCCTCAGAAATCTTTTATAAAGTGATACTTTTGAAAACATTTTGTAGACCCAGAATATAACATTCAACAATTAAACAAAAGAAGAATTAATACAGACCCTGTCGCCACAACAGCGTAAGCTTTCTTTGCTCGATCGTAGAAAGCAAACCTTTCCACTATCTCAAGAGAAGTCTGTATGAAAACAGAAATACACAATCAGTCAAAATTAAATCAATGCACAGTTATTATTTCACTTATCTAATCTTAACCATGGAGTGGAAGTGTTATTGTACCTGAGACCCAGCCTCACGTAGGAGGTGTGCGTATATGCCCCACAAAGGGACATCTATACCCCTCCGCTTGTCACTGTCCACCAGATCCACGATTGCAGCCTGTGGGAACATATGCATAGATTTAACAATTCAAAATAAAAAATATGAAACAAAGTACCTAATAAAAATGGAAATAATTTGTACCGCATGGGGGACATAGGTGTCCAGGGGCAGCAGTTTCAAAATGGCCTTCAAAAGCTGAGGGATACCCAAACCTGCACATCAAGATCACATGTTGAAACAGTCTGTTATGAAAATCACTTTATAAAGCTCCTGTCATGGTTTTGTGTTTATATACCGTCAGCTCTGATCTCTTTTGGACCACAGGCACAAATAGAGGATGCTGGAAAGTTTGCATCAGCAAGAACTAAAAAAACAAACACAAATAAATGAGAACATGTTACATTATTTTTTTCCCCATAGCTACAGGTTGATGATCCTGTCACACCAGTCCTGCCTTGTCACTGTTTACACAGGGGTACTGTGCATTTAAGTCAGCGTGCAGTGCTAGCCCAGCAAGCACAGCCATCAAAAAGTGCAGCTCTCTGAATGTAATTAAATGTCATACCCAGTTCATCCCCATGACCCATTTTAGCGAGAGCATAGAGTAGTTCTGGTGACAGGATAGAGGGGATTCCCTTCAGGACGACCATAGTCGCAGTTACACAGGGTGGACAGCAGCAGAGAGTATAGAAACGAAGCGAGAGGATTCACTGTAGCCGACTTCCGCCTTCGTTCAGGTTCGTTTAATACGCGCCCATAAAGGTCGCTTCTTCAACGATAAATATACATATATAAGTATAAAAACGTTTGGAGGGAAGAGCTGATTTTAGTTTGATGCCGTCAAAATCTGCTGTCCTCATAAAAAAATCCAAACTTTACTTTGTCAGGCAGGTGATGGGACTATCTTGGACTGGTAACTATCTTGATTTTAAAATTGTTAGTCTTTGAGGACACAAGGCATCCGTCACATGATTAGAGACTCCAATATGATTGGACAACAGGACAATTCCCTGCTATAGCTTCAAATTGTATTATTATATGTGCTTTTTTATTCTATAACATATGAGTGAGACAATGCATTCATCTTTTCAAGATTCAAGACTCAAGATTCAAGAAAGCTTTATTGCCAAGTGAGCTTGCACACAAGGTGGTGAATGAAACACTGGTACTTAACAACAAGACAATAAGGACACAACAAGACAGTAAGGGCAATAAATATATAAACCTAAAAACTAAACTTAAAAATTCTAAATAAAAATACTATATGTAATAATGATAATTCATAGAATTTATATAGTGCTTTTCTTAATACTCAAAGTCGCTTTACATAAGGTGAAAAATAAAAAAATAAAACATATAAATAAAACAAAACAGGGACAGAGGTGGGGCGGGGGGAGAGGTCATGTGTTGTATGCTGTTTGAAACAGGTAGGTCTTGAGGTGGTTTTTAAATGAGAGGAGTGAGTCAGAGTTGCGGATGTGTGAAAGGAAAGAGAGTCCCAGAGAGTGTACACAGAAAGCTATAGAAGTACTTTTAAAGACATGAAATAGATTCAATTAGCCTAAGCCAGAGTGCACATGTAGTAGATTAATATAATAATAAGTTATGTTATAGAATAAATTACAATATTGCACATGGTTATGAGATATTTTGCTCTGGAAATCAAAGCATTGTACTTGTTTTTTTGTACTTGTCTTTCCAGTGGTATGAATAAAATGTGTAAAAAGGTATTTAAACATAATTATAAGATTCAAGATTCAAGAAAGCTTTATTGCCAAGTGAGCTCGCACACAAGGAATTTGATGTGGTGAATTGAACACTGGTACTTAACAAGACAATAAGGACACAACATGACAGTAAGGGCAATAAATATATAAACCTAAAAACTAACCATACAAATTCTAAATAAAAATCAAAATACTATCTGTACAAAGAAAGCTATAGAAGTACTTTTAAAGACATGAAATAAGTTCAATTAGCCTAAGCCAAAGTGCACATGTAGAAGATGAATGTAATAATAAGTTATGTTATAGAATAATATTGCACATGGTTATGAGATATTGCACTGGAAGTCAAAGTATTGCACTTGTTTTTTTGTACTTGTCTTTCCAGTGGTATGAATAAAATATGTAAAAAAGTAAGTAAACATAATCATAATGTTTTATCATTATTAATCATTTTTCTAGATTGGCAGGTAAAAAAAAAAGGTCACATGTATCATACTTTAAAAAGTTGAATTTACCGTAAACTCATATTCACTTATATTGAGGGAGTTTCAAAACATTAAATCTTAGATTTAGAAGTTGGAGGAAGAGGTTAAAGAAAAAGCAAGTGGTTGTTGTTGTGCACAGATTGGGTTAGTAAAACCTTGACTAATGGAGGATCATACTTTTAGCTGCTTGTCCTCCAAGGTCAACATTGGCTCTGGGAATTCCCCAACACGAGGGCTGAGTAAGCAAGTGTTTTCATTTTACACACTTCGCTGATCTCTCTGTATTTTTGTTCCAAAAATCTACAGCTTTATTTTTCTTCTTCATACTTTAATTTGGATTTCTTGAGACAAAGGCACACATGGGCTGATTGCTACTACATGCAAACAAATAATTGAAATGGATTCACAAATCTTCAATACAGTTTATTTATTCTTCATGTACATATCACATGTGTTTATTTCAGATTGTGAGGTCTGCCTTTTTATTAACAGCTTGCAGTCTGTTCTGCAGTTTTATGTTGAACTTTTCCTTCAGAAATGATTCCATCTCATCATCTGTTATGTCTCTCATGTCAAAGATGTCGACACCTTTCTCAGGTTTGTAGGTGACTTCACTGTACGTCCAGCCAATCAGGGCTCTGAATCCTGTCGGGGTTTGCAAAGAGCAGATGGACTTATTGGTCAAGGGTGAAGTGGGGTCTGTCTGGAGATCGTTGTTCATCTTAATGAAATGAGCGATTTCTCGTGGCACCAGGGTGAAGTCGTAGATTGGAGATGTTTCTCTCCTGTTCACCAGACTTGATTTGGCAAAGTCAGGATTGAGAACCTCAGGCTTTCTACCGGTCTTCTCCAGCACCCACATGTCCCCCCTCTCTATGAGGCGAAAGACACCCGCTACCTGAGGTTGGTCTTTCCCAGAGACGAGCTCCAGGGGCTCCCATGTTTGAGAGGAAACCCCATAGCTTACATCTGCTAAATAAGCCTGTCCCTCAATGGTGACCATGTTAATGAGATGAGATTCAGTTGCTGGAAAGTCGTTGATGGTATTGCTGAAAACTCTGGAGCCCAAGGTGATAGTGTCGTAGCCCATTTCTCTCAGCACCCAACCAAACAGCAAGTTGTTCTCCATGCACCAACCCCCACGGCTGCTCCTCACAATCTTTTCAAAGATGACCTCCGGGTCCAAGTAGATCCTCTCTCCACAGTGAATGCTGAGGTTTTCAAATGGAATCTCCATGACGTGCTGTTTGTGGATCAACTTCAGTGTCGCAAGATCTGGCGAATCAAATGAGCCACGGAAGCCAATTCTTTGGAAGTATTCCTCCAAGTTCATTTTCCCTATAAAATACAAGATGTTGCATAAATGTTTGGATCAGTCCACCTGTTACACAGTGCGGTCATCTTGATTGTATTATAAGCTTCACATCAAAATATCACTGAACTCTAGTTTATATGACATTTTGATATCAGTGCTCTCACTGAATATTAATCAGGTGCATTTATAATCAGATTTCCAATACTTTCAAGTTCCTCATCTGTAAAGTTTGAGTCACAAATATTCAAAATAACAGTAAAATGTTTACTTGTACTTTTTTTGGCTGCAGTATCTTGTGGAGCAAAAACCCCAAAGCCTGAGGGCTTCAAAAGAGACACAAAATAGAACCAAACAAAACACATAAGTGATTCTTCCAGTGACAATGACATGCTGACATATAGGACATATCTTCTTAAACAGAGTTTAGAGGAGAAACAACTGAGCAAAGGTGAGAGGGGAGTGGAAAGTAGGCTAGATGATCCCAAATCGCCTGGAGTTAAAGGTTACCGAGACCCTGCCCACAAACTTAGAGAGCTACTGCTGTCACAAGTGTTACAAGTTGCAGTCTGTGTCACTATCCAGCTAGCGCCTGCTGATTCACAGTTTAACTGGTGCTGGATTAACAGCTGTCACAGTGTGCTTTGATAAGGTACACATATCAAAAGGACCATGGGTTTTGTCATTATGCAATATTAAAAAAAAGATCAATAAGAGCTGAAAACTTACTTTGAAGATCCACTTCCATTTGACTTTTCTAGTTTTCTGATCTAACTTCTTAAAATTAAAAGAGTGAATAGAACAGAGGCGTTCAGTACGGTGTCACTGTTTTAACTAGTGCTGGAATAACTGGTTATGGGTCTCCACTCCGGGCAGATGTTCTGGAGGCGCTACTTTTGAGAACTCTTGTTTATTCTATACTTTCCACATATTGTTCAACATCCAATTACGTCTCTCGCTTCCCAATTATAATAATTTATCCTGCCTTCTGACACATTTAAGTAACCAGGACAGAGTTTACTGAGTCACAGAGTAAATGTAAAGCAATGAATACTAGAAAAGAAGAACTAGATGATGTGCAGGTGCATTTTCAAAATCTAAAGTCATTACCGTGTCAGCCAGAATGAGTTTGGAGGTGGGGGCACATCCAGTGGGATGATGTAGGCTCCCATTATACCTGGCATTAAAATACATTTTCAGTAAGCTAGCACTTGACCACATACATTTACACCTGTATTAATATGCATCTTTGGTGTCCATACTGACATCTGATTGCACTCTTTCTGCTCACATCCTCTTCTTCTCCACATGATGTTCATTACTAATAAGTGAACTGTCATCACAAACTGTGATGTTAAATTACATTTATTAACAGAAGCATTCACAATAACCACTTGGAATTAACATTAGAGGCATGCAGTAACAGTTGTTTACAGTTTGCAGTGCATCTCCAGCTATAGGCCTAATAATATTTAATCAACTAACCCACATGTCAGAAGTTCACAGCTTCAGGCATCAACAATTTTCTCATCCTCTCTTTAAAATAATTTTAAGTGAAAGGCTTGATAACAAAGTTTCAGGAGCAGGACCACACCTCAACCACGCCTCCTCCAGCACTCTTATAAATACAAACCTATCCCTCTCCTCCCCTTTCCTTCTCACATTAAGTACCCCCACCCTCCCACCCCTTCTCTTTCTGTTTCTTTCTTTCTTCCTATACGTAGGGTCCGAAATGGGGGTTTATTGTGTCTGTGAGCTACACACGGCAGATCCCCTAATAAGCTTCCCCAAACCAACAACAGCGAGAAGTTCAGAATCACTCAGTCCAATTAGATCAATAAATCATTGTCAAATCGTATCCTGTTGTTGGTGTGGTCCTTGCTCGTGAAATGCATCCAAAATAGACAAACAAGTGTCCTAGATTAGTTCAACTTCAGCAGGAAGGCAGGATCTGGTACATGTTAAGTCCTTGTATACAGTGTTTTCTTCACAATATACTTTAATGAACTAAGAGGCTGATACTTTCAATACACACAGTAATGCCACAGTAGCAAATATTGTGGCACAGTTTAGCAGCATACCTCAAAACTTTATAAACTTCACATGAGAGGAAACTCTCCTAAAGAAACAGAATCAAACTTTTAGCCTCTGAAATACAGACTGTGATTGAGCTATGGATTCATTGTCAAGTCTCAGAGGACCCCAACGACCTGACACCTATAACCCTAAATCATCATCTGACAATAACAAGGAAACAAGTTCTTCCTCCTGTTTGATCAAAAGGATCAACAGGCACAGTACATTTCAGATGTATTCAGGAAAAGATGGTCAAAGGAATATCATGCATCACAGGAATGGCAAAAGTGGAACAAAATAAATTGAAATCTTTCAACAGGAGACATGGTATGAATGGTTGATGCCACTGTCCCACACATTTCCTGGATTATAGGGAATAAAATCCAATCCATAGTTACATAGGTTCATGTTCAGACAAAGACAAATCATATTGACAGATTGGTGAGAAAGATTTTCTTTTGGTATGAATTGATTATATTTATTTAATTTAATTTAGTATTTAAAAAAAGCACAAATGTGTCTATGTTGAATAAGAGTAATTATACATTTGAAAAAATGAATAGCATGTGTTCCTTTTGATTATGGCTCATGTTATGTACATGATGGAACTTCTATGTCTTATGATATGTAATTGTTATGTCTTGTTATGTCTTATCACTGAATGTATGACTTCACTGATGGTTGAATTAATATAGGTCACAAATACTAACCAAAACTGAGTGATGCAGGCCCAGAAGAGAGGAGATGTATTAGTGGGAATAAGAAAATGTGTGTATATCTTGAGCTGGTTATAATTTCCAAACGTGCAATAATGTTTTTAAATGGTATCTGTTGACTTTCAACTAAATATATACAGAATAGGTTTTAGTGCCATTACTCCAACAGACTGCATATTCTGTTAATCCTTGGTCCATGTTGTTTCAGACACCCTTGGGTGGGCATAATTCAAAGCAGACACCAGTGAATGTGTTATTTCGACACAGTCTCTGGTGCCAAGAATGTGAGATAATGAAAATATTTGTCAGATGGAAACCACTCCAGAGGAACTCTCAGCTGGATGGCAGAAAAATGCTGAGGAATCCTTTCCATGACCGCAGATCCTGGTTCTGTAAAAATGGCAGGAGATCTGCACATTAAAAGGCTTTTATAGAAGGTTATAGAAGTCGACGCTGCAGGCTTGTGGGTCTGTTTACTAAATTTACAACCCTGATACAGCTGCAGTTGATAATGAACAAGAAATATGTTGGTACTTTATTGGATGCTTTAATCTGCCAATATTTACTACATGTTTTATAATGGTTCCGCATTTTAGACCTATGATGTTGTTAATGTATCGCTCTTGTAACATACCTGGTGTTAAAAAAGATTGTACATGAAGGAATCAACCAATATTACAAAACAAAAATCGTAGGGAAATATATACGGAACCAGGGGTCATTTAAGATGGAATATGCCAAGTTTGCAAAGGTAATGAATACATGAGGTAGTATTAATTTCACATGTATGATTATTGATTTTACAGGTATAAGAATCCAAACTGGATAAAAAAGTGATAAAATCATGAATGCATTAATCATTGTGATACAGCAATTAACCGTATTATAATTCTGTAGGTGTTGCTAATAAAAAGGGTTAGGATTAGGGTTAGGGTTATGATTAGGGTTAGGGTTAGGGTTAGGATTAGGGTTAGGGTTATGATTATGATTAGGGTTAGGGTTAGGATTAGGGTTAGGGTTATGATTAGGGTTAGGGTTATGATTAGGGTTAGGGTTAGGGTTAGGGTTAGGATTAGGGTTAGGGTTATGATTATGATTAGGGTTAGGATTAGTGTTATGATTAGGGTTAGGATTAGGGTTAGGATTAGGGTTAGGATTAGGATTTAGGGTCGGTTAGGGTTAGGATTAGGGTTAGGGTTAAGGTTAGGGTTAGGATTAGGGTTAGGTTTAGGATTAGGGTTAGGATTAGGGTTCGGTTAGGGTTAGGATTAGGGTTAGGGTTAGGATTAGGGTTAGGATTAGGGTTCGGTTAGGATTAGGGTTAGGATTAGGGTTAGGGTTAGGGTTCGATTAGGGTTAGGGTTAGGATTAGGGTTAGGGTTAGGATTAGGGTTAGGGTTAGGGTTAGGTTTAGGATTAGGGTTCGGTTAGGGTTAGGGTTAGGGTTACGATTAGGATTAGGATTAGGGTAAGGGTTAGGGTTAGGGTTAGGATTAGGGTTAGGGTTAGGGTTAGGATAAGGGTTAGGGTTAGGGTTATGATTAGGGTTAGGGTTAGGGTTAGGGTTAGGATTAGGGTTAGGGTTAGGATTAGGGTTAGGGTTAGGGTTTGGTTAGGGTTAGGGTTAGAATTAGGGTTATGATTAGGGTTAGGGTTAGGATTAGGGTTAGGGTTAGGGTTAGGGTTAGGGTTAGGATTAGGGTTAGGGTTAAGGTTAGAATTAGGGTTAGGGTTAGGGTTAGGATAAGGGTTAGGGTTAGAATTAGGGTTAGGCTTAGGGTTAGGGTTAGGGTTATGATTAGGGTTAGGTTTAGGGTTAGGATTAGGGTTAGGGTTAGGATTAGGATTAAGGTTAGGGTTAGGGTTAGGATTAGGGTTTGGTTAGGGTTAGGATTAGGGTTAGGGTTAGGATTAGGGTTAGGGTTATGATTAGGGTTAGGGTTAAGATTAGGGTTCGGTTAGGGTTAGGGTTAGGATTAGGGTTAGGATTAGGATTAAGGTTAGGGTTAGGGTTAGGATTAGGGTTTGGTTAGGGTTAGGGTTAGGATTAGGGTTAGGGTTAAGATTAGGGTTCGGTTAGGGTTAGGGTTAGGATTAGGGTTATGATTATGATTAGGGTTAGGGTTAGGATTATGATTAGGGTTAGGGTTAGGGTTAGGGTTAGGGTTAGGATTAGGGTTTGGTTAGGGTTAGGGTTAGGGTTAAGATTAGGGTTCGGTTAGGGTTAGGGTTAGGATTATGATCAGGATTAGGGTTAGGGTTAGGATTAGGATTAAGGTTAGGGTTAGGGTTAGGATTAGGGTTAGGGTTAGGGTTAGGATTAGGGTTAGGGTTAGGGTTAGGATCAGGGTTAGGATTAGGGTTAGGGTTATGATTAGGGTTATGATTATGATTAGGGTTAGGGTTAGGATTATGATTAGGGTTAGGGTTAGTGTTATGATTAGGGTTAGTGTTATGATTAGGGTTAGGGTTAGTGTTATGATTAGGGTTAGTGTTAGGATTAGGGTTAGGGTTAGGATTAGGGTTCGGTTAGGGTTAGGGTTAGGGTTAGGGTTAGGGTTAGGATTAGGGTTAGGGTTAGGATTAGGGTTAGGGTTAGGGTTAGGATTAGGGTTGGGATTAGGGTTAGGGTTAGGGTTAGGGTTAGGGTTAGGATTAGGGTTAGGGTTAGGGTTAGGATTAGGGTTAGGATTAGGGTTAGGGTTAGGATTAGGGTTCGGTTAGGGTTAGGGTTAGGGTTAGGGTTAGGATTAGGGTTAGGGTTAGGGTTAGGGTTAGGGTTAGGATTAGGGTTAGGGTTAGGGTAAGGGTTAGGATTAGGGTTCGGTTAGGGTTAGGGTTAGGGTTAGGATTAGGGTTAGGGTTAGGGTTAGGGTTAGGATTAGGGTTCGGTTAGGGTTAGGATTAGGGTTAGGGTTAGGGTTAGGTTTAGGGTTCGGTTAGGATTAGGGTTAGGGTTAAGGTTAGGGTTATGATTAGGGTTAGGGTTAGGGTTAGGATTAGGGTTAGGTTTGGAATTAGGATAGGGTTTAGGGTTAGGGTTAGGGTTAGGATTAGGGTTAGCACCCCTTAAAGGGGTCTAAACCGCCCATGTATTGAACTATACTTATCATTGGCCTTCAAGTATGATTCCAATTGGATTTAAGTACATGTAGCAGCTTTCTTTTGTCATACATAACTGTTTGAGCTATTCAAATTGAGGTTTAGGGTTAGGATTAGGGTTCGGTTAGGATTAGGGTTCGGTTAGGATTAGGGTTAGGGTTAGGGTTATGATTAGGGTTAGGTTTGGAATTAGGATAGGGTTTAGGGTTAGGGTTAGGGTTAGGATTAGGGTTAGCACCCCTTAAAGGGGTCTACACCGCCCATGTATTGAACTATACTTATCATTGGCCTTCAAGTATGATTCCAATTGGATTTAAGTACATGTAGCAGCTTTCTTTTGTCATACATAACTGTTTGAGCTATTCAAATTGATTATTGTTTATTGACAATAGGCAGTGTATAAAACAGATCCACGGTAAAACAGTTGGATGCAGAAGAGTAGCTCATCATTACTGAGTAGCACAGAGGCAGTGTACTTTAGAGATATTTGAGGGACTTCTGGACAGTGATGGGGGGCTGCTGGGCTGGAGAAAAGGCCCTCGCAGGAGCCAGGCCTGTCTGCCGGAGTGAAAGCCCCTTTTCTCCCTCTCTGGACTCATGCTGCTCCCTCTTTATTTCAGCTTTTTTAAATGAGTTTATCACGCTATGAGGGTCTGCGCTGCCAAAATGTAACGTTTTGCCCCCTTTGTGCGTGTGGAGAGCCTCAATTGAGTCTACATTTATTATTTTGACCTTTCGGTAGCCTCAAAGAGGAGCTTCTTTTCGCTCCCTCTCTGCAGACTTTTGTGCTTCCCTGCAGAGAGAGGAGACGAGTTCTCTTCTCTCCTCCTTTCTAAAGTTTTGTTCCAGGGGGCTGACAAGAAAGCAAGCTCCAGGGGGAATATTGAATGAAAATAAAAATCAATTAGGCCATGGCCTTGTGAAGATATGGGGCGCCGCCGTGTGAAGATCAGAGAGTACAAAGGTGCTTGGCGATGATTGGAGCGGCACAAGAAAGCGCACACTAACCAAATTTGTTCTGGTGTTTTCTTTGAAGTCGAAATTATGGTTTTCAGCCAATATGAGCAACATTTCACACAAAGTGAAAACTAGGGCTTTCATTTTGTATATTTAACATACTTTTTTTATGAGACTTAAGAATGCAACAAAGTTATAGTAAGATAATTATAGTTTCCTCTTATAAATCTCCATAAATTTAGGGGCATACCTAATAGAAGCCATCATTGTACGACTATTACAATCGAGCCATTTACTTTTAGCATCATGTGCAAACAGTTGGCTTAAATATTTTTTTTTTTTAAACACCACCTACCTATTCAGGCAGCTACGTGTATTTTAAACTTATTGTCATAAATCTGTCACTTTGCACTCTTCTCATTTGCAAACAATCCAGGTCACATCAATGCAACAGGCTCATTGAATTTTGAGCTCTACATGACAAGTATCTGCACAAATGATTGTGTAACAGCACAAGACTGCCATCTAGTGGGGGCCAGTACAAACTGGTTGATTGTGCAAAGAGATTGGTAGACTGACTCAGTCAGTTGGTCAGAGCTGGGATCTATAGTGAACTAAGTTCTGGGTTTTCATACTTTTACATATCTCCATGTGTGTCCTGTGTCTTGTGCTTATGGTGTTTTTGCACTTCAAACCTCAAGCAGTGTATAAATAAAGACAGCAGACAAATCTTCTCATTTTGTTCATGTCACAGTTACATGACTGAAAACCACTCTGGGGCTTTATTTGTAAAATGTACACAGAAATGAGTTGTCTACAAAAATGCAGGCAAACATTTAAGAGTGAAACTGAAAAGGCAAAGTCAGTAAAAGTCATTGTTAATGATTTCCAACCCACTGACTATAACACAGTTATCAAAAGTTTTCACACACAACCCTCGTCCACTCTGGCACCTTCACTGCATTTCATTTGAAAAACACAGGCTATGCAGGCGGGGCTTCGCTGTGATAAGACACTCTTGTGCACTCACTCAGTGTCAAATCCTATTTTAACAGCTTGTATGTTCCACTACAATCAGGAATCTCAGCATCATTCAACATATTGCAGATAAGGAAATGACCCATTGATTTCAGCGTCGTTGTGTTCTTGGCAGAGCTTTTGATGTGCTTTCTCTACTTGTCCTGGAAACTGGCCTTTCTCTTCTCCACAAATGCTGTCATGCCTTCTTTACGATCGTCCTGCAGGAAAAAAACCCAGACAAATTACAACTGGGCTTTTGAAATTGAGGTAAACAACTCTCAGTCTCTCTCAGACGGGCTTTAAAACTCACCGTAGCAAAGGTGGCGTGGAATAAACGCTTTTCCAAACGGTTACCTTCAGCTAAAGTCAGTTCATAAGCTGCAATCACACAGAGATACAAGTCAGACTTAAGAAAAAGTTGAATTTATATATTTCAAGACATCAAATCTTTTATCATCAGTTCACCTACCAGCATTCACAGCCTCTTTAGCCATAGCAGAGACCAGTTTGGAGTTTGCAGCTATTTTCTCTCCACATTTAACAGCTTCAGACACCAGCTGGTCCACTGGACAAATCTTACTCACCAAACCTGAAAACACAAAAAGACTGAATCAATATAATAGATGCCTGAATTCAGCAGTCACGTTTCCCATTTGGAAAAAAAATCCTCTGGTACTAACATATGTATCATATACAGTATTACATTATCAGCTGTGTGATACTAGTTAGCAGAGGGAGACGCAGAATGTGTTTTCCATGGGAATGTATGCTAACTCCTACTTTAAGTACAAGTTCCTCAGTTTTAGTACCAATACTTTCCACACTGCTGTTACCTGACTGCTTTGCTTCTTGAGCACCAATCTTGTCTCCGGTGAGCACCAGCTCCATAGCCAGAGACTTTCCCACAGCACGTGTCAGCCTCTGGGTGCCGCCCGCTCCTGCAGAGAGACACACATCATCAACAGCAGCTCTAGAAGAAACATTCTCATAACATCTGTGCTGGACAGAATGAAGGTAAAAATTAGTCTTTACCAGGAATGGTTCCCAGCAGGATCTCTGGTTGGCCGAACTGCGCCTTCTCTCCGGCATAGATGATGTCACACATCATTGCCAGCTCACAGCCTCCACCCAGCTGAAACAGCAACACACAGAGAACACAGCATTTGTACTAAAAGTCATCATTCATCACTGGAGTTGATGTACAGATGTATAGAGTTGAAAGTTACCTACCTCCCCTGATTGGAAAAATGATACAAATTAAATAAAAGAGGAAACTCACAGCAAATCCATTGACAGCTGCAATCACAGGCTTCTTCACCGTGGACACTCTGTTCCAGTGAGCAAGGAAGTTTCCACCGTAACACTCCTGGAAGGTTCGATTCTGCATCTCCTTGATGTCTGCTCCGGCTGGAAAACACAAGAAAAGACCGATGATAACCCATGGCAAATATATTATCTTATACTCTCTGCTCTTCACAGGAGATTAAGCATAAAAACACACACGGTTCTCCTACCAGCAAACGCTCTGTCACTGCCGGTGATGACGATCGCTCCGACATCGCTGTCAGCTTCAAAGGCGTCCAGAGCCGTACCCACCTCCCTCATCAGCCCGTCACACAGCGCGTTGAGAGCCTTCGGCCGGTTCAGCTGGATGAAACCCACATTACTCTTCTCACCTCGCTTCTCCACCAAAATATACTCGTACTGACCCCCTGCATGGAGAGGGGAACAAAAAGATGGTGTTTATTATCAAAGGTGGTTACAGAGCTTAGAGTTTAGATTACAAATGCAACGATGAAGCAAATATTCAGCTACAGGATTTGTAAAAAAAACCAACTGTTTTCATGACTGATACATAATTTCACTGATTTGTTTCTGTTTCCAGGAGTTACTTCTTCTTTGTTATTTTTCACAGTAAATAAAAGTGTATGTGTGTCAGACTCTTTGTTTAAAAAGAGGAGCAATAGGACGACCTCATTTTGTACTTCTGATGATCCTTTCTCAGATTTTTATTTAGACATTTTATAGATTTAAGGATTCAACACAAAATAACTAGCTGATTTGTTCATAGTAAAATTAATATTTTTTGATAGATAGTTCACAGATATTTTAAAAGGCATAAAGATGTAAGTAATAAAGAAGAATACTTTCAATGCTTAAGTTAAACAGTGGCTTAAATTTGTTTTGAATGGTTATCATTAATTGCAAGAGCTTAAACAGTGAATTTGATGAATTTGATTAAAGCATGACAGCTCTTTGTTTTAACAGATTATTTCCAATACCACATTGAGTTATTAAATATCTCTTTCATTATAATATGGCCAAAGTATTTTTAATATTTTGGATTTTTTAGACAGTATTTTTATTTTTATTTAGAATTTTTACAGTTAGTTTTTAGATTTCTATATTGATTGTCCTTACAACTTACAACATCCTTGTCTTGTTGTTAAGTACCAGTGTTCCATTCACCATGTCAAATTCCTTGTGTGTGCAACTTGGCAATAAAGATTTCTTGATTCTTGATTCTTGATTCTGATTCTTCGTATTTACGAATGACGAAGCCCAGTAGGGGCAACGTGACCATGAGTTCTTTTTTATTTTATATTTTTATCCCTTTACAGCAGTGAATCCACCTGGACCTGATTATTTGTAAATTTAAAAAAAGGTTTCAAAGCATCTCAGTGGTGGTGAGAGTGCCACTTTTAGTTTGTAAGAATCTGAAGTTCAGTTTTTCAATCAGGTAATGGTCTGACTTGAGAAACTGGGCTATCTCATGCAAGGTGAAGTCCGGGTTAATCATTCAAGAAGAGGCGAAAGATCAACTGTAACAGCTGTGTGTCAAGGCCTTACAGAGACCTTGAAGACCCCTGATATGCCTTATGGAACACGTACAGGCTTCTTGTTTATGCGTGCCTTAATACTTTATGCTTACAATGGTGATGCATGTAGTTGATCTTCAGTGACATCAAGCAAGAAGCTTTGTTACTTTCAGATTTTCACATATAACTGAGTTTTCTTATAAGTTTATAGCAGATATGTTTTGATCATTGACCAGATAGCATGGGATTATAACTCACTACAATAAATAACCACATGTTCAAACAATGCTTTAAACTACACGCCAAATAACAGGGACACAACTTACACTGTAACTTTGGCTAATCACTGATACATAATATAGATTACACTTACATGTTTTACTCAGCCTGTAGAGTGGTAAAGTAAGATTTCAGCAGTGGTGGACAGTAACAAAGTAAATTTACTTGAGTACAGTAGTTAAGTACATTTTTCGAGTATCTGTACTATACTTGAGTATTATTCTTTGGGGAACTTATTACTTTTACTCCACTACATTTCTATCAGTGCTCTAGTTACTCACTACTTTTGCTTTGAAGTCAGCTCATGAATTTCCTTCTCTTTTCTGAAATCTGATCCCTCAGACAGTAAAATGTGTTTGTGTAGTTCTGTTTGTCTCAGTGGTTTAGTCATACCTTTATATCGTGCGTCTCCATGATTGAATGTGGAGCAAAAACAGCAGTTCATTTAGAGGTGGTAATGATGGCTATAATTTTTTGAAGTTTTTGAAATGAAGAATGATACGTGTGGTTTGAAATGTTCTTCCTGTTTCCCACTCTGCTCAATCATACAAAAATTCACTGTCCAACCTGAGAGAGCGTGTTGAGCTATGTAACATTTGTTTCATTCCACATGAACATTTCAAACTAAGGTGTCTGTGCTTGGAGTAACTTAGTTTTAAGAGATTTAAGGTAATATTTTCTAAATAATCATAATGTAACAGAATGTACTCCTATGTATTCATGATTGCCATCATGCTTTGTGAAAATACAAAGTTTTGAGATATTTTAAAAAGTACTTTGAATACTTCAGTATTTATAAACGCAAGTGCTCCAGGACTTTAACTCAAGTACTAATTTGACAGAACAACTTTCACTTGTATTGGAGTTATATTTGATCTGGAGGATCTATACTTTGACTTAAGTAATGAAGCTGTGTACTTTGTCCACCACTGGATTTCAGGATGTTGTCTTTTTGTTGTGTGCTGTATGTCTTGTGTTTTTTCATAGCTCGGGGCCATGTTTCCAATCAGGGCTCGACACTTACTATGTATCCTTTGGCTCATTTCACTTCAGCAAGTCAATACTGAATAATAAATCCCACTCAGCACCTTCAAATTCACAACAAATACTTAAGTTTTGCAGTGAAATCAAATTTCAAGTGGAATCTCGTTTGACACAGTATGTCAACAATCTGTCATGACATTATCTTCCTTTACAGTTTAGAAAATAAACGCTTCACATGCATAAATAAAGCCTCAGAATAAACGAACTGGCTGTCTACCTCTGGTCTTAGTCTACCTCTACCTGCTTCACGTGCGTCGCACAGTCTGTGACGCAGGTGTTTTGACATTGTGGCAGAGCAGCTCGCTCGTGCAGGTACCAAACATGTCACTTGTTTTTAAACACACCTGAGCTGTAGAGGCGGGCGGCAGACAGAACAGCAGGTGCAGATCTGGAGGGTTTCAGGAGTAAAGCTGCGCTTCTGCAGAGAAATGCCATGACAGCGACGACGGTTGACTCAGGCTGATGTCCTGTTGTCAGTGAACTTGCTCCAAAGATTCCCAAGAACGCTGGAAGCTACTTCCTGTTACGTCTTCTTCGTTGGTGTTTTCACGAGAGAGGAATGTTTACCTAACTCGCACTAGCGCCACCGTGTGTTTGGGGAGCACAGTGGAATGAGTGATATGACTACTTTCGGTTAATCAATCAATTATTTTTCTTTAATAAAATCTTCATTTGAAAAGAACAGCGTTTCCAGAGTAAACTATTGTTTTTAAAATCTTTTTTTAACACCAGCATGGATTTTATATACATTTCAAAGACATCCAGAACAACTATCATACTAGTTTAAGCATTTATGTTTCAGCTATCATAAAGCATGAATTATACTTGGATATTTACCTTGCATTCGTTGCTGTAAAATGTAAAGTGTGAAAATGTATTGTTAAGAATATCTTGGATATGTTGTTTAGTATAGCCTACCACAGGGGTGTCGTAGTGGGGGGGAAAGTGGGACTGACTACCTAGGGCCAAAGTGGGGAGGGGGGCCCTTAATGGCCTGAAATAAAGTGTGTTTTCTACTATGCTTTTCTTTTCTTTTGTTATAACTGTAATAAGATAACTAAAATTGTCTGAATAAATAAAAAAACATTCAGAATTCCTTTCTGGAATTTCTTTCCGGCTCCATGAGATGCTCGTCTCATGCCTAAAGTGGGGAATTGTCATATTTTCATAGCATCTAGTGTAGCTGAATCTGATTGAGAGTAAACTGTAGGACTTTTATTTGACTTCATGAGGTTAGATTATACCAAATAATGCCCCCTTGTGGTTATTCAACAAGTTACATGGCTTCAAATAATCTTGTTTAAAGAGGTGGACAGTCTGAAGGTCAATATTGTGCAGTTACATTTGGAGAAATTGTAGAAGAAAAAAAAATATTGATATGTAGCTTAGATTTGAGTCAGTTAACCAGGATAGTTTTAAGCATTTATTTTTGTATAATGCAAATAAACCAGTATTATAGCAGCAATGTTATATTTTGTAGGGTTGGCTGTGGTGATGGGGTCCACTGAGATTTATTTTCAGGGGGTCCAGAATTCCTGGCGAAGCCTCCAGCCTACCATAGGTCTACATAACTTTTATAGGTCTGCATCATTTCTTAGCTTTTTCTTAAAGGATGAAAAATACAGGTTTGTTAACATGGATTTTGACCAAAGAAATTATGGCATGAAGGGTCCATATACATTTTTTAATAACTATTATTTACATTGTTCAATTAATGATCAGAAATGATCATTACAGCGTCATTAAACATAAAAAAAAAACATCTCCAGTAATAAGGACAAAAGGCAGATAGGCTGATCCAAAAATAGATTTAATCACCTTTCATCGACAGTAGTGTGGCTGCTGTGAGAGGCTGCTGATATGCGCCTGAGCGCGCTGCGCGTTCTCGAGATCATCTCTGTGAACGAGCCTGCATCGCCTATGACTGTCCTCTTTTACCTTTTCTCCTAAAATAAGGACAAACACACGGAAATAAGGTAAGCACTTACCATTAGATGTACTGATAACACGAGCGTGGGTGTTTATGCATGCAGAGCATTTTCAAACGATGGTGTGATGTCTGCAAGATTAATAGCATAAAAGCTAATTTATTAAGATATGTCGGGGAACGATGCATGCATTTGTGTTGTAAATGCATTTGTAAAATATTACATTAATGTCATGGGTATAATAATATTTTGTGCATCTCTGCCAAATGGCCGAGCTGCCTGCTACATCTCAATAATGTATCAAATGATGATGGCCTATCATCACTGACAGAAATACCATTTTTTGCCTCTTCTTCATATTAATCCAAAGAGCATACTATTTATTTTTTGTGTACAAAGGCTGACAGTCAAGAACAATTTGCCCAGATGAAAATATTTATTTTTATACTGACCTACTTTGATGGAGAGCGACAATCTGCAATACAGAGATGTGCCTTTATGAAGCTCAAATTGAAAACAGGAACATCACACGGACATCTCACATATGCTGATCAGGATTCTCATCAATGTCGTGAGAGAGCATTATGCTCAGGGGGATTTTATACAGTATTGATCAGCAGCAGAGTAGAGAGCTACAGTGGTTTGGTTGTAGTGGTGTTCCCCCAGACAAAATCAAGTGTTACTGCTTTACAGCTGGATGGATGATTAAAGGTGTACAGCCCTTAAACATGATTCTCCTTTTGTGTCTTCCTGCACAGATGACAGGAATAAACCAGTTGGTTGCAACCTGCTGGACTTGCCTCCTGCTCTCTGCTTTCCTGTGTGAGCCAGTGCTAGCCAAGGGCGGTCGTGGAGGTGCCCGGGGCTCCTCTCGAGGTTCCTCCTCCCGCAGCTCCACAGCTGGGAATTACCGGGGAACAGGCTCATATGGTGGAACTCGCTCTCGCTTCAGGTCGGCAGGGCGGTCGTCCCCAGTGAGGGTGGCGGCAGCAGCAGCAGCAGGGGCAGCAGTGGCGTTAACAGCAGATAAATGGTACGCCTCTGCCTACCGCCGCAGCAACGCTGACAACTCAGAGGAGGAGCTGGATTTCTACAACAGGACCAATTACTTTGATGCATTGATGTCAGGCTACTCTCAAAATGGATCTTCTCTGTCTCAACTGGTTTCTATTATTATTGCAACATTTTCCCCAAAGTATGGACTCCTACTGGACAGTTTACTGTAAAAATTCAGGTTACTCTTTTTAGAAATAATCCCAGATTCAGGCTCAAATCTGTTTATGTGTGGGACTGGCTACTACCTGTTCTGGGAAGAACAATTAGAGGTGCAACATGGCGTGTTAAGAGAAAACAATAACAAATAACATCACTGTACTGTATGTTTTTGCACATATATCATTCATACCAACAGACAAATGTACATTACCAGCACAGTAATCTACGTGACATTTCACCTCTCAAAGAGTGTGTCTTTGTGAAACCTCCTTAACTCCCTGTGTTGGGCTAAACTTGAGTCAGTTTCTTTACCTAAACCCTGATTCCTGTGACTGAGGGAAATGTTTTTAACAGTCAGTTCACCACCTCGGGGTTGCTGCCTTTGTATCTGATGCAACGCTAAGGGTGGGAAGCTCAAATTCTTCCATAATGACGTGCTACAGATTTTAAGAACGTTGTAAATCTGAAAAAACGCTGTCATATTATCACTGCTTCTTGACTGATCAATAACTGACTGAACAAAGTGAAAAAGACAGGTGACATTGAGCCATGGTTCAAGGTTAAAACAGGTATTTGAGAACTCATTACTTAAAGCTGGGGTTGGTAGTCAGATTTAGATACACTTTTTGTTATACTGGTTAAAATGATCTTTATGTCCCAATGGCAATCAATAAATAATGTGTTCTTAAAAAAAGCCGCTATCTAAAGCCGGAGTAAACCTGGGAAAACACCAACCAATCCCTGCCTTTGGGAGCCAAAGTATGAAACCAGTCAAATCCCTTCCTGCCGTTCTGCCCGCCTCCTGCGCGTACATTTCATGTTTGTTTGTATTTTTAACTTCACTATGATAATGCTTTGGTGTTTTCTTACCGCTGAGTGAGACATGAGTTGATGTAGTGTAAAACACAAACAATGTGCTGAGGACTCATGTAACAATGATATCAAGTCAATATTGATGTAATTTTATCAGAAAAAAAGCAATTAATTTCATTCACAATTGCTAGTGAAACAACAGATAGTGAAACTCCACAGTGAAATTAGCCCATATTTCAATTCATAGTTACCCATTCCCTTCTTATTGTATTGCTTATGCTTATGCTAGCTTAGGAAAATTTTTTAACATATTAGAAATAAATAATAAGCCAAAAGGTGACAAAAGTGGGTATAAATTAAAGGTAAAATTTGGCAATATTTGAAGGAAAATCCAAATTTTTACAACTAATTAGGTACCAACATCGTAGCTCTATTGTTGGCTAGGATTCTACTCCTGCTTTGGATCTTTTTTCTTATCATACTGTTAAGTTAACACAATGAAACAGTAAAATAGACCATATAAACACATTATTATTGATATACAGCCATTGGAAGGGAATGTTAGCTAGGCAGTGAGTGCTAAAGTTAGCTGATGTCCAGCAGTAGCTAATGAGTTACTAAATCTGATGGCCCCACAAAATATTGCGCTCTATTGTTTTCCAGTTTCTAATCAATTGGAAAATCTTGAAATGATATAGATATGACATTTAACCTCTGTGTGGTTTTCTAGACCAGCTGGAAAACACCAGGATGTCACTATCAGGAAGATTTTGAGCTTCCCGCCCCGATCAGGAGGACAGAGGATAAAGGTGCAGTGTGAATATGATGAACGTTGGTAAAGTCTACAATCACTTCTGGCTCCCAATTTAAATGTTGTGCCAAACTCAGTTTCATTCATAAAGATATATTTTTATGTGTAAAAAATTGAAAGGGTTTGACCAGGTCACTGCTCAGAGCTGCCTGGATGAATTATTGGACTTGCCAGAGTTCATGAAAACTGCTGAAGTTTAGGGGACCAGCCATTCTAAGATTTTCTATAATTAACAGAGTAAAAGTGCCAAGCTGACACCAGCATTATTCTGTGCCCTGAAATGTCGACTGCCACATAACTCTTTAATTTGATTTTTTGCTTTTAAAAATGAAAACAAGCCACGTTTTTTTTAATGCATTCTTTTTGTTAAATTAGATATGAAGATTTTGCTCAGAGTTTTTAGCTCATTCATGGCAGCAGTCTTTGGTGTGGCCTTGAAAATTATTCCACAATCATCTCAATTTTTTTTGTGCAATCTAAATCCTTATATAACACTTGAAATTTAAATACTTCTGTTCTCAGACCAGTGTACAAACGCCTGATAGCTGGGGGTGACTCTAAAAGATGAACTGCTGCTCTCACTGTTTCTCATGTTTCTTAAAGTTTCCACAGTCTGTCCATTTTGTCCCAGAGATTTTTACCTGCAGCAGACACTCAGGAGCAACAGACTGTTCCACATCTACAAGTGCACTCTGTTATATTCTACAACCCCTATGTATATATGATATAAAGAATTTGTTATCACTGTCTTTATGCTAATAAATATCCTGTTTACACCATGTCTGATGTTTGCTCATGCATTTAAAAAGGAGAGAAAAAAAGTCTAACAGGAATTGAGTTAGAATCTTTTATTTACACAAGATACAGAACACTGCTGAATCTTACATATTTCATTCATAAAAAAATACATTCAACCTCAAAGGAAAGAGACAGCAGAGATTTCCTTTTGTGGTACAAAGAAAATTGTCTCAAGCCGAGAGCAACATCTAACAGTCTCTGGTTATATTTGCTAATGGCTTCGGTCAGTCAAGCATTACTTGACCCAGCTCTCCTTTCCTGAAGGCTCGTATAAAATCGTATGCTGCTGCTGTGTAGTTTGGGATGGTGACGGTTATATTACCTGAGGGAGAAAAGGAACAAACTGAAGTCAGAGTGCACATTTGTTAAAAGCTTGCTGGTTATTAGCACTGGTAAAATCTGTTGATGAGGACCATTTTCAAGAGCAAATATGTTTCAATATAAGTTTTCTGACTTAGATCAGACAAAGCAGCCTGAAGATGACTATTCTAGCTATTTTACATCACTGTATCTGCTGCCATCAAGTCGGATTGGCTGACACAATTTACAGAACACTGCTTTAAAAAAAAACATATACCTCCTCCGTACTGGACAGAATTAACAGCGTGATAAGTTGTATTGTTTCGTCCACAGAGGTCACTGAAATCACATAATCACCACCTAATAGACAGCTCCTTAGAGTTTATTTAACTTGCTCTCTTTCTGTTTTGATAAACGACTTTCATCATCATTTCTGTCAATGATGAGAATAAGAATAAGAAATGTCTGCATTTTTAATGAATATTCAACTTACTTTTCCTTTTTCTGGCTCAAAGAAGTATTTCATATGTTTTTAAGGAAGCTATATCTAAAAACATGCATGGAAACAAGCTGTATTTATAATTCTGATTGCAGATTTGTGGAGTTTAAATATAGGATCTATATTTGTTTAATGGGCATTTCCCCAAACCTCAACACAGTGTTTCTTATTATAAGTGATCAAACCAACATACACTGACATTTCCTGCGCTCTTCTAGCTTTCAGCAAGAGATCAGTTAACTGTTTCCCAAAATATCGATCTACTCCTGTAGGTTTATCAAACTGAAACAATGTGAGTCAGTAACTTTGTATGTAGCAGGATCATTTGTTGTATAAGCACTTTCTTACCCACTCCAGTGATGGCTTTGACCCTTTGAGTCTTCCCAAGTTTTATAGCGATGCGTTTAAGGGTGTGTTGAATGTTATCGCTCGGCTCTTGGAGGTCATATTTCTCCACATACCTGCACAAAAACACACAAATGCAATAAATTCTCATCGAACTGGAAGTATTGAAATGTACCAATCAAAAGAAGTATCATCATTTAGCAAAAAATCCCACCTGAACTTCTCAAGCCTGTTTAGAGAATAAAGAAGATAGTCTGCAATAATATCTTCACCCACCAAATGGTCCAGGATAGTTCCTGGAGATAAATAAAAACCACACGATTTCTCTTTTAGACGTAAATTTGACAGATATTTGACTGATTTCAGTGACTCCTCAATGACAGTAAATGACATATTGGAAAATGTAAACACATTAATCAGGTTGTGCTCACCACATAAAGCCAGCTTCATTCCTGTTTCAACACTCTCAATCTTAGGGGGCAAGACTCCTGGTGTGTCCAGCAGGTGCACTATGGGTCTCTCACACACCTGAGAACAAAGACAGCTACACATTATGTACAAATGTGCAAACATGTTGAATTTATAAACACAAAACCACACTTAAACAGAGGCACACATGTCCTCTACACCCACCTGAATCCTAGTCAAAACTGCTTTAGTTATACCTGGTTCTCCCCCGACACGAGATGCACGGCCTAGGACAGGAGTATAAAAAAACTATTACTATTTATTTTACTGAAACAATGTCAAACAGCTGCACACGTCTTCATGGCTGATACCTTTTTTTAAGTTTGTTCTTCTTAATGAGTTGATAAGAGATGACTTCCCCACATTAGGCACGCCAATCACCATCAGGCAATAATTTGTGTTCTGAAAAATAGAATAACTATTTAATTTCCTTACTGAATCTGTCTGTTGTGCTACAATCAGCAGTTGTTGTTTTTTTCTGATAGTCAAAGTTATCTGTATCATAACAATTATACTTTATAAAACTGAAACATACCTCTTCTCGATTGAATCGTGGTTTGCTCTGGATTATTTCCAAAGCCGTTGGCACCAACTGTGAAAAATAAAACAGAGATGATTTGTTGTTTCTAGCTCACAAGTTTTATTTCAAACTCCTGTAAATGATCAAATGTTCATTATTCACCTTTTGGACGTTGTCATCTCTCTGCTTTAAACAGTCTGTGAAAAGAACATTCCTCACCCCCTGCTTTTCTAGCTTATTCAGGATACTCTGAAGGGTAAATGCACAGATATTATTTCATGTTAGTGGTTTTAAAAAGAGTGCTTATCGCACACAAAACTCTGTCAAAACTTTAGCAAGACTTTTTACCTGCTTCTTTGACAGATCAGTAAGGTCCATCTTGTTGAGAATGAGCAGATGTGGTCTGACATCTAAAGTCTCCTTAAACACAGGGTTTCTTCCAGAGAAGGGGATGTGCTTAAAGTTAAAGAGAAAATCTGGAGTGTTGTAATTTGGTGAAAATATATTAAACCATTACATCAAGAACATCCCTCAGACCAGAACACTCTTGCTCTGTTGGTAGAAAAGGGCCATGGATTCCTCCTGTTGTTTTTAACTTATTTGAGAACAATACTAATCAAAATATTAACAAACATTTCCACAATGGCACATTTGTCAATCATAAGTGTTGGATATGTTCAGTCTTTACAAATATGTTGTATTCAACCATAGTCTATGCTTTTTTGGCCATACCAGTTGGGTAATGAACCACATTTTTGTACACACTTTATGCACTTTTATTTTTTTAAGTGACATAAACTAAAGGGTCTATTTAATTCAAAATGTGAGTATTTCAATTTATGTTTAAAAAGATATGCTTTAAAGTAATTATTATGTGATTTCAAAGGGAAATCATTCATTATTTGAGCTGTTATCCCTTCAATGATACTCTCTCTGTAATATGAAATTTGTAATATTGTTACTAAAACAGCTGGCGTAAAATTGATCAGTTTATATGTAATTATTGAAATAAAAAAACAGTGTATTTTATACCCTAACATTTAAGCAGGGAAAGGATATTCTGGCATCATGGATCTCTATGATACAGTCCACATTCTTCAGGCTGGCTCTCATCTGCTTCAGTCCTGTAACAGTCACATGACATTTATTTTACTACAAGACATTTACCTTTTAATAACATGTATATGACGGCTTCTTTTTTTTTTTTTACCAGATAAAAACGTGAATCTAATCTTATTCATAACTTAAAGCAAAGCTGTCACCTTTAGCCATGTGTCCGGGGAACCAGTGAGCCACCTCCCGTCCTCCAAAGTCGAAAGCGGTCCTGAACTTTGAGACACTCCGGAGGGTCTGGTGCAGTCTCATGACTGCTGTTTATCCTAAAATATGATTTCAAATTACTTTCATTTGGGTAAATATGCGACTTAATTTGACCGGCTAGCTGCAACGGTGTCCTAACATTACTGTGTTGGATATGTCCGTCACTGTTTACATGCCGACTTGAAACAGCAGCCACCACGTAAAGGTTCCGCTTGGAACCGTTTCTCGGTAACGTGAGTTTGTGTGTAGTTAAAACTCATGGCAGGGATTTCTCGCTGGTTGTAAAATAGACTGAGTTTAATATCGATGTTCTTACTGTATAAATAATAGCACCTATAACTATTAGCAAGAAGACTGATTGTAGCTATACTGTTGTAATGCCTGCTACTTTGCCGTGGAGTAGTCTCAAGCAAAGCAGCAGCCAGACATTCTTGTTTTAATAACTGTGCACTGTTTTAACTCAATCCACTGTAGTTTAGTGCTTTGTCAAATTTTTCAATTAAAAAGGTATAAAGACGGTACTTTGGGAGACTTCTGTAATATTTAAAAGGTTCATTCAGTGGTCTTTTTAGTTTCGTATTTTGCCTGAAATCTGTTAGTTCAGACTTATTTTGTCATTATTATTGTGATAACATTCTTCCCACTTTTGCCTTGGGTATTTTCAACAATGCAATTTGTTCATTTTAATATTGTGGTTGTCTTGTGTGGACCCCAGAGATTAGTCACAGCCAATGGGGATACAATTAAATAAACAAATGAGCAGACATTGTGTTACTTTATCCACAGAGCCCGCAAACTTGACACAAAAAGAAGTATTTCGATGGCTGTTCGACATATTTCATTATTTCGATCTCTGACATATTACATACAGGAATGCTCTAAGTGTTTTTCATGAAACATGTTCGATTAGTCTAATGTTAAATGTTCACACAGATGGGACCATCCTCATTCACAGATAGATTCATTAAAAAAAAGGACCACACTCATCCAATAAAAGGCCACATTAGAGAAATCATGAATGAGCAACAAATAACAGTGTAAGTAATCTGTATCATTAATCAAATTAAACACACACAAAAAGATTCACATTAATGTACAATTGCTTACTGATCAAATTCAGGTAGAAACATTTGAATATTACATATGTACATTGCATATTTATTAATAAAATATGGTATTAACACATAACAGCAAAAAAAAGGTACGTTGTAAGCAGTATAGAAATCAGTGTAAGGGGTTGCTGCTAATTTTACATTTTTATTAAGCCGATTTAAAAGAATACTGACATGTACAATTTCAAAATTCATCACTTGATTTTTGTAACATGAAATGTACAAAGTGTCCCTTTTTGTTTTCAATGCAGTGAAATCCTGAGCATGATGTCAGCAGCTTCATGCCTTAATCACTGAGGAACTTTATGAATTTAAACAGCAGCCACCCAAAAACTTGTCACATAAACTCTAAGATCACAGTGTCATATTTTAGCTTCAAATCAGATACAGGATCATTGTTGGAATAAAAACAAAAGGGAAAATGTAAGTTCTACAAGGTGCCCATTAAATCAGTTGAAAACTTTGCGCTGTTCTCTTTTTGAATCATTAAAACAGTTCATTTTAAAGCATCAAAGACCCAAACAATCTGTCCTCTTTTTGGTGTTACATCTTTTTCAGTTTTAGACTCCCTCACAAAGTCTTGCAGTAGAAATGCGTCAGAGTTTATTTGAAGATCAGTATCACTATGCTGTGACAAAAAGGCATTCTGACTGCTCATGAAGTGAGTGCTGTGTGTAGGTTTCTTGTGATTCAAAGAAGAATCGTTCATTAAAGGTTTGATTTGGGCACAGATGGACTGATGGAGGAGTAATGGGAGATTAGCCGATCAGCCTCTCTCCACCCGGTGAGAACAGCTCCGTGGACGGTGGAGTAGAAGTAGGGATGAGTCGCCTCTCCGGCAAACAAAACCTGCAGGGACTGAAACACACCCAGTGGTTAGAACATAGAGTCCTTAGTTTTAGCTCAGTATGTGTGAGTTGGTGTGTGTGCTTGGTGTGTTTTATTATCATGTAGGCACCTGTGTCTGTGATCCTTTTGTAGGCAGAGGCTCCATCATGTTCTCAAGGTCCTGTGCTGAACAGAGCTTTCCTGGAAAACTGTACGATCCACACGTCCAGGGGTCATGAAACCACTGAGAGCGCAGGATTCTCTTTGGGGTGACGGTAGGATTTCCTGAACACACAGTCAGAGCCAACAAAGGTTATTGAATAATCACGCTTTTTAACTCATACTTCTCTGGCAAATGTTTGAGTCACATTTAGACTGACCTGTAAACCTGCGAACCAGCTGTGTGATGCTGTGTGTGACTTCCTGTTCAGACAGCGTCTCCATGTACTCTGACTCATGACCAGCAATCCAGCCACACAGAGCATGGCCATACCTGGAAGTTAAAAACCAACAGGATCGTCATCCAAATGAATGTTTTCCAGCACTTTTTAATTAAATACTATCCTTCTGCGTAATGTGACCCCTGACCTTTCAGTGGGTTTGAGGACAGTAAAGCCAAACAGCTTCTTCACCCAGGATCTCTGTATATCAGGCACCTGGTCCACTATTTCATCCTAAACATGAGAAGAGACAAAGACATGGACTGAATGAAAAGATGGACGACATGGCATGGCAACTTGCCAAAAGTGAAGCCAAAACAAAGCTCCAATTATTGCCTGGCCATCTCCTCCATTTTAACAGATGGGACATGGGTCAAACTACAGAATCTAAATACACAGCTCTGTTGTGGTGTTGGATTAGCACTGTGGAGGAGTATCCGCTAGAGTAAATATGATGACGACTAAAAACAAGAGCCAGTGAACTTTCATCAGCTGTGAGTGTCTGCTTCAAATCAACACGAGAATCTGTTACTCTGTAGACTGTGCTGACCTGAGGGATCGTTTACTTTCTCTTTGCAGGAGTATTCTGGCTTTATTTTTGTACAACTTCAGGGGGCAGAGATTTGTCGTTCAACTTTATATATAGTTCATGGATAAGACATGCAGTTCAAGTGTTTGCATGCTGCATTTTTTTGTAAACTAGTGGCATAAGAAACAGTTTTGGTATACATTTGTAGGAGAATAAAACTTACTAGTTGCTGCTGTGTGGTCATTACTGAATGTTAAATGTGTTTCAAGCTTTTAAAATCAACCTTTCATATATTACCATAAAGTGTGTGACCGTTACTTATTCATATTTATCATCAGCACATAAGGAACCTTGTTACTGAAATGTATTTTCTGTAACAAGGGCTTATCTGTTTCTATGAATACTCAATGAGGCTTTATCTTCATCTAAATCTTGGGTTTTCACACATTATTTTTGAGCCGTATTAGACTCCAGTGTGTCTGCACGCACCTATTCATTGACTTAACATCTCACCTCATCGTCCCACACAAAAACAATGGCCTCGCAGTCTTCATCCCACCACGGTGACTCAAACTCCACAAATATCTTATTGTTTGTGCCAAAACCGAGCCTCTGGATGGAGTGCAGCTTGTGTAGAGGCAGAGGAGGACAGAACAAGGCTGAGTGGTGTTTCTTCAGGTATCCTTATAAAACAAAACAAACAATGGAAGTTAAACTCTGAGCTGGAGAAAGAACATTTGTACTGTTAAACATGAAAAGCAAAGGCCTTGTTCGGAGTGAGTTCAGGAGTTCAAAGTGCTTTATAGAAAACACAACATCAGACTATCATAAAGTTCATGCAGAGTAGGACAGATAACACATTTTATAACCCATGGTGATCCACACAGTCTGGTGATCTCCTGTGACTCCAGCTTAAAATTAAAGCATTAATGAGGAACTTTTTTAATTACTTATCACAATGATTATACGTTCATCTTTCCAGATTGTTGTAGAGTACTTCTTAGAGTGCTTTTTTAGCACAGTAGATTAAATTAGGACATAAAAACACACAAAAAATACACAAACTCAGCCCAACAACAAACAAAGGGTGGGTGGGAGGGAGGTTTGATTACTGCAGGTCTTGGGTTAAGGTAATGTTGTTGTACAGTGTTATGGCCACTGCCATACCTCATCTCCTGTGTTTATTAATCCTGCTTTGGAGTGTTCTGGGGATGTGTGGGTGTGTGTGTCTGAGTGTGAGCTGCTGGCTGGAGGAGCCTTGTTGGGGTGCTTCTGGAGGAGGTAGCCAATCAGAAGAGAGCACCTGCCGGCCCTGCCTTCATGATCGTGACCAGCTCAGCACTGTGTGAACAGCCTTAGTAGAAACCTACTTGCTTGATCTATTTTCTGTGTCGGAGCAGGTTTACATTACTTTCTTCACATTCACTCACCATGGTATGGGAAAGCTGTTCTCTTGTTGTTTGGTTTGGTTAGGTAGAGTGGAGAATCAGGTTTTATGTCTGTTCCTTCCCAAATTCTTACAAAGTTAGATTCATAACCTAAGCACCTAGGGGTCCTTTCAGCTATATTTTGCCTCACTCTTGTTATCAGTATTACATGTTTATGGTCCTCTTTAAAATGTCTCTCTATGAACGTCTGTACATTTTCATAAAACAATGAAAACCTAAGATAAGCCGATTGATCTGTTGTTTTGTAACTTTGTCTTTAATGATTTAAAGTTGTAGCACCACCTCAGTATTTCATGCCCTGTGCTGGAAATGAGCCCACTGTGTTTGTGATGCATCCATCTGATCCTACCTAGAGGTACTGTGACAATAACGTGATCAGCAGCAATCCTCTCCCCATCATCACACTCCACCATCACAGGCTTTTCCCTCTTCTCTGTGTTGTTCCAGTGGACACAGCGCACAGGGCGGTTGTAGGTCACCAGACCACTGGGGAGCTCTGATATCAGGTTTTCAATTAGACCTTCATAGCCCCTACAGGAGAAGGAAAATAATGTCTAAATTAATAAAACACACACTGTTTCCACAATGAGTGTCCCAAAATAGCTGGCATATTTGTTGATAATGTTTTTCATTGGTCAGTTAATCAGAGAATCCCCCCATGATTGAACGGGAATATCTGAAGAGAGCAGTCTAGGGATGGGGAAGAAAACAAACAGGCTACATAAAAAGATGGCGTCAACAGTGATTGCTTTATTAATCTCTTTGATAGAGGATAGAGGCAACATCTCAGAACTACAGGTTTTGGTAACTTTGATTGGTTGTGTACCTTGTCAGAGGAAGGACTTGTGTTAAAATCAACTATTCCAGTTGTGTTGCAATGAAGCTGCTTGAAGCTTTCTTATATTTATATGTGGCACACAATGATAGTACTTTTTATTGTGACTCTGGAAAGACATTTTATTTTTGAGTTCTTAAATGAAGCTAAGAAGATTCATATGTTACCATTCTGTTGTGTTTTTAAAATTAAAAATTGTACACAGGAAAATAACATTTGCTTGGTTCTTTCTGCTTGGGGATTTCTCCTCAAAATAGATCTAAAAAAAAGTGGATCATCTTATGTTCTGGGTTAAGTAAGTTACTGTCAATTTTCTATATAAAGCAGGTGTACCAGTCATGACTGAAGCCAGCAGTCACTTACCGATATGATGCCAGGGGGATAAAAGATAGAGAGACGCAGTGAACAAAGTTGCTCAAAAGTGGGATGAGTTAACCAACAACTGAGGTGGGGTTATGATGCCTCTTTAAAGAAAAGTCATAAATGCTGCAGAGACATTAAACAATGCTCAAACATCTACTGTCTTCATCATTGCTGCCAATTAAATATGTTTCTTTTAATTAATACAAGATTAGATCTTCAAAAATATGTTTCTTGAAAAGGAGGTCTTATAATCAGGGTCATACTGTATTTGAGCCAATGCATCAGTCAGGTAGATATGATAAGGGAGACATAGGGAGTAATTAAACGCTGTGGGCATGCACACATGCGTCATTCTACCCCTGAATGTGTGCCCTTGTGTTTTTGTTGTTATTGTTATTAACGGATGGCTTACTATGTGTGTGCTTTTTAAATACGTATCTTAATAAATCAGTTTTGTATTTGTATGTAACGTAACACGTGATAGCCAAAAACAAGATGCTTGAATAGTTAAACAAAGTAGTCTGCAATGTTTGACATAACAACTACTAGTGGGTAAATCTTTAACTGTGGTTTATATTGAGACAACATAATGTAGGAGGTACAGGTTTTAACAGGTAACTTACAAACAACCTAAACCTTTCTCCCCTTATAGAACAATTAACATGTAAACATTGGAGGTAATGCTTTAACCACAAACATCACTGCAGTATCTCTTAGTTGCTGATCTTTATGTAGGCATCAAGACAAAGTTGGAGTACGCACCTTTGGAATGTGCAGTCCAGTCCAGGTAGAGTCTTGTACAAACCATAGGCCCCCAGACCAACCTCATCCATGCTGTGAGTCCCATTTATACAACATTCCATCTTAAGCATGTTGCTGATCATACACAGTCTCAGAGACCTGGTATTTGCATCCACGTCTTTCCACTCCTCTGCTGCTTGTTTTTGCACCTGCATGAGAAAACAGGACAAACTTTGCAAGATGCAGAAACTGGTGGCCAACAAACACAGCAGGTGTTATTATTTAACTCACTGTCTAATGTCAAATGTACCTCTGAGCGTAAGAAATCTCCCACACTGGCTTTGGGCTCTCCTCCGCTGCTCTCAAATTCTGAACTTTCTTTCAGCAGTTTCTCAAACATCTCCCGAGCAGGATCAAATTCTTCAGGAGTCAGCCTCCGGCCTGCACACGTTAAATAGCCCAGAGTTAAGAAATTAGGATGATGGCCTAAGGTCTTACCATTTTAAATACATGCTGATTTCATACTGGCTTTATACTCTCTGGTTTTATTGTGAAACAGTGTTTGAATTCATGGGAGAGGATTTCTATGGAATAACAACAGTTAGCTTAATTAACTAACTAGTTGTGTTGGTGGAGCCGAATGAACTCTAATGTAATATTATTGACGTTTACTACTAAACAATAATTACCTGAACTGCTAAAGATATTGGGAAGCCAGATGGGACTGCCTCCTAAATCTATTGCCTGATTCTCTGGGGTCAGGGCCTCTGGATCCAGGAGCCCATAATGACGGGCAAGACGAAACACAGGGTTCTCCTCGGATGGTCCATGGATCCAGTTTGCCCCAATCTCAACCACCTTATCACCTGCAAATAAAAACAAAACATGATTGCAAATATATAAAAACTGTCTTTTTCAAATGTTGCCCTTAATTGCACGTTGATTATTGTGGATTATTGTAGTCCAGACTTTCTTGACAGGAGTGGGCACTGACTTATACAGAGGTGGCACTTACAGATGAATAACCTTAGCCTTTCTATTTCCAGGAATAACATCTACTTTAACACTGACATAAGAGCATCATACAGGAGTTCTATTCCTGTGTGTACTTTTTTTAACATCATGAGCTTCATTCTTTAAGAACAACAAATTATGCATGTGTCAAGTAAGTAGACATTTTGGGTATCTACACTTTACTTGAGTAATTATTTTTCAGCTGACTTTTTACTTCTACTCCTTACATTTTAAAAGTAGCCTTGTTACTCTTATTTCATTTCGGCTTGTTTTCATTACGGCTTGTCATCTTTCAAAAAACACATTTATGTACATTTACATTCCAAAATAGGCTTTTGATAACATGCCTGTGAAGTTTGACTTTTTGCACCATTAAAATACTTATAATTATGCAACTAGTCATCATATCCTCCGCTCCCTGAAACACGTTAATGCTCAGTAGAACACATATATGGTTCCTTAATGTATTTGCATTGTACAAAAATGCGTTCATTTTCAATGCTGAAACAGGTGCGACACAAATATTTCAACATTAACATATGAATATAACATTATAGTCATTATGGCCTTTAGAAACATGTTTTTTTGGGAGGTGAGGTAGTGCACTATAGGCCCCTGTGGTGCAGCCTAAGCTTTTGTCCTTAATGGCATTTCCCCTTACATTACTTTTACTTTTATACTTTAAGTAGTTTTGAAACCAGTACTTTTACACTTTTACTTGAGTTAAAAGCTTGAGTTGATACTTCAACTTCTACAGAAGTCTTCTTAAACCCTAGTATCTGTAGTGTGTAGAATGTGAATACTTTTGACACCTCTGAAATTATGACATATGTTCAAAATCCCAGTTTAAAGTAGTCGCAAATAGAAAATACACCACATTAAAATGCAGATAAAGTTACCAGATCACATGGGGGGCCCCTGCCACCCTTTGGACCAGGGGCGGAGCCAGACAGTTTTGACTTGGGTGGCCAAACTGGGGCACTGACTGTTGAAGGGGTGGCCAGGTGTGGAAAACAAACTTACAAGAACTTACCCCAAACCTAAGAGGGTTACTTCCAATAATCACATCTACTTAAACTTCTTTTATAAAATCATTTTAAAAATATTACATTTTTGTAGATGTCTAACGTTGACATTAAAAATGTAGCAGTACAGAGTATCAGCATTTAAATCTGCTGAACTGAACTCTTTAAGGACTCAAAATGAGGATGATTGTCCAAAGTCAAAGCATCAACAAAAATAATTTTCAAATGCAAAGAAACTAGTTTCTCTGCAGCTTGTTGAAACACAACAACACAATAGCTGGTTTCAATATAAGTAATGCCTCTGACATGGCAAATAGAATTTCAGGGTAGCCAATCAGTTTTGGCCACCCCTGGCTCCGCCACTGCTTTGGACACGTCCCTGGTGTGAGGGTTATCATGTATCAGTCACGTGACCTCAAGAAGTGTAGGTCTGATTTCAAGATTGCGCAATGCATATTTATTGGTGAGCTCTGTGAGAATGTATGACCCACTGTCAAACACTAGAGAGCTGTATATGTGCTGCAAACTGTTGTGTAGTGGTGACTTATGAAGATTCTCTCGTTACTCAGTCTCTCACCGAATCTGCCGGTTTTAACTCGTCCTCCACTTCTCCCTGTTGACTCAAGTATCCGCACATGTTTGAACCCCGATGTGGTCAGCCTGTGAGCAGCTGAGATCCCAGATATTCCGGATCCTATTATTACTATTCTAGAGTCCATACTGAAGGCAGGGAGCTTCACAGACGTAGCCATGGTCGGCTACTTCCGCAAAACAACAGTATACCCCACAGATAGTGATGTCCTGCGCGTCTCTTAGGTGAAGGTAGGTAACGACAGGGGGAGATTATTTCCGGTTAAACCTTTCAAAATAAAGGTCGTGTGTTTAGATTATTACTTTTTTCAAAGAGGGCCACATTTCATGTTGTCAGAATACCTCAGGGCCAGTGGCTCCTACTGAGACTTACGAAATCATAAAAGTTATATATGAAATCTCTATTTACTTACAATTATTTTAATGTTGTTCTCAATAAATCAGTATCTAGGAAGTACTCAGTTCTCCACAAGCCACGTAAACATTAGCAAACTTTATCTTCTTCTAGAGGAAAATGTTTTTCATGAGTTGGGCAATGTGGGAAAAATATTGTATCATTATTTTCCTATGGCAGGATCACGATCTGGATTTCATCACACTTCTTTTTCATGTTGTTTTTAAGACTTTTCTGACCAGCAGACAACATTTTTAGAACTAAATCATTATTTTCCTGCATTTTGAACAATTTTTATGCACCAAATTTTGCCTTTTCTGGAAAATTTCATAATTTTGATTTTGTGTCTTCTGAACTTTCAGTGTTCATCAAGAACATTTTCACATCATGATAAAAACATGAATTTGAAAACCTGTCAGCTTTAAGAGTTCTTTTGTTTCTTCTTTATTGCTGTCTTGTAGAATGCTCTGTGTTTTGGCTTTTATACGAGTAGTCCATATGAAGCTTTTTGAGACGTTTCTGGATTTACTTTAGTTCTGTTTGTGCTCTTGAAAGAGACTGCAAATGTACAGATGATTCAGAATGTGAATAATTTCTGTGATATAAGTAATACAATTTAAGATGGAAGCTTGTGGCCATAAATAAATGGACCTTTGGGCCGCGATTGGCCCCCTGGCCATACTTTGGACATGCCTGTTCTAAATAGATAATAACCATAGACTGTAAATAGTAGAGTAGTATCTGAAGTACTTATAAAATAAATCATTTGATGGTCAGGCTTCATTTGTCCAATTTGAGGGGGGGATACAAATTCTGGCAGACCGGAAAAGCAGTCTGAAATACTTTGTTTCCCTCTCATATATTTGGCTAGAAGAGAAGAAACGTGTTCAGAATCGCAGGGGTTATAGAGTAGTATCTGAAGTACTTATAAAATACTTATAAAAACTCTTCAAATCCCTCCTTTTGTCATAGTGATAAACAAAAGATATCTAGGTCATATGAATGCAGACTCTTATGTTGGCATGTTAATGATCTACCTTTGTAGCAGTACATGATGTAAATGCACTGACATGATCTGTGTGTCAGTTATTGCCCAAAGGTAGTTTCCTTGGATGCCCTCCTCAAATATTTCACTGGAAAGTATAATTTTGTGAGAGAAACCTGGTCTTTTATTGCCTGTTTTCTTGTCAACATATTATTTGATATTACTAACCTGGGGCTGGAAGTGGAAATCTGTAATGTGGAGGAGTAAAGCTGACTAGTATTTTTAATGAAAAGGAGCTGGTTATCAACGATCAGGCCATCCGTGGTTGTTTCATCTGCAGATATAATAATCTGGTTATCCTCACATTGAGGAAAGCAGATATGTAAACAAGCTGTAACGTGGTGGCTTAAAACAGCAACCATGTGGTCCAACTCTGCTGACAAGAAAAGAGACTGGTTAGTTATTTCACAATCTCATGGTTTGTGGCCTCTCATTTAAGAAATCTTCAGCCTATAAATCATGTAAAAATAGTTAACTTCACACCTACCTGGTTTAATTCGGTCACTTTCCAGCTGGCACAGTGGTGTGAAAAACTAAGTGATAGTCTGACAGAGTTTTTGTTACGCTTCAAATGTTTTGGACAGAGTGGAAAAAAACAGGAAGAACTGCATCTTTGAGTGGAAGCAGACCTAAGTGGGTCAAGGCTACCATGATAGGCTTGAAATGATTTTTTGAAAAGTGAATAGTCATCAACGAACGACAGAACATTTTCAGATTTCCAAGAATGGGAAAAATAATTTTGTCCCACCGGCATGATTTTATTTTGCCAGTAGCTGGTGCTAACTTCCAACCCTTGTACTGTTATGCAGGTAAGGTATTAGTTTTCACACTTCAAAGCATTTTGAAATCAGCATGAGTGACAGGCAGGAAGTCATTAGACATTTTACCTTCATTGGTTTGAGCAGTATAATTATAAAGCTGGTAGGAATCATTTTGCACAGGTTTGGACTGATGCAAAAGCAAGCATGCAACTACTTTGAATCACAATTACAAAGAAAGCTATGAAGCAAGTCAATTTAAGTGCTAATAATGGCTTTTTACGTGTATATACCTTTGTGAAATTAAATATTTTGACTGCCTTTGTGATCCCTGCATCAAAATTCAGACTGTCAATACCCTTCTTGTTGGCTGAATTTCTGGTGTAATTAACAATCTTACAGCACACAGACCAACACTCTGCAAACATTGAACAAAAATAACTTTGAGCCTTTGTACTTTTGGAAATGTCTTTGTCTTTCTCTTGAGCCCATGCACAGAAGATATGTGTGCATGTATGTGTGCCTTTAAGAGGAAACTTTCATTATTATCATTATTATTATCTGATTAATCAAATAACAATATTCTTCAACAGACTATGAGTCAGTGTTTAAGGTCAAGGCTGATACAACAGAGATTCTGTTTGTTCAACTGTGGGAAAAAAGGAACAGCCCTCTTCTCTCAGGATACCCCCATTGTGTAATGTCGATAGGCACACACATATACACACACACACACTCACAAATAAACACACACGCACACACACACAAAGCTCATGGGAACGGGCTGGCACAGAGGGTCACTCAGTGAAACAATGCTAATCTGCGCTCCAGTCTCTGTGGAAGTACAGGAAATAATAAAAAATGGCTGTTTTCTTTGTGGGAAGAGGGAGCTGGGTGTTATGTTTGGTGTCAGCACAGATCCAACAGTATTCATAGAAGGCCACACTGAAATTGATTTATTACATAAAGAGGTCCAAGTCTTAGAAAACATTGTCAAAAAACAGCCGGTATAAATATCCGTAGTATATGCAGTAAGAATTTCATATGAAATGTGGATATATTAACAGCAGAGATATCAAAGCAGTGATAAACTTCTACATCAACAAACAGATCATACAAACTATTAAAAGGTGTAATTCTAAAAGTAGAAGCACATTGGTGTTTGATATGGTTCTATTGCAGCCTTAACTTTGTCATTTTAACTTCACCTGTACATTCACTACAGTGTTTGGAGATCTTCCAACTCTAATCAACAGTCATTAGTGTTGTTCCCACGCATACACACACTCACACTCACACACTCAAAACAATTATAAACAGGTCACTATCAGGACATGCATGCACACACACTCATACTCTGTCACTGGTGAGAGCTTTGCCTTCCAGCTGATGCTGAATCATAGACTTCAGAGCGCTGAACCTGCAGAGTTGAAAAACACACATATGACTGACTCTGACACACTCCTGCGTTCATACAAAGCCATGAGGTTAATGTTTATAGAAATGATGATAAAAGCACAACTGATATAATTTACAAAGATCAGCATAAAGATCACATAATGAGACAGACATGCCACTGAAGAAGTTTTGTAACTCTGTTTGCTGAGTAGAGAAACTCTTGACTCACTTTTTGGTAAGTTTGTTTATCTCACGCTCTTCTTCCTCTTTCAGTTTTTCCACAAAGCTGTCTAAAACAGGAATCTCAAACTTTATGTACTGGGCAACCTGGAACAAAAAGATTCAAACATATTTAAGAATGAAGGCCAGAGACGTGGATTACATGTATACTCTGCACCCTTAGTCGTAAATACATCCACAAGGCGTTCAGAGTATGTCCAAATAAAATGAAACTATAAAATTGAAAAATAAAATATAGAAGATGACGATGATATTTCTCAAGTAGAGGAAAAACACAGCAATCCTTTCTAAAAGGATCAGTTTACTACAATTACATTTAAAAACAAACAAAAAAACACACTAAAATGAATGTTTGAACTATCAGGACCACTCTTTGTTTTCAGATCCAGCCGTCCTGGTATTTTGATTAAACCACACAACGTACAATGGGCTGAAAACAAAGCACAATTATAAAGTGGTTCCAATTAAAACAGCCTAGAGTAAAATCTTTGGTTAATCCAGAGTAACACTGTTCATTTCCCTGTAAGAAACAATACCTATGACTAGTTCCAATGTAATCTTTTAATACTCTAAGTAACAGAATCAAACTTCTTTCACCTCTATTGTGTCCAGACATAATAGTTTGTCATTTCAAACCCTGGACAAACAAAAACTAACCCATGAAAAGGTACAAATTAAGGTAAAATTAATGATTTGTTTTGCTGTGATTTGGATGATCTAACCCTTTAACTTGTTCCATATCTATGAGGGTGACATAATCACAGACAACCCTGAAAAGTTCACCACCATCAACAACCTGGTTTTATTTTTATCCCTCAGCACAGTCACAACACACGGCCGTTCATTAAAATGTATTGTTCTATCAGTCTGGAAACAGGATACCTTTCCTCTGCTTGCTAAATTTAACCAAACAGTTTGTCACTTTTCCATTGTGTCATTGTGTATCCATGTTGAGGACTGCACACAAATATAAATAGGGTCAGTGATCATGGGCAAATTAAGAGAACAGAGGGAGGTGTGGTGGGAGACCCAGACTCACATCATATGTGACTTCCTCTCCCAGGTCGGCCTCTGTGATTAAGATCTTGGAGATTTTCTCACAGGGTCCGTAGAGCACACGAGCTACCAGCGGGTATACACCATCCTTCAGTCGAGTCCTCTCTACAAGGTCAAAAACAAAGAGGAAGACTGAGTGTGAGTGCGCACACACACAACCACAACAGTGACAAAACCACAACCCACCTTATTCATACAGAGAAGACTAAATGGTGAAAATGTGATGTGATAGAGGAGCCGTATTTTAAGTTAAACAACAATTTTGATCCTAAGCCACAGTTACAAGTATGCTAACAATTTAGCTTGCTGAAAAAACGCCTAATCAGAAAAGCTTACATTCCTAGCTAGCAGCACCATAAGCAAGGAAGTGAGGTTCAAAGGCGTTAAAGGTGCAGTTGGTAGGAATGGGGTGAAAAAGATTATTATTTTCTGCTGGGTTTGGAAAAAAAAGTCATAATACCCATCGATACTTTTCAGTAATTGAAGTAATTTGAGGTTATGGCCAAATCTGTGTTTTTCAATGCCTTTGTATTAAGCAATGTTATATTCCCCTTCGTTCCCGTTATCACAACCTAATCAGAGCTACTGTTCGACCCGCTTTCCTGACTGGTTGAGTGGCGGCCCCTACTAGGTTGTCCTGATTGGCTGGGACGCCGGCTCTACTTTCTCATAGAACAAGTACGGGAAGTAGATGAAATCTGGTGAAGAGGGGTAGTGTTGACATTCGAAATCTCTCTCCAAACTGATGTTTATATCACGACTACCAACAGCAGCTTTAAATACAGTTCTATGTTGCAGGATGTACTACTGAATCAAATCATTATCATTTTACTGCATCTAGATTGATCATTAACCGAAAAGATGACAGATGTTTAGGGGAAAGAAGCCACATATTAAGTTAAAACAACAAACGTTATCACTAGCTTCAGAACAATATTAGCTAATAATGGCATCAAACACTTCCTGGCAAACATTGATTTTTGTCAGTCTTACACAACACAATACAAGCACCTTAAGTATCTTTTCACCAGCCACTGTAGAGGTGGAGCTATGCTATGCTAAAAAATAACTTGAGTAATTATAAGGACTAAGCTCAAAATCCTTGCTACTGTACTGTTAGCTAGGAAATGATACAGGGAATGTAAGCCTTTACTCTCATGTTATTTAACAACATATAACTCTAGTGTTAGCTAAGAGGTTGTTGAATGCCAATGTTTGCTGTTGTCTGATTGTGGATAATTATATAATATTTCTTAACTTAAATTACGGCCCAATGTCCCTCTAGATTTTTTTTTTTAAAGTTATATTTTTGGCTTTTTTGCCTTTATTTGATGGGACAGCTGAAGAGAGAGACAAGAAATGTGTGGAGAGACGGGGGGAAGACATGCAGGAAATGGTCGTGGCCGGGAATCGAACCGGCAACCCCTGCGACAAGGACTGCAGCTTCTGTATGTGGGGCGCTTAGACCGCTAGGCCAGCAGCGCCCCTTCCTCTAGATTTCTATTATCTGTTTTCTTTTTTCGTTCATGATAAATCAGGAAGTAGTTAAATAAATTGAGTAGGAGGAAAATGGCCACCTTGTGAATTTGCACTAAAAGTTCTAACTTACCACCGGACTCGTGCACCATATAAAGGATAAACTCTTCAGGTTTATTTTCCACCTTAAAAACAAAGGTCAAGATTATTCCAAGTCTGAAGCTTCATTGAAATGATACTAGATGAAGATGTGTCTTTACTACTTACCCTAAACTTGTGTAGCAGCAGGTTGAGGACTTGTATGGTCGTCATGGAGCTGTTTACTCGTACGTTAGTGACCGAACCGTAGGCGGGGGTAAAAACAGATGTCTGGAGCAATAAATTAAAACAAATGCAGAACATTACAGAACATACAGATATCAAAAGAACAAAATGTACAGAAAACTTTTCTTTATCAGATCTTGTGATTAGAGATTCCTGGAATGGACCCATAGGACATTTTGAACCCAGAAAACCAAAACACAAAAGGAAGTCCCTCAATCTGCAGCTGGAGGCAGTTCAACAAAAACAAACACACCTGGTGTAACCAGGACAGACTAATGAAGGAAATCTGAGGCAGAAACACCCGAACAGGAAACCTCTGCCTCTCTGCACCTGGACATTAGTCAATAACGGGATACACTCATTAGTGTGTGCTTGTACATCTGCTCATTGTACCTTGTGGTTGTAAAAGTGTCCGTTGATTGAGAACCTGTGTGAGCGCAGGCGGTGCAGGTCTCTGGCAGTGTGTGTGTTTGACCTCCTCTGGACACGCATGAAGGAAGCATCACTTCTGGTCCTCAGCAGCTGAGGAGAATCCTCTTCCTCTTGTCCGACCACGTCACCACCTCAGGGACACACGACAACAAAAACACACCTCTCTTACCATTTACAGATGGTGTCTAGTTGTAATACTGCGACGACCCCTCCCCACTCTTCCTGTCTGTCACGTTTGTTTTGAACTCTCAGCCATATGTTTCTTATGCTGCAGGTATCTGGGGATGATATGTGGGTGGAGCTGGGAGGGGTAGTCTGTTTTACCTGACCAGCTGGGTGGGGTCTGCACCGCTCTGAGCAGTCTCTCTCTCAGCTAGGTCATACACTCATATGTGACACTACACTTATAAGATAAGATAAGATAAGATAAGATAAGATAAGATAAGATACTCCTTTATCAACCCACAATGCGGAAATTCACGATGATTAATGATGATGATGATGATCATTCACATGATTCTATACTCTTATGGATATATTACCAATATTTTGACGTATATTTGATGTTATTCTAATACTTTTAAAGGCTCAGTCTACTATAATTTGTAATAATTTGCTTAATGTGTTGTTGTTGTTGTTAATAAGAATGAATACAAACCTCTGTTATACATACTTAAATCCTGCTTTTGGTTCTTATGTTGCTGGGTCAGTGTGTAATTGGGTTTTCCTTGTTGTTGGGTTATTCAGCTGTTTGGTCCTTAAGCTGTTGTGGTTATTTTCTGTTTGGGATTTCTGTGTTGGGCTCTTTTATGTGTTGTGTTCATTCTTTGTTCTTATATATATATTTTTGCTCGTGTGTCAAAGCACTTTGTGAACCAATTTTTATAAAGGTGATATACAGATAAAATTATGAATATTATTAATTATCGTTCAACATTATGAGAAATTTTATATCTGTAAGAAAACATTAAAAAAAATACACTAAAAATCTGTCACTATTTAAACTGAGATGACCATCAGCAGCAAAAATATTTAATTTAAAAAATACAGGACAGTCTTTTAAAAAATATTTTTAATCTCTCCTGGTAAATTACATTTTAAAATCAAAATATGTTGAATACTGACTTCATGGTTCAGAGTTCAAAGAACATGTCAATCAAGATTCTTCTACAGCAGCTGTGTTTTTACACTACATGCTAATCTGAGGCCTGTCACTATTTTCCAGTTTAAGTAACTTTATTTTACTTTTGAAACAGAATCAATAGAGCATTTTTTACTCAAATTGAGATATGAAGTGAGACCATTTAATTAAATTAGATTAAAACCGTGATGGCTCAGCATTTCAATTAAAAGTGTTAAATCCTCTTAGACAGCATTAAGTTCCACACGTGACTAAAGTTTACAGTGAAAGCCACATCCATGTTCTTGGTTAGAAGTGGGAGAATATAAAATGTCCACAATACAACGCTCATATTTCTTCAGCTGTTTATCTGTGGTGAAGGAAAATCCCAGCGACGAGTCAGCATTTATGAAAACAGCTAAAAATGGCGATTGTTTTTCTAACCCTGGTTATTTATAGGGTCGGTGATCTGATCCAGAAGGAGCCTCTGGTAATCTCCAAGCCACACGTGAGGAAACCTTTCCACTGGAAATGCTGAGTGATGCACCTTTGGAGTGTTAATCTGTTTCAGCTTGTGTATCAATAATCCGGATTAATCCAGCAGGTGTGTGTTTGTATTAGAGGATGACTCCACGTGTAGGCTACTTACCGGCTGATCCAGATTCTGTGCTGACAGAGTTATTGTTCGACTCTTCTGATAACTGCTTTGTCACAGAGGACCTATCGTTCCTGGAGAAACAGAGAGGGAGGATATGTGTTATGTTAACACCACATATTATACACAAGTATTTATTTCCTTAATAAAGGAATAACCAAGTCCAGCCTATGACAGAAAAAAGGCTCATTTTCATTCAGGCTTAAACTAATGATTATTATAATAAAGATTAGTCTGTGATCCGCATTAGTTTCTTGAATAAAACATCAATTGTTCTGACAATGAATGTCAGCAAAAAGGAAAAGGTTATGTATTTAACTTGCTTTTTTCCCAAACATGGAGCCTAAAATCTAGCTGTTGGACCAAGCGAAATATCAAGCCCATCTGTGCATGTGATCCTTCTTGTGTTCAGACCGTTGACTGTGCACAGAAAAGACAACGTGCCTTCATTTCCTCCCATTGTTAGATAAGAAGCCCTGATATCCCCTCCACAGGTGCTGACATTGCTGTGTTGCAGCCAAGGCATGTGCAGAAGTTATCTGGCTAGTAGCGTTACTCGTGTGACATCAGTCCTGCGAGGCTACAAGCCAACCAAAACACACATTTAACTTTTGAATTTGAAGTAGACACTTGTGGCTTTGGAAAGTTCTTTGACTCTTGTGGTAGAGTTACAGTTTTTCTGACCTTTCTTCCTCTACTCTGCTAATACTGTTCAGGGCGCTGTAGAGCTGATGTCACATTCGCTCTTTTTAAAATGAAATATCAAATTAAAACTAAACTTTTCAGAAGAATGAGTACTTCAACATAAATCAGCATAACAACAACTACGTATAATGACAGAAACCATGTTTGAGAAAAAATATTTGGCGTGTATTTACATTTTAAAATTTGGCCTCCTTTTCCTCTGTTAGCATGAAAGAAGAGGGTTTTATGAACTCAACAGTCAGCAGAGGGAGCTTTAAATCTTTTGGCTTCACAGTCAGTGAAAACTTATGGCGTCCCTTTGTAATGTATAGCTGATGGTTCAGACAGATTTGAAGAAAGATTAAAAGGTTCTAAACAAATTAACAACTTTAAGACTGTTTCTTGTGCTGTGACATGGGAGCAAGTAAAAGTCTTCTCTAATTGTCTAATTGATCCTATTCCTAATCCAGAGTACTTTTCCTGATCAGCTGATACAGGGGAAAGGTGAAACGTGATGAGAAGGTAAAACACTTCACATGTTATAACACTTGACCGTACCGGTTGAGACGAAATCTTTCATTGTCGTCATGCATCTGAAGTCGGATTGGTCGGCGAAGACCCCAGTAGATGTTCAGCAACCCCTCAAGAATGAGCTCGCCTTCCTCCTACACAAAGACAGAGAACACACACACACACACACACACACACACACACACACACACACACACACACACACACACACACACACACACACACACACACATACAACAATAATATCAGAACTCATGGTCAGAGGGGATATCCTGCTGGCCGGCTGCCACAGTGGCTCAGTATCAGGTGTACGTGCAGAGTCGCTCAAAGCTACAAGGTGGACCCTCCTGCCTTGGAGAGACCACGTCAGGTTTGACCCACCCTTTTTCACACTGGCAGGGTGAAGTCATGTCTGAGAAGTCAGCAGTAAAAAGAACAAAGATGTACTGCTGCGGGTCACGTACGCGCAAGCAGGAAGACTTTTGATTTCACAAAACTGAAACTCTAAATTTAGAAGAAGATGCACAAACTGCTGCTCTAAGTATAGAGAAGTAACTGTGTCACCCTGTTTCAGATTGATTCAGCTGGCTTTATATGAGCAGAAAAGCATATTACTTTTCCAAAAACATCTCATCTCATGTGATATCCAATCATAAAATGCAGATCTTTGAGTCCAAACATTAACATGTCGCAGAGATTTTCTCACCAAAGTTGAGTGAGAAACGGATCATTCCAAGGATCTAAAAACCAGTGGTCAGATGGATCAGCTGATCAGCTGCTAGTTTACTGTTTGTGGTCGCCTTGTAGAGGTTTTGATTGTAAATAATAAAGTGTAGTCTCCTCCCTGTAGGCTCATGAATTCATAAAGTATCTGTTATGGAGAGGCTGAAAAGGACCAATTGTGGATGTATTTAAAAAAGCAGACTGTGACAGTGAGAGTAACGTGTTCAAAGAGAGTTCTCCAAAATATACTGATTTATTTTTTAAAAGGAAGACATTTTTAAACTGCACAAGTCCTTGTTTTCTGCTTCAGTTGTTTTATCAGAGTATATCAAAATATGTCAGCGTCGCTATATCTGCGTGAGATAGAGATGGTAACAAAGCATACAGATTGTATTCTGGTTAATGGAAAAAACAAAGTGTTGAAGAAAGTGATAACAGCTGCAGATACAGCTTTTTATTTTACATTTTCCAAGGCCATGATTCAGTATGAGTGATATATTTGACTGTTGAACGATATACCAGTGTATGGCAAAATCAGCAATGAGCTACAAGGTATAATTTTGTTTTCAGGGGGTGCCAAAACTGGCATAAACCAATAATTCCTCACAGGAGCTTTAAAGTCCAGATTCCTTAAGAATCAACTACATTTTCCTCGTGTATTTGTACAAAAACATTTGACTTTGCTCGGCTCATGATGCTCATAAAAAGTAACCTATCATGCAACAACTTGTCTGAGGAAGAAAACTTTCAGTGAAAAATAAAAGAGAAACTGTGAGCATGAAATTATGATAAAAGCTTTTGATAGGTTTGTTTTTCTGTAGAAATTGAAAGAGAAATTTCAGAAATATCTTTCACTCAAACTATCAAGCAGTTTGTAAAATATGTCAGAAACTGATCAAATCTATCTGCAGATAAAACTATTATAAGAAATCAGATTAAAACATAAATGCTGTGGAGTATTTGAGACATCCTGCTGAAAAAGCTAGTGATCTCTGAGGACTCTCTCACACTTTACATAGACACAGAGTGGACGAGGATCTCAGACGTCAGTATTTTTTTTCATTTATTTTTAAAACTGAATGTTTCTGCACAGTTTATGGAGTTAAACTGATTATTCATGCTGCTGTTGGTCTCTAAATGTATGCCTTTCATATTTTAGGCTGTTAAAGATAGAATTTATGAGGTTAACCTTTCGCCAACATTTTATAGCTTCACAGTATTAATTGTAATATCACAGAGCTGTGTGATTAAAATAAGTGTTTGTCCGTGGGAAAAGTTCACATTTCTGAATGAATACTACCAAAAATAAAAAATGTTTTACTGCAGAGTTTGGAAAACAAAAATCATGATTTAATACTGATCTGTCAGTGGAAATAATGAGTTATAAGAAGGGTGAACGTGCACAGGATATGAAAGGTTTTGGTGCCAATTTTATACAATGATCATTTTATTTCTGAACCTTCAGAGAAACAGAAACAGAGAGTGGAAATTTTAGGATCAGAACAGATTGCTCCCAGGACTTCATTGTTTCAGGAATATAAACACTGAGTGCAGCTGCACCACCAAACCTTTCCAACCCGGCCCTGCTTAGCTTCCTGAACACACCCTCGCACACACACAAGTACACACACAAGAACACACACATACATGTTCGCTCAGATGTGAGTAAGGTCAGCAGAGTTATTTTTGGAAACAGCAGCTAATCGCTCTGCTCCAGCCTGCCACTATAAAGCCTGGACTCACACTCAGGTCAGCTTAGACTCAACTGAACGGACGACACATCACACAGTTTCTCTCTGCGTGTGTCAAACATACAATCGCTGCATCAAAGGTGAGAGTTATTCTTCATTACATGCTCTTCGTCATCAGCTGTTAGTATTTAACTGTTTTGATAAGCTGATTTTATCAGAACGCAAGCATGTTTAGAAAAGTTAAGGAAAGTTATAGCAGTGTTTTTTAATTGTTATCACAAATATTATTTTATGTATGTACAAATATGAATTTGATTGTAAGCAAGTATGAATTTTCTTACTAATAATGCAGCAAATGGTAGCAGGTTTTCCCTCTTTTAAAGTACTGCAGCAGGGTTTGTGTAAAGCTTATTTACGTCTGCAGTCCCTCAGCAGGTTGTAATTAGAAATGTAGATAAATAGGAAATCAAAAACCCGGTCCAGATTGTTTTTAAAGACGTTTGTGTTTGTTGTTCATCATTTAAGTTCCTATAAAAAATCTGACTAACGTGTTTTTCTCCCCCTGCAGAATGAAACACAGACGTCTGCTGCTCTCGCTGTCTCTCCTGCCAACCATCACTGAGACCCTTGAGGACTTGCCCACTCACCCCTCGTCCTCCCAGCCTACCCAGAGCTCTTTGGAGTCTCTGGAGGACTACATGACCAGTATCCAAGCTCTGGCCCGTCCTGTGGACCCCCCCAGCTGCGGCCCTGTCAGGCTCCAGAGGTCCCCCCGGCTGAGGAACCTCTCAAAGGCTCAGATGAAGCTCTCAGGGTCAGGCTCGCTCCCACGCAGCTCTCCGCGAGCCCTCAGGACTTCCAGACTTTACGGTCTGAGTCTGAACAGCTCAGAGGAGTTCTCTCTAAAGATGAGCAGAGAAAAAGACTGCAGGGGAACAGACCCTGTGGACTGGCTGTTTGGACAGATAAGGACATGAAGGGAGGCCTGGAGGCACCGTGGTGGATGTTTTTATAATAATACACAGATGGAAGAGACGGCCTTGTTCAAGAGAATGGAAACAAAAGAAAGTTTGATGGGACTTATGAGGATGCCTGGAGAGAAAAGTGAAGATCTATTTATATATTTTTGTTTGCACTGAGGACTCAAGTCTACATGTTTACATAGTTTTATATTTTATAATGTAAATTATGTAGTTTTTAATAAAATACTAAAATCATCACAGTAATGTTTATTCTCTGTTTTTTCTCTATTGTCACTCTGCAAAAGGTTTGGAGGCACTACATCACTTGCAGTAGAATGCTAATTTTTATGGGAAAATTTTTGCAAACATTTATAAAATAGTTTTATCCTTTCGTTCAACTTTCAAGCTAAGCAAAAACGTGAAATAGTTCTAGTTCCAGTTTTAAAAGAAGTTAAATTTTGCTGAAATTCTGTTAACTGAGTCTCTTGTGGTTCTGGATTATTGTTAGGCCAAACACAAGCATTTCAGATATTGGGGTCTGGGAATTTGTGACAGAAGTGTTTTCTAAAAAACTAAAGACTCAATCATTTGGACCGGTAAATAAGACGGCATTTATGCAGGTCTTTCTCTAGTCCTTTGACCACTCATAGTGCTTTTACATTACATGTCACATTCACAGTCACACACAACATCCATGCGCTGATGGTAGAGGTCTGCTATGTGAAGTGAATAATCCCATCCACATAGTTTGTGGGTTAAGTGCCCAAGGACACTTCTGTATGTGGACAACAGGACCTGGAATCGAGCCTTCGACATCTTGATTGAGGGACAACTAACTCTGCCACTCATCCATGGACAGATGGACTGATGATAAGACTAGGTAGCCAAAGTCGATGCTACTTGGGTTGTACACATAAAGGTATTAAAAGCTGGGGTATAGGACAGACCATCTGTGATGATGGAATGTAAAAGAGTACATTTAATCAAAGACTGTACAACTATAAGTTGAGGGGTTTGAGTATTGCTCAGTTTTCTTATGATGTACTTCAGCCCTTCTTTCTCTAACGAAAAAACTGAACTTTTTACCCCTCTATAATCATATGACCATTAATATTCAGTCTGTTTGGGGCATGTTAACTCTTTTAGAAGATCACTCTTGAAATTAATACACATATTGACTCAATTAATCTATTTAAAATACCAATTTGAGTTCCTTTGCTTTACACTACTGTAATAGACATTGTCATTCATACAACCACCAGAGGGAGATGTGGCACTCTTTTACCACACTTGTTCTGTATTTGCTAAATATTTTATGAGTTAAAAAACACTTAGCTGAAGAAACAGTATATATATTAAGCACACATTAAAAAATAAAAATAAATAAAAAACATTTAATATGTATTTCACTAGAATAAAGTTTATTTTGATGGGAATATTTTTTAAGTATTTCAGTACAGGAAAATTTAAGTATAGTTAAATTACTATTATTGTATCACTGAACCACAGCATTGCCTCTATTTATCATGATTCTTTCAACAAAATAAAATGAAGTAATAAGTTGTTTTTAAAGCAGCATAGATAGTATAGTAAACTTACTGGTGGTAGACTTAATACTAAATAATAAAATGCATTATGAGAATATCACCAAGACATCCGGTTTGAGTCAGTAGAATAATATGCAAATATTTTACTCTGACAGAAACCTCTTTTATGAGTATCCTTAAATCAGAAAGGCATTTTTATTGTATTATTTTAATACTTTATTTTTTTTACTTTGTTGTGAAAGTATCTTAAAAATGCAGGACTTAAAAATGGAGAACTTCTACGCTCTACTCTACTTGTTCTAGTCTCACTTTAATTTGACAGTCAAATGAGGAGACAAGGGGCTAGAAGTCAATAAGATCTAATCAAGACAACAGCATCAAAACAACACACAGTTACAGACAGAAAGACCAGTAATACACTCTCAAAGTAATCATAATGCACCATAAAAACTCAAGGAGTGCAGAAGCTGCAAGTTGCAGTCAGATATTGAAGTTCTTTGTAAAGAAACAAATCTCTAAATTCTCTCTCCAGCGTCTATAAAAGTATATCACAATCACAGATCCCCATCAAATAAACCAGAGCCACAACTCTCAAAAGATCCCAGCATTACACTGACATCTTGTGGAAATGTTTGCTGGTACATTGCTGGCCTTTTAAACTTTAAGTATCAGTTGTGGCCACTAGAGGGAGCTAAATTCCTAAGATTTCTATTTGAAATTTTCACAGACGAGCACATGATAACATTCAGCCTTCTGACTTTACCACACTATAATCTGAGTTTATTATTTAGAAGCCGGAAGGCAGTTAGTAATTGTAAACTGTTTGAGGGCTGTCACAAGGAAATGTGAAAATAAAAAACATCTCCAGCACCTGATGCAGTTTTATGATCAACAGGCTCTCATGTCGGAGCATGTTTTCTCCTCAGCTATTTGAACTTAGTTTACCGTAGATGGCGCTGAACCACAAAGCACCTGACATGTTCTCCCACGCCATGACTAACACACATCATCTGACTACACCTGCAAAGCATGACCATGATGTCATTACAAAAAAACAATGTACACTCTCCAACTGCCTTTTGCAATTACTATATTCACACAGAACTATTACTGCATGATGAAAGCTAACAGACATGTTGATGATGCATGAAAACAGGAAAGCTCTATCTTGATGTAATGACACTTGGCGAGGGCTTGTTTCCTTCTCAACTCCTTCACACAATCACATCTGAAGTTTCTAAATGTATTTCTCCCTGACCAGCCTCCAGCTGCAGAGTAATGATTGTCCCTCATACCTGCAAATATTTACTAAGTTAGTCTTTAGTAATCTTTGGACCCAGCACAAAAAGATCACTATTATCCTATCAAGCTTTATCTAAACGGGTAAGAGAATAAATGATTTAACATAAAGCATTTCTTTACCCATCTGAACTTGTTAACATCATCGTGTGCTGAGAAATACATCTAACACTGTTCTGTTAAAAACTGCAGTTCCCCAAGTGGCCACTGGAGGCAGGCTCCAAAAGACAGTCAATCCCATTAGGTCTCATGTTAAAAAGTCAAACTACAGCAAAACATTTTATATATTTACAGCCTGGAGCAAAACACATCTGTGTTCTCTACGTCTCATTTTTCTAATAATAAAACAATAATAATAAAATCTACTGTGGGCTTTTAACTTAATAGATAGATAGATAGATAGATAGATAGATAGATAGATAGATAGATAGATAGATAGATAGATAGATAGATAGATAGATAGATAGATAGATAGATAGATAGATAGATAGATAGATAGATAGATAGATAGAAACTTTATTAATCCTTTGGGAAGGTTCCCTCGGGAAATTCAGATTCCAGCAGCCAGGTAACACCAAAGGACAGAAAAAAAACAGCATGCAGATACAAAAGATAAAAAATCACAGGTTATATACAGTACAGTTCACAGTAGCAGCAATATACAAGTCTAAAAAGGAATACCGGTGCAGGTTTATAATAAAATAGCAGCAGCAATAATAAATAGATAGATAATTAACTATAAATAATGAGTAGTGCAAGCTTGTTTGAATTGTGTTGTGGTCAGTTCGGCTACGGCCTATTTCTCCCCCCCATCCTCTGTCCTCCTCCCACCCCCCCTCCAAGTGAGGAGTTATACAGTTTAATTGCACGAGGGACAAAGGAGTTTATTGAGTCTATTTGTGCTGCATCTGGGGAGGAGCATTCTGTCACTGAACAAGCTTCTCTGGTTTCTGATGACAGTGTATTCATATCAGTGTTTAAAATTATGAATAAGCAGCATTATACAACTGTACATTCACCCTTTTTGTCAGCTAATTCAGTCACTTAACTTCACCTCTTGGCATGTGTGTGTTGTTGGTTTCTTTGAGGGATTTTTTAAAGGGAATGTGGGAACATCTTTATGAATTTCTCAATGGTTAATCATAGTTTAAGCCTTTCCTTTAAGTTTCAAATTGCTCCAATTGTTTTGGTGAGTGAATTTCTGTTGTCATTATATTAACACAGCAACTGATACAATCTCAGTTTGCGGGAAACATGCAGATAAACAAACTCATACACCAGCTACTGAATGACTGTTAAGCTTTGATAACTTTCTGTTGACCCACTCCTCTTCATTCCAGCTCTCTCATCTATATATGGCCACATCTGTATCCAGAAAACAAACATGGATGGCGAAGGTCAGACTATGGTATCCTCTCAGACAAATTCAGTTTCCTAACTGGATGTCCTGGCTGTGCTCTGAGTCTTTTCAGATTGTTTCATGCAAATATTTTAAAAAAAAGTGTATGCCCTTTTGTGGAGAGACCATCGTAAAAGTCTGTGCTCCATTGGTAGTGATTGAGGTAGGCTAAATTCTAGTGTCATTTTATTAACATTAGCATTAATTAGTGTGTATCACTGTCTGTGCTCACCATATTTTGCTTATTGGCTCCTTTGGTGTCTTTATGCGTTGATTTATTTGTAGCAGCTAAAGCACTAGAGTTAAGATTGTTGTTTGAGAATCATGGTTATCTAATAAGTAACCAGACACCTGCTCTAATATCTCATTCCTGCGTAAAACATTGATTAACTAGCTGCTTAGCCACCTGGTTGAATTATCTGGCAACCTTTAAAGCATGGTCACTTCAGGCTGCAGAAAACCGAAATGGTGACCACCAAAATGCCAAACTCTGGGGATTATAGACGCAGTGGACAAACCAAAATGTGACCTCATGTGGCCAAGTTAATTATTTAAACAGTTCTTTGATGAGACCACAGTACAGCTGTGTTTGGAAATGCCGGCCATGTCCACAGCTTGTTTTAATCAGAATCAGTCACCATTTGTTTTTAACAAACTCGCATTAGGAGTTTCCAGATGTTGAGCTCAGGCCAGATACCATCCAAGAAATGTTGCTGCTTTGACCCTCATACCCACAAATATCTGATGAGTCAGTCTTTAGCATTCAGGAGTCAAGAAGTTCTTCAGCCAATTCAACCCCATTGTGTGTCACAGTCTGACCTACATACATGGGTACAGTTGTCACTATGCCATAAGTATTCATTTTGTAGGAGGTCTCTTAGCAAACCGTCCACAAAAACAAATGATACAGTAACTTGAAAGTTGATTTGGCAGATGTTTGGAGGCGTTTAATCACGTCACACACATGATGTTGCATACTTTTAAGGGAGTGGTTTATGTACAAGTTTAAATATTCCTGCTCTTTAAGGGAACCTCATCCATGTTGTTTTTTAAAATCAAGGTTATAGTTCATTATTGACTATATAGATGATCGAGACATCTCCACTTCTCTTATAAACAATGAAAGCCAACACACCCCCTTCAACTGGAGCTGACATGTTACACTGGTGTTGTTTTTGGAGCCAGAGTCTGGACAGCAGAGATGAGACTGGTGGAGCCATAGTATTAACATCCCATCCCTTCTGCTAACTAAAACAAACTTTTAATTACAGAGATCCCTCAGGTCGGCACAGTCTACAGCTGTAGATATTCTTGTGACGATTGGAAACAGACAACCAAGGTTAAAAAAAGTTCAGTGACTCTTGTGTTAGTGTCCTTTTGGTTTCTTCTTGCTGTTCTTCCTCTACTCAATTAATCCGAAGCTGCTGGAGCCACATTTGTCAACATTTGTCTAATCAAAGTTTAGGAGCAGACGAATTAAAGCGGGAACATAAACCAGCAGGACGTGGATAAACTATGATGACAGAAACAATGTTTGAGAAAAACCTTTGGCATGTATTTTGATTTGAAGGTTTGACCCACATACCATCTGTTAACACAGGGAGGCCGGATTTATGACCTATAACTCTAACCAAATGTTTTGGCTTCACCTTTGGGGAGCTGCCATGTTGTCCATCTTTTTTATAGTCTATCGCATAATCATGAAATTCAATTTTTTTACCACTGACAAACAGCTAAAGAAAATTAAGTGTTTTAAGTGCTCAGCAAAATGAACCTTGGTTCTATTTCTTTGCATCTAATGCCTTCTCGTGTTCCCCTAAAAACAAAAACTGCGGAGTCAATGGTCTGCCACAAACCTGAATCCCAACTCATAGGTCCCTGTCTGCTCCAGCCACATAACTCCACTGGACCCTCTTGTATTCTCCTACAAAAAAACCCTATTTATCCCACTCTACCTTAGCCTCAGATCACCCCATGTACATTAACCCTTTCCGAACCACCTTGCCAAGCTAAAGAAACTTCCCTGTGTTCTCCACTGTGGCTTGGTTTTGATAGTGAGTAGCTCTTGAATGAACTTTGTGCTGAGTTTGTTTGCAGGCATCTGCTTCCAAGGTCAAAAATGAATCCAAAATCTAAAAAGTGGTTTCTATAGCTTCACAGTTTGCCCCCTGCTCGGCTGTACTTACATCACAGTTATGGTGCAATACGATGCAACTGGACTGAGTGGGAGGAGATAACAGAATGCCTTCAAACGAGACAGTAAAGCAACAAACGCTGAGATTCTCTACTTACCAGTAGATCATTATTCAGTGGAAGAGATGCAGAGATAAGACTACATCAGACAGGCGGTTATTTAAAGCTAGATCTTGATTAGGGATATTTCTGTAGTACAAACCACAACAACATGAAACTGGATGCAACAAAACCTTCGTTGAGCAGTATCTGAATGTATGACTGATTACATTGTTGTGATGTTTTGACACATGATGCAGCATTTTAGTTACACTGCTAAAATGCTTTCAGTGCATTTCTTAAATTTTGCAAAATGGTCAGAACAAAGAAACCAAACAGAAACTATAACACTGTGAGACGGCTATTATCTTCAGTCTATTATCAGCTGGCAACAGATGAGCTTTGTTTGATAAGAGGACTTTTTACTTGAACACATTTTACAATGTGTCTCATCAAACTGACGCTTGGAACAGTCTGAACAAGAACCCAACATAACCTGAGCAGACTGATTACACAAAAATCTCTGAATCCTCTGATCCTGACTTTATGCAGACTTTGTTCCTGCCAGACCCCGGGTAGAAAGTCCCAGTGAGCCAATGTGTAGATTCAGGTAGTAGCCAGGAACATTCGTCGCAATCGAGCAGGCAGGATGATGATCTTATTGATGTTTAGCACAGTTTCTTTGCTTTATATGCTTAAATTCAAATCAAAATAACTTCTCTCATATCTTGAGGTTTACAGGGGGCTACCAGGAATTTGGGGCATGACAAAATCTCACAATGGGCCCGACCACTTCACTACCACAAATGATCTTATGCCTGTCCTGAGAATTGTCCTAATATTTCTCCCCCCGTGTTACACCCTGCAGATTTCAACGCTAGTGAATATGTTGTCAATATTTTGATCCCACTGATTCCTCCTCTACACATGTGTACGTTACATGTGTCTGTATCATGTCTGCGGCCCTGGGGGATTTTCCCAATGTGCAACTATGTAGTGGGTCTGTCTGGTTGGACGAAAGAGAGGGACATACTGTATCATACCCACCCTGCCCTGCACTCACTGACACACACACATACACACACACACACACACACCCTTACCCACATATACTCCCAAAGACAATGTAAAAACCTGCTAGGGAACACAAAGGGGAACTCCAGACCATAAAAGCCATAGAATGATTATCAAACAAATATCCAAACTCCTGCAAAACGGCAGCATGGACACACCACAGGAGCGAAATGCTTACTGTGGAAAAACTTTGCCAAGCGGTGAGTGTATATGAGAAAAACCTGGATTCCTCCCCTCCTCTCATTACAGTTTCATTTTGAGGGGGCTTTTTGTGGTCAGCCATTCTTTTGCCAGACTGGAAAAGATCCAAAGATTTGCAGGTCTGCAGCCACACTCACAGCTTGTTTGGTCACGGTGCTGGTTGAACTGGTTCCAGTTTTGCTGTGTGTGACCCATTTTACATCGCAGCTTGTCCTGCTATCCATCACGCCCACACACATACTATAGAAACAATTAAATATGACTCTCCTTGTTTTTCTCTGATAAGTTCCGTTCGCACGAGCTGCCGTCAGGTGATTGTGTCTGTGTCTGTGTCTGAGCTTTTCTCACCTCGCGAGTCCTCAGTTGGAAGTTTTTTCCTTCATGGTAACAGTTGTAGGTCCTCAGCAGTGACAGGACATCAGACCTGAATGTGAACACACAAGACCACAAAGAAAAGATTAGCGCCTAAAGCTCTGACACAAAACAAACAAAGATGAAATTCAAGACATGCAACCACTACTTTGACTCTACTTTGCTGTGCGGTGAGTGAAACAAAAGAACCTACTTTGGTATGAGCTTCTCCTCGCTGAGCTTCACGTGTGTCTGACGCTCATCCATTCTGAGTCGAGTACAGCTGTAGCATAAGAAAAAATGAGCCATTCATCAATATACTGCATTTAAAATCAACATATGACACAGTGTAACAATGATGTGTGTGTATAAATTTTACAGAATTAATTTGAACTCGAGCAAAAGATGGGAAAGCACATAAAAAAACCCTGAAAATAAAGATTCAGATTTGTGCCGTCATGCTTCATTTGTCATGCTGTGATATCTTTCATTTCATCCATGAAATACCGTTGAATAACTTGCTCCAGAAAATCATAGAGAGACGACAAATGATGAATCACATGCTGTTGTTGACAAGGAGCCAACTGACTGATAGAGGTAACATGTTGCGGCAAAGCACCACGAACTCCACTCAGCTTCTCTTATAAAACACTTTCCATGCACAACAACAACATGTACCATAAAAGATAAAACTTTGAGAGAATAAAACATGCAACCAATAAAAACAATAAAACACAAGAAGTCAATAAAAACTCAGTAAAAAGTAAGAATATTGAAGCTGTGAGGAGCTTTTGATTCATGTTGATTGTTCCACCTTTGAACAGGATGATTTACCTCACTGCTGATTTTGTCCAGTTCATGTGTAAGAAGTGTCTCTGATGATTCTGATGAGAAATCTCATCCTTATTTTTAAACAATCAAATGTTTCACTCGTGCATGTTTGCTTGGAATAAAAGCAAAAAAAAGAGGCTGTGTTGGCATGCTGTTATAAATTTGTCTTCATGATTTGAGGTTCCTGTGAGGAGTTTTTAGTTTGTGAAATCCATATTGGTGTCTTTTTGTGACCTACAAAAGCAAAAAGACCATCAGTGACAAATCATGATTTCTATATATTGTGAATCCAGATTAAGTGGCTCCAATTGAACGACAGAGTCTGTTTTCTTGGTGCTCTCAGGGGAAAAAAAGGTTCAAACTCTATTCTTGAGTGAAGAATTCAAATGTGTTCAGCAATGTGCAGTTTCGGTGGCGCCTTTAGCTGAGCGGTCTTAGCGCGTGCCCCACGTTCAGAGGCTATAGTCCTCGTGACAGTGATTGTAGTTTCAACTCCCTTCCTACACCATTTGCTGCATGTCTTCCCCTTCCACTCTGCTCCCTATATTTCCTGTCTCTCTTCATCTGTCCTCCATTAAAAAGGATTAAAATGCCCCAAAAATATAACATAAAAAAAGCAATGTGCTGTTTTTATGCAGCTGTGTAGATCAAACATCTGTTTTCACCTCCGTTAGCTACCCCGATGGTAGTAGAGCTCAGACTACAGTAACGTTGATAGTTGTGAGGTCAGCATGGACCCACTGCCTGAAACCAGTTCGTCTTACATTTGAGTGTCTTTTAAATCAAACTAGCAGTCCACAAGGTTTATTTATTAATAGTTAACAAACGCCTAGCTATGTATCCAGCATGCTTCACACAGCAAAGCAGCAGCTTGCGCTGGTTTATAGAGCTCATCCGACTTCTTAGATGAAAGAAAAGGTATTAAAGGTGCATCTTATACTCAGAAATCTACAGTACTTATTTTCTAGGCCCTGAACTGCCATGAGTTATAGGTGACAGGTGACTGCAAAAATTCCAAATAAGTGAAACATTTGCATCTTCAAAGAAAGCAGGCTGACATTTTTGCACATGAACGGGACATAATCATTGAAGAGATAAGAGGTACTGCTTTGTCCACAGTGAGCTCTAAAACCAATGTTAGCCATACGTTCCTGTCAGGAGCTTTAAGGCATAAATTATAACAACTTAAAAAGAATCAGCCCTGTTGCTTTTGTTGTTTGCTTTTGAAGGTCGTAAAGAGGCATCAGTATTTCAGCTACACAGCTTAAATCTCCTCCCTGGACTTTTGAACCACCGGGGATAAAAACAATGGCAGGAAACTATGACAAAAAATTCCCAGGTGACAAAATTCCTCCAATTCAAAAGCTGAATTTAAAAATGGGTCTTTAGTGTCATTTTGGATAATCAAAGAGCTGGGAAACACTTTTCTTTCCTTCAGGGATTACTCATGCTACTGTGGTGGTCTCCTTTTAAACAATTAGGCTCATTTTACTGATAAGACACGTGACTCATCCTTCTTTTCTCTTGCACTGTTTCTTAGGAAAAGCAACCAGCCTGCATCCTCAGTACCTTCTGTTTACAGGATGCACAGCAGAAGAAAACGGAAACCTATAAATCACTATGTGTCCTTCTGGGTGTCAGGTCTCTTTCTGACAAACCCTGAGGAATGGAGTCCCTGATCCCTGTATCCTGAAGTAAAGGTCCTCATATTTTAAAGAGAAAGTGTTTTTGTGGGGATTTCCTGGTTTGGAAAACCCGGATCCGACTGGGAGGGAGGAGGGGGAGGAGCACGGAGTATAAAGCAGCACACATGTGGCTGAGGGGCTCAGTGTGAACACTCAGCTCGTATCCACAATGAAGCTTCATCTTCAGCCTGTGTGTCAGCTTACTTTCCTGAGCCTCTGCTGTGTGCTCATTACAGGTAAGAACCGATGGATTACTCTTCACTTAGACATGCTTTCTCTTTTGATTCCATCTACAAATGAGTATTTTTAAATCATAGGGTAAGCTGAGATAACACATAGGACTCAGATACAGCTGATACAAGCGGGCAAAGTTAGAATTACTGTGAGATAAACACAGAGACGCAACAGAGAATGGAAAAAAGAAGCAAAAATAGTAATCGTGGTGTTATTGGATTTAAAAAAATATTAATAATAGATCAAAGTTCTATCAGAAAAGTTATGTTTTTAGGTGTTGAGGTTGAGAATTTCTGTTAGAGGAGAAGTTAGTGAGCTGCTGTTCCAGGTGCAGATTTGTTATTTTCATTTCCCTTATGTGGTCTGAGCATGTGAACCGGCAGTAACTAAATCTCTGCTCGTGTCATACTGTATTGAATCAACCTGTTAATCCTGTTACTCTGCCTTTGTGTGTGTGTGTGCAGTGAGAGAGTCAGACGGCACGTTCGTCCCGGGAAGATGTCAGTGTCCAGAAACACAGAACGGTGTCAGAGGGCAGCTTAAAGAACTCAGTGTGTTCCGAAAGAGCGCCAGCTGTGATAAAATCACTGTGATGTGAGTACCTGAGATCTGCTAACACACTTTAGAAACATTCACAGTTTCACACATGTTTGGATGAACGTGTGTTAACGAGCTGGATTGCACGTGTTTTTCAGAGTGACACTGAAGGGCAACAATGAGAGGAGGTGTCTGAATCCAGACGCAGCGCTGGGTAAACAGCTGATCCGCTGCTGGAACAGGTGAGAGCTGATCAGTTAAACTGTGAGAGATCTATTAGACATGATAATTGAGAGCATTTAAAGTAACTGTGTGCTCAAAAACTTTGCTTCTGTAAGAGTTTTGTGAGTTTTAGAGACATATTTTCAAACCCAGGGCAGCAAGTGATCTTTAAATCCAGGTTTCAAAAGAAAAAAACAAAGTTAATACAAAGTCTTCTTTCATGAAATCTAGCAGAATATTGAAGCAGAGTGTCCTTGTTGGTTTAAGGGGGATCTCATATTTCCTGTAAAACAGTGCCAACAGTATCCTGTTTGTTGCCAAGCCAGTTCTTGCCCTAACAAAACACCCATGTGAGCAGCTTCTTGATCTTCCCTCCACATGCCATGCCAACTCTTGAAACACAATAACAGTGTGAGATTGTGCTTCAACATGGCAACAACCAAGTTACTTTTCATTGGATTGCAAATTAAATGCTTGCATGCTAGTCGGCCTTATTTTATGAGACAGAGTGCAGGATGTGAAAACCATTTGAGTCATTTCTAACATGCAATCCAAATCTGTAACCATTCTTAAATCTTAAAACAGAACTAATCTCAATCCACAAGCCTTTCTCTTGAAACTCACAGCTCTATCTCCAGGCTAAAAGTCTTTCCCCTTGCCTGTGTTTTCTAGGGCTCACAAGTTGGGTCGTGATGTAAAGCTATGCCTAAAGAGGAGGAGGGGAACAAGAGGTCAACGCCAGCGGAGTGCACGAAGGAGCCGAGTTCAGGGCAGTAGAGCCTCTGTCTAACTGTCAGCAGTCTTCTCCTGAAACCTGATCCAAAGCTACTGTGAGGAGAAAAGTGTGCTCATGCTCCAAGTTGCTGCTGTTTGGAGTCTAGGCCATCTGAGGCCGATGAAAACAAAAAAAAAACAGCACGCCACCACTTTCCTCCTATAACTGTCACTCTGCTTCGACATCAGGCTCCCCCTGAACTCTTCTCTGGGCTGTAAATCAAACTCCCCCTCTGTGCAGGGAGCAGGGAGGGTCTGTCTTTTATGTGTGAATGACTGATGTGATGGTAAATGCTAAGCCCTGGAGGCTAGTCATAAATGCGGACAATTATAGCTTTAAAACACTGTTATATGGTCAATGTATTGTTGATGTGTAGTTCTGTGTCTGCAGCAGGAAAGGCTTACAGAAGACAACATGTTTGTTATTTATTTTTATACACATAAAGGAACTTTAAGATGTTTTTTAAATAAATATGACAGAAAAACAGTCTGACTGTGTGTGTGCCATTTCTTGTAAAACTCCTGACTATCTTTAGAAGTGAAAGATGTGAAGCGTGATTACTTCCTTGGCGGGATATAAGAGGTCACTTCACCCACAACCTCAGCTTTAGTTAATAAACTACAGGATGTGAGTCAGCGGCCAGCACAGAGCAAACAAGTCTCACTGAAAACATCTGTACAAAGATGTCACAGCTAAAAACAGGGCAAATCGTCTCATCTGACATAAAAATGCAAGGAGTAATACCTCTCTCTGTGGAAGAAATCAACAAAGACATGATATCTACAAGATAATCAGCTGGATGGGATTTGGAAAACACAAAACCATAAACGAAGCGTATCAAAGTCTATGGTTTAATGCTTTTATGGACTTTCGTTGTTGCTCAATGAGCGTGAATCGTCCAGGTGATCGGGGCGTGGACACCTGAAAGCGAGTGTTTATGATGGCAACACTTCGGCGCTGAGATTTCTTCTAAAACATGTGACAGAAGGGAAAGGAAAAAAAAAAAGAAAGGAGAGAAAACACACGCACGCGCACACACATACACACAAACAGCTCAACTTTTGCTGGGCATCCCTATCAATATGGGTAATGGAAACTTAACACCACTGCTTGTGCTAACCTGTTATGTTCTCTTTCACCAAAAAGCCCTCTGGCACACATGTGGACTCTTGCAACACTGATATTTAATCCCTTTATCTCTTCATGTTTGACTGCATTGTGTGGTAAAATGGAAAGTGAAAGTAAACTTCACAACAAGGGCCCCTTTATCACAGGGGATAAAGGTCTTTTGGGGACTTACCATATTTGGTCTGTTATCAGTCAATATAATGTCAATCAAGTCAATTATTAAACTTGTGTTATTATGGAGGTAGGTTAACAGCAGTAGAAACGTCGCCCACAGACAGGTCAGTCAAAGTAGCTCCTTAAAGTACAATAAAACTGGCAGCACTTTGATTTCTGTGCAGACATTGTAACTTTTTACGGCCTTTATGTGAAAGCTGCAGTTATTCTACAGATTGAGAGGTTTCAAACCAAATCAATGTAGACTTTAAATACCTCTCTAATGAAAAGAGTAATGTTATCTCAACCAAATGCAGCATTTAATGATGCTGAATAAACTTAATACTCAAAAACAAAGTTTCCCAAACATATAAAGATTCTATTTGGCTGTTTAAAACATTTACCTAGGCTCAGTGACGTGACCCACTGGTTTCGAAAGAAGCATCATGAAACCCAACGATTGTGATTGCCATGTTGGAAATGCAAACCTCACCTATCTTTAGGTCAATGAGACAAAGGCAAAGATGTGAAGCTGAGGCGGGCTTTTGACCTCCTACGACACAGCTATAACAGGCCCACCTGTCAAACATCTCAGTCACACCCTTAACTATGCAAATCTGTGCATAACTCTCAGCCTTTACATGATAAAACATGATGAGTAATAATTAATGCACAGTTTTTGTTTTCCAGATTGTCAACATGTTAATTTATGCAGTAAAAATGGACGTTTTAACATGAGTACTAACAGGGATTACTTGGCTCTTAAAGCAAGCCACATGTGGACAATCAAGGAACTGCAGTTTTTGTCACTTCCACATTGTCTTCATTTTGCCGCTTACTTTTAGTATCAATACCTTTATGGTCCTGTGAGAAGTTTATAGCTGGTTGGGAATCAAACTGAATAGATGAATAATGATGCTTCTTTATGAGTTACAAAAGTAAACCAGAGCATCAGGGACAAGGCTGAACATTTCTATATGGTTATTTTTTTTTTATGCCTAAAATTGCTGCAATGAGGTTGATGTCAGACAAGACAATTTACAGCATACTGCAGAAACTGCTTTTGAGTGACATTGAGTGATACATTTAGCTGTTCAAAGAAAGGAGGATGAGATTATGGTCATAATAACGACATAAGTTCACAACAAGATCCACAAAGGGATAAAACACATTGATTTTTCCATAGGCAGCATCAAAATCATTACAAACTGACATCTCCCCACAGAAACTCTGATTAAGTTTTCATCATAACAAATAGAGGTGCACCAATCGACCGGCTGGTGACTGGAATAAGAAGATTTCAGCCTGATCAGTATTGATCACTGGCCAGTCAGTTCTCTCAAATATAGCTGATCCTGTGTCAACCTCAGCTTTAAACACACAAGCAGCACGTTTCATGCCATACATAGAGAGACACAAACACTAATGTGACAGCTACACACATAATAAGCTAACATGTCTGCAGCGATGACAGGCAGTGAGATGACCATCAGCAGCAAGGTATAAAAACATTGACCTACTGGAGGCTGTTTCCTGGAACAATCATTTTGTCCGGTCATAAAGCTATAAAGCACAGATCTACAGAAACACTCGGAACCTGCAGAGGACTTGTTTATATGAAACAGCTGACAGTCACTCTAGTCGAGTCCAGACTGAAGTGTCCGTCTTGCATTTCATTGACAGGATTCATCATCAAATGATCAGGTTTTGATTGGTGTTCACAAAAACATCAAACAATTTCTGTAAAAAAAAATTCTTTAAAGACAGAAAAATCCAAATCAGACAAAATCAGAATCAACAAGTCAGACCATGAGACAAAGAAATTGCATTCAGTGCATGTCTGACTACAATTGACTTCTTCTCAGTGAAAATGGTATTGTCAGTCACCAGCTAATTCACAATGTTCACCTTATCTATAAAAGCTGTAGGTTTAATAACCGTGTCTGTCGTAACCACACAATAATCTCACTGATCGGTAGAAGTGAAGTCATGATAAGATGTTCAAATCGCGTATATGCATGAGTAAATAATTAATCATAAAGTCTGCCACAGTGCTTATTTTATGCATCATATGATCGTGTGATGACTTTGATCAGAGGTTATAGGTTGTTTTTATTGTTCCTGTGATAAAAGTGGCAGCATGATTTTAGATATGTACTTAAAGTGTTAAAGTGAACTTTTTTTGTGGCGATAAAAATACAAAAAAAGTTTTTTTAAAGCTACAAAAAGAGTCAGCAGTGTGTAATATGACTTTAAAGGGATCAGATATTCCCAGAAAACGTTCCTAACTACCTGACTTTCCTTGAACGGACAGACAGCAGCTTAACTCTCTCCCATTATCCACAATTAAGTCGTTTGTGCTATGCTGCCATCTGCTGTCTGAATCATACTCTACAGGACATTAATCTGCTCTGTAAAGTCAAACAGCTCTGCTCTATCTGTCTCTGTGATAACAAACTCTGCTTGCTCAGTTTCAAAAGATTAAGATCTCTGACACCCCCTGCTGGAAAACAGCAGGAGAGAGGATGGATTTATTCATCCAGTATTTCCTCCAAAGTGCTGATTGCTGAGTGTTGGCGGGGGCTCTCTCTCTCTAATTTCAGAGATTAGCTGCAGTAAATCTTTTGGCCCCTCAATAAAGAAAAGAGGGCAACCAGTGATTTAATGTGCCTTTACACTCTCTTCAACTCTGATACAGAAACGTCCATAACATAGCTGACTTGGTACATCAAACACTTTGATAGTTTTTTGTTCCTCAAATGAGTTAAATCTTCCCCAAGAAAGGTTTAGTGCACAGAAAGTGATTCTTGTGGATTTCCTGCAGCTGAAACAGAAGTTACTTAAGGAAAAATGCTTGCATGAGCAGAGATGGTCACCACAAAAACCAGGAAACAGACAAGAGACAGACCACACAGCATCTGACTGGGAAGTGAGCTCAGAGAGAGGATCTGCACATTCACTAAAAACAAAACATGCAGATTTTTAGTCTCTTGGATTTTGTCTGTTAGATTTCTGCTGCACATTTGCTCCCTTTGTATTCACAAATATAGTTAGCTAGACTTGTTCTTTATCAACATGTAATTACCTACATTATTATGTTAATTCATAAGGTAATGGCTTCATTTAATAGCCATCCTCTTTTTCTTCAAAGACCTCTGCCCTCGTCTACTTCATCCAAGGAAACTGCTGACAATGTGGGTCCATAATGGGATGGTCAGTCTTCCTCTTATACATATTCATACAATAATGGAAGCATAAATATTCCATTACTTAAAGATTCTCAGTCTGTCACCATTATTATGAATTATTCAGCCCTGCACATGGCTGCACAGGAGATGGACCAAAGGCTTAAAGGAGATAGGGGTCATTCTATTGTGAGGTGTAGGTTCATTTACATAATATGTCTCTTCTCTTCCTTTTCCCCTTCTTGTGACTAAACTGCGCAGTTCTTCTGGCTGTAAGGACAAAGAAGCTTCATTGCAGGTCTGCTAATTGGTTTGATCATCGCGAGATTCGTATCCAATTATCACAGTACTCTGGCAGCTGCGCCCAAAGACGAACCATTCCCATGCGTAAAAATGTGCAGGAGAGCTCCGAATGACGCACAGGATGCCAATTTTAGCACAGCCATTGTTTAAATGAAGAGGAAAACACTATCTGAAGAGGATATTTAACATCAAATCCTTTACTGCAGATTTAGATCCTTCTATTGCAGCTATCCTGTCATGAATGTGTGTTTTCAGGAGTGTATCAGCTAAAAGTGACGAAAGATAAAGTTTACAAAGCAGTCTCCACTGGATCAATGTTCCTTCATTCAAAACACTCAGCTTACACCGTTAGAACCCGGCATCCAACTTCACAACATCTATTGTCACTGAGGCATTGTGTTGGTTTCAGTTCTTGACCGCATGACCACCTCGCTCAAAGTTCATCGCCTCCCTATCCTTAATAAAAAACATCCTCCAGGAAAATTAGATCCGTTTAAGTCTTACCATATCAGAGCGCGTCCTCCGTCTCCTTCCGTGTATCCAGCAGCGATGTTCCCCTCTTATCTCTCAGTCTTCATGCCTCCCCGGCCGTGCGGTATTCAGAGCTGGAGGATAAAACTGACAGCAGGAGGATCCAGTCATAGGCAGAGATGGTGCGTCTTAGCCAATCAGCGTTGAGAGTGGGTGGGGCGAGCAGAGTCAGGGTCATATACCTCTCTCCTCCTGATCAAGGTACCTTTGAGTGCTGATCCTCCTCTGTCTCATCACTCACAGGTAAAACCTTTAAATGCTGCTGTCAGCTGAATGAAGGGGGACAGAGATTAGCTCAGAAGACAATGGATTAACTTAGTTTCACTGAATTTGTTAATCTGATATTTCATTCTGAAAAAAATGTGCTCATTGATGAATTTAATAAAATAATGCAAAATGCTTATTTCCATCTTAGAGATATTTCCATCCTTTTTTATTGTCTGAAAATGTGATAGACATAAAAGTGATGGATGATACAAAACACACATTCTCCTGTGGCTATGAGTCCAAAACAGAGAGGATAAGACAATATAATCAGAGACAATCAGAGAAAACAATCAAACAAACAAACAAACAAAGGGGCAAGAAAAGAGAAGAAAAGAGAGGAAAAAATATGGAGTTTAAATATATATATATAAATGCATTGTCCAGCACTGTTGCCCACCTATAGTTGAACAATGGAACAAATAAAATCTTTGTGGTTTGAAAACTAAATCTTGTGTTTTATTAACGTACATCTAGTTATTAGATTTTTTCCATTTTGGACAGATGGATGAAGGTCCGGTTTATTACAGGTGAGGATTTAAGCTGCATCAAAATTTCTTATTCGTTGTAGATTTTTTTCTTTGTACATTTTATTGAAAGTGTGTTTCTGCATTGGGTATCAATCCTATACTCAAGGGTGAGTTAAAAATGAGCTGTTTACTTACAGAAGATAGTCTTATATATATGTAAGAAAAGTCATCCAATGCTGACATGCTGCCACGTCTTTGTTTTAGCTTGTTTTGTTTCCTTGTTGTTGTTTCTTTCTGTGTGAAAGCTACTAAATAAAAAGTATTAAAAAAAACTAATTTCTTATTCATAGACTGTATATCAAAAAGGACTTCATAAGTGTTCACTGACTGTGAAGCCAAAAGATTCAGAGCTCCCCCTACTGACTGGCTATTGTAAAGGTCATAAACCCCACCTCCTTAATGTTAACAGATGGAACAGAGGTCAAACTATAAGATTAAAATACAAGTTAAATAATCATTTCTGTCTATAGTTAGTTCTCATAATGCTGACTTGTGTCTAAGTGTTAATTTTTCTGGGAAATGTAGTTCTAATTAGTTCTAAAAACACGTTTGATTGACATTTCTGTTGACAAATAAGGGCTTCTGCAGCATTCTGTATTAGCAGATTAGAAGAAGGTATGAGAGAAAACTCATATCTAATCTAATAGTTTAATATTTCTAAAAGCTTTAGTATTCACTGTTAATCCCCTCCTGTTTTGGATTTGTGAATGTTTTCAAAAGTGTTTTTACAAGTCCTTTTATGGAATCAACTCAATCTAAATGCATAAACACACAACAAAATGATCTACTTCTTCACATTTGTGTCTGTCTTCACACATTAAGTGATAATAAAACCCCAGTCCTGCAGCACAGCCGTCTCTAAAGCACCTATCCTGTTTTTTTTTTCTCCAGCTCAGCAGAAAAGGAAGAAGCCCGTGTGACCTGATAAGATTTATTCCACCATCCTGTTTTTAAGCCTGGACCTGCCATCTAGGAAACTATTGTAGGGTGGAAACACATACTGTGGGAAGTCTCTCTCTTTCTCTCTCTCTCTCTCTCTCTCTCTCTCTCTCTCTCTCTCTCTCTCTCTCTGTATGAACAGGATTTATGATTTAACTTGCACAAAGAGGAAGTCAGTCGTTCCTGCAGCTGAATAACTTCCCCCACAGAGAACAGCTCATTCTGGAGGATGTGGATGTGACAAAGCTGCTGCAGCATTTATGGAAGTGGACTGGAAATCGTGACGCTCTTTTCCTCTCTTTTGTTTGAAATCAGTCACTCTGCTGCTAATTGATGTGTGATCTTTGTGAGGAGGATAATGCAGTCCTGATTACAGGCCAGTGGGGACAAAGACTCCCTGTTCCCCCCAAATAACTTCAGAGCACTCACATGTCTTTACATGTACAGAATATAAGTCACCGAGTAGCTCCTGGGGATATAATGTGTGTCAACTCCAGAGAATAACCCAGTTGTTTAACCTTCAGGCTCTTTAAATTTGTGTGTGTGTTTTCACGTGTTTGTGTGTGCATTTGTGTGTGTGTCGTCTGACCCCGGCTCTCACTGAGGTGCTCTCTGATGAATGAGGCTCTCTGCTTTTATTGATTCTCTCTTTAGCTCTGATGCTGCAAAGAGATTGCCTCTTAAGGCTACATACATATATCTGACGCTTAGGGAACAAAAGAGGCAGGAATACAGTGTGTACAGTATATGTGTGTGTTTTTGTGTGTGTGTGTGACGACAGAACAAAACAGTATTGATTTATAACCCGAACAAAAGAGGACTGTCTGTGTGGAGAAGTGTTTTCTTGGTTGCGTGATAAAACAAAAGGAAATCATGTTAATGCAGGCTGTTTATGCTAGCTTTTGCGTCACAAAATGCAAATTTGAAGGTGATTTCCAGAGTGTGTATCTTATCCATGCAACCTTTTAACACTATCAATATATAACTGCATAATTTGAATGGAATATGCATGCAAAATTAAGACATTAGATGCTGGTTTCTAGTTAAATATAGGCCTGTGGCTGGTGATCTGGTCTACTCCTCATCACCATAATACATGAACACTCCTCCCAGAGCTCCGTCTCCATGGTCACCGCTCACACAACGACAAACACACAAAGAGCAGACTTGAATGTGTCTAACACACGCACCTGCACAATCTGGATGCCTGCTTCTCTCAGCCACATTCTATTTTCTGAGACGCTGAATGAGTGAAACAGTTGATCTAATTTATCACCTCATGAATAATGCATGCTGCTGTAACTGGATTGGATTGTTCTGTGTGAATGTCTGCTTGTCAATCAATGCCAGATTTGCACACACACACACACAAAAAAAAAACAGGCAATCTGACTAAAAGCCACCAGCCATGTGCAGAGTTAGGAACAAATGCATTCATTCTTCTGAATTATTCTGCTAAAATAGATTCTTGTTGAGTAAAAAATAAACAAATCAGTTGAAAATTCCATTTAAAAATCTAATAATCTCCATATTTTTGTCCCGCCATTGCATAAAATACAAAATATCTTATTACTGAAGACTTAATAAGGCTCATGAGTCTTATTTTGGCGGGTCAGACGTTCTACAATGGTGTCTCCAGACTGAAGTCCACCCCAGTGTCGAACCAGTGAGATGTTTGAATAAATCACTTTCCTTTGTGCGATTTAAGCTCAGTCTGTTATCATAGGTGCAGTGTCTGAGGTGGTGTCTGTCTCCGCCTCACAGTATCCGTCCATCTCCTCCATCTCTCTCTCCACCGGCTCCTCCCTCCCTCTGAAGCACATCAGCCCCCTCTCCTTCCACCTCCTCTTCTCTCTGTCTGAGTCTTTGGGTTCTGTCGTCTGCTGCAGCTCCAGCATGGCCTGCACGCTCTCCCCTCTCTCACCCGGGCCGAGGCAGCGATCTCTGGTCGGGAGAGTGGGTCCACCTCCTCCTCCTCCTTTCCTCCCGGTCAATATGTGGAGGAATGAGAAAGAGGAGGTTGCTCCTGAGGTCGATCCCTCCGTCACACACACGGTGGTCAGGCCTTGGTCGCTGTGGTTGTCCTGTGGTCTTTTTTGACACTTTTTCTTTGTTTTCTTGCTCAGTATGAAGTTGAACAAGGCGGTCACCAGAAGCATCGCCCCTGCAATCAGAAAATAGATTTCATTTCACGTTTTAGAGTGAAGAATATGTGTTAATGTCTGCAGTACTTTTATCTGCTTTGACCTGAGGGTTGTTCATGCTAGGTCACTGTCAGACTGTCATGGCTTATTGGACAGTTAAATAGAACAGACCTGTAACAAATGTCATCATCTACACCTTTGCTTTTCCTGCAGCTCAGAACATCTGCTTCACATTAGTGCACTTATGCAATATCACATAAATGGGGTGGCAGTAGCTCAGTCCATAGGGACTTGGCTTGGAAACCGGAGGGTCGATGGTTTGAGTCCCAGTATGGACAAAGTTTGGCAAGTGGACTGGTGGCTGGAGAGTTGCTAGTTCACTTGCCTGGGCACTGCCGATGTTCCCTTGAGCAAGGAACCGAACCCCCAACTGCTTGGGGTGCGCTGATTGATGGCAGCTACCTCACTCTGACATCTCTCCCTAAGTGCATGTTTGTAAAACTGTATGTATATACCAAACTGTGTGTGTAGCATGACCACAAAAATAATAACACGAGTGGAAAAAATTGAATTTCCCCCCTGGGGATTAATAAAGTACATTTCTTCTTTCTTAAAACATAGTGCTATTGTACTGAACACCAGCACTACTGAGCAGAAGATAATCACAGCTGTGCTGATATTCAGAATAACAGCACAACCTCAGTGCAATATTGCTTTATAAAACAGTTTGTTTATCATATATAGCTAATGTAACAACATAATCAACATCAGATCATTATTTCTTCTGCTAACCCGGTCGTTCATTTGTCAACACATGAACATTTCCTGCTTTTTGTTTGTTTGAATCATACCAGCAGACCAGCTACTTTGTATTTCATACATGTATGTTTCAGATAGTCACACACAATTGAAGTAAGAATCCATTTAATGTTGAGGTAAAGAAAACATACTATTGTTGAAGTCCCAGCTGTTGTACTCTAAATCAGCGCTTGGATAATACCCCTTACTCAATCAAATTCCCTGTTACCTGGGATAATGGCATGCCACACCAACACGGGGTGCAAGAAGCAGATCACGGACATAATGGAGTAGTACAGGAACTTATGAAAACCTCCAACGTGAGCCATCTTCCCCCACAACACAAAGATCATCCAGTCTGGAGGACAGCTGAGGAGAAGAAATGGGGAGAATATGCAGTGACGTCACAATAAAGCTTTCTTCCATTCACACAGCTAGCTTGGTTAATTTTACAATTAATACTACCAATTCGTTTTCACATATTTAACCAAAGAGTGCATTACTGATAGCAAACTGGTCAGCATTGTCTGCCATTGAGCTAAAATGTGCAATACTCTGTGCAATATCTCTGCTGATCAACACTGTGTACAAGTCTTTTGTACACATTGTTAATTTCTTCAGTTCTCTGCACCTTTATTTTTTTTTTTGTGATGAATTAACTCAGAGACAGGATCATTCTCTCATCAGGTTCTGTACATTTGGAGTCATTTTGTAAGCAGTGACATCGCCCCCTGCTGGCCATTAAAAAGGATGCAGGTTAACCAGGTTTCACACTTTTGAAGCCAGACACCATGATAATTTTTTACATCCAGCCTGAGCAGGCATGATGACAAACTGATTCAAACCATCTTTACATTGGAGTTTTTGGATCTGCTTTACACTTGACAGAGTTCACTGTTAAAAACAAACTCAATTACAGCTACTGTTTGTGTGTTTCTTGTCTTTGTGTATTCATGCTGCAGATGGTGTGGAGAGTGCTGTGGACTTACGGCAAACACATGAACAGAGCAGCATCCAGGAAGTAGGCCAGCTCGAACAACATGATGCCAACAGATGACACGCTGGAGGAGAAATAAGTCCAGAGTCAGAAACAGATATAGTCTGTTTCTAAATGAAGCTAAATATGTCAGCCTGTGTGTATTTTATCTGGCTGTAAGAGAGGGTTGAAGTTTGTAATGTGGAAAATCTGGGCAGTAAGAGGATACTTAAGAGTGTTTTCTTTGACTGGTTGTTTTCTGTTTAAATAATCTGATAGCCATCTGATCCAGTGAACCACAAAAATACCAGAGGACTAACCTTCATCATTCACTGCCCTCTCTTTGAAGAGTTATCGCTGAACTGTGTGCTTCTGTTTGAGTTTGTTTGTGTTCATCAGAATTTGTGAGACCTGACAGAATAAACAGAAATGTATTTCTTGGTCTCCTCTGGGAAATATTTTCCTGTCCCTCTGTGGGAGTTTGGCTCTGAGCCTCAGAGATGATAAGACGAAGCTGTGAGGGACTCGTCTCCTCTCTTGCCCCCTGCTCCTGGATTCATCACTCTGACTCTGTCCCTATACATCTCCTCACAAGTGTGTGTATGTACGTACTGCATGATTGATAATGAAGCAGGTATAGATTTGAAGTGTTATTTAAAACCCTTTGAAGCAGATGTAGAGAGATGTTAGAAAGAGGACAGGGAAGGTAGAGCCTTCAGGTACTGTATTTCTTAAATGAGTGGACACCAGAAAGAGTGGTTGCTACCTTGGTAGTAGTTAATGGGGATCCAAATAAATAAAAAAGGAAAGCCAGAAAAAGTTTTTAAAAAGACAAAATGAAGTAGAAAAAAAAGATAAAAGCACTGACTTGGACTAAACCATTACCAAAAATTAAGATATTTGAAGACTGAAGGATTACAAAACTAAAGCAATATAATAAATAAACAAATAAATACATAAATACAAATCTGAAAACAAAATAAGGAAGACAAAATTTAAAAGAATGGATAGAAAACAACAAGATATTAATTAGGCTATAACAAGGCAAAAAAATAGAATGTCTGAATAACAGAAATGAAATTAAACACATTTTGAAATAACAATAAGAAAAAAGGGGGGGAAAAGACAAAATAAAAAGCATGAATAAAAATGTTCAATTCACACAAAAAAAACAGTCATTTACTCTGGTTCACAAAATGGACTACAAAATTGCCCCAAACCAAAATTATGAATGACTAAAGAAAAATGCCCGAATAATAACACTATTTAAAGCAACAAAATGTTAAAAAATAAACAAAGAAAAATGTATAAATGTAAAGGTAAATTGAAAAAAAATAAAACCATTGATGAAAATACAAAAAAACAAACAGCTATGACTTGGAATATGACATTGCTCTACATCTAAAGGCTGTGTAAAAATATAACAACACCTGGACACTTACAGTAAGTAGACACCCAAGCTGTTGAATTCTCCTTGTTGCAGGGTTTCTACTCCAACAGCACACAACACTGTAAAAAACAAACAAACATAATAAAGATAAGTGACTTTCTTTGTGCTTGGAGTGTGTAGTGAGCAGAAAGTCCACCAGATGTCAGACGTGGTTCATGATTTTGAACTTGGAGGCAGCGACATCTCATCTGGGGAAACATCTCAAACAGTTTGAGCATATTTTGTCGTGCATTTTGGCCTTGTCCTCTTGCTTGCAGTCATGTTGTAGCTTTTATCTTTGAGGCAGTTTTGAATGACTCAATTAAGTCCTGGTTACAAACCATCTCCACTCATCATGCAACAAAAACTGACAGGAACTGACCTGAGGTAACCCACACTCCACAGGATAGCACTCAACTGAAGACACATGTGCAATCTGTAATTGCTGTAATTATTTCCTTCATGTTCACAAAAGTTTGGTAATAGCTAATGCATGCATGTAATTACTGTGTCACTGCTGAAAGGCTTGGCTAATTATTTCAGAGGACACTAAACGCATCTCAGGTCTTCTATCAGAGCAGAACCACAACATGTTAAAAAGCCTCAACATCTGTGATTTAGGCGGTCACTAGATGTCATGGTTTGTTGATAGCATTGTAAAATTCCTCATATTTACCAGTGTGACCAGTATACCAGTAAATAAAGCAGAGGTATTTGATTCTGTCATCATAAGTTACCTAGAAGATGGGGCATTACTAACCAAAGCACTGTCACAGATGTGCTCTGTCATGACCTCTACCATCATCTACTGCACAAGACCTTTCAAGGACAGGACAAGGACAGGGATTCCTAAGTAAAACGGCTCCCCATAAACTTTATTTACTAAATAGAATATCACAGTTTTCTGTCTGTGGATGATTGTGACTTGATGAGGGAAATAAGTTGTTCAAAAGTGGTGCTTCAAAGCTATCCCAAAAATGTTTTAGGATCCTTTGTGCAGGGAAGCAAACTGTGGCAGAACACAATGAATGGGAGTGAATTTCCAGCCGCACCCTGCTGCTTGAAATGGGTTTGCACTGTCACAAGCAGCAGCTTCACTGCCCAAAGCATGCTGGGAAACTTAGTGACACAGACCAGGCCAGCGGCGTCACATTTCAACAGCTTTTCTCTCTAAGTAGGTCAAAATCATGGATTTAAAGTAAACAGTGGAACACTATTGGTGAGTTAAAACACTTTGATTGAAAAGACTTCTCAGTTTGAGACAACAAATGATCAGTGGAGGTGGGTGGTGCAACCTCATGATAACTGGCAGTGGGCAGGTGGTCTGTACCTCCTAACTATCAGAGTCATTGGAGGCTGAGCTCAACTGTACCAGAAGCAAGCAAGATGGCAAACTCCACATGGTGAAAACAGATGGTACTAGAAAGAGCTACATAGCTGCACAGACACTGCACATTGCAGACTTTACTGAATGCTTTGAAACTGTCACATAGGAAGACTTTCATATACCTTTGTACCCGAGAGAATACAGACTGTGTCTTTAACACTGGTGCGACTTATATACAGATTTTACTGTACTTGCTTTACAAATGCACCGGTTGTACTGGACTGTTATGGTGAAGAGGGAGCTGAGCTGGAAGGCAAAGCTTAGAATTTACCAGTCGTCTATGTTCCAACCCTCACCTATGGTCATGAGTTCTAGGTCATGACCGAAAGAGTAAGATCTCAGATACAAGCAGCTGTAATAAGTTTCCTCCGATTGAGTTTCCTGCAACTAAGAAATGTTGATTTGGTCTGCTTTGTCTGCAAGATCAACCTTTTTGCAGAGTCCATAATTAGGCGTTAGATATCACCTCTTTGCACTTAACCTTTGACCTCTCTGCAGGGAGATATATTGACAAAATCTCTGGAAGTGATGGATAGTGTTTCTATTTGATTAAAGCCAATGAAGTCTTAACTTTAGACCATTTTTTTGTTTTATTTGCTCTGAAATTCTTTACACTTGAGAGAAACAAATAACTGTTAAATGGACTGCACTTATAGGACGCTTTTTTCAGTCATGCAAAGCAATTCCTCACACAACAAAAGTAAAAATGGTAAAACACACACATCAATATACAGATGACAGCCGCAGCTATGAAAAGCGCAGATCGATTTACTCGTCATTGTCCGTGCCTTTGGGAAATATTCTGGGTTATGTATCCTGCCAAAGAACAAGACACATGTGTCTTTGACATGTAGGCTGCGGGTGCTGGGGATCAAACTGCTTGGTTACTGGTTAGAGGATGACACAGTCTGTCTCTGAGCCACAGCCCCCTCAAAAGCTATGACAAATAAAATATCTGTGGCTATAAGAACCGTAAAAGGTCTGTTCACGAGTCTTTTACTTACTTTTTCCCGTTCACCCTGTGAGTATGAGTAGAGACTTTTGTTTGTCGGTCACACAAGAATGCCAAAGAAAGCTGTTTCGATACAGTCAACGATGAACAGCTCTGACGTGTCCTGCCCCAGTAGAGACGAAGAAGTCTTTTCATGTGCTGGTTGGAGTGTTTTGGCATTTTTCCGAAAACTGCAGCATACTCAAGCTGGTTTCTGTAACATTACGAACGCCTGCTCTTATCTATTCCTCAGATAATGTGACATTGGTGATATTAATCACTAGGAGATATCTGCTTTTATTAAGAATCTTTCTAGCATGATTCAAAGTCAGAATCATTACACATGGTTGACACAAAGATAATAAGCTGACTTCATGTCACTGTGACTCAGCAGCATCCTGAAGTTACCATATTCCTCATAGGTGTAAAGAAATGTTGAAGTCATTTGATGCTGTGATCAGATGTCAGTTTGTGAACAAGTTGCTATAATGGTCAATATTGACTGTTTCTCTGTTGCTATAAGTTGCTAAGTTTTTAGGTACAAAAATGTAGGTGTGGAAGAGAAAGCTTCATTAAACTTAGGCTGGCCACACTCGACGATTTTAAGCCTGATTTAGTTCCTGTTTGTCACCCCCAAAGATCTGGGGGGGTGAGGTCTGATTCAAGGCTTGTTGCAACCCATTATTAGCCCAAATAATCTTCAAGTGTTTGGTGTCCATTTGACTATTTCACTGCTCCCGACAGAGTCAGAGCCTCCACGACCTACGATTGCAGGTCAGGCTGACTCCAATGGACCATCTTCAATCTGCTATCTATTTTCATTGTCCATTTTTAAACTGTCACTGCACTACCTGCACTGTGTACATAGGATGTTTTTATAAAACTGTATTTTATTATATTTTATTGTATTTTATATTTAAATTTTAGATATTTAAAAGCTGGAAGAGAGAAACAGCATCTCGTTTTTTCTGTATATCTCGTATATACAGTGAAAATTGACATAAAAACCTTTGAATCTTGAATTACTAATGAGAGGAGCAGACTGGGAAGAGTCACCAACCGGATGTTGCAGCCATAGACTGTATAAAATATGGACGTAGTATCCGTGACGTCAACCATCTGTTTCTGAAGAGCTGTTTTGAGACCAATCGGCAGCGGCAGCCATATTGCTGCTGTCGAGCGATTGTGACGTAAAGAGGCGGGCTTTGAGCCTCCTAGCCAACAGCTATAGTGTTCCCGCCTGTCAATCAAGTCAGCTGTGCCTCTCAATGGAAGACTCCTAATCTCAATATCTTTGAAATTACTGCTTTAAGAAAAAATTCACCCCCCGTACAGTGTGTGCCGAGAAATGAGCTATCCAAACTACACTCTTCTTTTGTACCAGGCTGTAAACATGTTTATTTCTGCTGTAAAGATCGTCTTTTTTGAATTGGTGTGTATGTGGTTTTCGGTACTTCCAGAGCCAGCCTCAAGCGTATCCTAGGTGAACTGCAGTTTTTAGCACTTCCACATTGGATTTTTAGACCGGAGGTTGCCGCCTGGTATCAGCTCACAAATATGGCAGCAAACGTAAACCCAACTGAAGGGTTTCACTCATTCTTTTTCTTGTTTTTTGTTTTTCGCTGCAAAACAGAACACATGCCTGCACAGCCAGCTGACTACGTTGATAGTCCTCTATGTATGTTTGTCTTCTGAAGTCACGTTTGATCACGTGAGTTTCCATGTTTGTAGACTTGCCACTGTTAAGTCGTTACCACAAACGTTAAGTGTGTGGAGGTTTTGAATTGTTTAGTGTGTGTTCAGAGGATTGTAATATTAAAATCGGTCAGAACTGTCCTCGTGTGTGCGGCCTCCCATGGTTTAAAAATCTGTAAAGATATATAAGCTTTTTAGTTTGGTGTCAGACTAATTCATATGTGTCCAGGAATTAGTTACACCAGGGGTGCAGATCGCTCGGCTGGAGGTGAAGCTTCCACCAAAACTCTTCCCCCTGGTGGCTGGCTGCAGTATAGGTCAAAAACTCTGTCTCTCCCATTCATTTGAATGGGGCTGCAGTCAAACTTTAAAAAATAAATACACGTCATACGAATGTTTCTCACATCCATGTGCTGTGGTGATATGTAGTTGTTATTCGCCTGTTTTGTGTCCAAGGCCTCTTTTTTCTGAAAAGTTTATTTTTCGTTAGTTATTAGAGGTTAAAAAACAGGGTTTTACTTCCAGATTCACTTTGACTGACAACTGCCGTAGAGGGAAACTCCATAGGATCTTGTGACGCTATGCTGTAGGGTGGAGCTCGTTACCGTGGCAACACCGAAATTACCGTGGCAACCACAGAAATTCTCTACTGCGCAGACTCTGGCAGTACAATGGCTGCTCATTGGAACAGGGTTTTTTGGCTTCAAAACCGTACCACGGGAAAAGATGGAGCAACCCCATCCATTTTATATACAGTCTGTGGTTCACACCTTGCAAAAATATTCATCCAGACTGTGCTAAAAAGCTAATTCAGAAAGTTTTATTTCATATAAGTCTTGACCTTGTCATCGATAAGCTATGGTTTTAAGAGAGGTTCATTGCCAAACTTTCTCTTGCCAGACATCTTGTTGCCATTGTAAGGTTGTCAGCTACTGGTGAAATCTTCGGGAAGTTACTGCCTCCTGAAACCACAACATGTGCCTGGTGATTTGTTGCCTTCGGACACATTCTGGCTGGTTGTTTTTCTCCACCTTCAGTTTGTAAGCTAAGCTAACTAGCTGCTGATGGAAAGAGGAGCAGTAGCCAAATCTAAGAGCGGACAGAAAAACACATCTGTACCTAAAGGGGACAACATGAAATTAGAAGGCAACAAAGTCTAACAAACACAAAGAAAAGCCTGTTTTATGAAGCAATCTTTCTCCTGTGAGGTATAAAAGAGGTTAGCGGTGATCGCCACTAAAACACATGCTAGCAATCTTTCTGTCCTGCTGAAGAAACTCAAAGATAAAATCTCTACCAGAGGGAAATCAAGGGGAACGTAGCTGAATGGCTTCTGGTAGTTTATAGAGTGTGGATGCATTAACGCTGCATACATACCGGCTGGATGTTAACATATACAATTTGTGCGCCTGCCTCCCAGCATGCTCCTCTGATTAAAGAACACACACAGAGGCAGACAGGCCGACATAGAGCTGCAGACAGACAGAGACGGAGGCACACGTAGGCATCCCATAAACACACACACACACACACACACACACACACACACACACACACACACACACACACACACACACACACACACACACACGTATAGAAACAATGCACTGAGAGCTCCTGTAGGTGTGAATGTATCACAGCTTGTGCTCACATAAGCTCAGTAACCCAGCTGGATGCACAGACTTGGTTTTGGTGCGATGTGAGGCACATGTCTCTCGGTAAATGTTCAGCGTCTGCAGCTGTTTGAATTTAAATGGAGGGGGGGTCCCATATTTTAAGAAACAAGCAGCAACCAGAGAGCTATTCCCCCCAGTTTTGATTTAATGTGGCTAAGAGGGCTGCGTGCAATCTGTCCCTGTGTGCACAAGGAAAACACAGGAAAGGGAACAACACTGGCGAGGTTATGCATCACCAAGTGTATTTTAATATCCTCTATATATCAGGAAATATTTGGCTTTGAGTTCTTACAGATCAGGAGTACAGTTGGCTAACATCACCATCTGACCCTCTGACATTTTGAGTTTGTGAAATCTGCACAAAGAGCAGCTGAACGCTTCTCCTGCTTGAAGGGTTAAAAAAGTTGGAGATTTAGGGGAACAAAAGTGGATTTATGACAGACAGAGGCATAAATCAGCGTTAAAACAACAGCATGCAACACTTCATAACAGAGTTACATTATAAAAAATACTATTTCCACAATAAAAAGTCCTCATTAGTACTTTTTTTAAAGCACTGACTGTAAGACCTAACAGCAAGAGCATCTGGAGTCTGTTGTGCATCTGCAAGTGTATCCAACAAATGACACCCCGCCCATGCTGACAAAATAAGTAGAAGACAATTTAATTTTTTTTTTTGTTTTTCTGTTTCTGTTTCTGTTTATTTCCTACCTGTTGCTGTAGAAACACCAAGAATCCTGCAGGCGAACTCCACAACAACCCACCAAACGCTCTCAGAGTTCCCCATGGCCTCCAGTACTTCCCCTTGTCACCGTGTCAAGATGCAGCTTCCACGCTTCAATGCTATCCGAAATACTTTGTGACTACTTGTGATATTCAAGCAGCATCAGAGACTCATGGTTGAATGTTCGTGAGACGGATGTTTGTAGGACGAAAAAGCAAAAGTTGGAAAATCCCTGAGTGCCATGATGTGGAGGCTCTGAGACCGGACCGGTTTACTTCAGGAAGGTTTGTGACTTAATGCCCCTGTTGCTGCATTAACTGCTAATCAGTCTCACACACACACAGAAAACACACACACGCACACTCTCACACAGCTTCAATACCACTTCCAACTGGTTTCTCAATCCTGCATGTATGTCAAGGTGAAACAGTTCAGTTTCAGGTAATTTGTTCACAATGTCACATTTGTCATTAGAGCTGGTTAAAAATTATTAGAGGAGAATTCACCAAAGCGAACCCTCTCACACACAGACATACTCACTGTGGACACACAAATATCCACAATTAGAGGCCATTTCCTTCAAGACCAGTGATTTTCTTCCACTCTCACTAAAATCCTCTCAGTTTGTAGTGCAAATTCAGGTGCTTCTTTTCAAGGAAACCATCAATCATACGATATATTGAAGGCCAAAGTTATACTTGCAACTCCCAATTTGGCATCAGTCTATAAGAGCACTGCCTCAGAGGGATCTAGGTTTCACTGAATAGGCTGCAGCTTGATCAATCAACAAAAAGCAAAGTTTTCACACATACAAATTCTTAATATGTTACAATCTACTGCAACCCCAGGCCCCTACACTCTGTGAAAAGTGGAACAATGTGAAGGAAACAGGATAAACGGCACAAAAGCCGACAGAGACCCTTTGACACACTTCCACAGGCGTTAATACAAGCCTGTATAATCGTTTAGCTGAGGTGTAAGCTTGTCCAGGCACAGCAGAGGCCTACTGGAACAAGCAGTCGGAGTCACAGACACACACCAGCGCACGCACACCAACACGCACAAACACATACACACACCCTGACTTTGGTGGGGACCAAAGTAAGCTACATAAATCTCTCTAAATCTCTAACAAAGACACTGTTGTGTTCTGGTTCTGCTTCCGGCTTAATATTCAGGGTATTTGTGGCATTTATCTTATAGAGAAAAAGCCTGTGGAAGCATTTCTGCAGAACCTGCAGATGTTAGATGTGCTGCATTGACAATACTATGAGTTTGGTTATATGCACATCATGTAGGTGAGTAGCAATTATCACACAGCAGCAAGAAAAAGAGCCCACACACTTACTCACCACAACAGTGTGACGCAATGATCTTCCTCAGCTTATAGCAGATTATTTTTTTCAGTGTTATAACCATATAAGGTCATTTTAAGCTTGCAAGACCAAAACTCTTACATTAGTTTTTAAATATTAGATAAACTGATATCAACTTTCAAACACACAGCCATGTCCCCACCTTCCTAAAGCTAAACTGAGCGCCATGAACTTCTTTTAAAGTTAAACATTCAAATATTTTAGCTTTTGATTGAATAAATGCAAAACAAATGCACCAGCTGAAGTTCATGCTTAGGGCCTAACATCACATGTTATAATGCTTACATGATGAAGTAAGAGGGTAAACATAATACATTTCCAACATCATCTGCATGTCACTTTTTCCTGTGTCCGTGCAGCAAGCTGTGTCCCTTCATAGGAACTTACCCCATAGGGACAAGGCCATTTAGAAAGTACTCAGTGCATTTCTAACAAGTGACAACCTCTGTTGATGCTGAAGTGCGAACAACTGAACGTCATGGTCTCTACCAGGGTTTAAATAAAATCCCAGGGTGCCTCTCTAATAATGGTCCCTGCTCAGGAAGGTAATACTTCTGAACATACAGGGACATTTGGATGGGGACTTGCAGCACCAAACACTGTTTACTGGCTGAGTATCTGAAGCATTCATAAGATGTATTTGTCTATTCTTCACAGGTCTTAACATCTAAATGTAAACACAGAAAAGAATGAGTTAGAGGAACTTTTTAATCTGTTGGACAGAAGCTACAGGGCCTAAAAGTTGCAGGTACCTTCTGTGCAAACAAGACTTTTGAATGCTAACAAAGCATTTATAGAAGCTCAAAGTATTACATGTTTATAGATTGATGTTTTTCTGTTGGTAAAAATGTTCATGCAAAGGGTTTAAAATTATTTATTTTCCTTGCTTTATCATTCACCAAGCAGAGCCCTCCATTTTTTATTTGAATGGTTTATTGTCAGACATTTATTTTGCTAAATGTTCAGCATTTATTTAATCATTTCAGCCAAAGTTGATTAAAACATGCCCTTACACCCATGCATACACACTCACACACAGGAGCGGATATACAGAGACATTTGGTCTCTGTCTTATGGACACTCTGATAAGACTGAAATGCAAACTATGTGTTGAACAGTCAACTTCTCCAGACCCCTGAGCCACATGTAGCTGCACACATACAACCAGTGTAACAAAACCTACTGTAAAAAATGACAAACACAAGTTCTGACCACCCTCCATGTGTTCAATTACTCAAAGACAAACTAACAGGCTAAACTTAATTAAATCACGTGTGTTTTAACAGCATGACCCGGACATACATGAGCTGTAGGAATGTACACTGCTCATGTAAACTGCCAACATGGCCACCTCAGGCTGTGTGTTTATGTTTATTTGACATGTTTGACCCTGTTGGTGACATAAAAACAGTCTTATAAAAACCTCCTTCATGGTAATAACTGACTGTGTATTGTTGGAGAATCATTGCTGACACTGACGGCACATTGTGAGCTTTATGGTGATCGTCAGTTAACACACGAGGGGGGAGTTCTCTAAGTAGGTGAGACTGATTCTAATCTATGAGACTGTAGATCTAATGTTACAGAATAAACACAGTCTCGTGTTTTCATTCGGTCTGTGCAGCTTTAGAGACGTGTCCACTCTCCTCTCAACGCTCAGCTCCCCCAGCATGAACTCTGACCCCTCACCCTCCTCGCAAGCTGTACATGCACTCTCAGCCTGTAATCACCACTATACACACCTCCTCCTCACACTTTCCCTCCTTTCTTCACACTACCCGTGGGCATGAGACTACAGAGATTAGCCATGCCTCTCCCTGCCTTCCTCTTCTCCCAGCCTGTCTCAGGTCTGGCGTGGGTGTCTGGCGTCTGACAGAACCGGTGAAAACAGTTCTAATCTTAATTACTCCAGCAGCTTTATGACCCTGTTTCATGGCTTTGCTCTTGGAATCTCTCCATGATCACTTCCTACTGTCTGTTTCATCTATCCATGGACACAGTGACAGATACCTGAACTCATTTCTGCAGAATAATTTAATACAAAGATATGAAGTTATAAATCAGGGACCATCACACCTCACTGGAGCCTTTTACACCATGCACCCTGCTGTGATGGAATCTATTATTTACATTAGCAAAAGCAGGGAGCCCCCAAGTGGTGGGGAGGTGTCGGTGCATCTGAGCACTGATCCGATTTATTATTTCAGTCTGGCTGATTTTATGGACTGAATGAGTCACACATAACTTAACATCACTGCTGAGTGAACGTTAAATTCTTGTAGTGACCCTTTTTATGTTGATTTAAAAATAGTTAAGAAACATTTCCCGGAGCTAGAGAGAAAGAAATGTAAAAAAATAAAAGTTAAATCCAACTAGTGTGCGCCAAAAGATTTCAAACTATCTGGGGATGTTTACCCCTTTGGCTGAACTTGAGTTTTTTAGACTTAATGTTAATTTAGAGTCAGATTCTAAGAACTCTTAAAAAAATATCCAAAGTTAGACCAACAAAACATATTGTTCATACTTTGTATTCTTTTTTACATATGTTTTCCCATTTTTCTTATAAAATGGATTTCAATTTTCCATCTTTTTTATCCACTCCATTTTTATCATCTTTTTTTAAAACCACAATATTAACACTAATTGGGGTTCTCTCCATCTTTTGATATGGCTTTCTACCCTTTTATCACCCGGTTGTGTTAAATACTTGATTCTGATTGGTTACAACCTTATAAAAATGGTGATTAATTCTCAACAGCAAAAGCAGCACGAAGAACAATCTGACCACACATGTCACATCAAATCAATCATTAGAAAAGATTCAGGCATATTTCATCTCTGCCTTCTGACACAGTGGCAAAAACATTACTCCCTGTCTCAGACTGGTCTTTACAGTCTGGAAATAATGACTCACAGATGTGAGAGCAGCCCGAGGAGCTACTGGACCTCAAACGTCTCTGATAGGGAGAAGTGGAGAAAAACACTGTCCTTCAATTCAGGCAATGAAAGCAGAGTTGCCTGATCATTACAAAGTAACCTCAACCAACCATGCAATTGTGATAGTAGCATCAGGTTGTGACATTCATGCATAAGTCCTGTTCACATTGTCTAACATTACCTTCAATGGGAATGTTCATTTCATTTGAATTATAATAAATAAGCAGGCTGATGTTTAAACTTGACGGTGACTTGAAATGTTCAGCTTAACGTCAGTCGGTTCTGCAAGCAGGCTGATGAGAATCTGCTGCCATGTAAATAATAATGGGTGTGGAATCTGAAGACCTGTTGTTTCAGCTGTAAAATTACAAAACATTTTAAATTATTTATTTTTTAAATTATAATGTACAGAATGTTTCTATTGCATGAAATAATTTATCTTTATGGAACATTTTCCAATGAATACATGAACTCTTTAATTTAACTTTAGTTATTGGCAGGACAATAAGCAGGATAATTATAGTGAATAGGTGGTTATGCAAATTAGAATTGCTTCAAGATTCTCATTAGTTCTTTACATTCACACACTGCCATTGATAAGAACTAAAGAGACTTGTATTAAAAGCTAATTTTCATACCTTTTAGTATACACCAAAAACAAAAACAAAAAAGCACACACACATACTGGGTATCATCCGGAGAGAAAGGAAAGACATGGGAAAACACAGGAAAATATTTGCTTGTGAAACAGATCTGAATTATGATGCAAGTTTTGGAAAGATACAGAGGATGTGAAACATCTGCCTGTTTAGTGTCTCACGATGAACACAGATGTAAACACCATCACAAGGTGGTGATATGTATTTCACAGTGTCAGAGCCCCCACAGTTTGCAGGAGACTTATAGTGTTTGTGGGGTACTGACTGCATAAATCAACACAGGTTTATGGATCATAGATCACTCTTCTGTTGGGCTTTTAAGTCTCTATGTAACAACCGTGGGACTAATAAAAGAGCTATAAAGAGTTTGAGTTAAAAAAAATCATTATGACAAATGACTTCAAAGTCTTCAGTTGCATGTCACCACTTGAGTGCTTGTAAAATAAATACATGCATGTATCTGGATGAATGAGTGGATTTGTAAAAACAACTTTTCAGCTGAAGAAATATTTCACTGCCTGCGCCGAAAGGTTACATGCACAAAGTGTGACGTACACGAATGCATTGTGTGTGTGTGTGTGTGTGTGAGACTCATACTATCTGCAAGTTTTGAGTTAAAAATATGACTACAGTCCCTTCAGATAAACAACATACCGGTGCAGGACTGCAGTCAAACATTTAACATTTAACCAGTGTCTTCAACTGGGAACTCTTGCCAGACATACAAACTTTGGGAAACAAAGAAGTTGAACAGTGGAGTTACAATACAAACAATGTTACATAGTACACAACTTCTTACTACAACAGTATTTTGACTTATAACAACATGAGATATGTGAGAGTAAACACAGAAAGTTAAGTTGTTGGACATAAAAACCCAAACAAGCAGCTAAAATGCTTTAAAATGACACTATCAGGCTAAAGGCGTTATTCAACCGAAGGAACTTTATCCTGGAACTACATGCAAGGAACCAGAGTCTAAATTTAGTTCAGGGGTAGTTAATCTCCCACCTTGTAAAGCCCCTGCTTTGGGGGGGTAGTACTTTTGAAAGGTCCCGGGACATTCGGGGGCAAGGGCCTGCAATGCTGAATGTGTCTGATTGCTAGATTACCTGCAGTGTTTTTATTCCACCCGCCGTCCACAATAACATCACACACACATCTGTGATTCACTTGATTTTTCTTCCTTTATTTTGTTTTTATTTGTTCTATTTTTTTTTTGTATGTATGTGTACTTTTCATAAGAAGAAGCTGTGATTCAAGAATCGATTGAAGAGTATCAGGAGTACAGTTGTGCTCATAAATTTACATACCCTGGCAGAATTTATGGTTTATTGGGTAGCTTCTGTTGTCTTTATGATATAAAAAGAGTAAAAACAGTTGTTTGATAAAGATTTTGCTTCACCCAACCACTAACCATGAGTGAATTTTTTTTTCTCTCTTATCATTCATATTCTCTGAAAAATTGCCAAGTAATCTGTTGCTAATAAAAACATGTTTTTTGGTGCTTAATAAAACTAATATGAGGGCAAATATTTTTTGTTGCCAGATGCCAAAATAAGTACATACACAGTGAATAGAAGGTAAATGGCAGCACATTTGGAAATGAGGCCTGCTTTGAGCTCCCATGTTCTTGATTTGGTCCTGCAGTTTGACTTGGCTCAGAGGTGTGAGACTTCTGGATCTCCGTTCACACAGGATGCAAATGAGCTGGCTGAGTAACATGGAAAATTCTATTTAGCATCCATCAAACCAAATCCTCACATACCAGTCTTATGTCTGCATGTCAAATCTGAAGTGTTACTCTTTGTCAGACTTTGCATACTTAAATGGATAATCATCGTCTGTTTGTCCACCAAATCAAACGTCAAACTGTCATGTCTCGCCTGTTTCAGGTTTTGAATCGGGCACAGCTGAGTCTGGAAGTTTCCATGTCCTAAAATAAGTGAATGTGACTTTGATCTGCTAAGTGTGTTCAGCTCTTACCAGCGGGGTCATCCGCTGTTCATGCAGTGATTGTTTTGGCGGGTCACTCTCTGTCCTTTTACTTTAACTGACAGCAGATTATGATGAAAGAAAACAGGGTTTCCACATTTCATCATCTCCTCCTCCATGGAAAACTTTTAAGTCTGTGTATTTCAGCTGTCCTCTATTTCTCCTCACCAGCTCACAGACTGATCTGATGAACAGAAACTAGTTCTGATTCTGACAGATGCCGTCAGATGAGCTGTTCGTTTCAGTGAGGAAAATATTTTTCAGTCAGTGAGAGGATGATAAACGACGTCCTGTCAGAACAGTCGGATGTTTTTATTCCAGGTCATCATCTTGAGCTGTTGCAGAACTGTACTTCCCTGATACAAAATATGAACAACTATCACCAAATAAGTCAGCCTGACACGTGTGCCCACAGACAGCTCTGCATGAAAGAAACAATACAAAACAAAACAGCTTACCAAACAACTTGGAAGTTTTCTGTCAACCTGTTTCTCTCTGTAAAAGCTTTATAGTGTCTTTTGCGCTCACAACCTCAGTTTCAGAACACTTCTCACTGTGCTTACTGTTCCAGGTGTAACAGTGCACACTATCATTTTTATATTACTAATTATACTGATCACATTATGATCATGTAGTACTTTTTACTATTCTCTATCTCTGTATACAGACATATCTATGTATCCATCCACATTTATTCATTTATATTGCATGTTGCACCTCATTTGCCTCACAGTGCACACTATATTTTGTCTTTTTAATATCACCCTGGAATGACCCTGTTACCGTCTGTCATAATCACACCATGTCACCATGTCACCAAGTCACTTTTGCATAATATGTCCTTACTGCCTGTATAATAACAGCTATTTTTACCATGTGTATTATTTGTATATACCTTTACATTTCTATTTCAGTTTTATTTTATTCGATTACATTTGTTTCTGTTTTATTTTATTCTTTTTCATTTTATTTTATTCTATTGTAGCCTATTCTTTTTTATTCTACTTTATTCTATTTTGTGTTATTTTATTCTAAGATAGGATAAGATAAGATAAGATAAGATAAGATAGGATAAGATAAGATATACTTTATTGGTCCCCCATTGGGGTAAATTCTTTTGTTACAGCAGCTTACAACACGGGACAGGGGAAAACAACAATCTTCTAATCTCTATTATGTTATTTCATCTATCTATCTATAACTAAATTTACCTCCTGGGATCAATATAGTATTATCTTCTCTTATCTCTTGTGCAGTTATGAAAATGTAGTGCCAAAGAAACAGGCTATCTGAGGGAAAGCTGCAGCAGTGAAAGTATAAAAAATATATGGAATATTTAACCTGATATTGATGAGACTTTTTTTCCAGCAGCTTTAAGTTTTTCTCACAAACTGTCTACAGTGGTTCTTAGCTTATCTTTTGTGAAAGTAATGTGGTTGGCCTCTCCAAACTGCGTCTGTGCTGGTCACTGTAGGTATAGCACTCACTCCACTTCAAATACTCCAAACTGTCCCTTTAAGAAATGAAATATAAAAAATGAGCAGGCAATCCCTCTCAGTGTTGGCATAAACACACAAACACACAGACTTCTGCACACAAAATCAGATTCATTGATGGTGAGCAGAGAGGAGAACTGTTTGTAATTCAGAGCTTGGCCTTGGTACTGAGGGGCTCTCATGTTTTTCTCCTTAATTTTTATTTCTGTATGAAACGACATCTCTGTCCCATGAGGAGTTACTCTGTGGTTGGAGTGAAAAGTCTTAAAAGATGGAGTATTTGCCATGTAACCAAGAGGTTGCAGCACAAACCCAGCCCTCAGTGTTCCCTGTAGACTGATGGCAGCCTCCCGTACGGCCCGGCTGATGGCACACATGTCTCCTTCAGCATCTCAAATCCAGCGAAAGGAAGTGGATCTAAACTGATTCAAGAACATGAATAAAAGATTCAACAAAAGCCGCAGTTTTCCTCCTTTAAAGCATATAGCCCCGTGATAATATCTAAGACGGGGCAGTATTTCATTGTAAAGCAAAAAACACAACTCAGCATTCTTTTCATGTCATCCAAACTGGAGACATAAAAATCTGCTCTTCATTTCTTCCTTGTTCAGACTCAGGAGGAGAAAATAACATCTCTCACGGTGATCTGGTCTGGCTGTAAAGATGCTCTGATGAGGTCCTCAGAGACAGAAGTCCGACTTTAAAGACGTTTCAGAGGAGAAAAGACGGGAAGAGAAGACAGAGTCAACAATCCTGAGTACACCACAGAGAGCATTAAGAGCATCAGAGTGGAAATGGAGACTGTGCTGTTGTATATCATTATATATAGTCTACATGAAGGGTGATGGACCAGGCAGGTTCTGAGTGACCTCTTATTACAGAGCACTTTGAGGGTCTGTTTGGAATTATGAAGGAGAATCCTGATACTGTATCGTCCATCTAGGAGCAGTAAAATATGGTCAGGGTCCACTTATATATCATCACCAAACATGACCATGTTTGGGGAATCATCCAGGTTAAGGTCATAGACTCAGAACATAAAACATGTTGTGTTTGCATGTTTCTACCATCACACTCTGTACATTCAGAGACAGATCATTTCTAGAAATTGAAATAATATTGATTCTGACAAAGAAGTGACCGAGTGTTACACGCTGAGTTCACCTAATGCTCATAACTTTTCATTTGTAGAAAGTTCAACACGTAAGAAAACAGGTAACGTTCAAGAACCATTTACTGGCTTTGTGAAGTCTTGATTTATCAAATGAAGAGGACGATGAAGAGTGAGTATTCTTGGTTGGAAACATTACGGTATAGTTACATTGAGATCATATTTGTGAAAATGTAATTGTACCCTTGTTTTTTACAATCGTTTTGGATTCATGTTCGTGATTAAATGGCCTTATGTCTGAGATGTAATTTGATTTAATGATTATTTGTCAATGGGTGCTTTCGTGAAGGGTTGAAATGTTTGCGTAAGTTTAATAAAATATGCATGGATTGTTTTTAAAGGTTTAAAAAGGAACACAAGTGAAAATATATATGCTTATATTCCAAGTTTTCTGGTTATTACAACCTCCCTGAGAGAGACCTTTACCCTACAGTTAGAAATAGTGCTGCCAATGTGTGCAGATAATATATTTTCAGTGCAACATAAAGATATAACCACAGGCTAAAATCTGAGGCACACTGGTCCAAAATGAAATACATATAAAAAAAGTGGAAAACAGATGGAAAACTTGAAAATTGAGACAATAAAAAGCATAAAAACAGACACATTACTCCAGCACAAACAGTCATGAATTCAATTTAACCAATAGGGATGCAATGGAAATGCACAGCGCACAGTACAAACAAGGCCAACTGGTAAGCAGCCCATCAACTATTATTCTATAGTTTACAATTTAAGTATCGTCTACCTCTGTTGATTGTTGAGTCAACAATCCAGCAGTGAATATATTTTCCTCTGAGGCTCAAACAGATGGAGATCAGGTTTGTGTTTCTGTTTTGTGGGCAACTGGAAACCATAAGAGACACGAGAAAGTGCAGCTCCTGTTTGAGCATCATGGATCTGGAGAGAGGATTCCAGAAAATGAAATACCTCTGGGTGTTATTTTGTCCTTCAGGAGGGGAAATTATACACCTCGCAGCCTTGTGTCCTTAAACAAAGCTCCCAGATCGGGGTAAAGTCAGCTAATAAATTGGATGATTAAGTTCAAGATCAGGTTAAGAGAGCAGCATTATGTCTCATTATATGCCACATTATAAACTGTGTCATTAGTCAGGCCTGCTGCCCTCACACTAATATCAAAAGAGGAGCAATCATCCTTCAATCCTTTACATATGGCTGTCTGTAATGAGTGTGTGTAATGAGTGTGTGCAGTGGTCAGGGTGAGGGCCATCTTCAGTTTGGTTAAATGTTTCCATGTATTTCTCCAATAAGAGGAGGCCCTGAACAAGGACAGCATGCAGGACGATCGCTGAAGCTAACGGTTCACAAGTTTGCTTGCACAAGGTTTCTGCACATGTGCAAATGAATGCATGGTATGGAGGAAGTTAAATTCTTAAAGTTTATTATTAGTTTCAAGGGATTACTTTGAATGCTTTTCTTCAATTTGCGAGGCAGCAAAAATGAGTTACACAGTATAATGAGACATGCAGTATTTGTTAACTTTATTATAAAATCAATTTTAAAAAAGAACAGAAAATGAGTCTGCAGTTCCGATGAATCCTCCCAGGGTTGTCAGATTGTTAGCCAACATTTGAATTCCCAAAGCATGAATTTAAATGACTTCATAACAAAAGTAATTATCTGCAGCGTTATGAGAAAAGACAGATTTGATGGCAAAAATTCAGAAATTGTTTCTTCTGGCAGCCAAAAAAACGTTGGCCCAATGAGAGGAGAGAGAAGTTTTTTTTGGAAAGACTGTGGCTTTGACTTTATGCTATTAAGAGCTATACAGCCTCCTATGTGTGTGTGTGTGTGTGTGTGTGTGTGTGTGTGTGTGTGTGTGTGAGTGAGTGAATGTCTGAACACCTGTCACACACATAAATCACATCAGACACATGGGAGGACTCGCAAGAAGAGACCGTCTAATTATTCTGTTTCCATAGTTGGGCAAGCTCAAGAGCTGAGTGACAGCAGATGAACTCTAATGATTCAAAAGAACATTACATCCTTAGTATTTTTATATTCATGTGTTATTGTGTTTATTTGTGTTGTTTACAGACATTGTTTTAGTCTTTTGAAAGATCAGATTCAACAGTACCAAATGTAAAATCTTACATGTTTGATATGTCTTAATGTGGCTTCAACAGGGTCACATGACACACCTGCAACATAACTAAATAACCACCACAGCTTATGCTTTAAGTCATTTGGTAGGGATCGGTAGTGGTGATGCTGCTATAGGCCTATGTGTTGGACTTGGTCTGTGATGTTCTACTACTCGTCTCATCACTATCACCTCTCTCTCTTACTCCCCTCTATCTGTCTTTCCAGACCCAACTCAGTCGAGGCGTGATGGCTGTCTAACATGAGTCTGGTTCTGCCTGAGGGTTCTGCCTGTTAAAAGGAAGTTTTTCCTCACCACTGTAACTAGCTAAACACTGCGATGTGCAATGCTCATGATGGATTAAGGTGGGGTCAGACTGAGTCTTACCCTGTCTTGAAGTTGGGTCTCTGTTCATAATTTGACATAGTGGTCTAGACCTCCTATGTTTGTAAAAGTGTCCTGAGATAACGTTTGTTGTGATTTGGCGCTATACAAATAAAGATTAATTGATTGATTGATTGATTCAGTATATGCTGGATTTTTGCAGTTGTGTGTGAAGCTGCATATCTCCCAGGTGTGTGTGTGTGTGTGTGTGTGTTTGTGTGTTCTCCATCTATGAGATGTGTACGTACTTGGGAGTCTGTCGTTATATGTCTGTTGTGTGACCAGTGTCAGTGAATAATAATAATAATAATAATAATACATTTTATTTATAAAAGCGCTTTAAAAGGTTCTCCAAGCGCTTTACATGAAAATACAATTTTACAATAGGAAGCAAAAGGAGAACAGTGAAGAAAGCAAATAAAAGCAAGGCAGCAAAATAAAACAAAACAAGAAAAAAATCAATCAATTATAGTTTAAAAGCCTTTGTAAATAGGTGTGTTTTGAATGAGCATGTTGTACAAATATTGTTTGGTGGAGTATGTGTCTGTAACTGGTATGTGTGTGTGCTTGTCAAAAGAGAACTACTGCACTCAGGGATCGCTGATCTTGCTCATGTAGAAGCATGAAACAAAACAGTGCTTAGTAAATTTGTATTTACTTACCTGGCATTGTTATGAGTCTATTCATAATCAGTCACATTATTATCAGTGGTGAACATAAATTGTTTGTGTGTGTGTGTGTGCATGAGAGCAAGTGCGTGCGTTCTTGTGTGAGGGGTACATGAGCTTCCGTGCCCAGGGGTCCCTGGATACACGGACATCCTTAGTAAAAAATGATTAATTAAGAGTGGACCTTATGGAGAAGAATGAAAGAGACTTGAGCTGAACCTTTAGTTTTTATGTTTTTGTCTTTTTTAATGTTGTTAAAATTTGGAAAACTGGAGTACCCAGAGAAAACCTGACAGATACTGTCGTGGAGGTGTGTGTGTGTGTGTTTGGTCTTTTCTTTTTTAACGCTGTTAATGTTTGGAAAACCGGAGAACCCGGAGAAAACCTGACATATACTGTCGATGAGGTGTGTGTGTGTGTGTTTATGTGTGGTTGAGAGGGGGAGGTGGGGTCATCATACTTCACTTCCTACTGCTAGACTGAGCCAATGGGGGAAAGAGGACCCGTCTTGGTCTGAAAGGGACCTCAGTTTCTGAGATCTTGATCAGCTGGTTGAATGAAGGGCGAGGCGGTGGCTTTGGAGTGAGTTCAAACCTGGAAGAACTCGTGGAAACATTTGGGCTTCCTGAATATGGTTGGCCGATGGACTGTTGTCTCAGTCTCCGAGCCGCTGGTCTGACTGGCCTCTGGTTGCTGTCTTCTTGCACTCCGTCAGTCAGGAGTGATACGGGGCGCGTCGATCTGCCAAGGTTTCTATTACAGCGGGGCCCGGTGGACAGTCTGGGCTTTGCAGGAGGATGTGGAATTAGGACGGGGTCTTTCTCTGTGTCTGACTTCAAAACGATGCGTCTGCCAGGTCTTTTACACTGTGGTGTTAAAGGTGGAGGAGACATTTTGTCCTCCATCAGGCCTGTTTGCTGTTTTTCAGGATTCTGCATCTGTTCTTCTTCTGCATCTTCTTCTTCATATTCTTCTTCTTCTTCATCCTTCATCATGAACAGCTGTTCACGCTTGCGTTCTCTCTCAAACATGTTCTGGGTGTACATTTCTGCTTTGAGTTTCTGGTTCATTTTCAATTTATAACCACGATCAGATTCACGTTTTTCCAGAAGCTCGCGCTTAAAGTTCTCCTTTCGCTCACTCTTCCTTGTTTCCCACGCAATGTCATTCTCGATTTCTTGGCGCTTCTCCGCCAGAGAAATGGTGGGCTTCTTGTTGACCTGGTCTGGGTCCTCTTGGATGTAGTTCTTCCTAAGCTGAATGACTCTTCTCCTCAGCATGTTGGGGTTATCGATGACTGGCATGCATGCCTTCAGGTCTTCTTTGAATTGCAACTGATAGGTGTTCTGCGAATCCACTTTATCTTCCAGGTTTTTGATTTGTACTTCGCTCTGCTTCAGTCTGTTCTCCAGCTCTCTGACCACGTCTATCAGGATGCTGTTTGCTTGGACATACTCATAAGGGTTGGGTGACAACTGCATCCACTCCTCCTGTTTCTGTCTCTCTCTGTCCTGCAGTATTTTGCATTCTGCCTTCACCTTGATTAATTGATTGTTAATCAGCCTATAGTCTTTGGTTTTCTGCTTCAGATCATCTCTTTCTCTGCAAAGCTTTTGGAATTTACAATCATTTCCTTTTAAAGTGTCCTTTAACGTCACCACCTCCGTGGACAGATTGCTCTCTGCTTGCTGCACTTTCTTAAAAGCGACTGCCAGTGTAGCATGGTCTTCCTGCAGATGAATGTGTGCAAGTCTTAAATCTGAATGCCTCTTGTACAGATCTTTTTTGGATTCAATATCATCCATGAGGCCATGCTCTGGATGGTCCGACTGAGGGAAGATCATGTCCTCGCTGCTTGATTCTACAGACATTGTAGTTTCGGATTTAAAATCCGTGTCAAGTCTTTGTCCAACAGGCTGCAGATCCGGGCCGCGCTCTGGTTGGTCCCACTGAGGGAAGATTATGTCCTCGTTGCTTGATTTTACAGACATTGTAGTTTCTGGTTTAAAATCCGTGTGAAGTCTTGGTCTAACAGGCTGCAGATCCAGGAAAATGACAAACACAGAGAGAATGAATGTATACAGTCAGGGCTGGAACATGTACTGTGACATCATAAAGCTACATCCAGCAGACCAACATTCCAATTCATAGTTTTCACGTGATGTCACACACTTGAAATGCCCCCCGTGAAACTTCAAAGGACACACAGCGTCTTGTGATGTCACGCTGTAGGGTGGAGCTTATGACAGTGGCTTCACCAAGCGGCAACCTCCGGTCAAAAAATATGAGTCAATGCGGAAGTGTTAAAAGCTGCAGTTCATCGAGGATCCGCTTGTGGCTGGCTCCGGAAGTACCGGAAGTCACATACACATGAATGGGGAAAAGACGATCTTTGCAGCATCAACAAACATGTTTACAGCCTGGTACAAAAGATGAGTGTAGTCTGAATAGCTAATTTCTCGACGTCCTCTCACTGTGAGGGGGGTGAATTTTTTTCTAATTCGGCAATTTCGAAGATATTGAGATTACCAGTCTTCCAATGAGAGGCACAGCTGCCTGTAGGAACACTGCAGCTGTTGGCTAGGAGGCTCAAAGCCCGCCTCTTTACGTCACACTGGCTCGACAGAAGCAATATGGCTGCCGCAGCTGATTGGTCTCAAAACAGCTCTTCAGAAACAGATGGGTGACGTCACGGATACTACGTCCATATTTTTTACAGTCTATGGGCTTCACAGGTTCTGGCTGCACAATGGCGGCGCCCAGGAGAGGGATTTTTTGGCTTCAGAACTGTACAACGGGAAGAGGCGGAGCAACGCTGTCCATTTTTATTTACAGTCTATGGTCACAAGACGCTGTGTGTCCTTTGAAGTTTCACTCCACGGCGGCTGTGAATCAAAGGAAACCCGGAAGTAAAACCCCGTTTTTTAAACTCTAATAACTAACGAAGAAGAAACTTTTCAGGAAAAAGAGGCCTTGAACACATAACACTCAAATACTAACTACATATCACCACAGCATACGGATGTGAGAAAAGTGTATTCATTTTTTTAAGTTTGACTGATTTTTTGACCTATACTGCAGCCAGCCACCAGGGGGCAGTCACACTGCTGAAAGCCTCACCACCAGCCGCTGGAACCTCTCCCTTGGTTAAAAGCTGCAATTCATCGAGGATCCGCTTGAGGCTGGCTCCGGAAGTACCGGGAGTCACATACACATGAATGGGAAAAACACGATCTTTGCAGCAGAAATAAACATGTTTACAGCCTGGTACAAAAGATGAGTGTAGTCTGAATAGCTAATTTCTCGATGTCCTCTCACTGTGAGGGGGGTGAATTTTTTTCTAAGGCAGCAATTTGGAAGACATTGAGATTACTAGTCTTCCAATGAGAGGCACAGCTGACTGTGGGAACACTGCAGCTGTTGGCTAGGAGGCTCAAAGCCCGCCTCTTTATGTCACACTGGCTCGACAGAAGCAATATGGCTGCCGCTGCCGATTGGCTTCAAAACAGCGTTCAGAAACAGAGGGGCGACGTCACGGATACTACGTCCATATTTTATACAGTCTACTGTATGGTGCAAATCAAACTGTGCAGATATCTTTACGTTAGTCAGAACTGACACCCAGGGATTTAAATACATTAATCTAACCCAGGATATGAACCCCTCTCCAAATCCAAAGGCCTCCAAAGTGCTAAACAACAAGGGCCATCTTTTACGGTCTGTAGGCTCTTTGTCCTTCTTAAGGATCAGTGTTATCAGAGCCTCATAGAATGTTGGAGGTACGGGCCAGAATTAAGAGATTCATTGTACATATTTGATAGGAGTGGTGAGAGCTCCTTCACGTACGTTTTGAACAATTCTGCCGTATAGCCATCCAAACCTGGGGTCTTGTTATTTGGTAGTTTTTGAATAACCCCACAAATTTCCTCAACGGTGATCATAGACTGTAAATAAAAATGGACAAAAAAACCCTCTCCTGTGTGCAGCCATTGTGCAGCCAGAGCCTGTGAAGCCACTGTAATAAGCTCCGCCCTACAGTGTAGCGTCACAAGACGCTGTGTGTCCTTTGAAGTTTCCCTCTACAGCGGCTGTGAATCAAAGGAAACCCGGAAGTAAAATCCCGTTTTTCAACCTCTAATAACTAACGAAAAAGAAACTTTTCAGGAAAAAGAGGCCTTGGACACAAAACATTCAAATACTAACTACATATCACCACAGCATACGGATGTAAGAAACATTCGTACCACGTGTATTTATTTTTTAAAGATTGACTGCTCCCCCATTCAAATGAATAGGAGAGACAGATTTTTTGACCTATACTGCAGCCAGCCACCAGGGGGCAGTCACACTTAAAGCCTCACCACCAGGGCCGTGTCCGGCACGCTTGACGGTGATAGGCTCTTCTAGTGATTTTTGCTGCTCTTCTGAGATGGCGGGTAGATGCAGATCAGCCAAAAAGAGTTTAATCTCATCAAAACCAACTGTAAGTTCAGATGAGTACAAGGTCCTTCTAATAAGATTTAAATGTATTGTTAATTGTTTCAGAGTTAGAATGAAGCTGACCACTGGAGTCCCTGATGGCCGGGATGACACAAGCCAGCTCTTTAATTTTAACGTATCTAGCCAGCATTTTCCCAGCCTTGTCTCCTTCTTCGAATTGTTTCTGATGAGCTCTAAGTGCAAATTCCACTTTCTTAGATTCAATCAAATTATATTCATATTTCAACCTAGATAGCAGCAATAAGTTAGAGGAAGACATATCCAACTTAAAATTGCTCTCTGCTTCTTTAATTTTTCCCTCTAATGCTACCTGTGCGTTTTTAGCTGCCCTTTTTTTCTGGGATGCATGTTGTATAAAGTGACCTCGAAAAACTGCTTTTAGAGTTTCCCACAGTATTCCTGTTGATGGAGAGCTTGGGGAGTTATCTGCTATAAAGTAGTTTATCTCATTTCTTATAGCCTCTTTAAAGCTGGACTCTATTAATAAGCTAGAATTAAGTCTCCACCTTGGGGTTCTCTGTGTTTTGGCAAAAAGGGTTACTATCAGTGTAACATGGGCATGGTCGGATAATAAAATGCTACCAATAGTACATGAACTGGCAGATGGGACTATGCTTTGTGATATTAAGAAGTAATTAATTCTTGAGAATATATTATGTGGGTGTGAATAAAATGTATAGTCGTTCATGGTTGGGTTGAGCAGTCTCCAGATGTCTAATGTTCCCAGACCCTCACATAGTTCCTTCAAAACATTAACCGACTAAGATTGTGGACGCGGGGGTTTACAGTCTAATATGGAGTCCATTACTTTGTTAAAGTCCCCAAGCATGATAATAGGAAAGTTACCGAATTCATGTAATTTATTCTCTATGCCAGGGAAGAATTCTGGATCATTGATACAAGGCCCATAAATGCAAGCAAGAATAACAGGTTGACCCTGAACTTCAACTAGAACTCAAATAAACCTCCCTTAAGTGTCAGCATATTCCTTTATGTATTTAAAAGGTAGATGCTTGTTCACTAGGATGGCCACTCCCCTACTATTACCAGTACCACCTGATGCGTATATTTTACCGACCCACCCAGTGCATAATTTCTTATACTCCTGATCTTTCATATGAGTCTCCTTAATAAATGCAATATCACAGTTTTTAGACTTTAAGAATGACAAACATTTCCTTCTCTTAGCTGGGTGATTCAGCCCCCTAGTTTTGATGGTGATGAGGCACAACCCCCTGTTGCTACCAGAGTACCTGGTGTTCGAAGCATAGACTGTATAAAATATGGACGTAGTATCCGTGACGTCACCCATCTGTTCCTGAGAGCTGTTTTGAAGCAAATCGACGGCAGCAGCCATATTGGTAATGCGGAACTCAACTAGGCAAAGTGTGACGTAGTGTGAGTCTCTTAACCAATGGCTGTGTGGTCCCGACCGGGAGTCACGTCAGTCATGTCCTTATTTGGGCAAAACTCGTAATCTTAATATCTTCTTAACCGTCACGTTAGAAAAAAATTCACCCCCCGTACAGTGTGTGCCAATAGAGAGATTAGCTTTGTAGGGCCAAGCCGTTTTTTGAACCAGGCTGTAAACATGTTTATTAATGCTGCAAAGATCGTCTTTTTCCCATTCATATCTATGTGGTTTCCTGTGTTTCTGCAGCCAGCCTCAAGCGGATTTTCGATGTATTGCAGTTTATAGCACTTCCGCATTGGCTTCATGGTTTGAGACCGGAGTTTGCCGCTTGGATTGAAGACATGATAAAACATCAATGTATGTTTAAGTAGACATTTAGCTATGATATGAGCAATCATTTTTCAGTGTACCTCACAACAAATAACAAAAATGAACATAAGTGCTAAACAGCAAAGATGGTACCAGCGCCTGGTACAACAGAAAATAATGAAAAAAACAACTTGGTCTGTAATCGCAACTGCGAAGAGATTACCTACCATCAAGGCCTCACAACTCTGTGCCTGAGTAACCACAATCATGAACAGAGATCAACTTCTTACCAATTAAAGTTAACAGCCCAAAAACAGAAACGTATCATTACAAGCATATTGCCTCCACTCGCCAAACGAAATTACTCTAATAAAACAAACATTTAGAGAATTCAACCAATGAAATGGGCCATATTAACTTAAAAATGACTGGGTTATAGCCCTGTAGATCCTCATTTCTCAAACTAAATTGTTCTCGGCCACAGTACAGACCTATTTCTCACCACATAACCAGCTGATAGATTCCCAAAAATGATATCGTTATGACACGAGGGCTTCCCATAGAATTATTCGTACGTAAAAACCAAAACAAAAAACGTCCGTTTCTTACCTGGTTAAGGAGGTAGTCGTATGAAAAAATAGTCAGTTATCTCCCATCTCATGCATAGTTATTGTCCAGTGAGCGAACGTAATCCGGTAGGTGAAGCCTCAGGTGTTGCATTGTGTAAATGTTCAGTTCACTCTCTTCTTCAGAGGTAAAATAAAAATATCAACATTTCAACAGGTACTCACGTAAAGGTGCATTCGGCAGGGCAGCAGCAAGTCCGCAATGGCGCCCTCCATCTATAAGTCCTTAATATAAGCCATTGCTTTTGCAGGGTCGTCAAACCGAGCCCGTCCTCCAGCCTTCGTGTAGAACATCAGCACAGCAGGGAAAGTCAGAGAAAACTTGATGTTCCGCTCGTGCAGCATCTCTTCGCACTGGTTGAAACTCCGGCGTCTCTCCTCCACCGCCTTTGAGTAATCGGGGAAAAACATGATGTGGTGGTCCCTTCACATCACTTTTCCCTTGTTCCGCGCTGCATTTCTGATCTTCTCTTTATCTGCATGCCTCAAAAAGCACACAACGAAATGGCGTGGGGGCTTTCCATCGGGTCGAGGCTGTGTGGCAGATCTGTGCACCCGTTCTATCTCCAGGACTCCGTCAAATTCCATTTCCAGAATTTCAGGGAGCTCGGCAGCCCAAAACTCTGCTGCATTGCGTCCTTCACATGACTCGGGGAAGCCTGCACTACAGAGGTTGTTTCTTCGATTGGTTTTCCACACTTTATCCGTGTCCTCCAGAAAGTCCAGACGACTCTCCACATTAGTCAGACGTCCCGCTAACTCACTGATTTTCCCCTCGGTAGAAGTCGTTGTTGCTCGTATCTCGTCTAGTTTCTTGTTGTGCTCGTCCGGCATTTTCAGGAGCAAATTGTAGATCTCTGCTATATCTGCTGCCATGCTATCAGAGCTGTTACTTTCCGGACTGTCCTGATCGACGGGTAGCTTAGCCTTGGAGTTTGCTTTACTCGGTGTGGGTGATTTAGCGGATGCAATACCCTTTTTAACACTCCTAAGGCCTGTCGGAGCCATAGGGTGAACAATACCACGCTTCTGATTATAGTAAGATCTCTGTAAAGTTATCTAAATTGCTACAGCTCAGAGGTAGTTGAGCAGCCAAAACTTCAGGCAGCCATTCCTCAGCCCGCGGCATGTGACTCCAAAAATAAAAGCTACTGAAAAGAGGATTCTTAATGCCCCTGGATACACGGACATCCTTAGTAAAAATGATTCATTAAGAGTGGACCTTATGGAGAAGAATGAAAGAGACTGAAGCTGAACCTTTAGGTTATGTTTTTGTCTTTTTTAATGTTGTTAAAATTTGGAAAACCAGAGAACCCGGAGAAAACCTGACATATACTGTCGATGAGGTGAGTGTGTGTGTGTGTGTGTGTGGTTGAGAGGGGGAGGTGGGGTCATCATACTTCACTCCTACTGCTAGACTGAGCCAATGGGGGAAAGAGGACCCGTCTTGGTCTGAAAGGGACCTCAGTTTCTGAGATCTTGATCAGCTGGTTGAATGAAGGGCGAGGCGGTGGCTTTGGAGTGAGTTCAAACCTGGAAGAACTCGTGGAAACATTTGGGCTTCCTGAATATGGTTGGCCGATGGACTGTTGTCTCATTCTCCGAGCCGCTGGTCTGACTGGCCTCTGGTTGCTGTCTTCTTGCACTCCGTCAGTCAGGAGTGATACGGGGCGCGTCGATCTGCCAAGGTTTCTATTACAGCGGGGCCCGGTGGACAGTCTGGGCTTTGCAGGAGGATGTGGAATTAGGACGGGGTCTTGCTCTGCGTCTGACTTCAAAAAGATGCGTCTGCCAGGTCTTTTACAATGTGGTGTTAAAGGTGGAGGAGACATTTTGTCCTCCATCAGGCCTGTTTGCTGTTTTTCAGGATTCTGCATCTGTTCTTCTTCTGCATCTTCTTCTTCATATTCTTCTTCTTCTTCATCCTTCATCATGAACAGCTGTTCACGCTTGCGTTCTCTCTCTAACATGTTCTGGGTGTACATTTCTGCTTTGAGTTTCTGGTTCATTTTCAATTTATAACCACGATCAGATTCACGTTTTTCCAGAAGCTTGCGCTTAAAGTTCTCCTTTCGCTCACTCTTCCTTGTTTCCCACGCAATGTCATTCTCGATTTCTTGGCGCTTCTCCGCCAGAGAAATGGTGGGCTTCTTGTTGACCTGGTCTGGGTCCTCTTGGATGTAGTTCTTCCTAAGCTGAATGACTCTTCTCCTCAGCATGTTGGGGTTATCGATGACTGGCATGCATGCCTTCAGGTCTTCTTTGAATTGCAACTGATAGGTGTTCTGCGAATCCACTTTATCTTCCAGGTTTTTGATTTGTACTTCGCTCTGCTTCAGTCTGTTCTCCAGCTCTCTGACCACGTCTATCAGGATGCTGTTTGCTTGGACATACTCATAAGGGTTGGGTGACAACTGCATCCACTCCTCCTGTTTCTGTCTCTCTCTGTCCTGCAGTATTTTGCATTCTGCCTTCACCTTGATTAATTGATTGTTAATCAGCCTATAGTCTTTGGTTTTCTGCTTCAGATCATCTCTTTCTCTGCAAAGCTTTTGGAATTTACAATCATTTCCTTTTAAAGTGTCCTTTAACGTCACCACCTCCGTGGACAGATTGCTCTCTGCTTGCTGCACTTTCTTAAAAGCGACTGCCAGTGTAGCATGGTCTTCCTGCAGATGAATGTGTGCAAGTCTTAAATCTGAATGCCTCTTGTACAGATCTTTTTTGGATTCAATATCATCCATGAGGCCATGCTCTGGATGGTCCCACTGAGGGAAGATCATGTCCTCGCTGCTTGATTCTACAGACATTGTAGTTTCGGATTTAAAATCCGTGTCAAGTCTTTGTCCAACAGGCTGCAGATCCGGGCCGGGCTCTGGTTGGTCCCACTGAGGGAAGATTATGTCCTCGTTGCTTGATTTTACAGACATTGTAGTTTCTGGTTTAAAATCCGTGTGAAGTCTTGGTCTAACAGGCTGCAGATCCAGGAAAATGACAAACACAGAGAGAATGAATGTATACAGTCAGGGCTGGAACATGTACTGTGACATCATAAAGCCACATCCAGCAGACCAACATTCCAATTCATAGTTTTCACGTGATGTCACACACTTGAAATGCCCCCCGTGAAACTTCAAAGGACACACAGCGTCTTGTGATGTCACGCTGTAGGGTGGAGCTTATGACAGTGGCTTCACCAAGCGGCAACCTCCGGTCAAAAAATATGAGTCAATGCGGAAGTGTTAAAAGCTGCAGTTCATCGAGGATCCGCTTGTGGCTGGCTCCGGAAGTACCGGAAGTCACATACACATGAATGGGGAAAAGACGATCTTTGCAGCATCAACAAACATGTTTACAGCCTGGTACAAAAGATGAGTGTAGTCTGAATAGCTAATTTCTCGACGTCCTCTCACTGTGAGGGGGGTGAATTTTTTTCTAATTCGGCAATTTCGAAGATATTGAGATTACCAGTCTTCCAATGAGATGCACAGCTGCCTGTGGGAACACTGCAGCTGTTGGCTAGGAGGCTCAAAGCCCGCCTCTTTACGTCACACTGGCTCGACAGAAGCAATATGGCTGCCGCAGCTGATTGGTCTCAAAACAGCTCTTCAGAAACAGATGGGTGACGTCACGGATACTACGTCCATATTTTTTACAGTCTATGGGCTTCACAGGTTCTGGCTGCACAATGGCGGCGCCCAGGAGAGGGATTTTTTGGCTTCAGAACTGTACAACGGGAAGAGGCGGAGCAACGCTGTCCATTTTTATTTACAGTCTATGGTCACAAGACGCTGTGTGTCCTTTGAAGTTTCACTCCACGGCGGCTGTGAATCAAAGGAAACCCGGAAGTAAAACCCCGTTTTTTAAACTCTAATAACTAACGAAAAAGAAACTTTTCAGAAAAAAGAGGCCTTTGACACAAAACAGTCAAATACTAACTACATATCACCACAGCATACGGATGTGAGAAACATTCGTACGACGTGTATTTATTTTTTAAAGTTTGACTGACGGATTTTTTGACCTATACTGCAGCCAGCCACCAGGGGGCAGACATACGGCTGAAAGCCTCACCACCAGGGCCGTATCCGGCACGCTTGGTATACATGTGCTGACCTAATCAAAACATATGAAGGAATAACAGTTTGGGGGCCACAAATGGGCGGCCGGTGGGCCGGATGTGGCCTGGGGGCGCCTATTGAGGGCCTCTGATAGATAAAAAGTATCTAACCGTCCTCTCCTCCACGGTAAGCTCTGCAAACTCTTTATCAAGTTTGGTTCCATTGTCAGTAAAAGCCGAAGTGGGCCCAGACTTTAGATTTGAAATTTGACTGTGCATCTTTAAGGTGTTTTTCTATGCTGCTAATCCTCCGACTTGCACCATTTTCTTTTTCTTCTTCTTTTTATTTCCTTTCAAACAGTACTCTACCGCAGCACCCACTCTTATTCATGCTGAGCACCATCATGTGGAGGCTTGAAGTAGTGACTCTGTAAATCAAAATTGTTGCAGGCTTTTGTGAGAGAATCTGTTTAGAGCAGCTATATGTTTATTGTTAAAATATCGATATTTCACAAGAATTCCTGATTACAAGACAACTTTCAATGTTTTGAGGCTGTTGTGATGAACAGAACTAGCTTGTAGTTTCAGAGGGTGAGTATGTTTGCTGGTGGAGGAACATGCAAGTGTTCAAAAACAAAGTGGCTTTGTAACACAAAATAAAGATAATAAGGACAGATAAAGGTCTGTCTGTCTGTCTGTCTGTCTGTCTGTCTGTCTGTCTGTCTAGCTTAAGATTCCTGTTGGAGAAGAGCTGGAGTGGTGGGCAGTAATAACATGGTGGTACAGTTGCTTATGTGTCAGGATAAACATGGGTTAACCATACAGAGATCCTGGTGTCACTGTGTCTCTCTACTTTATACAACACCACCCAAACGCCCAAAAGTTACATGACCACTGATCTGAAACACAAGGGGGTGGACAAGAGGCCATTTGAGAGGACATTTGTTACATGATGAAGATGAAAACTGGACCACTGTCAGAGAGACATGTTTTGCTCTTACATTAGAAAGATGTGTTGCCTGTATGCTGCTCTCCTGTCATCCCTGCCTCACCTCTCACCAATCCTCTGTGACCTCTGACCCCTGTTTGACCACACAGAAGCCCTCCATCAGCAGGGTCACGGACGCTCTTTAACCCTCTGTGCTGCCTCAGTGTTTGTAAGACGTGTGTGGAAGTGTTGGGATCTGACATCATGGGTCAACCTGGTGTGGGCCTTATTGTAAGGAGAGTTCACAGAAAGGGTCAACGGTTAAAACAGATGATTCGGATATTGGGTATTCTAATAAATGCAGAGGAAAAGAGAGGAAGTGACGGGAAAGATCGACGATGGTAAGATCAATTGAAGTGATTGGTGGAAGGTTAAAAGCGAGGTCGGAGGAAATTTCATGAAGCTGAGTGCAAAAAAGGCAAAGTGCTAATTTGGAGGTTTTAGTTATAGTGGTGAATATGAGGCGTGAGATCCCAAGAGTCTCTTTATAGCGAGGGTCATTTGTTTAAAAGGAGACACTCAGCACAGCAATAAGTCATGCATGAAATGTGTGTTTATACTTAACATGATTCAGCAACAAAACATGAAAGCTGAACGCATCCTCGATGAAAACAGCTGCAGAAAAATGAAGGAGAATGATCCAGTTATTAAATAAACATGGATGGAATTGCTTTAGTTGTTTCAGTTTGTCCCCTGGAAGTTTATACAAAAAATGTCTCTAGGAGGGGATGACGTAACTTGAAAGCAAAAGTGGTTTCAGTTGGAAGGAGAAGCAAAAGAAACCATTTTTATGAATCTGTGGTGCTAACCCCTAAATGCTTAGTCTTTAGTGCAGAAATGTCAGCAGCTCTGCTTTTCCTCCAGTTAAACAGTTATGACTTCTCACAACAAGCACTGCTGCGTTTACACATTTCCTCACGCCTAAATTCCACCTGCACGTGATGTAGGAATTAAAACCTCCTTCGCGAAGTATTCAGGATTGACGTTTCTGTGTCATGGTGTCGAAATCGAAAACTTTCACAAGAATCCACATTTAAAAAATAAAACAGGCTGTTCTTGTCATAATCTACTTATTCAAAGAGGCAAAAGAAACTACATGTTTCATTTTAGTATCCAGGCAATGATCAGAACACTGTTACTCCCCATCATGCTTAGTTGCAGATTTTAATCCTCTCCTTATACCCCAAAAAAGAAAAGGCAGTTGTTGAAGGTGGCTGAACACCTGATGACTTTATAGTTTGTCCTTTTTTCAACCTGCTCCGTTCGGGGTCAGGGTCACAGGGTGGAGGGTGACTCAGCAGAGCCATTAAACCTTCACATCTGCTCCACAAGTCAACCTGACTCAGCTACATAACAAGATTTAACAACAGAACATAAGAGCTGAATGATTCCTCAGGGCTAACAGCTACAGCTTAATATGAATAAACAAGATTCTGTTACTGCACAAACATGAGTGTGATGACCGTTGATTGTTTCAGTTTGTCCCCTGTAATTTCAAGTTTGTGCAAATAAATCACAGGGTGGATGACATAACCTGAAAGCAAAAGGGATTTCAGTTGAAAAGAAAAGCAAAAGAAACCATTTAAAAGAATCCGTGCTGCTAAACTCATAACCTCTAAATCTTTGGTGCAGAAATGTCAGTGCCTGATTAGAGCAGCTCTGCTTTTTGTCCACACGAAAGGGTTATGAATTCCCAGAAAAAGCACTGTTGCGACAAAAACTGTCATCACCCCTCACATCAGCGCACCTGCGCTGAGACTATAACGTGGCTGAGACTTGAAATATGAACTTCTTTGCCATAGGTACAGAACATGAAGTCTCTGTGCTTTTAAAACCACACACTTTCTCAAGAATCCACAGTTAAAAAATAAAACAGGCTGTTCTTGTAACAATCTACATAGGCATGCAAACTACATGTTGCCTTTTATTATTTAAGCAATGACCTGAAAACTGTTGTTTCATATTTTAATCATCTCCTTATACCCAAAAAAAGAAAAGGCAGTTGTCTAAGATAGGTGAACACCTGATGACTTTATAGTTTTTAAAACCCCAATTTTAGCATCCCTACACTGGCTCCCTGTTGTTTTTAGGATCTATTTTAAGATACTTTTAATCACTTTTAAAGCACAACATAGACTCGCCCCTCGATACATCTCTGAGCTCTTATCCCCCCAGAAACCAGGACGCAGTCTGGGATCCTCTGGCAGGGCTCTGCTTGCTGTTCCACGGTCGAGACTACAAACTAAAGGGGACAGGGCCTTTGCTGTCAAAGCCCCCTGACTGTGGAACGGCCTGCCAGAGGAAATCAGACTTTGAAATGAATCCGTGTTGCTAAACTCATAACCTCTAAATCTTTAGGGTTATGAATTCCCTGAAAAAGCACTGTTGCGACAACCCCTCATAACAGCCCACCTGCATATAATGTGGCTGAGACTTGAAATATAAACTTCTTTGCCATAGCAGAACATGAAGTCTCTGTCTTGTGCTTTCAAAAAGGCAAACTTTCAGAAGAACTGACAGGATGACATGACATATGTATCATGCACTGTTCTTGTCACAATCTGCTCATTCACTAAATGAAAAAAGAAGACAAGTCGCCCATTACTATCTAGGAAATTATCAGACAACTGCTGCTCTCTGTCATGCACAGTTACACAAATAATCCACTTCATATACCCCCAAAAAGAAAGGCACTTACTCAGGCGATGAACACCTGATGTCTTTACAGTTCTCCGCTCAGAGTCAGGGTCACAGGGTCAGGGTCACATGGCTCAGTGTGGCTCAGCAGAGCCGTTAACCCCTCTGCATCTGCTCCACAACACGTCAACCTGACTCACAGCTAAAGGAGCAATAAACATTCCTAAAGGCCAACAGGTATAAAACGCCTGAACCTCTTTTTAAAGGTAATGTTTGAGCGGCTTAAAGACGTACAACGAGGTTGTAACCTGAGGAAGTTAGTGACTGTTTCTCAACATCTCAGTTTTGGCTGCATTAGAGAGAAACTGCTCAGCAGGATGGCACGTGGAGGGAGACAGAATCAATCAGTGTAGGCCATGATCATACCATGCATTATACCCTGTTACTGACTATGAGTGTTATATCTTTTAACTAGTAACATAGTACAGATGTAGCAGTGTGCAAAATAAACAAATAACTAAACAAACTCCATCTAAAAAATACTGCATTGAACAAGTGGTGGTAGGTTCATTTACTGCATCTAATACTTTTATTTGGGTAAAGAAAAGGGTAATAGAAAACTATCAGTGATTTATACTCTGCAAAATAAGATATGCAAGATATGGATTCTTTTTTAAACTGATACTGATAACCAACCCAGTTCTTAATGGCCGATACTGATACGCAAAGAACAGTTTCGGTTGCTGTTTGGGTTAAGTTGTTGAAGCATGTGTGGAGGCTTCAGTCCTCATTGCAATGGTCGTGGGATTGATCCCCCCGCGTGAACCAGAGAACTCCTGTACATGCAATAAAGTCATGTTAAAGTCTCCAGCTGCTAGGTCATCACACTAAGCATACCAGACTAACGTCACAAGTCTGTATGTATACAGTAAAACTTCGACGTTGAAGACTGAATGTGTGCAGAGATCTCATCATACAGGGAAGGTAATAAGTGATGATTTGGGGTAATGTTCCAAAATATGCCTTCAGCTTGTTGTGGCTGCATTTGTTCTTCTTCTCTGTGTGTAATGTCAGATCATTGTTTTATCAGAATAATAAATAATAATAATAAATCTCTTTATTGGGCAGATACAGCATCACTCCCCTGCTCATTTTGCTACACTGGCTTCCAGTTGCAGCTCACATCAGATACAAAAGTCTAATCGTGACTTGCAAAGCAGTCACCAAAACCGCTCCAGTTTACCTGGAACCCCTCATCCAGGTCTACTGCCCTTCTCGCCAGCTACGCTCAGCCTCTGAAAAGCACCTAGTGCTCCCAGCACACAAGGCCTTAAAATCAAAATCACTAGCTGGACTCTTCTCTTCTGTTGCCCCTAAATGGTGGAATGAATTGGCCAACTCCATTCGATCTGCAGAGTCCCTCTTTACTTTCAAAAGACAGCTAAAGACCCAGCTCTTTAGGAAGCACTATGCACTTAGCTAGACTATTCTCCACTGTTGTCCCCAGTGGCAGATCATGTCTTCCAGCTACAGTTGACTCGTACTGTCCTTCTCTACTCTGAAAATCTGTGTTCAGCTCTTGAGTGACCCAGCACTTGGTACTTTGGTCATTATTGTGGTGATGTTAATTGTTGATGATGATAATGGAAGGTCTTAAATTGTTTGGTTGCTTCATTGTAGATGTTCCTTATTTTGAAAAAAGAAAAAAAATATATCCTTACTTACTTTTTTGCATTGCCTTAAAGGTGACATATCATGCAAAATTGACTTTTTAATGGTTCTCTACCTGAAATATGTGTCCCTGGCATGTCTACAAACCCCCCGAGAATGAAAAAAATCCATTCTGCCCCTGTTTTGATTTCTACACCTTTCTGTAAATGTGTGTGAAACGAGCCGTTTCAGACTTCCGTGTTTTTGTTACGTAACAACAATATCCGGTCTGTCACGGAGTCAGAGCTCGGAGCTTGTTCAGCCCATAGACTGTATAAAATAATACTGAATCCCTCCTCCGTTTTTCATTACCTGCACAAATGTGTGCTAACAAGGAGCTTAGGAGGGAGGCATGCTAGTTGTAGGCTGTCTTAATAAACACAAAGGTCGGTTTTACTCCCCACGTCTGCAGATTTGAAGATCTAGTGGATGATTTTTATTTGTCATGGATAAGTGCTAGCGCTAATTAGCATAGCCACATAGCTACATGTTCATAGCTGTAGCTGTAGCTGTAGCTGTATACCAAGACACACGTCGACATACTGACAAATAAAACAACAAGAAACACTAAATCTGTGACCAATCCTTCATAAAATGTCCTGCTGCCTTTCTGGCATAGATCGGTTTTACTCCCCACGTCTGCAGATTTGAAGATCTAGTGGATGATTTTATTTATCATGGATAAGTGCTAGCGCTAGTTAGCATAGCCACATAGCTACATGTTCGTAGCTGTGTACCAAGACACACGTCTACATACTGATAAATAAAACAACAAGAAACACTAAATCTATGACCAATCGTTCAGAAAGGTCCTGCTACAGGCGCCTCTCCGTCAGGATCAGATTCAGAGGGTTGAAGTAACGCGATCTCTGAGCAGCCGTGTATATTCAGCCAACATGTAAACATTAGATCAACGTGCTGGAGAGCCGAGGCACATCCACTTCCGGAGGGGGCGTGGTCAGAGGGAAAACAGAGTGTTCTGATGAGGAATGAAGAAGAGGACTTTTCAGGCATGCCAAAATCTGATTTCAAAGTGTTTTTTTGAGCATAAACTTTAAAGACATGTTTTGGGGACCTCTTAGACCAATATATATTGATGAAAAAAGCGTGATATGTCCCCTTTAACACTGCTTGGCAGTACCTGCTCCCAAATTGACTTGAAGCACTTTGTTACCCGTATTGATCTTGTTTCCTCTTGTCTAGATCTTTGCTTGTGCTGTTCTTGTTCTCATATGTACGTGGCTTTGGATAAAAGCGTCTGCTAAATGACATTGTAACATTGTAACATTTAAAGAGTTTGACAGCACTCCTTTCTGCAAATGAAAAAAAGCCTGTTAATTTGACATAGTGAGTCAAAATTATGAATAAAAAGTCAGAAATATGATATAATAATTCATAATGAGATAATGTTTTCAAGTATTTATTCTTTATTTTAATATAACAGAATGTAGGGGATTTTTTTTCATCAAAAGCTGAGTGTATGTTTTTTGAATGTTATTTTTACTGGCAGAAACAAGCCTCCAAAGCAATCTGAATCAACTTAAAATATAATATAACATATAATTCAGAGTTTGTAGCATAACTTAAGAGTGAGTATTCAGTCTTAACAGGCCACATTTCCTCCACAGACTCTGGAGAATACGCTCTGTGAACTCAGGGAAGTCCAGCACGCTTCATTCAATCTCCACATACCACACTCAGAGACAGAAATTTCTCGATTAGCTGACCAGCGATGCCTGACACCGCACCTTGTCCAGATTTCACGGTCACTTAATTTGATGGAGGTCGGGCTATGATATATCCTTACAGTCCTGACCTTTAGCTCTGCGGCCTCCAGAGACCGCGCACAATCTGAGAGAGAGCGATCCGAACATGATGTCGGTTTAGAGCGGGAGGAACGCCGTCGACAGTCATAGGCTTCAAATCCTGACTCAGCGCTGTAACTCTCCTGTGTGCCACTGCAGGAGACTCCACTTTAATTTGGTGTAGTGCAATATATGCCATACCTGATGCGTTTAAAATTGCAACACATACGTACCAAATACAGAAAAATAATACAGACATTATGTTTCATTATAGAAATCCTCAGAGGGGAAAAAACAATCTCATACTTCATATTTCTACTTCCTACATTTTAAACAGACTCACTCCTTCGACTGGGAGGAACTTTCTGTGTGTGTTGATTTTGGTGCCCCTTGTGAACAAAGCTGAACGTCTTATCTTTGCTGATCTGATCTTCTACATGCCAAGATTGTGTTTTCTGATTTAAAAAAAAAGACATCCTGCTTTCTTTAGACATTCAAACCTCGCAGTACACTCACTGCAACTATTTGCTGTGGAAGATGTTCAGAAAATGGTTGTTTTGGCAGGATGCTGTAACTCACCAACTTTACTCCCTGGCAGCATGACTGACATTAATGAGCAGTATCTTTTTGCAGGTCATAAAGAGGCATCAGTATTAATTTCACTCTGTTTCATGACCCTCAAATCCTCACAGGAGCTCAACTGAATTTAAGGAGGGATTACTTTTTGTTCTGCAGCCTGAATGGATGAGACAGTATTACTAAGGAAGATGATTCCCTCAAATATTTATCAGTGTATATCATGCATGAGAGGTACAACTTGAAGAAGACAAGATAAAAGAAGTATAAAGACTAAACAGACTAAAGAGGGAAACTGAGCCACGGAGAAGAGATGGTTAAAGTATGAGAAGTCTGTGACCTGCAGAGAAAACTTGCTGTATCATGGATGAAAGTGAACAAGCCAACATTAACAATGATGTTCAAGCAGATTCAGAGCAAGTGATTTGTGCATTCAAACAAAGTAACAGTTCTAAATTCAGTCTATTTCTTTGATTAAATATAAAGTGATTTTCTCAAAGTTAAAGACTGTACGCAACCTCGGGATCAGTGAGTATAGCCAGAAACAGCTAGTAGAAAGCGGCCGTTTTTTGGCAGGTACAAACATTTGAGTCCTTTTTCAAAATAATTTTACTTCAGAAAGTTGAAGCGGTGCGGTGGTTCTACTTTTTGAGGTTTGGTTGCACAAGACTCTTTGCTCCTTGTTGAGTGAGGATTGTAGTTTTGCCACCTCTGTCCACATGTGTCAGCGCTGTGCTAACTGATGCAGAGGTCACGGCTCTTCTTGTACAAACACGTGTGCTAATTGGTACATGCATCACAGATTTCATCACACGTGGGGTAAAAAACACAGAGCAATGATTATGATAAATTGAAGTTTTTAAGTTTCTGACCTTTGGTAAAACACGCGCACACACACACACACACACACACACACAAAAACACAAAAACACAAACACACACACATGATGAGGATAACTACATCGTAACACAAACGACTGATGAAAACCTGATAAAAAGGAGTGACCTCGCTCCTTGTTTTATGTCAGCATCACAAACAGTGCAAGGCTTTGTTCATGGCTCTTTACGAGCAGTTTCTGTTGAACAAATAACAATAATAATTGTTCATTATTATTGTAATGTGTTTTTTTAAAGCTTAATCAAAGTAGTTTTCTCTTGAATGTACGTCAAATATTAAATGCAGCTGGAATGACTTGTGGACCGATAAGTAAAGAATAATTCTCCTGGTTTGTTCTCGCCCTCAGTAAACGTTTTCACCCGTGTTTTCGGTAAAAGCCTACACGCCTGATGTAGACCGTCGCCCACGCTTGACAAAGACTAAACATGAAGAGAGAGAACAGTTCTCTTTTATGTTAAAAAAAAAAGAGCTGAATTGCTTCACAAATTGAGTCTGTGTTTGAGATGTTTCCCTGAGGAGCCCAAAAAACTGAGCCCGACCACAGTCTAAACAAAAGCCAGACAGATAAACCTGCAGTGAACATCTCTCACACACACAGACAAACACATTAAAGCTTTTCAAATACACTTTAAGAAATAATAAGAAGGAATACATTCAGGCCACACAAAAACACAGCACAGGAGGTCACCAGCAAAAAGAGGCATCATGACTCCACAGTTGATTAAAAAGACATTAAATCGTCTTCTTGAGTCTGAATTATGAAGCTGAATTTGAGCTTTCTGTTGTTGATCAGAAAACACATCATGTTGTTTTGCTAAAGTTGCATTTGTTTTCAATATTGACTTAAAGACTTTTATTTCTAAAAAAAAAAATTCTCCCAAACACAGAACCCCTCTGGTGACATATGAGGAACGAAAAATGTGGACATGAATTAGTAACAAATTAGTATTTCATGGCAACAAATTAGTTATTGTCAATCATCTCCACGCAGAGGCTGTTCCTTACAACTCTAGCTAGTCCTTGAAGCTACAGTTGATACACCTCCAAGAACAATCTCACGCAAGACGATCTCAGGAGAGAAACAAGAAAGATTATAACAGCCAGTTCTTTAACTAATATACTGAACCATCAGGGTTTAAGAAGTATCAGGACAATTCAGCAAAAATTAGAAGTAAGACAGTTTAAGAAAAATGTTTGAACTGACAATCTTATTTCAGTCTTCAAGATCTTCAGGAACTTTGTTTTTGTGCTGATTTTGGTGCCTCCTGTAGACAAAGCTGTGCATGTCTCTAACATCTTTGCTGCTTTCCTGAGAATGCCTTTTGTTGGTCACAAAGAGGCATCACTGTTTATTTCAATCTATTTTATAACCAGTCAAAATACATATTACTCATTAATATAATGATTAGCACCTAAAGAATGCTCATTAAGACTCCAATCTATCATCCATTATGGGTTAGATTTTCTCAAAGTGGAGCTGCTTTAAACTCCTCAAAACAAAAAGTTTAAGTGTCAGCAATAATTTTCAGAACACCTGTTGCTGCTTTACAGAATTCTTGAATCAATCAACAGGGTTCCCACTCTTTTCCAGAGATCATTTTCCAGGACATTTTCTTTGATGATCAAGCTGGTATGACAGTCTAAATTTAGTTCCTAAATAGTCTAATATGTTCCTCTCAGTGGAAGTCTACATTGAAAGACATGTAGTCTATGGCTATCAATGAAATCCTCTGTTACATACTTAAGAATTATGGCAAATTGATAATAGAATAATGCAACCACAGATGTACAGCACTCCACTTTATTAGTGCAACCAAGTAACAATGATGGGCAACATCTCAGCTTTCTCTTTTCTCAAAAAATATAAAATGAGCTAAGAAAAAAACAAAAGAGCCAGCAAAGGAATCAGGAAGCTGCCTTATTGAAATAATTAAATAATAATAATGATCAGAGGATGAGTGCATTAAAGACCTAAATAGAACTGAATGACAAAAATGGCCACAAATGTTTCTCAACTCAACTCAAACTCAAAATATACCTGCTTAATCATGATATTCATCCTGCTAAGTGGTCGATATAAAACAAAGCAAATGTCAGGTTTTTTTATTTGAGTTACCGTAAACTCTGAAAAAAATCGCACCGGTGTAAAGACGCACTCTGTATTTGAAGATCTCTCAGAGATTTAAAAAAGTTTAAACTATCTTCCTGCGTGGCGATGTCTATTATGATCAGTGATGTCTTCAACGTGGAGTTTCTGTGCAGCTGTGTCGCTCTTTTTGTTCCGTTTGTTTTCACTATCGCGAGCTTGCACTCCTGCTAGCTAGAGCAGGGGATCTCAAACTTTTTGGAGCCAGGGACCCCTTACAGGTGAGAAATTGTCCAAGGACCCCCTCATAATTGTAACACAGATTAAGCACATTAATGATGTGTCATGATCAAAAGCTGTGGCTCTGAGAGCCGATGCTTTATAGTGAATCAGAAGAGCCGGCTCGCATCCTAGTTTGTTCCTTTCTCTGCTTAGCTCTCACAGTGCTCAGCCCCAGCTCTGCTCACAGCAGAACTTTGTTTTGATTGGTCAGCATGACGGCCATGCGGCCAATCACATGTGAGGATATAGGATACAGGTGATGGAGGGGAGGCTGTGTACCGTGGCTTCATCTGTTCCTTCAGAGAGAGTCTTCTTAAAGACCGGGCAAATACTCACTGAGAGGAGAAATCGGATCAGCCCATCCAAGCTGAGGCATCTGATTTTTCTCAATGCCAACCTGAGGACATTAATAACGTTTGCTCCAGTTTGGTTCTGGTTCTGTTTGCTTGAGTTTGGTTCTGGTTCTGTTTGCGTGAGTTAGTTCTGGTTCCGTTTGCTAGAATTTGGTTCTGGTTCTGGTTCTGTTTGCCTGAGTTTGGTTCTGGATCTGTTTGCTTGAGTTCGGTTCTGGTCGGTTCTGGTTCGGTTCTGGTTCGGTTCTGGTATGGTTCTGGTATGGTTTTGGTATGGTTCTGGTTCGGTTCTGGTATGGTTCTGGTTCGGTTCTGGTTCGGTTCTGGTACGGTTCTGATTCGGTTCTGGTATGGTTCTGGTATGGTTCTGGTTCGGTTCTGGTTCGGTTCTGGTACAGTTCTGGTTCGGTTCTGGTACGGTTCTGGTTCGGTTCTGGTTCGGTTCTGGTTCGGTTCTGGTACGGTTCTGATTCGGTTCTGGTATGGTTCTGTAATGGTTCTGGTTCGGTTCTGGTTCGGTTCTGGTACAGTTCTGGTTCGGTTCTGGTACGGTTCTGGTTCGGTTCTGGTTGGTTTCTGATTCGGTTCTGGTATGGTTCTGGTATGGTTCTGGTTCGGTTCTGATTCGGTTCTGATTCGGTTCTGGTACGGTTCTGGTTCGGTTCTGGTTGGTTTCTGGTTCCGGTCTGGTTCAGTTCTGGTATGGTTCTGGTTCGGTTCTGGTTCGGTTCTGGTTCGGTTCTGATTCGGGTCTGGTTCGGTTCTGGTTCCGTTTGCTTGAGTTTGGTTCCAGTTCTGTTTGCTTGAGTTTGGTTCTGGTTCTGGTTCTAACCCTAATCCTAACCCTAACCCTAACCCTAACCCTAACCCTAACCCTAACCCTAATCCTAATCCTAATCCTTACCCTAATCATAACCCTAACCCTAACCCTAATCATAACCCTAACCCTAACCTTGATCCTAACCCTAACCCTAACCCTAATCCTAACCCTAATCATAACCCTAACCCTAACCCTAACCCTAACCCTAATCCTAACCCTAACCCTAATCCTAACCCTAACCCTAACCCTAATCCTAACCCTAATCATAACCCTAACCCTAATCCTAACCCTAACCCTAACCCTAACCCTAACCCTAACCCTAATCCTAACCCTAACCCTAATCCTAACCCTAACCCTAATCCTTACCCTAACCCTAACCCTAACCCTAATCATAACCCTTACCCTAACCCTTAACCTAATCCTAACCCTAACCCTAATCCTAATCCTAACCCTAATCCTAACCCTAATCCTAACCCTAACCCTAATCCTAACCCTAATCCTAACCCTAACCCTAATCATAACCCTAATCCTAACCCTAATCCTAACCCTAACCCTAATCCTAACCCTAACCCTAACCCTAACCCTAACCCTAATCATAACCCTAACCCTAATCCTAACCCTAACCCTAATCCTAATCCTTACCCAAACCCTAACCCTAACCCTAACCATAACCCTAACCCTAATCCTTAACCTAACCCTAATCCTAACCCTAACCCTAACCCTAATCCTAACCCTAACCCTAATCCTAACCCTAATCCTAACCCTAACCCTAATCCTAACCCTAATCCTAACCCTAACCCTAATCATAACCCTAATCCTAACCCTAATCCTAACCCTAACCCTAATCATAACCCTAACCGTAACCGTAACCCTAACCCTAATCATAACCCTAACCCTAACCCTAACCCTAACCCCTAACCCTAACCCTAACCCTAATCCTAACCCTAACCCTAATCCTAACCCTAACCCTAACCCTAATCCTAACCCTAACCCTAACCCTAGGATTAGGGGAGAATGCTTTTGTAACAGAATAAATGCACAAAATTGGGCAGTTATAAGGCTTCTCATTAAAACACTGTTAAAGGGTTTTCAACCCGACATTATTTTTTGCAAAGTTAAGGTAAAACATACGGCTACAAAAGATCCTAAATACTGTATTATGTTTTTTTTAGTAACTGGATACTGTATATCTAATAACACTGTATTTTCAGTCCCTCCATAACCTCTCTGTGCCGCTCATGAGTTTCAATTTTTTCATTTACTATCAAATAAAATAAATCAAGTTAATTTCAATCACAGGAACGTACGTGTTTCTTATTAACTATCACTGTGTAGAGACTCTTCTGTTTCTTTCAGGAGTGTCTTCATATATCATGCAGGGCGGGATCGAGCTGCAGCCCCGAGCTGTGGTCGTGAGGCTCGAGTGTGATCCCAAATCCCCAAACTGCTGCACATGTGTGAAAGCAGCGTTTGACAGTGCTGGTCCTGGAGGACACGTCGGATTATGTCTGCATAAAAAGGCCTCAGGCGGAGTGTACAAGTCATAACTGCTTGAGTGGAGTGCTTACAAGTGTGTGTGTGTGTGTGTGTGTGTGTGTGTGTGTGTGTGTGTAGGCGTGTTTCTTGGGGGGGCAGGAAACCAGCCTAATCCATCAGGATCAGTCCATTAAGCCCCAGACAGATTCAATTAAAGGAAAAAATAATTGCATGTGCCACAAATACAACACTGCTTGGACAGTTAGCAAACCGCCGCCGGCAAATATTTAAACACGAGAGACAAAACTGAAGCTCCATCCTCGTTTCCTCTCAGCACATTTCTTCCTGAATATGCAGAGAGGTCCTGCATGGTGATTGTGATTTCACGCATGAAAATGTAAAACCCGTCGCTTCAACAGAAAACAAATGCTGCTCTCTGCGCTTGTTAAGCGTTGAAAATATCTTCCTCACCCCGAACCAAAGCAGAATGTTAATAGGTTTCAAATTAACATTGTTTCGTTGTCCAAACACTTCTTTAGTCTTTCAATACTGCCCTGACCAGCTGAGCAAATATGAACGATATACCCACAGGGAGTATAGATTTCATTTCATACACGAGCCCCGTGGCAGACAAACCAACACAGACAGAGTTCAGACCTTTAGAAATTAAATATGTAAAGGGGACACCTCATATATCAGCACAATATAAACTGCCAAGTAGAGCCTCAACCACAGATATGGAACCAGGAGAAGCTCTGTAATCTCTTCCAGAGCGTCAGGACTTCACATGAGATCACTTCAGTTTACTTTGGAGTGAGATAAGAGAGATGTAGATATGGTTACGCAGCATATGATTTTAAATCAACTGATAGCTTCCTTTTTCCAGTGGAGATCATGAGGAGTGGAGGATAACAGCTCATTTGATGCCTCATTGAAATCCTTAAAGTTATAATTCTGTGTTTTGAAAACATTCTTATTGCCAAGAGTTAGATAAGAAGACTGGAACCATCGCAAGTCTGCAAACAGTTAGCTTAGCTTTGCATAGAGACAAGAAACAGATGACAAAGACTTTCTGCTCCAGATATAAAACTCATATTGAGACCAATGTTTTACATTTTTTACACTTATGAACACTCAGTTTGAAAGAATTAAGATTCAATGTTCCTTCTTTTGATATTTGAAGGAGCTAAATAGATTGTGTAACATTTAAACAACACAAGCCTCGCTGTTTGCCATGTTTCCTTTTCTTTTTTTGTTGTAGAGCTAAGCTTGACTTGCTCTGGACTTTAAGAGACACACTGCAAAAAGCCAGCCTTCAAAAACAAGAACAAAATTAGTGCATTTTTCTTGATAGAAATAAAAAAATATGAGACTTCTTTTCTCAATATGTTGAAAAATATTCTTAAATTAAGTAAATGCTAATGCCATTATCTTTTCTTTATTTTTTTATAGGGCTTTTTCACCTTTTATCTGTAGTGGGGAAGACAGTGGATAATGCAGGAAAGTGGGAGAGAGTGGGGGAATGACCTGCGGCAAGGAGGCCACGGGATAGATTCGAACCCAGGCCAACTATTTCATTGGCGCGAAACTTAACCATTTGGCTAAATCCGTGCCTTAGTGCCACTATCATGACATAATGACATGCACTAGGCATTACATTTCTTGAAACCAGCACAGTTATACTAAAAGCTAATTAACTTTTCTTGATGGAAAGACAAAAGTTAAGAATATATTTCTCATTATGTAGGATCATTTTCTGCCTTGTAATTTGGAAGAACTTATCTGAATGTAATTATTTCTGTTTGAAAAGGTTTGAAATATTAAATGTTTAAATATTTAGTGTCACTTTACAGTACTGTGCAAACTGTACTAATATATAGCAGTAAATATTTTATATTGTTTTATTGAAAATAAAACAGTGGATTACATTTGGCTGTCATTTGTTTTAATTGTGTAAAGAGATACAATTGTGTCAAAGTAATAATTTCTTATTTCATGCTTGAAATAAGAAGTTATTACTTTGAAAAAGCTGTTTTATACTTGTGAGTGTTGATGAAACAGCTTTGTAATGGTTGATATTCTAGTGTCAAGCATGTATTACTCAATATAGGTCATTCAATCTCAGTAAGAAGCTTTAATATCTTACTGAGATCATTTAGGACCAAAACACTCAAAACAAGTGAAACACTAAAACATAAAAAACTGCTTAGTGAGAAAAACGATCTTATCAGGCAAAAAATAAGGAAATTTCACCCTTATCTGAGATATTCAATCTTACTTAGATTTCAGTTTTTGCAGTGCAGACATGAGTAATGTGTCATGATTTTTTTAACTCCTATCAAGGATGAAAATATGTAAAACTCAAAAATAGATTCTTAAATTATAAGTTTCACCTTTAAAACAATCAAAAGTTGAATCTGATTCAGTAGCACATAGAAACCCTTTAATCCTCTGACTCTTTTATCTTGTGATGTGTTGATAGAAAGTGAGTCTGTTCTGAAAGTCTTCTACTTTTAGTCTCTTCTGTCTTTAATAAACACAAGACAGAGTCATAGAGTTTAATCCTTAAATAGGAAGCACCTAATGATGCGCTACTAGCCAACTTATAAAATTGACATCCTGTTTTAATAAAAGGTTCAAAACATACAAAGTGTTTGATGCTTTTACTTTACTTGAAGCTCTAATGCAGTGATTCAAGTGGGAAAAAAAGAGCTGGTCTTCTCCTTATTCACTTGTTGTTGTGTGTATCATGCAACATCAGTAAATCAGCAGTATTACGTTTTACATTTCTTCAATTAATAAAAGATATCAGAAAATAATGCTTTCAAAACATTCATGTATTGAAAAATACCTCAGTGTGTCACATTATCAATCTCTGCGTCACCTGCGATAACACTCCTGTTAAGCCAAGGGGCTAAATTTAGATCTGACAGTACTGCATGCCAAAGTGTTAGCTTTATTGTGAACACAGCTGTACGTTTCATCTCTTTGTTGATTTTATTTTTAGATATGTCGGTAGTGTCCTACTTTCTTATAATTTACTGAAAATCCATCCTGCAAAAATGTTTTCAAAAAGGCGGCCAAAGTTTCAGTTTGTGCTCTATAATTAAAAATATTCCAAAACCAGTATCATCCATGTTATTTACATGTTTGAAATGTAAAAAGAAACTATTTTTGCCAAAAGAGGCAAAATGCTCCTTTTGATTTGAAGTGTGGGACCAGGCAGTCACTGGCAACCCTGTACTGTTTTGAAATAACACACGCTGTGGGGTAAAGACCAGTTGGGATCAAGTATTTCAGGCAGATGAGTAACAATAGAAACATTTTATCTTCATACTGATTCTCTGGTTTGTTTTTGTAGTTCATAAAGAGGCATCAGTATTGATTTCAGTCAGTTTTATTCCTTCCTCACAGGAACTTTGATGATTTAATACCAATTATGAAGTAAAATTATGTTATCTTGGAAATTCAAATGTTTAGTTTAATAACATTTAATGTAGGAATGTACACACACACACACATCAGTCAGAACCAAACATGGTTAAATGGCTGAGTTATGAAAGCCAGACTTGTACTGGGTGAAGAGCCGTTTGAAGAGGAATGTACAAAACTAGCTTCACTAATCAAACTGTTTCTGTCTCCATTTTAAAAATCACTCAGCTGTAGAGTCAACAAAGCGTTCAGCCATGTTTCCTCTGTATCCTCTCATTTAGTCACACAGAGGGTCACAGACTCAGCCCTGCTCCACAATATCAGTCCCTATTATCTCCTTTTAACTAACAGCTACTCAAAGTGTTAAAATGTGAATGAAAGAAAGCTCTTCCTCTGCCCTCTCTCTCTCATCTTATCAGGTTCTGTACAATTAAAGATAGCGCCTCAAAGCTCAGACATTTCCCAGAAGCCCCCTGTGGGTGCTGAGGTCTGGTTGGGAAAGATTGACCGCAGGTGGCCAATCAAAGATTACCTGTCCCGGCCCGGGAACAAGACAGGCCTTATCAAAATCACAGCGCGACACGGACCTGCTAACCAACCTCACCTGATAACAGAGATTCAGACGAGCAGAGGAAGAAAAGGAGGGAGGAAAGGAACTGTAAAATAAGTAAAGGAAGAGATGCATCAAAGAGAACGATTAACATAAAGGTTTTTTTCTATCTGGGTGTTAAATTCTTTATTTAATTATTGGGTGTTAACAATGCGAGAACTGTGCTTTTAACTAAACCCTGTGTTGTCCGGAGTCAAAGCAGCTTTTATTTCCAGGTAAAAAACAGCACATGGAGACCTGCTGAGATTATTCAGGATGTCTGGAAAGCATGAGGTTTTAATATGTGTAAGTTAGCCATGGGGCTTCTTGTAGTTAAGCCTCATTATCATCACTAGCCCACTTTAAATTTGCTCTAAAACCCTTATTAGATCCACATCTAAGAAGCTACATGCTGTAAATTTTAAACCTGAATTTGCGTGTGAGTAATGTAAATCCAGAAAATATGGTGTTCTGTAGTTCTATATCTTTGTCACATAATAAAAGCAGAGACGTTTGTTGCCTGTTTTACTGTAATTGAGTGTTAGGACCATAGAAATTTGACTGAAAAGCAGAGGTTTGCAGCACTAACTGGTCTCTGTACCTTTATTCTACATTTCCTCTTTAATGGGATTGGAGTGAAAGCGACAGTAGCTGAATAGCTGCCTCACAGACTCACGGACAAGATGGACAAGCTCACATTTCAACATCTGAACAGCGGATTATCGCAGCTTCTTGACCATTATACACCTCCTGAATAGTCTTGATTCCCTGTTAATGGCATCCGTGCGTTTGTAAAGCGAGGAAGTGAAAGAAATGTCTGCAGAAAGAAGGAAAGAGAGAACCTTATTTCACATTCACCCCCTGAAACCTTTTCAGTGCTCAGACACAAAGATGCTTTTGTCAGGGGAGTCTGGGGTTAACAGAGGCCTGCTGAGGTCCAGAGGCAGCGACAGTGGGAACCTCTTTACACACACAATGACCTGAAACCTTGAAATATAAAAGCTTATATCAGATGTGTTAACCATTATAAAACCAAGTTTCAAACTAACACTTAAAAATATTTATTTAAGCTTATTTTTCATGACTGAGCTATAAATAAGAAATACATATTTCATCTACTGAGTCTACTTGTTTCAGATCCAGGCAGTGAATGAAGACACTGTTCAGATCTCTTTAATCTGAGCTACAGCGAAGACTCTCCCACTGCAGATGGTGTTTATAATATATAATATGTAAGATCCAAAGGGCTTACACTGAATCTTGTGAACTTGGGAGGTCTTACATATAAAACATCAAACAGTGATATTTACCATAAAACTTAGAATAATGTTTTGAATAAGCACTGTTTAAGCAAATCTAAGCATCTAAATATTATTTTGAGGTTTAAACTTAAAGATCAGCTTTGCTCCTGTGTTGAGAAACTCTCTAGAGAACCAGCACAGAAGCTCAGCTATCATCCTTGCAGACGGAGTCAGCTCTAACACTTAATTTAGCCTATTTAAGAAAGTCTGACAGAAAACACTGATCCTGGAGCAGGTGTGTATGCTTCATTTAGAAACTTTACAACTCTTCTTGATCAAAGAGCCACTTTATACCAGGTTGGCACATACATGCTCCTCCACTTGCAGTGAATCTTGCAACATAATCTTACTTTGTCACTTTCCTCCTCACTCCAGGATGCTCCATGGAAAATGTCACACATATTTGACTATATATGCAATTTTAGTATTTAAATTTGCTCAGAGCAGTCATTAAAAAAAGGCTCTAAAGCCAAACTGTCCCATCTTTGGGGTTGATCTCACCTTGTGATGGCCAGAAGTGCAAGGTAAGTAAATAACAGTGAAAAAGATAACAGAGCTCTGAGCTTGACCTGGATGTTGGCCTGTGAGTCTAAATCTTGTTTGGTTACTTTCACCTCCATAAGCCAACTTTAACCCGACTCTTTCATAAGATGTTGAACTGTAAGCCATGTCTACAGTAATGTATGAGTAAAAGTTGTAAAGTGTGTACATCTTTATAAAACCAAACTGGCTATATGGTCAGCTGTCTTCTTTATTTGACCTGCAGAATCCTTTACCTTCAGCTGAAACCTTCAAACATGCATTGGCCTGACCTACATATTGTTCCACCAGCATGTAAGGTTAAAAAAAATGACTACTCCACCACCAAATGCTCGTTTTATAGATGAATTTCACTTATTTACTGTTTGATTTAACTTCTTCATGTTACAGTTTATTCTTTTTTGATGTAAAACTTGATAATGCTAGATTCGTGGAAAGGGCTCCCTTGTAAAATAGATTTTGTGTCTAATTGTGAACAATTCTGGTAAAATTAAAGGTGAAATATGTAAAGAAAAAAAACTTTAACATGCTTATTCATGCATTTAAAGTTTTGTTTTCATATTAGCCTTCTCGAATAGCTCTTAAAGCCATTGCCATCCCAACACAAACTCAAATGCACAAAACAACAACTAAAGTCTCTTCTTTTCCCTCTTCCTTCTCTTTTAGTTCATTTGTGGTTGGAAAAATCTGGGATGGGGAATTATAACTAACAAATGGAAAGAGCCATGACTAAATGGATTGGACGTGTGACAAATAAAAACTGATTTTTCAGCTTTCGGCCTGGGTTAAAAGCTCTGTTCTCTCTGCACAAGTAGCACACACTGATTGACTTTGTACTTCAAGGCTAACAGTGGCTTCGGCAATGCCAAGTTGAGACTAGTGAGCAAAGCGTTAGTGGAGCTGTCGTAAAACAGAGGCTGAAAATATGTCAAGAACAAAATCTCTTCATTAAAGCACAAAACAAGTTGGTCTATTGTGCAGGTAGAAGGTCAAAACATATGGGAAAGAAGTAATAATGACTTATTTTAAAAACAATCCCAAATCAAACTCATTTCTCTAAATGAGACAAGACCAAGACAAGACTTTCCTAACTTCATTACAACGCTCACATTGTCCCTATCAGTGCTGAAAATATAACAATAGCTCTGAGCACACACATAGTGCATGCAGGTTTTTACTGAGGAAAATGTTGTAAATCCTGTTCTAATGAGAACCAAAATCCCTCCGTTTTTTTAGGTCAGAAGAAAAAAGCTGGAGTGTGAAGTCATTGTCGAGGGACAAAGTGTAGAGAAGATGGATGAGGGCAGTGAGGAGGTAAACTTGTGAATAAGCAGCTAAACTCAGTAAACCTCTCCGGACTGTTCCTGTTTTTGCTCCCTGTGAAAAATATGCCATTACTGTTTTTTGGCAAAGACAGAGCAGAACACCAAACCTATTAAAACCCCATGAAGAACCCCACTGTGGGTTTAGAGAGTCACAAGCAGAAATGTGACTATTTTTCATCTGTCACTTTGTCCTCTGATGTATGGGAGCAGCAGATCTGATTTCACCACCAGACAAAGAAACTACTAATGCCTGTTTTTTATTAGAAAGATGTGGAGAGTTCTCAGAGTATGAACATCACTCTGTTGCTATTCCTGCAACAACTGAAATGAATCAGCGACAAATGAAAGTTTAATGGTTCCTGTTTCACATCACTGCGATGTTTGGCAACACCTGCTAATGCGAGCAGACCACCGGCTTCTTGATGTGTAAGCCAGGGAGGGAGGGCTGGAAATAGGGATGTGAGTGTGTTTGGTGTGTGTGTGTGTGTGTGTGTGTGTGTGTGTGTGTCATGTTAGAGGTTAATGACCTTCAACGCATAAAAACTGTTGGTCAGTGTTGCTCAAGTGGTCGGGCCACATGTGGAGAAAGTTGAAAAGAGCACTCGAGGTTCACGTCTTCAAAGACCACCCATAATTGACTTCTTGTTTAAACTGAGAGGACTTGAATATAAGTCCTATCTCATTTTCAGACCTTTATCTGGAGCAGCAGGAAAACAAATTCCTTCTTTAAAAAGAAAAACAAGGTCTACTTCAATTAAAGTTAATCTCAAACTGAGCCCTTGTCATCATGGCTCCAGCGATTCTTAGCTGCCGGACACTGCTCTATATCTACAGGACTCCTTCGGCTTGGCAGTCATGTATTTCCTCAATGGCATCATTATGTTAAATGATCAGTTGGAAACTCCTGTAAGTCATACAAGGCACATTAAACACCATTAAAGCTAACTTTGCTTGCCGAGCAACATTAAGACGACAAACATCCTGTAATGCAACACAATCCGTTGGACCTGCTGCTGCTCCCTCCATTCAGAAAAATAAATCTGATGTTGTGGAATTTTCCACAGCTGAATTTATAAAACAGACCCTTTTTTTCAAACATGTTTCGAGAACAAACATGTCTTTTATTTAAGACATCATGGTGTGTATTATCGTAGTGCGTGTGGACTGATATTTTTCCTCTGTTCGGCATTCGTTTTCTGACCACTGCACAGAAAATATGAGTACCTTATCTGTTGATGTTATTTGGCTCTAATAATATGTTTAAATACATTATATCAGATTTAATAATAATAATAATAAAATCATGTTATCTAAATAATCTGATCCAGTATGATTGCTGCGCCATCTGGAGGGTGAAGTCATGACGAATACATTTGCCTATACTGGCAGCACCATCATTGGTTATTATTATCTGCTCAGTGCTGAGGTCTAGGTAACAAAGCATATTGTACCAAAGAGATTCAACTACAGATGGAAACATATCCTCTCTAACTGCACATTGCTATAAGCACCAGTGTTTGTGATTTAGACATTTTCTGCACAGTAGCTGATTTAAAGATATGCATACAGCTCCAGATCACAGTGACAATATTTGCTCCACAATGGAGTTTAAGGTGCATTTATATCTTTGTGTGTGCTTTGGTAGTTAGGACACAGGTTAACAGGCAACGATGCACCACTGTGATGCAGCCAGTCTTCAAATGTGCTCTTCAGGATGCAGCCCCTGAATTAGGACACAGGTACAGTCTATTTCAGGGGCTGCATCCTTTGAAGAGCACATTTGAAGACTGGTTGCATCGCAGTGGTGCATCGTTGCCTGTCCCATTTTGAGAGCTCCTTCATATACAGCCAGCAAATGCGTCCTACTAGTACCAAGCCACATGGTCCGACATATCCTGTGATTCTTTGCACGTGGAACAGTCGAACATAATGGCGGACTGAGGTATACATTGTTAAATATCAGTATTTGGTTTCAACTCAATGGTAAAGAGAGCTGCACAAATGTTGCAAAAGACAGACGCCTTGAAACTTACTTTATCTTTAAAATGATCGTGATGGTGGTGAGGCTACGTGAAGTTATGTCAGCTAGTAAGCCAGCCATGCTACCTGTTGCTTCATGACAGGGGTGACCCTGTGTGATGCAAGTATAAGGGCGGGAACAGGTGGTGACGCAAACAGGAAATACTCTGTCAACCAGACCGTCTCATTTTAATTCAGCCTCAGCGGTCAACACAGACTATGAAGGCTGGATCTTTCAAAGGCTAGGAGCCTTGAATCAGGACACAGCTTGAGTCTTTTTTCTCATTTGCATGGTGCAAATGTTATGCAATCCTTTCCTGAATAAGACTTCCAGTGTCTTCATATTAAAAGCCATAATAGTGAGGCTGCAGATCTTCTTAAGAACAGAAGTGCTTGAGCTAAATGTAAAATATGCTAGCTTGATGGGATTCGCTGACAGCTGAGGATTACAGGAGCCTCTCTGAGAAATCTGCCTGAGTATTGCCTGAGAGGAGAACTCAGAAAGTCACCAAAGTTATTTCAATTCATCCTCTGTGGAACATGAATGACTTCAGGAAACTAAATGGGAATCAAAATAATAGTAGTCGAGTCATTTCAATCGACCCTACAAATGTTAACCTCATGGTGGCGCTAAAGTTACTCAAGGATCACCGAGGTCATTAGAAGTTATCCTCTGTATCTAAATTTGACATATTCAAGTCTGGACCAACCTACACACCAACATTAAACATGTATAAAGTCTATTCTTTAGTTTTCTGCACAACAAAACTCACGATTGAGCCCTAAGAAGAGAAAGTAAAGCCTTCTTTGTTCAGGCAGTTTTGCCTCGTTGATGAAGATAACAACACCTCTCACAGCAGCTGCAGTCTTCTGCTCCCCTGTGAAGATCACTTTATTCCAACACACATATTTTACTCCAGTAAACGGCGTGAATCCCACAGTGGATACACCAATCAGATCAGCTGAATTATGGTTATCTTTGTTTAAAGGAAGAATGTGCAGAGGATGAATCAAGAGCTGGACAGGTCTCTGATTCTCTCTGCACAGTCTAACCTCCCTGAAAGACTCCCCCCTCTCTCCCTCTCTCCCTCTCTTTCTCTCTCTTTCTGCCTCACCTCCACGCTTTGCTGACTTAATGAGGAACAGAGCCCGCTTACAGTCACTAATCAAAGCCAGCTCTGGAAACAGACCTTTAGCTGGCTGCTCATTTCTCTCGCTCACCTCCTGTTACTTTGTCTTTCCTCTACATCATCTGTACCTCTCCTGTCCTCTCTCCTCACCTGTCACTGACTCTGCTTCCTGTTTTTGTCCCTCCTCTGACAGTTTTCTCCTTTACGTCCTGTACTCGTTCATCATCCGCTCTGCTCCTCGTTGGAACGCTGATGATGTACGTATGTTGCTAATATCGAACCCACAAGAGGCCCTCGAGGATCACACGGCCCATTAGGAAAAGAGAGGGCAGAGGCAAATAACTCCAGGCTAATAAACCAACCATGTCAACACACCCACAGATTAGAATTTTTTCACTCAACTATTCTACAGTAATGACTTTTCCCCATGATATCCATTTTATATCTTTGTATGAGTTAAGAGCCTTACAATGCACCAAGACGGCCTTAGTTAAAGCAGCTTAAGACTTTCTCTTTACAGCGAATAAAGGGGAAAGCTCCATTTTAGTCCTGCTTCAGTACACTTACTGTACTTGGTTCATGAGATGCACTTTTAGTACCCTCCTGTCATCCTTTACGCTGGTGCAACCAATATACTATCATTCGCTTATACTAGTATAAAATGCAGAGGTGTATTTTATTGTGTTATCATATTTTACACAGAAGATGGGGCTCAAAGCAAGCAACAGCTTCGATTCCCAAAGCATGCTGAATATGTAGCAAGGCAGACCAGCCGGATTGGTTTCCTTTGCACAAACAAGCAGAGATTGAAGCGGAACCATAGACTGTATAAAATATGGACATAGTATCCGTGACGTCACCCATCTCTTTCTGAAGAGCTGTTTTGAGACCAATCGTCGGCGGCAGCCATATTGCTGCTGTTGAGCCAGTGTGACGTACAGAGGCAGAGTTTGAGCCTCCTAGCCAACAGCTACAGTGTTCCCACAGTCAGCTGTGCCTCTCATTGGAAGACTCTTAATTTCAATATCTTTGAAATTGCCGTGTTAGAAAAAAATTCACCCCCCTCACAGTGTGAGCACATCAAGAAATTAGCTATCCAGACTACACTCGTCTTTTGTACCAGGCTGTAAACATGTTTATTTCTACTGTAAAGATCAGCTTTTCCCATTTATGTGTATGTGACTTCTGGTACTTCCGGAGCCAGCCTCAAGTGGTTTCTCGATGAACTGCAGCTTTTAGCACTTCCGCATTGGACTCATATTTTTAGACCAGAGGTTGCTGCTTGAGCGGCACCCAAAACCGGTGATGTAACTAGCCTAGAAATCACACTGCCATCTAGCAGTTGGGCAGAGTTTTGCAGAGGGGACATTGACAGTCCAATGCACAAGTATGTGGTGCTACTACGACGGTGCAGGTCACTATGACATGGCTAACGTGTAGAGTCAGACCAGAAATATAAACCAGGCTAAACACTGGTTCAAGAAAACAATGGGGCATAGCAATAATCTAGCTATCACCATAAGGCTATAAGTAATAATAACCAATTATTCATATGATATTTATATACTTATATCAAAAATTGCACTGTTGAATTGAATTGAATGTTCCTGAGGAGACATGGTTTTGTATTGTTCATGAGATTTGAAATTTTTTTAGACATGCTGTCAAATTGAAACTGAGGAACTTGGCTGTAAACCTGCCGATATCTCGAGAGTGCCCACCGAGTGTTCAGGTAACAGTTTGAGTATTATGTGTGTGAGGGTGGAGCCTCTGCTTGCTTACTAGGGGAAATCTGTAGTTGTGTCAAGAACACCTGTTTGTTTAGCATTGAAAACAAATGAATATATTTTGTAGTATTTTCAGAACACTAATCTATAAACTATGTTTCTGATTTAACACAGAGCTTCACAGTGAGATGAAAATAAAAGACATTGATGTATTTTAGGTAAATTCTATGTATAGGCCTTTAATATAAAGTGTGTTTGTCCTGTTCTCTTGCCTCCTGTGGATGTGTTTCTGTGAACTGTTGTGTTTGTTTGGATGAATTCAACATCTTCTGTCACTCTTGTTGTTACTTTTTCTGAGGGGTCATTCATTTTGCTTTAGTGTCTTAGCTTGCACGTGTATGTGCGGTTGTGAGTCAGGGCACTTGCAAGTTGATCTGTACACATAATCTTTTCATGTTCGTTTATGTCCTCATGAAAAATCACCTTCTCTTTCCCAGCTGGGGAGTAACTTCAAAGACACGACGCTGGATGAATAGCATGTAACAATATCTCGTATTTGCCCATGTGAAAGGGGACAAGATACTCTGTCTTCGCTTCTCTGCTGGTGCCGTTTCCTCACTCTGATTAATAGACTTTTGATTGCAGCTACAGACCTGTGCGCACACACCCAAACACACACACACACACACCCTCATGCACAGAGCTGCATGCCTACTCGCTATAAAAGCCTTCTAAGTTACAAAGAGAGCACGTAAAAGTGACAGCCACGTTAACCTGCTCTATCTTCTGACTGACAGCTGTAGCTTCAACTCTCTCTTAAAATGCTCTTTAGGTGTTTTATGTAATGACCTGGGCAGGGAGAGCAGTAAAGAGACAGCAGCTGGGGTGTTACGGCTCAGCGGAGGACTGAGAATAGAAAGACGTGGGGGGTTGTCCTGAAAGAGGGGGGTGGAAAAATGAAAGGGGTGAGATGTGGCTCAAATAGGTGAAAGTGTCTTCATTAAAACAACGCCTTGATTCCAAGATTACTGATCAGTCTAAAGCCTCTTTCATGGAATCTTCTAGACATTTTCTGGAGCTCTTCCCCCAAATGTTCAAATGGTACTTGTTCACACATCCCTCACAGTCACAAGTCTTTCCTGTCGGACGAGGGGGTTGATGGGTGGGGGTGGGGATGAGTCTTGGGAGGCAGGACATGACATCAAACGGCTCTTGCATGCTACCATTTCAAGAAGGATATTTTTGCTCCATTACACCTTGTCCGTAATGTGTAACGCCAATGTTGTTCCACCTCTGGTCCTCCCTCAGTGAGGGGGAAGATGGTGGCGACGTGTAGCATCAGAGCCCGCAGGGGAGAACAGAACTGTATGTGTGTGTGCATGTCTGAGTGTGTGTGTGGGGCTCCCGCTTTGTGTTTACAAGCCATGCATCTTGTGCACTGTAATGCGATGTGAAAACACACACTGATTACATTGTTCCACGATGCAATGTGTTGGAGCCATGAGGGATTTAAGTGTTTATGTTATGTTTTTTTTTAGGTTTAGGGTAGGATATTTTTTGTATACTTTTTGTTGTGTTATTTTTGTTGTTTGTTTACGATATGGTTTATTGTGGGATCAGTTAATTAGGTTATTTACAGGTCATGTGTTAGGGGCGGGGGAATTGAGTTCATTTAGGCCACCTGTGTTCTTTTGTTTTGCAGGTAGAGAGAGGGTGAGCTGGGTCTCCATACTTTTTGTTGACCGCTATTCATCGCTTATTTTCGCTATCTACTGTTTGTGCACTTTATCACAAGTTGATTATCCCTTTTCGTTAATAAAAGATTAAACTTACTTTTTTGTGCAGTAGAGATTTTTGCATTTAGCGCATCCAACAATAACTAGGCCCAACGTCAGCCTCTCAGCGGCTGTTGGCTCTTTGTAGTCGCTACACAATGTATAAGTTGGAAGACGTAGTGATGTTCCAGCACTGTTGTAGAATTGCGGTGTGTGCAGGCCTCGAAGCACACTGCAAAGGCCACAGCGTAATGTTTACAACATGATGGCTGACAAAGCATCTGGGTCTGTAAACAACACTATGATGGTAGTTTCTGCAGTTTATCAACGCTACGTGTAAACAGACGGATGTGCAGACGTCTTTGCTGTTCTCATCTTGAAAAAGATCTCCTTCTTCAACCTCAAATGTTCTTGTTAATCCTGTTACATGTCACACTGTTTGCATAATGGAAATGTCATCACAACTCCCCATTATCGCACAGTGAATTTTTCGGAATATTTCTTGCTGAATGCTTACATCTTCAACCCTGATGACATGCAGACATAAGAAAAGATAAGATAAGATAAGATAAGATAAGATAAGATAAGAGAAGAGAAGAGAAGAGAAGAGAAGAGAAGAGAAGAGAAGAGAAGAGAAGAGAAGAGAAGAGAAGAGGAGAGGAGAGGAGAGGAGAGGAGAGGAGATGAGATGAGATGAGATGAGATGAGAGAAGAGAAGAGATGAGAGAAGAGAAGAGAAGAGAAGAGAAGAGAAGAGAAGAGAAGAGAAGAGAAGAGAAGAAAAGAAACTTCATGGAGTTACAGCAAACAAGGTGTTTGCTGCTGTAACTGGTGTACAGTAAGGTGTACAGTACAAGAATTTCAACAAGAATATATATTGGAAAGAAATGTCCATCAGAGACGACAGCTTGGCAACATCTCTTCCGTTAGCCACCACCTCAACAGGGTCCAGGACCGAGCCGGCCTTCACCAGCCCGTCCAGTCTCATTTTACAGGAGGCTGGGATGATTTCAGCTGTCTGCTTTCACACACCCTTAAAGCTTTCAGTGCATGTATGAATGCAGCTAGGAAACATGGATGTCCAGTGAATTTGGTGAATTTATGAAGCAGAGACTAAACACACTAATGTTTCCTCTAAGATTTAATTTTAGGTATGTTCATGATTTACAGTCTGCAGGTTTGGCTGCATTTTCAACACATGCAAAGAGAGCATTTTCTTTATATGTGAATATCATTTTTCGTGACCTTCTCGTTAGTCTTTAGGAGTTTTTGATATGAGGTCCAAAACGTAAATGAATCTCTCTGGGAGCCTGAGGATGAGAGCGGCTGTAAAAGGCCTCATGCTGTCAAAGAGTGCAGCTAAATTTAAATGGCTGAATGTTTTATAGCCAGAACAGTGCATGTGTCATTTTTCTTGTATTTCCAAATATTTACTATTGTTCCCTCCTGCCAAAGAAAAGATGAAAAAAGATGCTGTTTTATTTTAGGAAAAATAAACAGGAAAAAAACTGTGGTTTCAACCAGAAGCGTATGAGTTGCACGTGCAGGGTTATTTGTGCACAAGAAGTGATGTAGTTGTAAGTATTCAAACTGAAATAACAGCACTGTAGACTGACCTCGCTGCAGCTGCCATTACCCTTAATGAGCTGCATTGAAAGACATGCTCTGAAATCTCCAGAATGCATCAAACTATGTTGAATAAAGTTTCTATTAAATGGTATTTCTTTCAAGCAGCAGGGGTTGCTTTTCACTTTAACCAGTGATTTATGTGCGAGTGCTTTCAGCTGTTTCTGGCACTCACTCACCTGTTAAGAGCGTCTCCCAGAAACCAAACGTGTCCACATACCAGCGCGATGACAGACACCATCAATGTAGAGCATAACAGTCGAGCCGTTTGACACATAAGTGAATGAATAATGAAATATTAACAGGCTCCATGTGTCTTTAATGCTTTTTATATCACACAAATGGATCAGGTTTGAGGACAAGCCAAAAACATCAACTGTGTGAGGACGCTTCGACTAATGTTGGAGCCAAAGAGGCTGAAAAAGAAATCGGAAAAAGAAAAGAAGGATAAATGGAGAAGAAGGGTATTGTGTGTTCCTGCTTTTGTCGTAGATTAAACATGTGGTCGGGACTGAAGCCTGAGGCATAAAGTTTGTGTTGTGGTTTTCAGTTTCAGTGACAAAATAAACTGCAGGAGATTTTGCTTGTGAGAAAAAGTGTGTTTGCAAATGTGTATCTGTCCTGGTATTTAGTGTGTGTTTATGTATGGTTGCAAGCGAGTGAAACACACATGCAGAGAGATGTGTGTATAAACACAGGCTCACGGTTCACTGCATATACTGCTTTTGGGGATTGAGAAAGCACAATAAAGAAACAGAACCAAACCAAAGAGCTTCACAGAGCAGACCAAATCTGGGACATTCAGACTCAAATTTAATGACTTATATTTCTAAATGTTGTGAGTGTGACTCACATTTCACTGACAGAGCTTCTCCAGAGAGATTCTTCAATAAAAAATAAAGATGATATACCACGATGGCATTCCTGCGATTTACAACAAGCCCATAACTGCATAACAACGGTATATCACAAGTCCTGACTTCAAAAAGCCGATCTAGCAGGACCTTCATGTGTCTCTGGGCCGCCTCTTGCCTCCTCCTGGGTAACATCACAGAAGCAGCTGAAGCGTTTTTGTTCCCGTGGTCGGACAGCACCAGGTGTCGAACCACAGAGGATCCACAGACGAACCTCTGCAGCTCCTGAAGCTCCACACCTGCTGTGTTTCATGTGGCTCATTGTGAAATAAAATCCCAGCTGAAATTGTAAAAAACTTGCACAACCGACTTTAAAATCTGACTTTATAGAGAAATATAAAGTGGATTTTTTTTTTAAGAGAACCTGGAGAAACTGTTTTTTATTCACTGTATCTCCGGGGTTTTCAGACTACAAGAACTCACCCTGCTGTTTGTTATAAATATGAATCCAGCTGAAGCTTCTTGCCTGCAGGAAATATTGTGTGTTTTTAAGCCAGACAAGTATGAAAACAAGGTTTTAAGTCATGTGTGATTTAAGAAGATGATGGAACTGTTAATGTGACGACAGAAAAGACTTGTGTGGTTCACAAATCCTTTAAAAGTCAAAACAGAATATCAAAACTTGACATTGATTATTTCTTTTTAAAATAGGAAAAGAGACGAGCTCAGACTGAAGACAGGTCTGGTTGTTTTTTACGCCAATTCACCAATCCACCATGTGACATAATATTGTTGTTTTTGAAATATCAGCTCTAAAAATACAACGGTATGATGTAGTGACTTACAGTAAAATCTACTTGCTTCATGAGACCGCTAGCTTTCTAGCAACAAACTCCATGTGTTTCTGCGATATCCAGAGGATTTTCTATCTCTACCTAGTGTATTTTCGGAGAAGGCTGTCATCTTTGTTTTGGTCTGTTGACCAATCATTGGCTGGATCAGCCATCAGCTGACCCCAAGGACCAGTGAGAAGCAAGAGCAGCCTGAGACAGACGTCCAAGCCCACTCACAGAATTCTTAAGATAGAAGTGTTTTGAATGGATTCAGCACATTCAGATAAAATCAGTACGATCACATCAGTACCTTTGAAGCAGCACATCAACAGGTGAAGCCTGAGATGCCCATCAGATAAGCCATCCCCTGAAGTTGCTATTCTTACTCAGAGACTCAATAACCCCAACACTTTTAATAGTGTTTATTTGCAACTTAGTCTTGTTCAGTGTAATCAAATCAATCACCGATAATATGCGAGTTCTATCTGTGAACATGTCATGCACTTGGAACTAGCTATCAATGCTAACAACAGAAGCAAATGGCTAAACAATTTCCATAGTTGTTCTCGTCTCCAGCTCTGACATCTGACTTCGAAGCAAAGGAGACAGACACTGAATGTCCTTTGCAATCACGTTAGCCCTGAGGCTCATGCTAGCTAGTTTGCTACTGTTGACTGAAAATGAACCTCCACAAATCTCAAACCCAGTTCTTGCTAATGAATAGAAAACTTGTGATGACAGCATCTTCCCACACATTTTCTCATGCAGACTTGCTCAGCACTCAACTCATTGTTTTCTTGCTGCAAAGCCTCACCACAGCAGGTTTGTGTTCAGTTTTCTCTTTGTGCAAAGCTTGTCTGCTTTCCTGTGAGATTACAAAGTTACATGTTGGTCGCATTCACACAATTTGGACTTTTCTACCTGTACTTAGAGAGATAGGAGAATGGATAGAATAATACACTGAGAAGAAAGGGTGGGGAGTTACATGCAGGTTGGAATCAAACCCAGGCCAACAACTTCCAGGACTGGAGCCTCTTTGCACAAGGCTAGGGTCACAGGTTTAAGCCAGACTGGTAGCCCTACACATGATAATCTCAATAGACATGAGACATCCTGACATTAGTGCTGAGCAACCAGTTTTATATATTGTTGTGTTTTTACATTTGAGATAAAAGAGAGGGATGTCTGCTGAGTTTTTTGTTATGTTGGTGATGGTTCCAGATGTATGGTTCCAAACACGTTTTCCTGTCAGTGTCGAGGTAGGTTGCATGTGTGAAAGCATATGTACAAATCAAGTTCACCTTGACTTTATCGACACCTTTCCTGCCAACCCGTTCACCCCCACTTCATGTGTGAACTTTACTATGAGGCTGGCAGAAAAAGTCTGGTAAAATCAGAGTAAAATGTTCAACTTTTTAGTTTTGTGCCCAACGGAGAAATTCAGGAAGTTTTCAGGAGTTTTGTGCATGTGTGAACACAGCTTTAGTAGCATGTTCAAAAGAAAATCAACAAAAGTTTGGGACCTAAATGTCCTGAAACTGTCCAAAAGTTGTCCGAAGTTTGTGTGTGAGAGGGGTTCAGTATGGATGTTTCTTCAGCCTTTGGGTGAAATGATATACAACATGGTAGCTCCTCTGGAAAACAGGAGAATCTGCCATATTCTTGAACCTGAAGTTTTATGAGAAGAAGTAAATGAAGCACAAAATGTCTTTTTGACAGATCTTGAAACCTACATGTGATTCTAAAGCCATTGTCTGATGCATTGTTTCTCCTGTGATTCAACATCTCTGGCTAAAGACTTCATTGACAGGCCATTGAGGTGGTCCATATGTCAGTGTGAAGGCTCAGAGCTCGTGACTCTCTGCAGGATGTAGAAGGAATCAAACAAAAGCCGAACCAGCAGGCCCTCAGCCTCTCAGAGCCTCAATGCAGCAGCAGCAGATCTCCCACTGGGACCAGTTCCCTGTACGTTTTCAAACCAGTCTGATCTATGGAAACCGGTCACTGCGACATAATACGTTCAGCCATCCATGCTCCGGCCTCCTGGGTCACATGGTCTCTCTTTAGAGGTGAATAGTAGTTAAGGAATGTTTAAGCGTCTATTGACATGTGACAGATTCAGCTCATCAGTGAGACAGATTCATGTTGTCTAGGCTTTTAAATATTTAAATAGGAGACTAATTAAGAGAGGTTATGTCAAGGTATTATTATAATGTGTTTGGAAATTCAGATTTTAGATTTCATTAAAAAAAATACCATTTAAAAAAAGGTATGAGGCATCTGACATGACTTATGAACGTGACACTTGAAGATACGATACACTAAATCAATTTTCTTTAGTTTTTATCAGGATTAGATTTATTTTCATCTTTAAGAAGCATTTCCTTCATTACCTTGGCTAACACAACACATGTATTTAAATATTGTGACATTAAGGCCAATAAGTGAGATTTTAAAAAGTGAAAAAGAGAAAACAAACAGACGCAAAACTAAAAACAGCCGATCAAAGATAGAGGACAAATATTCTCAGGTTTTTAATGCTCGGAAAAAACCTTTAGCACACCTGCTTTGCCTTTAGAGCTTCAGAGAACAACCTAACCTGTGATTTACACTCGACGTCAAAAAAGCACTTACCCAGTTCTTTGAGAGTACAGTAAGAAATGAGTCCACAGAGAGGAGGAGATGGACCCCTGGAGTGAGACCTCCCAAAACAGAGACGGACAGATGGGCTACAGAACCCGACACCGCAGCTCAAATGAATTTACTGGACCCTGCACAGGTGTGAGTTAAGCATGACAGGTAGCACCTCTCACCCCAATCGACTTACATCACCGTCAAGCTTCAGGAAAATATTCACTTTCACTTTTAATAAAGATTGTTAAGAAGAAAAACTAAACTGTAGGCTAGTCGGCAAAACCTGTAGAACACTAACGTTTAGTGGGCAGAACGTGTACCATCCAGGGTATTGGTAAGCGGAACATGTACTGTCTTGTCCCATCTTGCAGCCTGCAGACAGATACTATTGAACCAAGCGGCAACTTCCAGTGCAGAAAACTGTAGTTTCTTAAGTGTCCACTTGGGGCTGGCTCCAAAAGCCACTGAAACCCCATTCGATCACATGGTAACCCTCCTGTTATGATCATCTCTCAGGAACAGCAATACTGTTCCTGGGTCAATTTGACCCAGGCATATTTAATTATCCAAAAGTGTCCCCAAAAAATACCAGTTAACATATTTTTAATTTCATTATTAACTCCATTACTAACCATTCAAATCAATATTTGACTACCAGGTCAAATTGACCCCGGATCAGTGTGTATGTAATATAAACATGCAAGGGGGGATGCAAATATGTTAAATTAACCATTTTTTAAACATGTTGATTATGCTAATTAAGCCAAGCAGAAGAAGTTTCATACCAAAAAAGTCTTTTTTTTTTTAAACTTTGAAATGGGTCAATCTGACCCGGGACATAACTGGAGGGTTAGAACACCTATTTTTAAAGCATATATCAATGTGTGGCCTTAACTCTGCCTCTTTGCTGGTTTCCAGATTAGCTGAGAGAAAGTTCAGGTCTGTAATTCTAGTATGGTGACCGCCATCTTTGGGCTTCATAACCCCTCTTCAGAAACCCATGTATGACGTTACTGTATTATACAGCCTTTGGGGTTGATAGTGCATGGTTATCTTTTTGGCTGCAGAAATTCAATTGGATGCTGTTGATCTATTTTTCACCTGCAGGTGTTGAGCATTCCCGCGTTAAGCTTTGCATTCACAATCTAACTCCACAGAGCTGTCCTTTAGCATTGCACTCATGGCTCTGAGAACAAAGAGGACCATCTAAACTAACATTGCAAGTGTATGCTAACAGCTTACAATCATCTGAAAAGCAAAGCTTTTTAAACTCACAATTCAGCGACCAATTAACATGAGCAATCTTTACATAGTAGGGATCCTGTTTTCTCCTCTGACTTTCACTTGTTGGAGCCGAGCACATGTCAATCAAAATGTGAATGGTCTTGAGAGATGATCTAACAAGGAAAACAAGCTGGTACATTTTTAAAGGTTTATTTTTACTCTGATATAATAAATACATCATCACTTTTTCAAGAGGCGTCTTCCTGTCACTTTCTGACTCTGAAACACTTACATCCTCTCTTTCACATCCTGTTTTAAAGAAGACACTCTTGCAAAACTATTTCTTAAAGAAAAAACCCTCCTCTTGAGAACAAAGTGAGTGTTTTATTGAGGGCGGATGCAGATAACAAACAAACAAAGGATAAAACATCTGAGCAAGAAGATGTGCTGCCAAATCTGAATATGTAACCTCTCTACTTTCGTCCTTTCACTTCAGTACGAGACAGTAAATCTTGTTAATTGTGTCGGAAATGGTGAAACACTTGAATGTTCTTTGGCTGCTCTCTCATGATATGTTGCAGACTGCCCCTGTTTACAACTGCTGTGTGTGTATACATGTGTGTGTGTGTGTGTGAGACAAATTACTTCATGCACTTCATTTTGCTTATGTTATATCACAAATTACATTTGTTGTTTGTGCAGACTCACACAGATTTGGATTCTGTGATGCACGTTTCACTTCAAAATGCTAGAAACTAACTTAAATACTTTCATTCTGTGCTCTTTTTCCTCGCCGCTTGTTCTTCCTTACTCTTACTGAGCTTCACACGCACACACACAGGTGCACACACACACAGACACACACACTTGACGTGAGCCTTTGTGGCCTGTGAGATAAGTCAATATGTGTCCTTTCAGCTGTCAGCGGACTCTGCACTGTGTGTGTCTTCTCCTGTCTGAATGGTCTTCATGGAAACATCTTTAACAGCCTAAAAGACACGCTCTGCACCTCAGACGGAGAAAAATAAGAAACACACACATATAAGTTTGATAACCAGCATGTTTCGTGTATATTAAAACACAAATCCTGGACTCACATTTTGCCTGAATGACTTACAAAAGCAGAATTTGTCCTGTACTTCTGATAAAGGCTGAGCACAGTAAATAACAACAGCTATTCTCTCCCCCTCACTCATCTGATGATAAAGCAGGCTGTCAGCAGGTGGTTTGAGTTCCCACAGCTCTGCTATGAGAGAATATGTCTGCACGAAATGAAAAATAAGAGTAGAAAAAATATAATAGACCACTTATGCACATTATTCCCGTTGCTAAAAAACACAGAGAAACACATCCTCAGTCTGTGTAAACACAAGCTTTTGTTTTCTGCTGGATAAATGATTTCAGAACAGATTGATTCTGTGGGATTGTATTTAGTTCAGTTGTGTGTATTTGGCTTAAACAACTTTGTAAAAGTATTTAAATAATGAAAGAGCAGCAGTATCCAAGTCTGTGATCAGTGTGTTTTGTTTTCATATCAGACGTACAAACACGCACTGAAACTACACATTTATTGGTACATTCGGCACACACATGCATACGCTGTGGTGTTTGCTCTGGGAGACGATGAAGGATAAACGTGCTTAAAGTGACTACACATCTGCATCCTGTTAAATATGTTAATAACTCCTCAAAAAAACACAACAGTGTGGATTTGCACGTGCAGACACACACACACACTAACTAAACTTTCAGCAGACTGTAAAAAGATAACTGTTTGGGGATTCACTTTAAGTGAGAGGAGTTTACTCCTCTACAAACACAGGCTGGGAGGTGTGTGTGTTGTTTCTGTTTCTCCCTTGTCTATTTATTTGAACCATAACTCAACACTTAACGCGCATGTGAACCCTCTCCTGTTACACCTTTAATTAATCTGGGTATATGAAGCCACCCAAAAAAGGACAAACCATGACTAAAAACAAACACATGAGCTCAAATGTCTCCGGTTTCTTTCTTTACATTGCCCCAGCAAAGGGTGTAAGTGCCAAGCTACAGAAATATATTCCTACTTGGCAAAATTTGTTTCTTAATAGATTAAATTATAAGGGCTTTTATGTTAAATTAAAAACAAATCTTGTGAAATTTGAAGTCACTCCAAAATATATTATAAACCTAATATGCTTGTATAAATCTGCTCATAGTTTGATCATTTTAGATGTTTGGTAGCACGAAATAAATTCAGTTTGGTGTGTCCCTTTTAGTGGTGTGTGGGAGGGTCAAGCCATCCTCTAATGTACCCTTCTCTATTTCCCTCAGTGCGTAATTTTGGGCGCCTGGAAGAATCAGGATGAAACAGGAAACACATACCTACAAAATAAGAGCACATAAATAATGTTTGCAGAGAAATTAAGGCAGCAATCACTGGAAAGTCACAAAAAGAAGAAGTTTTAGTTTAGGCTACATTCCATTTTATATTTTTCTTTTGGTGTGGATACAACTGATGAGTTATATGAAATTAAAAACGTGACAACTGAAACACATGTGATCTCTATTGGTCCTATTCTGCAATCCACTACCGGATCTTCCATCTGTTTTATAGCCAGCTTGACCACAGTGCGTAAAGTAGCGCTCCGGCACCATCCTGTCAGTCACAGCTCTTGTGGACTTTACTCTGAGCAGCATCAAACCTCGGACACTTAACTCGCAGAATGGATGTGAAGTTGTTGACGGTCGTGGCTGCGCTCACGGTGCTGATGTACGCGCCTCCATCACAAGGTATAACAATGTTTCATTTTGATCCATGTTAGAATTCAGGTTTTTCTTTTTCTCCAAACGGCTTTCTTTTAGCTGCTTTAAGTGTGAAAGTGAGATTATTTTATGCATTTTTTTTTAAAGATAATTAAGCAATTTGCCTATTTAAAAAGGATTGGCCAGGAAGAGTCTGCATGTAATAAAAGATACAAGTTGAGAACAGATTTTATTTAGAAATGCGTAAAAGTTATCCAGTTGTTTTATTAGCCTGCTTCAGTATGAAATAACTCTTAATGAGGTTTGTTACTGCTTTTTATGTTTTTTTTAATCCAAATTTTAGTGATTCACGTGGTTAAAATCTATTTTAATAGAAAATACTTATCCTAATAATTTGCAATGTCATTAAAATGCAAAATTCATATGTTTAGCCTTCAAAGAAATAACAAACGTTATCTAAATAAAATGCAAAACTCTTAATGTAAGATAAAAAGCATTTTCTTTTAACAAATAGATGTTTAGTTTATGTATGAGCTGCTCTGGAGAGGGTAAAAGCATTTTCCGCCGTGCGTAAAGCACCAACAGGCAGCACATATGGCCCCTGCGATAAGAGATCACAGATCGACGTGTGTATTTGTTCTGCTCTTTGTTTTCATTCAATCACGCACATGGAGCTCTAAAACAAAGCCATAGCTTGTCTACACGGCGACATCAGGCCCCCAACTTGAAGGTGTTGCGTCTTTTCTCATGTTAATATCATGTGTTAAAATGATTAGCATAGGGTTTAATCTATTGCGGTGCTTCTCACCATCTGTTCTTTGTGACCGTGTAGAACAGAAACTGTCATGAAAAAGAAAATAACACGCTCTTGTCAATGTTTTAATTCTCTTAATTTAATCTTTGTAACCCAGGTGATACTTATTCATGTATTTAAAATGAAGTCAGAGCAGCAAACCCTGAGTTATGTCTCACAGGATTCAAGGAAAACGAAGGAAAACACAGTGGTGTTTATGTTTCCACAATAATCAACTGTGAAAATCTATGTAAGGAACCTAAAGCTGAGGTTGTAGTGGAAAGGATTTCACCATTTCATCCATCATGAAGTTTGGAACAACCACAGTCTACTGTTTGTCTGAAAGGGCTCTGTGTTTGTGGGTCTGAAGTCCTGATACTAATGTACCCTGCAACTTGTTCTGTGGGACATTACACAGGTCTCAAAGTCATAATCTTAAAATCTTCAGTGTGCTTAAATATGTTTATTTTATATAGCGGTGGTCAGTGGTAGCTCCATGCCCTCATTACCCTGTAAAGTAAATAAAAAGTATGGGAAATAGATGGATAAAAATGTAAATGCAGATACAACAAGACAACCTATGCTTTAGCAGATTGGTTGTGTGCAACTATGGACAAATATGTGACATTTTTTGTGTGTTCTGAAAGCCTCTGATTTCGGTTAATGTATATGATGTGCATATCATGTTTTTGTATTTTTATTCTTGCGCCATAGTAAGTTGTTTTAATATCAAATCCTACTTCTCTACATCAAAATATATCTAGCAGTAATCTGGTTTCCACAGATCAACATCATTCTCTCTCTACTGGTAATTTATCACTTTCTTTGAGACCTGCAAAAGTCAATCTGATCTCATCTTTTCTCCTCTTCCTCAGCAAAGCCCATCAGCCTTGTGGAAAGATGCTACTGTCGCTCCACGGTCAACAGCCTCCCACGATCCTACATCCGCGAGCTGCGCTTCATCCACACGCCAAACTGCCCCTTCCAAGTCATGTGAGTATTGTTGTTAAAAGCTGCTGGCCCACACAAACACAGAGAGAACCACATGTTTTCCTCTCAGGTCTTAAAAACTTTAAGAGGTTTCCTCCTTGTTAGACATTTCTCACCATCAATCTCTGAGAGGGGACAGGTCAGAGAAAGGAACTGTGCACGCATGTTCACACACACACGCCCCTCTGTCACTCGTTTTTACACTTACACTGAAGCTAAGACCGCAGGCACACCAACACATCCACAGGAAGAGTTTGATAGAGTATTACTGAATGTGAAAGTAAATTGGATGCAGTTTAGTTTTCAAACTAAATGCAATGATTGTTGGTTTTGACACAAAGTTTGCTTCTAATCTGCTTTTCTCATACCGTGCTACAACCTTTAGTTCTTTTACCGCTACGCCTACAATTTAGTTGGTCACAGTAGATGGGAAATTTTCAGGCACAGTTAAATGTTAGAAGCATGAAGTAGAATTGGCAGTTCTTACAAATACATATACTCAAAAGAGAGACAGAGAAATTAAAGTATAGACGTTAAAGTTATTCAACAGCAGCTCTGGGGGGTGGGGGCAAACGAGGCCTGATCTCCCACATAGAGACATACGATCCAGTCTTTACCCGTTCTGTAAATACCTTCAGGGTTATGCTGCATTTAGAAAGAAACCTGGAGCCACATGTTCAAGAATCAAACCTCCATTTCACTTATAATGCAAATTAATTAGGTAGTTTAACAAAAGGTGACATTTTTTTCATATAACGCCCTGTGAATTTAACATGAATGCATGGCTGCATGAATATCTGTAGCAGCCTCACGTAATGGTAAAAATAATACCTAATTTGTGCACCACTTTAAAAATAGTAACAAAGTGCTGCACAACAGCAGACTACGAAAAGAGTTGACTAAGTTACAAGACAAAAGCATCCCCAGTGAGACGTGTTTCCATTGAAAAGATTTAGAAAACCATCGATGTCTGCAGTTAGAGAACCGCTGATAACTTGTTAGAAAGTGACATTTTTCACCAACTATTTGAAGACTAATTCAACGCTAGCACTTCTTTCATCAGCTGACAAAATCTGATGGTGTTAGACTATCCGTTAGATATCAGTCAACTACTCTAACATCCAGAGGTTTTTCTCCCGTCATTGTCAAAGCTGCAGAGTCTGAGCGTGTGTGGTCTTCGGTTTTCTTACTCTGTGGAGAATGTTTAAAATGTCTCTCAACTTTCTTAACATCACACAGCGCTTAATGCCAAGTAGTTATGATTATGTATGAAAAATAAGAGTGTTAAACTCAGGCTTTTGCATAGACTGTGTTCAAACACTGCTGGAAAATGACTCCAGAGAGAAACCTTCATCATAATTATTTCTGCCCTTCTTTCTTCTCTTAATCAAACATCTATCAAAATTTGAAATATATGTTTCCTGACATGCCGATACTGAACCTCTTTGCCATCTTGTTGAAATTATATCTCGGTCGTTCAGCCCTAATTTCCCGCTGTTTTCAACTTTAGTGTTGAAATCTCCGTCATATCTCACTGTGTGATAACAAAAGCGTTCAGGATAAAGTAGGAATCACTTACCGCTGTTAGGAAGCTCTCTGTGAGTGTCAAAATGACACATCAGTGCTAATTCACTGTTTTTAATAACAATGCATCAGGATGCCTGATACTGCCAAATTTGCATATCCATCCATTCATCCAAAGCTATTCATCTGTTATCTTATCTTCTGTTGTGAAATCATTTACCTTTATCTATTAATAATGTTTGTTTTACTTGTTTGAGTCATGTTGTCAGTGTTTATTGCTACCCTTGCTATGTGTAGTCTGAGGATTTTAATAAATGAACTCTGATGTTTAAACATAATCCGTATGAATAAATCTGTCTGTTTTCTTCTCAGTGCCAAGCTGAAGACAAACAAAGAGGTGTGTGTGAACCCTGAGGTCCGGTGGCTGCAGCAGTACCTGAAGAACGCCATCAACAAGTACGTTGCATCAGACTTATTTTTGTTATGCTGACAGGTTTCTACCTTTAGCAGATAACCTGTTGGGAGCACTGTACAACACTTCCACTCTTTTGTGATGCAGACAAAAGAACGCTGAAAAACAAATGCGCATAAGGGCATCTGTCAATGGTCCATTGTAAAAGTGACAGGTCTTAATTACCTAATTTGTAATGGAGGCCAAATTTGAGACATGCTGGTACATGACCGAGTGGGAGGACAGACTGATTCCAGTCTGAACCACAAACTGTGGGTTTTATGTACGACACAACAAAAAAATGTAATACCAGGTCTAATCTGCCCTTTCGTGAGTGCGGTTATTAGTTCATCCCTTGTCATCACTATCATTGCAACAGCCTTTTAATAGAATCTAGACTAACACCACACCTGAATAAATATTTTTTTTATTTGCAGAATAACTTGATATAAATACCTTTCTGCTTTAGTCACTTAAAAACTCTGGAAATCTGTCTCTGAGTACTCAGAATGTAAATACGATAGCAAAGCTGAAATTATTATTTTGCATCTCCTGAAAACAAAGTGAAAGTAAACCTGCATCACAATGAGAAAACATGGATCCACTGTTTGAGCTAGCTGGCCGTATTTAGATCAATGGCTGTCTGGCCCCACACAGCAGTAGTGTACGCGTTAAAACCAAATGTATAAGCTTCAAGTTCTGGGGAGGCAATTTTTGTGCCATCTGAGTCAGATTCAAAGGAAGCAGGAGCTTTGTCATCTTAAAATGATTCATTCCAAATGACTACAAAATAGTGAGTTAAGACCGCTCTACTATCAGAGCCATTGTTAGCAGTTAGCATGCAAGCAATGATAGCTGAGTGGCCCCTTTTTCTCTTCAAATCTTGAGATGCCAGTTGATGATTGTGTAGTTTAAGCTCATGTTATGTTACTACAGAGCTGACACCATACACCACTTACTGACAACAGATCATCCACAGCTCACATTTAACCACCACAAACAGAAATAGACAGGACGAATACTTTGCCTGTGCTGGATTTTGATAAATTAATATCTGCCATGTAATTCATCTCTGACTGGTTTGCAGAATTAAGTATGAAATAAATATTCAAAGTGGCCATTACCTTGAAAAGTTTACAGAGCTTAAATATGTATTTGACTCGGGGTTTTTAACAAATAGTAGTATAGAGTCATGTTGATGTTAGTCTCAAATACAGAAGTCTACATTCTGTCTCAGTTGATAAAACCACTGCTAGATCTACTAATCCTGAGATACAAATGTCAAGAGTTCAAATCCCAATCATTGCAAATTCTACTCACTAAAAGTCCTGCTAATAATAACCGTCTCCCTCCTGCGCCCTCCTATAAACATTGTCCCCATAAATTTTATAGAAAGGATTAAGTTGCCATCCTAAGCTCTGCGCAGATAATATTTCAAAAGGATAAAGCCCTCCTGTGGCGGTCAGATGAAACAGACTTCACTGTGGTGGAGACAGATGAAAAGTTTAGGGATACGAAAAGTGACTTCCTGAGGACGTCCACATCTCCTCTTTCTCCTGATACACAAACTCAGACCTCTCTGGCTGACCCCCCTGCTGTCCTGCAGTCAGACTGTCTGTCTGAGGGATGACTGTGGAGCCCATGACGTGTCGAGGTGTGAGCAGTCCTCTGCATAACAAAACAGCCCATGTAGGGAATCGATGGTGGTCATTTGAAATGGATCAGACCTAATGTGTTTCCAATTACACATACGGTGAAATGGGGGACAGACTTATTTAAAACATATGTAAAGGAACACAATTGTTAGTCAAGCAATGACTAAAGGTAACAATGTTTTTCAAATTCTTAGTTTGATAAACAAATTTAAGGGCCTGTGTCCACTTGCATCTTTTTTGCGCTTGCAGCACACAACCTCAATTTCAGAGTACTTCTCATTTGCACTTAATGTTGTTAGGTTACAACAGTAGTTCCATTGCACTTACGCTCCCCTTAAGTCTGTTTGCTTCATATTTGCTTTATTTCAATTGAATTCAACAAAGGAAATGTAAAAATATATATATATAATTGGGTCATAGCATTAGCAGCAGCTACAGACCTGGAAATTGTACCCTCAAAAGAAAGGTATGGATAGTTTCTCCTACTTACAGGCCTAAGTTAGTGTCATTGACAAAGTTGATATCAGAAGTCATATCTCTTCTTGATTTTGGTTGGTTGATGATGGAGGTGTATTGACAAGCATGTTGGTATTCCAAAAATTGAAATATTTTCAACTGAGAGTGTAGGAAACAAAAAATGAGCTCTAAAAACAATGAACTGCATTGGTTTTGTATAGAAAATAAGCACTGGCAGTGCATAAAACGCAGTCAGTGGACACAGGCCCTAACTTTTTATAGATTTTTTTTCAGCAGAGTATTGTTTCAATGTCAACAATTCAGCTGCCAAAACAATGATGAAGTGTTTGCATGCAGTTTGTTCCGGAGTATGTGTATATAATTTGGTAACTACCTGAAATTAATCTCCTGCAGAATTACTTCTTGAGATCCATGATTTATCAAAGTACTTTTTACATGCACAGTTCCCAAAAATCCCTCCTCTTTATGAAGAACTGTCAGAAAAAGCCAGCTTACAGAAACAGGCCAAATAGGGACTGATTAACCACCCAAACTTGAAAGCAGGATATGTTAAACTTCAATGGGCTAAAATGCTAACTTCTTGATTACAGGTCAACAAACATGTTAGCCTTGTAAACTTGAAGCAGCTGTTTTTGTTTGAGAATAGAAGACTTCATTAAAGTCAAACTTTCGGTGCTTTATCTTTGAATTCCTGGCACAGAATCACAGCAAACAAATACTTATTATTTTAACAATGTTGTTTACTAGTTACATTTTCACAGCTTTGTGTTTGCTCAAATGAACCTGATACACCTCTTGTTTCTTTTATATTAGTTACAACTAAAGCAGAAAAGCAGCATCAAAGTGTGTTAAAAAAAAACACGTAATCAGATTCCAACATATTGTTTTCATACCCTGTTTGATCTTCTAAAACTCATAAAGTGTTCTTTTTTTCCCCTCACAGGATGAAGAAATCCAAACAGAGGATCTAACAGCCTCCTGGAGATCCTCCTGAGCTGTCACTCACGTATCACATGTAACGAGAGATCATCTAGTTCGTTGTACAGCACTTATCCTGGCTGCATGCTGCGGCCCTTTGCATGAAATAACCCAACGATCCCTCACCATGAACGTAAACCCACAACTCTGTCTGTCTCCACCATCACCCCATCATCACCTTTAGAGATCTTAGATGCTATTAGCGCAAAGTGCAATTGTATCTGTGCTTGTATGTTTTTCTAACTGTACTGTATATACATTTTTTGTTAATGGACTTCAACACTAAAGAGCTACTTTTGGAGATTTCCCTCTGTTGGACCTCTCTGTCATTTAGGAAGAAAGGGCGGACATTAAAAGAGATATTTGTCAGAATTTATAGATTCCTGCGGACCACTGAGCCAGGACATTTATTATAACAAATCCTAAACATGATGTCTGCTTATCCTTACTGTCTCTGACTTTAATTGTACAAAAGGACTTACAACAATGTATAGTTTCTTCATAAAAACAAACAAACAGGAGAACTGCTAAAGTTTGCCAAGTTGTATTCCATGTTTCACGTTAATTGGCAGCGTGGAATTTCAATGTGTGCCAGAAACCTCCAGACTAAATAATAAGATGTTTAAAAGATCCCTGTTAAAATGGCAATTACAAAGTTGTTGCGATGGAAGTTTGAATGCCAAACGAGCTGGAGTATTCCCTGAGCTGCTCTGTGGCTGTGATTACTCGACCCTGTTACAGAAAATGTCTCTTTTTTTATGCTTACAGGACGAACATCTGGATTTTAAATTGTTTAACTGAGCAAAGAAGTTTACTGTACTCATAAAAAAGATGGAGAGAAAATCATGACACAGCTGAGTAATTTTCAGATAAAGAATTATATCATGTTAGCTGATTCTGATTGAAACAACAGCTTTGTAAGGAGGTTCATTTTAAAAAAGGGGCGCACATAAATTTGAGTTACCACATCAGTAGTTAAATCTCAATGTTAGAGTTAAAGGGGCAGGACATAAAGTAGCTCATTACCTGACAATAACTATACACACATTGACGGGACTACCTACTACTGTCATGCAGATTGCAATGCACTTTATATCAGATGTATATTCATGTTTTAACAACTACGTTTACTATAACTCACTAAGTCTGATCATTAAACTCTGTCTGTAATCCTTTCATGTTAACCATGCTGTTTTCATTCTGTTGTTTATGATGATTGAATGTGAAGCTGCATTTAACTGTTGAAGCCAGGGAAGTCTGTTCATCTAAAGCTCCTTGTCATATGTAAAATTAATATTATACAAATGTTTTATTTTTGTACTCTTATATACATTTATATATTAAACATAAACATTAAAATGATGGAAGTGTACTCACGATAAGTGTTGAAGCCCACGTTTTTTTGTAAGCACTCGGTCATAAAAAAAAAAAGACATTTTCTAAATGTTCAATAATGAACACACACTTACAGCCGTATTAAAAGTTCAGGGTTAAGTTAAGGGACTCTTTATATTTGGTGAAATGCAAGCTCTACTGCCACCAACACACTGGCTGAAATCTTACTTTAATACTATTCATCTCTGTATTCCAGGCCTCTCTGAGAAACTCATTTTTTGTGCCACATGTAGGCAGAATGGTTGCTTATCTCCTTTTTCATAATCTCATCCTATGCTTGTGCATGAAAATATGTGGAGGAGAATTTAAAAGCAAAAAAAAAACCAAAGGGCTGTTTTTGCAGCCTGCGGTTAATTGGCTTCTCTTACACCTTTCCCGCTGCAGGGATTTCAGGTATTGAATAACAAAAATAACAGTGTTGAAACAGTCTGTTTTTATGCCGATGGTCTCATCTGTTTTGTTGGCCAAAAAGAGGAATCTATTATAATTTTTGTCTGTCCTATAACCTGTATAACCTTCTAAAAACTCATTATAGCTTTAAATCTCTTCTTCGTATTTAAAATGAATACTATACAAAAGTTTTATTTCTGTAGTCTGTATGCATACATTAAATCTTAAAACTACAATGAAATAATTCTACACTCGTGGATACATTTTGATGTAAAAATTGTATCCTAATGGTCATTAAAAAAAGGAATCTTTAATAAGATACGGTTACTGTTTTATCTATACTTTCCAAAACATGTTGCTATATGAACACAAACACTCAAAACCATACTCAAAGTTCAGTTCTGGTGCTCTTCCTTATATTCTATGAAACTGAAGCCCCACTAAGGCCAACAAACAGCTGCTGAAAACTTTAATATGATTCATCCCTTCATCAAAGTTGTTTGTGCCGTACTTCTGTAAGAAGAAGAAAAAATATCACTCCACATGAATATTTGTGGTAGAAAATGAAAAAAGCAGGTTGTTTTAGCAGTGTGCTGTTAGTTGTTTCATCTGACACCTACCCTGCAGCAGTGACTACAAACATGAAAAAATTACTTACAGAGAAATTATCTTTGTCCTGATGGTCTTTCCTTTTTTAATTCATAAAGATCAGAATAAATTGGACTCTTATATAACCTGCTAACATTTCTCACGGGAGCTTTAAATCTCCTGTCCAAAGTAAATATCAATATTACACAAAAAGTGTCATTTCTGCACTCGCTTATACATTTAAATATTAAATATACAAATAAAATGTAAAGAATTGTGTTCTCGTAGTTAGATTCTGTTGTAATCTTTAGATGCAGGAGGTCAGTAAACAAAGGAAATCATTAAAAAACTATTGTTACTTTTAAAATGCTTTAAAAAGCATGGTACTTTATCAACACACAGACTCACAAACATTCAAAACCATAGTCAAAGTTCAGTCAGGGGGCTCTTAACTTCTTTATATCTATTGTAACAAAAGTTTTACCGAGGCGAACACACAGCTGCTGTAGTCTCACTGTACTCAGAGGTCAGAGGGTAAATCTACTTTAAATCTTTGATGTGAGAACATGTGTTTAGCTTTACTCAGCAACCATCCTGCCTGTTATTTAACCATTAACTCAACAAGCGGCCATTAGGGAAAGATTAGAGCTAAAAGGGATGAACTTTTAACTTCCCTTTAAGGGCATCATGTGAGGCGGAGCACAGTAGTGTAAGTGATGAGAGAGGTCCGCTGATTGAAACATCAGGGGGACAAATGAAGTCTGTTTTGGTTCGATTAGTGATTAACTTCAAAGTTGTGATTCAGCAGAATAAATGCTGAGTCAGCAGCACATCAATGAGAGATTAGGGCTCTCATGTAGTTCCTGAATGATTGGAAATGAATCATATACTGAATGTCTTATCATTGAAGGTATCTGCAGGCAGCAAGTACTTTCCTCTTGTAATGCACAGATTGTTCAGCTTGACCTGTGTGATTTTATGAAGCATGCAGTGTGGGTAGATCCTTATTCTACTTGTGTTAGTCTATAGGAATATTTCACTTAAACCTTTAACAGAAAACTCATATGTCATTGCCTTTTCCTATCCATACATAACCCAACACTTATACATACAACTACGTTATCTGTGGGCGCCTCACATGAGCCTAAAAATATGACATTTAATAGAAAACAGTTGTTTCTAATAGCCCATAATTCATTGTTTTCTTGGGATCTCTGCCAACTTCCAGCACTTAAGCTTTGCAGGTGGTGTAACTGGTGCCATGAAGCCTGAGATGTCGGGATATATAGGAGGATGTAAATGTTTAACAGTATGTTTTATTTGCACATTAGATTTACCTTTAAAATGGAAAATGTGGAAAAAAAAATACGCAAAATGTCTGATATCATCACATAAGGCTGGTGAGTAAGGTCATTCCTATAAAATGTGTAACATCTGAGAAACAAACCAGCTAATGTAAACATATAAAGAGGATTTCAAGCAAAGTCTCCATTAAACAAGGCACCAGGGAGAGCTAATGAGACGTGTTAAAGCATTACTGCATCTACACATCAGGTTTAGTGATGTGTAACAGAACAACATGTTTCAATGATTTATTGGCAGGTTTAGACGGCAGCTCTGCATCACTGTTGTGTTGGCACTACAGGTGAGACGGGCACTTAGCCTAAACAAACAGAGCTGCTCACCCCGACGTGTTTCTCATATTTATCACTAAACCTCACAGACAGACAAACACCATCAGCTGTGACTCACGGCTACTCCGGAGGTAAACAGAATCCCTGAAGAGAAAATACTCACATCATTGGACACCAGCTAAAACTAGCTCTTACCCCTTTCTAGCTAAAATCACCATTTGATAATGTTACACACTACAGTATGAGAGGCATAACATCCTGTCTGGCTAATGGTTATGTTAGCTAGTTATAAGTAATGCCAACAATAATGTTAGCAAACTTGAATGCTACCTAGCCAAAGGTCATGCTAGCTAGCTGACAGTAATGCTAGCTAGGTATTTGTCAACAACGCTTGCATTAGCTGTTGTGACTTAGCTTTTCAGTGCCTCAAAAATAACTGAATAAAAAAATTCAAGGGTGCTGCTTTAGCTTTAGTCGGTGCCCCAGCCACAGTCCTCTCTATGCACCTCTCTCTGCTTGAGTCATAGTCTGTGGCCAAATTGTGCATGTCATCCCCCACTCTCTTTCCCCATATTTTCCATGTTTTCAGCTGTCTTGTCATATAAAGGTAATGAAATGGGACTGTGCAATCTTCCTGTTCACTGAATGCCTGCCGGTTGAATGCTGGATGTGTCTCCTGTTTTTATTTATTTGTATTTATTTATGTTTGTCCACTGTTTTTATGATTTTTTCTTTTTCTTTTACAACTGTTCTTTTATGCATCTATTGCACTGAAAGGGGTTGCACCTCAATTTCGTTGTACAATGTACAATGTACAATGACAATACAGATATATTCTATTCTATTGAAAATACTATCTTATAAAACTGGTCAATATTCAAGTTAAACCTAAAATGTGAGATGCTAGCAATCGTCGGACAACAGGTAATTTGTGTGTTTTGCTAGCAATAAAGCTACACAATATGATAGGAGGGGAATAACTAAAGGGTGTGTTAGACATATGTAATATTAGCAAACAGTAAGGCTACTAATACCAGAGTTATGTGAACCATAATGTTAGCTTAGAATCTGCTGAATAATACGTTAGCAATTGTGTTATAGTTCCAGTCTCAGGACCCAGCATGATTGGACTTGGAAATCCACTTTCTGTTATCCAGGATTTGAAGATCTATCTTGCTTTTGTTTTGGTTTTTCAAAGAAAACTGAATAGGATCGACCAAATCCAGATATAGCCATTAAAGATTACCACATCTGGATTTGTGCTTTAAATGAGTTGCACTACAAATGAACACAGGTCATCCACATGAATGAAAGATGACAGCTGATGTTTTGTCTGACCGATCTTAAACCTTAAACATTTGGTTTCTGTAAAGCAATTGAGTCAAGTCTTCTGCTGGAATCAGGATAATCCTTCTTTGTGGATCAAAGTTAACTCAATTCTGCTCTAAACTTTTGAACCACACACTCACTGAAAGTTATACTAAAACCATGATTGAATTATCTGATGTTCTTTTTTTTTTTGAACAACCTGATTTAAAGATTTGATTTCATCTGATTGTTTTAGTCCAATCAGATTACTTTTGAACAACCTTGGTGTTAAATCTTTTATGTTTTGACTTGAATGACTGAGATTTTTGCTATTTACATTTTCCAGGCCTTTTAATGAGTGGAGAGGTGTTGAAATTAAAACTACTGATACTTGTCATCAGGTGTTTTTGTACAATTTACAACCTGGACTACAGAGGTATGACATTAAAAGAGCATCCCGGATTCCCGCCCTTAGCATGATCTCAGTGGAAAATGGCCGCCTTGAGGATATGGTCAGTTGTGAAATATTCCCAAGAATAAAAACACAATAAGGTGACTCAGCACCTTGGTATGAGCTGTCAAGCCAGCACCGATTTACACAAAGGAAAAGGAATGAACAAGACTGGAGAAGACATGTGAAATTCATATCCAGCTTCGACTTCAAAACTGTGATGAGGTTTTGAGTTCAACCGCAATGTCAAACAAAAAAATGGACACCTTGACGTTTGAGTGAGGATCTGTCACGTGAAATGGAGAGAATGACACAGGAATAAGGAACGAGAGGAAAGTATGTGTTCATTTGACTTACAGAACATGTTCCCTCCATCTTTGGATATAAGGGCTCCCAGATGTGCAGCCTATGAAACTCCACTTAGTGGTTATTCATCATGAAAAGCTGAGCACGGATATTTCAAATTTTAGTGTGTGTACGTGTGTGTGTTTGTGCGTTAGGGGGTAACACGGGTCAAAGAAAGCCACGTCAAGAAAGTCCCGGTGAACATTTTTCTCCCTGGTCAGAGCAGTTTTTAATAAAAGATACAAGATGGTTAAGTTAACCAGAGGTCAGGTTCAGTGTGTGTTTGTGTGTGTGTGTGTGTGTGTGTGTGTGTGTGTGTGTGTGTGTGTGTGTGTGTGTGTGTGTGTGTGTGTATTTAAGTTAGAGTATATAAATCCACGTGTGATGTCACTTCCTAACATTACTCCAAGACCATTAACTGTGCCTTAGCTCTTTACCTCCAGCTATGTTGGCAGCTGAACACAGCAATTTAAAGGCCCCTTGAGTTTGTCACCACTGAAATGTCAGGGGATCCTGAAAATTACCCTGCGGAGCATATTAGGTGGTCAAAAACACACACACAATTTCTTCATTGTGGTTTGACCATGAATGAGTGAAGTGCTGGGACACAATAATAAGCTCTCAGACGGAAATGAAAACTATCACTTACTTAGCAGCTGTGGTCTTAAAATATGAAAAATGGCAGGCTGAAGATGAGAACGCATAAAGATGTGATGTTTTGAAGTTATTAGATTTTCCTGTGCTATATGTAACATTTTTTATCATCCTTGACAATAGTTCGACATCCATACATCGAGGTAAAAACAATGAAATGTTAATGGGCGCAAAAAAATGCAGATAGTGGACACAGGCCCTAAGAAAAACAAAGTGTGTTGTTTCCAATGAACTCTTGAATTTTCTGTTTCTGTATCTTTTTGTTAAATTAGACATATTGGACTAGTTTGGAATCAACATTGGACCCCTACCCTCAAAAAACCCTTTTTGCATTTTCTGTTTCCCCCCTTAAACAATTAGCCCAGGACACAGGGTCAGCTCCTGCAGGGCAGACACACGGCTTTCATGTGGGATTGATCTTTGTTTATTTCCGGTTCAACATTGAAAGCCAAAATTCCTTTTCCCCTAGGTGAAGTCTCTAGCACAAAGAAAGACAAGATAATAGATAGGAAATTGCATACCCCAAATAAATGATTAGGCTTTGAACTCCAGTTTGAAAGATAACAAAATTAAAGAAGTGTACATATTACTTTCTGCAGTGTATTTAATGTAACATAATCCACTGAGGCTCTTAATCTATTCATTTATCCCCTATTGATCCATTTACAGTCCATCAACAAACTGCAGTGACTCCATTAATAATCTAATCTTTTTTCCATCCCTTGGACACTCTTCTGACATGATCCTAACTAGGCTAACTTGCATGCCAATGTAATATATTCTGCATTATTTATCTGTATATCTTGCATATAGAGCTGTCAGTCATATATTTCCTCCCTCAGATTGGATGCCCATGAGTACTGATTCTTATTTCTCCTCAGAGTAGACATCCAGATGTTTTCTATCCTCTTGCATGCAGATAATAAACCATCTGAACTCTAAATTTGAGAATCCGGCATAGGGTTGAGTTGTGTGTTTATGTGCTTCCTACAATTTCTCCGAACTTCAGCTCCTTTCTGCTCTCCCGTTTTGTTGTTATTTACCCCCCCTGTCCCAAAACCGGGTCGCTGCCCCTGGGCATCATGTGCACCAAAATCACACTCCCCAAGGGAAACATTAGTGGAGTCATTGCTGTTGTGGTATCAGATGACCCCCTGCACATTTCCACATGAGCACACTGTGACTCTGAAATATCCCATGTAATGATTTGTAAACGACTTGTTGATTGTGCAAAGGGAGGGGGGACTCTGTGTTGTTAATTGCCTTAACACAGTCAATGACCCGCCTGAACATTAATCATAATTATGACAAAATTACTCAGCTCAATGTCTCAGAAGGGTTTGTTGAAGTGACGGATGTTAAAAGTGACCGACATGCAGTGTGTAATAACAGCGGCATGTGTGTGTCTGTCTAAAATGAATGGGAGGCTAATAGAGGGGCCCATATGAGCGGTTAAAAAAGCCCTCCTGCAGCTTTTCTACCTTTCATGTGCTAATATCACCGAGGTTATGAGTCCCAACACCATCTATCTTCCCAAAGATGTTTGTGTGGACGTGGGGCCTTTCCTCAACACAATACCTCCAGCTCTGCTCTGAATTCCTTCACAGTGATTCTGTTTTTAAATCCAGGAGAAACACTCCGGTGGACTCGTGTGGATGAGGCACAAAGAAGTCACACACCCAGGGGACAGTGCGAGGGGCCCGGTGACGCCGAAACACTTTAAGCCTCACACACAACATCTCCCTTCATCTCCATTCCTTCAAGGATTATCACCCACACCCTAATTGGTTGATGTAGCCGTAAAGCCTCCATGAATGATGTATTTAATGTCCTTCCATATGTAGCTCTGAGGGCCATGTGACACAAAGAGAAGGCCATTAAAGATGTGTCAAACCAAGAAGAAGAAAGAAACAATTACACCATTATCTGGAGATGAAACCGATATACTGTACTCGCTTCATCACCAATACCACAGACCGTTTTTTTCTACCATAATGTGATCGAAATAGAGACCCTTCTGTTGGGCTGCAGGGTGACTCAGTGCCTGAGCACGCTGTGCAGATGCACATACACGGAGGTCTGATGTCTAATACCATCCACCAACATTGTTCATCCTCGAACAATTACAATTTTCTAGAAACAAAGCAGAGATTCCTCCCACGGTACATCTGAACAGCATTTCGATGAAACTGATAGTCCCAAAAATATTTTTGGTTGTCTTTATTTCATTAGCTAGTTAACTGTGTCGCTTTAACCAGATATTAAATATGACAGATTTCATTTGATCTTTTATATTTAGTTAAAACAGCTTCCCCATGTGAATGTTTAGTGTGTTCTCTACAGGACGTGACTCAGCTGTGGAAAGGGCTACGTTTACGTTTTTTGAGGAAGGAGATTTTAGATCTGTGATTTGTCTGTATGATCTTTGATGTGGTATGAATGGAGAGTGATTGGGTACGTTTACATGAGACTTTTAATTCCTCTTTAATTCAGAATTAAAATTAAATCCTCTTAAGATTAAAAATGACCTTGTAAACACCTGATTCCGAATTAAAATGACCATTCCGAATTAAACTTAAATCCAAAGTAAGTGTCTGGTTTATTCTGATATTAATCCAAATTGAATAATTCCTCAATCATGTATACGTTCATTCCACTTTAAATTAATTCTGGTTGTTCTGCGCATGCTCGTTCCCTTGTCCTGTCGCGATGACGCACATATTCCACACTGGCAGGCACATATTCCAGGATGGCCGCCTGAAGTAAGCATTGGACTCGAGCCGAGACTATTTATTTAATAGGAGCCTTAGAAGAAATGGATATCATGAAAAGAGTTGATGGACGGAAGCATCAAAATATGGACCTTTTTAAAGCTGTCACGTCCAAGTTAATGGAGCGAGGTTTCCCTGACAGAGACGCCACCCAGGTAAAAAAACAAGTGGAAATTGTTGAAGCAGGAGTACAACAGTTGTTTTCTTCCGGTAGACGTAAATACGTCACACCCGCCCCTGTCCAAACAGAACCCTTCCCAACCCCCAGACCTTAAGCGGATTTGAATAAAGACGATTAAACGTGTTTTCCATGTAAACCTCAATTTGGAATTACTATTTCCATGTAAACAGGAAGGAGAATACTTTAATTCCGAATTATTTAATTCTGAATAATTACTTCAGAATTAAAAAACATTATGTTACCGTGGCCATTGAGAGGGTAATACTCTTATTTACCTTGTGTTAGTCACACTAGCAGCATGGCTCTGTGGATGGACCTGTCAGTCAAGCTAACCCCACTGTGAGGAGGTTTAACTGGTGCCTCTAATTGACCTATTAAAGCAAGCAAACCGTCAGTAAAAAAATGTCTAATATTTTCTACTATTAATGTTTGAATCCTGTAAGTGCTGCCAACAGGTCTGATTCCAGCAAAGTAATTTACAGCATGAATAAAAAAAATCTAAAAAAAAGCAGGAGAAGATTTTCCAGAGACGTACAGGACACTATCAGTAAAGAGATGTACAGCTGTGATCTCAGGTTCCTCAAAACTGGCCACACAATGAACGTTTCTCACAGCTGCTGTCACCTTTATGTTGTCCTATACTTAAAGAACATAAAGAAGAATCATAGACTGTCTTTACATACTCACAAAACTCCTGAAATTAACCGACTGCATTGATGAACATTTCTCAGACAGTAATGATAGAGCAGCATCGATGTTTGACTCTGTAAGCAGCAAATGCACCCAACCTTAATAATGGTCTGTAGAAAAGATAACATCAGTGCAGGACAGTCAGTCATTCTACAAATCAATCTAGATAAAATCAACATGGTAAACATGTTTCAAAGTGTAGTGATTCCATTTCCACTCAGTCTACAACCTTGTTTGTCTTCATCCAAAGCCAAACCAAAAGTCACTACCCACTCCGGAAGGACCAGCTTCCAAACCCTCAAATCATACAGCTCCAACTCCTCTCCGGAGTTTCTTCTGGAGTGTTCCCTCCACTCAGGAAATCCGACCACACCACAAAAACAAAGTGAACCAAAGCTGTGAAGCTGAAGTTATTAACACAGAGGAAAATTGAAAACTATCCACCTTGCAGTTTGCCTGGTGCATTTGTTTCAATCCATCTGGCTAATAAATCCTTCCTGGAATCACATCTATTGTTTTAGGAGAGTGTAACCCTAACAGACCAAGCAGTTGTCTGCTGCAGTTTATAGAAAAACACATCAAAGAAACCAGAACAAAGGCTTTCTAATACCCAGACTGAAAGGAATTCCCGATCAATCTGGTATGAATTGTGCGATACATAAAGGAGATCTTGTCAGATGGCTGTTAAAGTGGTGCAGAGGAATGAGGTTTGGCTACTACCTGACGAAAAAAGAATCTATTTTGAGGAGCAAAATAATTATTTCAAATATTGATTCATCCACAAAAATAAATAAGTGTAGTAGTGCGTGTTCTTCAGGCTAGCAAAGGATGCACAAATCCAAAAATGGAGTCCAAGTTAAGAGAGTGAGCGATGAACTTTGGTGTTACAACACCGCTGTGGGAGTCGACGTTAAGAAGCTGGAAACTCCAGAGACAAATGTGACGCGTCTCTTGTCTGTTTTTCTTCCTTTGGCCTTTTTTATGAGAGCTCACAAATCAGGACGCAGCTTTTCTCTGTCCAACTACTGGCCTCACCTTAAATGTGTAGTATGACACTGACTCCTAAAAAATAAATATCCCCATCCATTTCTCCAAGTCTGCAGACTGTGTATATTGGCACAGAGGCCAAAGATAATGTACAGATTTAAAAAGGAAAGAAACCAGAGGAAGTATAATTCAACAGCCATAAAAACAAAAAGGTGACATCTAACAGCTGAAGCTTTTTTAACGAGCTACAGACACATGACACAGATTGAACGGGGAAACAATGGAAGATTAACTTAAAGAAAATACACATTTATATCACAACTTAAATCTACACTCTGCGGTAGGGACACACTGTGTGCTTTAACTTTAAAATAACAAAAACTTGAATTACTCAAGTCCATATGTCTGTGGTAAAACTTAATGTTGTTGTCAGTCAGAGGTGTATGGAGAGCACATCAAACAGGGAAGGTAGGGATACTACACATGGGTTCCCAATGCACCATAAGCTGGTGAAATCATGGTATTCTACCACAGAAAAAAGCTGGTCATCATGTATTATAACTTTGGTCTTTTTGTCATTAATTACTTTAGTCTTTTGGATTTCTCTGGTGAACTTTCTGCACTTCTTAACTGCCTGATAAGTCTGAACGACCGCTATGTATTCCTTGAGAAACTTGTCTCCGCTATGAAGACTTTTCAGATGATCATAAAGATTCCTTGTGTTAAAACTTGCAGACTTTTTCCCTCCTCTCGTAGGGGTACTGTGTTTTGCAAATTGCAATTTTATTATCATGTGAAACAGTGAAAACACACCGGCGGTGACATTTTGAATCTTGCTGCAGCCACGCTTGTTGCTGTTCTCCTCTTCTGTGCTTAATGGTGGACTGCACACTGTTAGCTACTGTGTCTGGTAATACGTAAATAAAAGCTGTTATTATGGGTTGTTTTTATTGGATACAATTGCATTACTGGAATAACAAATAATAAAAAATGATCTCCACAATTGTCCAATAATTTATGAAACCAATATCTAGTCATTGCGCAACCCTAATAAAATGAGAGAAACTGAAAAGAGAGGATGTGAACACTTTGGGTGGACTGGGTTTGGTGTCACAGTTGAAACATAAAAATGTTGACATGGACCTCTAATGATCAGAATAATCAGAATAATAGCCTGATCAGTATAAAATGCTACTGGGGTGCAGTCCATAGGGACTTGGCTTGGGAACCAAAGGGTCGCCGGTTTCGAGTTCCAGTATGGACGAAGTTTGGCAAGTGGACTGGTGGAGAGGTGCTGGTTCACTTGCCTGGGCACTGCCGAGGTGCCCTTGAGCAAGCCACTTAACCCACAACCGCTTGGGTGCGCTGGTAGATGGCAGTATCCTCACTCTGACATCTCTCCCAAAATGCATGTCCACTGCATGTGTGTGTGCATGATTGTATGTATATACCAAAAAACTGTGCGTATGGCATGACCGAAAAACAACATGAGTGAAAAAATTGAATTTCCCCCCCGGGGATTAATATAGTACGTTTCTTCTACGTTTCTTCTTCTTCATGTATACACCTCAGTCAAATCAACAAGGTCTGATATTGCTCATTTGAGGAGCAGTTTCCTTCTGATCAAGAGGAGTGGTGTGTGTTGTTTGTTATTCTGATCAATATCCATGTAAACACCTGATCTGATCATTTCTCCCTGGTTGGTGTGAAATAATGCTTACTGCACACGTCTGCCCCACATGACACGACAAGTTTCTGCTGTTGTTATTACTTGAATGGAAAAAAAAACATTGTGTGAGCCAATAAAACTGGTCACCTTTTCGCTGGAGGCTTTAAAAGAAGTCCGGATAGTTGAAGGTGTGCAGTGGCAACGTTTACTTTATTTGGACCCATTTTGTAAAATAACAGCAACAGAGGTGTTTGTTAACAACAGGGACAAACAGCAGGAACAGTTTCTTCCTCTGCTATTTTTGCGCAGCAGACCAGTGGAACAACTCCGTGCATGTGAAAATGGTTTGATTCTAATGAAGCGCTTGCTGCATGTACACACGTGTTAATATGATGACTTCATTTAGCGTCAGTGTTAACAGAGAAGTTGGGATCTCTAATCTGAATGCTTTTAATCAGGTTGAAGACAAACCGTGTGAAACCATAGCTCTGCATGTAATGGATTTAAAAGATGGGCTCACCATGAACAAAGCAGCATTTTGTCACTTACTGTGTTTAGAATAGGAGATTATTTTGAGTTTATGGTGTCCAGATTTTGAGGAATCTGTCTCTGATATTTATTTCCTGTTCCAATAGGATTGAGATGAATGGGCTCTATTTTGTAATGATCACAGCATTAAAGAAATAATAATAACTGCAACAACTTTACAGGATTCGCTATTTTGGACAGTCCACAAAGCACAGTGGGAACACTTTCCTCTGGAACCACTTTCTACCGATGAAAGACCCCATGAAAACTTTGACTGTTTTAAATTTGAACATTTATTTTAAACAATAAAAATCCTTTATTGTGACAAAACTCAGCTCAGGCACATGAAAGCTTTTTTAAAGTGCTGTAATCAAATAACAGCAGGAGATTTGGGCGATGTGTTGTTTCTGCATTCACCCTCTAACACACTCACACAGTGATCCTACACTTTTCAAAGCTGGAAGGCCGAACAAAGCTGGCGAAGCACCAACATGTGAATTCCTACTCTCAGAGTGTAACTGAAGATGGATCTCCACCTGTAATATGAGGTTCAACTGTCATGCTGTTTCTACTCAAACTCAAACTGTTACAGGCATCTAAATGAGCCACAGCATCCGTTCTCTGGCTCACTCTGCCTCACTAACCACAGCTAAGAGGACTTTTTAAAGTGATCACAGCCTGCAGTGTTGGCCTAATTTGGAGAGCGGGTACCAGGAATAGGGCAGGAAAGTAAAAGCAGAGATGAAGAGCTTTGCTTGGCCATCAGAAAGCTTATTTAGTTTTGCATTATTCGCAGACGACACACATATGTTCTTCTGCCTGTTCTTCTGATATTAGTGTTTGAGCCAGATTGTCTTAAAATTAGCTAGATTACTTGACAGAGTTGTCTCCATCTGGGGAAGTTCATAGCCTAGCTTATAAGTCGGTTCTTCAGCTGGCTTCTCACCAAAGGGGCCGAGCTGACCGGCTTCTTCTGTGGGTAAAATACTTAGTACTCACAATTATCTCATCCATACAAACCCCCAAAAACCCAACTATCCCTTTAATGACATCTAACTTTCTGTGTGCCTCGTTTGGTTGTACACTTCCCATTCTAAAGGTGTTGGCTATGATACATTGATGTTATTGAAGTCTTTCACTGTGGTTAGGAGATAGGTTTCCTGAAAAACACCCTGGAAATAACTTAAGGTGCATTTCGACCAAGAATTCCAGGGTCTTTTAGTCCCCAGAACTACTTCACCCTGAACTAAAAGGTTCCTCTGCCCCCACTGTTGTCTGCGTTTCGACCGCAGGCTGAAGTCCCAGGTAGATTGTGCAAATCAGGCCAGTGACGTATGGAGGAAAATAAATTATATTAAATCATATTTTTAAATCTTAATAAATAACTAAACTAGTATGCATTCCCAGGAACTCCCTCTGTGTTTCAACAACTGTGTAAACTCAACAAACACTGTTACGTTCAGCCGAAAGTCCCAGGACCTTTGAAAAGTACTACCCCCCAAAGCAGGGGCTTTTCAGGGGGAGACTAACTACCCCTGAACGAAATTTAGACCCTGGTTCCTCCGGTCGAAACGCATGTAGTTCAGGGGTAAAGTCCCTAGTTCTGGGGTAAAATTCCTGCAGTGGAAAAACACCTTTAGAGAGAAGGGACGACATGCAGCAAAAGGTGCAGAAGTCAGAAGTCAAAGTATTGTGATGAGGTCTTACGAGCTTAAATGTAACACATTCTACCAAGTGGACTACCTACACACTCTTAGGGGTAAAGTCCCTAGTTCTGGGGTAAAGTTCCTGCGGTTGAAAAACGCCTTTAATGTAGACACAAGTCCTTTTTTACTTGATGAGCATGAAACAGCATCGTAACGAAGCTCTGACATCATCACAGCTATGTACTTTTACACTTGTCTAGAGCAGCCTGTTTATAGTGTCCCAGTCTGGGATTTTATATTAAGTTCTGGCATTACAGAACCAAATGGGAGGCACTGGTAGTAACTTTAATGGATGAGCTAAATCCACAACCCTGACATCCTTTAGTCTTCAAAGTGAAGCAACGCTCTCGCTGAACACTGGTTTGTGTCTCTGTCAAACCACCACCAAGCCGTATCCATCTTCCACAAACTCACTGCCAGCTTTTCAAGGCTGCTTACAGAAACAATCATGTCAACATTGACAACTTTCTTTCCTGACAGACACACACAAACTCACACATGCATGCTAACAGTGCTCTCTTTCACCTTCAGAGAGTCTGTAATTTTCACAGTCGCAGACAAATCTCTATACTCTCCCAGTTAGCTGTTCCATCGAACCCTGTGATAGATCCGCTCTGACATTTGTTTCTTTATTCGCTTTTGATGGTTAACTCAATACACAATTGCTTATTCGAGCCACCAACCCCGTGCAGAGATTTGTATTGCTTGCATCCAACCATCAAGAGTTAATAAGAAAATCACTGTTGTCAACATATTGTGAGTGAAATTTCAAACACAATAACGTGTGACACAAACGTGAAAGCTGTGGGTGATATTTGTCAAAACAGAGCTTGAAGAGAACTTTGATGTCTATAAAAAAAGATAAACTGACAGATCTTATTGCATATTTCCATCACCATCGTGTCCAGTCATGTTAAAAGGCAAAGAGTCTGCTCAGTGTTGGCTAATGCAGCTTTTCGCACTATTCACAAGCTTATACTTAATACAGGAATCACTTACATCACTTTTAATAAGAGACAATTTAATTCTAGGATCCTTTCTTTTTTTAGACATCAGACAATATAAGTGTGAGTAATGAAAACATCAGGTCATGATTTGGAGGAGAAGAAGGGAAGTTTGGATTGTGCCAACCTCTGAACCCATTAGCTGTACAGTATATTCTGATCATGATGTACGCCTCTGGGGACGAAAGCAATTTCTTTCGTGCATTTGGTGTAGCCATCATTTAGCAATAAACAACTCCAAGACTTCCTTTTACTGTGAGCTGCATTGTTTTCCAATCCAGTTAGCAGTTTTGGAAGCAATTGTGTGTTGACTTCACAAGGGAAGCAGAATTTGCCCCTCCAGATGTGTCTACAAAGTAGTCACGGCCATTTCTATGTTCATTGTGTCCCCTAGAAAAAAGCCCATTCACCTGTTTCTGGTGAGACTCAGTTTCACTGTAAATAGTGGGTCACATTGAGGCTTCTTTGGTTAACTTCAGGGGTATGAACTCGAAAAAGAGACCAGTTTTCTGGGATCTACTTGCAATTACCTGATCTTTAGTTGGTTGAAATAACAACATCATGATGAAGATTTGTAATATTAAAAATGCAAGCTTTGTCATGTCTGCTCTCAAAAGAAGAGAAAAACAACTTTTAAAATTCTTGCTTGTTGAATTGAGATTGGACTGATCGTTGCTAATGCATCCAAAATTGGGAAATCTAATTACCAATGGGCTTTTGCAACAGTGTCAAGCAGATATGTGGCTTAAGTTTAAATGTTTGATCTAGGACAGATTGTTGGCTGCACCTGCATGCAGGACTGCTTTTACTGCATACACCAAAACCTGCTGATACGTGGCAGATCAGTTCTACTTGGACTACAAACGTTCAACAGACAAAAACTAGAACACTTCTCACACCAAAGTCTGATCCTGCATGTGCAGATTGTATGTTTTTCAGTAGGGTTTCTATTTGGATATGAGGAGTGAGATAATTTCGCTCTATTCTGCAAAAAATTACCTTTGAGGAGGAGAGAGACTAATCAGACTGACGACAAAAAAGAAGGAAAGAAATAAGAGATAAATTCAACATGACAGAGAGAGTTTGTAAACAAAGGAGGAGAGGGAGAATCAAGCGTATGTTTTGGAACAATGCTGTGTAACTGAACGTGTTTGCATGTCTGAGAGATGAGTGGCTGCATTGTGTGTAATTTCCTGTGGGGTGAAAGAGCAACTCACACCTTCTCCGGCCGGTTCATTTCACTCCAGAGAGCAGAGCAGTTATTGCAGTCCCATTCAGTAATTACACCACGGTCCAGATAGATGCCTAAGTTACATCCCTGTTATCCTGCATCCTGTCCTCCTCCTGGGATCCACCTGGAAACTGCTCTCAGGGCGACTTCTTACTAACTTAATACTCTGGCTCTCACTGTATCTACTGCAGTGGTTTGCAAGTGTGAAAAGTTAGGGTTATTTCAGTACACTCAAAGAAGCGGATACAATTCTGAGTCTGACTGAGGCTTGTGTGGATTTTTTCCCAGCACTTTGTGTCCAGTAAAGCATGTCACTTCCCACATAACTTCAGCACAATCATCAGCGTTCTCAGACTGGTGTGATTGCAAAATACTGATCCAGTGATAAAAATTCACAGTATGTAACATAGTGACACGTGAACTTCATTCACCTTCATGTCGGCACTGAGCGAAGTCAGGGGGACGACCAAAGCTATTTTAAGGATTCATCCTCTGGGCACCATGAACTTGTATGAACTCATCCAAAATCACCGGAAAACAGGAAAAAAAAAACCTTGAAATGCTGAAAATGCATGATATTGAAAATTGAGTCTCACTGGACATTTACAAAACTTAAGGGAAGAAAAACATATTTTAACCTTGTTCAAAGTTTGCTCAATTTGCTGTTTAGAACAATTCTTAAGACTGTGGAGACGTAACAGATCCCATTTTAATTGACATCATACTGGCTCTACCCACAGCTATAACAGACATGACTCTTTGTCGTCTTTCTTACTGCTATGTATCTACACTTACTTATTGACATAACCATTCTTAAGTAACATGAGACTGTTTTACACGTTGATTTGGCTCAGTTACCTACTTGCACACAGTAAAACAACTCTGCCGCACTCGTTTATTGAGAACAACAGAACCCTTCTTACACAATATACTTCACTTCCTGTCTCTTAGTCACATGACGGATGGAGCTGCATAAGACTGCAAAACTAACAGGTTAAATAAATAATCAGCTAATATTGCACAATACTTCCCAACACTAGACAATTGTTTTTCTCTCTATAATCTAACAAGTCATCAGTCAAATAATATAAACAAACTTATCATTGTTAAAGGGCGCTTCCAGTCATAATCAGTGAACTCTAAAAAACAGACTGAACCTGGAACCTATGATATTGAAAAAAAGGAAGCTGATGTTTATAGTAATGCATTGATTTGCATATTCAGTGGCATGGCTGAATTGACTGACAAGTGTTTGGGTTACAGCTGTTTGAAAGAGGCTTCAGACCTTCCTCACCTTAACTTCTTTGACCCGGTCTATGTGTACGTTGGTTAGAAGTAAGGCTGGATTGCATTTCCAATATGGTGACCATCATTGATGGGTTTTGTAGCGGCTCTTCATACACCAGCAGGTGACGTCACTGAGACTATATCCATGTTTTATACAGTCTATGCCCACACGGCCATAAAACCCCCTCGTTAAAGAACAGCAGTCTTTTTTAAAAGTGTAACAGGTTTCTGTCAAATAAAATGAAATTAGATGCATAAACAAAGATGATTTGGATTTCCTGAATGACATCAGATATTTTTCTTTGTAGAACAAAGAACACTGAACACTACAGAAGTTTTAGTAAATATTTAGATAAACAAAAGTGGCCCAGTCGACTTTTTCGCAAATAATATCAGTGATTTTCCTCAAAACGAAAACCAGCAAAACATTGTTTCGTTTCAACCCAAGATGAGTCTGATGAGCTCTTTATCAGTCGCTGTGGTTGTAGAATATTCACTCAGAGAAAACACAGCAAACTGTGTTCAAACTTTTGTGAATGAGAGTTGTCTGAATACAAACAGCATGGATCTTTATAAGAAATTGACAACAGTGTTTTGTGATACCCTCTGACAGACTTTCATTTTCAGTGGAAACACCCAGCACCCATCCATCCACTTCCATCCACTCCCACACACACAGCAGAGAGCCAATAGCTTCACAGTCGACCACAGACTCTGAGATCTGGAAATGTTTGACTAGCTGGTTTTAACACTGATGCTTTATGATGGTGCAGCAGTCTCTACTCAAACTTGACTCCACAAACAGTGAGGAGTCAGCCACACAGGAGGAGAGGAAAGCTCTCGACTCTTTGAAAAGTAGACAATTGTTGTCGACATGGAAAAAAGAAGTAGTGGTGCAACTTGGCGGATAGTGCCAGTGTGAGATTTCACCACAAAAACTGACCTCCTGTTTGGGTTTTTATTCTTGGAAAACTTTCAGACCTCTAAAAAGAAGTATTTATTCTCCGTCTGGAGGGATCAGCAGGATATCCCTTAAAGCTATGAACAGATTTTCATCCTTTTTCTCAATGAAACTTTAGCTTTGATGACCAAACATGCTATTTTGCGAATGAACTGAATATTCAAGGAACAATGGATGGAGAGGATTTTAAAAATGAGCATTAATAATGTTTCGAAAGAGACAAACTGTAGATATTAACACTAAAGGTTGGACTTTTTATCCTTCCACTCACTGAAAAGTCCTCAAGACGAGGCTGAAATCTCCATAAATGTGTTCAGAGGACTTTGAGTTGAGATTTTCTCATTTCATAAGACAGAGACAGTGTTATTAAACCCTGAGGAATTCATTCAAAGCCAATAAACCTTTATGCATTGGTGTTGTCTACAGATGTAAAGAAACCCTTCCTTGTGTTTTCATATGACATAGGATTTAATGAACCGTAAATGCATACAAACCACACCAGCATTGACTGAAATACAAAAAATATTATTTTGCTGGTCAATAAAGATTTAAAAAACATACATTTTCATCAGTGAACACAATCTAAAAGATAGCATGATACTAACAAATAACTAACAGACTAATTTGATATTACAAGTCAACTATCTGCTGTTAAACTACCTCCACAAAGCAGGCTCCTGATTGGTCAAACATATGCCCCAACATCCAGACATATTCCTTAAATTGATTTCACTGTTTGACCTGCTAAGCTGGCATTTGAAAAAGCAATCTGTATTATGTTACTACTTTTTTGTGCAGAAAAGTAAAATATTTATTGATTTATTTATGGTCTAAATGTCATGGGACAGATCATGAATACATGTAGGTGAGTATACCAGTAATTAAACAGAGTCAGGGTGACGTTTAGATGACATTATGGAGTGTGAAAGTGTTGTTCAGGTAGTTTGGTGTTGTGTTTACAGGAAGTAAGGTAGAAAAAAGTGCATAAACTAACATAAATCCAAAGCTCCTAACTGCCTTGATCTTTTATATAAAGTTCAATCATACTGCATTTATTCCTGTGATCTCCTCTTTGATGGTTTAGAGACACGTCTCAAACTTAACCCAGACACTGAGCATCAAGCTAAACCAAGATCAGGTGTAAAAATGCACACTGACAGATTTCTGCAGCGTATAAATCGCTGCTCTGGAAATGACCTGTACAGCTTCAAAGTGAAACATGCTGTCGCCCATTACAGCCACATTACAAAGCCACAGGTCCATATGTGTTGTATTGTGCTAACTCGTCGTGCAGCCTATGATATTTGCAGGGACTGTGGAGAACACAGGAACAGGTCTCTCCATAGTTCCTCATAGATGAGCTCTCTGGGGAGGTTCTGTGTCTGTTAAAACAGATCTACAGTTTGTTATTTTAGCTCCAGGAGGGAGGAGGGGATCTGTTTTCAGAAGTAACCACAGGGATGCTGGTGTGGATGTTTATTTGTCTTTCTCAGTGACAGAGGCTGTTATCAGTCACTGAAGTCTGAGTCTGCAGGAATCAGCAACAGCCTCCAGCCACTGATCATAATCTAATAAAACATTTCCGGCAGGTGGTGGTCAGAGAAACTAACTGGTGGTGCTTTTACAACAAATAAGACGTGTGATCACGTTAAGACAACCAAGCAAACATGCATGTGAGGTGATAAGTAGGGATCAATATGGGCCAGTGAGCACTAACTGAGACAATAATGTTAGAATCTGAAAGTTCAAGACCTAATATCAACCAGTAAATGACATCAACGTGTCACAAACACCATTTTTGCACTGAACCAGAAACAGAGTCATGGCGGTCAAGGTTCACTGATGTATGTGGGGAGTGAAGGCTGGCCTGTGTGGTCTGATCCAACAGGAGAGCTTCAGGAGCTCAAACTGCTGAAAAAGTTCATGCTGGTTCTGATAGAACTGGCATTAACGGTTTCACGGTTTGTTGTTTTGGGGGCTGCAGAGCTGTAGACCGGGTGTCCATGCTGATCCCTGTCCACTGCAGGAAGAATCTGCAATGTGCATGTGAGTATCAGATCTGGACCATAGAGAACGAAAGAAGGTTGTCTGGAGGAACCTAACAGTGGTGAGTTGGTGTGAATTCTCTAGATCACAATCAGATTGAGCATCCGTGGGGTGTGCTGAACAACCAAGTCCAATCCATGGAGGCCACACCTCACAACTTATGTAAGACTTAAAGGATTTGCTGCTAAAGGGATACCACAGCACAACTTCAGAGGTCTGGTGGGGTCCATTTCAGGTCAGATCAGGGCTGTTTTAGCCCTGATCTGACCTGAATATTAGTTTATGTTTTGGCTGATTGCCGTATATAGTATTTATAGGATTTTCTTTTGAACAAAATGACCGTTTATCCCTGATTCACATTTACACACAATCTCTGAGTATCTCTTTAAGACACACACCAACACACATACAGATTTTTCACTTTGATTGATATGTCAGCAGCTCGTGTAAGCAGAGTGACCCACAAATACAGACAAAGAAGAAAACAGGAATAAACAGACAATAAATGTCATTGCAGGGTTTTAGAGCATTTAGTTGTGGTCTTAGACTCAGTCATATTGGCAGGGTCTTACCACATGTGGTTTTTAGGAGAATGGATTGCAGAATCAATATTTATTGTTGCATACGGAGGGTTTATAAAACCCATCTCTGAGGAAAATAAAACTGAAAGTGTATTGTGATACAACACTGCAACCTCTGCAGCTCTACGCCTGAGGAGGTGAGTTCAAAATGCATGCAAACACACAGATCAGACCTTCAGGCTGACACAAGCTGTTTGCATTAGAGAGGATGTTTAGATGTTTAGTCTCAAGACCCCCCAAACCCTTCAGGGGGAATTGGCAAAGCAGGACCCTGAAAACCTCACATGACCTCTGACCTCTCTGAGAGACTTTCAAACATGGGGTCTGAGCTAAAAGATAGACTTTGTGAAGGAGGGAGGCTGAGGAGGAGAGGCAGCAGGAACCTGAGGAAGAGGACAGGAAGGCAGACTGTGGGCTTCAGTAGGTGTTAAGGATAATAAAGAGGCGCTTAAGAGGCTTTAAAAGCTGTCCGTAGATAACAGCAGGACAAATGAGAGGATCTTTCTAACAGCAGCAGCACTCCACCGACCCCAGCTGAGTCAACAACATCTCTGCGGGAAATCTGACTACCTGGACAGGCAGAGGAGTGAGAGGAGGCTGATCCTCCAGCAGTGTGAAATTCTTCCTCATCATAGATAAGGTCGATGCTTATGGTGTTTTATGACCTATTAAAAATGACTAATAGTGCATATGAGAGAGGTATTAATGGGGAGGAAGTGTTTCTGATATAGCGTCATTTATCATCCTTATCTGTATTTAGCACACATAAATGTTAGCGTTGATAAAGCATCCTGTTATACATCAGTGATAAAATATAGCTCAAGGCTTGTAGTTGTTTTATCCAACATATCAGACTACTAAAACTTTCAAAGTGGAGCTCATATTTTTAACTAAGGAGCTGGTATGCAGCAAGACAGATATTGGAGTTTTTCTTTCCAGAGGTTATAAATTGAGGTAAGGGCCTGTGTCCACCTACAGAACATTTTTCATTGGCATCACTCATGATCTCAATGTCAGTGCTTCTCATGGTGCTTGTTATTGCTAGGTTATAAAAGTCATCCCAAGGCACTTCTGCTTCCCTTTGTGGGGGCTGCCAAGTCTGTTTTAAAGTGCTCTCCATGCTTCATATTTGCTTTTATTCAATATAACTTTACAAAGACAAATTAAAAACAATTGGTAGAAATTGGATTGCAGCATTAGCAGCAGCTCTAGAAGTTTCTTGAAACTGTCCTCTTGAAAAGACAAGCGTATGGACCTGTGCCATTGTTTTTGACAAAGTTGATATCAGCAGTCCCGCCCCCTTTTTGATTTGATTGGTCAGTGATGGGTGCAGAAACACAAAACAGCTGATACAGAGGGCTTTATGCTTGATACAGAACTGCACTAGGTCTGTACTGAAATAAAGGCACTGGGCAAAGAATGCTGTTAGTGGACACAGGCCCTAATTTATTTGTATTTCTTGAGCAAAAACAGAAGACATTTTTTCATTGGAGACCTCCCTTAGGTGGCAAAAAATGTCATTCTTCTGCTCCTGTCTACTGAGTTATATAGGTTTGTTTTAAAAAATCACACACTCTTTGAAAGCCTCCATGAATTTAATTTGTATAAAATAAATACATGCAAAACTATTTCCTATATTTTCTGACACAGAACAGTCTAAAATTGCAGATTTCCATGTTTATATGTTGTTTTTTTAACACTCATTGATGCTTGTACTTGTATGTTACTGTTTTATCTTGTTATTGTTTTTAACCTTTATGTTTCTAAATGCTGCTTTTACTGTTGTGTGTCTTTTGTCTCTTGTGTCTTACATTCAAAGTTCAGGTTTCTAAAGCTAACAGGCAGATTTTTGACAGCTGAACCAAGCCAGGTAAACTTTTTACCTCTTGTTTCCTGGAAGCTAAACTAAAACCCTGTAGGGAGGGATTATTGGCAACGTAGGATCCCCTAAACACCCACTGACCTCAAGCCTCTCAGAGACTCTGAATAAGTGGATACTATTGGATCTGAACAAAAGAAGAAATATGAATTAAAACAGAGAAGGCAGATAATCATGTTTATGCTCGCCATGTTATGGTTTTCACATGTTAAGTGTGGAGCTATAGAGTTGGTGCTAGGCAGATTTGTAACTCCTGAACTGAGCCAGGCAAACTGTTTCCCCTGTTTCTAGTAAGCTGACTGTAAAGCTGATTTTCCGTAGGGACATTCAAGCACTCTGTGCTTTTAAGCCATCCCAAGTTTAAGAAGCATAGGGAGAACATCCAAAACTAAGACACTGCCATGGGAGCCCTTGACCTTCATTCTTTGGCATGTTTTGGGGGGATTAAGGAGCTTCCATGCAACATAAGGAGAAGATTCGACTCCACGCAGAAGCCCCAGCCTGGATTCAGAGCCAGGACCTAGTTGATGTGAGGCAACAGTGCTTACAACTGAGACCTAAGATGCCCCCCTCATTGGACAGAAAGTGAGGTAGCATATAAAACCAAGATGTTGAACAAATCTTTTAAAAATGTCAATTCATCCAACTTTTTCCTCAGGAAAAAGTCACAGTTTTTCAAGGGGTAAGTTTATAATCTTATGAAATTATTCCAGAGTTCCCAGTAGTCCTCGCTAAACCGCAAACCTCCAACATTTTTGCCACGTCACTGAATCAGCATCAGTGTGTATCGCTCTATTGAAGGATATTCAATGGGCATCAATCAAACAGTTGAGGTGATTGTCACGGTGGAGGGAGATGATCAGCACAGAAATAATCTGTGAGTCTGAAGACATCAGAGTGCCAGGAGTCTGACTGGGCAGACAGTCAGAGAAACTGATCTCAGCTCTATGGTGAAACCCTGACAGAATGAGAAGGATGTATTAGATCACCCTGGATGAGAACACAAATAAATGTAACATCTGTGTTTCATTTCTCTGGGAGCCAAAAAGTAGCCGGCCCTACTAAAAATATTTTGCATCCAAACAACAGATGTTAGTAACTTGAAAATCAGCTGTTTGTGCTGGTAATTGCCAGTCAAACACATTTCCTTGTTAAAGCATGGAGCTGATAAACAGGTGAGACCTCACACGGTTCTGTTGACGCAGTGGAAGAACAAAAAATAGAGTTCCGTTTTTCTGTAAGCGGTCTGTTCAAGCAAAGACTTTCTGAAATAATAAGGCTTTCTTTAACACATTCTGTGTTTGCTCCAGGCTATTTCACTGAGAAACAAAGAGGAAGCATGTGCCTCAGTCATTTGTCATGTCAGAGTTTGTTTGAAAGCTCTGACATACAGTACCCTGGCACTAAATGCTCTCTGTGGATGAAATCATCCAAAATTACAACAAAGAATGGGCAATGACGGAGCACTTTTGTATCTGTGCCATCCATACTGAATATCTGAAATAAACAGAATTCTCTAGTTGCAGATTTTTTGGCTTTACATTGAGGATTGTACGGGTAAAAACAATAAAGCTATAGCTTTTTTAATCTACAGGTCAAAACAGCTTTACTTTTGTTGGCGCTTCCTGTGACTCGCTCTGAGCACTGACTTTTTAGATCTTATAACAAGAGGATGAAATATGCCAAGAACAGCAAAGGCTTACTTTTGACTTAAAACAAAAGAAAAATACATTCAAACTGTCAGATATGAAAAAGAAATTAGTAAAAAATGTATTTTAATCAACACTTGGTCTAATGAGTAGTGTTCATTGACACTGACAACACAGACACACCTAATGTTTCTCAAAAAACAGTCATTGCTTCAGGGTTTTTTGCGCACCTTTCTAATTCATGTTACTGTAAGCTTTAAAGGTGACATATCATGCAAAATTGACTTTTTAATGGTTCTTTACCTGAAATATGTTTCCCTGGCATGTCTACAAACCCCCCAAGAATGAAAAAAATCCATTCTGCCCCTGTTCTGATTTCTACACCTTTCTGTAAATGTGTGTGAAACGAGCCGTTTCAGACTTCCGTGTTTTTGTTACGTAACAACAATATCCGGTCTGTCACGGAGTCAGAGCTCGGAGCTTGTTCAGCCCATAGACTGTATAAAATAATACTGAATCCCTCCCCCGTTTTTCATTACCTGCACAAATGTGTGCTAACAAGGAGCTTAGGAGGGAGGCATGCTAGTTGTAGGCTTTCTTAATAAACGCAAAGGTCGGTTTTACTCCCCACGTCTGCAGATTTGAAGATCTAGTGGATGATTTTTATTTGTCATGGATAAGTGCTAGCGCTAATTAGCATAGCCACATAGCTATATGTTCATAGCTGTAGCTGTAGCTGTGTACCAAGACACACGTCGACATACTGACAAATAAAACAACAAGAAACACTAAATCTGTGACCAATCCTTCATAAAAGGTCCTGCTGCCTTTCTGGCAGAGGTCGGTTTTACTCCCCACGTCTGCAGATTTGAAGATCTAGTGGATGATTTATCATGGATAAGTGCTAGCGCTAGTTAGCATAGCTACATGTTCGTAGCTGTGTACCAAGACACACGTCTACATACTGATAAATAAAACAACAAGAAACACTAAATCTATGACCAATCCTTCAGAAAGGTCCTGCTACAGGCGCCTCTCCGTCAGGATCAGATTCAGAGGGTTGAAGTAACGCGATCTCTGAGCAGCCGTGTATATTCAGCCAACATGTAAACATTAGATCAACGTGCTGGAGAGCCGAGGCACATCCACTTCCGGAGGGGGCGTGGTCAGAGGGAAAACAGAGTGTTCTGATGAGGAATGAAGAAAAGGACTTTTCAGGCAGACCAAAATCTGATTTCAAAGTGTTTTTTTGAGCATAAACTTTAAATACATGTTTTTGGGACCTCTTAGACCAATATATATTGATGAAAAAAGCGTGATATGTCCCCTTTAACAGGAAAGACATTTTGTAATTTGAGTTAGTTAAGGTTAAAATATGTTTATATTATTTATATGGTAACTATTTACATACATGCTTATTAAAGTTATTATTTGTGTATTTATGACTTTAGAATGATTTCTACAGCGTCATCTATTTGGGACCAAAACATGTTGAATGTACTTCTGTGGTTCACATTACATTTACCTGGAGCTCGGTCATCCTAGCCTCTCATTGGTTGGTTCTGTAACATGTGATTGAGTGACAAGGAAGTGTTGTTGTTATGCCGAGCCAGTGTGGCTACAGTAAAGTTCCATCCATTCCATTTTTCTTCCGCTTATCCGGGGACGGGTTGCGGGGGTAGCAGTCCAAACAAACTGACCCAGACATCCCTCTCCCCGGCGACACTTTCCAGCTCCTCCTGGGGAATCCCGAGGCGTTCCCAGACCAGGCGGGAGATATAAAGTGCAGTAAAGTGCTCTTGAGAAAGTTATCAGTCTCCATCCTGCTGTTTCTTATTAATATAGTGACCCAACCACCACATACTGAACCCTCACCTTACATTACACCACTTATTAACTGGCTACCAACTAAAGACTCAAACAAGTTGAAACTTAGTGTTGATTTAAAATGATTGTATTGATTGAAAAGTGATTTATTTATGCAGCTAAAATAAATAGTCCTTTAGATTCTTTGGTTTGTAGCGCTTTCATCGCAATGGCATTCTTATCAACCACCTGCAGGTTGAATTAACATGTAAAGTAACATTTTCATTCATGTTTAAGAATTCACATTATCCTGTTTTACTGTTAGAAATCACATTAAATGTAAAACTTTCATTAATTGTAAAGCCAAAACATCAGTGTTTTTCCATTGGCATTCACAATAGTTGCAGAAAATAACAGCAGCACCTTCATAAAGTTGTGGGGCGGCAGTAGCTCAGTCCATTGGGACTTGGCTTGGGAACCGAAGGGTCGCCGGTTCGAGTCCCAGCATGGACAAGGTTGGTAAGTGGACTGGTGGCTGGAGAGGTGCTGGCTCACTTGCCTGGGCACTGCCGAGGTGCCCTTGAGCAAGGCACCAAACCCCCAACTGCTCTGGGTGCGCTGGTTGACGGCAGTATCCTCACTCTGACATCTCTCCCTAAGCATGTTCACTGCATGTGTGTGCATTTGTATGTATATACCAAAAAAACTGTATGTGTAGCATGTCCAAGTATAGCATGAGTGAAAAAATTGAATTTCCCCCCTGGGGATTAATAAAGTACCTTAATAAAGCACCTTTCCTCTTCCTCAGGACTTTCCTGTTCTATCTTTTCACTCAGCCAGTCCCATGAGACTACACAAGTCCATACTGTGCTGTGGTTTTTTGTTACTTCATGTGTTGTCTTAAATTTGTTCAGCGTTGCTTCACTCTACTGTGTCTACAAATAAATTGAGTAACATTAAATAATATCCTCGTTGTTGTCTACTGGTCAAAACTTTTTTGCCACATTCTCAACAGGAGGAGGTGAAATCATTAAATATATGCATATGCCAGAGCTCCTTTCGTAGATTGATTTGTTTCTGGGGTGATTAGGTCATCCCTAGTATTGGCTTTGACCAATCAGAAACAAGTATCTTACATATTAGATTAGTAGGGCAGCTGAGTATTAATATAACTGAAATATTGATGGTAATCATCAGGTAAAGTAAAGGGTTGTCTGCTCCGTTTCCTTAACATCCTCTGAAGCAGCTTTATAATGTCCGCTGTGTTTTGAAAGCTCAGCACGTAGTGTAGACTTAAGGTTATTGCCAACAGCTTCAATTAGGTTGTTGGCTCAACTCCTACCTGAAAAGCATGATAAAGTTAATCTTCTCTGGGTCCCTTTTCTCATTTTCCACCACCTGACAGTGCCAAGGCAACATCTGGAGGATGGCAGATCATTTATTTGTAAAGGAATATGCTGACTTTAGTGAGCCAAAGTGCCAGAACATTTCCTCTTCTCACTGTCACCCATTTTAATATTTTTTCCTCTTTCCACATCACAGCACATTAACCGCAACAGCTGCATTTTACTTTTCATGTCAAATACAGTAAGCCAACAGCTATTACCTTATACAGGCCACCTACATAGAAATATGAAAGAGAATTAGGTCACTCTGACATCTTCATTTGCTAATTTCCCTGTTTTTCTTGAACACAATCTCCTCCCCAGATAAGAAATCCCCTACATGTCCACAGTGGAGAGACCCCAGGTCATCACAGACATGTGGCAAGATAATAAGATCTCCATTAAGCAGGACCAGGGCTCCTCTCAGGATGTTACAGAGAGTGAAAAACTTGTTCAGGACAATAAAATATGTCCTGACACAGGAAACCGTATCGTCTGTGCTGGAAAGTTACAATGAAAGTGGCACGACCTGAAGCCCTCACTGCTAAACTTAGAACAAAGGAGAACAGTGGATGGATGCTGGGGTCACTGGGTCTGACACGGGAGAGTTCAGCGCTCGCAAAACTGAAATTTAGGAAAACAAAAGGTGACAGAAAACAACTGAAAAACATCATAAATCAAAACAGAGGCAAAACAACAAAAACAAAAACGTAGGCTTGGGAAACTTCTGAAAATAAAAGATGAACAGTTTTCACGTCACAGTGAGGCTCATGATGACGGTGCAGTATTATCATTTGGACTTAAAGTTGGGGTTGGTAATCAGATTTAGATACACTTTTTGTCATACTGGTTAAAATGATCTTTATGTCCTGATGGCAATCATTACATGATGTGTTCCTAAAAAAGAGTGAAAAAAAACTGCTATCTACAGCCGGAGTAAACCTGGGAAAACACCGACCAATCACCGTTTTTTGGCTCCCCAAATTTTAAACCAATCAAATCCCGTCCAGCTGTTCTGCACGCCTCCTGCGCGTACATTTCCCCGGCGTGCACTCCTCCGAGTCCCCGTCTCCTGCCTCTACTTCCCCTGACTCTATTTACTGCCCCTCTCGCTCGTCCTCGGGCCTGTCCCCTCTGACCTGATGAGGTGCTTTGCTCAGGACTGTAGTCCGGATCAGAGTCTAAAAAGCTCTCACCAACAAGCAGAATAATTAATGACGTTCAGTAAGTCCTACAGAAAATATATATTTATTGTAGCGTCCGTCCGGACGCTGTAGGGATGACGAGCCGATTCGTGAACACGTTGATCTTTAATAACCGGTCACTGTCGGCCATGATCACGCCAACCAACAAAACAACAATCAATGTTTGAATGAATGAAAAACTTCTCCTCTCTCCTCTCTCCCACTGGCACACTCTACACCTCTCCTGATGCCTTCACTGACCGTCAACACTGTAGGAATTAAGAACATCTACACTGAACATGTTTAACAAATAGTAGAGCTGTTACAGTATTATATGTGTTATAACTTAACTCCTGATATCGTGTCACTGGTACAACTGGATAATGCTAGCATGACAGTTGTGAGTGCTAACAGCAGCCATGTTTGTTTGTGTTTTTAACTTTCACTATGATAATGTTTTGGTGAGGACCGGTTTTGAATCAGTCACGATCATATGGTCGAGAATCAGCGGCGCTCGTGCATGTGAGCGGGGAGGGGGGGGGGCGGCGTTTTGGAGGACCTCTGAGGAAGGAGGGGAGGGGTTAGACGGAGTCATGAGGAAAAACTACATTCAAATTCATGCTGGTTTTCCGAGACTACCAACCCTAGCTTTAAAGAAAAACACTCTTGGGGCATCACTCATCTTATTTTGTGTTTTAAATTATAGCTGAAGGTAGGAGACGGTTAGCCTGAGCTACATGTTCACTCTGCTGTTGTTCACCAAAGAAATGTAGCATCCCATAAAACTATAAATGCCCATGTTTGTATTTCCTTATGTTTAAGGATCAAAGATTTAGGGCTTAAATGAAAACATGCCGGCTGTAGAGGGTCCCTAAATGTTTGAGAACTTTGAACAGAGCCAGGCTTGCAGCTTCTAGTTTTAATGCTAAGCTAATTTCCTCCTGGGTCCGGCTCTATTCATTTTAAGAACATGTACAGTATGTTGGGGAGTGATTCATCTTTAAGATGGCTTCTTTAACTGTTTGCATGAATGCAAATTAGCATATACCCAGAGTGTGATTGATGGCATGTACTATAGTGGGAAAAAAAAACCTTAACATTTTCAGATGTTGCCTTTCATAGCTTGACTGTTGATGGACAGCTCAAATATAAACACTGAAACTGAGCTGAGTATGCTCACAGTCGTTTTGACTTAGAAGATCTCTCAACACTGGTGAATGAAGAAGGCGTCGCTTTGGTCCAACTTGAAACAGAGAGTGTAATCTCTTGATCTTAATATGATGTTTCAAGCCCCTTTCCCGCATGCACTACACTTCCAAAAATGTCTTGACATTATCTAGATAAGCTGCATGTGTGAACGCCAACATTTTTTTGACCCCAGCTTCATCTGGAGTTTTTGCAGCTTCCTACCAAAAAGTCTGCAAGAAGTCAGGATGAGCTGGTGCAGGTAACGGTTGCATTCACTCAGTGATGACAGCGTTATCGTTGAGCAGAGGTTTCCTGCCCTTAACACTTTACTGCTCTCTTCTTTGTCAAGTTTTGTGTGTTCCATATCAAATGTCGCTACACATCTTGTAGCGGTATTAACCCTCCTCAGAGACAGCTAAACCACATGGAACACTTTGAGGTGTGAGAACATGTCAATACACTGACAATGTGTGGAGGGAAATTTCATAAAATCAAAGCCTAGTCCTCAAATTAACAAGAAAACGAGGGGCTTACGAAACTTACACGCAACTTGGAGCTCTATCTAGTCTTCAATGTGTCCTTGGTGTGTTTTTACTTGTACCTGAGGCTGTCTACTCTTGCTCTGATCGCCCAGGAGGGATGTTGAAATCAAGTGTATGCAGAGACGCCAAAGGGATGAAAATGAGTTGGATATATCTGATGAGCTGTGACGCATTCAATCATTGATCCAGGAATTGGAGAGTATATGAAAGGCGATCAAACTGCTCAGTTGGGATCAAAAATGACACCACATAATATGAGCTGAACCAAATGATTGATTCAGAATCAGCAAAGTGATCAGAGTTTCCACATCCACCGCTCCAGGAAGTCAACAGGGCTGAGTGATGAGTGTCAGGAAGGAAGGACAGTGGTGAGTAAGCATGGGAAGGGGACATAGTTGGCAGCAGCAGGGATCTGTGCTTTCCACTGTTGGATCCCTTCTTTGTAATTAAGTGTGAACTGGTGGTTCAGAGGATGTGCTGGAAAAAAAAGAGGACGCACAGGGAAAAAATAAGATGGAGAAGAAAAGTGGGCGTTTTATGGTTTCTATATTTACTCATTCCCTTTCTCTCTCCTAAATCTGAATGCTCCCTGCTGACCTGTAACACACAGAGAGCATTTATTCCCCCTCACTGACATGACTCCTTTGCTGATTCTTCGGCCCAGAGCTGATATCAGATTAGGTTTCACAGCGGCTAATAGACTTTTGGCTCTAAGGCATGGCACTTTATCTATCCCAGAGTTGGCCTTTCACTTTCCCAGAAATACTCCTCATTTATCTGGACATGTATTTGGTGCATAAACATAAATCTGCTGAGTGAGAGTCCTCTGCACTCCTGGCAGGAGGTCTACAGTTGCATCAAATGCGGCTCCAAAAGGGTCACATGATGGTCACAACCTCAGCTCCTCTCAAACCTGACACAGACAGCTTCGGGCTTATCCTGCTAATTCAATATACTTTTGATGCATTAATGGGAAAAACCTATTTGTAATCAGAGCTCAGTGTGAGGAAGATTTGCCAAGTCTCTTTTGAAAGTCTAGAAGCAAGATCATGAAGCCAGTGAAAGGACTTCATGAGAAAGTGATAAAGAATAGTCGTCATCAGGGAGAGCAACTCACTGGTGAAACTGGGATTTGATGATCTGTAAGAGGGATTTTGTGTAGCACTTCATATATTCTTCTAATGGTGGTTTGGTTGTTTAACGAGGTCGCTCATTGACTCCCACACTTGATATCTTTGTGCAGCTGGTAATACTTCTGATACGCAATGAAGATTGGGTCTCAGAAGACGTCATCGTGTTTGATTTGGTCCACTAAAGACATCAGATAATCTTGTTCGTGCACTTTGTTTCCCCCAGTCTTTCCTATCAGATCGTCCCAACAAGATTAATTAGGGGTTAGCTATAATTACTTGTGTGTCAGAGATTTAATTGAAAGTATCTGGAATGGATTTCAAACTCCAGATGAATTGGCATTTGTTTCTAACCACATTACACAACCACAAATAAAGGCTGTGTGCTGTAAGTGTAAAGAGTGTGGTTTCTCTACACTCCAACATCTCTCCACCATGGGGGAAAGTCAGGAAGCCAGTTAGGCCTTCCTGTTATCGTCATAAGTGCAGCCGCTGCTACATACCCTGCGGCTCTGTTTGCTCTCGGCTGCATGGCGTGGTGTGTGCTTCTAATCATGCTGAGTGAGGACAGGGGCCGAGTCGATGGGGATAAAAAGGGTAAGTGTGGCAGAAGGGCGGGAGCGGAGCACTGAGTGGCTAACAAAGCTTTGGGCTAATTTATGACTCCCAGAGCAGATGTAGGTCTGATCCCTTCTCCTCGGTCATGAGGGGCACCCTGCCTGGGCTCAACACCCTGTGATCCTACCCTGGAATAAATCACCCACTCAAAAGCCTGACGAACTTTGGAGCTGCCCCACCAGGCAATGGTTCCCTGTTCTACACGCCACAGGCCTGGTATAAATCATGAGGGCATCAGAGAGAGTGAGAGGCAGACGAAGGGTGAGACGGACAAAGGGCCCCCTTGAGGCCGAGGTCCCCAGACACAGAAAGCTCTCTGCCTCTTATCAATGTTGGGTTTTTAGTCAGGTTTTCCTGGGAACATACTGACATACTTACTGCACGCCATCTTCCACGTGGCAGTATAATCACAACACCAGTTTAAGACACAAAATATCATGACTAGGGATGTTCCACAGCAGCTAATTTACAAGTTTAAACTGAAATTTAAAGTCTGACTAACTGAACAAGTCCAGAGGTAAGAAAGCACTTGAAATGTAGCATCATTTATTTAATATGGCTACATACCAGATCAGAGTCTGGAGTAAATTATTTCAAATTGGTTTTCAGAATGTGGCAAAAGTTAGCAGAGCCAGCACCACCAGCTTTTGGTCCTCCTTGCAGATTAACATCCACATTCCTGTGCTGGTTAGGCATTGTTCTGGTCGCGTGATTATAGTTTAACCAGACCCAGCCTTCAATCAACTTCATCTCCATTTTCTGGATCAAAGCAAGACAAACCACTCTGCTCAACAAGACGCCACCTGCCCAATGTGCATGTAGAGCTTCATAGCATTATGGCAGTAGATTTTAACTGGAGCTAACATCAAACCTGGATTTCAGGCCTACTATAATAGAAATATTAGTAATTTGTTTAACCAACTAATAACTCTGGTGCCAACTACAGCAGGCGACAATGTTGGATCGTTTAGCCGGCCTAACATGAATGTCTCTGATCATGATCATTCTTTGCACCCAGTAACTTTCAGTCAGTTGGTCTATTTGTCTCATACTATGGTTGATTATTGTCATTGAAAAACATTTTGGCCTATCAACATTATTTGTGTTGTCTATGTTCCTTTCTTGTGTATGTCTTAAAACCACTTTGGTCAGCTTGTGTTGTTTTAAATGTGCTGTAGGAATACATTTTACTTGAGTTGGGGGTTCATGCTATCCCCGTCCCTGACCAAGACACTGTCTCTCAAAACACTCCTGCAAAATCAATGTTGTGTGATAATAGATTTCCTTTGTTATTACTGAGAACCTGTCTCCTGTCAGTTGATTTATCTAATCTTTGTGTCGAGAGAACATTTGATGACCTATGAACTTCTACAACCCTTAACCCTAGTTCAACCCCCCTCAGCCGTATTTACTCAGCTTTCCATGATCTTCTTTGTTGAAAAAGCAATGATTAAGTCAATTCTGAATGACACTGTAAGCACCTTCCCGAACAGTTATATAAAGAAAATGCTGTCATAGTGGCTTTCCTGAAATATATTAGCTGTGAAATAGGAAATTCCTGTAAAAGAGCCAAAAATATTTGCTGATGCTGTAAGTACTTCATTTATTTTATGCTTTTTTCACTCACTTTCCCTGACACTGTCTTGAAACACCTCAGGGATTTGGTTTACAGTGTATAATGTAAGCATGGTGTTGGCAAGAAGTGTGGAGTTGCATCCTGTTCCCAGAAGATCCACAGTGTCTCAACACTCTGACAGGAAGGGAGAGTTATGAACTCGGGGCTTGACTTAACCTTTGTCACCCAGCATAGTCCCTCCAACTGGTCCTCTTGACTTTGACCCTTTTGTCCCAACTTTGATTCAACATCGTGCAAAAGAATGATTCATAATCTTTTCCCCCCTTTAATGGGGGGAATTATGCTTCTATGCACCAAATTCTAAATAACAAATTGGTCTCCTTCATTGTTGTTCATCCTCTTTTTGAACTTTACTAAGATTACTGTAGCCATGTACTCTTCGGTTCAGCACTTCATCACCACCGGTTCCTGTTGTTCTGCTCTCCATCACTTGGGTTTACTGCAAATCTGTTTTCATGCCCATGAAGCTAATTGCCCAGTGGGTGAGGTCCCTGGTGAGCAGAGGTCCCCCAGTTAAAGTTTTGTGTGCTCAGCACACATTTCCGATGACGGTACACATGTTTCTGATCAGACCGGGAGAACAAACACACAACAAACAATAGAGCTGTTCAAGTGTTCTCTATAGATGTATCCCATGTGGGCTAAATAGCATCAAACCTATCGAGCACCACAGGGTAGCGGCACAGAGAAATGTGAAGAATCTGACTTTGACTGCTGGCGTTGAAAGGCATGGAAAATCACCGCTCACAGCCAAATAAGTCCGAGAAACTGAGCACAATTGAGTTTGACATTTGGAAACATTTAAGTTGTGAGAGAGAATAAGTGAATGTTATAGGTCCAAACTTTGGTGATGGATATTGTCAGTATTCATTTACCTTGAGTCTTGTCTTCAGTGGGGTTAAGGAAACCCATTTACACGCTACTGTAGTTTGTTATAAGAATGAAGATATCAGACAGTGTAATGACAGAAAGAGGCCTGAGGAGAAGTGAGATGGGAGCAGGAGAGGGGTACGATGGTAACATCTCTGTGTTTGCTAACAGACATCAGATGGCAGCGCAGCGTAGAACAGGTGGAGCTGTGAACGAGGGTGGAGCACCAAAATCTGGACCTTGTGCAAAGGCATTCTCTGTTGGTGCTGCATCCATAGATCATGGTCAATAGTCACCCCTGGTTTGTATTACATATACTCTAAACTGTGAATCCACAAGCTATCGTCTGATGTAGTTAGAGCATCATGGAGTGAGACCACTTTGCTAGGTGCCTGGTGAAGTCAAGATGTAGTGACACAAGAAAGTACCAAAATCTGGCTTTGTGGCTATATATTCTGCATTCGTCTGATAACTGTTTCAATTAGTCTTCTTAAATTCTGAAGTCACAAACTTTATTTCTAAAGTTATTATTTCTTTTTATTCCTGCAATAAAAAGAACATATCGTTTGTGCTCTCCAGGGAGTTTTTCCTCAAAGTCCAGCCAATAAAGCATGTTTGTCAGAGGTGGCAAGAGTACATTACTTATTTACTTAAAAAGATAGATGTGTAAAAACAGACTTTGAAAAATGAACGGATTTAACTTTTTCAGTGAAGTAGAAATGAAATAGAACAGGCTCTAAAATATACTCAGTTTAAAAATACAAAGAAAGCCTCAGAGGACATTTCTACCCGTTTTAACTGTGCTAAGTGAACCTCACATTCTTTTAGGAAGACTATAAAACTTCTACTTGTAACGTAGTCGGTGTAGGTGGGAAGAGCTAGCTGGGATACGAGGTTAGCATCAGTGAGTTTACGGACGACAGAGTGGGCACACACAGCATAACCTGCACCCACTCGTCACTAATGAGAGTTCTCACGCTGACGCAAGAGTCTCTGAGAAAAACGACTATCAAAAGACCAAAACAGAAAGGAGACACCACCTTTTGGTGTGATTAAATACTGCAGGAGGATTGCCTTAACCAGACTCTGAATGTGACAAACTTCATAAAAAATAAATAAAAAACACTACAAAGTGAAATTCTGCTCTTTGTTTCAGACAATGTTGTCTGGCTGACTTTAATCCATGTCTCTACAGATTCTCCTTGTCAGTCACAATCATCACATTCACTAAAAGCCTTTTCTCTGCGGTTAGGTTTCCATATTTTGTCTGTTTGTCTTGATACTCTTTTACTGTTGTTTTCATTATGTAAAGTCTCCTGCCTGTGATATGACCACATGGTTCTAATGTGTTATGGTTAATCTACTTTAATGTCTGTCTTGATGTGGGTCGATGGAGCACAGTGATGTACGGTTAAAGTAATCAGGGATCCCCCATGAACGTGTTCAAGCTAGACCTGTTTGAGAATGTTAGGATCAGAAAATACAGATAGTTTTGTTCATATATGGGGCCCCTGAAAGTAACAAGTTGTTAGAAAAAAGAATACACTAGATGTAGACCGCCCTGATTTGCAAGCTGTTATTTTGTCTCAAATCATGGAAATATTTCCTGATGGTCAATCATAGAACCAAAAGGTTGACAAAAATGTGTCATCTTCTCATTATGCAGTCAGTTTAGAACAGTTTGGGATAAACTAAGACTTGCATGTTTTCTTGTTGAAGGAAACGTTGACATCACTAAATGTCCATTTATCTCCCCTCCCACAGAAGCTACGAATCAACTCTGTTTCCAGACTTCACAGATGAACTGTTGTTCTTGTTGGGGGCACATATTCAGAGCAAATCTATCATCGGATTGGCAACTGGGTATTCCAATGCCACAGCTTAGGGTGTAAAGTCACAAATCTGTGGCCATCTCTACATCTGTTTCACTCTATTCTTCCTGCTTGTGTCGCCTTGTGTTTAAGGCCGTGCTCTGTGTCAGGGCAGAGCTGCCACTGTGCATCACCAGAACGGTCCTGATCCCATTGTTGTGGTCGACAGCTATCACTGACTGAAGTCCTCCAAGCCACATCTTAGACTAGACTATATATATATATGTATCACTGGAGAGCAATGAATACCAAGCCCCCTCTCACACACTGAAACTCAAACACACACTCTTAAAATGGACATACACATAAAGAGAACTGGATCCACATCGTGGTTCTGGTGGTTTCTTGTGACGTGTCATTGTGCCACACAGGCCTCGTCCTGATTCTTTCTACTGTGGTTTGTTCCAGCTGTGTTTGAGGTCTGTTAAATACACACTTTAGTGTGAACTCACAGCTGACAAGAACTGACCCTGAAGAAGCATGCGCATGAGAAAATGAGTTTGGTCCAGGTCAGAAGTAGTTTGCATGCAGGTGTTTTCCAGAGCACTCTATGAGGCACATTTTATAAGCCAATAACGATAAAAACTCACTTCCCTCGGCACAACACTTTGGACAGTCCACCTCCGAAACTCATTTGGATAAGATGTTTATAAGGGCACAGTAGTATACAGTTGCTGTGTGGTTTCCTGCTTAGTAGCGGGCATAAACACACACCTGCTGCTGGGTGAAATCACATGCAGATGCATCAGGCATCAGCTGCAACACGGCAGAGGTCTGACACACCCGGATGAGAAGCCAGCCCACCCCTTAAATTACTGTCAGACTCAAAGACAGACGTGCACTAAGTGGGACAGGGGAACACATGGGAGACATTAGCGCTGACATTATGGCCACACACGTGTAGATTACAGTATAGCTCGAAAATACATCGATAAAGACAAGATGATGCTTTACTCATGCTGATTTATTAACCCGTCAGTGACTTTAATGGCTCTCCTCTCGTCAGAGTTAGACCCTGAGGTGGTCTCTGAAAATAAGAGGTGTTCCACTTTACTGCACAGAAATGCAACGAGTTAATGATGAAGAATGGTAAACATATTCTCTCTCCAGTACCTACATGCATGCATGTATAGGTTTGCTTCAAACAAGACATGGAAATTTGATACATCTTGTACCACTATACTCATTTATATGCAGCTAATAATTCCTTTCTGCATTGTCTAGTCTGCTGATTGCTTGCTTGATTTATAAATTGTGAAGTCTTTAATCTTTATAAATCTTTAAAAAATGCTGATCACTATTTCTCTTAGCCCAAATTTCTTGATGAGATCAAGACAAAGCACATTTTACAAAACAGAAAAAGAGAATTCTTATATCTGATTAAAAAACAAAACAGCCAAAAGTTTGCTGGACAAATTACTCAGGATTTACTCAAGAGGGGCACCAGCTTGGCTTAGTGGACAAATTGCCAGCCCCATGTCCAGAGGCCTTATTGTAGTCTTCGAAGCAGGCAACACGGTTTAGTTCCAAACCATTGCCCCTATGCTGCATGTCATTCCCCACCCTCTTTTCCAAGTTTCCTACTCTATCCACTGTCCTGTCCTCAGAGCCCATAGAAGCACAAAAGTAAACCTCAAGCAAACTGGTTAAAATTGTCTTTTTCAAGAGTGTCCTGGCTAAGAAAGTCAGCAACACAGTTTATAAAGTAACTGACAAACAAAGAGCAGCCATACGTGCAGAGATAATACAAGATAGGTGATTATAACACATGGAAACATAGTAAGTGAAAACAAGTTGACTGTAATCATAAATATATCAGGCAGAATGCCAAAAGTCAAATGTGTCTGCCTCAAAGTAATTCAATAGGGCTCTAAAATAATAATGCAATGAGAGCACTTCATTTAAGTTCAGGCGTTCTTGTAGTTTGTTCAAAGTAAAGTGAGCAGCAAACTTAAACGCCTTTGTCACCAGGCCAGTTCTGATCTGTAAAGCAGACAGTTCATGAAGTTCCTGGGACCAAAGTTTAAAAGTTTCTGCTCCTCTGTTTGACTTAGGTTAGAAAATATGAAGGAAGCAGACTTAAAATAGTTTTCAAAATAACAACACGCCAGAGTTTAGTCTGTGGGCAGAGTAGGAAGACCAACCGATGTGTTCATACATCAAACAGGGATGAGTAAGGGCTTTAAAATTAGTGATGAACTTAATGCTCCATGATTCACAGTGTGCAGAATACGCTATGAGAAGAAGCATGAACACAGAGGTGGTTATCTGTTCCATTTCACTCTTTAATATGAAATTCAAGCATTCACACTTAAATTTTTCCTTCAAATATATCCTTTGAATGAGCCTTTTTTTTTGCCTGCTTTACTTCCAATGCTCAGCAAAAGCTATCTTAAATGATGTGTGATAAGAAATGACATGCAGAGTTTTTAGGAAGTTTACGTTCATATCTACTGCACTGATTATGAAATGGTTCAACTGTAACTATAAATTGTGGTATTACAAATCAAACATGGGGGCAGAGACAAACACCACAAACAAAGAAGAGCGATTGAGTAGGATAAGTCTTCATTAGAATGTGGAAAATGTTAAAGTGCAAGTATGCAAAACAAATAAAATTTAACAACCATGAAAACAAGGTCACAGCAGAGCCGGTCCACATGGAAATCCATCAGATAATACCCATACTGGATCTTTTATCATAATCAGATGCAGTAGCAAGACAACTCTGGAGCAGAATCCACGACTTAATAACCAACGGGTTTATAAGAAGTAAAATAAATGCCATAGATGTAATGTATGAATCCCTTCTCCCTAAATTATTGCTTTAATGACTTCACTCCTGAGACATTAGTCAGACTTCAAGCAGCTGATGAAGGCCATACAGACTTAAACATCCTTTATCAAAGGAGGAGAAGATAACAGATGAAATATGGCTCCATACTTCATCACTTTACAGACGGAGAAAATAAAGCTCATATCACTGGAGGGAGTACATAGTTTGTGTTTTACCTCACTTACCCCCTCCATGCACATTAACACCTAGCATGCTGTGGAGCCATAACTGCACAGACAGGCCCCTCTGCACATGTAAACACTGAACACACAATACTCCCTCTTTAAATCCTGCTCCATTTAACGCTACTGTCAGGATGCAAAGCAGCACAGAGCAGCAGTGTTAACATCGCACCACCACGCCCTCAGGGATTTACACTTCTACCCTCCTACACCTTATAAATCTTTCTGCCCCTTGCATACAAAGAGGCAGGATTCGTCATCACACACACTCATGCACACACATGAATACACACACACAAACACATATAGTTCAAATGGAAAGCTTTGCCGCCCACTAAACCCTGTGAGCTTGGTGGGGTCCATCAACAAACCTTAAAATTATGAAGTGTAGAAAACATGGCCGCTTAGAAACATATTATCTCCTCCTCCTTCTCAGTGATAAAAGTTGTCAAGAATGGCTTAAACAAACACAACATGGAGGGTGAAGACAGACAGGAGGTTAACATTCCTCTCCGCAGCTCAACCTTATAGTCACAACACAGTGTGAATGCATCGGATCATTTCTCACCATAGGTGATCCAACAGCAGCTCCATAGTTTATTTGACTACTCCTATCTGTAGGTCTTTGTATCAGCTCCCCCCAGAGTAAAAGCAACAATGAAACTGTGTGTGTGTTGGCTACCTGATCACTGCACACTGAAGGTCTTCCACTAATTAAACTACAAGAAAAGGCCTACTTCTCAACTAATGTGACACACTTTCTTTTTGGTTCAGTTTTTTTTAATTCTGTCCTCTGGTGTCTCTGGAGAGGTTCTAGTGAAGGTGACCCACATTTACTATTAAACCAAATATAAAAGACCAGTGTCTCCATCTCCAGTCTTTCTGAGTCAAGAGTGACAGCAATACTCGTCTCGATATAGAAATGTCTGTTTACACAAATATCTCTGTTTGGAAAGATGCTGGCCTTTGCTCAGGCAGGGAGAATATTTTAATTAAGTTCTTCATTTATTTTTGTAAGACAAAGGAAATAAACTTGCTCTGAGAATCTTGGCACTGGTTATGTTGGTGACAACTATGAAGTGCAGGCTTTCGAAATCGATAACAAATTACGTTAAAAAGTGATTGATCTGAAGCAGATGTTTTGAGATTTGAAGTGTTTCAGATTTGACAGTGCCATTATGCAAAATCTAGTTGGACTGCACAAAGATTGAAAGACAAAAGCTCCAAACTTTCTTCTCCCACTTTGACAAACAAATCCTTCTGAGTCCCAAGCAGATTGTGCAAACACAAACACAAAGAGTTATATGTCAAACTGTGGTCCAGGACATCTTCATTTGTGGAGGGTAGTTCACGGAGTTCCCCTAAGGTCAATTTTCTAAAACAATTGGTTTCATGGCGCCATCTAGTGGAGAAAAGCAGAGGTCGCTACAAACAACAGTGCACAAAGAGCACATTACTTTCCCAGCGAGGTTGCCAGATCTGCCTACTTAAAGCAAATGTGGGCTTGTTGCTCTGTGAAGTCACCCATAAATGTTGGTAGAGCCAAACAGATTATTTTTGGGGGTTATGCATGGGGAGGACAGGGGGCCTTATTGCAGATGGTAACTTTTGATGACACAAACAATGACAGACTATGAAGAGTAACTCTATATTCAATAGCATGCACATGTTGCTCAGTGCATCACTACCAAACAAATGAAATGAAATGCTTACAGAAAGTAGGCATCAGTCAACCACAATCATTGTCCAAAACATATCACCAAAAGAGACCTTTTGGATTTCCAAAATACTTCAGATGTGAGCAAGAACAACTGGAGCCTTTACTTGAGTCAAATACAAATGGTAAAGGGTTATTTTGAATTACTGCCATACACAACTCCAGCAAGCTTGCAGCAGCCTGCCAGCATTACTTAATGCTACCCAAAGTCACACAGTACATGACAGTATCAGCTTACTTTCAGCTCTGGAAGCTAACTTACCTGTGTCGGTTCAGGTATTCTTCTTCTTCTTGAAGGTCCTCCTCATTGTCCAAAGGCTGTGAGTTGTCATCACCACCATTGGAAATCCCTTGTGTCCTATATATAACAGAAGAAATGTAATCAAAAGCTCATCAGCTCATTGTTTTAAAAAAATTACTGTGGCACTTGCAGTCACTGCTAGCCAAGAAATTAGTAAAGTGCTCCTTCACATTCAATCAGACATGATGCAACACAAATCCACCAATTAAGAGCATGCTCTCCATTCTTTACAAGAGTATGGTGTTAATGTCAATAAAAGTTATGTAGTGGTTGTAGTTTAATATAAACACTCATCATAGCATTTATATTATATGGGTTTTCGATAGATGTGCTGCAGGCCTTAAGTTAGGCATGTTCTGCAAAGAGAAGTTTAAAGTTTGTTTTTATATTCATGTCACCTTGTCACAATTATTGTTCATATTTAATCTCCCCATATGCTTTCCTGCGTTTTGTATACATAATCCATGTCTTGAAACTGGACTCAAATCCCTTATTTGTGTTCAAACCCTCCTAAAACCTGATCCTGTTCGGCCTGTGTGCTTGTTTCTCCCGCGAGATCTGGCAACACATCTCCTCGCTCACCGGAAACCAGGAAGTTTGTCTGTCCATCACACAAACCGGTGATGTTGTGTAACCACCACACGTTTTGTAAGTACTACCTGTCATTGTCGCTTTGACAGCCTATTCTTCTGTTTTTATTCAGTCTTACTGAGACACAGTGAAGGTGATTAACATGTATTCATTGGGTTAATTCACGCCGGATGGATGCTGCTCCTTCAAACAGCTGATGATGTTCGGCTAACAGCTAGCTTAGTAGCCACATAAACAATAGACGGCAGTGGGGGATTTAAATGTTTTAATTATCTTTATGAGAGCGTTTTAACTCGCGTACCAACTCTCCTATGCTGTTAGAACATATATTTGAATTTCTATAAATAAATTAAACTACTGCATGGTCTAGCACATACACATTTGCATTAAGTCTGTCAGCTGTGAACGTTAAAGAAGCTCTGAAGCTCCTGTCAAATAACCCACTATGTTTTTGTGTAAACATTATGAAGTGAGGCCACCATACTTGCACATAGCTTTTTCTGGCTTTTTCATCTGCTTGACATCTTTGGGATATACTATGAAGCGAGATAAGAGAGAGAAAGCAGAGTCTGTTTAGACTTATGTCAGGTGTCTTCACTAACCTGGCTAGATCACCATGGAAAGTGACTCCAAAATAATTGCAATCATCACACATGACATCCTGACAAGTCTTTTTTAAGCTGCTAGTTTTGTGAAGGGACATGAGTAATAATACTGAACAGTCTCTGTAAACTTATCACATATTAACCCTCCTGTTATCCTCAAATTGTACTGAGCTGTGCATTGTTCTATATGTCAGCTCCACTCCTATGTTGTGTGAATCATCAATGTCTTCACAGGACAATATTTCCCACAACACAGTACAGTAAATATGAATGTTTTCATGGGAAATACATTTCCCCCCTGTCCCATGTTGTTTGACCTATCAGAGGTTCTCACAGTACGACAGGTATGGTGATGTCAGGTCAGGGCCCTAAAGCAGAGGGAAGTTTTCCTAGATAATACAATTGTATGTTATGAGGACTTCAGTATCATCCAAATTGACCCCAAATAACACGGACGCATATAAAATGTGTGCAGGACCTTGGAACATATCATATACATGTTTCTGTTTACACAGTTGTCCCCTTTTGAATTAGGAAAAGTCAGAAAATATGACGCAAAATTTTTTTTTTTTTAAGACGTTAAACATTGAATGGGGTCCCCAAGGATAACAGGAGGGTTAAATCAAACACTATTTTGACTTCTATTTGGCCAAATACCAAAGTTATGTCCCTGTATTTTTAATTAAGGGAAACCTTATCCCAGTTCCTGCCTGCACTGCTGAAATCATGTGCATCATAGCTAAAGTTTCAGAGTTATACTGTGTGAAGCAGTCTCATTAGAAATAACTGTAAGGCATTGACAGTTTATCCTGTAGCAAAATCAATGTATTGAAAAATGATTTAACACATTTATTCTATGCAGCATACCTCTCTTTCCTTATTCGTAGCAGCAGTGTTGATATAACAGCAATAACTTTAATGCAACCATCATTGCTCATCATATTGGTTTGTCTAAAGCAGGAGAAGCGTCCCATAACATGCTTAACATGAGCATGTACAGAACCTGAAGCAGAAGTTAATGGAGAATAATCAGAACCACCTTCCTGATCACTGATATCTTTGAATGAGGTTTCACACTTTATCGAGCCAGCTTACTCAAAGAAAGATGGTCTGTGTTGAAGTCACTTTCACATCTCTCTCTCAGTAACCCGCTAACTGACTGACTGTCTTTGCAGCAGCATCACCATGCCTGTAGAGGGTTCAGAGGACCAGATCCCCTCGTCTCTCTCCAGCCCTGTCAGTGCTGCTCACACCCCAGGAGGGACAGAAGAGGATGGGGCTATCGGGGGCTCGGCAGTCTGCTCGTTCCCTGAAAACAACCAGGGCTCCGAGGCTGCTGCAGCTTATCCTGCAAACACCGGACCTGATGAGGGCAACAGCAGTGAGCCATATACCATTACTAGAATCAAGATGAACGCTATGAATACCTTTGATCTATTGGAGTCTCCTGGGTGTCTCATACTCCCATGTGTTGTGATCTCTTGTGCGGTACAGGTAAGAGGTCTGGAGCCTTGCTGCAGATTGATCGACAGCGTATCCAAGCAGCATCGGCCAGCTCTGGAGCTGATGAACTCCAGGGTCTTGGGGTGGCTGTGTACGACCAGGATGTCCTTGAGCAAGGGGTCCTGCAGCAGGTGGACGAGGCCATCAACGAGGCCAGTCAGGCCGCTGCTAAAGCTGAGGCTGAGAAGGAATACCAGTCCGTGCTGGACGATGTCAGGTAAGGGACAAAATGTAAAAGAGGTCTTCCAGAGGCATTTTTGACACATTGATAACAGGCCTGATGTAGTGTACTGACTTTCTGTGTGTGTTTCAGGTCGGTTACATTGTCTCTGAGACATATCAACAAGATCATCGATCAGCTCTCTCCGTACGCTGCCTCCAGCAAAGATATCAGCAGGAAGGTTGAATCTGTTAAACGACAGAAAGAAAACAAGGTACACTTTTCAATAAGACAAACTTTTAAAGTAAAAGTGAATCCCTTACATGATGAAGTTGCACCAACATCTCATTTATAAAGACTGTGATGATAATAAAAACACTGTTATTCAGGAAAAACAGCTGAAGAAAGTCAGAGCCAAACAGAAGAGACTTCAGGCCATTCTCGGAGGAGAGGACGCCCAAAGAGTGGAAGCTGAGCTCTTAGCTGAGGATGATGAAGAGGAAGGTGAGGTGTCTTCCTTTAACTTGTGGCTTAGTGCTTTCTTTGATTTAAATCACTGTCAAGCTCAGTGCAGCCAAAAGAAAGTAAAAGAGGAGATCTAGGAACAGTGCAAAGAATTAATGCCAGATCCTTTTATGGTTGCAGAGAAGGCTAATCTGTGACGTTACTCCCTGATTTGACAGAGTTGATTGTGGTAAAAATAGCCTCCACGCTGCAGTGATGGCTGTTGTCCCCAAATATCAAGATGATCATATGTAAAAATTGATGTAAATTTCTTCACAAGACACCCACCAATATGTCTGACAAAGGGGTTTGAAAGATGTCACAAGTTCAAAACACTTCCACAGTGAACTCTAGACTAATATTTTCCTTGTGACAGCTTTGCTCCACTTGGAGTAAAGACTTGTTTATGCAAGTGTTTCAAAAGTTGGCCATCAGCTCTGTTTACTGGATTTTACCAGCCTTGATATCTGTGTGCTCCTGTTCGATGTGTCTGAAGAACAAAATACATCTACTATGTTTGTTCAACAGAGTTTTTTGTGTAACAATACATTAGTACATTAAATATTTTCTGCATGATTCCCATACAAATATAAAAAGGCTGTTTGACATAGAAGTTATGCGATGTTCTGATGAAACTAAGTCAAATAGAAACCAGCTCAACATCACTGAGGGTGGTGGCTAATTGGAATAAAGGAAACATGTTTATAAAGTAGCAACGTGCAGACCTTATCAGTGCTTGCCACTCCAGATCACTGGTGTTGATTGTCAACCTGAACAACAAATATAAATCCCTGTGGATACAGGGTTAATGGCTCCCAGTGGGGTTCTCATATAAAGAACAACAGTCAGGTTAATATTCTGTTTCTCTTCTAGATGAATCTTATTAATTGCTGAGGCCTAATTTAAGTGTTCAATGCATCAAACTGATTTTATAAAATGTAGAAAGACAGCTTGCACGGATGCAGTTGAACTCTCACATGCATGCAGCAAAACGTTCTCCAACCTGCAAATAAAAACAGTACTCTATAGTGCTACAAGTGGTTAAAACACTTCACCAACTTACACACCACTGTACTGTATGTGACTGTGTCTGATGTGTGTGTTTCATCAGAAGCCGGGCCGTCTACACTGGGCAGCATGCTCATGCCCTCTCAAGAAACAGAATGGGAGGAGCTCATCCGAACAGGTCATATGACCCCTTTTGGTACACGTATCCCGCAGAAGGAAGTTAAAAAAGAGCCACGAAAAGTGATGCTGGCCGAGAACTCAGCCTTCGACCAGTACTTAACAGACCAGGCCAAGCTGGCTACTGAGCGAAAGAAACCTTTGGTGCAAAAGAAGAGGAAGAGCACAGGACTCAGCCCTGATAAGGAAGCCAGGGGTAAAACCAAGAAGACTGTCTTGTCTTCCAAGGATAAGAAAATGAGAAAGTGCATGAGGAAGCTTCAGATAACTGCTCTGAAGGCTCACCCCAAAGCTCGGCCTAAAGCCGAGCCAAAGCCTCCTAAACCGAGGAGGAAACGTAACGCCGACGCCGGGGGTGAGGACACAGACGGTGAGGAGTCAGAGTACCTGCCCAGCGATGAAGGCATAGATCCTGATCAAGAGGACAGGGAAGCCAGGGAGGAAGGCTTTGGGGAGGATGATGATGAAGAGTATGAGTTGAAACCATACAAGAGAAAAACTGAAGGGAAAGGGAGGAAGAAAGTGAAGAAGAAAGAGGAGAGTGAGGAAGAATACTGCCCTGAAAGTTCAGAAGAAGAAGAAGAGAATGCGAAGGGGAAATACAAAAAATGCAAAGATGATGGAGATCTGGATTACTACAGGCAGCGGATAAGGTATGATCATGTTGCTGCTATGATTATGTTTATGTTTGTTTATGTCTATCAGCTGTGTATTCAGTCAGTCAGCTGCAGATTCGTTCTTCGAGTTGTGCTTGGATGTAAAGGTGCAGAAAGTTTTCATCAGAATGTATACATCCGGGCCTGTAAATGACAAGCTCAACAAACAAACATCCAGTCTTTAACTTTGCATCACATTTGCAGTGGCAGGGGTGCAAATGTGCCATTGTTATTCCCTTTAGTTAAGGAGAAAAGCAGTTTGTTTCTGCTGGCTCCGTAGTGCAGAAGGAGAGTTAATCCCAGATGAGATTGGCAGCTGTTTCTTGACTAAGCAAATTCACTCCCTGCTCTTCTTCTCTCTCTGCTCTCACACTGGCCTAATTATCCTCCTGCACATGGTTTTATACACTCACTCACTCTAATGCTCAAATTAATGGAAGAGCAGCCCTAATGAGATTTCATATTTATAGCTGCCAAATAAATTGTGTTGGCATGTGTCCTTTTTCTACACTGCAGTGATTGAATGTCAATTCAACAGCATAGACACGGCATGGATGGTGAGGCTAGCTTATATGAGGAATGATATTATTAGAGCAGGCTGTATTTGTAGTTAGGTGGGGGGGGTGGGGCTGGGGCAGAAAAGTGTAATTAACTGAACCAATGCTTAGTCTTGACTTAATTAGAGAGTGTGGTCTCCCAGGCCCAGCTAAAGGACCAGTTTCATGGCAGGGTGACAGGACCAGGCCCAAATGAAGATGGATTCTTATCCCCTCCACCTCACACCTTTCTGGGGAACTCGCACTACTAATTGTCTGTATCAATCTTCATTTGCTGCGCGACGACTGTGCCTCTAACTGCCCTCTCTCCTGCACCATTAAAACTCTCCTCTTTACATTTCCCTTTTTGCTGTAGATGTTCTACCGCTCAAGGGAAATACCCACAACTCCAAACAGTTGCTATCCATACACCTGTGTAGGCAAGTCTGAAACTAAACACTGAGGACAGAAGGTGCAAATATAACATCCAAACATCCCTGATCATCCCTGATAACCCTGCTGAGGTGTGCAGTGGGATCAAAGGAAACACCCTATAGGTCACAAGTTGACAAGCTGTCAGCGACTCAGTGTTACTGAACAATATTTTAGTTTTGAGCACAGACAAAAGTTGAAATCAGTTTGTTGTTTGGTGTTAAGCTTGATCTCAGTTTGCTTCTGTTTAACTTACCACCAAATGTGTTCTAACTTCATATACACTTGTTCTCTCTTTAGAAGGTGGAAGCGACAGCGTCTCAGAGACCGGGAGTCAAAGAGAGAAAGAGGAGAGGAGCTTTCAGATGACAGTGATGAAGAATTTGATGAAGGCTTCAAAGTGCCAGGTTTCCTGTGGAAAAAACTTTATAAGTAAGTTTGATTAGGATCACATATCAGAATCATTTACAGCTGTGAAGTAAGGAAGTAATGGGATATGATTAACAGCTGTAAAACAGTTCTTATATAATTGATGATACCAACAACCTTTGAGTTGAAACTTTAATGATTAACAAAAGATTGTTCAATCAACACTATATAAAGTTGAAGAAGTATCTGCTACTATAGGTCACCAGTCTTCTTTAGGAAGTCATTTTATCAGCTTGTTTTTAACCCTTTTGTTCCCAAACCATCGCAGCCGACAGTATTTTAAATGCGTACTCTCAAAACTGTAACTCCTGAACCGTTTAAGATATCTAGAAAATTCAAAAAACACAAGAAAGCGGGGAAATAGACCTTTGCGCCCATATAGTTGTCATTACGGTAGCCCCTAGGACTTCTGCAGTACGACCGTTATTAACTGTTATTATAATGTCATAAACACACAATAATGTGTAATAACGGCCAGATACTGAAAGTTGAGGTTATCTTGGAAAAAGGGACATAAGCACTCACTCATAGCACATTTTTTGACGATTCTACAGCCATCAAATCAAAATAAATCCGGGCGGCCTGAATATAATTATGGTCATAAGAGTGTTAAACACAGTGGCGTCACTTTGATTTGAATGAAGCTTAGATCAAAAAATATTTGCTTAGTTTACAATGATACTTTTGCTGATTTAGAACTTTTTTTCTCTTCTATTATTTGGTTATCTTTTCTCGAATTCCACATTTTTCTTTAAGAACTACAAATAATCGTTTCTTGGAAGAATTTCTAATAATTTTAGATCAATTTTATGGTAAAAATGTACTAAAAGGTTCAGTAGTTTAGCATATTTCTTCCAGCTTGCAGTGATTTATGCTCTTGCATTAAAAGACAAGCATAACTGAGTCTGATTCCAGCCACTAAACCAGCCTTTCATCTGTGAGCATTATGTTGTCATTAGTTTTAGTCATGTTTAGTATTTGCCTTACATGTATGTACATCACACTGATAGGTACCAACAGACAGGTGTGCGCTGGATGTGGGAGCTCCACTGTCAGCAGGCAGGTGGCATCCTGGGAGACGAGATGGGCCTGGGTAAAACCATCCAGGTCATCAGCTTTCTGGCCGGACTGAGCTACAGCAAACTGAGGACCAGAGGATCCAACTACAGGTACACACACACAGAGACACACACACACATACACACAAACAAACTGTGGCCAGAGACTGTGTGTCTGTATGGTATGAATATTTGATTAGGGGGATTTCTGCTTGAGAGTGTTCATCTGAATTATTAAACATGTTTCAATTATCCAACTCTTCACTTTCTTACTGCAGACATCAGAGAAAACACTGACACTCTGTTTGTGTGGTGTGTGTGTGTGTGTGTGTGAAAGAGAGAGAGGGTTAGTGTCTGATAGAGTGGGGTGGAGTGTCTTTATGAACACTTAAAATGAATTTTGGACTCATGAAGCGGGGGTGGAGCTGGCGTGGGACAACAAATCAACCATAGGAAGACATGCCACAGTGGCCGTGATAATCTGGTTTTACTGCGCAAACGACACTTGTGCGTTGAGGAGGTGGAGCTTCCCTGATGGTCAATACTCTGTCTGCTATAGACGCCCACAAATTGATTGCTTTTAAACTCAATTATGGCCAAGTATCAATAGCTTCCACTGGGCAGAGGTTCATACCAGCCCATTAGTGTATCTTTGTGCGTGCCTGTGTGTGTGTGTTTGATAAAGCTCTTGTAAATCTTCACATAGTGTTCATACACCTTATTTGATTCATTTGTAAGGGACAGAAAGTGAATATCGTATTGGAGGTAGGCTTCATAGTGAGATTATTCTGCTGCATTGTTGTATTTAAACCCTTTGCTTCCTATATTTCCCTTATGCCTGAATGCATCAAAAATTCTGCATGCAAGCTAAACTCATTTTCCTTTTCATGTTTTGAGAAAAATTAATTTCTGTAACTTGAAATGATGACTGTAATTAGCTAATAAAATGTGCTGAGGTTATCTAAACTTTTATTACTTTTATTACTTTGTTGCCCTTCTTAATAGCTGGCCTGGGATTATACATTTCTATACTGTGTGTTTGCTTTAAGGTATGCTGGTCTGGGTCCGACGGTCATCGTGTGCCCAGCTACAGTCATGCACCAGTGGGTCAAAGAGTTCCACACCTGGTGGCCTCCTTTCAGAGTCGCTGTTCTGCATGAAACCGGCTCCTTCACCAGCAACAAGGTAATTGTTTCTTATCGTGTGTTCAATTTTCATATTCATAATTCAGTTAGAAAGTTTTCTACAGGGCCTGTTTTTCCTCTGGGGGGCACTAGAGCTCTGTTTATGCAGCATTATCTCCTAACCTTCTCCCCTCTTCCCCTCTCTCCTCAACCACATTAAAGTAGATGCCCTACTTCCATGCTCAAGCTTCCACAGATGGTTAGAAATTGCCCTGACGAGAACCTGAATGGGTCCATATCTTTTTTCCTTTTTTTTCTGTTGCAGGAAAAGCTTATACCAGAAGTAGCGGCGTGTCATGGCATCCTGATAACTTCATATTCAGCTGTGAGGAATATGCAAGACATGCTGCAGCGCTACGACTGGCACTACGTTATATTGGACGAGGGCCACAAGATCAGGAATCCAAATGCTGGAGTCACAACTGCCTGCAAACAGGTATTACATCAGATACAATCATGAACACACACATTTACACTGAATAAAACTCATAAGGAAATCCTGAGGTAGTCATATATTTTGATGCTTTTTTTGTTTGCATTTAAACTTTGTAGAATTAAAAAGTTAATTCATGCCTGTTATTTTTTCTCAGTTGCTTTGTTTCATCCTTTTTCACATTATCACAAGACATCAAAGATTATTTTTGTAGTTTAAGAAGAAGCTATTTACCTTAAATCAGCACCGACACAGTCTTCAGAAAGAAATGACACACACTTTTTCCTCCCTCTCTTCAGTTTCGGACTCCTCACAGGTTCATCCTGTCCGGCTCTCCGATGCAGAACAATTTGAAGGAGCTGTGGTCTCTGTTTGACTTCATCTTCCCTGGTAAACTGGGGACGTTGCCCGTCTTCATGGAGCAATTCTCTGTGCCCATCACCATGGGAGGATACAGCAATGCCTCACCTGTACAGGTACTGGAACACACAATCACATAAGTAGAATTAAGAGGGGGCCTGGGTAGCTCAACGGGTAGAGCATGACGTGTCAAGCTGCATCCTTCTCATGCTATTTGGGGTTTATTTCAAAACAGGGCCTACTGCTGCATTTCAGTGCCTTTCTCACACACCCAACTTTCTTATCTCTCTTCAGCTGTCCTGTCATCAATAAAAGGAAAATTGCCCAAGTTAAAGAAAAAAACAACAAAATAATTGATAAGAAAAAAGAAAAAGGCACATTTATGAAATGTTCAAATACTGTTTTCAAAGCCTGTTTTTGCTTTTGAGCTTGAGGGGTTGTCAACAAATAGAACAAGAATTATCAGCCTCATTTTCTCACATTTTAAGGGGGTTAAAAAGTAAAGCAGGAATCAGGTATAAAGGATGACTGCAAGGGTGTCATTGTGCTTTATCTTATTTGTGTTTAGGTTTTACTTATTTATTTTAAGTTAAAACAAAAGGTATCAAATTAACACAGTTACATTAAAAAATAAGGTCATTTCAGCTCATCTCAACCTAATTTATGAATATAGCAGTTATTATAAATTGTATGAAGCCCAGAGTACTTAATATAAAATCAAAACAGAAAACTAAAAACAATAAAAATAAATTTAATTAGTTACAACTATAAATCTGTAAAAAGTTAAAACTAAAAACTGTCTAAATTAAATTATCACATGGGATAAAAAAAGTACACGAATTAAATATAATGACTTAAAATCCAAGATGATACAGAGGAGGCACCTTAAGTAAAATCCAGACTTCAAAGATGTGTCTTAAGATTTTTTTCAAAAGAGCATCCACATAGGAAGAGTCTGTCTCATCCTCTGAACAGACGACACAGGCCACAGAGGATAACATCTATCTCCTCATGTGTTGGCGAGTCATTTCTACTGTGAACAAAACAGCAGCAAGAACAATAACTGGTCAATTAATCCACCAACCCTACAGGTAATCTTAAACTGATGCAGTGAAGGGCAAAATTAAATACAACCCGTATTCTTGTTCGCACAGTTTTGTGGATCTCCGAACCGAGAAGCATATCAGAAGGAGAGGCAGTGTAGCAACAGAGCCATTAAGTGCAGAGCAGGATAATGTAGGACCATGCAAAGGAACTTCAGTACATCCCCCGTGTGTGTGAGAGACAGAGAGGGAGAGGGAGAGGCTAAAGTGGAGAGCCAGCGAGCTAAATTGTAGCCCTTTGTCATTAGTGTTCAGTCGTTAATAATCCACTGACTGTATGGATTTAATTATTTAAGCCGGCTATTGATGCTTCTTCCGCTGTCGATAATAAAAACCTTTACTAATTATTAATGTTATTAAATGGTCAGAGAGGGCTAAGCTCTGCTGCCTTATCCTCTTCTCGAAATTGTCAGAGCAGCAAAGCCGGTCCAGAGCTGATGGTCATGTACACAGAGGCCGATTTATGTAAAAATGTATGCTGCCGGGGTGGGGTGGGGTTGAATGAGCTTTCTGCTGTGGGATCCATTACTGACCCCCACATGGATCCACTCAGCAGCTTGTGCTAAGATCACAAGATCATCTGCTGCTCTCCTCTCCTGACCTCCCTCAAGCCCTAAATCCAACCACCTCACTGCCCCCCTCCGGCACTGCAGAGTGTCTTTGATCCCCTGGTGGACCCCCAGTGAGTTAATGTTTAAAAGGCTAACTGGCCTTTAGCACCGAGCCTGGATGAGGTGCAGCAGGACATTTTGCAGCAGGGTGGGAGTGGGTGTTTCCAGTGGAGCTTGGCCGGCTTGTAGAACTGATGAAAGAGAGGTCTTTGTCCCCTGAGACCGACAGCACTCTGATCAATGTTTAATGGCTCGTGCTACTGAGAGGGACGGCAACATGAGGGAGGTGATGGGAGAAGGCGGAAGAGGGGCTAAAGGACAATCACGCCTAAGGAAACATCCACACTGACAGGTGTGAGTGTTGATGTTGCTGTTTGACGTTTAATTGGATTTAATTATTTTGTCTGTTTTTTAAGGTCCAGACTGCTTTTAAGTGTGCGAGCGTGCTGAGGGACACCATAAACCCTTACCTGCTCCGAAGAATGAAAGCAGACGTCAAGGCCAACCTCTCCCTACCTGACAAAAACGAACAGGTATTCATCATCCTCCTCTCTGACATGTTGACCCTGTTGTGTCTGAGTATTGATCCACCTCTCTTAACTGGGGAGGTGTTTATCTGATTGGATGTGACTGCATGTGCCACGTCTAAGGAGTATTTGATGAATGTGCATGGCCCTTGTCAGGTGAAGCCAGCTAATAAAGTCCCGGTAAAGTAAAAGGAGCAGGTATTCATTAATGTGGCCGGTCCCTGGTCTGTCCTCGCGGCTGACGCTGGTTGACTCCTCAGTCCACTTCAGCTCATTAAGTAAATCCCTCAGGACAGCAGCGGCTCCAAAAAACCTGCTGCTTTCCCTCTAATTTCTCTGCTCACACTCTGCACTTCATCAAAGGGCTTTAAAGCGGTTGTTCAGTGCTCATTACACACTCTTATACTGCTGTGTCTGTCTCTCTTTCTCTCTGTGTGTGTAGGTTCTGTTTTGCAGATTAACAGAGGATCAGCGGCAGGTGTATCAAGGTTTTCTGGATTCCAAAGAGGTCTACCAGATCCTGAACGGGGACATGCAGGTAAAGTCCAATGTTTCATGTGTCTTCTGTTTGTTGACACACGCTGCTATTAAAAGGCCGAGTCCTAATCTCCTCCCTGAACCCTGAGAAATGAACCTGCAGACTTTAATGACCTCAGGTGAGAGAGAGCGTACATGAGAGCTTGAGATAGTACAAAGATGAGAAATGAGAAACACTATCATGACATGACACATTGCATGACACAAAATGCACCAAAAGATGATTTTAAAAGCACATCGCCGCTTTATTTTGACGTTCTCTACGGCGGTTATGATGAACTTCCACACCTAAAGGAGAATCTGCAGATATACAGACTCATGGAAAGTGCAGGATTTGTTGTCTTTTGATAATATGACAGCACAAAGACCTGAATGCATCAGTGTTGAGGTTGGGATGGACTAAAGACAACAAGAGCAAAACTCTTTGTCAAAGAGAAGACTTCCGGGAACAAGTTTTCCCTTATTCATTATTTAACCTGCCCACAGATGAACAGCTGTTCACGCCTTTGTCTCACAGACATTGAAGTTTTTAAGCACTCTTGAACGCTTGAAAAAACAACACCTTGCAGTGATGTCAGTGGAATTAGGATGTTTTCTATGTAAATTTAGAAAAAGGCCTCACAGCTTGACGTTAGTACTCTTCAAGATGCTGACTTAAAGGAAGCTGTGCAGTTCAGCTTCTCACATTAGTCAGACCCGGGAGAGAGAGACTCCACCATTTATCACCACTGACCAAATGGACGTGGTTGGAGAGCCAGGGGTGACCACGGCAGATTGCGCACACACACATACACACAAACAAACACACACACACATACACTCTTATAGACATATTCAGTGGTCACTCTGAGTCCATTAACCACCATTACTAATGCAGTGGCCGTTGGGCCTTCATCAAGAAACACAGCCTTTATTGTCCGTAAATAAATTATGTAACTCGTTCCTGTAGGCTAAAGTAAATGTGCTTATTTGTTTAAAGCTAAAATGATGTTTAAAAAACAAAATAAGTATTTGCCAACTTTAGACTAGTTTAATTACCTGTGACCAGTTCTTGGACATGAAAAGGTGGCCTGTTTATTTAAACTTTATGTGGAGTTTCCAGCTTGTCATGAATAAGACTTCATTTATACTGGTACTCTGATATGGGAAAAAAAAAGGAGGACTGTCAGTTTGAGATTTACCATTTCTTTATTACTGTTTTTAATGTCTGCCACCACTGCGGTTTGATTTGGTTCATATAAAAGGATTTGAAGAACACTGCTAAAACTTTTCTTTTTCACTCTTACAAATGTTCTCAGTGAGAAGTGATCCTCAAAAAAAAAAAAGCAGGCCAAGATGGTTCTTTAGAAAATTCTACTAATGCATGAACAGCATATAATCAGCATCAAGGAAAGATGTGTCACTTCCTGACAAGAACCTTTGTTTTTCCACTGTTTAGGTATTCTCTGGCCTGATAGCACTACGTAAGATCTGTAACCACCCGGACCTTTTCTCTGGAGGACCTCGGATGTTGAGGGGAATCCCAGAGGACCAGCTAACTGAGGAGGAGCACTTTGGCTTTTGGAAACGCTCAGGAAAGCTGATGGTGGTGGAGTCCCTGCTGCGTCTCTGGTTCAAACAGGGACACAGAGTGCTGCTCTTCACTCAGTCCAGACAGGTGAGGAACGGGCCGCTCCAGCTGTCTGTTATTTCAATTAACTGTGACGATCACATGAACATGTCTGGATTTGTTTTAGTGAAGCTACATTTCCTCTGCGTGCGTGACAGCAACAAGCTAAAGCGTGTGTTTGCGTGTATATGTGTGTGAGAGGGAGGCCCCAGCTGTTGCAGTCAATACCAATGAGATTATACCTCAGAGGGAACCTGAGACCCTCCCTGTCGGTATCTCTGTCCATGTAATATTAATCTGCTCTAATCCTTTTAGAGATAATCCAAACCTCAGCCTCTCCTTCCCTCTCTCTGCTTCTGTTTCCCTCCTCTCACTTCCTGTCTTTATTGTCTCCTGTGTCTCCAGATGTTGAACATCTTGGAGGTTTTTGTGAGGGAAAATGACTACTTATACCTGAAAATGGACGGCACCACCGCAATAGCTTCCAGACAGCCGCTCATCGCTCGCTACAACGAGGTGAGGATTATGTCTCCCTAATGGCTCTGAGTGTTTCTTGGGAAAATCCTGTCCTGAGGGACAAAAAGCTGCAGTGGAACTCTACAAACCCTGAGGTGGAAACACTTATCAATGACAATCTGTTGTTCAAACTGAGTGTAACTCAAGTGTGTCTCTTGTAGAACAAATATAAGAAGAATATCAGCTTGTAATTTAAAGATGGATGAGTTCAGCAGAATAAAATTAGAAGTTAGCAAATAAAAGTGACAGAATCTTCTGATTTGTATTATTTTATAATTTGACTTTGATGAATCCATCTATCATGATTTATTCAAAGTAAAGATGCTGTGGGCCTTTTTCCAAAATACACTTAGCAATTAAGATAAATACCTAATACAAACAGATTAAGGACAATTACATACTACAGCTTATATCATTAAATCCAGGTTAAAATCAATGATAAAGGAATGTCTGGATAAATTATTTTTGAGGTACTACAACAAAAAAAACAACTTTAAAATGATTTTTTAATAAGTGATAGGCCACAATAACTTTTAATTTAAATAGTAGGCTGTAACAAAAACGTAAAACAATATATTTTTTAAGTTTTGGGTAAAAAAATACAGAAGTATACTTTTTAAATTAGCAGCATTCCAGAGAAAGAGTGTGCATGGCACATATGATCTAATATTTCTTGTTCAAGGGAATGATTGTGAAAAAGTATTTAAAGTTATAATCAATATATTTTTTAATGTATTTACTTATTTGGGGGAATGTTATATTTTTTTCTTTAAAGGTCTAGTTTCCAGTGCTTTACGTCATCTCTTTAAAAAGAATTGAATATGTAAGAGCCGTGTTCCTGTCTTTCCATGATGCCAATTAAAATGCATAATTGCTTATCTAAAATTGTATTCTTGTGATTGCACCCTATAGTGATAATCAGAAACAGAATCAAACACTGGGCGTGAAGTGATTTTATCACTGACTTTCTTTTCTTTCCTGCAGGATAAATCAATTTTTATCTTCCTGTTGACCACTAAAGTTGGAGGTCTGGGAGTCAATCTGACCGGAGCCAACAGAGTCATCATCTACGACCCTGACTGGAACCCCAGCACCGACACACAGGTGAGACAAACACACACTCAAGGTTTAAATACATTTACCAGCTGCATTTTTAAATCTCTTTATGTGCAACTCATAATTTTAACACTTCTTGGTAGACACCATCTTTTCTTGTTTGTTAATTTTCTTGTTTACTCAAAGACAGTTTGGATATTCTGAGTATTTATTTGTGTCATGTTGTCTGCAGGCACGTGAGCGAGCATGGAGGATCGGTCAGACGCAGCAAGTGACGATCTACAGACTTCTGACGGCGGGGACCATTGAGGAGAAAATCTATCACAGGTCAGCTTATACCTTTTTTTTCTTTTTTTTTATATCCTTTCATTACAATGTTTAATCCCACATTGCAATTACACAGAGGTTTAAATCATCCTGAACTGTCTTTGTTCTACCTCTCAACCCGTTTTGCATTTCAGCTGTCTTTCTATCGACATCACATGTTCATGAATATTGGTAATAACATGACTAATTACTCACATCACTGCTGAATTACTACGTGCACTATCCCAGTTCTCAGTAATTGAAAAGCTTTCCTGCTTTATTAAATGGCCAATCTAGGACTTCTAAACTGTTGCTCTGTTAGGTTTGGGTCTGTGATGTGCTTTGAAACAGCAAGCTGGAAAAACTGCAGGGATTCTATTTTGGTACCTGCAGAAGTGTGGTTAACTAATTTTCTCATCCATCAGCCAAACTACTCTGTGGTGACAGAGGATCAGGGTTGCAAACTGAGGTAAAATATCACATTATACACATCACGTATCTAATTATGTGTTTCATCTATTTAAATCCAGGCAAATCTTTAAACAGTTTCTGACCAATCGGGTTCTGAAGGACCCCAAACAAAGACGTTTTTTCAAGTCTAACGATATCTACGAGCTCTTCACCTTGACTGACCCTGATGGAGCTCAAGGAACTGAGACCAGTGCAATTTTTGCAGGTCAGCTGATATTTATTTTGTTTTCCTCTTTTTGTAAAAGAAACAACATATTTACTGAGTTTTTAATTCGATGAATGATGTTTCTAAAACATTGTGTGTTCATTCTCATACAGGTACAGGCTCTGATGTCAAAGCACCCAAGAAACCTGAGAGGCCGAAGCCTTCCTATTCTGTAAAAAATGGCAATGCACATAAACAGTCCTCTGCAAACCAGAATGAACCTGGATCAGATAGAAGACACTCCTCTGCAAACATTCCTGCATTTAAAGATGCAAACATTTCTCCATGCAGTAAAAACTCTCAGGGTAAACCCAACGTCCCAACAGACGGCCAAAGCACCAACCAAAACGGTGTTAATGTAGAGCCAAGTATGTCATCGGACACGCACCACACAGGACAGAACACCTGGGACAAAAAGTCAAACACATCCAGCTCTCCTCTGCACAGAGACAAAGACTCTGCTCTGACCAGCCCACAGAAACACAGAGAGAAGAGGAAGCACTGCGACTCCTCTGACTCTGACAAACACAAACATAAGAAGCGCAGACACTCCAAAGGTGCTCGGTTTGAAGGTCACCGCATCTCTCACTTAGTGAAGAAAAAGACGTTTAATAAAGAAGAGAGTGAGGACAACGAGGCAGGGGGCCAGAAGAAATCAGACGACTATGTTTTGGCAAAGCTCTTCAGGAAATCTGGTACGATTTTTTTTGTTTCCGCCAAAACATACATGGTTGAAGTATTCGTACTCATGAAACAATGAGACCTTTTTGACTCTTTTTTTTTTTTCTTTGCTTTGTCTCCCTCAGGTATCCATAGTGTGATGCAGCATGACACCATCATTGAGTCCTCCAACCCTGACTATGTTCTTGTGGAGGCAGAAGCAAACAGGGTGGCCAAAGATGCCCTGAAAGCCCTTAAAGTTTCTCGCCAGAAGTGCAGACTGCCCTACAATAGACCCCCTCCTCCTCCACCTGCAAGGTAAACATTCATACACTGGGGTTGTTTGGAGTGTTACTGATCTCAGTTTGAACAATCATATCTCATTATTGTTGATGTTTTTGTAGGAAAAGGTTTGGACAAAAGAAGAATTCTCTCCTGGTTGATAATGCTGTTAAATCAACAGCTACGCCAAGCAAATGCAAGGTAACATCGGCATTATGAAGAAGAGAAATCAAACTATAGTTCTGGGAGTTATGTTTTTTGTTTTCTTACATGCTCTGTTATCTGTCTCTCTCTCTCTTCAGGATGCTGCTATTGTAAAGAAGTCTGTATCAAAGAAACCCGGTTCAGCTGCTCATTTCAGCGGCGAGGCTGCAGAAACCAACACAAACTCCGCCCCGCTCTCCTCCTCCTCCCTGCTGGCCAAGATGAAAGTCCGTAACCACATCAGCCTGCCCTCCAGCCAAATAGAAGAAGCAGCAGAAGAAGAGGAGGAGGAGGATGGCTCTAGAGCTGCAGGGCCGAGCTCCCCGGCTCCGCCCACCGAGCACGACGAGCTGCTGGTGGATCTGCGTAACTTTGTTGCCTTCCAGGCGGTCGTTGACGGACAGGCCTCCACGCAGGAGGTGCTGGAGTACTTCAAACCGAGGCTCACCAAGGAACAGGCGCCGGTCTTCAGAGAGCTGCTCAGGAGAATTTGTGACTTCCACAGGACTTCTGGTCAGGAGGGGATGTGGAAGCTGAAGGAGGGTTTCCGTTGAGTGAAGCATAAAGGAGGAAAAACTGAACTGTGATGCACATTTGAGTACTTACGAGTCTGTCGAGATCAATGCAATGATAGCTTGTTATTCATTTTTTGTTACCGTTTATTTTTGTCTGACAAAAATACATCAGCTACTGCTCATCAAAACACACTTTCACATCATCCCTGTCTGTTCTGGAAGGATCTTACAATGCTTTTTACAGTGCCATGCAAACTACAATAATCGTTGGTTATCTTGAAGAGAAAGCTGCATCGTTCACTTGTTTATTGTGCGGGCTGGTTTGGGTTCTCCACTGTTAAAGCATTATAATTTCTGCTCTTTATTTGCACCTGATTATACTTGAATTCACTTGTTTTGTATTTGCCAGAGAGTTGAACTGTGCTACGTTTAGTAATGATTTAAACTGACATGTGTTGCTTTTATAAATGTGTACCTAAACAACCTCAGACTTTGTAATTCACTTCTTCTAACTGTGGTGGTGAGCATTGTATCATTTTGTAAGTATGACTGAATTACCACAGGCTGTAGTGGACTTTGAACTTCTTTAATGGTTTGTTCAAATATAGCGGAGTAGATGGTTGTTTACAGTCTTTTTTGAAACCTCTACCTCTGCTTATTTGTGGTAAAATGGACTAAAGCTGAGTTATTCAGCAAATAAAAAATAAACATCTTCTGATGCTGTCTTGCATATACTGAATGCAATAAACCTTTGTAACTGTGTTTCCTGTTTGGTCATTTGCAGTGTGGACAGCACAAGAGCAAAGGGACTAAATTAGCTTGAGTTAATTGTGAAAATAAAATAAGTCTTATGAGTTTCCTGTAAATACAGCTCACTCACAATATTTTACATTCAATATTCCTGTACAAGAAAAAACACCAGTTTTATGATCTTGTGGAAGTTGTGCTGACAAAGCTCCTGAAATGTCTGTGATTCCAGAAATCACGTGACCATGGCTTCAGATCATGAAAACTAGTTAAGGTTACTTGTTACACTGTTTCTAACCAACACAGATGAGAGTTTAATTCTACTAAGTTATTTAAGCAATCATCTGAGGATGGAGGAGGAAAGACGCTGACAGGAAACACACACACACACACACACACACACACACACACACACAGGCCTGCTCTCTTGTCAGAGTTGTCTAGACCAAATATTGGGATAAAGTTATCAACCGTTATTTGATTTCAATTTTCTCCACGCACCTCACCGAGGTCATAATAACAACTTTATTTTCAGTGGTGCATAAATTAATTACGCGCATTTAATAACTAAAATATCATTATATTCCCCCTTTAATAACATAAACGCTGCACGCCAGGGAAACCCTTAATAGCGCGGGGCCCTGTAACTGGCCATTATCCGCCTGTAATGATATTACAGAACCAATTACGCGCCATTAGAAGGGATTTTCTGCACTTTATGTGGTTTAGTCCAATCCCGCACTCCTCTTCTAAATTTCAGCTGCTTCTCGAAGCCTCATTTTGCCTCCACCTCAGAGACGCATGGCGTCTGCGCTCTGCCGTCCCAGATGCGCTTTAAAACTAATTGAAAGGGTCCCGCAGCACATCATTTATCTGAGGAAGCGAAATAAATCGCAGGACCCCTTGCTGTGAACAAAATCAAAAATTTGGCCTTGTGAGTGTTCTACATGCGCAACCCCTTGTAAAGTGGACCCGCTAACACACCCTGACGAGCAATTAACCCACCCGACAGTCAATCTAAAACCCAAAAGCAGTCATCCTCCTTTTTTTAATATATGAAAGAACCAAATAAAAAGTGCAGCGGGTATGTGTGCATGTTTATGGTTAGGGAATTTGCTTGACTCTGGAATAACAATCACTTGTGATGAATTTTTTGGCACCAGAGCAGAGCTGCCGTTTGCCACCCTGAGTATATCTCTTCTCTCTCACTACTCTTTCTTTCTGTCTTTCTCAGACACACACACACACACGCGCACACACACATACACACACTAGGGGTTGGGGGTGAGAGAGACAAAGCCGTGATAATCCGATTAGGACCAATTAGGCGTGAGATTCTGCGACACTAGCTGAAAGCCTTAACACTCTGCAGACAGTTATACAGTTATAGAGACATCTGGACACTCCCAGAGAGACACACACAGAGATGTGTGTGTGTGTGTGTGTGTGTGTGTGTGAGAGAGAGAGAGAGAGAGAGAGAGAGAGAGAGAGAGAGAGAGAGGGCTGAGAGAGCGAGAGAGAGAGAGATGTGGACACTCCCAGACAGAGAGTCAGAGGAAGTGCAGCAGTCACCTCCTCCCTCAGAGCGGGAAGTCACTCTCCTCAGCATCCTCTGCAGGTACGCTCCTCTCTCTTCATCAACTTTCAGCCCTCCCAAGTCTCGCGCGCGCTGCCACCTATTCTTAGCGCTAAACTAATGTCTCATTTCCAGAAATAGATGTGAATTTCACCGCAGCAGCTGTAGCGGGTGTGAGGCTGTGGGCTAAAACTTTTGTCTCTGTTCCAGGTTCAGTTCGGCAGCTCGGAGACGCGTCAGGATGTTCTACTTCCACTGTCCGCCTCAGCTGGACGGAGAGTGCTGCCGCTCCAACACATGTAAGTTTGCTCTTCGGTATTTTTATGCACTGTCTTTAAATGTATTAATTTCAGCTGCTGGTTATTTATAATGTCTTTCTTTAAAAGTTTTAGCATGTTCGCGCTGCGTAATTACGCACAAAAAGCGTGTGTTGTTCATGGATCGAGTAGGCCTGAGCAGGTGTTTTCTTTTTTTATTGATAGTTTTTAAATAATTTCTTCACTATAATTCAAAGTAGAATAGAAAAATGGAAAATAATCAGGCCTATAAAAGCAAAACGTATTTCCATGTCGTGAATATTAAACGATTTCATCAAATCGCTTCCACAAAGACATTTTTCACCTTTAAAAAATTAAGTTTTCCCCCCTCGAGTTGGATGTTTTATTCATCACCATGAACGTGTATATCAGTTTTAATCACAGGATATTTTCGCTTTCACACAAAGCTGGATATGAAGGGTTAAAGTGATTTTTCCCCTCTGCTGTGTCAATCTGCTGGCTGTTGTGGGGAAAAGCGCTGGTGGTTTGGCCCCAGGGCAGAGGGGGTGTTTTGTCCCGGGCACAGATGTTGGGTGTCATGGCTCTTAGTCCGTCATGGTTCCCCTCAGACTCCCGACATCAATGTTTCATGCAACTAATGGAAACACCAAAATGTGCCAGATAGTAAATACCCCAATCTATCTGCTGTGGCCAACGTTTATAGTTAGATTTGTTCCTGCATTTTATAGACAATGCTTTTAACCCTTTTCACTGAATTATTTGAATAAAAAAATAAAATAAATAAACCATTTTACAAAGTGTAAAACTGATGTCTGATTAACTTTGTTTCAGTGAATTCAAGCGGATTTGGTAACCACGCTCCGGCTGATTTTGATGATGGATTTCTACGAAGAAAACAGCGCAGAAACAGAACTACATTTACTTTGCAACAGGTAACCACCAACCGGAGAAGACAAATCACAACATTCAGAAAACATGAGAAAATTCAGTGGAAGAGAAGGAGACACAGGCCTCTTCAAGAAAGGGAAAGAAAACAAACATATTTAAAGTTTTCAGACCTATGAAGAGAGTGATGCTGTCCAGATGACAAGACAAAACACTAAAGGTTTTAATAACTGATCTGACACAATAAATACCTTAAATAAGATACAATAATTGATTCAAAACAATAAAAATAAAAATAGGAAGCTTAGGAAACTTGTGAAGATCTTTGTTTATTCAGGGTCATACATGGAAACCTTTAATCCGCCTGTTTTCTCTGCATGCAGGTCATTTAAGCTCATTTGATCTAAACAACTAATCACTTCTTTTATTTACAGTATTGTAAGATTAATTTGGCCTCAACTTTTTAAATCCTATATTCAAATGTAAGATGCAGCTCTATGCAACATTAAGGGTTCATATAATAAAAAGAGGCTCCTCCTGATGAGGATGATGATTTAAAGAAGAAGCTTCATCATGAGAGGAAAACAAAGACGACAATTAAAGAAATGTAACCAAATGAACTTTGGGTGTTTTTGCAGTTAGAGGCTCTGGAAGCTGTCTTTGCGCAGACTCACTACCCGGACGTGTTCACGCGCGAGGAGCTGGCTATGAAGATCAACCTGACGGAGGCCAGGGTGCAGGTACGTGGTTTCAATCTGCAGCCGTGTCATATAGTACGTCCTGCACGGGCACGTTTGACCACGCGAGGAAGGGTAAATGAAGCCACTCTGTCATCCCAGCGATGCACTTTAATAACATCAACATAATGGTGAATATTAGATTAGCTTGATTAATCGGTCATTCATAATTAAGCAGCGATAATGTTCCTCACTAATTTGTCCGCGTCTCAAAGGTAGGAATACATCATCCGTGCTGATCTCTGTCCCGTTACGCGCACAGGGATATGCTTTAAAAAAAGAAGGGCAAAGCCTGCAGCCTCAGCAACTCTGTTTTTCTGTGTTTCTGCCAAACACACACACACACACACACACTTTGAAACACAAAAACACACGCACCTTAAATTTACCAATTTATATTCCGCTCGTGCCCTGCACATATGCTCTGTTATAAACTTGGCCAGATGTAATTAAGTTATGTGTCCTGTATGTAATTTCCTGCATTCCAGATTTGCTTTTGGGTTTTGTTGTGCGCGCAGATCTAATTGTGGGAAATATAATAGTTTGCCTTTTGTTCCCCTGGGTCATCTTACTATCGCTTAAACCCAATGGCAGGGTTGATAATGGAATCCAGCGCTGTAAATTAGGGATTGTAAACAAATTATTCCCCTCCTAATCCGATTACCACATTCCTATTATTAAATCTGAACATGAATCCAGCGCAGTATGCAGGGATATTAAACTTACATTATTATTAGAAAATAAATTTCCTTTCTGTTGTAGTGTTGTTGCCCCCCCTTTTTGTAAAGTGTCAATGGGCCTCCCCCGCATTAAGAGCACGCGGCAAATTGAGATTAATGGAGCAATTATAGCCCATTCAGAGAGGGGTGTGTGTATGGGGGGGGGCGCGACTTCTAGCTGGAAGGTGCAGGGGTGAGATAAGTCCATTGGTTGTATTGTTGTCCTGCCACCAAAATGTTGTCCTTTCTTTATGCCGAATGAATGCACGTGTTTTGTTAGGCTGTTGACATCGTCTCTACCTCCGCTAACAATAGCAGGGATGCAGAGCACACACACACACCGGCTCTAACCTCCATTCACACATCATGATTAATGCCTGCTAGAACCGAGTCCTAATCGAATCTGATGTTGTCAAACAATCACTAAATAGGGAAATAAACGACTTCATCATAGCTGCCCCTCTCTCGGGCAGCACAACTGTCAGTGGGAAGTCATTAAAATATGATAATGAAAAATTGCTCAATTAAATGTTGTTATAGGCAGTGACCTTCATTCTATTAAGACACCAGAACTTGGCTATATGTTCTCAGCTGTGTGGATGGGGAAGTTTTGGGGGATAAGTCAGGGGGGCTGTGGGACGTTCAAGCGCTGGTGTGAGACATTCAAATGCCTCTGATGTGCAGGAAAAAACTAACATGAAGCATTTGTTCAAACTTTTTTTTTGCCCCTTAACAAGCTGGAAAAAATATTAATCAGCGTGCTTTGAGTGTGCATTTGTTGAAGTGTGAAATAAAAGATATTCTGAAGAAATTAGGAGTTTAGTACGAAAAAATCTGATTCAAAAACCAAAATATGTGCATAAAAACGACTGATATGTCAATAAATGTGAGGTTATTTCACTTTTAATTGCAAAAATTAATTAAATCGTGTTATCGTTCCTTTTTTTAATTCGTTGTTAATTTTTTTTTTTTAAATGCAGGTTTGGTTTCAGAACCGCAGAGCGAAGTGGAGGAAGACGGAGCGAGGCAGCTCAGACCCCGAAGGAGGGAAAGAGCAGATGAGCGATGGCACTCCTCCGTCTCGCAGCATCAACTCTACGTCTCCGGTGGACCACAGCAGGAAACAGAAAGAACCGCTGGAGATGCAGCAGAGGTGAGGACAGACGGGAGATTGTTGAAGCTTACCTATCATGAGAGAGAGTTGTAGCAGCTCAATTTTTGCAAACTGCTGGAAGGATGTAAATAAGAGGAAATTTCCACTCTGCAAACACTTCCTCTTGTAAACTCTGACATAAATCTATCATTCCTGTCCATCTCTGTGTTTAATAAACTTTTTAAATTCAGATGACTCTATAATACAGATCAAATACGATTTACAGTGCACAGGAGTCGTAAGAATAGAGTCACAAAAAGAAATACAAGAGCAGCTAATAAAGATTGTTGTCAATCCACTATGACTGAACACAGTTTCTCTGTTTTCTCCAGCATCAACAGAACAGTGGGTCCAAGTGGTCCCTTCTTCCCGTCATGTATCCCAGGAACCCTCCTCAACTCTGCCACCTACGCTCAGGCCCTCTCACAGGTCGCTACACTGAAAGGTAAACAGGATTCACATTAAATGGCACACACACATTTGCTATTCTTCATTCCCTGTCTGTGTATCTTTTTCATCTCTATCCTCCTCTCTGTCTCGCCCTCTATGCCACTTTCTCGGCCCATACGGTCGTGACAGACGGTTGTCCACCATTGAGTCTGGTTCTGTTCACAGTTTCTGCCTGTTAAAAGGATGTTTTTCTTTGCTAATGCTGCTAAGAGCTAGCTCACTGTAGGTTCATGTGTTTAGGTGTCATGACAGAACTTTTGTTATAATTTTGGCTCAACGCTACATTAAAATCTGGACTATCACAATGAAGAGCTGCTTCTTCTCCTGAGCTGTAGCTTCAACATCCCCTCACCTTCACCTTCAACGCCATGCACATACTTTCTCACTAAAGCACCTTCAAAAAGCTGCAAAGGGTTATTCCAGTATTTAATTTAGTGCTGCACTTTAAGTCCAGTTTTTTAAATACTGTGTGCTCTTTGTTTTTGTTTATAAGCATTTATTTTTTTTCCTGCTAGTTCTTATTTTGATGTGAGTATTTTTGCTGCTGGGCTTGAATGTCACAAGCTCAATTATGTGATATAGAAGACAAAAAAAGTGTCCCATCTTATCGCTGAATAAGAGTTGATTGATGGAGAAAGAAAAATGACATGAAAATGAAATTCCATTTTTACGACTCTTACTGGACTTCTTTTCTTCCAGGTAATGGTTTGTGCTCCTGCTGCGTCTCCGACCCCATGGGCTTGTCCTTCCTGCCGCCCTACGGTTGTCAGGGAAACCGCACAGCCAGTGTGGCCGCCCTTCGCATGAAGGCCCGGGAGCACTCGGAGGCGGTCCTCCAGTCTGCGAACCTGCTCGGAGCTGCGGCAGGCGGGCCAGGTGCCGGCGTGGGAGTCCTGTCTGGAGTCGGCGTGAGTGCGTCCGGGCTGGCGAGACCCTCCGTGGGCCCCACCATCGAGATACCCGGCACCGTGGGTCGAGGCGGGGACAGCTCAAGTCCTGGTTTGGCCAACAAGGTGCAGCTGCTGGGCGGGAGTCCTGACAAACACCCTCACTGCTCCAAAGAACAAATGGAGAAAAAGTGAGGCGCTGGACGTAAACATGGATGGACTGATGCTCTAAATCTGTGTGATGGTGCCGCTTGTTCCTTCACTCTTCTCTGAGAAACTAAGCACAAGCACAGACTTGACTCCAGAAACATCCTGGGACTCTAATGATATCACAATGTGTGGATGCAGACATTCAAATATTTATTTGACCGTAAATTATTATTGTTTTTGAAAAATGCTGAATATTTGGGGCCTTGTTTTCCCCGTTAAAGCACAAGTGTGATTTTGGATCTATATCTGTCTTCATGCACTCTTGGACTCTATTTAATGGACTTACATGTGTGCTGCAAAGACCTATTTGATAATGTGAATTTAACTCAATCAGATGCTTACATTGTGAATGTTAATGCATGTATACTGTAAGTGTAGAGCTGATGGTGGGACTGTAAGAATTTGGGCAATATAATACTTCTGCCATCAGGTCGGTAACGGCTCAAACAATCTCTCATTCTCTTGGTTTTTAAAGTGAAAGTGCACTTTAATATTGATCAGCCATTTTTCTATGTAAATGTGTACACGTGCCAGAATACAGTATGTCTCAGTGACGGAGAGAGCGCCGGTTGTGTCTTCTTCTCTGTTAGCACGTCTGTAGCGCTGGCAGACAGGGAACACACCGGTCCTGTTGTGACATGTTCTTTAAAACAATTAAAGATGTAGTCGCTCATGTTCCTCTCCTGTTGCCTCTTGCTCCAGCCATCTGTTCTGATACATTATTTATCAGTTTCCCTTAAAGCCAGCAGAGGAGAGCGATCGTGACTCTTATTATTTATTTACTTTTAGGACGGCTCATCCTCTTCCTCTTCCTGAACATTTACAATAAACCCACTTAAGTATGAAATTTCCTTTTTATCAATGTGGAATTTATATATAAAAAAACACCACCACTCATCACCTCAGGGCTCTTCATGCAGAGATACATCACAGGCTAGATTTGTCGTTAAACGTGTCTCCTCGCTACATCGACTCTTGAATAAAGGATCAGCTGATCACATCGAGAATACTTCACCGCCGAGCACACGGCCAGTAGTTTGGCTGATTCAATTTGCGTCCTTGAGGATTTTCAGGAAATTACTTTTGATAGTCAATAACACAATTAAGTAAACTACACACACATTATCATGAATAATTGATACGAAATTATGTATTACCATGAAGTACTGGTTCAATAATTGATGAGGCGACACCCCGGTGACACAGAGGAGGGAGATAATGTCAGAAGTCGTGCCAGGTTGTACACAGAGCACTTACATCCTCCTTTTTTTTTTTTTACATCATTATGTTTGCATGTTGTAAATACCCTCAAAAATATTACAATAAAATAAAGCTCTCAGTGTATGAGTCACCCTTTTGACATGAACGATTTGAAAGATTTGATGGGTTTTTGTTTCGTTTGGAGCGCCACATGTCCCGACAGAAAACACTCACAGCTACCATCCAATAAATTTACTTTCTTGAGTCAGAATGTGGAAATGAAGTCAAAATAAAGTTTCAAAATTAGAACCTCTTGTGTTGGACTTTTTTTATACTTGGTGTCATAATATTGTAGGCCTGTTGTATAGCAGGTACTCTGTCTATTCATGCCTTAAATAATATTACCAAAAAACCTCATGTTCAATATACTGCTTTAGCTTTAAGTGCATGAGAGCCCGCAGAGCAAAGATGCTAAGCCCCCTGACATGGCAGCTAATGATAACACAATATCCTCACACAAATCAGCTCCTTTTCCCCCAAATGTACCAATATGGACAACAGAATCCAGCCAACTCGCACAAAAGAGGAGAAAAACACATTCAATCCCTCCAAAATTGAATACAGTAGTTGTGGAATTTAATCATTATCCAAAACAAAGGATGCTGAAGTTATAATGACTCCGATCATCATTAAGTTCTGCACGGCGCCCATAATTCACTGCTTTAATATTTGATAAACAAGTCAAGTTGATGTTGACATTCAGCTGTGCATGTGGCATCATTGATAATTTTCTGTCACCTAAAAAAAGTCCTGAGGCGGTTTTGTGGAGCATTGTTATATCAAATTAGCTGGAGAGCGGCCAGAAAAGCAGACAAACATGGTGAATGTGGGGGACAGCAGTTGAACTCTGTTCTTACAGTGCAGTTAATGGGCTTCTTTTGTTGCAGTAATGAAATATTTTGCAGGGATGTGGGGAGATGTGTCCTGAAACAGGGAGTCGTGTGCACATGCACCCATCCACAGACAATATAATGCACACAGTATGCCCGCCAGAGACTGGCACATACATACTATTCTTTGGCTTGACACTGGGTCCAACACCTACATTTTCACTATTCAAGGACCCAAAGTCAGACTCAAAGTGCATTCAGGGCCGGTACGCTTAAGGGCCGAAAAAAAAAAAAAAAAAACACTACAGAAACATCTCTGCAACACAGCTGATCAATAACCCAATCAATTAGAATCAATTAAGCTAATCTCTGAATGGAGATATTACAAACAAAGCATATCTTAATGCAGCAAGTAATGTGCCTGTCTGCTGTCTGCCACATAACCACAGCTCCGCTCCTCCTTACTCAGCACAAGGAAGAGCATCCTCAGCGTTCAAGATCAATGCTTACAGTCCTTAGGAGCTCCACAACAAGGCCACGCAGGAGCAAAGTTGGAAGCAGAGTTGTGGTAAAAATTCCAGATTTGTGTATCAAAAGAGTCTGAATTCTTGATCAGGCCAAATTAAATAGAACATGTTTTAAAATGTGTCCACTAGAGGGAACTAGTGAGCAAGAAACCTGTCCTGTTTCCTCACAGCAGGCTCCAGCTCAAACTTCAGTGGGAAAATTGAACACATGCTGCGTAATTTTTGCTGAGGGAAGATTTTGTAAATTAAATTTTATTAATCAAGACATTCCTTTAACAAGTGCTGAGCATTGAAGGCCCAGAAGGAAGCAAAACAAGATGATATAACTGTTTGAAGCCGATTCTACATGAGGAGGTTATCAGCTGATGACAATGGAAGAAATGTAGAGATGAACAGAAGTCCAGGAAGTGTTGGATTAGAGAGAGAGGAGCAGATTAGTTAAAAAAAGGGATTACCTCAGCCTTTGCTGTATGCAAAACCATCTGTATGTGTATTAGTGAGGGCATATGTGGAGGAGTGTGTCTCCATTAAAGCCCATGTGTGTGTGTCCATCATCCCACCAGGCCAGCCTTTCACCCGCCAAGAATCCCAGGAAACTATCTGCTGCAGCAATCTCCTATTATAGCAGCGGGTTGAAGGAGGGGAGGGTGGAGAGAGGGGTGAAACAGGGAGGTACAGTTCCTCCCCTACCACTGCCTTATGGCTTTTTCTGCTGGGGGGTGAGTGACGCTGTAGCTGGGGAGATTAGACCTCCATAGTTTAAGTGCTTGAACGTAAGTCCATGTGAAAGGAATATCTCAAGTGTTTTGCATTAAGTAAAATCTTCTGTAGAAGGACAGAGAACAGAAATCAGTGAGAATGTCTCCGTCAGAGAGGCTTTCCCTCAAAAGGAAGCGTCCTCCAGGCCTACTGAGGTGCTAGCTGGTGGGTGGTGACCAAGACCCACTTGTTGACACTCGAAGTTGTGCTTGTCAGTTTTGTTCAGTGAAGAGGGTGGCACTCGAGTGTGAGGCAGTTTAGTTATTTATGTCTCACTGAGAAGCACCCAAACTAGGCTCCACACCTCTTGAGATTGAAAACATCACAAGAAAAAAAGGGTTTTCTTCAGGTTTGAACCTCACAGCCTCCTGTCCAGATGTTAAACTGTTACACTTTATGACAGCTAGATCTCGCTGCTAATGGCCAACAGGTCGCCATCCAGATTTATAAATAGGTGAGAGGCTGTTTGTTTCATCCGTCTGACACTCGACACCAAAGGATCTCACAGAACCGCATGCTAGCTGAGGCTCTCATTCTGTCCCCCATGGTGGACACTCTCTCTGGGACAACTCCTCTATTTCTGTCTGGTCTGCAGACCGGAGTCCTGCTGTCTGTGAGATGCTTACAGACCCTAATGTGGACTATATAGAGGTTTTTCCTTTGGACTATTGTCAATAAAAGAGACAGAGGTACCTCAGAGGGGACCGGCATCAGATCGGCGAGGCCTTTCTAAGGAGACAGAGCCTTTTGAGGAAGTTACACTAAGGCCTAAATGATGGATTATAAACCCATAAGGTAAGATCAAATCTTTACCCTGTAGATGTTTAAAAGGCACACACACAGGTGAATTGAACTGACCCTACAAATGCATGCAGTCTCATTTGCAAAACATCTGGTGTTTTTTTTGTGGATGAATAAATTAAAGTAAACTTCAAGTATAGTTTCCTTCTTTGGTCTCAAAAGGAAAATGCACATTCCTTTTGTTATGGGAATATGGAAAATTGAACAGTATTCTATTCCACTGACAGTCAGACATTTCTAAACATTTCTTTATATCCTCCCTGCTCTCAGAGGTGGCAGATTTGCTGCTGTTCAGTCTGCATTAGGAGCACAGTGCCTCTGAAAAAGAGGCCTCTCTGGTGTCAGGTTTTAGAGCTGGAGGCCCGTCACCGGACAAAAATAAACCTGTCACATGCGAGAGTGAACAGGAATCAATCCGACACTTTGACATGAGATTATCGTTGCAAAAAAGAAAAAAGAAAGGGCAGTAACCGTAGCTGTGCATGATCCTACAATGCTTCACCCTGATGTCTTCATATTCTAGTCTGCCTCTCTTTTGAGTAAATAAAGGTGTTTGTTGCGTGAATGTTTTCTTAATGCTTGAACACAAAATGCTCAAAAGTGAGTGTACGGTCTGCTTTTGTCTGACCTGCTGTGTCTTCTGTTGAATGAGGTTTCTGCATGACGTTTTTAACTCTGCAACTCTTCCATTTGATAAAGACATGGCTTGTTTTGGCACTGTGGTGAATGTCTGTTTCTGTAGATGTGTCTGAGGTGGATGGCCTCCAGGTCAGAAGATACTATTAATGAACTACTGACTGAGAAAGCTGATGGCTGCCTGGCAGCTGCAGTAAAATTAACCAGAATGTACCCATGACGTTACCTCGCTCCCTCATTTTTATTTTAAATGCACTGTTTGGAAGAGGACATGAGCAATGGCAGGCTGTGAGAGGGATTTATGGTCTTAAAGAGAGAGAAATAAATAGATTTTTAAGCATCACATCATGTCTTACATCTTAGGTTGTACAACTAAAGTCAAAAGCTTTCCACAAGTATCACTCAGCAGCAGCTAGCTATGAAACTAGGTTATTTAATATGTCAACAGATACAAGTATGTCAGTGCACTCACACAGGGCCCGGGGTGTTCAGATTTATGGATCATAAAATACATTTACTTTCTTAAAAAAGTTGGCACTAATTGTACCAAACAACCTCCTCTTTATCTATTTCTGCTTTACAGACTTGTATCTTTTAATGTTCTTTTTAAAGTTTAAAGTAAAGTTTAAACACAATTTTTGTCAACTAAAAAAGTTCTCATGTTGTGTTTAATGTTTAATTGTCAGATTATGTCGTTGACCATGAATAAACTTTCTAACTTTGCTTCCAAAATACAAATGTAGCAGCACTTCTACTTGTGATATTTTTAATCTGCTCACCACCTGTTCCTCCTCTGCTGTAGTAAAACTAAAGATGTCTTACTACAGGATTAGTTTTCAACGTACTGTTACAGTCGACTTGTTCTTATCAGAGCGTTCAGCCTTCTCTCAAAGATAAACATCTAACATGACTGAAGACAGTCTGATCTGGTCTTGCCTGATAGCACTGATAAATCATTCATGTGACATAATGTGTTAGTTAATTTCCTCCTAATTAATTAAAAAGTATCAGTACCTGGTTTATACTCTGAAGATGATCAAAATTACCTTGTGTCTTCTCATGTGTGTGTGTGGTCAAAGTTTGCGTCCTGCTTTCCCAGAATAACTCACGTGAGGCCGTCTTTGCTGCGCCTAGCAACAGTGTAGTTTTATTCACAACATGTTTCTGAAGGTCAAAGTGATTGAGGAGGAGGATTAACAGGGCTGTTTTCAGAACCACATACAGTACATTGCTGCCTAATGCAAAAGAGAAAAAGCTTATCAAGGCCACAACAAGTGGAGTGTTTCACTTACGATGACTAACATGTCTGCATTGAAGAAAACCATGTGTGCATCTTTGGTTTTTGGATCAGGCTCATCATACATTGCATGAAATGTGCACAATTGTAAAACACTCTTATTTGGAGATGAATGGAAATGTGAGTGCAGAGGGAAATCCAGGCTAATTCTGCTCTCCTTTCTCCTGCAGGAAAACAAGCTCCAGGATTTTTCTGGATGGAGGCCAACTAAGAGGCACCATGCCGTAGGAGCTACTGGCTTTATGAAAATCCTGACTGGAGGCCCCAAACTCTGGGTCCTGAAGCTCCAGCAGCAGGCAGAGTGCATACATTTGAAGTCTGTGTGTGCGTGAATGACTGGACAGCTGAGGAAAGAGCTTTTCGTTAACAAGCCTGCATCATGACCTCAGTTGAGAAACGCCGCTCAGGCCGAAAGAGTGGCGGGCATCGAAAGCACAGTGATGGAGGCTACAGCGACACCTCCAGTGCGGGCTCCTATCTGGATGAGACCGACCGTGAAGTCAGCAATCTGACAGATCGAGCTTTCAGGAGTCTCTGCATTGGGGATGAGGCCGTCTATAATGACTCGGACCTCGGTGCGGCTTCACCCTGCACCCAGAGAGACCGACAGCTGGCCTTCAGCCAGAGTGCTCAGGACAGGGACAGAGAGAGGGAGGAACTTAAGAGAGCTGCACATGAGAGCTTCAGCCATAGGATGCAGCAATATGGACCGGACTGGATCCATGGAGGAATGTATGGTGCTGAGATACAAAGAGATCCACAGTGGGAGGCTTATGGGGAAAGGACACAGGGGAGAGTTTCTGCCACATTCCAGCACTCCTTTATGGAAACCTCTCAAGAGGAGGAATCTCTAAGAGGAGAACAGCTGTCCTTCCTCAGCAACGGAGCCACAGAGGTGAGTTCCCAGCAACGCAGAAGCCGCTCCAGAGTTTCCTCCCTCATCAGAGCCTTTAACTCAGAGGGACACCGGGATGGAGCGGTTACAGATGGTAAACCAAGAGAGTGGAATGATGACACGAGCTGGGACAAATCTGCTCTGATGAGTATACAGAGGGAGCTTTCTGAATTCTCTACATCATACCAGGACAACTTTAACAGTGGTCATTTCCCCTCAACCGGCCCACTCTCATCCAGAGAAACCAACTTCTACTCCTCTGAAGTAGCAGCAATGACTCATTTAAATTCTGGATCCTCTTTTATGAGATCTTCCCACAGTCAACAAAGCATGACCGCACAGGTCAACTGTAACTCTAACTTCTTTATACACAGTGAGTTTAGTCCATTCAAGGTGTGGAGGGATCATAACAGGTTTCCCTTCCAACAAGGACAAGTCTCTGGGTTTATGCACTATCCAGACTTCCCCAAATGGTATGAAACACCAATGTACAAGGAGCTTTCACTGGAGGCTCAACCACAAGGTCATTATAGGTTTGGAGAGGAGAGGGGTTTCAGATACCCGATGAATAATGTGGCGCCTGTAGTTCCTCCCACTCTCCCACGCTCCACCTCAACATCCACGATGCTCCAAAGAGCTCCAGCTTTGGAGAAACGGTGCGATTCAGAGTTGCCGAGTTATTACACCTACAGGAAGCGGACACAGAGCCTAGGAACCAACAGGCTCCCCTCCCAACGCCCATCAACTGCCTCGCCAACCATCGAGATGTCTCGACGTGTACAGGACACCATCAGCTCCGTCAAAGCCCTGCAGCAAAAAATCAAAATGATGACCGAGCAAAATATCTCAACTGACCTGTCAGCAAATCAACAAGGAGCACCTTACAGCAATGATAATCACATCCCCTTTGGATACTATGCAAAAACAGAAGCACCAAATGTTGTTAGTAGTAACACAAGCACAACTCCCTTCAACATCAGCCAGCTGCTCACGCCCGTCGTTCATGCACAACAAGAAACAGAGACACTTGATGCCAGGCAGTATACGGTTTCCCCTCAACCTGTGGAACACCCACCAGTGCGTGCTGAAAGCAGGGGAGCCACTCCTGATATGAGAATGTCCAGCTACAAATCCAGAGCAACAAGCCTTCTCTTCAATCTTAAAGACAACAGAAAAAGAGTGAAAAGCACGTACAGTCCCACCAAGTTCAAAGGCATGGAGACGCAGGAGAGAATCAAACAGCCCTCCATCCAGGAGCCGAGAGACACTGTGATAGATATCCCAGATTTCCCAGATACAGATGTTCAATATACCCAAGGAGAGGAATCCAGCTGGACAAATGCTGCCCAACATCATTATGTAAACCAGTATCCCAACCCTGGGTCGTCATTTGCAACAACAAATTATGAGCCTGCGACGGCATACACGGGCCAATATTCAGAATACGCTTCTGATTACCAGACAGCTCAGATGCAAGGTGAGACGGCTCATCACTCAGGTTTCACTGGCTTCAGATATGAAAATTATACAAGCAATCAGCTGACTAACGGACAGACTCTTCACGAGGACTTATCGTCATATATCCCCTATGAGCAAGGCATGTTGGGTAATGTAGAAACTCTGGGAGGAGATAGATACGGGTATAAACCTTCATATACAGCAACAGAAACACCAAGGCTGTATGCTGACAACAATCAAACCAGAGAACTCTCCACCAAGAAGCCAAATACAGAGCAACACGTTCATGAAACGGTGGGAAGGGAGTTCCAAAAGGTGGACAGATACCAGCAGCTCAAAGACAACAGTTATGGTTATAGTAATGTGTCCTCGCAGGACAGGTGGGGACAGACTAACAGTCAGGATACAAACCTTCATAGTCTGAATGCAGCTGTCTATCCTTGGCAACAAGAGATAAATGCTTCAATGGAAAAAGACCAACATCAGCATGATAACCAAAGAGCAGCTATGACAAAGGAGGAGCCACATCTACCAAGAGACAAGTACAGCAGAGAAAACACACAAGGTATCCATAAAGAGCTGGAGGACAACAAGTTAGGGGAGAGGTATGGTGTTGAAACTTCATATTCAATGGATGGCTCTTTTAATTCTAACATTTCAAACCAACTTCCTCAATACGGTGCTTCAAGTCGTAACAGTGAAGAAAATCCAGCGTACTATAGACAACAGCAACATGAAGCTTTCAAGGAAAATCAAGGACATGAAAATCAAAGTAGACACAACAAAGGACATGTCATGAAAGATGATGATAAGTCACAGACTTTTAACAAATATATTCATCAGGAATACAGAAACCAACCCATCCTGTCTTTGGATAAAGACAAAGCTATCCTCATGCAAGAAACAGCTCAAAGAAAACAACTTACACCAACTCCAAATGTGTATGAAACACAAAGTTTACAACCAGAAGAACTTAAACCACAGTTTGAATACAATATGCAAAAGAATTATAACCCTGAAAATGTGTCTGACCCCAAAATGGAAAACCAAGCAAAAGATAGAAAGTCTGATGGGGTCAAGGCTGGACAGGACACAGCAGTGCATGTAAAAGCACAACACGCCCAAGAAGAGCTGGCAATGGCTCAGAACTTGGCTAAAGAGCAGCAGCCCAAAGTGGAGCAGGCTAAGTTAAATTTAGCAGAGCAGACTGGTTCAGTGAAAGTCAAAGCAGAAAAGGTCTTAGCAGGACTGTCAGAGAACAAGAGAGTAAACCAGGACAGAGCAGAACATGTTGAGGAGAAGAGAAAGGATGATCTGATAGAGCAGTCCACAGAAAAACTACCAGAATTGGCAAAGGCAGAGCAAACTATAGTTCAGAAAGTCACAGAGGAGCAAAGGAATATCACAGAGGAAGCAGGAGCAAAGCACATGAAAGACAAGCAGGATGAGCAGGTCAAAGTGACTCCAGCTGAAGCAGAGAGGTTCAAAGAAGAACACATAAAAACAGAACAGGCAAGAATACAGCAGTCTAAAGCTGATGAGGCCAAAAGAGAAAGAATCAAAGCAGAGCAGCTTGAGGAAGAAAAGTTAAGAGCAGAACAATTGGAAAGAGAGCAAGCTGAGGCAGAACAAATCAGAAAAGAAAAGGTTAAAGCCGAACAAGCTGAAGCACAGCGAAGAAAAGCAAAGCAAGCGGAACTAAAGCAGACAGAGGAGCAAGTCAAAGTAGAACAAGCGAAGGCTGAAGTTGGTGAGACTGATCCAATTCAAGCCACACATGTAATAACTGATACTATGTCACAGATAAGAAAAGCCAAATTGGAAGAAAGAGCAGAAGAAGAGGCAAATTTAAAACAAACCAAAGTCAATGCAGCCAAACCAGAGCCAACAAAAATAGAGAGGGTGCAGGAAGGTTCAGCTAAGCCAATAATAAAACCAAAACTGCCACAACAGGTGAAAAGTGAGCCTGATAAAGTTGAACAAGTTAAGACCGAGCTAGCTAAAGCTAAAGCAGAACTGGCCAAAATAAAAGAGAAAATGAGAGGAGAGCAAAAACACAAAGTCAGAAACGCAGTTCTCACAAAAGATGAAGAGACAAAGAAAGATGTTCCTGAAACGTTAAATATTGATCAAAATGTGGACTACAAAGTTCAGGACCAAGCCCCCAAAATGAATCCACAGAGTTTAGACTTGGGTGCTACTGGCAGACAAAGTGCTAGTAGAGGGCTTTATGAGTATAACCTTCTCAGAGAAAAATATGGTTTTACTGATACACCACTATTCAGACACAAACTGCCAGATACAGGAAATGTTTCTTTAAAAGATGCCAATGAAACACCAGATTTATCTCCTGATAAACTGGAGGCAACTAAGGATGAGGAATCAAAAGACAAACACAGCCTAACAAGCAAATCTGTAACATCTAAGGTAGAAAACAATGAAGAGGCAGGCAGCTTTAAACCAAATGAGGTGACAGAGAGTCAGTACGTTTACAGTGAGTCATCCAAAGAATTCAAATTATCTAGCAGTAGTAATACACCCATCAATGTAGATAATGCACCCATCGATGTAGATACATTACCCATCATTGTAGATAATACACCCTTCATTGTAGATAATACACCTATTGATGTAGACACGACACCATTCAATTTAGATAAAATACCCCTTAAAGTAGACAATACACCCATCAATGTAGATACAATACCCATCATGGTAAATAATACACCCATCAAAGTAGACAATACACCAATCAATGGAGATAAAATACCCCTTAAACTAGACCATCCACCCATAAATGAAGATAATAAAACAAACAATGACTTTGTCACTGGTAAAGTAAAGGAAGACAGAGTTGAAAAGTTGGACACACATGACCCACTGATACATCCTAATGTCTCACTGCCAAGAGATCCAAACTTGGCTATTGTGCTCCCCCTTGAAAGAAAACTCAAGTCAACTGAGCACAGTGTGGTTCCAAGTAAAGATCCACATTCAAACCCTTCCAAAACACTGTCCCATAAAGAGAGAGCTCAGACAAAGCAGGAGATTCTGACGTCAAAGATAAAAGCTCATGCTGAAAAAGAGATTTCTGCAATCAAAGAAAAGGGGTTTGCTTTGCGAGACGGACTGATGCCCAAAATGTCTACCAAGCACTTCGGAGGTGGTCAGAGTTTAAGTGTTCGACAGAGACCTCCATCACAAGAGGTTCCTAAAAAGCATGACAGCACAATGTCCAGCAATAAAAAACCAAAGCACCAGATGGAGCCCCAAGGAATACAGATGGCACCAGTCAAGTCTGTTTCACCTTTCAGCTCTGCTGTGATACCAGTTAAGTCTACAGCAACAACCAGTCAGTCAGTAGACGACTCCCAGAAAGTTCCCAAAGAACCAATGGATGAAACTTTACCAAAACAACCCAGAGGTGCAAAACCAATGGAAATACATCCTGTGACAACAGATGTTCCCTTAGTTAAAAATCAAAACAAAGATAATGAGTCTTCAATGCAAAGTAAAGAACAACCACCCAAGAACAAGCAAGGAAAGCAGGAATCAAATCATGGAAACAACAACTCTGGAAACACAATGGCTGGACTTAAAGATGATCCTTCTGTAGACACCTTCAGTGTCAGCAAGGAGAATGAGGCTACACCTCAAGTTGAAGTCAAGAGATCCCAACTTACAACGAAAGAACAGACTGAGAGCAAAAGTGAAGCAGTTCTTGAGGACTCAGCACCCTCAATTAATCTTGTTTTGGGTGGGATCAAGACTCCAGTGGCTGATGAAAGCCTGCAGATCAGAGGGATAATGGTAACTGTACGAGAAAGAAAGCCATCTCTAAGCTATGATCAGATGAATGACAGCACTCAAGATCAAATTAATGCAGTAGCACCAGAGATAAATTCAGAGCTTAATAAATGTCCAAGCTCCGATCTTGAATCAAGCAAAGAAAATAAAGTTTCAAAAGAAGTTAGCAAAGCAGAGACTAAGGGTGAAGTTGAACAGGGCACTCATCCTGAAGTGATGAATGACAAGACAACAGGAGACACGTGTGTTCATCAGGAAAATTCAAAAGAGACAAAACAGAACAACATGTCTGAAAATGTCAGAGGGAAAAGGACCGGAGAGTTCCTATACAGTTCCAACACAGATACAAGACCCCAAAGGGAAATACAACCCCAAGAACCCCTGGCTGAGAAAAGTTCACCTACCACTGTCACTGTATATGCTAAAAATAAATCACTGGCTGAAACTCAACCCCTTCTACACACTAGTACAAATAAAACGCTGACAGATAAGTCAACAAAAAGCATAAAAATGGATGAAGTAAAGAGTGATACTCCAGAGAAAAATCCTCAAAAAAGGCAAATAACACATCCTGATTCCAACGTGGTGTCTAAGCAAATCAGTCACATCGATGATTCAAACAGAACTGAAGCTGAAAGACTGATCAAACAGGACACCCAACCTTCAGAGAAAGAAGAAACAAAAACTGTCAGAAATCAAACTGCAGGCAGGGACACAGATGGCAATAGTGCACCCCTGCTGGAGGACAAGAAACACAACGTAGCACCACCAAAGCCTCTCAACAAAACTGGACCATCCTACAATTTCACTGAAAATGATAAAAGACTTGTGGAAAATACTCAAGTGGACGATAATGTGCATATTGACAGCATTGCCATCAGAGTTGTGCAAGTGGTAAATGAAGACAACTTAAGAAAAGCGGAAAAACATCATGTGACAGCTGTCCCTTCAGGTGTCACTGCTTCTCATGATCATAAACAAGTTGCATCATCTATTGTTGAAGAAAAAGTGAAAACTCTAAAAAAGGAAGACAGAACCAAAGATCCCAATGCAGCAAACAGTCAGAAGCAGTTGACAAGTTTGGAAGACAATTTAGTATCGCAAAGTGTGTTGTCTAGTGTGAGAAAACTGTCCGATTCACTGAAAAACAGCGGTCAACATGAGAGCATGAACGCAACCAGTCAGAATATTACAGCTGAACATGGAAAGCCTGAAGGGGATAATACCAGTAGTAATTCAGTGGCCGAATCAAAGACACAACTATCAGAGGAAGACTACTTTCAAGTGCAAGGGATGGCTGGATCAGATCATGAACTGGGCAGTAACCGAAGTGTGGGAGATGTGTCAGATGCTGTTCCAGAAAGAAGGGAACTTCCAGGATTACCGTCAAACAAGGGAGTTGTTAACAAAGAATCAAACGCTGAAAGAAAAGATGAAGTCTCTGTTTTAGATCAAAGTAAAACAGAGGTATCGAGGTCAGACAGCCTTCAAGAGAATATGAAAAGGAACAACAGAGAAACAGGAGATAACCTGGCCTCGAAACAGAGTCATGGTCCAACAGAGAGACACAGTACAAAAAATGAGAAGTCAGAGGCAGATCAAGTTATTCATATTAAAAAACAGCACACAGAGAACAAGCCCAGTTTATCATCAAGAGACAGACGCAGCCCAAGAAGTTCTAATCCAACAAGGGAAAACCCTCAAACTGAAAAACCTAAAGTGAAACCAAAACCTAGAGTGTCAACAATACCTGAGATATCAGCACTTGCAGATTATGCCAGGTTGAAAGTAATTGTTCCAGAAGACGAGGAAAACCCTGTTCAGGAATTCCCACCCAATAAAAAGGAAGGATTCTTTCCACTTATACAGACTCGTCATAGCAGACGCCCGATGTTCACTGCTGACCCACAGGACTTTGCTGTGAAAGGGAAAGCTTTGCCAAACAAAACAGAGGTCAGCGCCAAGGTCAGCAAAGAGCCCAAACCCTTAGTGTTTCCCATAACAGAGAAGGAGCATCAGAGGACAGGGATGTTCAAATTAGGAGACAAAGAAAGACAAGAGAAATTGCCTTCAGATGCCAAAGCCAATGAATGTGTATCAGACACTCAGGTGAAGAATACTCAATATATCCAAGAAAAAAACAAGCCACCAAAAACTCATCCAAAGAAGCATGGGGTTGAAGAAGAAGTACCTTCAACTGATAGTCAAAGATCTCATCAAGAAGATCCGAGGACTCGTCAGTCAAATAACCCTCAAGCACCAACCTCATCGTCTGCAAACAATAGGCCAAGGACCACTTCTGGGTCCCAAAAAATAAAGCCAAGTGATAACACCCGTCCACAAGAAAAACTTAAAGACATTTCCTCTATCGCTGAAAGCACACCATATTTGGATAAAAACTGCCATCCAACACAAACTTTAAAGCAAGTTTACAACACACAGGAGGACAGTGTAAGTTCAAGAAAAGAAGTGCAGATTGAAAATTCTCAAGCTGAGAAAGACGGCTCAGAAAAACTACAACAAGACAGACTTGCAACCGGGCATGAAGACACCAAGGTGAAACAGCAGAGCAAAGCAAAACCGTTGGAGGAAGAACACACATTTAAGAAAGAAGAGAAGAACAGAGCAGACGACGTAAAAATAAAAAACATAATCGAGGAGAGTAGAGCATCTCTGGCTGAAGAAGAGAGGAGAGCCGCAAAGAGAGAGGAGGAGAGGAGAGCCAGAGAGCGGGAGGCCATAGCTAATAAGATCAAGGAAAAACGGGAGAAACAGAGAGATGCAGAGAGAAGAGCAGATGAAGACAGAAAAAGAAAACAGGAAGAAGAGAGAAGAGCAGCTGAAAAGGAGCAGGAGAGAAGAGCAGTTCAAAAAGAGCAGCAAAGAAGAGCAGCACAAGAAGAATTGCAGAAAACAGCTGCAAGGAAAGCTGCTCTGGAGGAACAGCAAAAGAGGACAGCTCTGGAGGAGCAGCAAAGAGCTGTTTTAGAGGAGCAGAAAAGGAGAGCAGCACAAGAAGAGCAGCAAAAGAGAGCTGCTCTAGAGAAGCAGAAGAAGAAAGCAGCACAAGTGGAGCAGCAAAAGAGAGCTGCTCTAGAGGAGCAGCAAAGAAGAGCTGCACAAGAGGAGCAGCAAAGAAGAGCTGCACACGAGGAACAGCAAAGAAGAGCTGCACAAGAGGAGCAGCAAAGAAAAGCTGCACAAGTAGAGCAGCAAAAGATAGCTGCTCTAGAAGAGCAAAAGAAAAAATCAGCACAAGAGGAGCAGCAAAGAAGAGCTGCACTAGAGGAGCAGCAAAGAAGAGCTGTATATGAGGAGCAGGAGAGAAGAGCTGCGAGAGCTGCAAATGAGGAGAAGCAGAGAATAGCTGCACATGAGGAGCAGCAAAGAAGAACTGCACAAGAGGAGCAGGAAAGAAGAGCTGCACAAGAGGAGCAACAAAGAAGAGCTGCACAAGAGGAGCAGCAAAGAAGAGCTGCTCAAGAGGAGCAGCAAAGAAGAGCTGCACAAGAGGAGCAGGAAAGAAGAGCTGCACAAGAGGAGCAGCAAAGAAGAGCTGCACAAGAGGAGCAGGAGAGAAGAGCTGCACTAGAGGAGCAGCAAAGAAGAGCTGTATATGAGGAGCAGCAAAAAAGAGCTGCACAAGAGGAGCAGCAAAGAAGAGCTGCAAGAGCTGCACATGAGGTGCAGCAAAGGAGAGCTGCACAGGAGGAGCAGGAGAGGAGAGCTGTACAAGAGGAAGAGCAATGGAGAGCTGCTTTGATTGAGGAGCAAAGGCAGGCCAAACAGGCTGAGGAGAATATACATACTGATAATGAGGAGAGAAATAAAAGAAAACTGAGAGAGCAGGAGAAAGCTGCACTCATTTTAAAGGAGGAAACAATGAGAAAGATTCAGGAGCAAAATAAAGTGGAGCAGCACAATGAAGAGCAGAGAAGGGAAACTCTGAAAAAAGAGGAGAAAGACGGAGTCAAGGAGAGCCAAGCAGCACTCAAAGAGGAGAAGAGAGTTGCACGAGAAGAGATCCCAGCTCAGAGGATAGATGCTCTTCAATACTATGCCATCACCTCAACAGACTCTGAGAAGAAACCAAGAGAGAGAGAACTCCGCTCCCCTTTACCTCCCCAACAAAGAAACAATCCTGTAGGGCAGGACTCATTTGAGGACCAAGGAACCCATGTTAGGTCTTATAGGCCACATGCCCCTGCATCTCCAGCTCCATCTCTTCCACGCTCTAACGCTTCCTCCCCTGCTCTAGGAGCAAGGCCCTCAATGTTCAGGGTTAAGGATAACACCTTCAAAGGTTCGTCTTTCACTAAGTCAATCAAACCGCGTTTCCATAAAAACTTTGGTGAGGATTACCGGGTTGGTTCTCCGATGGAGAGGGGGTCAGAGAGAGGAGAGGAGGAACAGGAGAACATGAGACGCAATTCTGGAACGCCTGTCCATCCTGACATAGGGTCAAATAGACTTGCTGCAATCAGAGAATTCTCCAGTTTTCAACCAGCCTCTTCATCACAGGACTACTCAGGACCTGTGCCACACCACAGGCCTTATTCCAGGAGAAGCATTGTTCTGGATGAAGATGACTCCCGCTCTGTGATCAGCAACATGTCAGAGGGTGTGGAGAGTTATGCCACCAGTGCAGCAGACCTCTCAGAGCTACGAGGCTTGTACTATGATGACAGGCCTGAATCAGCCTGTAGCTTCAGCAGTGATGCGTCCCGTTCTTTGGGCAAACCTCCAGCTGTTCCACCAAAGAGTGAGAAGGCCTTGCGCAGGGCAAAAAGGTTGACCTCTCGTAGAATCAACAAGGAGTCGTGCAAAGCTGGTACAGACAGCCCAGCTGGAGTAGATAAACCGCTTCAAGATGTCTCCAGAGTTCCTTCTTCCTCCTCTTCCTCCACTGAGGTACGCTCCTCAAACCGCAATGCCATGGCTTCCCCTCATTTTTCCTCACCCGTCTCCCTTGCTCATGCTCCAAAATTAGGGTCAAGCTTGCCTTCTTCCCACATTGAGCGCCAATCTTCTTATAGCTCTGTCCATGCTTCCCCTCATGCCACTGGTCCTATCTCCCTTCAAGTTGCCTCACCTCATGCTACTCTCCCTGTATCCCTCCCTGTTGTTTCAACTCATGCTACTGGCCCTGCTTCCCACACTGCTGCTCCTCAGACAGTTGCTCATGTTCCCTGTTCTCCCACACCCCCTCATGCCAACCACCCAGCACCAGTGACACAGTACCATGTAGAGTCAACCTATACCCAGTCCTACCCATTGACCCAGCGTAAGGTGTTGCAAGACATCGGCTCTGGTCAGTATTTTGTAGTAGACGTGCCTGTTCAAGTGAAAACAAAAACTTTCATTGACCCAGCGACGGGAAAGTACGTTCAGTTGAATGTGCGCGAGTCTGCTCAGAATACTGCCAGATCGCAACCAAAGCCTCAGCCCCAGCAAACATACCTACAGCCTCAGCATCAACCCCAAATGCAGGTCAAGCCGCATCAACAGCCCCTCTCCCAGGCCCCTCCAGCTGGCAAGCCTGTTGTGCTTTATGACGGCTACCATGGCTATCCCCAAAGCTACCAACCTGCAGCTAACAAATCCGTTCCCCACCACAGGTCATCAGCTCCTGTCGCCCCCCACCAGGACCAACAGCAGGTCACGGAGAGCAGCAGCTGTGGATATCCAGCCCCTGAAATTAGTCAGAATTCTGAAGGGCCTCGCTACAGCCCAGAGAAGACTCCATACATGGACACTGTTAATGATTCAGGCAAAACTTATAACACAGTTTACAACACACATGGCCCATATGAGTCGTTCCCAGAGTGCGACACAAACAGCCAGCTTGCAGGAAGCTCAGTATGTGAAAATGAGAACTCAGCCCACTCAAGATATCAGCCCCGAGAAATAATAACCATAAGTGACCTAGAGGACTTTATGGACATGTCTGACTGGTGAGAACAAAGACTGGTACAGTTACTGTGCCTCAAAAAAAAGGTTGATGATGTCAAGAGGACAAGCAGTGTAACAGAGTATTTGACTAATTAAAAATACGATGATTATTTTGTGCAGTCATTATAAGTGTTTGTAAATGAACTTTTCAAGTGGAAATAGTCTCAGAATGTCTTTGGTTTGCAGTTTTAAAAAGTCCATGCTGATATATTGATGCTGTTGAATGCGGAGATTGAGTGCTAAAGCTATTTATTGTGTTACAGAGAAGTCACCATTCCATTTGACTTTTGAATGTGCAAAGCTATTTTTGATGTGTATACGTTGTAAGTGTCTTGTTGACTATAAAACCTACATTTATCAGATTAACCACTAACTGTGTCTCAATACTGTTACATAGTATGGAAAGATGCTGCTATGAACACTGGCAGGTCTGCTTAAGTTTGCATCATGTTACTCTTGACATAACTCTGACAATGAATCCTTCTTTTAGCATTGTGTGATGCATACAATACTGTTAAACCCACAGTGCTAATGAAAACCTGCAGATGGGGGAAAGCAAAGTTTGTGTATTCCTCCACTGTGCAAACGTTAAAACATGGTGATGGCACTATTGCTGTGTTGAAGGTTTCCTCTCAAATGGTAGTGCATTTTTAGGGAAATTTGTTTTTGTGTTGCTGTGAAGCAGAGTAGTGTGACATTGACTTTTTCAGGTAGTAGAAACACACTTCGATGAACCTGATAATTTCTCTGCATAATGAAAGTCTTTCAAAATCACCTTGTAAAAATTATAAATAAAAAGGAAGTGCAAAACCTTGCTGCTTCAAGTTGATTTCATTTCAATTATTAAATGACTAATAACAACGTAATGTTCCTGCCACAGGCCTCCTGTTCCACTCTCGAGGTGTACTCCAGGTCTGAATGACACTAAATGAGGTCTTTCACTGCGTGCATAAGACAATTACTAAGTGTAACTGTGAGAGCTCAGTGATATTTCCTGAGTGAGTTCATAAACATAATACTGAGAGATTAACATTTTTTTGATGAAATTCGTGCACATCTTTTATTTTGGTATGAGTCAATCCAAATGGTTAAATATTTCCTTACTGTACCTATGGGATGCAATGAAAGACATAACAGTGTGAATTTCCTCTTTCTTCAATTTCCTTGATTCACTCACTCAGATTAAATGTACACTGCTGGGTTGGGAACGCCCGGATATATGTCCCCGTTTAATGAATTTTAAAGCATTCATTAAGTATTGTTGATCCCCTGAGAAGTAGTAACCCGCTTTGGCCACTGTAGGGCAGAGGAGAGCGACTCCTCCACTGGAGGATAGACTTAACCTTCAGCCTTATGTAAAGCAAAACCTCAGGGACATCCCAAGTAAAAGTTAAGAGTTAAGAGAGCTAATATTTCTTCACTATCATAACAACTTTCATTATGGCACTCTAACATATGACTGTCATTTGATTAATGTGTGTATTGCTGCACAACAAACTAGAATTGATGACTTTTTTTCTTCCAAAACAAAAGATTTTGTCAAAGTAAGAAACATCTCATCATCAACTCAGCTGATACACTTCCCTCTGACTGCAGACTTTTCAAAAGAAACTTCTATACGACCTGAGGGTTAAACCTGTTGTGTAATTCCATTTGGCTTTGGCAGAGCTCAAAGCCCCAGTAGAAGCCCTGCCTCAGCAGTTTAGCCTGCCCAATAAAGCAGCAGGCTTCATACCACTGGGACAGTCTGACAACCACAGCCTGAGACAAGCCAATGCCACTCTGTCCAGCAGCCAGACAGGGACACAAACACACACATCTACATAAATACATGAACATATGTATGCAGACAGAAAAAACGAAGGCTTATATACATGGGCATCCACATTTGCTCTTTGTACTCTTTTGTATGGGGATGCAAGACAGGGTTTACGCCTACATTGTAGACAGAAATTGATGGAAATGCATGCTCAACATAAATGCTTCTCAAAGTGACCCACAGTGCGAAGGACCCGTACACACACAAACCACGAGACTTGACCATCGCTATAGAGTTCTGGGGTTTTGGGCCACAGTCCAAGACTCCTCACAAGAACACAGGAAATGACATTTCCTACGTTTTGCAGGACACAGAGCAAGAGAGAGAGAGAGAAGGGGAGAGACAGAAAGAGAGAGAGTGCTGGGAGAGTGAGTGGGAGTTTCTAAGTGGGAACAGAGCATTTACTGTTTCATATTACACAGAAAAGAGGAGAAAGAGGAGAGGAGCTAATGGTGGGTAAGGGCTCTGGTGGGTTTAGGAGTCAGGCGCTGTTTTCAATGTAGCTGCTTGTGTGAGTGCTGTGCAGTTGTCTGGGTTTATGGATTCGCTGACTGTGGAAAATGTACTTCTCTATAGTGGTCCTTGTCCTGACTAAAGCTCTGGTCACAGGTAAGTTTACCTTGTTTACAAAAATATAAAACAGTAAGAAGGCAAGCAAAAAAAGAGAGCCTCTGAAGTATTTACTTGATTTATCAACTTAATGCACTTTAAAGCGCAAAGCATGAGCTTTTTTTCTGGAACTCTGGCATGAAAATAACATGAAACACAAGAAAAACTTCTTAAACAAAAGTTGTAAGTGCATCAGTCAGAATGACACCACTGGTAATACTGACAAATTGTTGAAGGTCAAACCAGTTGTGGAATTTAAAAAGTTTGTTCTCTGTGATCACAGAAAACCTCACATTAATTTGCATTCTATAAACTTCCATAAACTCATGTTTCCTGCCCTGTAATCTTATGGTTATGGTAAGTTGTGTGTTTGGTTTGAGTCTCTGTTTGTGCTTTTGTTGTCATATTAAATAGTTTAAGACAGACCCTGAGGGAGATTCCCCAACCAACACAACAACAAACAGGAAAAAAACAGGCAGCACAGATGGTCCCCGTTATCTTGTCGTGTTGCTCTGTGCCTGCCTGTTTCAGGGTGGACCGTACCAAAGATGAATGTTTCCCACCTGTAGATTCCTTTTGTCTTACTGATCACACATATTGCGACCAGACTTCATGTCTCTTCTGGACAGACCTGACTCAGCTGGCAGCAGGATAAAACACAGGGCAATAAAAAAAGAAAAAAAGGGCACGCAGAATGTTTTAGTTTTCTCACTTCAAGTGCACTCACACTGTCTAGCTATTAGAGCCTGAATTCCCATGCAGTGATGGAATGACATGTATAAGCAGAAACAGTGATAGTGTGAGCACGAACACCATAAATCCAAGCAGCCACTGTGGGTGTGCATATTAACCTACTTTGTCTAAATGCTGCAATTATGTTTAATTGGCAGGAAATCAAACATCTTGAAAAAGTGAACTCAGACTTTTTCCATGTGAGGGACATTACCAGCTCTACTTAATTACTAATTTAAAGAGCAGGGAGCGGTCACATAAGCTACAAGATCGTAGTGCTGTGTGAGCGTCCTTATTTCTGTAAACAACCAACTCTGAGGTTTGGGTTGATTTAATCCAGCCATAAAGCGTACTTGCACAAAACATGTGTAATATAATATCATCAGTGCAGGATTGAGCTTATTTGCATGGTGGCCTTTTTGCCTCAAACATCCTGCTTGGGAGACAAAATGCTCTACCAATGTCTTACTGAAATATTAGATTGAGTCTTATAAAGTTAGGATACGTGACAATAGTTGTCATTTCAGCAATGTAATACCTATATGTAAATGAAAAGACAACTAAAAGTTTAATCTGAATGGACATCAGGCCAGATTTTAAAGTAAAACAACATATTTGATGAGCTGTTAGTGGCTAACATAGCTTTAAGCACATTTCTATTTAACAAGTAAATCTGTAGCAAACATAGACTGTCTAAACAACTGACATAGTATCAGTCACGTCACCCATCTGTTCCTGAGCGCTGTTTTGAAGCCAATCGTTGGCGGGTGCCATTTTGGAAATGCTGAACTCATCCAAAAAAATGTGACGTAAAGAGGCGGGGTTTGAGCTTCCTAGCCAACAGCTATGTGTTCTCGCCTGTCAATCAATTCAGTCATGTCCTTATTTGGGCAAAAACTCGTAATCTTAATATCTTCTGAACCGTCACGTTAGAAAAAACTTCCCCCCCGTACAGTGTGTGCTGCAAAGATCATCTTTGTTTGAATTGGTGTCTATGTGGTTTCTGATGTTTCTGCAGCCAGCCTTAAGCGGACGCTCGATGAATTGCAGTTTATAACACTTCCGCATGGGCTTCATATTTTGAGACCGGAGGTTGCGGCGTGAACAAACATCATGTTAGCCTTAACTTAACCATAATGGCGTTAACTAAACTAATGCCTTTCCTTTCATGTCATGTAACATGTAACAAAATTTAATATTACCTTTCTCCAGTCAAAAGGTGTTGCAGGTGTTCTTGGGGGGTGGGGTGTTTAGATAGGACATCTCCCATGGAACAGAGGGGCAAATACTTCTGACTATCTGGGTAGTAGTGGTCAAGTGTTCATAGCGACGTTGCTTTATGATCCTTCCATGTCAGCTAATTCTATCACTGTGAAGCAGTATTCACCAGGTGTTGGACTGTTACCCACCAATGGGAGCATGAGATAGGTTAGTTTGTCGGACAATAGCTAGCAGGCATAGGATATGTTGTTGTAACTTGAAATATCGCCAAACCTCTCTTCAGATTGTCACCCTCTATTATCTGTTTAGTTGCTGATCAATCAATCAAGAAGGGGTTAAAATACAGTTTTATCAGATACTGTAAGTTTTTATGACTAACAGCCTGAAACACAGCAGTAGGATATCTTGACAGCAATGGAGCTTCCCATCATAGGCACAGAGGAAATTGGCAGCTGTGAATAAGTGGAAACAAGAAGCACATATTAAAAGAGTAGTGATTGGATAAAGAATGAAACAGAAAATCAATTTAAAGAAAAAACAGGTGACAAATATATGATCTCTAATGTTGTGTTCTTTGCTTACAGAGGTATGTCACGCCCTGAATGTGACCGTGACCCCTGGGCCTGTTATCATGGCCCCAGAGAAAGACAACATGACCCTCTCCTGCCTGGTGTCTCAGAGAAAGAGGAGCACCAGTGTCCTCATCCTCCGCTGGTTCTTCTCTCCTCTTGCTGCTCCCACACTTTCACCTCCCCCTCCTTCCCCCTCTCTGTCCCCCTCTCCTTCACCTGAGCCATCTCAGACTCTCATCGTGAAGTTGGGTATAAAGAAAGTGAAGATGTATGGGAACTACACCCGCCGTTTCCCCCAACCAAAGTTTCGTCTGTATGAGGAAGTGGAGGGAGAGGTGTACCGGCTCAGGATCCTGAATCTCACTGGGCAGGACCAGGGTTTCTACATGTGTAGAGTTCAGGAGATTCACAAACACAGGAACACGTGGCGAGCATCGTCCAATGGTACCAGCACCACTCAACTGACAGGTAACTAAAGGTGTATTTTGTCTGTAGAAGATCCAGGGACCTGTTTCAGCTGAAATTAGAATGAAATAATAAATATAACATTGAGAATTTTCATGTTTTCATGCTTCATGTAGGTAGTAAATTAAAACAGGTAAGTCATAAAATCATTTGTCTTTAAACAAAGGTAGAGATCAGAATTTAGCAACATATTAAAACAACTAAAGACAGTTAACTACTCTATCCAGGCTACACCTTATGTTTGGTATTAAGGCAGCCTGATGAACACACAAAAGACTTCTTACTAGGGCTGGGTGTTGACAAAGACCTCTCAATTCAATTCCATTTAGAGTCTATGGCTCATGATTCGGTTCGATTTGACATGGATCAATATGATACAATATTGATTTGATTATATGCATAGATGACAGAAATACCAAGATCAACTTAACAGTATACGTATATATTTTACAAATAATAAAGTGTGCATTATTTGTGTTGGTTTAGAAAAAACTGACTCCAAAATTAATTTAACCTGGGGCGCTGGTGGCCTAGCGGTCCAAGCACCCCACATACAGAAGCTAGAGTCATTGTCGCAGGGGTCGGCGGTTCAATTCCTGGCCAGTCGACCATTTCCTGCATGTCTTCCCCCACTCTCTACTCCCCACATTTCCTGTCTCTCTTCAGCTCTCCTATACAGTAAAGGCAAAAAGGCTAAAAATATAACATTTTTTTTTATTTATAATAATTTAAACGTTCTATAATAACCATAAAATAAAACAGTATAGCAGAGTATACTCTTAAGTGCACTTACAGTGGGGTACTTGCAGCGGGGTCTGTCTCTGTCTCCTTTGTCTGGGTATAGCTTTGGAACGGCGACTTCTGTCATGTATTGTCTTGTTAGCATGACGTTGCGTGGTTCCAGTGTAGCCCACATTCTTGATGACACTGTAAGGGCGAAGGTCTTTACAGGTGAAGATCGCCACAGACTCAGTTATCTTGAGTTTTAGACAAACAAGCTCTGAAGCTGCCGCGGGTTGAGCTTTAATCATAAGTGGTAGAACCTTGGCGTTTGTTGTATTGTTGCATAATTTCAATACGGAGCTGAAACACAACATGACTCATATTGACTTCTTCTGTTGTTGTTTAACATCTCAATCCAAAACGTGTCCAAACATCAGCTTTTAATGTTACAGGCGCTGATTCATGTTATTATCTGCTGATGTTGCTATTTTCTTGACTGGACTGTTGAGTGAAGAGCAAGCGGCAAACTCCGGTCTCAAACGATGAAGCCAATGCGGAAGTGATATAAACTGCAATACATCGAAAATCCGCTTGAGGCTGGCTGCAGAAACACCGGAAACCACATAGATATGAATGGGAAAAAGACGATCTTTGCAGCATTAATAAACATGTTTACAGCCTGGTTCAAAAAACGTCTTGGCCCTACAACGCTAATCTCTCTAATGGCACACACTGTACGGGGGGTGAATTTTTTTCTAACATGACGGTTAAGAAGATATTAAGATTATGAGTTTTGCCCAAATAAGGACATGACTGACGTGACTCCCGGTCGGGAACACACAGCCATTGGCTAAGAGACTCACATTACGTCACACTCTGCCTAGTTGAGTTCCACATTACCAATATGGCTGCTGCCGTCGATTTGCTTCAAAACAGCTCTCAGGAACAGATGGGTGACGTCACGGATACTACGTCCATATTTTTTACAGTCTATGGTGAAGAGGGTTCTCTGTAGATTGTGAATCACAGTACGGGCGCACCAATAGCGCCCCCACAGGAGTGGAGCTTCAGAACAGAAATAACTGTTTTCAGGATTGTCTGAATTGATACTGAATCAGGAAAAAGTAGATTGCAATGCATTGATGGATCCATGTTTTTACTCAGCCTTACTGACTGGTGCATTCAGTACTGAGAGGTCAGATAATATAAAAGGGTTAAATGACCCTTCATTGTGAAATTACATCAATTAAATCAAAATCTTTGTTTTTCTCGCTGTTTAGAAAACACTTCAGCTAAACCCTGGTTACTGACGAGAGAGAATGAAACACAGAGGGGACTTCTGCTGTTTTATTGCTCTGAAATGTTTTCCATGGAATAATCTTTCCAAGGAATTCCCTCTTAGCCGCACACTTTTAGCTGAAACATGCTTTCCGTGTTATCTGGCGCTGGAAATGACTGACTAAAGGCGCTGCTGCAGTTGTAATTAAAGTACAAAGGGGAAATAGGAACGTGTGGAGTATATTTTTCTGACCCTCGCAGTGCATTTTTCTGTACGTTGTGCCTATATGTGTTTGAGCGTGACCCCAATCCTCTGGCATTTCCATCTGAAAACAATGAGCTCACACAGCCAAACCACATTCAACAATATCACCCTGTGTGTGTGAGGAGTAAAAGGTAGAGTGCTGCTGAGCTGGCTATGTTCAAAAACTCTGAAATACATGACGTCAGCATTCTGTGTGGACTTTATGCAAGCCTCAGGAGAAAATTTACTGCAGGATATTGTTTCAGTGGAACGTATTTAGTGTGTGCACATATGTAACCTGACGTGAACAAGTCAGAGTTAAGAACTTATCCATATGATGTGCATTAATATTTAATATTAATACGTTTCATCCATTATCTGACTTTAATGCCATGTGTTATTAGGGCATCCAATAGATAAAGCATGGCTATAAGATGCTATGACTGGAGTAACCACACCTGACACAACTGCACAGTTTGCCTTTTACTAGTTTTATTTAAGCAAAGCAAAGAGTTTGGAGTCAGACAGCGCCAGCGCCGGACAACGCCCTGACCTATATTCAGGGCACTGTCCCACTAAGGAAGCCACACAACCTCAGGCATCTCTGACATGCATTGACCACAGAAGCAGAAACTGACATTATGATGGTAAACAAAGAGGAAACTTAGCTGTAACTGTAATCCAGGGAACTCCTCAGTCTGCAGATTTGACTCAACTGATCTAAGAGCGGAGGCTACACCCCGCTGGGATAAGTGTACTACTTTGATTCAAACGGTTCTGCACAGACAGGGATCGTTTTCCTCCCTCATGTCTTTTAAAAACTACTTCAGATCTTCAAGTTGAGGGGATTTTGCTGCTTTCTGACATTCTGCACATTTAAATTAGAGCTTCAGGTTTCTGACCCCGTCAGGGTTCATCTTTCTGCGTCATGCCTTCACAGCTGGGCCGCACATGAGTCTTAATCCACACCTGATGTTTTTTTGGCTTCCATGAAAACCTGTGTAGTATATTTCTCTGGCTCTGTAGAAATTAGAATGCAGCACCTTTTACACATGTGCAGCGTGTGTGCTATAAGAACCAGCCTGTTAACCTAAGGCGACATGCACTGATCAGATGGGAGGTTTGGTTTGTGGTTAACCACAGTTCAAAGGTCAGATCTGTGGTTTACTTGCATTAACTGTTAACTACTCACACTGTAAAGAGTGGCCTGTAAAGTGCAGCCTCTTGTTTTGTCAGATGAGTCAACCTGCTGTGATTTTATACTTCAGAAGTTTATGTCTTTGGCTGTAATTACAGTTTGATTATTGTTCAGTAGATGGCCAAAATAAAAGGATGAATGCTGTATAATTTTAAGTAGTCCCATTTTGGCCCTTAAAAATCTTAGGAGAGCATTGAATTAGCATATTTATAACAATCTCAGCTAAATTATACATTAAGGACTTAAAAAATCTAAATAATCCAGGGCTCTATTACTTAGGGGTGTAAGAGTCCCCTATCTAAATTGGTTACCAATCTTAACCATAGACTGTATAAATATGGACGTAGTATCCGTGACATCACCCATCTGTTTCTGCAGCGCTGTTTTGAAGCCAATCGTTGGTGCCATATTGGAAATGCTGAACTCAACCTAACTTCTTTCGAGCTAGTGTGACGTAAAGAGGCGGGCTTTGAGCCTTCTAGCCAACAGCTATGTGTTACCGCCTGTCAGTAAAGTCAGTAATGTCCTTATTTGGGCAAAACTCATAATCTTAATATCATCTGAACGTCACGTTAGAAATAAAATCACCCCCCATACAGTGTGTGCCGATGGAGAAATTAGCTATGTAGAGCCAAGACGTTTTTTGAACCAGGCTGTAAACATGTTTATAAATGCTGCAAAGATCGTCTTTCTTAAATGGGTGTGTATGTGGTTTCCGGTGTTTCTGCAGCCAGCCTCAAGCTTCATATTTTAGCGGAGGTTGCCGCTTGATCTTAACACAAGATCCGAGTGAGCCACTTAGCCCCAAGAAGATTTCCAAAGTTGCGTGGAAAAAAGTCCAAACAGGCCAAAGGACTCTGACGGAAACGTTTACTTATAACAGATCGAGAGCTGAAGAGATCACAAGATGTATCCCTGAATATATAGCAAAAGACCTCCGAGCATAGTTTGTGATAAAGACTTCAGTGTATTTCTTATTTTTTCTGTTTGTATAGTACGTAATAAACACAAGGACATTCTATTTTGAAAATACACAGTCTTAATTATTTCCCTGTTGTATAAAGTAAAAACTTAAAAAGGAAAAACCCTCTCTTTACCCTCTTGAAAACTGTCACTGCTTCAGCTGTTATGGATTTGAATGCGGTCTTTATGTTTAAAGCCAACGTGTTTATCCCTGACATTAATTATCATGTTTTCCAGACTGAAGGGCCGAGACCACGTTTGACAATTTTGCAGGCAGCTCAGTGGTCTGGAAACAGGCTAGAAGTCAATTAGAGCTCACATCTTATCATTTCTTATTAATATGTTTATCAACCTGTGTTTAAAAGACATATTAAAAACTCATTATGTGGAGCAGAGACTAAGTAATTTATGTACATAGCCTCTGTTCACTCTCCTCAACCTCTTGCTAAATACCCCTGACCTCGACACAACCCATCATTCACTGCCACACACCGACAACAACTTCCTTATTCCCTGTCTTTCACACCAAGAAGCACACAAAGGAAACTGCAGCATGAAACAGCTGAAGAGCAGCCAAGAGAAGGAAGTAATGGGGAAGCCCCAAACACTGTCCAAGAACAGCAATACAGCCAGGCCTGGGTGTGTGTGTGTGTTAGTGTGTCGTGTGTGTTGTGTGTTTTAGTGTGTGTGGTGGGCTGATGCTGCAGAAGTTACTCCCTTCAAGACAGCAGTTTTGATATTTATGGAAACCGCTGAGGCCGTCGGCTGTATTGGGTCAGTGCCCTCAGACAACAGCTATTTACAAAGACACTAAGTCAGGCCCGGTGTTTCCGCCCTCACTCTTCTGTTTTTGCTGACTGTTTTTTAACTCTTATTCCTGCAGTGCACTTAACTCATGAGGGTGAAACCAGTGAAGGACTCTGGCGTTTATTTGCAGGTACTTTTTTCATCTCTTGCCCTTGTTTCATCTGAACAAGTCTTTATTGTGTTAACACTCTGACGGCCTTTCCTTGCTCCTCTCTCTGTTTTGCAGACGTGTATTTGTGTGCTGTCCTGATCTGCTCGCTGGGCCTTCTCTCCATCTTCCTGTTCACTATGGTTCTCACATGCCAGTATTTTTACAGACGACACAGGCTCAAAGGTAACAACCCTGCTTTTGTTTTTGTTTTCTATTTAAAATGATTAGTGGGAGTCTTTGCTGTGAAGTGAAGTTGTTTTTTCTTCTTCTGTCTCTACAGCAAGTTATCTTCTGGTCAAGTGCCCAGAAAGCAGGTAAAATTGTTCATAAAATACAAAAAAATACAAATTAATTTTGTTCATCGTCACTTTCTGGTCCTAGCTGCATTACTCCTTTTAAGATAATTGTTAGTTTAATATTTCTGCTAATGGATAACTGGTGTTAAAAACAAGCTTTTAATGATGTCAATCTGGCCTCTCAGAATTTGAGATTGCCATTTTATCTCTTAGGGATGCACGAAAGTATTGACACAACATCTGTACCAGCAGACAAAAGATGAAAATTGTTAATATCAGTATCTGCAGACAGGAACATTTCTGATATTTATGGTCAATGAGGTGACACATTAACTGTGTGCACACGATTTTTTGATTGATTAGGTTTATTTTGGTCTGCGTCAACAACCAACACGTCCCTCCACAACATAGGAGCCATGTAAAAATACAAATAAAAGTTAAAAAAACAAAACAATCACTGAGGGATTCATCAAGAAAATATATATAGAGTCCATATGTACATGCATACGCACACATACACATGCATACATACACAAGTACATTCAGGCATACATATAAACATGCACACACATCCACATGTATTTTAGCCAATTCCATGCTGACCAAAAAAAGGTGTAGGATGAAGCCAAGGCTTATCCTGCCTACCCTTTAACATAACGTACACCTTATAGGCAACATTGTGCAAGTAATTATGCTAAAAAGCAAAAGCTCATTTGAGCCGGCAATGAAGTGTAGGAAGCAGCCTCAGTGAAAACCTGTCAGCAGCTTCTGGTTCAGTCACTCAGATAAGAAATATAGCAGCAACACCAAAATGTAGAGTAGAATCACTGTCAGAAATCAGCTAAAATCCAATAGTATGCATCCCCTTTTCATAATGCTTTGCAACATTTTAAACACTGAAGAATCAGATTTTCAATTTCAAAATCTCTCCTCTGTCCATGCAGCTCAGGGGAGACTGTGACCAGCTTCAGCAGCTCCTCTAGTTCCTCTCCAAAACCTCCAAGGAGAGAACCAAGACAGAAGTTTGACAGAAGAGTAGCAGTAACACCTCCCAAACTACCCGAGGAGCCACCACCACACATACACGCTAAAGGTAGGCCAGGATATGACCTCTTACTGTCTGTCTTTAGACTCTTGGGGAGAATGTTGTTGACTTAACAAACTAACACATCTGATTACTACAGGAAAAGGAGGTTTAATAATCCAATCCGAAATGCTCCTTACTAAATGTACAACTCAAACGCAATTATGTGCATAAATCATGCAAAACTCTACAACAGCAATCACAATGCCACCTGAAATCAAAATCACCACAATAAGCGCCTGTGGATTTACAAAACATGTGCTAGGAGCAAACACTCCTGCAGATCTGCTGCAGAACAACACAGGTGAAAACAGCGCCACTCCAGCTAGCTAGCAGCCGCGCTAGCTGTAGCTAATGTTAGCTCGAAGCAAACACAACATGACTTACCTTCAGTTAGCGGCATTTACCTTCAGTTTCATACAGGTCAGTCTGACAGTCCTCCACTTCATACTTCATCCTCCTCCTTATTGATTTTCACCTGTGGTAAGGTGGTAACCCAGTGTTCCTGCCAAGTTAGCATCCTCAGTGTGAGCTGTCCTCGCTTGTCCCTCATTGATAAGATGTGAAGCAGTCCATGTTTAGTTGTTTGACTTTACATTATTAAAAAACAAAAGACTATTTTTATTCAGCGGATAAACTTGAAATATATTTAAACAGTCTATGGTTGAAACAGACGGCATCTCCAACTTCTCAACTGTACATTTTAGGTTTATTTTGACGCACCTGATACAGCCGACCAATCAAAGGTCAACGAAAGGGCAAAGGTAAAAGGGCAAAGGTCATAGGTCAACGGTCACTGCATTTAAATAAAAAATGTGATAATATCACAGTCTATGGATAATATTTATTTTTAGATATAATGTATGTTGTTATATTATTAATTAATTTATCTTATTAGCTATGGCTTTGTTTTGGTTATTCATTTGTTTACTTTATTTGTTCCATTATTATTATTACTATTATTATTATTATTATTATTATTGTTATTATATATATTAATAATTTGCTTATTTCCTTTTATTATTTATTTATTTGTTTTCATGCTTTTATTATGTAGAAACAAGCGGCATCCTCCGGTCTAAAAATATGAGTCCAATGTGGAAGTGCTAAACACTGCAGTTCATCAAGGATCCACTTGAGGCTGGCTCCGGAAGTACCGGAAACCACATACACACCAATTCAAAAAAGCCGATCTTTACAGCAGAAATAAACATGTTTACAGCCTGGAACAAAAGACGAGTGCAGTCAGGATAGCTCATTTCTCGAATCGTTACACTCTGTAGGGGGCGTGAATTTTTTCTAATGCGGCTATTTCAAAGATATTTAGATCACAAGTCTTCCAATGAGAGGCACAGCTGACTTGATTAACAGGTGGGAACACTGTAGCTGTTGGCGGGGAGGCTCAAAGCCCACCTCTTTACATCAAAATCGCTCAACAGCAGCAATATAGCTGCTGTTGAGCGATTGGCCTCAAAACAGCTCTTCTGAAACAGATGGGGGACATCACGGATACTACGTCCATAATTTATACAGTCTATGGTTATGGCTTTGTTTTGGTTATTCATTTATTTACTTTTTTTGTTCCTTTTAATTATCATTATTATTATTGTTGTTATTATAGATATTACTCTGTTGCTTAATTTTCTTTTATTATTTAATTTTATTTGTTTTCATGTTTTTATTATGTAGAATGTAACTAAGTACAAAACCCTGATGTTATAAACTCCAGTACAGTAGGTGGCGGTATGCACTGTTATTATTTGGTATGTGATCCGCCATTAAATTGAGAGAAAAAGACGAAGAAGTTATTTTTATACACATTCAGATGGATACTGGTATAAAATATTTAAATTTTTGTCTGATGTAGGTTATAAGATGTGAAGTGTATATTATTTTACAAAATAAAAGGTAATATTTTTGAAAGGTAAATTTGACTGGTTTGGCTTGTCCCTTTTTATTTTCAAGGTGACATCTAATCTTTTGATCAAAAAGAGACTAATGAGCTCAGTATTTAGATTTACAGTTATTTTATTTAAGCACAGACTTTTCATTGTCACTCAAATTGTAGACATGCTGAAGGTGTTAAGAGTCACAAGGTGGTGTAGCCCAAATAAAGGTGTTACTTTGTGAAGTAAACAACAGTAAATGAAGATAAGGCAAGTACAAAAGCAGGAAATTATGCCTCTAGCATCATGTAAGATCTGTCACACAGTACTTTTAGAAGGAGTCTCTGAAGATGTGTCTGTTATCTGCTTAGTGAAATTGTTCTTTAATTAAAAAAATCAGCACTAATGTTAAAAACTACCAAATCAAGCTCTTAGCAGACCTTGAATATGTGTGATTTAAAGCAGTATTGAGGAGCAATTTCCGTTCATTTCTCCTGGCTGTTGTTTTCAGTCGGTTAATGTCGTGTTTGTTTTTTAGTGCCTGTTCCTGCAAAGAGACCTCAGAAGCCCAGAAGGTTAAAGAAGAGTTCAGCCACTGTAAGTCTCCTCGTTCCCATCACACAAGCACAACACTTATTGTTCGGTCACTTCTTCCATAAAATCTGATATTGGACCTATTCACTTATTAGATCTGTACAAAGGTATTTGTTAAAGGGAAGAAGGGTTGTCTTTTACTACACAGTTATTGTGATACATGCACGAGGGAATTTGTTTCACGACTGCATGATTGTCTACAGGAGTTTATTGCCGTCTCTTCATTCAGTTATGAGCTTGATAATTCTATTTAGCTTTATTGCTTCTCAAACACAATTATTTATTTAGAGTGCTTCATTGGTTTTATATCTACAATAAAAATGTCAAACAAGTCTATACAGGAGAAAACTAGTCAAACTAAGGATCATCAGTATTTCTACTAATGCTGTTCTTGTGATTTTGTAGTGACTCCAGAGATGTGCTTTTTTTCTTATTTGCACGAGCATACTGATTGGATTAGTGAAAGTAGGAGGATCTGAGGATGTTGGATAAGAGTCCTGTTGTACAAAATGTTTTCGAGTGGAGTCAGTGTTCCAAGAGGTCCTACAAACTCTGTAAACACATAGTTGTTGCAGCTCAAAAGCACTGAGGGGATGTTTACTATGGAGAGAGAAGGAATACTACTCTTTGCAGAAAAAGTTTAAATTCAGACAAGATGTTTACACTCCCATTATACGTCTGTTTTTCCTCAATACCTCTATCCAAAATCTGCATGAGATATATTTGCTTTTTGTCTTTATCTCTTGGCTACATTCTTTTAATTTTCTCAAACTCTTTCCCTCCTTCCTCCAGCCTCGCATAGCACAGGATGATAGTCTGACATATGCAGAACTGGAGCTGGTCAGAGCAAAGCCACAGCCCCCAGCCCCCTCCAGTCCTGACCCCGAACCCTCCAGCCCAGACACGGTGTACGCTCAGATCCTCTTCCAGGAGAGACAGCTGTAAACACAGCAGCTCTGGACACATCGATGTCAGGGTTCCTCCAAGTAAAGACATAGATTCATCTCTCCAAAGCAAACTGGGTGGCATCCAGAGGAATATATTTATGAACTATCAGTATGGCATTTAGCATATTTGTTTTTTGGCTGTAACTATAATACAACTGTTGGGTAATGAGGGTTTTGTGTTTTCTCGGCGTGGTTCCACTCCAGCACAGCAGCTTTTGGGTCTTATAATTCTGTTGTTTTGTTTGTTGGCATTGCTGGCCTGTGAGCCAGATGTTTATAAGAATGTTCTTAATGTTAACTATTCAGTATAAACTCAGGAGACTGTGTGGAAACAAACGCTGGTCCAGGCCCTCTTACTGCAGTGTCATAAGGCACTGACACGTTTCAATTGCATTTATATTTACACGACTAATAAAACAAACGTATAAACATATGGCTGGGCCTGACATTGAAGTAGTCTTTGACTGGTATAAATACTGTTTTAAACTATCTCCTTAAAACCAATTGAAGTGAAGAGTGTATATAACTTAACGAGCACATCAACCTATGAAGCAACCTAACAATTCAAAATGAAACAGAGTAAGAACATAGCTGACAATTTAAAGCTCCTCTGAGGAGTTTTTAGCTGGTGATGAGGAGGTAAGTGTCAGAAGACACTATTTACAGCATGGTGAAGAAAAATCCTTTTCTCACACTCTCCACAGTAAATATTAAGTTAGTGATACATTTGACTGATAAAAGAAAGCATAGTGAGATTTTTTGCCAGAAAACACCACTTGTTCATGTACAAGTTCAGATAAAAGAGGTATCACTTTGTCCACAGGGGGCGCCAAAATCAACACAAATAGAAAGTTTCTAATAGAAGCTTTTAAGGAACGCAGTTACACAATATCTAGCCCAGAACAAGACGAGATGAACGCTGCTACAATACTTTCTATCAGGTTGGAATAATAATATAACTAGAAACCAGTTAGCTTAGCTTTAGTATTAGTAGCTTAGCTAATACTTTTAGCTAGTACTTCTTTGGAAACAGGAAGAAAAATAGAAGCCTGGCTTTATTCAAAGGTAACAACATCTACTTGCAGTAATTCTAAACGTCTTTTGTCAACAGGATAATATCTAGTTTTCCAAAAAGAGAAGTGTAGCAAACATGTAAAAAATAAAATTAAAAAATCTTTGTGCATGATTATTTTTTCACTTCTGTAGGGCCTCTCACCACCAAGTTGTGAGGACATCAGCAGAAACCACAATTGAGAAATAGACCATTTAAACCTGATTGTTTTTATGCCTAAAGTTTAGAACTGCTGCAGGGGGGATTCTGCAACAAGGCCAACAATTTCACAATCTGGAGACTTGGTGCTAAGCTCAGTTAACCTGACTGTTATATGTGTCTTCACATGTTCTGCAGAGATTTGGGATTTGAATCAATCTTCTTATCCAACTCTCATCAGGAAAGTGAAACAGCCTGTTGCCTTGCAGTTAGTCTGAAAGATGGTGAGTTATCTTTGCCAAATAAAATATAATATAACATTTTTACTAATTAGTTGACAACGATTGAAGAAACCGCAGGCAGCAGCTTTATTTCTAATACTTTTCATTATCAATGTGTTCCCCTTTGTTTCATGTCTTTTTTTTAATTGAAGTGATATTGTCTTATAATTCTGTTTGGACTATGAATCAATCAAAAATCACGATCTTTAGATATTGATTTTCTAGCATGGAAAAACAACGAGGAACAGAAACAGCACACAGAGTCCTCTGCTGCTGATTTCAAAGTCTGGTCTACATGGCACAGACATGAACAGCAAACATGATTCTGGAAGCAGCAGTCATTATACTCAAGTACCCAAGAAAGGTGAGGGGTGTGGGCCATTTTATGAAGGTCAGTGTATGAAATATGTGATGAAGATGGAGATGCATGCAGAGAGAGAATGATGCACATCCACACACTCATCTCTCTGTGAGTGGGAGAGATGGAGAGAGAGAGAGACCATCCTCCCCCACAGTTCAGACTCACTGACTTGGATGAACCCGCTAATGACTACATTTATTTAAATTAGACTAATTGTAATCATGGTTAATAATTAGCTTTACAGTGCATTATAATTGGGTTAGGCTACAAGATGGTTCTGCCTAGGTGCAATAATTTATTTGATTTAATTATTCTGAGGAACCCAATGGTTTGACATTTCATATCATAAAACCAGCGGTGTAGAGAGAATGGAGATGGCCGTTGTCTTTAGAGAAGGTCATTGCTCGCTCTCTGGGAAAATTATGAGGACTATTTTCCACTCTATTAAGCTACTCCACTTAGCACAATTAGCCACACACACAAAGGTTAAAGAGAGAGACCTCTTTCTTTATGATAGAGAGGAGTGGTGCATGTGCATGAGAGAGCAGGAAAGAAAGGCAGACAGAAAGAGCTCCGAAAATCTCTACAGCATACCTTTTTTCAAAACGGTAAAATCTTTATAATAACATTTAATTGATATTAAAATGCAAGAATTGTAGTTTTTTACTTGAAAACAAAGATTATTGTTAGGAAGGGTTAATTTCATAATGTCTCTCCAAATAAGTTTGAAACACACAGGAGTATTTTGTTGAGACTCTGGAGTGTTTAAAGATTAAAAAACAATCCCACTCTAACCATTGTCTGAATTATTTTTAAAAACTGTCCAAAAACATGATAAAAAAAAGAAGAGGAAAGAAAACATATCTGACCAAAAATACATATTCATCCTTGTTGAAACATTAGCACAAACAAATGAAAGCAAAGTGCTTCGACAAGCAGAAAGGCCTCATCCACAACACACACACACACACTCTCCCACACACACACTTCCCTTGTTCTCAGTAAACTGTGGGAGGATAATGCTACAATAAATGAAAAAATGCATTCAAGTTGTCTTTCTTTTCTTAAACGCTGAGTTACAAAGCAGATTGAAAACACATTGTGAAAAGTAACAAAGCTCAGTAAACTATTCACAACTAACCAAACATCCTAAATTGCCCTCACCACAATCATTTAACAGAACCAAACACACACACAAAATGCTTGTACTAAGTTTTCTATATGAGGTGCTTGTTGGGCAGTTTGTGGGAATTTTACTGCCCCAGATCACCGACCTATTAGGACGCTGAGGATGAAGGCACTTCTGCGTCATTCACACATTTGTTCTGGATTTTGAGTTTAAAGCAGTCCTATTTTAACCACAGACCTCTGCTGTGGCTATCAGCCCTGTAGGAGCAGCAAGGGTTAACTCTGAAGTTTGTTTGAAGGGGTTTTCCAGGATTACCATCATATTCCTTGTGCAAATTAAAACAGCAGTTCTGATTTCATTTTTGCCAGGTTTGGCCTTCAGAAAAAACAGATTTCAGTCATATTCAAAAACATGGAGTCACAGCAGAGGATTTAGAAAATGTCTGTCAGTAGTTTAATCCTTTTTTTTTTTGCATTTGTTCATTATTTACAAAGAAAAATACAGAATTAAATATTTATGCAGGAGGTAAAGTATCCTATACCGTCTGAGACTTAATGTACCAAATAATGTAACATCGTCCTCTCTGATTGCACACACAGACCTGAACTGACACACAGCGATCTCAGCACTCCGCTGGTGTCAAACCTGAGGCTCAAATGATTTTCTGTCAGAGTCTGTCCGGGAGATTAAAGTGTGTGTAGAGATGTTGTCCGGGGGCATGATTGCACTCATTGTGCGACACCTCTCACTCACAGGTCCAGGTGAAAACTCGGCCCCAGGCATCGCCCGCTAGCAGAGTGGCATGGCTCCTACACAGAAGAGATTCAGTAATACAGTATGAGCAGTTTGCCCTGCAGCTGTATTCTAATGTGAAAAACATAACAATGACCCAACCATGTGAGTCAGGTAGGAGAAAGTAAAGAAATAATTCAGCTTTGAAATTAAAATAAAATGACCCTTATAATATTTTTTTATGAATAAACAGTAACATGTATTTGAAATGATTAGATATAAACTTAGTCCCTCCTCTCCTTCATGTGAGCATGTACATGATATTGACTGTACCTGGACAAGGCCAGCGCTGTGATGGCCGGATTATTCTTGAAGCGTCGTTGTGATGAAGCTTGACTTCTGTTCAGCTCTTGACACAACACCAGATGTCTCTCCCAGCCACTAACATGGCATGAACTGCTCACTGTAAATACATCATAAGGAAACATCAACTCCCATTTATAACTGAATCACAGGGTGGAAGTCCACCCTGTCTGTAACCCCACCAAAAATTAAAATCTGCATTAACTGTGTTTATCTTTGGTCAGCAGGCTGCTAAAAGGAGAAAAATCCCTCGAATAAAACGGCTCCAGTGTTACGCAAAGACTTGTCTCAATGTAATTTCCCCAGCATAATACTCCTATGAGGTGACGCGAGGCTGTAACCAACGTATGCCAAATTGGATCTGGGTATTATTGCTTTCTAAATTATACAAGCACACACACGTCAGCAGAATTACTCATCAGTGTTTACTGCCTCTATGTTTAATAACTTTATAACAACATAATTCCTGCTAGCCCTAATGCTAGTGAGGGATGGGGTGAGCATTACAAGCTCTCATCTGGAAACCAGGCTGTCTAGCTCTGAGATGAGCGGTTAAAAATAATCATCTCACACTTAAGGATTCATCTAATTAGATAGAGAACGGGTTCTTTTTTGAAAAACAAAAACCAGAATCATTTCTTTTTATGCAGTCACTTTTACTGTTCTGTCCCATCATCTGATTGTTTATAAAAAACAATACCAATGAGCACATCCCGTCCTACTGCCTCCAACATTACCGTCTCTCTCTGCTCGGTCTTGCCCTGGGGACACAGGCGCTTCTGGAGGGCCAGGTAATTGTGTTCTTGTGTACTCTGTCTTCCATATCTGTATGAGAGACACATAACAAGTAGCAAAATCAGACATAATTCAACATAATAACACACACATACACATACGCACCAGCACAAACACACATTCCAACTCAAGGTAATAATAAAGTAATAACACAGTGTGTGTGTTTGTTGTGCATGTGTGTGTTGTGCATGTGGCATGGACATCCCTTCCTGAGTGAATCCCAATCTAGAGTTTGTGTTTTTGATTGCAGAGAGGTAACATATGCTTGTGTGAATTCAAACACGGCACACACAGCCCATATGCTGTTATTAATACATCGGTGGACATCTGAGCCGCTACCTGCGAGGCTAATACCAAAGTAATGACTGTAGCATTTGAATACAGTGCAGTGTACTGTATAAAAACAAAAAAAGTCCTACAAATAGCTGCCAGACTTTAAAGACAGACCTCCTCTCTCATACACACATTCTCACATATGAACAAAAAAACATACTCGTATGATGCCGTCTGCACAGCCAGTGACGATAACGTTCCTGGAATCCCACTCGTGCCGCTGTGTGAAAGTGACACACAGGACGTCTGGCTGAGGCCCGCAGGAAGTGTCAGTGCAGGTCAACAGCTGACCCTTCATGGTCCACAGGTAGAGCAAGGGCCCTGCACATGACGCAATCTCACCCTTGGATGGAGTAAAATAGTATTAAAACCAGTGTGTGCAGTGTGTGCAGACACATTAAAAAAGGCACAAAGCGGACATGCAAGCTGTCAACAATGAGAATCCTCCCTTCCTCATGCTGCGGCCTGAACCGAGGGAAACAACATGACGGCAATGAAGCATAAAAGAGAAGAGATGAAAGACAGGGATGAAAGAGATTTTAGAGGATTGTCTGGAGAGAGGAAGAAAGGAGAGGATGAAGAAGGTGGACTTACAGTGAGGTCGTTGATAGCCAGCGCAGAGATGCTGCTTGTGTGTCCTGTTAGCTGAGTGACGTAGCTCAGCTCCTCCATGTCCCACAGGATACAGGTGAGGTCATGTGAGCCGCTCACTATCAGACTGTGGACTTCAGACACAGCCAGGCACGTCACTGAATCTGTGTGACCGTATAACGGCTGTGGAGAGGAAAAGGGAAATGTTTGTGTGTGTGTGTGTGTGTGTGCGTGTAGAAACATTCGAAGAAACCTCTATTGCACACACACGCGCAGACAAACTAACCTGTCGGAGTTTCATGTGAGTGAGTTTGTCTTTGTTGACTTCCACTTCCCACACACACACCACACCGCTGCTTCCTGCAGAGATGATGGTCGTCGGGTTGGGGCAGGCGGCACATAATGTCTCTCCCCAGTCACACAGACTCTCACACACAGCAAAGATCTGGGGACAGAGGTGAAACATGAGAGGGGGATCATGTATGCATTAGGTGAACAGTACACGATCAAGAGTTTAATTATTTGTGGTGTGTGGTTTGAATAAAACACAGTCAGATGCTTCTTATGTAGGTTTTAAATGAGGTAAAATTCACTTTCTACAAGTGTGTCAATTATTGACACTGAGCACCAACGTCTAAGACATAAAGTGCAGTAAAATGTGTCTTTTATATATGTTCAAATGACCAATAGATTCTCATTTAAATAAAACAAATATATAATGTATGGTCATACATGGTCAACCTGTCCTGGATTTGTGTAGTCTAACATTTTTCTTTAATTCATGCAACTTCATGAAAAATGTAAAATAACACAAACAGTATAAAATCTATTCACTTCAGAGCCTGATGAACGAACCTTTTCTGTAACATAGTTTCCAAACGCACAGCTGTTGTCAGGGAAGCCCCAGCTGAAGAAGCAGATTGACTGATGCGACAGGAGGAGGCGGTTTCTCTCCAGGACCACCACCTCTTTTTCCAGACACAGAATCTGACCTACAGGGCCTCTCTGCAGCTCTACAAAGACATTGACATTGTAACTGAGAGAGGGATTATAACCATGAGAAGTTCTGGGATAAAGTAAGAGGGTGTTTGTTTAACCATGTGCACTCAAAAAGTTAGGGTGTAAGGAAAATAGAAAATGTGACCTCATTCTGCCTTTTGTTTACACCTGAATACACTTGCACGGACAAATCAAGGTAATAGCTCTTCAAAAATGTCACATTAAAGAGTTTGGTTTCTCAGTAAAGTACTAAAGAATTTCATTAAACTGACCATAAAAAAGGCAATTAAAACAGCTATTCCCAGGTTACAGAGAGCTGAGGCTCTGTCCGAGGGGGAAACCTGCATCCCGGACAGCACAGAGTCTATGTGTGTGTGTGTATGTGTGTGTGAGGAGTAGAGAGAGGCTGTAATTGTGCCTATAATTGACCTATTCATGCAGGAACAGGCAGAAATCGTTACATCCTGCAGTCAGTCCCCTCGAAGAAGTTTTGTCTGCATTGGTCGTAGCATTCTCCCTCCTATTCATCTCTATCTGCTTATTGATCAGATCAGACACTCTAAGATTTAATATGAAATGTAATTTGCAGGAATCTCTCCCCGAGCATTCGCAGATTCATCTCCTCTCCCTCAGTGGGCCTGTAGGGATATTCAGATTATTAAGTAGGGCTCAGTGGAAGAGTCATCTCCATATTGTGGCTCTAACAGATCGCGCCTTCCACCTTCCATTGTGTAAATTAATCTATAGACACGCTCGCTCTGTTTCAACGATTCCCTTTAGACCTACAAACATCTTGTATGTAATAATTGACATCAAAGGTTGTGAAATACATTAAAGGAGGAACGATGCAAAAATAGTGCTACATGCAGATGACAACGGCTGGTTGAATTTAGTTTACTCTGCAGGAAACAGATATGTTGTTTCAGTAGTTTTGGAATATATGATTTTTACAAGGCGGTATTAAGATTTGCTTTAACTTTGTACCATATTTTCAAAAAAGGCAAATCAGAGTATACTTATTATGAAACCACCACCCAGCAGCTGATCAGCTCAGCTTAGCTTAGCTTAGCATAAAGCAGGTGGAAAAGCTTACCTCGTTCTCTAAAGCTCATTAATTCATTTTATATAGTTTGTCCGATGTGTATAGAAAATATTAACAAGCTCTAAAAGTGCTGCTTTGTCTGCATGCTGTGTTTTCCCTTCCTCTTTTTGCACCAACCTCTTTTTGTTATTTGCAGCCTGCAGCTTCCTTTTCTTTGTTTGGTAAAAAGAAAAAACTCCTATTTTTTAAGAATGTCAAACAATTATTTTAAGACGATTTAAATATGATCTGTTTGAGCCTGGTGTACCTCTGAATGGCTGAGCTGTGGTCCTCATCTTATCCAGTTTGAAGAAAAATGGAGTTGGATGTTGTGGTGATGAACCATCTTTCTTTGAGCCACTGCGGGTTGGATGTGGCTTGGTGAAAAGCTGTGCAAAAAAACAAAGAAACAATTTAGAGGACACTTCTATGCAAGTAAGTAATGCAACTATTTTTCATTTCTTAGCTTTTTTTTTTTTTTACCTGTTTGGGAACCTGACCAAAGTTGCTGACATATCCCAAGATTGTGCTCTTGATGACGGGGTCTTTAACATCCTTTCTGCCACTCTGAGCATAAAAGTAAGGATGGTATGTGTTGACACTCTCCACAGCAGCAGGGCCTTGTTGGCGGTGCCCGAAAATTAGGTCGATCCACAGGTGGAGGTTGGAGCTCACATAGTCGCTTTCCAAGGCCTAAGGGAAACAGTGAAAGAAATTGTCACACAAACTAAAAACCACAGAGTCAATATCACAAAACTACTACACCTGCAGAGTGCACTCTTAAAATACAGCAGTAAGCCGCGTTATTACAGCGGGACCAAAACCATCAGTCAAACTGTTAATAAAAGAGTTAAGAAACACAAGAAACTTCTACAAGAATGCACAACCAATCAGATTATTCAGGTAGAGGGTGATTTCTTCCAAAAGTCAATTTGCAGAAAGCTGCACAGTCGTGTTATGAGCGTACATCCATGTTTGAATTAAAGAATAATCTGGGCAGGATTAGCAAGATTGGTTTTGAAGAGTTAATAAGGAAAAGTGGGCATTATGACCAACATGTGTATCCCTGCACCCAGTGATAATAAACCCATCCCAGAATATCAGCAAACCAAAAAACACACACATACAAAAAAAACCAACATAACCAGGATATATTGTCCTGAGTTAATTTTTATATGGGAGAAAAAACAATCCTCTAAAGTCACTAATTTTATGAGAATGGTGGGCAATATGAGTAGTTCAGTAGATTACAGAGTGATAACCATCTTAGATGCCTCAGGAATGAAAAAAGGAGGGTCACACTGACGATATCAGACCACCAGAGAAAGAGAGGAAAAGAGAGAAAATACAGCGAGAAAAAAAAGATATACATAAAGTGAGAAGTAAAGAGTCTTGTGCTGGCTTGTATAGTTTAAATAGGCTTGTTGTCCTTCAGTTTTTGTAAGCTAAACTTCAGATGAATGCATTTTCATGTCTTTCTTTTATAAGAACAAGAAACTGTTCAGTGCATTTGAAAACAGTAAGTTCTAAAAGAAAGAACCAGACTCAATGAGACAAGATTTCCTTTATAAAATATATCAAATAAGACAGTAGATGTAGTGAATAAGATCTGTCTCTCCTACTGTAGAAGAGAGAATAGACACAAACAGGCTGACTGCAACCAACACTATTACAGTGCAATGATTACAGTGAACACTTGTTCAAGATGCTTAAACAGTGTATCTTCTGTGTATGTACAACACAAGTATTGATAAAATAAGAATTATTGGGCCTTATGGGAAAAGATCCTGTGTGTAACAGAGAGTCACAGTGATGTCAGTGTCACTGACCTCTCGATGGACTCTAATGAACTCTTGGGCGTCACCTTTCGCCCATGGAGGCAGCTCCACATCTCCCAGAGTGGTTCCATCCTCCATGCAGCCTGTGGAGAAACCATACACACAGAACATACAGCATAAAGGATCACTTCACATCACTCTGCAACAGCCTTGAAAAAGTTAAAAGATACACTGTCAAGATGTTTGCTAATTGCAGCTCTGCACAGCAACATTCATCCTTCCACATATCTAATACAGAATATGTTATATGGTCAGGGTTTGATTCAGACCCTCGCACTCTTCAGTAAGTTATCCCTGATCCTCTCGTGGTTTATAGAGCAGGATGCCAAAAAATAATCCTCAACAAAAAAGTGATACTAACGATGTCCTGTACATGAGTTTGTTGGGCTTTCTGACACTAAATCTCATCCTGCTTCATCAGTCGTCATGAATATTTGCTGTGAGGGAGAAAGACGTTGTTTTTTTCTACCATGCTGTGTATTGCATTGTCTGACACCTACCCTCGATAATACCCAGTACAAATTACAAATAGAAACTGTAAATCTTTTTGCTAATGGTCTTGTTTGCTTTTTCAGGTCATAAAGAGGCATTACTGTTCTTTTTAGTCTGTTTCATAACCAGTTAAAAACCCCTCACAGGAGCTTTAAACATATTTTTGTTTGCCTGCAGTAAGACTCCACAGGGCGAGTTAAGGGAATAAATAAACAGTCAGTGGACTGTACTTAAATAGAGCTTCTCTCTGGCCACTTAAAGTGCTTTTAACACAGCTCAAAGCATTCACCCATTCACTCTACATTCACAGACAGATGACAGAGGCTGTTGTAGTATTCATACGCATTGATAAACCACAGATTGTCATCGGGAGATTCAGTGTCCAACCCAAGGACACATTAAGCATGTGACTGCAGGAGCTGGGATCGAACCACCAACCTTCTAATTGAGAGAAGCTAATTAGTTTTTATTTATCTACTCAGTTTTATTGATATTTATCCTTACCCTTTTTAAATCTATTTATTTTAACTATTTGTATTCTTAATTTTGATGCTTTAACTTATTTTAATTACACATATTTTATTTTTGGTGTGCATTAGTGTCTATTTTATTTTATGTTGTTCTTATTTTTAATTTTTCTTATTATTATTTTTCTTCTTATTATCATTATTATTATTATTATCTTCCCCTAATATGTCTTGCCATTGTTTAATTTCTGCTTCTTTCTTGTTATTCAATCGCTGTAAAGCACTTTGGGTTGCATTTGATTTGTATGAAAGGTGCTATATAAATAAAGCTTGATTGATTGATCGATTGAGCTACAACTGTGCCACAGCCGCCTCAAGCCTGATGGTATTCTTCATTTTACTGCCATTAAATTCAATGGAGACTAAAACTAAAACAAATTGACTGTGCTGGCAAGTTTTGGCTGTGAAACCAGTATCTACTACCTACAGTTGTATAGTATTTCTTTGTTGAAATGAAATACAAACTCCACTGATATAAAAAAAAAACCGTAAAAACACAATCATGTGCCATAATGTTTGATATTGGCACTGTGCCTTTTTTTCAGATTATCATTATAATAATGAATCCTATAAACATCATCCTGCTGCTGCAATTCATCTCTGGGTCACCAAACGGGTCTTCGTCAGTAGTTTAACATTTTTTCTTTATTTTATGCTTGTAAAGTAACATTCTCTAAAAAAAAACCTGGTGAACCAGGTTTTAAAGATCTTCTTGTGGGATCTGTGGTGTACGAGGTATTAATGCTGGCCTCATCCTTTAAAGTCATATCTCACAAAGGTGTTTCCACAAGGCAAATATTTCCTTCTGTTATTTTATTTATAAGAGGATGATTTTGTGCCTGACCCAGCTGGATGTGGTTGGAGTTGAGCAGGAAGTCCGGCAGGTAGAAGAACTCTGGGATCAGCTCTCTGACGTCACTCATGTTGTCCCTGGAGGCCGACTCCCACTCCTTCTTCACGCTGTAAAACATCCGCTCTGGGATATCAAACCCTCCCTGTGTGGAGACACGGCACTGTCAGACCCTCAGCGCAGTGCTGAACCAAACTTTGTAGCAGGCAGATTAATAAAGTAGTCTGCCTGATTCAGTGTACTGAACCATATTTTATATTCTTCATTGTATTATGTGAGGAGGAAATATTTGCAGCTATTTGAGAGAAGCTTTTCATCTTTCTTTAAAATCCCATAATCTATGATGGAAACCTCATGAGAGAGAATGTAATTTAGAGTAAAACAATTACCTCAATGAATGAAAATAGCATATATAGTGGTAAACTCAGTTAGAGATGTAAATCCAGTTATGGATATTACTACACGGCTGTTATGCGCTCCAAACATAAAAAAGGCGCTGTAATTCACCAGACTAACATCTTTATTACTTTATTCTGACTATCAAATATGCATGTCTCTTCATTATAATCAATTGGATGCTGTATTGTAAATTGATAAATCTGTGGCTGTTTGCATTGGCTTCTTTTTCGGTGCTTTCTGTAATTATTTGCATATATATTGAAATCTTCCTATGATCTGCTTTCATACCAAACAAGCCTTGAAACAGAAACCAGAGCATAGAAAGTAGCTTATATTGTGGTTACATTATTGGAAGATCGTCTTTTAAAGGAATAAATAATGATGAAGTCCGAGGTGTCAATGGACCCCTGGCTGTGCAGGAGGATCTGTGAGTCATTGGAATCACACTGAAGTCAAATTTCTGTCATTTATGTGTAAAAATGAAGACTAAACTTGCAGTTATCAGCAATTTTCACAAAGATAATTTGGTCTAAACATTAACTTTTGTCAGTATGTACTTTATAAATCATAACACTATCATTACATACATTATTGTTTACTGAAATATGTTTGTGAGTGTAGATCTTTGTGTGTGCATTGCCTCAGGACATGAGGTGAGTCCTTTGTGTTGTCTTTTATTACTCAGCAAAGACTTTATCATCATCATTTTGATGTCCCAACAAAAACATTTGCTGATATAGTCCCATCAGAATGTGGGAAAAAAAATCACATTTAAGTGATATCTGTTTTTTCTATTTCATATTTATATACTTTTCAGACATCCAACTTCCAAAATGTGAGCAGTGAGCTTGATTGATATCCAATGATATCATAATCCAATAATATATATCTTTTAAGATATGCTTATTTTTACCTCTTTCATTTTAATTGCTAATAACTTTTTAATAATTGATACTTTATAGGCTCTTGTTTGCTATATATATATTATTTATTCTTTTTTTTGCACTGTTTACTTTGCTACTGTGACACTTGAATTTCCCCGTTGTGGGACGAGTAAAGGACTTTCTTATCTTATCTTATCTTATCTTATCTTATTATTTCCATTGTAAGGACATGATCATGACCACTCACTGTTTAAGTATCTAGATTTAGGTCATGATACTCTAGTGGTGCCTGGTGTCCACAGCCTCACCTGCAGTGTCTGGAAGGTGTGTGAAAACGGCTCCATCCTGACGAGAAAGGAGGCCACAATGATGGCGGAGGAGTAGTGCGTACAGTAGTGGCAGCGTGAGGGCAGATCTCCTGCAGAGTAGAGATAATCTGAAATCAAAGTGGACAGACTAGCAGAAGAAAACATATTCAAAAGAAAGAGTAGATCTCTGAAAACATACCCTCACACTCAGTGTTCTCCACTTCTTCATATCTCTGGATGAACATTTGTTTCCTCTTCTCCGTCTGAGCTCCCATCGGTTTAGAGAGGTCACGGAAAGTTGCAGGATTTGATAGATCGATCGTCTATCAAGGACAGAGATACTTGTAAACACTCTTATCACCCCAGCTAGCCTCTAATAAATATAAATAAATCACAAATATATCATGTTGTGTGAGGTTACCTCTGCCTGGTAGTCAGCTAGGACCCAGGGAAAGACCGGGTACTGCATCAGGTCATTGTATGTCCTCCCAGCGATGGTGTTCAGATGCATCAGGTACTCAAAGTTGCTTATTTCCCCTCTCTGGAGGATGAAAAAAGTGATGAAAGGAGATCATAAGTACTTGCTCTGGTGATGTATATCACATTTTAAAGGAGGTTTATCTCTGTTTATCTCAGCAGCATCTTCTAATGTCAGAGGAGTTTGAAGTTAATCAAAGTGGATGTAGGGCTGAGTTTAATGCATTACCTGCCATTTAATAAGAGCTGTCTTCTCAACCACAGGAGTCTTCCTAAAACACACAATAAAAAAAACAAACCTTGAATTAGCATCAGAGGCTGATCACTGCAGTGCCTAGCAACACAAAGTTATTTTGCTTGCTCTGTTGCCAAGCAACTAGTGTTGAATTGTAACACAACAGAGTTTGTGGAGCAGGAAGTGAGTGAGGGAAGCAGAGATTGTGTGTACACAGCTGTAAGAGCAGTTACAGGACTGAGGTGAGCTACAGCAGGACGCATAAATAACGGGTAGAGACGTGGGGAAAGCAGCGCACGGTTCCAGCTGTAAGTTATGAAAACATACTTTAAGTGACACTGAGTTCATTTCAGTCAGTTTGATGGTCCAGTTTTTTTAATCAGTCTTTTGCGCTTTCTTTTGTTTTATGCTCATTTTACAGCCTCAGTCTGAGCAGTGTTTCTTACTCTGTTTGAAGACGATGGATATGAAACAAAGAGATCCGACTCTTAAAGTATTTTAGCTTCTTTTGGACGTGTTCTCTAAAATAAAGTTCATCAGTTGCCATCAAGACGTTATTTATTATCTGCTTTTCAGACTAATCAATATTCAAAATCTCCTTCTACAAATAGATCATTAAATCATCCACATGTTTGATATTTCTTGATGGACTTTGTTCGCTCTTTTAAGACTGATCATTTTATTCTCTTATTCAGACAAACCACTTTGTTTGATTCAGTTTGTTTATTTGTTTACCAGTCTGCCTAATTCACCAAACAACTTAGATCTTGTTTCATATTTTACCTCTTATGTATTTTATATACATGCTGCTTCAAAGTGCCCTAAGAAGGATAAATAAAGTTGTTATAACTGTCAACAGAGGCGAGTCAAATAAGAAACCGCGTCAGCTATTTGGAAAGACTAAGTAATAATTTGCTTGTACGGTGAGTTTTGAAGTAACACACACAGGTCAATGATTACTGGTGAAACAAGAAAAAAGGAAAAAGAAACATGTCCTGCTGCAAAGATAACACAAACACGACTTTCTTTTCCAGCTGTTTTTTCATTCAGTCAGGTTTTGTTCCAAGAGGTTTGTGAAGAGACGCTCATTAACAAACTCCTGAGTACAAACACAGCTCCGCCTAAATACCTTGTTTCTAGTTAAAGCTTCTCTGAGGAGATTTTGGTCTGTGTGGATTTAAGGGCACCTTGTATACAAAGCATCACATCTCATTTCTGCACTGATCCTCACATGTACACTACCAGTCAAAAGTTTGGACACACCTTCTCATTCAATGTTTTTTATATATTCTAATTATTTTCAACATTGTAGATTAACACTGAAGACATCAAAACTATGAAATAATCTGGTTTTGCCATTATATGGATTACAACAGTAGTCAAATAGGGCTATCCATTGTGTACTAACCCTACCTCTGAACAACACAACTGATGGTCTCAAACACATTAAGAAGACAAATGAACTCTTGACAAGGCTCATGTTAACTCAACCATTCCATGAGACCACTTCATGAAGCAGACTGAGAGAATACCAAGAGTGTGCAAAGCTGTCATGAAGGAAAAAGGGGGCAACTTTGCAGAATCTAAAATATAAAACATATTCTGGTTTGTTTAACACTTTTTTGCAAATTAAATAATTCCATATATGTTCTTTCATAGTTTTGATGCCTTCAGTATTAATCTACAGTGTTTCAAATAATTAAAATAAATACAAACCCTTGAATGAGAAGGTGTTTCCAAAATTTGACTGGTAGTGTATATGGCAAACCTTATTTGATTAAATAAACAAAATTAAAAAAGGTAAATCTCATCCTGCCAGTCAGACATCCCCCTCACTGTGAGTCTTTGTCATTGAGGACAATGTAAAAGAGGCTGTTTGTGAAGCCTGGTCTGACACAGACCCTGAGACTGTATTTAGTAAAATACAAAATGACTGTTTAGAAATATCCAGTCTTATCCCTGAGGGTCTCTTTTGTCAGTCACATGGAGGCATCAGCATTTCTTTCAGTCTGTTTCATAACCAGCTAAAAACTCCCCACTGGAGCTTTAATCTGCCAGAATTTATTCGAATAAACAAAACATTCATACTTATTAAAACTTTGGCTAAACGTCACATAAAGATGTTCACCATGTTTTTACATCTATCTAAACTAGTTTTATCTACAGGAGGAAAGTGTTTAACTGCTCCTGAAATCTCTTTCCCCTCTGTGGCAGTAACATGGTAATAAAGTCCTGGCGCCAAGCACCCCGGTTGCTTAGCAACGCTATTAAACAAGAGGAGCCTTGACTTTAACTGTTTGTTGTAGGAGACAAGGGAAATGTTGATCTACAGAAACAGAGCATCTCTGATCCGTCCTCTTCACTGCATCATCCCATGTTGTGAGGATTGTAAAGGATTACGAGGTATGTTCTTAGTTTAAGGTGCTTTTTGTGGTAGCTGTGCTCTAACAGTGTGACAACAGTAACAGTGTTATCAATCGACACACAGGTGAGAGGCTTCAAGCTGGACGGTCGGCTAGCAGATGCTAGAGCTGCTGGTATTGTTCTGAAACTGAAGACTATCACGTTCAGGATTGGCCCAGGAGAAAAGAAGATAAAATACAGTGAGTACAAACATTTATTTAAGTTTCAAACAAAAAGGATTTCAACTGAGAATGAAAACTTAATGTAGTGGGTTAGATCAGGCCTGGTCAGGTACATCTTTAAGATAGGCCTGATTTGGAAAAGTGCCAGGAGGCCTAACTTCTTTCCAGTTTGGAAGATCAGATTTAGTTATAGTACACCAAACTATTCTGTCACGAGGCACATGTCTTCTGTGAGTCTCGGCATCCTGACACTGTCCGAGTATAATTCATGGACAGTGTCCTCTGTCTACAAATACAGAACAAACATTCAGTTTACAGAGTCTAGAGCAGGGCTTCCCAAACTTTTCAGCCCGTGACCCCCAAAATATAGGTGCTAAAGACTCGTGACCCCACTGTCCCTCAAAGTGATTTAATGTGGCTTCATGTAGCATGTCTGCAGAAAATTAGCCTACCTATATGAGCATGTGGCTGTGTTTCCTGTGCCTTTATGAATTAACCTGCTGCTACTGATGCTTTTGATAATTAACTGTTCACTAACCCAAAACTTAGGAGTCATCTGGCAATAAAGCAAGGCAGAAAACTCATTACATTTTTTTTATTTTCATTGATTTATTTCACATTTAGCTGCTATTTTTGTTGATATTTTTTTTACTATAATGGGTAAAATGTACTATTTTTAGATAACTTAAAAAAAGTAAATTCTGGAAGATAGCTCACAACCCCCCATTTGTGTATCGCGACCCCCCAGGGTGTCCCAACCCACACTTTGGGAACCCCTCATCTAGAGGCCTGACATTTGAAATGTATTAAAATGCATCTGTCTAATCTAAGAAGGGAAGTCCTTCTAATCTATAATCTGTGACCCGATCTGCTTTGACATCATGGGTAAATCATTTCCATACAATATACTTTTGTTTTCCAAACAGTGGACAGAACTAATGACCTGAATGAACAGTCTGTGTAGTGGCATTCCCTGTGGATGTCAAAAGCAACAAAAGAACTTAAGTCTGACGTGAAAGACAGGAGATGTAATTCAGTTTAAAATTGATGAGTCTAGAAAGTTTAAATGACAGTGTCACACGGTAGAAAAACTATATGCTGCTGCACCCGGCCCAGTTCTCTGTCTCACTCTATTGTTTACTGCACGTTCCACAGGACACGTGACTTATTAACTTAAAGAAGAGATGTTTAATTTGAATTTGTTGTTGTTGTATAGTGACCGAAAAATGGCAAAACATGAATTTAGAGTTCTATTTAAATACAACATCTGAAGACATGAAGAAAGTCTTAAACTCAAACAGTGATGTTGTCTCTGTGCGGCTTGGTCAATGGTAGGAAGTAACATCTCTTATTATAATTTTGAAAACAATCTTTTCCGTGACCTTTGTCATGTTTATGTTTCATATGAATGATTAAAAGTCTGGATGTGGTCATTGAGTTGGTCTGGTTTGAGGCGCAAAAGGCGACTTGAAGTGAACTGTTTCTCACACCAACAACTCCTCCTCTTGTCCAATATCTCCTGACCAAATTATTTTGTAAAACTACACTAAATCAATCATTGCATTTGGCCCTGAATGTGTGATCTAATTGCAGGCAATAATTTCATGCAATAGTTTTCTATAGGAGGTTATAATAGGAACAAGCACCGGTGGATAACCTCTCTCATCCTGAGGATGATGAATGAGGCGAGAGAGGGCCTTGGGGTGTAACACAGACACAAACAAACACACACACACAAACACACACCTTGCTCTTTTAGACAGGGAGGGGACAAGAGCGAAGCCCTCATCACACACCATACACCTCCTAACTATCATTTATCAAAGTCCTGGTTTGACTCTTGTGCACACACACTGTACCATGCATTCATGTCTGTAGATGCACCTGCTTCACACAGACACACATAGACACAGACACACACACAGACACACATTCTTTCCTAGCCTGAAAAGAGCCAAACAGCTCAATCAGTTGAACGGTAAGGGAGGATCAGCACTCATTTGTTTCTGCTGTATTACCCAGTGTCGCCTCTCTCCTTTTGTTCCCCTGCATTAGCCTTAATTAGAGACTCATGCTCTTAAATACACCCATGGGCAACACTGGGTGAGCACGCACGAGTGCAGACATACAACTGCGACACACACACACACACACACACACACACACACACACACACATACACACACACTGCACGAGCGCTGATACCACCAGAGAGCATGCTTTCACTACTGCCCTGGGCCATACATAAGCCCTTGAATAAATCACATCAGCCTTACACACACATACTTACACATAAACATACACACAACACATTTATATGCTATAGAACTGCATGCTGGTAGATTAGACAGCCTCTTGGGGACAACTATCACAATAAAGAGGCTGGGCTGGATCTAAACTGAACAGGTTTTCTCTGTGTTTCAGTGCCATGCCCAAAGGAAAGGGAGCCAAAGGGACAAAGGTGACGCTCCAGACTGCCAAAAAGGCAGTACGGATAACCCAAGATGGACGGCGTAGACTCACCCTCAGCAAGATGGGAATAATCACTTTCCCACAGTGTCTCTTTAAACTCACCAACGTGGATGAGTTGGACCTCAGCCGCAACCTGATACAGAAACTCCCAGAAAACATTGGGAGCTTCTCATCCCTCAGATGGTTGGATCTACACAGCAACAAACTGGAGTCTTTGCCTGAGTCCATCGGTAACTTGGTGGGGTTGACGCACCTCAACCTCTCTAACAACGACCTCACATCTGCAGGTTTACCCTACTCACTGGGTTCTCTCACGAACCTGAAGAGTCTTAATCTGGGGTTGAACCAGCTTGACACTCTACCTCCCTCTATGGCAGGTCTAGACAACCTCAAAGAGTTAGGCCTGTTTGATAACCGCTTCACTAAGCTACCAGAGTTTGTGAAAGAGTTACGCAACCTCAATAAGGTAAACACAAGAAGAAACCCTCTGTCGTACGCTCAGGGAGAAAGTGAGGAGACGCTGAAGGAAAAGTCTGAACCAGAGGAAGAAGTGTATCTGGTTCATGAGAGCAGTCTATGTAGGAAATGCTTTAAAAGATGCAAAGAGCAAAACGAGGGGTTTTCAAGAGGAGGAGGAGGAGGAGGAGGAGATGGTGACATGTGTGAGGAAAAAAGGATGAGGACTTACAAAGGACTCATGGTGCCAAACTCAGTGGCTGCAGTTAATCAGGATGTGTGGAGAATTAGAAAAGTGGAGCACATGCAAGTCAAATAAAAACAGAGCTGCTGGCTTCATCTTAACCTCGTCATCAAGCTCAGTTCAGATCAAAGATTCACAATGAGACTAAAGGGTTTAAGAAAGCTGCAGCGGTGTAAGAAAAAAGGGCACATTCTCTGTTTAACACGAAATCCACTCGTAGTGAAGTAAGCTGGTCAGTTAGATACAAACTGTAAACTCATCATAAGAGCAGAGTTTTTGAGGCAGGAACAAGATGATCACTTCATCTATGTATTTGAGGAACAACCCTGTCTGTATGTTGGCTGCTGTGTATTTTAAGCCATTCAAGATCACTCCCTCCTCCTCCACTTGGCACGTGGGTGGAAAGCAACAGTGGCCAATGAAGCCAGGGATGAATGAATGAATGAATATAGTGATGTAAAAAAACATTTAACTTCACTTTAAAGTTTTATAACAGAGATGACTTTCTAATGCAGAAACAGATAAACACATTAAGCCTGCAAAGCTCTGTAAAAAGGTGGAGGATTTCATTGAATGCTTTTCTTGTCTCTCTAATCTTTATGTGCATCTGAGGCAGCTCAGGTCTGCACTGGGTCACAAAGACACACAGACCTGCTGCTATATGCAATAGGCTCCATCCATGACGCAGAAAGCAGACAGTGTCTCTCGTTATTTCATTGTAGTGAACTGTAAAGTTTATAAATGTTGTGGACCAAGTTTCATCTCATCCAATCATCAGTCTTTTGTCTGAGCTGGCTTAAACATTTGATAGTATTTGCACAGTATTTTACTTGATTTCACTGAAATTATTTGGATCAAATAAAGGAAAGCGTGATGTTCGACTTTGAGTATTGATGTCTGTTGATTGTGAAAAAATGTCCAAACCTACCTGGCATTTGCAAGGACCTCAGCAACCCCTCTTCCTTTTAATGCTGGCACCACCATGCAAAACCTGCAGAGAGGAAAACAATAAAGATTAAAGTTAGACTCCTGAGAACTTAATAGATATTTTTAAACCATCAAGTCTTTATTAATGTGATACCTCTTATATGCAGAGACTTGGTCTCTGTTCACAAACACCAGGAAGGCTGAATGTCCGTTTTTCATGAACACCTCGATGGCATTATCCTGATGGAAACAGGGAGGCAGAGTGGCACTTTAGACACAATCACATTTGACAACAGATTCATTTAAAAGACAGACTATGCTTACTGATTCTCTCAGAGACAAACTCACTGAAAAGTCTGTCATAGCAGGTCAAATTCACTGACATTAATTATAAACAAACAGTGTGAAGGTATTTTAGGTAAATCCTGTTTTAATATCAGATGCTATTTTTGTTCAAGGCCTCACAAGTTACATTTAGCACTCTAACCTCTAAAAGGAAACGCATGAAGCGGGCCTCCTTGATGTCCTCATAGGGCCAGTGTCGACACCTGGCTGGCGGCTGCTCTTTGTTCAGCATGGAGGAAATAAAGGAGTCCCTCACACTGATAGAGGAAGAGAGGGCAGAGAGGATAACAGAGGAGAGGTTTAGACAACTGTGCAGAGGTGGAAGCTGATTAAGTACAAACTTTGTTACTGTGATGAAGTTGTTTTCAGTTACCTGTTCTTTGCTTTTAATTTTTTTCAGACAACTTTTTCACAAGGGAAACAAAAAGGACTGAAGACCAAGGCCAAAATGAACAAAAGAGCAAAAGGTGCTGGGTCAGCTAAGCAATGGGTCGTAGCTTCCAGCACCTCCCTCTAGACTAAGAACCAAAAACTAGACCTAAAAAAAAAAGCAAAAACAGGTAACTAAACTAACAATAGTCTACAACCCAAACTAAAAAAGAGGGGAAAAAGAAAAGTAAGGAGAAAGCAAACCAACACTCCACATGCTTCTCCATGTGTGTGTCAGAGATCTAGCCTCAGCCTTCTCTGCCACTCTAAATCTCCTCCTCCAACCTGAGTGTGTTTAGGTGTGCAGCAGGCAGAGGGAGGAGGGAGACCAGAGAGACAGTGAGAGAGAGAGCTGCATGTTATCATCTACATTTAACAAAATGACCATTATTTATTCTCTTTTCAATTATTACATTTATTTTATTTTGCATTGTGAGTGCAGGGCTACCAAAATAAGAGCTGATTTCAACCCAGACAGTATGGAAATACATAGAAGATATGCTTCCTTGGTGTTGGTATCAGTATGATAAAAGTATAGTTTACTTTTATTCCCCCAATGATTGAACTTTGTAATTTCCCTAAAATGACATGTTGTTTAGTCATCTTTGAACAGAAACAACCTTCAGAAACATCCTTCAGGGAGCTGATTTTTACTTTATACCATGATGTCATTTTCTCTTATTCTTTGGTGAAGGTAAAATAAAAAATTCAACTTCTTTACTTGAGTATTTTTTACACCTATCTGTACTGTTACTTAAATAAAGAGTGTGCATACTATGCCACCTCTGTAATTGAGGAGTTAATGTGTGCTCATCAAAGTGCATGTTGTGCTGCTGTAAAGGCTGTACCTGCTGGGATGGTGTTCCCTGCAACAAACATCTCCAGCAGCACTGAGAGTGAATCCGTCACACAGGAGCAGGCTCTCCTTCCCAAACAGCAGCACCGCCTCTGACACTCTGAGACCGCTCACCATCACTACACACATCTTAGCCTTTACCTACAGAAAGAGGGAGAGAGAGACAGAGAGAGAGAGAGAGATACATTAAACCCTATGTGAGAGGCACAACACATCAGCACTTTTGTCTCCAGGGACATGACATGGCAGCGTCACAGGCACTTCAGGCTTTACTTGATTGATCATTTTAATCACATATTCTAATCATTATTAAAAAGACACAGTTGAACACTTCATTATCAAAGCTGATTGATGGGGAGGACGAAACCCCGCCCCCCTTTTCAGCTGCGTGACGGTGTGTTTTATCCAGAGCCAAAGTGGACCCACACGCCGCTTTCAGCGCAGGTCATTGCGAATGCTAACTGCATTGGGATAATGTGTGGCTAATTCTATTGTCTCCCCTCATTTCACAGCGAGTGTGTGCACCTGGCTGTCTCCCTGTGTTGGCCCTCCTGCAGCCCTCTGGGACACAGCGCCCAAAAACCATATGGGGCCCCAACACACCCGGAGGCCCCTCACAATTTATACTAATCAAATCAGACCCCCCTACCCCCAGACACGGAGTCACACTCTAGCTGGAGGAGGAGACGGCCCTGCCTGGTCATTATTAGGAGAATTAGTCACTGCCACACACACAATAGGAAACCTGCTAAGTGATCAGAACCTCTCGACTGAATACACACACAGAGTCACGCTGTGATGGATAATATCACTTGTCATATAAGAGGGTTTAAGAGGAGTCGAGGGAAGCGAGTCGCGGCTACATTGCACAGAAATCTTATATTGAGCTATATCATGGTCAGATTTTGCAGCAGCATCCGTCACTGAATACAAACTGGCACCAGGCACACTGTCTCCAACAATGAGAGTAAAAAAACAAGTTACATTTATTGTTATGAAAGATTAAATACATAACAATAAACTTGTTTCCTTATCTTTTTACTGTGCTCTGGACAGAAATGCGTTATCAGTCTGTGGGTGATTTAGCTGATGATGGGAAGAAGGAGAGAAAAGGAGGACTTTATTGACTGAGAGCCTAATGTCAGACCATTGATTTCTCCCCACACACATTACTGTCATAATCACACTATTGGCGCTGGCAAGCTAATTATGAGTGGGTCTCCCTTTGTGTGTTGCTGTGTGTGTATGTAAGCCCGTGTGTGTGCGTGCATTTTTCAGAGCTAATGACTGTGTTCATTTGACAGGAAGCTCAGCAGGACTCACACACTGAACCGCTGCAAGTCAACAGGACACACTTGCACACATCACACACTTACTAAGCGGATGTAAGACAGCTTGCATCACCTCCTACTGTTTTTATTAATACTTCTGTCAGAAACATTAAAAGCCGCGGCTGGTTGCCGGAGCGATGAGAGTCCCTGTCAACATGTGCCTTGCTTTCTAACACACTGGAAGAATGAGAGGAGCTGAGCTGGGCCTCCACATTAAAACATTACACTAATGAGGAAAGATGAAATTCTGATAGCAGCGCTGGGCTATTGGAATCCCTTAGTCTACATCAGATAATTATGATTGTGAATATTAGCAGGCTAAGAAGGAGTTGTGCTTGTCTTTAGGCATGTTGTTTTTAGCCGAGACATAACAACACGGCCCACTGCGCTACCATACCTCCTCTCCAGGGTCCAGCTCCTGCAGGATGATGCGTATATTCTGGCAGTTTGATGTTTGAGAGCACGATTCAGGAGATTTAGGGTGACTCTCCGTGGCAGCAGGAGTCTCATTCAGAACAGGGAAGAAGGTCAAGTGGTCACAATCCTGTCCTCCCTCCTCTTCATCCTCCACGGCCTCTGCTCCTACTTCACACAGGATCTTGGGCTCTGATACAAAGATAAAAACATTTCCCACTTCACTTACATTTATTTTGAATAATGTAGTATAAGTACAATCTATAAAAATTCACAGGCGTTCATGAAGTGTCTTGTTATTGTCAACATACTTTACTTTTCTGAGACGTGAGAAAATAGTTTGAAGAGCTATAAATCTCAACTGGATCTGCTTAAATCCTTTACATATTTGTGTTCAGAATACTTTGTGTCATTCTCTCATGCACAATAAAATTATGAAATGGTCTTTAGTTTATAAGTGAACTGAAGATCCCACGCTGAAATAACTCAAGCTTTGCAAGATTCTTGATCCAGGAACAAAAGGATTTTAAAATGCATTGACTAAAACTGAGGAGCCAGACTTCGATACTGCTCTGTACTCTTTTTTTCTGTAAGCTGTGTAAACACACTGGAATGAAACTTACAGCTAAGACAAACGAGACACAAGACATAGTGTTGAAGCTGCAGGAACTTTTAGCAGGTCAAAAAACGTGTGAATATGTTTATATAGTAACCTTGTAATACTGTACAGTTAAGATACCTATTGTTACACCAGTGTACTGAAAAACACTGACATGTACAGAAGAGTAAAGATAACCTTTTATTAAATGTTGAGCTGCTCCTTCTTTCTGTTCCTCTAAAAGGTTTGTACATTTCTCACATGTGGATTAAGCATTTCACCTTCCCTGTTTTTGAATGTGTGATCTTGTTTGTTCTTTGTCTGGATTGATTATTGTGTATGTGTTTTATGTTGGTTATGATCCCCCCCCTCATGGAAAAAAAACTGGTGCTTCCTATCTCTTTTTCGATCTTTTCCTGTAACTGCAAAATGTGTATTTTCTGCAGAGAAATCTCATCTTGTTTTCTTTTAGCAATCAAATTCATCTCTTTTAGTAAATATTTTCATTAACATGAATTATCTCGTCTGACACCGTACCCTTGGCATTGAAAGGACATCAGAGAAATAAAGGATCTTTTTACTGATGGACTGGTTTTCTTTTGTAGGACATAAAAATGCATCAGTATTAATTTCAGTCTGTGTCATAACCAGATAAAAATGCCACACAGAGGCTTAAAAAGTCAACTAAAACATACATAAACAGGCCACATTTCACCTTACCTGCATCACCTTCTGTTTTGTTTTTGTTCTCCTCAGATAGTCCGGTCCCTAAACTCAGACACAGCGTTCCCAGAGCCTGCTGTAATAAAGAATGGCACTGTTAAAGCTTGAACACAACATCAAATCCTCAGGCTCCACACTTCCCACGTCAAACTGAATGGCCTTACCCGTTTAGATCGCCTCAGAGCTTTTCTACGGATGCGTAATCTGGTCCTGTTGGGTCCCTCGGCTTCATCTTGCACCCAATCTCGCCTCAGTAGCACCCCAGGGCCGGGGCCGAATATAGCCCTCTCTCTCAGCAGCTCAGACTCCACATGCAGCCACTTTGAGCTCACACGCTCCCACTCACTGGTTTGTAACTAGCAAGCAGAAACAGAATGGAGGAAACAAACAATTACAGATCAAATTCCGGCTTTAAATCAAGACTTCCTTTAGTGTATTTAATGTAACATTTGAATCAAACCTGTAAGTGGTTTGTCCTCATAGCCTCAAACATGTTGTGGCCTCTCTGTCGATGTGACTCCATATAGGACAGAAACTCCTACGATGAAATAAAAGTAACGTGATGGGTGAAAATTAAAAGATGCAGCCGAACAATCTCTCTTCCTCTAGACTCATATTGTACACACACACACACACACACACACAAAAACACGCAGCACGTTCAGAGATTGTAGATTCATAATGGTATTGTTGTTTCCTCATGCAATTACGATGCATTCATACAATTACATCTGTTGTAAATTGCATTCACCGGGCAAAATAAAGCTAGTGGCTACAGTCCTACAATAACCCTGTCTGGAAATGTAATCATTTGTTGGTGTGATCTAATTAACATAAACATTAATATCACTGAGCCACGCCACAGTCCAGGGCAAGGTAAGAGTGTGCACCTTTATTGTGCTGTGTGTGAGTGAGTGTGTGTGAGTGTGTGTGTGTGAGTGCAGCAATAAAAAGAGGAAAAGAAAAAACGGAAAAACCCAAAACAGCGGCGTGTTGACACTGCAGGATGCTCGTGTTCAGCAGACACACAGGGATCATATTCTGACTGTTAACTGCTTCATTAAGCCCATCATCACAGCAGTGCTCGCTGAGAGACTAGTGAAACAACATGTGTCCATCTTCACAGCTGACCCAGGAAAGCCATTTAATTGACTGAATGAACATGCAGTAACTCTTACTATCGAGTCTTATTTACCGAGCTAATTTTGTGTTTTGTGGTGTAACCCCATGAAGGCAATAATTGATTTCAAGTACAATAATAAAACAGCTACTTCTGTACAAGAGATGCAGAAAAGTCTGCATCATTTCAGAATGAGCCAGAGCCTAAAAGTTGACGACAAACTTTGACAAGCCCTCTGGAGAATGGAAATTTGTTTCTCTAAATGACTGACTGCCGATCCAAATGAGAAGTTGTGCCGGGGAAGAAATAAAGGAGTAATTTGAGGGGAGATTATAGAAATATTACACACAAAAAAGAGAGTAATAATGAAGTTTGCGACTAGAGCCGTGTTGCGACAGATAAACAGCAAGTCAGCGTCATCATCTCCTAATTTCATTCCTTCATTTGGACAAACATAAGTAATATATAGCATTAATTACCCTATTTAGCAGATAGGAACCTCATTGGCTTTTTAAATGCTGCATTAAATACATAACTCATCTCTTCCCTCTGCAATTAACATCAGAACATCACACTCATTTCCATTTTAATGACTTCCCAACAATACGCCACCTTTGATGATAAGGCAACATAATGTCAACTTCATTCTGGGCTGGCAGTGAATGTGTAATGAACTTAACGTGATCATTAGTGCTGTTAATTATCTTTCTAATATGAGGACACAGATATGATTATGGAAACTGCATTCGCTGATGAAATAAATCTCTAGAAGAATTGCACTGAAGCATGACTGAGGACACAGTCTGCCTATCAGTCTCTGTATTCTCATTCATTACCTACAGTGGGCTTTAAAACTCTTATTTTGTGCTCATAAAAGTAAATATCAGACACTCGGAAACTACGAGCGAGGCTCTGTACAAACACATTACGATGGATCCAGTGACCGAAAAGAGACACCCCACAAGCTCATGACTTCCCAACCAAAGGTCATAAGTTGATGATCCAGAAATTAATTAATGAGTCACTTGTTTCTTCATGAGGATGAATAGAAAATGAGCAGACTGGCTGACCATTCCTGATTGAATATCATCTTTTTCGCATGCTGTTTCTACGGAGCGAAGTGGTGCAACACTCGGCAGGGAGGGAGAGAGCGAACGTCCCTCCCTCTTCCTCTCTTCCTCTCTTCCTCTCTGCCTCTCAGATGGAACAACAATTCATCACCTTCTCTGATAGCCTGTCAAAGACTGATATGATAAAGAATAACATCAAATGAATAATGTTTTCATCAGATTGGTACTACTATAATTGCCAACCTGATTTCTGGTGGTGAGAGACGCACTCAAACAGGAACACACACACACAGTTTGTGGGGGTGAGACAGACACACAGACGCGGTAATTTCATGCCTGTGTGCCTGAGTAATATGTCCCCGCTCCCTGCTCCAGATGGCTCGACGTCTTAAGCGTTGTGGGGGAACTAATGATGTGGGCCACGTGTTTCGGGGGGAAAAACAACAATAAACGCGTCTTTAACCTTCAGCAGCAAACAGTGTGTTGTAGCGAGTGTTCCCATGGATAGGCCTAACAGATATCAATTACTATGCCCACTCAGGGGCAATCAGCTGTGATAATCCAAATCCATTTAAAGAAATAATCAAACACCCCCACAGGGCTGGACGGCCCACAGCACAAACACAGCAGTGACTTTGGGACGAGTGTTTAGGCTCAGCGCTCTGGGATGTGGAGGCACCTGGGAAAAGTGTTGAACTCATAGGCCAACAATCCCACAAGCACTTACATCTCTCTGCTCAATCCAGTGTGTAAGAGCTAAACCTTGAGGGAGCACGAGTGTGTGTTTACCTCTGCGGTTACTGAGGGTTTGCCTGGTTTAACCAAAGCTGAGCGAACTGCGCTGCTGATCACGTCGAACTTTGTCTGAGAGCCGCTGGACAACTTCTTCTTCTGAGACTCTGAGAGGATACACAAACAGCATTTAAATGTTGAGGACATGGAGCAAATATGCAGAGCGTCTCATCTTTCTGCAGATATTATTAGAGTGAGAGGTCAACCTGTGTGCAGCAGCCAGGCTTTGTGTGCCGTCTCCTCCCACAGAGGGCTGACGTCAGTCATGCTGACAGGCCCTGTCTGCGCTGTGGGGCTCGCTGAGATCTCTATCTTGCAAGTTTCCTCGAGTGTGTGTTGCCTCTCGATCATGACCTTTGACCAGCAAACCTCGGCTAAGGACACAAGCTCTCTGTCATCTGTAACACACAAAAAGACACATCATGCAACTCTCCAGCAAACCAGTAAACCTTCATAGACTTATAGAATCTACAGAAATGTCAGGATAAAGTCACTGATGTAAATAAACTCTCCCTCATACCTGTGGTAACGTCTGCTCCTTTGCTGAGGCGTGCAGAAAGTCTGGTTTTGGTATCAAACAGGTGAGTGGAAGTTTTCCTGTTGTGCACTTTTTGTGCCACAAATCCAAAACCTTCAGGGTAGCTGCAAAATAAAAGTGTTGTGTAAATTACAGGGAAGATGGTTTCTGTACATTTGTGTGTCCAGTGCCTTTTACAAGTATTCTGCCCCCTTGAACTTTTCCACATGTTACAACTGCAACTTTAAATGGATTGTAATGAAGTCTTATGTAACTAGCCAACAAAAAATTGAAGTTTTAAATTTTGCATGTTTTGGGCGGATAGAGCATGAAATTGAAAATGAACCACATTCATAATATATTTTTACTTTTTACTTCAAATAGTTCCCTTTAGGTTGACATGTGCATTAAAAGATGTTTGTGCTTACAATGGTAAAAACCTACAAAAAAAGGCTACTTTAATTTCAGCTTGTAGGACTGATCAATGGGGAAAAGTTCAAGATGTCAAAGATTTTTTCTCAGTGACTTTGTGTTTTCTTTTTACCTGCCAGACCGAATCAGTAACAGACAACGAAGAAGACACATGATGAAGTTCACATTGGAGTTGTAGGTTGCCATAACAACATCCCAACGCTCCATGAAGGTCTTAAATGCCCTGATGACCACTTCCTTTTCTTCTTGGGATTTTCGTGGTTGAGACAAGAAGTACAGCAGGACTTTGTTGGTGCAGGAGTAGAGCGCTGACACAGTCCTCTCTTTCTGACTTTGGCCTTTTTCCAGAGCCTGGAGGAACAAAGAGATGCATCTGTTATCAGTTTGTGTACAGATGGAATGACAGAGTATTTACATGTGGTTAACGTTTACATTTACACAACTCAGAGCTCCCATTAATGCAGGGAACTTTCTCTGCATTGACAACTAACAGATGATTTCAATGTTGGATTTACAAAGTGGTGAAGATGTATCATCTGCAGGCCTAAGATAGATTTACAGTGAGAATAAAGTTATTATGAGATTCGTTACAGTACTATATATATTATCTGTGTGTCTCACCATCACAATCTGATCTGCGAGGAAGTTGAGCAAACTCTCAGGGTCTCCCACAAACGTTCCACTGTAAAGTTTCTGCAGCAAAGTTTTACTGAAGAGGACCACGTTCTCCATCAGTGTGCCCGTCTGTCCCTCAGGAGTCTGACTCTTGCTGTCTAAGAGAACAAATAAAAAGAGCGTACAGTGAGATGACAGTTTTTTCTATAACAGTGATGGAGCTATGAGGAGGGTCAGCATTGTGATTCTACCTTGTGAGCTGAGGTGAGTGTTGTTTTCGTCCTCATAGCTGAGCATGTGGATGATATCCATGATGAATTCCAGCAGCTCAGTCTGGAAACTCTGCCTCTGTAGCAGCGATGCACCATCAGGGCAAAACTGAGACATTTAAACAGATTATTGGTTAAAAACATTGGACCCCTCTTGGCTCTATTTTGCTTGACAGTGACAGGAGCATCTTATTTGATTATCTCCAGAGAAGGTGTGGTGTGTGAAATCTGAGGAGGACTGTTCTTGGTCTCCTCTCCCTCCTAGTGGTGAATGATATAATCGACAGAAGTTTGATTCTGGATCCTCTAGAAATTGAGCGAAGAGTGGCACCTTCTGGAGGAATGAGAGTTTTGCAGGGTTGTTGTATGCAAAAGAGCAAGAACAATATATTGTATTTTGGCGATCATGTGTATTTGTTGAAATAAATTTTAATTTCTGTGTTGTCTGTGAATTCACAAAAACACAGAGCAAATATTTTTACCTGAGTGTGCAGGGAAGGGAAGTAAAAAAGCACAAACACTTCATTGCTGTACCTATGTCAAATTTGTAGGCATCTCTTATTCACTTGAGAATTAATTGTTTTGACATATAAGTATTCATCTTTATGGCTGTAGGAGCCTAAATGCAATTCATGAGTTAATGTGCAAATTAATAATTCATATAGATATTTAATTTATAAGGTAAAGATAAATATATACATTTATAAAAAGATGGTAACAAGTTCAAGTTCATTATGCTGTAAGTATTTTCTCATAATATTCAAAAAGATATTTGGATTTATGACATAGAATGTCATGTGTTGGAAGGGTGGCTGAATAATGCATGCAGTAAACCTGCCCCCTTGTTAAGGTAGTTTTTTGAATTGATGAGGTGGCCTCTCTCTTTCTCTCCCTCTCTTTTAGTTTCTTTAAGGATTTGTGGATAAAAACATGGAAAATGTTTTCCATGTTTTTATCCACAACACCTTTGTGTATTTGTTTTATTTTTGATTTAAGTAAACAGCTTAAACTTTTATTGCGTGGTCCTGGTGGGTTCTTTTTCAAGGGAATTCAAGAAAGGGATTTTTGAGAGAGTCAAAACTAAGGCTTCATTCAGTGGAACCTACAATGACCTTCTATACATATTTATTCTCTATTTCTGACAGATCATTTCCACATATTTCCTGTTAATTGAGCTTCAGTACATTTTAAATAATTTGATCATTTAATTTTGAATCATCTTGGTCAAACTGCTAAACATCAAGATCAATTTCAACCCACATGTTTGGAACAGTACACATGGGAAACATGGTCCCTACACGTATTAATGATTTCACATTATAAGGGCTGATGTAACATGGTGAAACTGATCTACAAGACATTGAACATGCAAAGGATTAAGAAGGCCAAGACAAACACCATCAAAATGCAAAGTGAATAATGATTATTTTAGCATATGTTTTTTATCCTCGGTGTATTTAAAGTTAAAAATATTCAAGTTACCCAAATATGACGTGTCTCAGTTTGCTTTGGGCAGAAACAGCTTGTAGTTATTAAACTTTAACACTTTATATATCAGTAGAGTCTTTCTCCTTCAGACTTATTTTACACAAGTATCTGAAATCTTTGAGTAAAGAATGTAAGCACTTATTGCACCCCTGTAGTGTGAGTGTGAGTGTGAGTGTGAGTGTGAATGTGAGTGTGAGTGTGAGTGTGAGTGTGAGTGTGAGTGTGAGTGTGAGTGTGAGTGTGAGAGTGTGAGTGTGAGTGTGTGAGTGTGAGTGTGAGTGTGTGTGTGTGTGTGTGTGTGTGTGTGTGTGTGTGTGTGTGTGTGGACTCACCTCCAGCAGCACAAGCAGAGGATGTGTGTTGCTGTTAGCGGGCACATTAAGAAGACCGTCCATGAGCAGAATACGGATGAAGTCGCACACCGGCTTCCTGTTTGGATGAATGTTGACAGCGTCGTCACCTTCACACACTTCAAGAGACTCAGACTCATCCTGTAAAAAAAAACAAAAAACATAAACAGTGAATGACAGCTGATCTCTCTGGACTGAGAACTGTTACTGTTTCATATATCAGAAACACACACACACCTCTGAGCCGTCCACAGGAAACACAACTCCTGCAAGTGTGTGAAGGAACTCTGGTGATGCCCATAGCGGGTCTCTGGGCCGAAGATTGTGAAGGAGGCAAAGGAACTGCATCACACTTGCTGGAAGCTGCAACTCCCATGATGCATCAGTGTTTGTAGTAGGAACAGGCTGTTAAAGCACAACAGAAAAGCACATTACACACAGTGACACTCTGAAAATCTAACATCACTGCCCTCACTCTCAATCAGACTCTTACCTGAGTGATGATTACTTTGACTAACTCAAGCACAATCATCGCAGCTTCGACACAGAGCTGCTGAGCCGGAGTGTCTGCTTGGCTGTCGATCAATGACTGAAGAGCGTCATCCAAAGGCACCTGAACGTCACATGTAATGAAAGCATTATGACAGGAAGTACAAAGATAATGACGCACGAGATGACCTATACCCACGTTTGCCTCCGCAGTGTGACTGGCCTTCCTCTCCAGCAGCAGAGCAGCCAGGGCTTCATACACCTGAGGAAGGAGAGCGTGTCCGATCAGCAGCCCCTGAAGAACCTCAAAGCCGGGACACGAGGTGCTCGAGCATTCATGAGACCAGGAATGGACTCGCAGGTTGTCTGGTGATAAGGAAAAAAACACTGATTTAGATTTAGATTCATTTTGGATTTAAGTAATCACTTAAAATATTCTAATAGACTTCAATCTTGAAAGAATTTGAACCTGAGAGGTCTGAGAGAGTCTGTCTAAAACCAATATAATTTAAGAGGACTTCATTTATACTGTGTCTACAATAAATATTAATACCCCTTGGACTTTCTACATATTTTCATGTTACAACTACAAGCTAAAAACAAATTTCCTTAGGGGCTGCTTTACTGTGAAACCCTTAACTATAACCATTTGCCACTATATACCTTCAGGTTAACCTGTGCATCATATCGATGCCTAATTTTTGGACTTCTCTTGTTTGTTAACAAAATTAAGCTTTTGTAATAAAATGGTAAAACGCTGAAATACTTCTGATTGGATTTGAGGTTATAACTGCAAAAAAATCTAAAGTTGTGGATAAGTCAAAAGGGTGTTACTACTTTTGTAAGACACTGAACATTTCCTTATAAATCATCATATATATTCTTGTCCTTTTTTTTTTATAATTATTTTTACTTTATCCTATGTGCATTCAGTCTGATTCATATGCACTCTCAACCTCAATGACTCCTTCAGACTTACACTGAAACTGAATGAATGAATTATATTTCTTCTTCACTGTGAGGAATCATTTAACTTTATGTACCCATGACAGTTAGGGGTTCCTCCATGCCGTCTATGAGCGTTGCTGGGAGTATCCCCTCTCTGAAGCTGCTCTGTTGGCTGCGACTCCACAGAAAATGTGTGAGCAGGATGAGACCTAGTTTCAAGGTGGAAGAGTGGAGGTGCGGCTGAAGGAAGAGTAGGAACCAGTCACTGCCCAGAGTGTCAAATAAAACCTCCTGTAGTCTAGAAGGGAACAAGAACATGATGGTTAATGTTTCTGCTATGACATTATGAGACATGATATACACAGAAAACATGTTTTATTACAGCTGTGGTTTAGCTAAGTAGAAACATATGCTGCTCACTCTTTGCTGTCTGAGTCGAGGATTTCACAAAGGATGAGTAACAGCTGGTTGCGAGTCCAGATGAGGCTGGCTGGATCAGAAATTTGAGCTACAGCACAAATAAAGAAATCAGGCTCAGTGGTTATATTTCTAGTCCAAGAGACACTGAATGTATAATAAAAGATGTGATAAAATGGTGTACCTGGCATACTGTGGGAAAAATCGCTTTCAGATATCTGGTTGCCTTCATTTGTGTTGCCGAAAGGTGGAGGGAGTGTGTAAACAAGGAAGAGTCCGAGCCTGAACAACATAGAGGACACATTTTAAATACAGAGTTCCAAAACAAAAACAACATTCTGATATCTGTGTGTGAGACATTCTTTTTCCAAAGTGTACCTTTTTACATCCAGAGGGGTGCAGGGAGCTTTCAGCAAGGATGCGATGACACAAGAAATTATCTTGACCTTCTGAACGGTCACCGCAGGATCAGAGAGCTTTAACAGCAGCTTTGAGAACACACCGCCACTGTGGAGGACCGCTGCATTCATGCCGTCACTGCAGAGAGCACGGAGAGAGGAACAGAGAGCATTGATACCAATAATCACGATCTGTTCCCAGAAAGAGGAAAACTTAATTTAGAAATCTAAAGTACTACTCCTCTCTTCAGCCTCTGTGACTATCTCAGGTGAACATTTCTGTAGTATTGTTGATAGGTTTCTGCATGTTGGCAGAAGAGCAAATTAAGCCTCTTGTCCGTCATGAACAAGACCCTCTTTGTTGGGTTGTGTAACTTGCCATGCCATCATGGCCATGTGAGTTAATAATAAATTAGATTAGTGTTAGAACATTTCTATGTGCTCTGGTACCAAGCATGTCAGCTGTGGAAATTACCTTGAGGAGTTCAGGATTTCAGCAAAGTGGTTCAGAACAGAAATGTCCAGATTATCTGAGGTCTTCTGCCACACCTGAAAACATGAGATAACGGGAGAGCAACTTGAATCATTATCTGAAAGAGGCAATTAGAATACTGGTGTGGGCAAAATACATCAGTGCCCGACATCCACATAACTTTTATTCTGAAACTTGAATTCTTACCTCCAGGTCACACAGCAGAGCCTTGAAAGCAGGTGTGTTATGCAGACCACCTGACCCAGAGCTCAACTCCCCTGAGCTGGACAGATACAGAACCAACTGGAAGGTCCTGTGGCTGACCAGACTTCTCTTCATCTTCAGCAGGAACGCTAGCAGCTACAAGGAGGGCACAAACACAGATCACAACAGTCAGATAGTAAATATTGATGTTTCTTTATGCATGATATGTGGCTACTTTAGAGATCTTTCAAACCTTGTATCCCTTGATGCGCTTCATTTCTTGCTGCATGGCTGAGTTGGTCTCCAGCACGGAGAGAAGAACTTTCACAGCTGCATACAGAGAGCTATCATTTGGTGCCATTGCAACCAGACTGAGAATAACTGCAGGGCCACCAACATACAGGAAACCATTGGATGCACTGCTGGGTGTGAATGTACGCACACCTGGATGGAGGAGGACATGCACTTTCAGAATGTTTCTGCAGGTATCAACTTAAGGGAAAATATGCTTTATAAAGGAATAAGTTCTTTACCAAAATGTCCGACCAGAGCTGCTCCTATGGTGCGAGCTGTACCACTGAGGTGCTGGCTGATGTTTCGAGTGAGGAACACAGGCGTGGTCTGATCACGAGATGTTATCCCCATCTGTAATTAAACACAATGATCTCAAGTCTGTCCCTGAATAAGAAAAGTGTAGGCTCCACATGGACTCACCTTACCTCTTTAGCAATCAGCCTGCAGTCCACTTCATTGTAATCATCTCTGATCTGTGCAACAGTTGTTAGTGTGGAGATCGCTGGGTTGATGCCAAATGAGATTCTCTCCTCAGGAACCAGCCTGAGAGGGACAGACTCAGCATCTGGATCATCACCTAGATACAAACAGAGAGTGAAAAAGCTTCATTACAATGAACCAGTAATATCACAATCATTAGGAAATAAGAACTACTCCTACACCAACATATTTTCCCTTGTAACACTCAAGTAGAAAGAATTTGAAGCATCCAATGGTAAGCCCTGCTCCACTTCAGCATGAATAGGTACAAATCTATATCATGTGTTCTGTAGGGAAAATCACAAATGCATGCTATGAACACCATGACAACATAATTTAGAGCATGCAATAGCATGGTGGGAACTCATAACTGACCCATCTTAGAGCGCTCCTCACGGTACTTACCCTCACTCACTTGAATGTGAACTGAGGGGTGAGAAGTTTTGCGTATCATCGTGTATGTTAAGGGACCAAGCAGACCAAGCAGACCGAGCTTGATGTCAAATCTGCACATCTGCATCTCTTTCATGGTTACAATTATATAGTTTATGGTTCATTTATATTTGTTTAAATGACAAAGCTGATGAGCATCCAACTGCAGTTTTATCCGCAATCCATCTACTGCTAAAGCATACATTTTTAACAGCCCTCTTTTATTCTGTTGATCTTTTATTAAGACAGAAGAAAGGAGTTTCCAAAGACTGTTGAACAACAGGGGGCATGGTCGCCCTGCCACTTCAGGTAGGACGACCAAACCTCTGTAAATCAGCTGACAGAGAAGTCACAGCAACATCACATGACTCTCCTGAAGAAGACTGCAGAGAGTTTGTAGTGGAAACATGTCGAGGTAAAAAGAAAACACAATGGTCTAGTTACAAGAACTGTTTGACGAGAATATACGGTGTCAGACCAAATGAACCCTTTTGGACTAAGAGAGGAGCTTGATGAAGTGATACAACTTCATTCATGCCCACAAGAAACCAGTGGAGCAGGGAAATCAGACCATTTGTAACACATGCACTGTGATGAAATTAATTCACGAAAAATTCCAAATGGTGTAATCCATGATTAAGTATACAAAAGACATACTGTAGAAATGTTGTGACTCACCTGGGTTGCGCAGACCCAGGAAGTTGCCCAGGTAGGCGGTGCCTTGTGTGTAAATGACTTGCACAGAGTCAGCACTCAGAGCCTCTTCAAGCAGGTAAGAAGGACCCACTCTCCACACCAAAGCAGCATGCTCCTTCCAGAGAGCCGGCGTGCCTATCAGTCCGTACACATCAATCACTGCTGTGGGGTCCATGGAGGCGTACTGACCAGGGAACGGCTGGATGTACCTCATCTGACACAAAACACAGAACATAAAATACATGCATTAGATCTAGAAACAGTCAGGCCATCAGATTCCCCATCATGGACATAACATGAGACAATATGATACACTGCTATTGTGCCAATGTGTGCAAGATTTTGTCTTGGACTCATTCAAATGTCTCTGCGCAAGTTTTTATGGATCAAATCTACGAATCACAAATTATCTACATTGCACATTTTTCCCATGAACCATGTGTCTCTCTAGTTTTGCCATACCTTTCCTGTTCCTATTGCTTTGCCGTTGAAGTAGGCTGAAACCAGACAGTTCTTCTTGACCTCCTTAGCCATGACCACAGTCAGATGGTGCCACTGACCTGGGACCAGCATGCTAGAGCAGCGTATCCTCAGAGATGTAGGCAGAGACGTGGGGGTGCCAACTTCTGGTTCCATCATATCTGTGAACATTCAGTCGATCTTATGTCACACTTGAACAATAGTGGAGTCCTACTTTAAACACCACTGATGATAAGAGATAGAAAGTAAGAGGAGTTTCTTTGACTTTCTTTGTAGCTTTTGGATCTCTCAGCTTTCAATCATTAATTGTTATATAAAGTTCAGCAAAGGGAAGACACTGACCACATTTTATTGTGCTTACCAAGGTATGTGAAGGTCTCTTCCTCAGTGGAAATGACCAGACAGCCATCATACGCCGAGAAGGAGATAGACAGACACACATACTGCTGTTCTGTCCGGGACATGTGGCGGACCACCGACAACAGGCGGATTGGATGCGAGTCGCAGGCTGAGCTGAACCTGTTTATCTGGAACCAGCAGGAAAACGAGAGACCAGCTGCAGGAGGGAAACCTCTGCAGTCTGAAACATGAGAGGGAGACAAGTACAAACTTTATTCAGCTCTATTCAAAAATATTATGTGGATATTAAACATTTAGACGCATTGATTACCTCCTCCAATTCCACCTGTTGGGATTGAATCAGCTGTCACTCCTTTCACTGTGGCCAGAGAGGGCAGGATGAGGCAGCTGCAAGGCACAGCAACACAATGTGAAGAAGTTAGTGAATGGAAACATACATTCTTTCATACAATGAATTCCTCATGAGGGAAGGTACATTATATGATTATTCTGGCATGTGCAGAACATGTACAGACCTCAAACAAGCAATTATGAGCTTTATTAAAGGCCTACTATCTCAATAAATATATGTATGCACTATTATAAACTAGCCCTACCAACCTGAGGGAAATCTGTGATGTGGAATTGTATTCTTTTAAAGTGCAACACTGATATGACAAGGGATAAATACAAAATATTGGGGCATTCATATCGACTTGAACTCACAGTTCTGATATCTCTCTGCTGTTTCATTCTATAACAGTTTGTAAAAACTGTTTTGTATTCAATCTACAATAGTACAAGTAGTACAAGGTTCTCCACATTATCCCCTCTCTTCTTTCCCTTCTCAGCCATCATGTTAGCTAACCTGGCAGTCCAAAAACGTACTAATCAGCAGATTGTTTTGACTAATCAGAGCTCTGACAGCTAGCTGGAGCTCCATGTAAAGGGTCAAATGTTTAGTGACTGTCAATGGAAGGTGCAAACTAAAAAAGGATCTGCTCATCAAATCAATTTGACACTGCAGGGTTAAAAAGAAACCAAGTAAAAGAAGAACTCACCCATATCCACTCTCACTCATGTCAAACTCTACGAAGGCAGGTGAGGAGGAGACTCGATGGGGTCTGAAAGTGCGTGGTGATGTCATCGACACCAGGCTGATGATCTGGTGAGCAGGGATGGCATAAGACTCACTGCGATTTGCAGATCGTATCAAGCTGAAAGCCCGCCTCAGTGTCTTTACTGAAGATCCTGAAGACGAATCTGTCTCTGAACTGTGACCTGGTACACACAACACAACCAACAGACAAAGTGCGATCTGTTTAATGTGAGATTCTGAAACCAAATGACACCTAAAGAGGACTGATTCTGTCATGCATCAGTAAAAAGAACACATGAAAAACAGGAAGATAAAGTTAAAAGCACCATTTGATTTGACTGATGAGTGACATTCTTGTTGCAACTTCATGGCAGTTTTGTCTGCAGAGCTCAAGAGTGGGTCCCCTAAACACAGGAACTTTCTGTGGGGAGGAAAACAACAAAGTCCTCAGACACAGACTAATGTGGGAGAAAGAATGAAAACAGATTGATTTTTATTGGGGAGGCTCTTCCAACTTTTTCAAATGTTTCTGAAGTGATGGAGTAAGTTTCACCTGAAGTCTGATTGCGTGATGGCCTGGGATGAGAGCTTCTCAAAGACACGTGTAACAGGTAGATGTAACGGGTGGTTTGGATTCAGTAACATGCTCTGATAGTGGGTCAGGAGTGTGGAGACCAGCGCCCCTTCACACATTATCTGGCGGTTCCCCTCAGATTTGATCATGTCCTGGATGTGGTGTGCCAGGGAGAACTGGACCTCCATAGAAATCTGGGAAAGAGAGAGAGAGAGACATTAGTCTCATATATCAATACCAATACTTGAATCAGAAACATCTTTGGTGCAGCCTAACAAGCAGTATCAAACATCAACATTGGACTAGAGTGGGAACTGAGTTACGGCTGTTCCCTTTCTTCCCAATGCATTAGTAGCTGTGGCTTATTTATCCTTTTAACCTTTCTGAGTATGACTTGAAGTAATATTTGTTCTTCTACATCAGTTAATGCAGCAACCTCATGCCATGCAGTATCAGCTCAAACAGAAATAATTTTGTTTTTGATTTAATGATCTGGGCCATGTCTATCAAGTCAGAGCCACTCAGAAGGCAAAGACCATCCTGGAAGACCCTCATTACTCTCTTCATGCAGAGTTTATACTTCCGCCAGCTTAGACAAGGAGGGATAAATCAAACTGAAATCTCAGTTATTTTCTCTATGAGTAGACTGGTTCTTCAATAAGCTGTAGGATCTGTCGCTATTGCAGAAACACTACAGACTGTTAGATTCTGTGTCTTGTATCTCACTGCATGATGACATCCATGGGAGTTATGTATTTATATTTATGTTTGTTTATTATGTTTATTGCCTGTGTTGTGATATGATGCTTGTGTGGACAAACCAAATTGCCCCTTGTGAACAATAAAGATTTTCAAATCCAATCCAATCCAGTCCATAAGCCCACGCAACAATAGCATACATAATGGCTGCAGCAAGCAACTAATGTTTTAGAGCATCAAATATGCCCTGGTTTCCAGTAATTTATCACGATGATTAAAAAATTAATAATATTGTAGATTTAGAAGAGAATGTGTCAATAATCAAAGCTGGCAAAAAATGTCAGCCATTTGTTTTGGGTTTTTCACCGGAAATAAGGGTTTTTGTGATTGCATCCTTGCCAATGCACAAATCTTTGATCAATATCCTGAAAGAAAAGAAGAAATCTGGACATCTCTGCATAAAAATGTAGGCACTGTATCATGTTAGATGTGCAAAGATACCTGTGGGTCCTCAGGTGTAAAGACAGATGGAAGGAGAGTCATTATAACTCTGATCGCTCCTGGATGAAGAATAGTATGATCACAGGTAAACCTACTGGAAGACAAGGACAAATATGGATTTATAATTATGAGACCACATGTAGCTCCCTTTTCATAAATTATAGGTATGAATGTAGCAAAGTTCCATCCTACATATGGCTTCCACCTCTAAATAGTCAAAAATATCCACCTGTACTGTGACTCTGTGCAAACTGTGGAAACACTGGCTCCTGTGGTCCTGGATCTTCCCTGTGTGTCCTCCACAGACTGCGGCCCTGATCCTAAGTGGACAGGAGGAGACCCTGCATGCACTCCTTCATGCCCTGCTGATCCATTTAGTCCATCTTTATCTCCATCCATAGTTTGTAGTCCCAAGTGTAACCCCCGAGGAGAGTAGGTCCCTGTGGCAAACTGGTCCAGATAGGAAAGCAGTCTTATACATGTGCAAAGGGTGAGAGGCAGTTTGGGCTGAGGTGTCATGGAGGGAGGGCAGGAGGCTTCAGGGGTCTCTGCTAACTCCACAAACGCATAGAAGCTCTTAACAGGAGACTGGTTTTCTTCTGCAGCTTTCCCCTCTTCCTCAAACTTCTCTTTCTCGAGGCCTTCAGTGTGGAAGCAGCCCAGCTGGAGTAGAGCCTCTGCCAGTCTTTCATAAAAGCCCCCAGTCTCAAAGTGATGTGCGTTTACTGAGTGAAGATGCACAGCCAAGGCCAGAATGTGGAGAGTGAGGAGGAGGAGATCCAGCAGCGGTTGACGCCCCAGGGACCTCCACACTTCACCCTGGGGAGAGTCAGACAAAGCTCCCTCCATGTCGATCACCAGAGACAGAAGTCCAGTGAAGCCTCCTGCTCTCCTGAAGGCGTCCCAGCTGTTTGGGCTCTCTAGCACCTTCAGCACGGACTGAAACACAGAAGAGAGAAGTAGAGTGAATGTGGAATAAGCCTTATTATACATAAATGTACTTTGATGGACACTAAGCTTCTCTTAAAGTCTCTGGGTTAAACTGACAAGGATTTATCAGCTTTTGTGACTGCTAAACCCGGGAAAATGACACACAAACGCATCTAATACTGAAGGCAAACACAAAGGGTTTAATGTTTCCTCAACTGTGCTGCACAGCAAGCAGTGGCTCTGTGCTCCATTGCTGTTTGCATGGATTTCAGTCAGCTATCATGCATACATGTGGTGCAAATTCACTCCAGTCTATGCAACACATATCTTTGCAAATTCACAAACTCATGCTATAATGACAACATTGACACCTTTGTGATAGAAGAAGAAATATATGTGGATGTAAAAACAGCCAAATTTATATGTACACATCTTAATTGAGGTTATCAGGAGATCCATTGGTTGCACAGCTCCTCTTCCCACCAGATACAAAAAAGGTCAAAGTGCGCTGGGCTGCAAGGCCTCATGGGTGGGATTGTGCTGGAACATCATTGGTGCTCTATGCTTTGTGAATCAAGCGTTGATATGGGGAAGATAGCTGTTGCAGTAAATGCACCATTCCTGTTCCTATCAGCGGCCTCATTTCAGTCAATTCGTGAAATCGCCCCTCAGCTTTTATAAGCATCTCTCTAGTCAATTAAAACAATGTCATGAAAAATAGATGAAACATATAGATATCTCATAAATCATTTCTGGTAACTAGTTTTTAGAGGTGAACAAAATCACATTAGCTTTATTCAATTTAGAGAGCTAATCCATCAGGTAGGTAATGTGTGAGGGAAATGTGATTAACTGAAACTGGAGTAATCACAATGGCTCTTAACACTTGCCAACCCAGGTCGTACCCAATCTGATTGCCACCTGCTTTAACCATGTTAGCACAAAGAACACACTCACAAACACACTCACACACACACTCCTAAATGCATGCACAAACAAGCGCAGCACGCTCACACACAATGAATACACACAATAACTGCAAGTAAGAGCTCTTCTGGCAGCCATCTATAAAAACGGACACATACAGTGGGTGTGTAACTCGGTTAAGTTTAATCACATCTCTGTCCCATTCACTGATCTGATAGAGGTGGTAATCTTCAGCGTGCCATAGCACAAGGCTGCCGGCCTAATCAAATCGCCCCGGAGTTAACAGCTAAACCTGTTTTAGCAAATCAATCTGCATTTGTCAGTAATATAATCAGGGTCTCGCATGCTTAGAAAATAAATTCACTACTTTATATATTTGAAGTGCATTACAATGTGTTGTGATTTGATGTACAGTGAAGACTACATTTAGAGTTCAGCTGCATATTTGAGTAAAGACTGTCAGTACCTGCAAGAGGTCCCTCTTCAACCCAAGCTCCTGCTGTGTGGAGGAGCAGAGCGCTCCGATGGCCGTGCTCATGAACTCCTCGGGGTTAATCTCAGCGAGCTGCTCCAAAATGTTCAGAGCTGGGCCTCGATACTGATCTTCATCCAGGAAGATCTTTATGTAGGGGACCATACCGAGGTCTCGAACTGAAACTGGAAAACGTACAGAAATTATTTATCAAATAAATGCAAAGGAAAGAAAAACAAAATGACTGTAGAAGGTAAAAGAGTGAGGGGACAGCATGGCATGGAAAGAAAAGAAACACACCTGTGTTTTTGATTGAGCGCAGAGTAAGGGTTGACACAACTTGAAGCATACAGGCTGTAAGCTGTTTTTCACCATCCTCAATGGAAAGCAGGCGCTGAGGATCTGAAGGAAATTTAAGATGCAAAATACAAATTTTACTTTTAAGATAAGACGAAACATAATATCTAATATTTTGCTCCTGATCATTTCAATGTTAGTCTAAAATAACTCACTTTGACAGTAAAAGTACTGAATAATGACTGGGAGTGTTTGCTAAGTCCCAGTTTTACTGTAATTAGATTTATATATAAAGAATTGTTCTGTATTTGGTCATAGCAACTGTTTAATCATTTCATAATGACATCAGTACAACAATGTGTTGGTTCATACTTATTTGTGGTGGGCAAACAACTCCAGCCTTCCTGATGATTTTGGCCCTCCTCCTGAGTTCCCCGAGAAGCAGTTCCAGCAGACCCCGGTCACTTAACACCTCAGCTAGCATACCACTGTGAACGGTCAACCTACAGAGCAGAAGAGACAGATCTTATTCAGCCGACATCGAGAAAAGAAAAGGAGCTCTCCTACAGCAGCAGATACCTTTAGTGTTGGGATATTCTCAGCTTTTTCATGTCTGATTTGTCTTGAGTTTCAATAATCAGAACACCTCTTAAATAAGGTTTTGCATTTCTGTCATTAACTTAGCCTGCACTTGGACTGAAGTAGGATCATTTGTGACAGATTCTGACAATCAAGACAAATTTATTTTGGGCCTTTGGTGAGTTCTGATGTTCAGCCCAGATTATCTGGTGAGGTGAAGCCCAATCCTAAACCAACAAGACTCATCAGGTCATCCCATTAACCTCTATGTTTTATACTTTGCACTTAAAACCACGATGTTATGTCATTAGTTTCAGAGCTGAATCACATCAGCCAAATAAAGAGAGAAAGAGAGAATAAAAGGAGCAGAAAGTGCAGCTGGTGTCTAAAAGCATCTTTTTACCTCGAGGCTAACATTAGCCAGCTGACCGCTGATGACAGAGGAAAAAATTCACCTCCGGTTTTTGCAAGATTAAAGACAATTCATGTGGAATTTTTTGTTTTCCTTTAGTCTTCTCACACCTTCCGTTTTGTTTTTCACTGCAAAGCACCACTACAGCAGGTTAATGCCAGGTTTCCAGTTCGGTTGCATCTGCGTCCCCATGAGATTACCTTACCTGATTCACGCAGGTTGGTGCATGCCCTTTGAGGCATATATGATAATCTTAACTATAGCTAGCATTTTTAAATACCATACTGTTTGCACCTTAGAGATAAGAGAGTGGAAAATATGTAAAAAAATGTGTGTTATGCAGCCTGATTCTTAAATCTGATGCTGCTTCAATCCAAAGAGGTGGACTGAGGAGTCTGAAGAACATCAGAGGATGTATTTGGGTTACAGCAGGATTATTTTGAACAGATCTGAGTAAAATGTTACAATCCAGCACTGCTCACCGGTGAAAACACTTGAGAGCTGCAACTCCAAACTCAATCCCCTCTACTCCTCCGCCAAGTGTCCCAGCCCAGCTCTGCTTCAGCACACCCAGCAGGCCCCGCAAAGTCTCATGGGGGATGTAGTTTAGCTTAAACACCACCTGTGAGAAACACATTATTTTATCAGACCTCTTGTGTCAAAGAAAGTATGCAGCACATGGTGTTTTCTGTCAACATAAGCAGTCGTACCATCTCTAGGAGTGAAAAGAACAGTTTCTGGACGGGTGCTGGTTTACGCCACACACAGGCGGCCAGCTGAGACATCGACTGGACCGTCCACTCCAAGAGGAAGAAATTGGCGGGGTCCCTCTCCCATATTGTCTGCACAGTTCGGAGAAGCTGGCAGCATAACAGTGAATCCTGACAACGCATCAAGGAGGACTGCAGCAGGTGGAAGGCTTGGAGGTTTTTTATGGACAAACCTGAAAACAGAAGAAGCCAAAAAAGACCTTCATTAGGTTTCAGTCCTTTCAGATAGGTCATACTAGATTGAAAATGGTCTGCATATTTGTTTTACAAACTTTTGCATTTTGAGAGGACAGATTATTTTACTAAACTGTGATGCATAGAACTACAAATCAGTATCAGAGGTCAACTCAGCCAAAGGATGTTTAAGTTTAAAGCTCAATTTGTCACATTTTGCTCTTGCAAGGTCAGAGTGGTTTTCTAAGGAAAAACAAATAAATTACAAACAACCTCAAATGCAGAACACACATTGAATTTCAGGGGCCAATCGAGTTATTCATACATAGATAGATTGAAAACAAACAACATAACATCCATGAAGGCAATGATGTTGTAGTATAATCTGCCTTGATAGAGTTTGTTCTCTTCTTTGTCAAAATATTTAGAGAAGGTGTTGGATTTGGGAGCAAAAACACTCTTGTGTTTTCAGTGAATAAATACATACCTGGTTAGTAATAGGATTCATTTTCACACTTAGTCTAAATTACATCGGAACCAAATAAGATCAGCACAAAGCAGTCCCCAGTGTCTCTGCTGGAGAGAGATCTACTCCTTGATGTGATGGATGGGTGCTGAATCTGTGTGTCTTGGTGCATGTTTGGGCGGGTATTTGGGTGTTTATTATGGACACTCTATTTATGAGTGTTGGATGGAGGTGTGTGTGCACGTCTATGATAGATGGCTGGTTGCTGTAGGCCAGTGGTGAATGAATGTGGGGCATCCTAACAGAGTTACACTGGAAGCCTCCACTTCATCATCCCAGACATAATCACCTCAGTTTCCTGTTAACCTGAGGGGTGTTGCGCACTGCAGCGGGGTGGCAGCGGGGGAATTGGGAGTCAGGGAAATGTGGGAAATCACGGAAAGGAGGTGGTGCATTTTGGGTGGGTTATATGAAGGCCAAGGTGCAAAGGGTGGATGAAGTGTGTGGCCATGTGGGGGCTTATTTTCTCCTTTAGCTTTTTGTTGTTAAGCAGTGCAGGTGATGATAAAGAGATGGTGAGGTGTAGAGTTTTTTTGATGCAGATAACAGTATCTGGAACGCCTCTGATTTTACTAAACCTTATTTGATTGGCAAGTAAACCAGTTTATGCATTCATCTGATACCTTTGTATACTGGCCCATAATAAATGTTACCTTGTTACAGGCAAATTATCTCTTTTTTGCCACTCCGAAAACAGTAGTCTACACATCAAGCTGCACTGAACTGGTGCAATAAATCCAGTATGGCTGCCACCAGTAACTACAGCTTAAAAGCGGCACATAAGAACTGATCCCCAGTCATTTATCTTGTGATAACAGCAATAATAAAACAATGAAGTGCTAGCGAGATTTTAGTGTTTGTTAAAGAAATGCTAAATAAAGCGTTATCCCATTAGTTCTAGGCCTTCAGTAGAAATAGCAGGTCTGAAGGGGCTTCATTCAGATCTGTCGCTAACCTTAGTTTTAGGGTGAGATTCCTTTATCCTTAGACACTCCTGTGGTTTAAGCAGGAAGCAAATTAACCAAGAGGTCTCCTCTTCTTTCAAAAATAACTTTCCAAGGAGTTAGAACCAATAAAAATGCTGACAAGCAGCTTCAAATGAAACATCTGTGTCCCTCCATGGTCTGTTTACAATTTCATCATATCCTCCTTACAACACTTATGCACAAGTTCATCCCTCTGTGGCAACTTGGTTCTGAGTGGAACAGGTGGCTAAATCGACATGTGCCGGCCCGTGCATTCCCTAGGCATTCCCATTCTAGGAATTCTTGCCTAAACCTAACTTACAATATTTGTCAGTGGATTTCATGCCCAAACTGTCATTGGACTTTAACCCGAACCTTATCCCTTAATAATGACACAACTACGAGAGAAGTTCAAACAAATCTTCTCTGCAGTAAGTAAAGAATCAGTTTTTATTCATAGGTTGTTTTTAATTCAGTTTTCTCCTCATTATGTCTGACAAACCAGAGCTCATTGACATTCATTCTCAGTTTAAGTTTGTCATTTTTTTAAAAAGAGTTCAACCTTAGCAAAGCTATATAAAAATGAGAGCAATCATATCAGCAGTTTACAGATGTTCTCTTTTAAGACTCACGCTGAAATTAAATCAGTTGCTCAACATCTCTAGTTTGGAGTTCATGTTTTGAGGGGATGAGTCAGAGTATATCCCCATGCAACAATCAGCTTTCAAAGATAATACGGAGGGTTCACCAGAGAAGAACAAAGCAGAGCTCATGTTGAAGACTTGACATACCTTTGGTGATCGGCGGGTCAAACTTAAAGCCTGGAGGCTGAGGGTTGGTGACGCAGAGAGCGACTCTCAGCTCAGTTCTCCCAAAGAAGGTGAAAGAAGCTATGAGGGCCAGCAACTCCTCTACAGGTTGGAACTGATCCACAGAGACACCTTCCTCACACCTTAGAGTCATATGATCACAGAGAAGTCTTGTTTGGTCTTTGTCCTTAAATATCAGTCATTTCATTCTTTTATTTTTAACTCACCTTATCAGGATGTTTTCAAGTGCCTTGTATCCATTGTTGGTGTCAAACTCTGTAAAGAGAGCTGGACTGAGGGCGTAGGTGTCTCTGATGAAGCTGAACACCGCCACAGCGACCTCAGCGAGCAGAGGCCCTGAGACATCAGGACTGATGTGTAACAGATTCTGGATGCAGATACGAACACAATTCTTCCCTAACAAGGTAAAGACAATGTAGTGGTCAGTGAAAAGGTTGGGTACTAGTCAGAGATGAACAAAAGATACATTTATCAGACTCCTCATGAGGCATTTTATCCAGTGATCAAATATTTTGTGGCCTTTTTTCCACCTAGGTTATCTAGCGGCAACAGAATGCTGATTTTATGGCAAAGAGAGACGTGAGAGAAAAAATGCTGAAAAAAGGATAATTTCTTAATCTCCCAAACAAATCAAAGTGATCTTGTTTGTACCAGACGGATGGGAGAGTCATCATGTGAAACCTGCTCTCTCTGCTGAGCTGTGTGGTCATGTGTCTCTGTATAATCAAATCATAACTGAGACAAGAATATCTGTCTACACTCAAAGTAAATTATCAGATTAAACCAACTTATTCACTTTCTGTCTGTAAAAAATACTTTCCTTATGTGCTCAATATGAGTTTTATTACTTTGGACAGAGAACAATTAAATGAAGTCTCATGGAATGCAGTTAGCTTAGAGTTACCTCACCTATCAAGCTTGGGACAGTGTTGCTTGTTGCCACAGCAGAGACCGCCTTGAGGACACGGGAGGCCTGATGTCTCCAGGCTGGGCTGGTCTGGTCCCATAGCGAAGTGAGGCCGATGATCAGACATTGCAGCTCCTGAGTTTCCACGAGCCTCTCGACGTTAACTGGCAGCCTGCAGAGCTGGATGAGAACCTGGAAAAGAGTGATGTGTGAAAACAAAGTCCACTGAAACAGAAAGGCCACAGGAGGATATGCAGAAAGTGCTTTGGCTGTGTGACCTGTGTCAGAGGCTCCTGGAAGGTTTCTTCTGCTGTGAGGTTCTCCTTTATAGACGGGAGACACACCAGCAGGTACAAACATTTCACCAAAGCAGCAGGGAGTCCCGGGTTTATACAGGACAGTATATCCTATAAAACACAGACAAAAAGAGGGGTTAACAATTTAATCTGAAAAGCATTTTGTGGTACAATAATTTGACCAGCTTTGGAAAGATAAAATTGTCAAGATATGTTTGGTATTTATTAACAAGACAATATTTTTTCCCCTGCATCAATGCCAGCTGTTTAAAAATGGGTGATTTGCCAATCATTGTTTTTGTAACTCAATGACTCCAATCAAATGTAAAAGATAATTTGATTTTAAAGATTGACCTGATGAAAGTTCATTAATTCACTTTAAAACTCCTCCATCACTCACTGAGCTGTCAGCTGTCAGCAGCAGCAGAGACTTTAACAGCAGCCAACCCTGATTGTCTTTCACATCACAGTCTGTTTCCCGCCTGTGGAAGAACTGCACCACCTCGCCCCGAGCGCCCTCTGAAAGCAAAGAAAAGAAGTCACATTGAGTTGAACAATGATGCTAAAGTAAGTTAAGTTTGTTTGGTATAGCATCTTTCACAGAGAAAGGTCACAAAGTGCAAAATATCACAATAATTATGATGAAAATGGATGAATAACTCAGACAACAGCTGTACAAATATGACATCAGATGTAGGAAAATTAGAAAATGAGCGATAAGCTGCTCTTTAAAGAACTGAGAAGAAACTGCAAAGGAAGAGTGATCCAAAGAAAAAATTAAAGCTCACTGTTGCTTTTTAGTCAGACAGAAAAGACTGAAGACCTTAGGGATGTGATGAAAGAGTGATGAAAGAATGAAGTATGTCAGAGATTTACACAGGTCTCTGCTGATGCAAGGCTTAATAAATGAAATGCAGGACCTTAAAATGAATCCTAAATTTGATTGGATGCCAATGTTAGGGTGGAAAAAAAGATTGGTATGATGTGAAATGCATGGCTGGATTTTGTAGACAAGCTTAAACAAGACAAGGCGGTCGTGGCAGGAGAAAAATGAATTGCGGTAGTTGAGCCGGAAAGAAACAAAAACATGAATAAGCATCTCTAGCTCGGCTTGTTTGCCAAGTGATTCTAGTTTCGCAATGTGTCTCGAGTGAAAGAAAACATGAATTGGTTAATTACTTCACATGCTGATCAAAAAAGACTCCAAGGCCTTCAAGGTTTGATTTCGCAGGAGATAAAAAGGATCAAAACACTTTGCAACCTCAGGAGCAACAATCACTGTCTTATCAGTGTTGATCTGAAAGAAGTTTTTCCTCATCCAACCCTTGATGGCAGTCAGACAGCTGTACTTAAGTTAGTGCCTTCAGGGCTTTAAGGGTAAGAGAAAGACAAGACTAAAAACTGAAGACTTAGGTCTAAAGGTCTGGAACAAATTAAAGAGGACAAGGTCTACATATTATTGATACCTACAGAAATCTATAAAATTTAATTCCTACTTCAGTCAAGCATGCCACTGTAAACATAGAAATGAGATGCAGATCTACAGAGAGTTTAAGACAACATGTCTGCAGAACAGTTTCACATCTATTTTCAATTCAGGAATTTGCATTAGGTGCATATTTATCATGCAGACCAAGAGTTCCTGAAAAATCATATTCATATCTGCAACCACAAATACTAAAAAAGGCGAGCAGTGAACTGTGAAAGAAATGTCACACTTCTGCTGGGTGGCGTGCCATGAAGCTACTGTATGCATGATATTAACACCTCAATATAAATACATGCATGAATGAGCTGCAACAACAAACAGAAGTATGTGGTTCCCTAAAAATTAAAGGGGCTTTTCCTCCCAACATCCTGAAAATGACATGAGGAGCAGGAGAGTGAAGAAGAAGAAGAATGACAGACAGGAGGAAAAGAGGAGAGAAAATCACTGACAGAACAATAACACATTGTTTTATAAAACCAGGGAACACTTCCTCTTAAGAAGTTTTATGTAAGATGTTTACACATTATTGTGACTTAACTAAACCTGCTTTCAAGTTCCAGGACCTGAGAGGCATTTACAAAAACAGAAAAGATACCTGCTGGATAACAACCGCAGTGAGCTGAAAAAGCAGAAGCAGACAGAAGAGGTAGAAAGTCCCTCTGCCTGCCAGAGAAGATGTGCTGTATGTACACGTGTAAGCTGCAGTTAGTACCTGCAGGTCTCTCTGCTAGACTGCTGTGGATGTTGTGGATGACAGTGTCAGCAGTCAGAGCTGCGAGCCCCTTTATGTTCAAACCATCAAGTCTTGCTCCCTCCTCACAGACCTGGGATCAGAAAGGAGAGAGTGTGTTAGACAAAACAAACATTAGATGCAGTAGAGAGCATCATCTTATGTCTGATGTCGAAGGCAAAATGAAGTTTTGAGAAAATTGTATCTGAATTTATTCCCGGTAAAGACTTAGTTGTGGAATTATTGGCACAATATGACTCAGAAGTATTCAGATCTCAAACACCTAGTGAGATAAAGTGAAGAGTTGTAACCATACAATGCTCAGGATCCAAACTGCTTTAGTTAATGCACTGCACTATAAATAATAGAAGCCAGTGTGTACTACTGTATACCCTCATTTAAGGTCCATAAGAGGATATCCTATTTCACTGAGTTTGCTGTTCTTAAGTGAGGCCCTGCATTCTGGTAAAATCTCCGGTCCTGAGGCTTATACATGCACCCACACACACACACACACACAGAACAACACACAACCCAAGCAGGGATTGCGTCTACAGCTGAAAGCCTCATCAATAGCGTTACACACAGAAATATGCAGATCAGCGGTGGAATTCACACAGAATGTGTTCATGTGGGAAACTAAAAGTAGGTTGGTTGCTTTGCGAGTGTGACACGATTCAGTTACAAAGAAATATAAATTCCTCTTATTTCTATTGATCAAAGTGACGCTCAGAGCCGTGGGTCTGAGTGCTTTCAGTATTTCATGTGACACTTTAGTTGATTGTTTAGGTTTATTGGGAGACCACATACAGGGCATTCTCATTAAAGAGACCGGGGTAAGGTCAGCTGAGGGCCAAACATCTGACTGCCGCCTAAAGTTGTTTTAATTGTTAATTCAAGTGGTCCACAACAGTTTTGTAAACCAGACCACAGAGTCCTGAGGCATCCATTTAACCTTTTCACAGCTTGGTATGAATTTAAACCTCGGCTCCACTTTAAATGGTCCGTGAATGATTCTCCAGCTGATAACCTCTGTTTGTAACCCATAGAAAAACCTTCCATCACATGTGACTTGAAAATGATGAGTGAGTAAAACAGGCACATATTCTTGTCAGTAGTCCATACCTGAATATAAAGAGGGAGGGTCTTGATTAGATGCTCCTCTCTCAGCTCTAAAGGAACATGGTCCGTCCTCTGGTCGGACCCCTCGCACGTGTAAATCCCCAGCTCCTGCAGTTGTTCTCTGAGCTCTTGTGGGAGTTTGGGGTTCCTACAGGAGCCCTCCACTTTGTCCAGCTTTAACTCCACAGAGACAGATAACTCCCCTGAAGCACTCAGCTCTCCGGTTTCCTTATTGATCCTCTCCTTTTTGGCAGTCTGGTGCTGGAGAGGAAACAATGAAAGTCACAGTGAGAAATCCTCAGGTTGGTCCATCTTTTGTTGATACTCAAAGTTAACACACTGTCTGAAGTATCTTTAAACCATGTGCCTGTGTTGTGTCTCACTTCCTCAGATAGATTTAACCCAAACCAGACCCTTCTTATTCCCGTAAGCACACTGCACTGCTAAATCAGTAGACAGAGGAACAGATCCCTGCCTAACATACTATCCAATCACAGACTGCGATCTGATTGGTGTAAATGATGCCTTGTTTTCAGTAAAAGGAGGCATGTAATTATACCACAAAGGTCAAACCCCAGCTTTAAATTCCCCACTCTATGGACACGTTATATGACAGATGTTGTTATCTATCTTGTCTCCATCTCAACTTAGCTACAAGTCTACTCTGTAATTCTGAAGCAATTTCACACCGTGTGCTAGATCTAGCTTCATTAAACTGTTTACCCATGATAGTAATAATTGATCAGTGCAGATGGGACACGCTCCCCAGTATACCAGACTGTTTACTTCGTATGAGCCACAGTGTTACCTAAGATCCTCAAATTGGTTCCTCTAAAAGATACCAAGATTTGGCGCCTCTTCGAAGCAGACCATCCCACAGTGAACTCAGACGCACACCCACAGCTGAATGAAGCACACTTCTTCACGGTGGAGGGATCAGATACAGCTGCAAGCTTTGGGACAAACTCTCCTCTCTCCCACAGAGGGAGGAACTTTTTGTAGCCATGGTTACATGTCACACAAATTAAACAGTTTGCATAACCGTTTAGCTGACCTGAAAAAAATGCTCCATTATGAGAAAAACTTCCAATCTTCTATTTAGGAGACACCTGAACATTTTATAATCAGAGGTTCATAATCTATTCCGTTTAAGACTAGAAGAAGTAAAAGAGATCCTGAATATGTTGGAAACTTTTAGATTTGTACATCAGTGCGAGTTTCTCTCATCTTGATAACAGCAGTTTATTTTGTTTTCAACTTTGACTTCACTCACAACCTTCAAGCTTAAACTTTGACAGATTGTAGTTGACTGTTGCTCATGCTGATCACTTCGGACTTTACTTACATGCACACTTATATGCATACACACATACTTTTTTACAGGTCGCGCACATTGCTTGTTACTTGTTCACTTTTTTTCTATTTTATGTTTTTATGTCTATGTGTGTGTGTGTGTTCCTGTTTGCGCCTCTTGACCAGGTCATGTTTGTAAATGAGAACTGGATCTCAATCTTTTTTTACCTGGTAAAATAAAGGTCTAATAAATAAATAAATATTTGTATAGGTTACAATACTGAACTTTATTTACAGAGCATCTACAATGACAAAAAATTAATGGGCTACACCTGGAAACTAAGACGGCATCAGTGCAGACTCTCTATTCTAACAACCCACTCCCAATTAGACATACCCCAATGGGAACGCAAGTAGAGTTGAGGTGTGTAGGGTTAGAGTGGTTTGAGAATGGTTCTAAAATTGAAAACCAGGGGCGACAGGGTGTTTGTTATGAGGGTCACCTGGTAGAATAACCTGGTTGAGGAAATCAGACAAGCTTCATCTTTTAAATCTCTAATAAAACACATTTCAAAATGCACTTCAGATCAACTCTGTGCTGTGAAAGTCTAACCATTTATTTTGTTTTATTATAGCTATTATTTCTTATCCTACTTCAGTCTTTAGTGCAATGGGTTTTGTTTTTTGCAGTTTTTGTATTCAGTTCTGTCATCCAAGGTCTGTTTAATCAGCTCTTGTGAAGCACTTTGTATCTGTGTCATGAATGACACTTCATTTTTAAGAATTTATCATTATCTTGATCATTTTTATAAATTTGTTTAACTGTTAAAGAATTCAAACTTAAGAGTATTTTTATGCTCCCATCTGAGTATTTCTCATCTTTCTTAATATTTGTGTCTTCTGTGTATTTCTTTTCTTTGACTTGATACTGAAAGGCGCAACACAAATAATCTATCTTCACCTTTGTCATATTCATCAATTCTTTCTAGGGCATTTTTAAGTCATCAGCAGTAATTGTGCTGCAGCTTGTGTTTATATCTTCTCAGTCTGGCTACTTCAAAACTGAAATCAATTTGTCAATTTGAGGTGCACGATAAATCAAGACTTTTTGTTTCACAAAAACAAAGATTGGACAAAATTGAAGGGATGTGTTTCTCCTAATTTTGATTTGAATCATTTGAATTCCTCTAAGCCTTTAACAGAGCCGGCAGTCAATATGAATATTAGCACTTATTTCTGACACAGCATTAGACGTGTTACTGTATGACTGAGGCTTAACTGGAGCATTGTTTCCTCATTACAATCATTTTATTTCGGTACTTTCTGTTCAGAGACACTCTGTCCTGATGAATAATGACAGACATTGGCAGAGACAGACTGCTTCACTGATAAGCCAAAGCCAGTAGAATCAGTTATGATGGTAAGGAAAGGGAGAGGCAGTTCACATTCCTTAGAAATTCAATAATACTTTGAAGTTTCCTCATGTGAGACTGTTCTGTGTGCAATGAGTGTGTGTGACAGACCGACAGACAGCTAGAAGCACAAAGAACTCTGAATGACTTTTTACTATTTGAATGGAAAAGCAACACATACCTTTAACTGGTTCAACAGTGTCATACATTTCAACATGTCAAAGTGAAAAGCACATACAACGGGTACAGTGATAAGTCTGCTGCGGTCAGTGTGCCTGTGCAAAACACAATCCAGTCTTTGTGTTCTCACCTGTCCTTGTGTTAGAGCCATCTGGGAGTTTCCAGGCTCCAGGAGGACGCTGTCATCTGTGCTGTTTTATTCCAGCCAAGTGCGTGGTCTGTCCCATGTCAGGCTGAAAGACAAGCACAGGCCTGCTCAGACATGACTAGCACCTACAGTGCAGACCCTTCTGTACAGCCGCCTGCCCCCTTACTAATCTGCACCAAGTAGACTGAACTTTGAACAACTAGAGCGACTCACATCAGCTGGCCCAGGTCATGTGCCTCCTTTACTTCCTCACAGAAGCAGAAGTGAAAAGCTCTTGTTTAGCTGGTTGGATGGGGCCCTCCCACTACAGCTCAGAGGAGAGTCCCTCTGCTTTTTATAGACATGTCATGTAAGTCTGGCATGATATGAATCACAGCGACAGGATGATCCCATGATTCACTCAAGGCGCAGGCAAACAAGGCTTGTAATCACAGGTTTGTGTGGATAATTGGAAGCATTTGACCTACAGGTGATATACAGGATTAAACAAAACCACAGTTTGTGTGATCAAACTGGAAAACTTGGCCTACTTACAGCTTTTTGAAGCCCATATAGAGTACACAAACCTTAAACAGCAGCAATAAGACTAATTGAGTCTCTCCTTTTTGGACATGAGGTTCAGGCATTAATTCCAAAGGGTATGTTTGTTTGGTCTCATTGTTTGTGGTGTGCGGCTAAACTGAGATTGGGAACCGCTGTGTGTTTACATTGCTGACGGAAGGAGACTAAAAGCAGCAGTAATATAATTTGGATAAACAGCGCCACCTTGTGGGTATTACTTTGTATGCTGTATATGTGTTGGAAATAAGATAAGATAAGATAAGATATACTTTATTTGTCCCCCGTTGGAGGAAATTCTTTTGTTACAGCAGCTTACAACACGGGATAGGGAAATACAATACTAACAATACTAACATAGTTAAAAAATTTAATAACAATAATAATAGCAATGACAATGGTAAAATAAAATAAAGTAAAATAGCCTGAACAACACTGACAGAATAAAATGTCACATTTTAAGCAACCTTAAAATTCAGCAATGCAACTATAGGCTATATAGAGTTTTGGTTTACAAACATTTTCGCAGCAAAGTGAAACCACAGACAGAAATGAAGCAGCCCTACTGTAAGTGGTTATTATAGGCTGTTTTTCCTCTGACATTTTGCAGAATAACCCTGCAGGCGCATGGCCTATTTTGCACTTGAATTTACTGCATCTATAAATAAGATGCGTTCAATTACATTGCCATTTAATATAAAACTATTAATACAAGGAAAAGAGTCTGTGGGCATTTATCATTAAGATGAACCGGAAATTAGCCTACCATGCACCTGCTGTTTACACAGCTGGAGTCACTGTAAACGAGGCCATGCACTCTCTCTGGGTGCGCAGGAGCTTCATAGCGAGTTAACACCAATTGTCAGGCCATTTTATTCCTCCTGCAGGTCTGCTCAGCGTTGCCTCCAGTCGAAAACGTGACCATACACTGAAGTGGATTCAAAAAAACCTGGGTGAACTCATACTGTCCCCTTTTTTTAGTTTAGTATAATGAATGGCACACGCAGTGAGTGCAAATTATTTATCCCGCAAGCGTAAAAAGCACTTCATTGCAGCCAAGGTCGCAAACATGCAATATCTGAACACTGACGCTTCCTAACACACCGTTCCATTTCCTCTACTTGGACTATTATACATTACAGTGTGAATTCTAGCTAATGCATACATAAGGAAATCAACCATTAGCATGTTTTTCTTTAAAATAACTCAACATCTTAATCCTCTAAAAAAAAATATATCACATTGATAGCTGTAAAATATCATCTGCATAAAGACAGTGTTGCAATTTCTGCCCAAATATGTCCTTGTTCATTATGACACGCAGTATAATACATTGATGAGAGTATTACCTTATTTACAGGGACCACGTGTTTAGGCAACGCGCTGACGTCACTGATCATGTGACTACCCAGCAGCCAATGAGATCTCCAGGGCGTGATCTGCTTCTATCAGTTTAGCACAATGCAAGATCCCTGCTGCTACTTTCCAGCGAAAGATGATATCCCTTCCTTCTTAAATTACTTTATGATGTTGTAGTGTTTCATCCGAGGAGCTGGTTCTTGTTTCCGTTGCCGGTTTCTATCAGTGGGGATATTAGCAGGCTGTCTGTGGCTCTGTGCACCCAGCGGATAATGCATCCGATGCCTGTGTGCTCTGTTAGCTGTGGAGACATATTTGACTGTATACAGAGAGGGAGTATTGAACAGTGTATACACTATATTCAGTATGACCGATCAGTCCTCAAACATAAAGGTAAGACATAAAGAATGCAAATGAATAATGAGTTTCTTTTTTATTTAGGACTGCAGCATGCTTTCGAAACTACATGATACCACTTCCTGCTGGTTTCCTGTCAATATTTATAGTTTAATTTATTCAGTCTGGCTTTTATGTAGGGTTTAACAACTTTATTATTTACCCTTAACTGTAATATTGATTTAAATGTTGCTTTATTATTTTAGTAATTATAATTGTTATCTTATTCTATTTTTATTTATTTATTTAATTTATCTACTCAGTTTTAGCTCAGCAGAATTCCATATTTCTATTTTTTTAGTGTAAAAACTACCTCTGCTACTCACCACTGTACTATTATCATATAATTTTAGTCTGTACATATTAGTCATGCCTACTTGTTGTTATTGTGTATTTATAGCTGATGCTATTGTTATTATAATTTTATTTTATTTCTGTGTCTTATTCTTATGCCTTGTATAAAGAGAGCACAGTTACCAAAGTCAAATTCCTTGTGTGTTCAAGCATACCTGGCAAATAAAGCTGATTCTGATTCTTGTTGATATTGTTAGCCTTAGTTTTATCCATACCCTTTTCAAATCTATTTATTGTAACTATTTGTTTTCTTAATTTTGATGCTTTAACTTATTTTAATTACACATATTTTATTTTTGGTGTGGATTAGTCATTTTACGTTATTTTAATTTGTATTATTATTCTTTGTCTTATTATTTTCCCCTGATATGTCTTGCCATTGTTTTATTTCTGCGTCCTGCTTGTTTTTCAATCGCTGTAAAGCACTTTGGGTTGCATTTGATTTGTATGAAAGTTGCTGTATAAATAAGGCTTGATTGATTGATTTCATGATTTTTGCACTATAAACCCAGAATATTGCAGATGAACACAACATGCAATAACAAAACACCTACAACTGTAACCCAACAAACCTCTCATGAGCTCAACTGTGTCATATATTATTCAATGTGTCTTGTGCACTCTGTATCACGGAATGGGGTGAAATATTACAGTGGAAAAACATAAAGTTCAGTCTTACATTTGTTATTTACTTTCATGCTCCAGTGTCTCTTGATTTTGATTTTGTTACTGAGCCAAAGAGAAACCTTACCCCGCAGCGCCTCTGTGAGATGGCCTGGCACAGATCTAGATGGACAGATCCTGTGACAACACATAACAAAGTCACATTGTGCCAAAGGAACCCAAAACCCATCTCTGGAGACTTTTAACACTCAATGGGCAGACTGACTGCATTTACATCAGGTGTACACAGAGACTGTAGTTTGAAGGTCTGCATCTAAAAGCCTGGCTGTGATGTGTTTGTCTTCATCCAGGCTGGGGTGGTTTCACACCACTTCACTACGCTGCCCTTCATGGGAACCGGGCTTTGGTCGACCTTTTCCTTAGCAATGGAGCAGACCCTAACCTGCCATGTGATTCAGGACAGACATCCTTTCATTTTGCCTGCAGGTAAGCGGTGGCTTCACATTTAGACCTCTAAACAAACTATGTTCTTATCTTGATGTGGGAATTGTGCTGTATTTTATCCTTCATAATAACAGTTTGTACCTTTATGGCCAAACAGACAAGGAAACATCTACATCATACACCAGATGATGCAGTATGGAGCTGATTTGCGCCTCATAGACCTGCAGGGTAAAACATCTCTGCACCATGCAGTCACTGGAGGAAGCATGTGAGTTGCAGTCACATCACAGTACAAATTTGGTTATGTTGTGTTTTTATTTTTGTGATCCAAAGTTACATACATATTTTTTATGCACTAACTTTTAGTTGTGTTTCCTAGTGTTGCAGTGCACTATTTGTGGGAGACGGGGATGTTCCGGTTCTCAGACACAGACATGTACCAAGTGACACCGCTTCACCTGGCTGCATCCACAGGCAACACAGAAGTGGCTCGGTATTTGCTCAAAGACCAGGTACGATGTAGTCTCACTCATGTACCTGAGATGACCAACAGTAGAATACGCTCAGAGTGCTAAAGCTCTGTTGAAATGTTTTGATTGTAACTTTCAGGGTTGGCATAATGATTAAAAATGGTAGGTATTGGTGATACTGCCACTCAGAATCAAAATGCAACAATGCAGTGGTACATTTAGCTTGTTTTTTTTGTTCCCAGCCAATAAACTGTCATTACTGTATGGTACCTGTCCCTCTCATTTTCAGACAATGTTAATACCTGCATTAAACACTGCATATAATAGCTAAATCTGCAGCTCCCCCTGCAAATAAAGCCAAATATTTTAAAACACCCTGATCCTCTGAGGCATTAGTAACCCAAAGTCGAGAAATGGACTCTGAATGTACTAAGTGTTTTAGAAACACAAGTATTCAACATCGTATTACTGTTGCTGAATGTTAAAATAGGACATTGTTTGCAAGCCCTGATGTGGTTTTAAGTGGTTATGAAACATTCTCTATTTAGCATGTATATTTAAAGCAGAATGTCAGTAAGAGGATTAATTATATAAATATTAATTATTAATGTCTGTCACCACCACCACCACCTGGTAGGAGTCTGACAAAGCGATTTAAGATTACAAGATTCATAACTTGCAGATCAAAAGATCTTTTGTTTAAATGATAAACTTTATTTATATATCACTTTTCAAAACAGGGTTACAAAGTGCTTCACAAATGAGAAAGATAATAAAAGAGAAATGTGAGAAAACAGGAAATATAACAAGATACCAACTGATAATGAAATATAAGAAACATTGTTCAGCAAAATATCAATGAGATAAAATCCTGTGCATGGCTTTATAGTCTGTTTTACAGCAGCTGCTCAACTTACTGCCAGGATCCTTTGCTGCATATCATCCTCAAAAAATCCCCAAATATAGCTTTAAAAAAGTGGAAAAGAAATACATTTTTCATCAGAGAATTCTATTTGTGCATGTACAGCACAGGATCAGCAAAGTAACAAGATGCACTGCTGTATCCACTATGGAATTGATACAAAATGAAAGTTCGTCATAACTGCTATAAACATCACAACAAAATAAAGTTAAGACCTGTGTGCACCGTGTTTTGTTTTTTTACAAATGATCTTCCAACATCTCTTCATAGTAAGATGGTTGGTGCAGCCTTAAAGAAAGCTCAGCGGTTAATAGTGCACCCCATGTACAGAGGCTTTAGTCCTCAAAGTGGGTGGCATAGGCTGAAAACCAATCCAAAGCCCTTTGCTGTATGTCATCCCCGACTCTTCCTTCTTATGTTTTCTACTCAATCATCTGTCCTTTCCTATGAATTAAGGCATTAAAGCTCAATTCATAATTTAAAAGATAAAATAATTCATTTTAAAACAGATTTCATCCATTGAGGGCAGTTAAACAGTTTTTGCCGAATTTCCCTCCCCTTTTCCTGAATTTCCCTCCCTAGGATAAATAAAGTATTTCTGATTCTGATTCTGATTCTGATTCTGACGTTAGAAAAGTTAAATCCTCATCAGAATTTAAGTCCTTGAAACCTATACAACAAAATAATTCTCACTGCACATGCTTGAACATGATGAACCCTAAATCCTAAATTGAATGTAAAGTAGAGGTCTAGAGTATGGAAGAAGTGACTGTCTTTAAGCTGCAGCTGTGCATCTACATTCTTTGTTTGTATCCCAGAGATGTGCTGTGGATGCAGTTGACCAGCAGGGGGCGACAGCGCTTCATGTAGCAGCAGAGAGGGGTGGAGTGGAGGTATGCTGGACTCTGCTGCAGAGAACAGGGTGTGGGATCCTCTACCAGAAGAACCACAGCGGTCTCACACCATTGGAGCTCAGCAAACAGGGGAAAACATTCAGGTGAATCTGCTGTGTCCAGAGATCTGTGTAAAAACACTGACGAGCAGGTCACTGCATAAGATAGAAAAGCTCCAGAGCTCCTTTGAATATCCAGTATGTTTGCATTTCCAGATTACTCTGTTCTCCTGGGATACTGATGCTGATTAATACATTTCCTTGTTTTATTTAGACATCAGCAACTCACCAAGCTACTGAGTCGGTACATTAGGGAGCCGATACACCACAAGCCCACAGAGTCTCATGGTAAACACTTTCATTTGAAGAATCATTACTGATGAAGTATGATGACTTTGAATGTATCTACAGAGCTGATGAAATGGTGATGTAACATTTAAGTATTGTGTGTACTCTTCTCAAGATCTCATCTTTGTATGTTTTCTCCCCAGTTTTGTATTACTGGACGGTGTTGTTCCCAGCCCTGAGTGGAGCCTCCATCCTGCTAATAGCTGCCATGCTGGGGGGTTATGGGGGGTTTATCTGCATGTTGCTATTCCCCTGGCTGGCCCGGAGCATCTTCACACAGTACCATCGAATGACCACTTACCAAAGGTCTGTCCAAAGATTTATTGCATGTGAAATGTTTGCCGGTATGTAAAATAATTCTTCCTTTTGTTGAAACACTCAATCTGTTCCTTCCAGGTTACCCAACCCGATCTACTTGGGGACCCTCATAGCTGGCTTGTTCCACTCCTTGCTTTGCTTCTACGGGAAAATAATGCCAAATATCCTTATAAAAAATGTTGCATCATTTTAGTCTTATATTTTTTTATCTGACTTTCTGGTTTGCTAATGGTGTGACAAACCATTAATTCTGAACGCACAGCCTCAGAGGGATATCTAAAATGTAAAATGTACCATTTTCTGGGTGTTGTCATCTTGTCAGTGCTCTTGTAGTCGTCTCTCTTTCCTAAAAACACTCATCAAATCAAATGTAATCCATGTTCATCCTTAACCCTCTAAACGCGTATGGCCAACCACCGCTCTGGTCCAGGTGTCCATGGTCCACTTCTCCTTAGTCCTTGGTTTGTTGTGTAAGGTTCTGACTCAGGACCCGGGGGCTCTGGACAGAGCAGACGCAGACCCTCGGTTCTCCTGCATCGCTGACTTGGTGGAGCACAACCAGAGCCATCACAGGTTCTGTCCTTACTGTGAGGTAAGACATTAACTCTGGTCAGGGTTCACCAAGATTTATAAATGCCTATCAATCTGTCTTTTTATCAAGAGCTATGAACACTGTACTCACATTACTTCTCCATCACCTCTCAGTCTAAATCAGGGGTTCCCAAAGTGTGGGTCTGCACCCCCTGGGGGGTCACAAGACACAAATGGGGGGTTGTGAGATGTCTTCCAGAATGTAGATCCAGAATCCAGAAATAGTACATTTTACCCATCATATTAAAAAATATCAACAAAATAGATGCTAAACTTGAATAAAACCTTGATAATAGAAAATGTAATGAGTTTTCTGCCTTTCTTTGTTGCCAAATGACTCCTAAGTTTAGGGTTAGAGAACAGTGAATTTTCAAAAGCATCAGTAGCAGTAGGTTCATTCATAACGGCACAGGAAACAGAGCCACATGCTCATGGAGGTAGGCTATTTTTCTGCAGACAGGCTAAATGAAGCCACATTAAATCCCTCTGAGGGACATTGGGGGTTGCGAGTCTTTGGCACCTTTATTTTGGGGGTTGCGCACTGAAAAGTTTGGGAACCCCTGGTCTAAATAAATGACAATGCATGAAATATTTAAGAGGATTTGTAAATGATACTTATTCGCTGCTTAAATTGAAAAGACATTTTTAAAAGCAGAGAACTGTGAAAATCTGGAAATAAATTCACTTAAAATCCACTGCAAACAAAGCTACCCTATTTCAATACATTTTGCCTCTTTTGCCTCTTTTGCATTGGAAGTTAAGCTGGGGAAATTTAGAAATATTCCAAATTGGAAACTTTCCATGGAAATTCTGTGAATTAATTGTGAATTGAGGGTAATTTAATGAAAAGGTATCATATCCAAGCATAAATATTTATTTTGTTATAAGCAGACATCCATCCAAAATAGAAATCATCTGTATATGTGATGGAGGAATGCACAGTGCATGTAGGGGGCGTGGTCTCAACAGCCATGCAGTAAGCAGTGTGCTATGTGCATGTGATTGAGCAATAGCATAGATATTCAACTGTACTTGCATGAAATCTGGTTGTTTTAGTCAGGATTATGCTAAAATATGTTTTCCCCAACTATATTTAAGTCCCCTATTAACAGCCAACCTTCAATTTAGTAAATTCCTGGTTTATTCCCATGGAAAGTTTCCAACTTTGAAAATTCCTGGAATTTTGCAACCCTAAGATGCCAAACAACACCAGCAAAGGGACTGAGGATAAATCCTTTTTGCCACTTTTAGTGCTTCTTAGTTTCTTGATGTTGTTTCTTTACAAAGGCTCTTTTTAAATAAGTAAAAAAATTAAAATAAAAAAACATTGGCATGCCTTTTAAAAGGTCAATGTTAAAGTTAAGGAACCATCATATCTCATTAATGTTTGTAATCATAATAAAAAGGCAGGTTCAGTTCTCATGAGCACTTCTCTCTCCTCTCTTTTCATCCACATCAGCTGTTTCCCCCTGACTTCACCAAACACTGCAAACTCTGTGACATGTGCATTAGAGACTACGACCACCACTGCCTTTTTCTCAACCGCTGCATCGGACGGGGAAACCACCGCCTCTTCCTCTTCTTCATCCTCTCCATGGTGATCGCCCATCTCCTTTTTGTTGCCACAGCAACCAATTACCTGATTGACAAGCTGCCTGCAGGCAGTCACAGCTTGTCCAAGTGGCTCTCACTGTTCGCGCAGGAGTTCTGGGTTGTGGTCATGATCGTTATGAACGCACTGACGGTCTTCTGGGAGGTGTGGCTACTGACTGAGCAGTTCGGCGCTGTCTCCACGGGAACGACCATCTACTTCAGACAGTGTGAGAGCTCGGCGAAGGAGAGGTCACTCCTACAGCGCTGGGTCATAGTTGTGGCGTATCTGCTGGAGGGACGAAGACGGGTGGGCAGCGGAAACACAAGTGATGATAAAACTGCCATGGAAATTTAAAACTGTCACTTAGTTTTGTGTCCTGGTGAATAGAATATTTTTACCTTGGCCCACTAACGAACATACTTCACAGTAACTGTGCATTCTTAGTTTACTGAGTCTTTGGTGTGCTCTCGTTCCTGAGAGAATGTCCTCTTTACACCCAATAATTCTCTTGTGCCATAAAAAGCTGCGTTTCCACCGCAGGAACTTTCACCAGGGACCAGCGACTTTAGCAGGTTCTCAGTGCCTTTCTACCCCAGGGACCAGGTCTGAAATAGAGTCTGGGGGATTATACTTTAACCCTAACGATGTCCCTGTTAGACAGGGTCGTGTGTGTCCATACTTTTTTGACTTGGGTGGCCGAACTCGGGCACTGACAGGCATTAAGTAAGTGTGCGCACACATGAATGAAAAGCATCTGTTTACCCTGCCTATCGCCACTGATCATAACTTCTCTGACTACTAAAATGTTAGTATCAAAAATATATTATATTTATTGTTCTTATTATTATTATATTTATCACTTAAAAAAGTGACAACAGGATGTATTAAAACAGTCACAATGTAGGAACTAACAAAATGAAATTAGTGAAATTGTAATTTAAAGAAAGATATAAGCTGCATCATGTTCATTTCTGATTTTTAATATGGGATTTAATAGGGATTCCTTGACTTTTGGGGTAAGCCTCAAGTGGAGACTCAAGGAACTGCAGTTTTTTGCACTTCAGCATTAGCTTCTTTTTTTTAAAGGGTATGCTTCTTGTTAGTAACACATCCCAAATAGTTTCTTTCAGCATAAGTCCTGCCTTTGACAAGGCAAGTAGCCAATCATGCATAAGGTTTTTAGGAAGGCACCATTGGTAGCCAACCAGATTTCAAAGGGACCCTTACACCTCCTCTGGATACGCCCCTGTTAGTAGTTTTTAAAATGCAGTGATTTTAGGATTGGTCTCGCAGCACTGAAGAGTTCTTCTTGGTGTTGCAGCCTTTAGAAGAGTCTTTTATGTGTCAGAAGACGTATTAATATGTCTAATCTATACAGATCTGTTTGACTTTGTTACAATGTTACAATGTCATTTAGCAGACGCTTTTATCCAAAGCGACGTACATACGAGAACAAGAACCACACAAGCAAAGATCTAGACAAGAGGAAACAAGATCAGTACGGGTAACAAAGTGCTTCAAGTCCATTTGGATGCAGGAACTGCCAAGCAATGTAAAGGCAATGCACAAAAGTAAATAAGGTTGTTTTTTTTTTGTAAAATAAGGAACATCTACAATAAAGCAACCAAACCATGTAAGACTTTCTGTTATCATCATCAACAATTAACATCCCCACAATAATGACCAAAGTACCAAGTGCTGGGTCACTCCAGACCTGAACACAGATTCCCAGAGTAGAGCAGGACAGTGTGAGTCAATTGGTGGAACTTCAGAACAAAATGGGCAGGAGGAACCTTTTAATCCCTTAAGTTTTGGTCCCTGGGACAAAAAGTTCTTGTTAACTTTGGTGGAAACACAGCTTAACATGTTGTACTTGAACTTAAACGTGAATACATCTTGTTATTTTATTTTAATGAGCCGTAGCTTAAAGAATCATTTGTTAGCAGAACTGTGCACTAAGTGGTTGGCCGGATAACTACCACTAAAAATTTTAAGTGTTGACTTAGTTTTAAGAGACCTGACTGAATACCTTTAAGATAACAGTGTTATATTTTAAGTGTCTGTTTACATTGTTCTGTCTAAATAACCAGATATTTGAAACTGTGTTCTAACAGGGAATGAATGAACTGCTGTTTTTATATCTCCCTATAGCATACTTTTTTAACATTATGCTTTAAATAGAAGTGTTTGTTTAAGCTTAGGTCAAAGTTGTGAACATGTGTGTGTGTTTTAAACATTAGCAAGTCCTCTTTATTAGTTAATGGTTCCTATCTGGTGCACTGAAAGTCTTTGTTCCTAATGTAAAGTCATTACCTCTCTGACCTGCTCCCAGCCATTTCTGCCATGACACTTCCTCTGCTCACGCTAATGAGACACGCTCTTTTCATGTCTTCAATTAAACACACTCATTTCCTTTGTGTCCCTCAGGACCACATTTCTAGATTAAAGATGACATTCCCCACACCCCTCAGAAGCTGGTGTGTCTGGACTATGTGAGCGTATACGTCATGTGATATTATTTATGGTCTGCTGTATTATCTGTCCAGCATATGGAGTGCTTTTACTGTATTTCTCTGTCCTGGATCAGTATTATTCTGTTTAATGGGCTGGTGAACTTTACACTGAACTAATGTGTTTGACCTGTTTTGTTCTGTGTGATGTTACCTCATTTGTGTCATGATGAGTTTTCTGCTCTAGGAAAGATATGTTTAATAAATCACTGTAATCTGCCACTTTGAGGAAAGAAAGTATCTCTCCATTTCATTTCAATGAGAAAAACTGAGCGTTTCAGATCCAAAGCTTGTGACCCTCCCTCCTGATTTCCAAACGCAAATCATTACAAGTCAGACAAATGAATTTTACCATCAAATGTACAGTAAAAACATCTGCAGGAGAAACTCACAATATGTTTTTACAGGTCAGCAGTTTTCACTTCTCCATCAAGGCAGCTCACTTCCCCACAGAGAGACAGACTCAGAATAAGAGGAGCGACAGGAAAGCTTCGCACACATGTCTTTTATTTCTCTTTAAATCCAAATCCATCGCAGCAGCAGCTGTTTGGGACTTTGTGATGCTTTCACAGAGAGTCTGGCTCCAAACAGAGAGTCGTCTGGTCTGGCCGTCCGTCCTGACATAGCAAGTAATGCTCGCATGACTGTCTTTATTTCCTTCCTTCTATCAGTGTCTGTTCACATCAGCATTCTTCGGACGCACGTCATTTTTGTGTGAATGACCGCAGCCATAGTAGTCCCTTCTCTCCGGGGTATGTGGATTTGTTTTCTAATTGATTATCAATTAAGTGGAGGACTGAGATTTCACTGCTGCCATTGTTTAGACCTAGTTTTTCTGTGCATGTGTGTATCTGTGTGTGTGTTGTGAGTGTAGACATGGCACCAGTGGAGAAGAAGAGACTTTGTGCAGATGAGTTTACTGCCATGAAGCCATCCACGACTCCTCTGACCGGTGACAAAATAAAGGAAATGGCAGGTAAAGCTTAGATTTTTGTTATGTTTTCAGTGTGATCATATAGTTTACCAGTCAACCTTTAGGATGTTGTATCTGTCATAAAAAAGTGATGCTCCATATTTAAGATATTTATTTTGGTCCATGTAATTTAACTAAGCCTTTTACTACATAATTTATTCTCCTTTTAAGGCGTGTCACTGATTGACCGTTAGATTTGAGCTGAGTGGGTCATATTTTGCCAGTTGAAGAGCTTAGTAAGCACTCTGCAGTGTGGAAGTGACTACACGTAAATACAACAACACTTTGTCTCATTTCTGCTTCAGTTTGCCGCAACTTCAATGACATTTAAATCCTAACAGTGGTTCAACAATTTGATCTTTATCATTCTTTTTTACATTTTCACATATCAATGACTGAACTCAAAAGTGTCTTTCTGAGACAGAAGGAGAAGAAACTGCAACTTTAGAAAGTTATTTTTTGTTTTAGTTTGAATCAAATAAAGAAAATACAGATTAGGATTGTTGCACTTTCGTCCCCTCCTGAAAAGCCGAGGTAGGATTGTTCTGTCCAGGACATGTTCAGGTCTCAGAAAACACATAGGACACATTAATGTCAGCTCGTCTGTTATTTCATATCAATGTGTATTTTCATTTGTAAAACATACACGGATTATATTAGATGTCACTTAGTCATGTGTTTGGATTTTTACTTATCAACAAATGAAGCTGATCAATGCCTTTCTAGAGAGTAATAGGCTAATGGGGTAAATTCATGTTGTGTTGATTCTGGTGACCCCTTTAGACAAAATCAGTACCTTTTTTTGGGATGAAGACTGCATCTTCCATGAGCACCATCACCCACTTTAGTAAAGATGTGGCTTTTGCCAACGTGTGCATTTGTTGTTGAAGCAAATGAAGGAATACAGATCTTTTTAAAACTACTTATCTTTGTTCAAGACAACTTTGTGCAGGATGCAGTGATCAGGTAATATTTTGATTTGTGGAAAGGTATAATTATGAACTGTAACTTTGTAAACTCAGTTTTATTACCATTAGTTAGCTTACAAAAGGCGAGCAGACATAGAAGTTTATCATTACCCGCACAGCCTCAGCGTCATGATGTGTCTGCTCCTGTATCAGCCATGAGAACAAAACATTATGTAACAAGAAAGTTATCCATAGAGAAAAGAATCCTTCACCTGAATACAGACACTACAATTCCTCATAAAAAAATAACCAGTCTTGTCACTTATAGTCTCATTTTACTGAAGGTCATGAAGAGGCATCAGTTTAAAACTCCTCACTGTGCCTTTAAACATAGTTCAAAGGCGCTGAGTTGCTGCATGTCTGACTGATGGACACATTATATAAAAACAAACTATCAGGTACTTTCTGTGGACTTTTCCATGAATAATGCACTAGGTGTTTTTCCTGAGGGGTGAACCTGTGAACAAATGGGCTCTTCTATAACAATCACTTGATTTGCAGTCTTGTTGGCCTTCCCTTTTTGTGGTGCGGTACATCTCGTACAGTTCATCTTGTCAGTTTGGTGGATGATTTTTTTAAAGGGGCTTTGAACTTTTTCTTGAGCTCTCTCGGTTTCTCCTCTGAGCTGTCGATCAGATTCTTCATTTGTGAAACTTGCAGACTCATGCTTTCAAAGTAGCGGCTCACTTGCTTGCTCTTCTGTTTAGCATTTCAGTCTCATCCAGCCTCTTGAACTGCAGCATTTATCTGCTTTATCGCGTCCACTACAACCCCATCAGGCAGAATGGGAACAAGAACATCACACTCTTGAGTGCTGTGGCTTTCTCCACACAGACTTCTGAGTGACTGAGTGGTGTGGCATTTCCCCTCAGACCATAAATCTGCACCGGAATGAGTCCGGATATTACATTTTAGGAGTTTTGAAAGTACGTCCATTGAAATGTATGTCATATCTTTGTAGCAGCTTCCAACAGGATGACTTGACCGCTCTGCATCAAACATTTAATAGAAAGAGTTGTGTCAGTGAGATCAAATGTATTGATCTGAGGTTGTACTTCAAGGTAAAAATCAGACCATAATCAAATCTTCCTGAGCTAACAGCTGGATGGATTGTGAAGACTTTATAAAGAGAGGGGGGAGCCGGCGGGGAAGAAATAGGTGACAAGACAGAGGACACACAGCCAGACATATTTATAGACAGTGAGAAATTGATACTGAGAGTGTGCAGCTGCAGGGAGAGAGACAGAGAGAGGGAGAGAGGGAGAGAGAGTGGGAGTGGGCAGGGCTCGAGGTATGTGAGAACAACAGCACGCCGGGCCAGTGGGACAGAGCGGGGGGAGTGAGACGAGAGGAAGGAGGGGAGGAAGAAGAGGAGCGTGTGTGGTTAAGTGCTTGGAAGTGTGCGTGTGAGTGTGTGTGAGTGAAATCGGACGGAGACAGTGTCCAAGAGGAAGACAGCGAGCCGGGGAGGGAGAGAGATGCTGGGAGAGGATGAGGAGTAGCAGGGCGAGGCAGCAGCAGCAGAGAGAGAGAGAGAGAGAGAGAGAGAGAGAGAGAGAGAGAGAGAGAGAGAGAGAGAGAGTGTATGAGTGAGTGTGTGTGTGTGAAGAATAGTGTGTGAACAGAGGGATGCAGTCATGTCTCTGTGAGAGGGAGCAGCACAGCAACCGTAACCATGCTCAGCCCCAAGATAAAACAGGCACGCCGGGGTAAGAACAGTCCCTCCTCTTTTTTTCCTCCATCCCTCCTCTTTGCTCTCTTTCTTTCTGTCCTCTCTGCAGTCCACCTTTTTCCCCCTCTTTTTTTCTTTCTCTGCAGAGCTCTGCCCTGTCTGTCTTTGTGATAATGTATCATCAATATTGCTGTCACTGCTTTCATTGATAAGGACATCCAAAAGGTGTTAACAGCGCCATGTTAGTGCTGAATGTGCTCAGTGTCATTCTGCATCAAAGTGACCACTAGCACCAGAAATGACCTGAGTTTTTTTGCATGATCTGAAGAGTTGCAGGTGTAGCATGTGTGTCTGGGTGATGTCATACTCCCTCTCTCTTGATTACAGCCTCCTTATTCCTTGTAGATTTGATCCTGATGGAGCTACTAGTGCTTGTAGTAAATATGGCTGCTGGAAGAATAACCCTCCCTCCAACATCCTGGCACGTTCACACCTGAGCACATGACTTCATCTCTATTTATCCAGGCGTTATTGGGTTAATTTTCAGCTGAGCAGGTGACAGATAGATCAGAGGTTGGCGACAGGAATGCAGGGCTCTCTCTCTTACTCCTGTAAATCGCAACAGCTGACTGTCAAACATAGTTCCTCTAACGCGGGGTAAAACCCACTTGAAGTCGGGACACCACACATGCATGCCTCTCACATGACTGTGTGAAGATGGATAAGGAAGCTGTAAATCACAAGAGCAGCCCCTGCCACTGAGATTAGCATGATGCAGAGTATAAATACTCGTAGCAGGTGCTCCAGGTAGCTCTGGGAGTTGTGGCAGTTGCCAACTTATCTGAAGGAGGAAAACTACTATTGGTTTTTGGAGAGAAGCATCCACAGAGGCTAATCCGAGGAGAGACAGGAGTGTGCGAGGATTTCTGATCTCTATGAATTAATTTCACATTTTTAAATATTAAAGCTCCTGTGAGGAGTTTTTAGCTGGCTATGAAACAGACTGAAATGAATACTGATATCTCTCTATGATCCATAAAAGCAAACCAGACCACGAAGTACATGTTGTACACATTGGATTATTTCTATAAAGACATTTTTAATCCCTGAAACCACTGCCACAGGGTTAGTGTCAGACAAAAGCCTCTTATCCCACAACTGTGCCGTAATGAAATTCAGCTGTCATTCCCCCTTTTACTTATACAGTCAAATCCTGCAACAGCCTAATATTGGTGTCATAGTGTGTGATTTCACATTGCATTACAGCATGGCAGAAGCGCAAGAAGCAGCATGTGAACACATGGTGAGAGCGCCACATACACACGTCTGCCCTGTTCTCCGGCTCCAACACGACACATTGGCACCATCTTCCTTACTATCTCCAATGGCGGGTTGACTTCGCCCCACCATCCCGCCACTCTTCATTACACATTGCAGACGAGGTGTAAATATTCCGGCTTGAACTGGCAACGAGTAGAAGCATAGAGTGAGTTACAGCTTGCTGCATTTCAGCTCAGACTACAAATCTTAACTGCAATGAGTCAGGATGAACTTAAGGAGTTTTGTAAGTCCTTCAAAATGTTTCTTACACCTGCAACATTTTTGTAGGTGCAGACAATATATTGACTGACACCCCCCCAACTTACGAACAAGGCAAAACTGAGGCGTAAGTGTCCAGTCTTGAGATCATTGTACTGTTCGTACTTTCAAAAAAGGTTCATATGTAAGATTAATTTTGATGTTTGTGTGTTCAAGACTTATAAAATGCATCAAAGTTTATATCCTGGCTCATTCAGGTTAGGATTTATAGTCTGAGGGAAAATACAGCACTGTCACCCACTTTACACTGTCACACATTGCCAGTTCAAGGCGAAAGTATCCAAGAGAGAAGTGAGTTACAGTTCACTGCAGAAACAGCCTTTGTGGAAATTTTCCCCAGCAGAGGTTAAATTTAAGCGCTACACCTGACAGCAGGATTTCATTTTTTGATCAGAAAACACTGCTCATTAAGACACAGGACAAGATCAGCAAAGAGATTGAGGCTCCATTTAGTCCAAAGGGGGCACCAAGATCAACACACATTGAAAGTTATTTACAGAAGAGATAAGATCAACTTCGTCAGCCCTCTACAGCGAAAATACACCTCATAGAGAAGCTCACAAAAAGAGGAAAGTCAATTGTGGTCAGTAGTTCTAGTACAGTAAAAAACATATACACACTATCTACACATTTTCTTTTAAGAAATACTTTAATTGACATATTCTGAATAACAATCATAAATATCAGTTTGATTACTGATAAAAGTAACTGAAATATTTCTATCTACTGGCAGGCAGAAGACACACAAGCACAGAATGTTAAATATTTCTTAAAATATTTATATCATTGTTGAATATAACCTCACAAAAATAGAATTACACAAGGGGTTGATGAAAGAAAGAAGATGCAGTCAAACTGAGTCGAAATGTGCATATAAATATGATATGCATATGATGTGATGTGATATGCATTTGATAGTTAAATGATATACAATATGCATAAGGGTGCCTAAAATGTATCTTCAGCTTAATTTAATTAAAATAACCTCATTCATCCCTCTATTGGTTTGGAGCAGTCAGCACATAAAGGATATAAATAAACAGATCAACAACGGACATCAATAAATTATACATACAAGTTCAAATGTGAAATAAGATCTTAAATTAATGCTGATACTAAACAGAGAGATGGATCAATAATTAACACACACTGAAGGATCAGTCTTCATGAAACAATAAAAACATCAGTCTGGATGAAAAGATAGAAAGTCATGTCTGATTGTTAGAGTACAGTTTGTCCTCATGAAGATTTGAAAAGAAGAAGTCACCATTTCAAGAGCATATATTGGAGTTGTCATACAAACTGCACAACATGCATTGCTTTGCTAGCAGTTTGAGTATATGAGAGAAGAGGTAAAGAGTCCTTTCAACATTGGAAAGTAGCCAAGACATTGGTGATAAATCTTTATGGAAGGAACAGAAAAAATGATCACTGTGTGTAAATGAACATGTTGATGTTTCGGCTTGCAGCAGCCTCACGAACTTCATTATTTTGTTTGTCTTTTGTCTCCTCTGACAGTCTTTGTCTTATTCTAGTCTGGCTGTAAGACTAAGTCCATAAAAGATGACATGAAGGAGAAAAGCCTCGTCCTTCTCCTCCTCGTACACACTCAGAGAGAATAGCAGTCACTTCAGTTTGCTCGCCACGTTTTGTGCACTTGCCATCTCTCATTTGCTGTAATGGTATTCTCCTTTGATTAGATTCCCAGCTCTGCTCTCCTCTGACCCTTTTATGCAGCATCATTCAGAGCAGATTCATACAGCAGCACAGAGCTGGAGCTGCACTCAGGAGCTGTAGGGTGTAGGATCAGAATCCCAGAGTCCTTAAGAGTGTGGGGTCTGACGGGAAGATGTTATGGTGTTTGAGGCTTTTCTCCATTAGCTTTCTGGAAGGATTATTGTTATTATGAGGACATGTGAATAAAAAATGCCTGAGTTTTCTGTCCTGCACACATTGCGGCTTAAGTGACAACCATTTAGACCACAAGATGTGATCCCTTTAGAAAACTATAGACGCAAATGACAATCGAGGCTCTGTGTCATTGTATTGTCATAGTCAGGATTTTATTGATGATGCTCTGTGCTTACTAAAAAATGATGATACGTCATTAGGTTTATTACACTCATTACAGAATACTATCATGGTCTCATTTACATTCACAGAAATTAGATTAACTTATTTATTATTTATTGAATAAGTCTGACAAGAGTTAAAGCTACTGTGTGAGACATTTAGTTAGTGCATGAGTTGTATAAAACATGGATGTAGTCTTTGTGATATTTGAAGAGGTGCCGGTTGCCATATTGGAAACACCGACACAAACTAAGTGGAGCTGAGACAGGCTTTAAACCTCATGACAAATACCCCCACCTGTCAGTCAACTCTGACACACCCTGAATTATGCAATGTATGTATAACTCATAGTCTCTATATCATCTGAATGGATGTATATACAATTTCAACCCTTCATAGTGTGAACAAATAAATAAATTTGCCACATAGAACAAACTATTTTTGGATCCATGCTCTAAACATGTTTGTTTCTGCTGAAAAGTTGGGCATTATGACATGCATCATGGGGATTCCTAAACTATTGTGCTCAGCCTCAAGTGGACACTCAAGGAACTGCAGTTTTTGCACTTTCACGTTGGCTTCATTTTTCAACACCAGAGGTAGTTGCTTGAGTTTACATTAGTTTTTGCACCCCTTGTGGACAAAGCTCTAGCTCTTGTCTCTGGCTGATTTCGCCCTTCATGTATATGTGACTTTTTTTAATATAAGAATCTGATCCTGCTTTCTTTGAACAGTCAAATCATCACTTCTTTTCTGTAGAAAATAAAAAGAAAGGCTGTTTTGGCAGCATAGGGTTAAATAGTTGATCCGACTTAGACCCCTCAGCGGTTTTAGGGATTAAAAATGATATAAAAATAATCATTCTTGATGCTGATGGTCTCGTTGGCTTTTGTCTGCTTTAAAAAGGCAACAGAATTAATTTGAGTTTGTTTCGTAACCTCTTAAAGATAATGAAATCACTGGTATCTTTAGGTCGCATATTGAATATTCAGGTGATTATACTCTCATTTAAAAATACTTACAAATATTGTGTTCCATTTCTATCAAGTCTTCTTTGCTAAGTGCAGCTAAATACTACACATTGCACCTTTAACAACATGAAGATAGTTCATTTCAGTTTCATGCTGCTCTAGATGACCCATATCACTTAATTCTAGAGGAGAAAATCTACACTTTTACTCCATTTCATTTGACAGTTGGAGTTAATTTATAAAGAATGCTTGAGCTTAGAATGTGATGCCCTCTGATGAGACTACCCAGCAGTAAATGAGGTTATTTCAATGTGGGTATTACAACCAAGCATGTCAGTTAAATGCTACAGTGATGCATCATCAATAATTAATGTCACTATAATGTAACGCTGACTAGACTGGTCTACCACAGAGGAAGCTTCGTATTTCTGATACTTAACTGGCAGAAAAGGAGAGAGCATATTTTTTTTTCAATATTTTTTTATTGGCATTTTTGTTTTATTACAACAAGACAGCACATTTACTAAAGTCCTGAACTCAAATACTTAACTTATAGCTCCTGTGAAGAGATTTTATAGCTGGTTATGAAACAGTGAAATGAACACTGATGCCTTTTTATGATCTCTGTAAACAAACCAGAGCATCAGCTACCACACTGACTATTTTTAATTCTAGGTTTGAATACCTGTGACTGTTGCCACAGGGTAGGTGTCAGATGTGACAGTGAACAGCATGTTAAAAAGGCTGCCTTTCTTATATTTCCTACAGAAAACATTCAAAATGAGTTATGTCTTCACTGTTCAAAGAAAGCAGGATGAGATATTTTGTCAGAGAAGGCTGCCTACGTATGTACAAGACAAGATCAGTCAAAAAATGAGATAGCACTTTGTCAACAGGGGGCGCCAAAACCAAGACTGAAAGTTCCTTACACTAGCTTTAACAGATTCAGATATTACGACCAAAACAAACATTTTTTTTTAGTTACAGAGAGTAAAATGCGATGCAATGCGAAAGATTGCATCAAATGATAACAAAAAAAAGAAAAGAAAAAGAAAAAAATCAGAATTAGTTTAATGGATATTAAGGTGTGCACTTTGAATAACATTTCTTCCTGACAGAAATTACAATTTGATCCTTGTACACAAATAGTTCTTTCAGTCGATAAAAGAGCCAGTTCCCTTCTTAGATTTCCTTCCTGTTTTTAACAAGACGTGAAAATGTCACCCGTATTAATAGATCCTGCTTCCACTGTCAGCTCCCAGCTTTGTTAACTTTGGCTTCAGGTGGTTCAATCTGTAGTCTGCCCAACAATCGTGACTCTGCAAATGAAGGGCACTCAGAAAAGAAAGCAATAAAACTGTGCAGTCCTGGAAAGCTGATAAACAAGAGACAGACAGAGAGAGGGGGGGGGGGGGGGGGGGGGGGGGGGGGGGGGGGGCAGAGAGAGATTTCAGTCGAGGCCCTTGCAGATACCTTCCCTGCTGTTCTCAGCAGAAACCAAGATGCAATTAACAGGAGAAAAAGAAGCCATTGATTTCTCTCTCTCCGCTCTCTCTCCACTCTCTGTTTATCTCTCTACCTCTGTCTCTCCCACCATGACTCCCCAGGGATCGCTCTACTGTCGCTGGTTTTACTCTTTACCTTTGGCATACCTTTGCTAATACAAAATCCATGCTAGAAATCAGTCTTTAGCAGTGAAAGCACAACCTGATCCAAAGCAGAGTCTCCTCTCTGAACAGCAGTGCTGGGAAAATGTGCACTTCTTTAAGATCTGAAACACAACAATGACTGTCAATTGAAAAGATATATGGATTTCATCTTAAAGCAAGACGTCCTTGTTGCAATAAGGAGGCCATGTATTGGTAGATTTAGCTAAGAGGGAATCTGGATGCATGGTCAAGCTTGTGGGTTTATCTGTACCTGAGGGAGACTTCTGTGAATAATGATGAAGGATTTCACTCTTGATTAATTTTTGAAGCTCAAGTAAAACAACAACAGAAAATCCCCCCCAAAACATGTATGCTCTGCCTTTACATATCGATCCCTCTGTCTTACTCTCACTCTGATGCTCTTACCCCTGCAAACTAACTATATTCTGTATGTGTGTGTTCATGCAGCACGGTCCAAGAGCATGGTTCTTGGGGAGTTGTCACGTGTGTCCAGGCCCTGCTCTCCTCTGGATCAGGAGAAAGCTCTGAAGGCTGGCTGGTTGAAGAGACAGCGAAGCATCATGAAAAACTGGCAGCTGCGTTGGTTTGTCTTGAGGACTGAAGCGTTGTATTTCTACAAGGACCAGGATGAAACTAAGGCACAGGTGATGCTTACAAAAATAATTTATACACAAGCCATATTTACACATACAGAAAACTCCTAAAAATGTACACCGCTTCTAAGTGGGCTGCATTTGTGAACCAAAAAGGCTGAAATTTGCACCCAACTTTGAAGGATTTATCTGACTTAAACAGTCAATACAGTCGATCTCAATTACAACATATTATAACAGGTATTTTGAACAATGCAACTTGTGCACAGAGTTGAGCAACTCAAGCAACTTGGGGGTTGAACTGCTGAAGGTGAAGGTGAATTACAGTTTTTTGGCCACAACCAGATACATTTTATTTGCAATGTTGCCGTGAAGACATCCATAATAAAAGACCAACATTCATACTCACATACACACATATTTCACAATACTATAATGCATTGTTTTTACGCACACTCTGTATCCACCTTGTTAGCCAAATATGGTCTATTATGGTCCAAAAACAAGGTTGAAAGCATGCACCCCATGCACAGAGGTTACAGTCTTGTTGCAGTGGTTGCTGGTTTGACTCCTGGCCATGATCCTTTACATGTCATCCCCCACTCTCTTATCCCCCACATTTCATGTCTACCAACTCCCTAAACTAAGTGTTTAATATCAGTCTTTTATGCTCTCAAACTCTGAAAACACCTGATTGTTTCATTTAAATCAGAAAAAAAAGGATTTTGACCCTGATTTTTTTAAAGCTGCATACTTTTACCTCAGTGGTTCAGATGTCAAACTACAGCCGGATGAATTCATCCCCTTAAGACATCCCCACACGCCCCCTATGAGTCACCGCGTGTTGTTGCTGCTCTGTCACACGCTCTGATAATGTGGTAACGTGCTGCCCTGTGGTTCAGCTGTATGCATTTAGCAGGCGGCCTTTGACCTTCTCTATGTTGTGAAGATCAAAAATGCAAGTACATCAGGAAGCGCCATGGGGATAAAAAGATGAAGAGATGTTTCCCTGAGTCATCCCTCCCTCCATCATCACAGCCTCCCTCTGTTGGACGGCTGCCCAGAGCCCAGTGTTCTCAGAGCTCCATAATGTTCAACATGCACTACACGTCCAAGTCCAGAACCACTAATTGATTTCTTGTTTGGCTCTTGAAGACATGATGGGGGGGGTGTTTTCCTCATGCCTGTCCGCCTGTCTGTCAGTCTGTCCATCAGCCAATCACACGCCTTCCTCTCCTCTCCTCTGCAGGGTTGTATTCCTCTTCAGGGCAGTCAGGTCAATGAGCTGCCTGCCAATCAGGACGAGCCTGGTCGACACCCGTTTGAGATCGTTCCAGGTGAGTTGGCAAGACGGCTGCTCTGTAATGTGAGGAAGTGAGCGAGTGAGTGAGTCAAGTTATGCTGAACCTTCTGTTCAGTGATGAGACAGCCAAACAGAAAAAAACACATGGCTTTAATATAAAACTGTTACTTTTAATTTTTCCTCATACTTGACTCGAGAGTTTAATCACATGGTATGATGCACAAACATTGTGACAAATATTCTGCATAACTTAAACAGACAAGGATATATTTTAATAATGCTCTTGCAAATGCATTTCTCTTAAACTTAAAATGAAGGCACAATTACACCACAGTGAAATAAGGTACTTATTGCCCAAAACAAAAGTTTTTGAAGTTTAAAGTTTTATATTATTATTGTGTCATGCATACAAGCATATGCCCTTACACGACACCATAAATCCATACAGTCCAGGGTCAGAGCACACAGCACAATCATTCCTTGTAAGGAAACTGAGGGAGAAAATTACAACAGAATAAAAGAACATAATAAAAATAAAAATGCACACTTCTTCAAAAGACTATCTTGTTTTCTTTTCCAGGCTTTTTGATACAAAATTGGCAAGTTTAAACACGTCAAAATTAAACAACCAATTCAGTTTTGTACAACTGTCCACCACAATATTTCAGGCTTTTTACAGTCAATTTCATGAAAAATGGGAAAATGGGACTCTGTTTCCACTTCATTAAAATCACACATCTCACAGAGTCTGTTTTTTTCTGGGATATTTTTTGAATCGACCGACTTCAATGGCAAGAGGAAGAATACCAGATCATCTGTGCAACCAAAGATCTTTTGGGGATAAAATTATGCTTGATCTGCACAGATGTCCCAACAAAAGTGACACATTCTCTGATTGATTTTGTCCTTTATATGTTTCTCTATAATCCTGAAAACTTTTGTTTTATTCTCTCTTAAATGACCAAACCCTCTCTATAATTATGTTTTCATGCAACATATACCGCTTGTTTTAACTCTACATCAAAATATCCGGTAACACTTTACAATAAGGGTCCCCTAAATAGCGTTAGTTAATGTATTATTAAGCATTAATTAACAGTTTAGTAATATTTTAACAATCATTATAATGTATTACCTAACATTAACTAACACATTAGTTAATGCATTAATAAGCAGTTGATTAATGTCTACTGCTCAGAGTTAATTGATACATTATAAAGCATTAATAAAAGTTACAAAACTTAATTAGTTAACCATTAGTGAATGCTTTCTGGACCCTTATTGTAAAGTGTAACACATGTATCCTTTAGGTAACACATACGCTGAAGCAAAATGAGTTGAAATGTAGTGGAAGCAACACATATAAAGAATTAAAAACATTTTATTTAGAATTAAAATAGATAATCACTGATAACATCTCAACTGGCACAGAGAAGTACGGTGGCCCTAAGAGCTCACAGCACTGCAACTGAAGAAAACACATGCAAAAAGACAAAACACAAGAAAATTAAGAAAACATCTTCATCAATTTGACAACACATGCGCAGAATTTAGAAAACGCGATGCAAAGACACAATACATTAGAAAAACGCGCTGCAAATAAACAGCAACACAACAGAAGTGTTTCCAGAGGATACTTAAAAGTGATGCCGACGCTTATGCTTATGCTTATGAGGCAGTTTAGCATTTATAATGTGTTACTTAAGTGATGCATGTGTTACACTTTACAATAAGGGTCCAGAAAGCATTCACTAATGGTTAACTAATTAAGTTTTGTAACTTTTATTAATGCTTAATAATGTTTTAATTAACTCTGACCAGTGGACATTAATTAACTGCTTATTAATACATTAACTAATGTGTTAGTTAATGTTAGGTAATACATTATAATTATTATTAAACTATTATTAAACTGTTAATTAATGCTTCATAATGCATTAACTAACGCTAATTAGGGGACCCTTATTGTAAAGTGTTACCAAATATCCAATATCACACGATGGAAGACTTTTGAGCGTGTTTTATATCAAGCAGTCTCTGTTCTTTTAATCAGCTATGGTGGAGACAATTTGGTTTGAACCAGAGGTAAAATAAACTTCAGTTATGTCAAAATAGCTGTCACACAGTGTCTGCTTAATCTGCAATGTACAGGCGCCCCTTGGCCTAGCAGTGCAAAAAAGAGGAATTTATTGAATGAGTTTCTTTCTTTATATTCTTTTAGTTTCCTTTTTCTTGCCGACACTGTATCAGTTCTCTTTCAAACCTGATGATGTGTCTGTTTTACATTGCTGGCTTTCTGAAACACTTTGATTTTGGTGAATGTTGAAGAACTGTGCAGGCTAAGTTGATAGTTTTACGCTTTATGGCTTAATGTATTATAATCTGTTTTAAAATCAATCATATGCAAACCCAGACAGAAAATGTATTAACAAGACAACAAGTTGCCCTTAGTGTCAAATAATTCTCTTCAAACTGAGACAGTGTTGGTATCTTTCAAGTCCCCTACACACAGCTACTGCAAGTTGCCCTTTAACTCTCATGTCAAAATGAAAGAACTTGAGGTGCTGTCCCAAGTCATGATTTTGTTAACATAGGAACAGCGCTTCAAGTTTCTGAGTCTTAAATTAATATATAGAGAGAGGCAGACAGTATGATCACACTGCAGTCATCCTCCAGAGACATATGACTGTCAGTGCTCTCCACATTACTCAGGGTAAAATCCCCACAACCAAAATAACAGCATGTACTAACTGTGGGCCTAATACAACAGGATTAACAGCACACACAATCAAATTCAACATCTGGATATCTTTGTAGGAATATGCAGACATTGAACTTAAGTTATGTGTCCCAGAAGTCAAAGGGAGACTGTCTTATCATGCCCACATACCGGTGTTTCAATACTTTTTTTTTAAACCAAACACTTGTGAAGAAAATAAAGGGTCTGTTTTAGACAACTTAAAGATTTCCCTCCAGTAAAAAGAAGTTTCTAACGAGATTTCAAGTTTGACACAACTTGAGTCTTTTGCATTGAGCTGGTGCTGAAACTCTAAATCAGATCAAACAGCAGTGCTTTAGCATGATTCAGGCTTGCTGTAAACTGATGTAAAGTTTCTCTTTCTGGAAGGTTTTTACTTTTATTTCTATCATAACATACCTTCAGTTGCTCATTTCTTACATGTAAACCACAATCAAAGTGATACTCGAGAAAACAGAAGTACATAAACACAGCTCCGTGTGAGTCACAGGCTGCAGCACATGCATGAAATATGCAGCAAAACAGAAAGGATGAGAGTCACAGCCGTGCCTCTGAGGGTCAAACAAGGACTTCATTCATTCTTGCTCTGACAGCCGGCTGACGGCATGATGACTGTCGGAGGGGTGGACAGTGTGTACGGCACATGGACAGGAAGACGGACGGACAGACAGATGGACGGATGGACAAACAGACAGACAGACAGACAGACAGACAGACATACATACAGACAGATAGACAGACAGACATTCTACTTGGACAGCATTGAAGCCCTTAGTAGACTTACATCCAAATACTTAGACTTGACTTTGTTTTCCCGTGATAACAACTCAAATTGTAGTTGTTTTCACGAGAACTTGACTTCAGATGATCAGAACTTGCATTCCAAGGGTAGAAAAAGCACTCTTCAAACATAGAAATAGGCCTTATGTACTGTTGGCGATGGCTCCATGGCCTGTCATGATCTTGGCAATGTGTTGTTTCCTAGATTTTAGTTATGATTTATTTGGGTTTTGATGCCTTTATATAGGGCAATGTATAGAGTAGGAAACTGAGAGAAGAAAGTGGAGTATGACATGATGCAAAGTGCCACAGGTTGGAGTCAAATCTGGGCTGCCTGCTTCGCAGACCTTAACATCTGTAGACTGGGAACGTTATTTAACCACTGAGCTAAACTGGTGCCCATGTTTCTATATCTTTCTCTGGAATCACCCAAAGAAAAGTTAAGTTAACGCTATCTCAAGAAAAAAAGCTTTGATAACTGAAAATAGCAGGATACATTGATCCATTTTGAGGAGAGAACCAGTCCAGAGATAAGAATATATTGTCCAGATCTTGAGAAAACCACTGGAAATGACCTGCCATCATGAGAAAACGCAGTGAATAAATTGCATGGCTGAATCCCCTTAGGGCTTCTGCTGTAGCTGTAGCAATCATGCATGTTTTGCTCTCATTTTATGTTAATGTGGTTCATAACGTTATAGATTGACCTGCACACATTCATTTTAAATAATGTTGGGGTAAGCAGATTTTCCTCAGCTTTGAATGTCAAAGAGGATGCTTTGTAGGGATACTTTTACACTCTGCTGATGGAGGTGTGATGCAAAGAAATGTAAATATAATGTAAAGTGTGTGTGTGTCCCTGTCTGTGTCTGGTCTTCTCTTTTGAAGACACAACTTGTTCATGATTCCTTGATGAACATAAAGTATTGTATCAAATGTCATGCAGACTTTCATGTAAATGCTCTGCACACACACAACGTCACATTTTCACTTTTTACATCTGTTAAATCTAGTTAGTTAATGTTGTGTGTGTTCTGCTGCATTGTCTCTTCTTTTGTCGATTTGCTGGACGTTACATACACATGCATACAGCACACGCACACATACACACTCATGACTCACCTGTGCGCAGAACTGCATGAATGTCAGCAGATTTACTGCAGCTGCAGAGACCCTCAGTGGTAAAAGGAACACGCTGCATCATTAGCAGATGCGGTCATACTTACTGTATAGTGTTTCTGTCTGTTGCAGAGAGTGTTTTTAAATATTTATGGGCATGGCCTCTCTGTGTTTTAGGAGCTTCACTTAAAGGGCCACACGAGGCCATACTCATGTTTAAACTCATTTAGAGTTATATTGATCTGTACGTTATCAAGTTTCAAATGCATTGCTGAAATATTGTGCTCAGATGTTGATCTTTCAGTAATTTTTAAACTTTAAACTCTTAAAAAAAAAATCAGAAAATCCTACAGATATGTCGTACTTAATATCTCAACTCATAGCCACTGAAGTTATTTTATTCCAAGGTGGCATGAAAATCAAATGAGGGGCATGAAAAAGAACTCATCCTAATAAAATAATTGGAAGTTGTCGTTCTCTGAAAGCCACAAGAGCAACGGCTGCTAATACCAAACCCATGAAACCTTGATGTGCTATGGAAAATAGGTGGAAGTCATGCAAACTGTTCCAATTGGTTGTAAAAAAGGATGCAAATACAGCAGTGTGGTCTTTAACATGAGAGATGGTGTCCAGTGTCACAGTACTGAGACATTTAGTTCTTGGAAAGACACAGAAGAAGAGAAACCAAATAGTAGAGAGACTGAATGAGAGGCATGGTGCAGTTGCTGGTGTCCACAGGGAACACTACTCTTTCTGGGTCAGTTCTCTCACACGCAACACACCTTGCACCACTGTGCAGGACTCTGAAAAATGCAGGGAGGTAAAATATGGCCCACACCTAAGGGTATAACTAACCCAACGTACAAAAAGTCTCTTCCAGTCTAACAGACTGCTTTATTTAGATGGTTTACTTCAGTTTAAAATGTTAGACCATTAGATGAGCAGCAGCTTTGGTGCTTTTATCTGTTTTACTGAGTTGTGCGTCACATAAAAGGAGAAGTTTCCGATAGTGTGATTGTGATCAAAGCTAAACTGAAATAAACTGAAATGTCAATCTGAAATGTCAGAGCGGTTTGTATCAAGCTGTGTGCAGGCAGAGGATGGGAGGCACAGCTGCATGGCTATGTCTTTGAACTTAACAGGGGAGCTGGACCTGATAAGGTTATTGGTAGAACCCTCTTCTTTACACATGATGTTTCCGAAGTCATACTGTGCCTGTTGTATCTGTTTTGTGTATGATTCTGCCAATTCTAAGCCCAGTGTCTTTAGTCTTTTTTTTCAGTCGAGAGTTATAAAACTGTGCTCTGTCTTCAGGAGGGGCTGGAGACAAGGACCGGACAGGTATAAGCCATGAGTCTTACCTGCTGATGGCCAACTCTCAGAGTGACATGGAGGAATGGGTCAGAGCGATACGCAGAGTCATATGGGCCCCACTTGGTGGAGGTGTGAGACCTTCACACAGACACACACACACACACACACACACACACACACACACACACACACACACACACACACACACACACACACACACACACACACACACACACACACACACACACACACACACACACAAATATCTGCATGCAGCAGTTTTTAATGCTATTCAACAAATAGATTAGAGAAGGGGTTATCAAACTTTTTGGAGCCGGGGACCCCTTACAGGTGAGAAAATTGTCCAAGGACCCCCTCATAATTGTAACACAGATTAAGCACATGCTTACTACCATTTGCACTCTTAGATGCCCTTGGAACTATTTGTATTGTAAAACATATCAATGTAAATACTTCAGACCTGTACCATAGTGATAAACAGATAACACTTCAATTTGAATCAAGTAAATACCACTTGTATGCTTTAAAACAGAGGGACATTTCATTCCTTGTGGACTCAACATGACAGCATTTTTACTTTTCAAGTAATTGATCTTAAACAGTTTCAGAAAATTAACCGTAGCAAGACTGACATATCCCGTCGAGCCACTAAATGGTATCTTAACAATGGTGTATATGCTGTTTTGTAATGACACAGCAAAATCTTATAATTTATTAGAAATGTATTCAAAATTTTCAAGGACCCCAAGCTATGGTTCAAGGCCCCCCAGGGGTCCCAGGACCCCACTTTGAGAACCACTGGATTAGAGATGTTCCAAATATATAAAAATATTCTTGGTGAGAAAACACAAACATTGTATATGCTTGAAATACTATCACACCCACAGCTCTCTTGGTGGTTATTGTCATATGATAATTGACCTAAAATCTGTTTTTGGTTGCTCTATAACAAACTGTAAGTTGCTAGCCACAACATGTATTATTGCTGCCTAGGCTACTATGAGCAGAAGAAATAAGTTGACTTCTGGTGGACTAATTTACAATTGATTAATAATACTGTATAGAAAGGACATGTATCTTTCAGTGGAAACATTAAGAACTAGCATTAACCTGTTATTTCTTGTTGTCTGTCTGCAGGTGTCTTCGGGCAGCACCTCGAGGAGACTATGTTGTACGAGGCCCAGTGTGGCGCTCAGCGACAGGTCCCTGTGCTGGTCGAACAGTGTGTCTGCTTCACGCGGGATCATGGGCTCCAGGAGGAGGGACTTTTCAGGGCCCCTGGACAGACCAATCATGTTCGAGAGCTGCAGGATGCGTTTGACCGAGGCGAGAAGCCAGTGTTTGACAGGTGACACATTTAAACCAGCATTTAATCTTCATATCAAGGTGTAGTTTTATACTCAAGAGAATCCTTAATGTCCACCCTATGTCCCTTACAGTACCACGGATGTCCACACAGTGGCATCACTGTTAAAGCTGTACATTCGGGAGCTGCCAGAGCCAATAATCCCATTCTCCAAATACACACAGTTTCTCTCCTGTGCTCAGCTTCTCACCAAGGATAAAGCTATGGTAATTACATGCTCGCCTACACTGCTTTCCTGGTATATTTTCAAACCCTTGACTCAGAATAAAATGTCTTCTCTTTTGTTTAAGGGTATCTCAGAGCTTTGCAAACAGGTGAAATCCCTTCCTCAGGTCAACTATAACCTCCTCAAATACATCTGCAGGTGAGTGAGCGCTGTCGTGTTGTCTACGTCATACATCAGAAGTTCTTAAACTCACTGATCTGACTTATTGTTGTCAGTATTGTTGTTACTGCCTAGTCACTGATGAGTGATGATTTGACACTCTGTTATACAAAGCAAATAAGATTCATTACTCCCACATCCTCATCAGAGGAAGTGACATCACATTGACTGACTGAGTGTGAATAACTGCTGACTTGTCTCTCACTGAAGTCTGCATTGATATAAATATCATCAGCTGAGCCCACACACCAGCCAGAATCATGACTCAGCCCTCATTTCCATTAGCTTGATTTTTTCTTTTCACATTTTTCAGCTGCAGTCAACGCTCCTGAATGAACGTGTGATAATAAGTTCTCCTCTTGGTTCTGTCTGCCCAGGTTTCTGGATGAGGTTCAGTCGCACTCAAATGAGAATAAGATGAGCGTTCAGAATCTGGCCACCGTGTTTGGACCCAATATCCTTCGGCCCAGAGTGGAGGACCCAGTCACCATGATGGAGGGTGGGTGATGATGTCAATATCTGTGTATTTGCAGCCAATGTTGTGACACAAACTGAAAGAACTTTCCCTATAGGGACCAGGAACTGTTGGAGGTTCTCAGTGAATTTCCATCTCAGGGACAAGGGTCTAAATACAATCTCAGAAACTTAATTGTACCCACAAGAAGGTCCTTTCCCCATAATAAGCATTTTCTTTAAGTACAGGAACTTTTGGGTGGGCCATACAGGATTTAAGTTTTTATTGATCAAATCCTTGTAGCTTTCAGAAAACAGGTAAAGCAGCAAGTAGTTTGAAAGTCCAGGTGTTCATTGGTCTTTAAATCTCTGTAGAAACGCAGACAACAAAGGGTACCTTTAAGTCCTATGTAAAGAAACTCCTTAGTTCCTCAGTAGTTTTAGTGGAAACAATGCTTTTAAACTTGGTTTCAAATCTGTCAGTCCATACAATGACATGAATTCCAGGTCCCAGGCTCTGACTCAAGTCTTGAAGACTTTATTTTACCCCTCCAAAGTTTTGTTTTGTGAAAGGGTAGTACTTTTCCAAATGCAGGAACACAAGGTTGTAAATGGCGCAAACATTTCTGATTGGTGGAGTACTCTCAGCATTCAGAATATTCTTTCACATGTCTGCAGACTGCTTTGTCTAAATTTTCTGGCCTTTAATCCTTGGTTCAAACACAGACATCACTGATTCCTTGAAAAGTACTCAAAGTCCTGGGTACTTTTGGTGGAAACGCAGCTTTAGTCTCTGGTGACATCCTCAAATACAGCACTCATTGTACTCAGTGGTAGGGCTTACATTAACTTGTTACAAATCCAGTAAATTTATAATTATGTGCATGCTTTTCCTATAAACAGGAAGTACTCAGGTACAGCATCTGATGACTGTGCTGATCAGTGAACACACCCAGCTGTACCAACAAGAGGAGGCTGAAACAGCAACCAAGGCTCCCTCACTGCAGCAGACTGCGCTCCAGCGGTGCAAAGTGGAATGGGTCTCCCAAGAGGACACCAACGCCCCACCCTCCTCAGGCACAGGCTCCAAACCCTCCCAGGACAAAGCCCAAACGCCCACACCTTCTACCACGCCCACACCTTCTACAGACACTAAACCAACTGCACCGAGTCCCGTTACAACATCAGAGAAGGTTGAGGATTGTCAGACTGAAGTGAAGGGTAAAAGTAAGACAGAGGAGGAAGTGGACGGGAAAGAGGATAGCAAAAGTGAAGGGAAAGGTGGAAGTGATTTAGCTGTTAGCCCCAGTAAGCAGTCTAAAGCCCTGCCCTCCTGGAGGACCTCCTTCAAGGGCGGTGCAGCATCTACAGGGCCAAGGGGGAAAATTGGGGGTTCAGCAGGAGATGTGTCTGCAGCTGGTGGGGGCCACTGGCTAATTAATGGCTTGTCATCCCTCCGAGCTCACAGGCGCACCACCTCATCAGGAGAAAGACTAAAAGACTCGACTCTGTCTCTTAAGGACTCCACCCTCTCTCTTAAAGAGACTACTCTCTCACTTAAGGACTCACCGAGAGACTCTGATGAGGACTCCCCTCAGACATCGCTGGCTCACAGAGCCATCCTCCAATCCCACAGACTGTCTGCCTATGACAACGTCGCCCCCTCCAGTCTGAGCCTGCCTGCTGACACCTCCCCCATCTGGACGTCCTTTGAGATTTCGTTGGCTGAGCCTGAGGCGAGTGATAAGGCGGTAAAATCAGGACAGGGTCAAGAAAAACCCACAGAGGTGAGGGACAGTTCGAGTACTCTGGATCACAGTGCAAGTGGTACTGAGGATGATCTCCCAGGAACAAATGAAGGTCTCACCAACAAGCTAACCCAGCTCAAGCAAGAGCTGAAGAGGCAGAGGACGAGCTATGAAACCTGCATCCGCAAGTAAGAATGAGTCATTTCCTGTAAAAATAAATAAATAAGGAAAATAAAAAAACAGATCAGTTATTTATAACTTTTTTTCCTCTCTTCTGTTAGGTTGGAGGAGTCCTGCTCCAAGTACCAGTCCCAGGTAAACCGCCTTGAGGAGGAACTGGACCAAGAGAAGAAGAAGTTTCAAATGCTGGAGATCCGGCTCAGGAACTCGGAGCGAGCGCATCAAGATGCAGAGAACCGAAACATTCTCCTCCAGCGAGAGATGGAAGAGTTCTTCAAAACCCTCGGGGATCTGACCACAGGAGCAGCAAGGACCAACTAGCCCAAACCAACCTGCCTTCATCTGGTCCATTAGGGGAGGAAGAGGAGGAGCTTGATTACTGGGAAGACCAGCCAGCCCCAAAGCTTTGAAGACCAAATACCTCTAGTGCAGTCCAACTTACCACCGTGTCCTCTAAGTACAGCCGTCTTGTGCCTACACTGAGCAGTGCCGGTGCCAAACAAGAGCTCCTCTGGACCAAACACCCCTCAATTTACCATTCCTCTAATACTATCATGCACCATAGATCATGTAGCTGATTATTTATTGACTAGGTTGCTCTTTGACAGAGCAGAAAAGCTGAATATACAGTGCCTTGCATATGTATTCACACTCATTCAACTTTGCCTTATGTTTACGTTTCAAATGCAAAGTAAAATGCATTTTATTGGGGTTGTATGAAATGGATCGAAATTAGTCCATAACGTTGATATTCTAAAGTATGAAATGCTCCTCTGTGACATTAATAAGATCAGGTTCAACTAATTGCCTTCAAGATGGCTTTGATTGTTAGACAAATGGTAAAGAGCCAAAATAAGTCTGCTTGAATTCCAGGTTAAACATTGTATATTGAGGAGGTTGAATACTTATACAAGGCACAGTGTATGTATGAGGTATCGATGTACCAAACATCCTGTTCATTCCCCTTAGAACTGGTGTTGTGAAAAGAAATGTTGTAGACAAAGAAACAACGATGTGAGACATTAAAATTCAACTCTTTTATTTGCTGGAGTTGAAGGTAGACAGTTTCCATTTCTGATGTATATAATTAGTCTGTTAGTGAGGCAATTTCAGACCCAAAGGCTAAAATTTACACAACTGGCCTTAACAAATCACACCACAACAGGTTAACTCTGTGCTGTCAGTGATCGTCCAAACCATCAGAAGACTGCAGCATCATCTCAGAAGTGCTGAATGGCTTTCCTTTTTGTTTCCTCTAAATGTACCTGCACTAAAACCAGATTTTCTCAGAAAAAAAAACTCATGCGTAGTCTAATCTATCTCTTCTGTTTTAGAGAGATGGAGGAGAGGAAAAACACAAGAGGAGGCCACAACATTGATTTGAGATGTGGCCCTGATAGGGTTCAGGACATGCGTCACAATCCCCAAAGTGCATTGTGGGAGCTGATGCTAAGGGGGAGGGGAGGTTACTGCCTATAGTGCCCAACCATGAAAAAGGGCAAAGGGACAGGTTGGGAATTTGAGCCATCAAATACATCCAAAGGTTATCGTTGCAGGTAGCAAATGCCTTTTCCTGACTCTCAGAAAATATACAAACATCTACAGTTAAATGTACAGATCAGTCACTGGCTATACTAATCTAAGAATTATATTGCACAGAAAACAAACAGAAAAGAAACAAACTGCATATAAATAGTACTTCTGAATGAAATGTACATTACATACAATAGACGCCTCCTAGCTTGAAATAAATAAATAAATTAGAAATACAGAAAATAACTGGAGTTTTTTTCGCATTTTTTTGAATGATGTGTGCCATGATATACATACTGTATCGTCAAAAAACGTGTGCATGTGTGAGGTAGAACTCAGAAAGACGCACCGCAGAAGTGAGGGGCATCTGCCACAGAGAGGGCTGAAAATCATTGAACTGAGTAAGGGCACTTAAATTAAATATCTTAAATATCAGACAGTTGTGAATAATGTCTGAAAGAACCTGCTGAAAGGGTAAAGTGACTTTTTTTAGACTGAAGCTGCATTTCCACCACAGGAACTTTGACCAGGGACTTGGGACAAAGTTCCTGCTAGGAGTTACTATGTGGGTTTCCACCACAAGGAGAAGAGTCTAAACAAAGTCTCAGGGATTTTATTTTACCCACCTATTTCAAAAGGTTCCTACTTGTGGGTAGTACTTCCTGTAAGTGCAAGAACTTTAAGTGCCAACATTTTGATCTGTTAAATACCAAACAGCAACCTCCAGTCTTGAAGCCAATGCAGAGGTGCAGAGCTGCAGTTCCTCAAGTGTCCACTTGAGACTGGCTAAAAAAGCCACATTTGTACAGCCTGGTAGAGAGCAGTTTTGTCCTCTATAGCCCAAGTCTTCTGTTTTGAAGATATAAGGGCTGAGAGTTTTGCAAATTTAGGCATAATTAGGGTCGTGGCTATACTGATTGACAGGCAGTTGCTAGAAACCTGCCTTGACTCCACACTTGTCCTCTTTAGGTTGACTGAAAGTTAAGTTGAGTCAGCAGTTCTTACATGGCCACCACCATCGTTCCGCTTTATAACTTCTCTCTAGAAACTAATGGGTTAGACTATGTCCTTTTTTTAAGAATAATCATTCACTCATCAGCAGTTTAATTTGCCTATTCATCAGGGGTTTTGACCTTGGTAGAAACACAAACAGTATTTTGTCAGAGGAACTTTTTAATCCCTTGAAAAGCAGGACTAAGAGTTCTCGTTACTTTCTGTGGAAACGCAGCTTTAGTCTCTGGTGACAGCCCCCAAATACAGCACTCAATATAGCCAGTGGTGTGGCCTACATTAACATGTTACAGCGCTAACGGCAATCATTGGCTCCTCACTTAGCCACATTTGTAGTCACTTACATTCACCCTGTTCTTCCTCATCCAACAAACCATCACCTACAAATTACATCTAGTAAATAAAAAAAGTGAAATACAGTCAGTTTACAGTATGCTATAGTAGAAAATAAGAAATTCAGTGTCAGGGTTGTTATAGACCATTCGACTGCTTGTCAGGATGCACACAATCAGAGGTGACATAATACTAAGAAATTTCTTGGATACACCAAGGGGACACTTTCTACAAGAAAGATGAGGAACAATATGAAAATAAAGCCATCCATTTGCATTTGGATCCAAGATGAAATGTGTTATAGTCTATTGTTAAATTGGTGTCATTCAGATGTCCCTAAAAATACAACAAATTCAAAATTCAAAAATATACTCAACGTAATGTTGCAGTGCTAACAGTGTGGTTTCCTACTGTGTAGCAGCAGCTAAAAACAGCACTGTGTAAAAGTTCACTCAAATCCTTCTTTCAAAACATACATCACAGCTTCACATCAAAACATACTCTGATTCTTCGCAGCAAAAATACAGTAATAATGATACAATTTAAACCACAATCATTTACAGCAGTGTAAGGGGAAGGGGGGGGTAAAAACAAACTGTACATTAAAAGCTTAATCTACAAACTAGCATGAGAAGTTCCATTGGCCTAAACCGTCTCCCATCACACACACAGATGGGGACCGGTTTGTTTTTTGTGTGTGTAAGTGTGTGTGTGTTTATATGTATTGAAATATGTGCGTTATCTGCAGCAGGCCAGCGCACCCAGAGAAGTGTGGCTGTCCAAGCTGCTGTCTGTTTCTGAAGTCATGGTGGGGTCACTGCTCGGGTCAGTGGGCTCTGTGGACATGGACGAGACATCGTTGGCTGAAGACGAGGAGGAGGACGTTGGCTGAGGGGGGCTGTCGATCACTGCTGCACCTGTGCTGCGAAAAACACACGTCAACGAATAGGTTTCATTGAAATACACAGCAGAGTGTCACTATCTGACAAGTCATGCATGGTATTTACAGGGTGACAGTGCCTTCAAGCTTCAATCAGTCAAGATTTATTTATATAACATCTTTTATACCACTCAAAATGCAATATAAAGTGCTTTTGTATCATTTCATGGGCCCATGATTACAACATTGTTCATAAACATGTGAGAATTAAGTCTGTAATACAAGTCTCAGTCATGTAATTCAAGAAAAAGCCTTATGAGACCAAATTAATACAGTTCTGAGAAATATATATTTTTAACCTTTATTTAACCATGTTGGTCCTGTTGAGATAAAAAATATATTTTCAGTGGAATCCTGGCAAAGACAGTCACTACTTGTAATACATTTTTATTAGGATTTAATCAGGTAGACTTGATCAATGCAAATCTAATTTTCCTAGGAGCATACATAGAGATACCATTGGTCCTTGTCTTATTTTCACCATCCTACAACTAGTCCAGAGCTACTAATCTTAATCTGCAAGTTGAGTTTGTTTCTTCTAGACATTGCTATAGTAAATAGTGACCCATAACTTTCAAAATATATTAAAATCTGCTCTCAAAATGTTAAAAATCCTGAAATATAACAAGTTTATTCTTAAAAAATACATCATAATTCTGGCTTTCTCAAAAAAGGTAACATAGTGATACAAAGAATGTCTGATTTTGGACTTTAAACTTAAACTATATATACGAATACTGAAATGCTGTTAAAACAATGGTTATATGTTACTGAGAAAGTATAACAAGTTTAACTTCTAAACAAACTCCACCATCAACCATGATCAAGTCTGGGTTGAACCTTCAAATAACCAAATATGGTTTTACTGGTCATGTTTGCAGAACATCATTAAAAATAAACTGTATAAGCATCTTAGCTGGATTCACCCGCACAAACAGAGTGGGAGTCAGAACCTCTCGTTGTGTAGCAACACTTTCAGGATAATATATAATATCAGTTCTTTGATTCAATTATTTATCTCTAACAAAACAAAAATAGTCATGATTCAGAGTTATTCATCATCCCCCCTGCTCTTGTAATCTTCTTAAATTATAATGATTACTCACCTAAAGGAGGTGGCTGGCCTCTTATCACTCCATTTTTTTTCCACTCCTCCCATTCACTCACTTCTTTATAGATAAGATCTACAAATGTAAGAACAGAGAAAGGTTAAGTGGGTTGGGGGAGACAGTTTATGTACAGTCAGAGTGTTTTGCATACTGTAAAGTCCACACAGCATCATGTTTCTAATTTGGACATGCTATGCCGGTGTGACCCCTCTCAAAAATGAGTGAGGGGTCATTATCACCTGGCAGGGGTTAGGGTGAGCTCATCCTGCTGCGCAACTGAAAGTGATATTTACTCACAATCTGAAGCCCTCCCATGCTCCACAGACTCAGGTTCCCCTGAGTGGAAAACACTCACTGAGAACCTTTAAAGGGGGATTCATGTTATGCAACACATGCTCTGGCAACTTCAGTGGAGATACTAAGCTGCTTCGGCAACAATTTCTGTGACCAAATGATCGAACGTCTAAACATAAGCTGGCTGTTACACCAGATTACAACACCATCTATTTTTTGCTTTCCATAAATAATGAATAATCATATCACCTCTGACGGACTAATTATAAACGTGGGAGTTTTTCTTTTGTGTTGTGCACACAGAGTTTGAATAAACAGATTTTTTGAGTTTATTCAGTTAGACTTAAATGTTCATATTCACAAGTGGCACTGTTTCTGTGATTTCACAATCAGTGTAGACTTTTGTTTTTATATCATTCTGGGTTTAGGCTTAAAAACACAAATAAAAGAAAAGACAACTTATAGTGAAAAAACAGAGGGATAACATCCTGATAACGTTAGCTACCACCTCAGAAAAACGCTAACATTCAACCAATTCTTTGCTTACTTTGAAGCTAGCTTTTTGACAGTATTGTAACTTGATACAAAAATGTCCCATGTCATACTTTCATTCTGAAATAAATGTCCCCAAAAGAAGTCTTGATATTTCAAAATGAATTCATAATTCTCCCGCCATATTGTGTAAGACCAGCAAACAGTGATGTTAGCTAGGAAGCGGTTAGATTACATTAGCTACCACCTCAGAAATATTAGCATTTAACCAATTACTTGCTTACTTTGAAGCTAGCTTTTTGACAGTATTGTAACTTGATACAAAAATGTGTAAGACTAGCAAACAGTCATGTTAGCTAGGAAGCGGTTAGAAGCTAGTGATAGCTATTAACAAACGTAAGCTAACAGATCTCCAAACATCTTATTTAATTTTCGAGTAGTCTTTTTTCCTTCAGGTTCACAAGTGACAATGTTTCTGTGACTTCACATTCAGTGTAAACTTTTGTTTTTTATAATTCTGGGTTCAGGCTTAAAAACACCAAAAAAAGAAAAGACAACACATAGTGGAAAATACATACATCCTGATTACATTAGCTACCACCTCAGAATATTAGCATTTAACCAATTACTTGCTTACTTTGAAGCTAGCTTTTTGACAGTATTGTAACTTGATACAAAAATGTCCCATGTCATACTTTCATTCTGAAATAAATGTCCCCAAAAGAAGTCTTGATATTTCAAAATGAATTCATACTTCTCCCACCATATTGTGTAAGACTAGCAAACAGTGATGTTAGCTAGGAAGCGGTTAGAAGCTAGTGATAGCTATTAACAAACGTAAGCTAACAGATCTCCAAACATCTGATTTCATTTTCAAGTAGTCTATTTTCCTTCAGGTTCACACTATTCATTGTATTTTCAACTACTGGTCACTCAGAAAAATGTGAAGTAATGACAATTTGTCAGATTTTCAATAATTATATGAACTATTTATTAAAAAATGAACACAGCAGTAAGACCTCAGGACAGTATTTAAGTCTCCTTTCCAAAATGAGACGCCACATTACAATTGCCATCATTTCAATTTGGTAAAAAAGTTATTACTGCTAATGTCAAAGCTACTTCATACCACTACGTACCACCTTAACACTAGTTGGCGCCCCCTGTGGACAAAGCCGGACAGGTTATCTTTTAGCTGATCTTGTCCTGTTCATGTGTTTTATTAAAAAACTTTTGTTTTTTTTCAGCAGAATAATTTGACTAATATCAGTATTAAATTCTGTCTGTTTCAAAACAAGCTAAAAAAAAAACTCCTCAGGGGAAGTTTAAGGAAACCTATGAATAAATATATCCTGGCATTGTGATGACCTCAGGAGCCGAAGGGTAACTCATAAGAATCATGACGCTCTCTAACCTTTCCACTCGTCCACGGTGTGCTCCCTCTCATCCAGCTGTTTCTCCAGGATCTTCGGAGGAGGCTGAGGAAGAGAAAAAGGTGTAAATGGCGCATATGTGCTATATCAGTGTTGCCAACTTTCCACTTTAACTTGAGTAATTAAAGTTTCAGGTGACCCGTTTAAGGATCATGTGTTCCTGTCAGCAGTCACTTACCGCTTCTACCTCAGCTGGGTCATACCAAACATTGATATAGGGGTGTTGCAGGGCCTCGTCCACAGAGATGCGCTTGGAGGCATCAATCACTAACATCTTGGATAATAGATCTCTGGCTTGGCTCGCTGAGGGGACACAAAATATAGATAAGATGCTGCTGTGCTATCAATCATAGGTCTGCAATTTAGTTTTGATAAAAGAACTCAATGTGATTTATGGTTGTGATATTAAAACACAGAGACAAACACTACCTTTAAGTTTGCTGTGGTCAGAGTCGGCAGGAAACAGCACGTCTGGGAAGAGTTTCTCAAAGCTGTATCCTGCGTAGCGTGGCCTGTTTTCTACGTATGTTCTTACTGACTGGTTCAGCTTCATTAGAAAGTCCTGAGATGGAGTACCTAGCTGCTCAATTACCTTGTTCCACTGGTCAATGTCTGAGGAGTTAATGTTAAGGAAAACAGGCCACACACACTATTGAACACAAACACACTATGCACCATTAGGTCAGAGTGACACATAGCTTTCTTTAAGGTACACACATCCACAGTTCTACTGTATATACACATGTAAGTACACTGCAAAAACTCAAATCTTACCAAGCATGTTTGTTTAACTTCACGCCAAATATCTCCTTACAGTCAATAGAAGTCACATTGACCTGATGAGTCAAGGAAAAATCTAATTTCAAGAAATAGGGTCGACCAATATTATTTTTTCAGGGCTGATATGGATACTGATTATAAGTGGTTCATGGGGCTGATAACCTAAGATTTGGAACAGAAATACATTTACAAAAAAATCTAAACTTTCTGTCAAAATGTAGAATTTAGAATATAACAAACTCAGAAAAAGACTTTGTTTAAATGCCAGCAGTGAAGCCGAGTGTAGCACACATTTTAGTTAATTAATTTTATTGGGGATTGGCAAAATAAAACGCTGATACAGATGATCAGCCTAATGCCAAATATCAGCTCCAAAAATCAGCCTAGGCAGAAAATAGTACAACCCCTAAAAAAATGAGACCCGAATTGCTTTTAGTAAAAAAAATATCTGCCAATGCAACAACAAAACTGTCTGTGATAACTGTCCAGATATGAATATTAAATCTTTTTCAAGAAACTATTCAATTTCAATTTGCAATTTGAGTTTTTGCAGTGTACATAATATTTTTTCTACTTAGATGCAGCCACTCACTGCTTCTGCTTGCAGCTAGGTTCAGTGCCTTGTATTCATCCCTCTTATATAGTTTTATACATGTTTCAATGTGACAACCTGGAATGTAAATTGAGTTATTTCAGCATCCTAAACTAAAGCTGTCTGACTGGAAACATCTTGCAAATTTGTCTGTAGCATTTTTTGTTTTTTGGTAAACCAAGCAGTATCCCCGACCAATTCAAAGTCATTACGTTTCTTATCTTCATCTGTTACAAACAACCCCAATTAAACCTGTAATTATTTATAGCAGTAGTTACATGGCAGCATCTGGAAAATTTGAAGAGAGCTAATACGCTGGCACCAAACAAAACTATTTTATACTGAAGTTCTTACAACAGGTGGGTGTAGCAGAGCAATGATTGAGGTCATGTTGGCCATGTGGAAAATTGGAAAATGGATGGCAAAGTGACGCAGGGAAACTCTCGGGATGGTGTTGGATCTCTTCACACAGAATGAAGTGATGACACAGTGATCAATCAATGACGGGGAAGGATACGATCAGTGCCGGGGAACAACACACTTCCCCTGATCATCTCGGCCACAATGCAGCCCACTGACCATACATCCACTGGAGGTGGACGTTTAGATGACAGGGAGGTGGACATGCAAACAAAATGGTGAAAAAAAAACAAATAAGCACAAAACAAGTGAGAGGAATGCAGACAGCATGGCAGCAGGTTGATGATGTGTGGGGATGAAAATGGAGAACGTGCAGCATCAGCCAGATAGAGAGAGAGAGAGAGGGAGAGAGAGAGAGAGAGAGAGAGAGAGAGAGAGAGAGAGATGCAGTGGTGAGCAGATTCAATGAATACTGACATGTTGATGAACATCTACAGCCCATGACTGCCAAAAAGCTTCAATGTTGCACAACTTTTTTTTTTTTTTTTTTACAATGCTCAATGACTATACTCACAGGGCAACCTTTTTATCTGACATCAGGGTGGGAAGCTTAAATACTGTTAGAATGTTGTTCAGTTGTGTTCCAGGTTGTTAGTCTTATAGATTTGGGGTGAAGCGGTATTACCTCTGGATGTCAAAAAGCAACAACAAGCTGCAGGCAGAGTAACTCCAGTCTGACATAAATGACAGGAGGTGTAATTCAGTTTGAAAACGTCTGATGAAAAAAGTTCAAATTACAAAGTGTCACGTGGTAGAAAAACTGTGCTCCTGTGCCTGGTTCATGTCTCTGCTTCACTCTACCACCAACTGTGTACATCATGTGACACTGTTTAGCCAATCAAAGAGGGCACAGGCCATCTTTATTCACTATAGATGCATTTGTTTTTTGTTTTATTTTGCCACTTCAGATATTACTTATGTCTCATACAATGACAAAAAATGATACACTATAATTTAGAATCATATTTAAATTACTTAGATTAAAACATTGTGGCTCTTACATGAGGTGTCTGACGATGGCTATCTGTTAACTGCTTCCAGATTGATCAGAGACTAATAAGTTAATGAACATTTCTGTTCATGTTTGCATTTGTTTAGAGCATACTTAATTATTAAATGTTTCTAAAAAATATAAAAAATACTATTCAAAAATATTTTTTTAGTTATTACTTGAAATTAGTCAAGCAACTGGAAATTAAATATTATTTTATTTATTGAAATATGTTTTCTTTTTAGCTGTAGGCTAGAATTATAAAAATGTAATCTGAAAAATGCTTGAATACTTTAATATTATATCTAATATACACTTTCTTAAATAACGCATTAAAAATATTGAATTACTTAACAATATTCATTCTTTTTAATGTGCATTAACTTAAACTTAACTTAACTTAACACATTAGCTTTGGTTAACAACGGCTAACATAACAGCTTTCTTAAAACTGTGACTGCTAGCTAGAAATTGCTAGATGCTAGAGTTTGTTAGTTTTAAAAGACAAAATAGAAGAGACTTAAATTTCAAGCCAACATATTAGTTTGAAACATTACATAACCATGCTTACTAGCTAGTGTAATATTATCTTTGAGTGGCTTGCCTTAGCTGTTATTAAAAGGAAGCTAGCAAGTTATCAAATAAGTTCTTTATTTTCCAATATGATCTGATCTCTGTCTGGATTTCCCTCCCAGCTTTCTGCTGATCACTTATCCTGAAGTGGTGACATTATAACATAAGCACATTAGCTTCCCACCCTGATCATTACATTAGAGGTAGATTACTGCAGTGTGAATATGGTGATTATTACGCTGGAACAAATAATGTTTTATAAGCCAAGAAATGACAAGGGAAAGATGTGACAGCCTGCACAGCAAAATGCCCTTTGCAAAGATTGTTAAAATGAAAAGTGCGTACAGGTATGTAAAAGACCCAAGGATACAGTCCCTCCCTGGGAAGAGGATTTTATGGCGAACCATCTCCGCCAGTATGCAGCCCACAGACCATATGTCCACTGGTAAAGTGGAACACGGTAAACAAAGCGGGTAAGAGGTGAGAGGAAGGTACAACGTCAGGTTAGTTACGGAAGAGGCCAGTTAGTTAGCAATCTTAGAATAACATCCCCATTATGTTCAGCAGCAGCATGCAGCTTACACAGCGTTAGCTAGATTAATGTCCAGGTCCATGCAATTAAGTTGAAGTGTTTTGAAAAGGTTAAATAACATTATACATTGTAATATTACTACATATTTTTCATAGTGCAAAGATAATGACTGACCATTGGCTTGGTAGCCCATCCCCAGGATCACCTCTGGCGCCCTGTAGTAGCGTGTAACTACATATGGTGTCATTAGGAGGCCTGTGGCAGCCGTTCGAGCCAAGCCGAAGTCCAAAATCTTCAATGTGCAGTCTGACTTCACAACTATGTTACTGGGCTTGAGGTCCTAACGGGGAACAAACAACAAAATGTGATTATTTTATGTTAATTTTGTCTAAAAACAGCAATGACTTTGTAGATAAGAGCATGCTGATGCACAGGTTTGAATGCAGAAACAAATAATGTGCTGATTCAAGTAAGAGAAGATAGATGAAGAAAATAAACCCTGCATTACATCTTCACCTCCAGTATTACTCAAATGCTGCATTATTCATAGCTCTGTTGGATGTTGCTGTGAGATTGTTTATATGATGACAAACTCGTGACAAAAGACATCATCCATCTTGACGGGAGTCCATCTGATAGCCTACAGGTTCCCCCTCCTGCTGCGTCTATTTCTCAAGATGACACTTTGTCGTATACGTAACATTTCCCTGCTGTGCAAATTGCTTACTGCTTGCTACTTAGGAAATGTGTTTCATTTTGTCTGCAGTTTGTAGATAAATCAAGCTTTGGCATTTAAGGATATTGATTTTGTTCTTTATGAGATTGAATGTTTCTTTATTCTGATTAGAAGCATTTTTGATGAGGATTTAATGCTCTCTCAGAGGGCCTTGGTTGATAATAGTTGATCATTCATTAAGTAGACTGAGAAACACGTTTTCATCTTTCTGATGCTTTCTTTTTCACCAGTTTTGAGTATTTTCTTCATGGTGATATGCAATAAAAATCAAAATGCCTGCAAACCATTTACACCTGTTCATTATTTACATTAATGGGGAATTAAACGTTCAAATTATCAATACACAGAATTCAGAGGTTTGTACTAACTAATACTAGTGCCAGGAATGTGTTGGAAAATCACACATTTTTAAAGGATATTTTGTTCCAAAACCTAGATTTGACACTCAATAATGACATACATGTTGATATATATTCCACTGTTTTAAATAGAAATCCCCTCACGATATGAAATATGTCCTAGAGTTGTTCCGATGCCACTTATGTTATGGGGACTGTAAGATCTATCTACGATAAGGTGGACGAGCTAACCCAGCACCAGAGGGAATACTGGCAGAGTAGCATCATGCTAACAGAGCTAACACTGGACACGAACGCCACATTGGAAGGATTTCACCTGCTGTGGGTGGACAGGATACAGGAGAGCCAGACTGAACTAACTGGGGAAGAAGGCCAGCTCAGTCCTGGACCCTGTGGAGGTGGTGGCTGACAGGAGAAATATGGCCAAGCTGTCGTCTTTGATGAACATTTCTTTTCTATATATATTCTTGTTGAAATTCTTGTACTGTACACCTTTTTGTTTGCTGCTGTAACTCCATGAATTTCCCCGTTGTGGGACGAATAAAGGAGTATCCTATCTTATCTTATCTTATCTTATTTAATTTTTGATCATGCACACAGGCTGATACCAAATACACACCAAAATCCAGCACAACTATAAAGAATACACACTTTTTATTACTTAATAGCAGTTGCAAAAGACCAACCATGAATGGTATGATCGCTATTGATGTATGACTGCTTTCCATATTGTACAGCTGGTCTTAGGTTAAACATATAGAACTAAAATCAGAGCATAAGCGCTGTATGACGTTCTTTCATAAGCCAGCTCTGATTAACATTAAACTCCCCTCTAGCACCTCACTGTAGCTGTTTGGTGTCATGTGACAAATTATTTTCATGAACAACATTTTTCCTTTCAGATACTGAGCAGATAATATGGCCGCCCCATCGCTGGGCTTCAAAACTCCACTTCAGAAACTAATGTACGAGGTCACGGAGACATCCATGTTGAGTACAGCCTATGTCAGATACACAGACATCATGGATTCAGAGATTAAAAGTAAAGGAAAAAACTCATTGCTGACACTTTAATAGCTTTGACTAATGCTACATTTTCCTGCAGCACTGTGTTGTTGTTGTGTGTGAAGGTCACATGATTATTTACCTGAAACCAGGCCATTTTTTTATTGGGCTTAAAAGGTATCTCTAACACTTCCCTTACATTCTCACGGGGGTTTTGTTTGACCGTAAAGGACTTATTTCATCATCTAATAGTGTGCTAGTCCACCATTTGACCTCATGTGTAAGTGTCAAGTAACAGCAGGTTTAACACCTCCTCTCAGTGACAGTGGCCCGGCGTTAACCCCGAGTCTTACCCTGTGAATGATGCCGGCGGCGTGGAGGTGTTTGATACCACATAACATCTGATAGAGCAGATAAGACAGCCTCTCATGGTCCAGCTCCATCTGAATGACCTGGCACAGGTTGGCGTCCATTAGCTCCATCACCAAGTATCTGATGGAGTGGAACACGAATAGTGAGAAGCAGTTAAACCAACACAAGAGAAGGAGTTATTTTTTGATTCAAACACTCTGAACAAACACATCCACACTTCACATCCAGATACTTACACGTCTTGGAAATCTTCTAATGATTTCTGTGGCGTGAATACATTTAATAGGCCGATGATCTGCGGGTGAAGAGTTGATGAAAAATGTTATCTACATGTCACAACAATGTCATTTAGATTCAGCTTTAAGGAAACATATTCCATCTATATACACACTAAAGAGAGCAGTCCTTGCTGCTTACATGTGACTGAATATATTTCTGCATACTTACATTTTTGTGATTGACACATTTCATTAGGACTAGCTCTCTGAATGCTCTCTTGGCATGGGTTTGGTTTTGAAACGGCCGACTCAGCTTCTTGATGGCAACATTTCGTTCAAGGATTTGGTCGTAAGCAGAGCTGAGGAACAGAGTGAGGGAGTTATTTCAGACATGCTCACAAAAGCTGCATAATCCTCAGCAAAAACAACAATACAAAGTGAACAGTATTAAATCTTAACTCTCAACTACTTTTTGATTTCTAGGGCAATATGAAATTAAATGTGGGGTGAAATGTAGGACTTAGCGGATCAAATCTGACCAAGTAGACGAGCATGACTGAGGTTCAAACACTCACCAGACGATTCCCTGTGCCCCTGAGCCGATGGGTCTTAGATTCTGGTATCGCTTTAGGACTGTGAACGTTGAATCCCCAACATCCAGGCTGTAGAACTCCCGTTCTCTCTTGTTTTTGTTCATGGTTAAATCTTCAATCACTGCTCTCTGTGCATCCAAAAATGTCCTCTGTGCAAACAAAAAACAGGCACCCGTTAGAAACACTCCTTCAGAGCTACAACGACACAAAAACAGCTGCAGCGAGGAGAGGAGAAAAATCTATAGTCAAATGAAAATCCTTGCGCCGGAGACAGCAGATTAGGAGAGAGGAAGAAAAAAAAGACAGTGCTGAATTTCACACTTGAGGCGAGCACTGCAGCTCCTTATCTCAGCAACTCAGCAAACGCACCAGGATGGAAGATTTGATATCATCAGCAGTGGTGGCAGAAACAGCAGGCAACGGGGAAGGTCTACTCCATCATATGAAACACGACTCTCAGAGAGACTCTGTCACATTGGAAAACCAAACCCGATGCTAATTCCTGTGTGTCTGGACCCCAGCCCAGTTCTACAGGCAGGTCTTCCACAGGCACATGTTAACTGGGTCGAGTTGCACCAGGAGGCTGCGAGCCCAGATAAGATGCAACACAGAGATGCCAATTTGTTTGGCATGATGTTCCTGAACATGTTTCATCTTTCATCCAAACAAAAACAAGCTCCAATCTGAAAAAGGAGAAAGCACTAACTTCCTTTTCCTTTTCTTCAGTGCTTATGTAAGCGACGTAATCACCCTCCCCGTTCTTACAGTCTCCCCGACACACAGTCCATATGAGGGATATAATTGCCAGATAAAATGAGTCAGCTCTCCTTCTGTTCCTCCAACGTCACAAAGACGTCTGTAACGTCCGCCTCCCTCACAACATGAAAATAGACATGTTACTCCTTTTTGTATTTCAGACAGGAAGACAATTACTCTCCTCTGAGTTAACAACCTTTGACTGATTTGCAGTCGATGTACGGTTACATGCACAGTTCTGTTTGTTATACTCCTTCGCTATAGGCTCATTATGTTGTAAGGTCAGGTCAGTGCAGAGACAGAATAATTGCCTGATTACCTGCTTGATATCTTTTAGTCCCACAGTGTGAATGTTACTCTCCCTGCTGTGTAATAACTAGAATTGATGCTGCATCAACAAATTCCTCTGAAATCAATTATTCACCATTAGAATGCAGTTATGTGTCAGCTGCAGTATTTACTAGCAATGCAGCAGCCACATCAGTACTCTACAGCTGCACCCGAGAGATCTGGTCCTCCTGGATTCGATTTGAACACAGGGAGCTGTAATACATTCAGGGGCCTGGTGCGTCCTGCAGGAGCAGAAACACAGCAGGCAGGGTCATTCCCATAGTGCACTGCCTTCTCATGACTTTACCTCTGCTTCCTCTAAACAAGCTGCTTCAGTCTAACGATTTAATGGGAAGCTTCCGAGGACATTACTTATGGGACAATTACCATCCTGGACATGCTTGTTAATGTATACTGCACTAAAAATAACCCAAACATGATTACTACATGGATTAGAACGGATATTTATTCTGTTGATTGAGACTGATATAGTTCCAGCACAGAACATGAACCTATGTTACATGTTTTTGTTTGTGTTTCTAATTATCAAATATAGTCTCTTGGCTGGGCCTTTACATATACAGTGTCATTTAATACAAATATACACAAACTACATACTACAAACTACATATCCCAACACAACTACTTTAGCATTGTGGAAGGACAATGAGCTTTAAATGATTACAGCTGCTGTTTCCTGGTAACACATTATGATATGATATATATGTTATGGTGCAGCTTTCTTGTGTATAACCTAACAATTCATATCATGACCCACAATGACAGACTTACAGTGTAATGAGAGTGACTGATCATATGGAGAAAACCATCTGATTATGTCCCTTTTTACCTGCATTATTAGCAGAAGATGACAAAGTAGGAGGAATATATAAGCCATAAATGTATTGAATATGTTAAACCTTATGGATGAAACACCTTCTGTCACCTTGTTACCCCATGAATAAAGCTATATATCCAATCCTTTCCTGAGACATTTTTTCTTCCCAGGCCAAACATGAAAATTAAAGGTTATGTGTGGATAATGCACAAAACTTTAACAGTAATTCTCATGTATTATTGCATTTTAAAATAATATGGTGCAGCATCCTTGTCTATAACATGACTCCTCATAACATAAACTCTAATTCAATCTTACAAATATGCAAAACTGGAGTAGTTCCCATAGTTAGAATACATTCCTACTGTATGTCTTCCCAGTTTAGAAGATACCTATACTGTCACATGTTATGCTGATGCATGCTGCTTTGCACTAACACCTGCACACAGGAGCATCATGTACCTTGTATATCATACTAAAAATAATGCAATTTAAGGAAAAAACAACACATTATAACTCCAAATAGTATGGTATGGTGCAACTCCATGTAACAGAATAAAACCAATATCAAAACTATTAAAACACACATATAACTAGAATTAAATGAGAATATTGTCCCATAATGTGGAGCCACATTTAGTTTAAATGCCAATTTACACACAGCAGATATGAAATACAAATACAGTACAGCCCTACACATATTGATCATATTAACTACATTATGTATGTATTATATGCTATTTTCTCCCAACATTACAACAATGCAAATTGTTGGATTATTTTAATTTACCAAATATAACATCTTAACACAAAATAATAAGACAAAGTGAAGTTTTGTTGTGTATTTTAATTCACTTACCACTGAATAAACCAACAAAAAAACAGGCAACACACCCATAACTGGAATAAAGGGGATAACAATATTCCTATATTTAGAATATTGTCTCATTTTATCCCAATTTACACACATAACCCTCCAACATAACGAGACAATAACAGAAAACACAGCCATGAGCTATTTCATTATGATTTACCTTAGTGGTGTGTTGCCTTCCTTCACATGTTATCCTCATTTATGCTGCTGTGCACCCAACCCCAAATCTAACACAACCTTTCCCTCCCCCTGCATCCCTGTCAGCAGGGCGTGAAAAGACACAGAAACAGAAATCCTCGCTACACCTTCCAGGCAGTCACAGATCGAGGAGGAGTATTGATCGGCACGTTATTTATTTTCATTGGATGTCAGCGTGTTAACCTTGGACACACGACCCCCCCCCTCTCCACACACACACACACACGCACACACCCCTCTCCTCCCCTCCCTCCCCTCGTCTTGTCCGGTTAGCTGGCAGGTGAATGGCTGTGTAGACACAAAAGATCCGTGCATGCTAATACATGCACATAAACGCCCTGAAGAGCCGGCCAGAGCTCTGGGATACATTGTAGCAGTGATAATGACAGACATCCATATCGTGATATGACAGGGCCTGTTTGGGAGTACGCAACACACGCTGCTGACTGCGTATAAACGCTGCGTATTAATGGCCGGCTCAAAGTGTAGCGACATGAAACAGGAGCATTTAAAGGCAAGAAAGGGGAGGCCACAACACAATACACAGACAGAACAAGCACGTCCGTGGAGCAGCATGCACACAGCGGCTTCGACCCTCCCCCACGGCCAAACAATAAGTACGTCTGAGGAGCGGAGGTGCGAATCCTCATCTTACCTCCTTCCTTAAATCAAAGGATCGATCCGATCGGCGGTGAAACGTCCCGGAGCAGCGGACTATTTGTTTATGCCGCCGGTTATGGATGATTTATTCCGATGTGCGGCTTAAAAATACATGACCTCACCAAATTCACTTGCCTACGTTTCCATCTGCCTGCTACTGACAGGCCAGGACGCGCAGTGCGCACGGGGCATGCGTCCCAGAAGCACGTCACTCATCCACAGAGACACACCCACCGCCTCCTCCATCCATCCTTCTTCACTTCCTTCCGCCTATCTATCTATCTATCTATCTATCTATCTATCTATCTATCTATCTATCTAATTCAAATTCAAATTCAAATAGCTTTATTGGCATGAGAGTTAAAACAATATTGCCAAAGCATAAACAAAATCACATCAAACAATATAAGCAATCACAAATAAATCAACAATTAATATCAAAGCTTATTCAAGATAAAATAGTATATTCAATATATTTAAATATTAATATTATCTATCTATCTATCTATCTATCTATCTATCTATCTATCTATCTATCTATCTATCTATCTATCTATCTAGCTGTCTGTCTGTCTGTCTGTCTGTCTGTCTGTCTGTCTGTCTGTCTGTCTGTCTGTCTGTCTGTCTATCTATCTATCTATCTATCATAAAACACTAACTTATTTTGTCGTTTAAAATATAATATATGTTTTTTTCCCCACAATGTTTGCACACAGTAATTGTGTAATTGTGTTTTTCAGTAATTGCTGACATTGGCCTAACTGGAGACACCTTTGCCCTTAACTGCTTGGTACCCCATATTAGATAATAACCATATTTATATCCAGTATTTAACATGTTTTTGTAACTTACAAAGTCCTACTCATTTTGCAGTAATAGTATAAATAGAGTAGACATAGGCTGCATCTTTCCATGCTTCATAGATGTGTAAATTGATTTTTTTTTTTTATGAGGAAGAGGATGGCAGGCAGAGAGAAAGCACCAGGCTATATGCTGTATGGATCACTGAGCACACAGGTCGAAAAGACACATTTTTATGCAACTGGAGACTAAATGCATGCCTATTCTGGTGCTCATGTCCCCAAGTAACTGTCCTTACAGAGGGATCCTCCACAGAGGACACACACACATGAAGCACAGTCATGCAACGAAAGCAAATTATACAGTTAGCAGGTGGAAAAACAGACTAATGTGTTTACTTCATTTGTGGATTTGTTTACACGTTGTCTTTCTCTTTACAAGCTTTCTCAGCTCTGTTTGTATGAAATGATCAGTATAAAATATACTGATTTGTTTGATATCTTCTGAATAGCTTATAAATAAGTAGTTTGAACTGGAACTCTGCTATTGTGACTGACAGGCTTTTTTATGCAGGCTGCTACATATTTTATTGCTTTTTGTATCATTGGTGTTTTCAATTAAGGAGACAATGCTTCTGTTTTGTGGATGTAAAACTCTTGAATGATACTTTTTATTTACTGTGCAGTCAAAAAAACACATATCGACCCTGTTTGCATATTACATGTTCCATTAGAAGTGGCTAGTTTTTTAGTTTTTCAAATATATGGGAGGGGTGCTTTCTGACGGGATCCAATGGGTATTAAAGTTTTTCTCAGTCGCTTTGGTACATTTCTCACATCAGAAGTGATATTCTCAAAATTACTTGTTCAATCTTCACATCACTGTGTCACTTGTGCACATCAAAAAAGCAGTTTCTCATTTCTTTGAACAAGTTGCAAATGCTTTGGTACATCCATGCAAATGATTATGTACAGTTCTCTGCTGTTTCCTACATTATCAATTGCTTATGTCATGTTGATCAAAATGTCTTATCTCACCCTCCACAACATTTAGGCATTAGTTCATTGCATAAGTCTTCACATGCAAAATGGTTGAACATGTCGTCAGAATATGTCTGTCATATTTCTATTAGACATTTTTTTCTAAATCTGTCCTGAATTGGTAAATTGCTCCCAGGTGAATCTTGACTTTTTGTGCAAGATACTGGCTTCTGCAGGTAATCCATGGTGTTTTGCTATTTGTATGAATTGTTTTGAGAAATGCACTCACTGTTTTGCAAATATAGAGGATGATTCGAGAAATGACTGAGAAAAACTGTAAAGGAAAAATAGTGATGCTGCATATTTACACCTATAAATGAATGTAAGTCTAGTATTTGCATAATCAACACTGTCATCATGACACGTTTATCATCTCATGTTATCCCACAGGTATTATCTTCTGTCCACATTAAACTGGGGGGATTATACGCCATGCATGCTCAGGCTCTGCAGAAGTCCATAGTATATAGTAGTTAGGGTACCATCTAGAGTTCATCCATCAGTTCCTATATGCTACAACAACGGAAGCCTGCACGCAGCCTCTGTGAAGGCATGTGACTGAAGAAGGACATTGGGTAAAAATCACGTTAACTTAACGCTGAGTAGTTTAAATTCTCCCTGCATCCACCTGACAGGCCTGCATGCTTGTTATTTATCCTTGTCCCTGCGCAGATACCCCGCGGCCTGCAGAGACAAGCTGCGCGTAAAACCCCGGCATGGATAACCGTCCCAGCACTGACTCCCGCAGCGAGACGAGGCTACTACGGTTTCTTACCCCTTGTTCGAAGAGAGCCCGCAGTGTTATGATCATTGTGAGGGAGCAGCCCAGCAGCAGCAGTAGCAGCAGCAGCAGCAGCAGGAGGCTCCAGTCCACTCCTTTGGCCGAGGTCGTTCGTCCTTCCCAGGCTTCTATGTAGCGCACCTACCGCCGGGGATCCACCGCACCTTTGGGCGTCAGACGGATTAGTTAAATCGGTGTAGCTGATCTCACGCCACCCGCTATTGGTGGTGGTTCCGACCTGTCGCTGTCAAACCGCGAGGCTAATCCAATTAAGTGTTTAGAGGCGAGAAGCTAAGAATAGCGCCAATTACAGTGAAAAGTTTCAGATCTTCAGCGTGGAAGCTGGTCGTATAATAGAGCGAATGAATGGGGCACCATGTACAGTTAATATCATTGATGAATTACCTGCCGGAGAGGAGCAGCCTTTACTGAGAGGACGTCAAATCAGCAATGCGATGATCACAAGGATTATTTTGGATCCGTGGTGGGAGCACTGAGGATCATACAAAGGATCAGACTGCTGACATAGTTACATATGATACCAGGTAATATTCTCTATCATCTTTCTGCTTCTTACACTGCTGTTTTGACAGTTTAGGTGGGAGTCTCCATGTTTGGGTTTCTTCTATCAGTTCACAAGAGGTTTGGAATAAATTACCCAAAGGCACCAAACCTCGTTTTCAATCTAGAGAGCTGCATACACCTTTAATAGTGAGAGGTGTACGGTGTGCCTTCATATTCAGGCCTGTGGTGATGACTAAAAATCAGGTAGCTGAACTGTGTCTTTGCTGCACACAGAAAGTGGACTATAGCTTTAAAGCTCGTACTGTTAAGCTTTGATTGTCATGTAACATGAACAGGGCTGCAACAGACCTAGATCCTGAACCAGCATGTCCCTGAGAATAAAGTGCACCTTCTCCTCTGTCTGAGTGTACATCATGTTGTGTCTGATAATGTTGTTTGTGTCTAACAGGGTAATAAGGCTGCTAGCTGACTGGGTCTTTAAAACTGTGAGAGGTGCTGCATTTTAGTCCAAATATAATGAGTACAGAGGAAGATAAAGATGCTTTTACAGAGTGAGATAGAGGAGAAATCATGTGCAAAGAGCGGCAACTGGTGTGCAAAATGCACATGGCTTTGGAGCATTAGATACCACAGGGAAGAAAAGGTAACACCATAAGATTTTTCTGTTGTTTTTCTGCTGTATAATTCCACCTTCATCATCACTTTTTTGAAGGTTGCGATTTAGTGATTGCAGAGGCTGTGATCAACAGTGAAAGCTTCATGATGCTGTGGGAGAGAAAGCAGGACAAGGCAGACTCATTGCAGCAAATTAACACACCCAAATGTAGAGGCAGAGTTGTTATTTGCACTGTTATGATGCTTCAAGTGATGATCTGATGTTGGGGAAACAAGCATCCAGGTTTGTCCCAGTAGCAGTGCACGTCTTCACAGATTTATTCCAGTGGGTTTACACCTGTAGACAGACCACTTTGAGGGAGAACAGCTGCTAAAGTTTTGCCCAAGAGCGGATAGGTGGAAACACCTGGCAGGGCACCGACTTCCTTGTCTGATCCCTTTAATGTCATAAGGGCAAACTAGCATGTAGAGATTTAGTAGGATGATTACATATCAATACAACACTGTAGTCACTGATTAGAAAGGTTTTATGCAGTTTCAGAAAACCTCTCAGTGTCATTTATGTTGGTGTTTCCCTCCCTCTTCATCCCAGAGCTTTTTTCTTGCGTCCAGCAGAAAGTCTGGTGTCACAAGCCGAGGGATAACCTTAGTTTGAGTGAAGGATTTAACGAAGGCTAAAGTAATTGGGTTGTATCAGCGGAAACAACATTAAGTAAACCATGTGGTTAGTTGTTTGTGCCCTGTTGAATTATTGCTCTGCACAAATAAGATACAAACAGATTCAGAGAGATAAACAGCATGATACGTGGGGTTGACAGTCTTCACCATGCAGGAGAAAAACAACACATCTTCTGTTTTTGTTTGAGAAACAAAGATAACCTGGAGGAAAACAGCGAACCAGTTTTCACTCTCAGTGTTCTTTCGTTGTCAAACCTTTTTGAGTAGATAAAGAGTTCTTAGACTTATCTTAAATATTAGTAAGTAGCAGTTATTTCTGCCCACTGAATCAGCTTCCCTGCCAAAATACTCAGCTAGTTTCCAAAGTAATCTTTCCAGAATTAAAGGGTTTAAGATCAACTCTAATTTGGTGTTCATCGGAATAAATGATTTATCTGCCAAGATTTACAACAGGCTATTAGAAACTGTGGTTTAACACTCTCAGAGAGAGCTGATCTGATTATGACAGACTTGCTGTGTATTATTCTGTTTTTGCAGCTACTCTTGGATGATGTGTTTGTATACAAACAGTTTAGCAAAATTAAAATGTGTACAAAATCACAAAAACACTCAAACTAAGAAGCTTGGATTTCTGAAAGTCATTTTGGGGAAAGTGTTTGCCTTTTGTTTGATGGGACGGCTGAAAAGAGACAGGAAATATGGAGAGCAGAGAGAGACGTGCAGCAAAAGATTATGACTGAGAGTCGATTAGGCGACCACTGAGAAGAGGACTCTCTGTACGTGTGGCTCTGTATTTTAATCCCTAGGCTAGACCAGCGCCTCAGAAAGTTCAATTTGAAGGGCTGCGACTAAACATTTCTCATGGACAACTCTGCAGAATATTTCTGTGATTCATCATTCAGTCCAGAAGACATCAGAAAGTTGTGAAAGAAAATGCTCATTGCAATTTCTCAAAGCCCAAAGATACAATAATGAGGTCTCTTTTGTCAAACCAACAATTCATTTACAAAACTCTGATAATCAACAAATCTTGAACCAGCAAAAGTTTGATATCATTGCTTAAAAAAGTACCAAGATGATTCACCAGTTATCAAGAATATTTGCAGGTACATTAATTTTGATGAATTTCTATTTCATATCTTATCTCTTAATACTTCCTTATATCTGTAAGGAAGTTTATTTTTTTTCCCTCCACCTTCTCTTTTCTCTGAACTGTAGTTGTTATAGTATACTACCGTCACAGCATGTCACAACAAACCAACGCAGGATCATTAAACAGGTCCTTAAGGTGTTGGAGCAAACTGATGCTCTCTGTTTAGAAGAAAGCCTATTACCGACCAGGAGGGGCACAGAGAGGGAGAGGAAGTGAGACTAATGGGCTACGATAATCTGATCAGAGTCCAAAGCAAAACACTCTCCTTTTTTTTCTCTTCCAAAATTTCAAGATTATCTTTCATAACTGTCTCCAAAAACTAAACAGAGTTGACAGATTGTGGCATCTACACTCTATCCTCTTGGAGAGATGTAGAGATGAAGCAGGATTGTGATGAGGAGATAACATGCATGACACTGAGCAAAGAGCAATGTCACAATGTGGAGATTCAACTGTTTTCATGAACGCTGACAGACATCAGTTTCACTCTCCTGCAGATGCCAGAGAAATGAAACCTCTGTTCAGAATACTCACATGAAGCAAAGGCTATTTTAAGAGATGCATGAAAAGGATGCATGTGTGTTTAACATGTTTACATGTGTCCTCCCCAGGTGCATGCTGGGAATGTGTGCAGGATGAGCAGCACATTTGTGACATTAGCTGAAGTGTTGGAGGCTCGAGGGGGCCCTCTGCTGGAGGAGGAGGTCTGGTCCCTGCTGCTGGCCACTGCAGAGTCTTTAGTAGATGTCTCTTATAAGGGTAAAGCACTTCAGACAGCCTCATCTCACATACATCACACCTTAATGCTGCTACTACACCATGATGCTTCTGCAATGCAAATGTAACACAAACCACTCAATGTGTCCTTCAGTGTTTAGCGTTAACTCTGTGTGACTTCATCCTCCAGCTGTATCAGCTGCATCGTGTCTATATTTTATGGATTTTCTACTTTTTTTTCAGGTCAGAACAATATGTGTAATATCATAAGCCCCACCTCCCTGCTGCTATCAGCCACTGGGAGCTTAGCGTTTAAGAACTGTGGCCTATCAGATGAGGTTTCCACCTTCACCGCTCCAGAGATGCTGCAGGGCCGCGCCAGCTCAACCAAGCCTGCCATAGAGAGAGTCAGTGCACACACACTCACACACTCATACATGTCATGACAGCACATATCAAAGTTAACAGCACACTTTCATGTGAGATTTTCATGTTGGATTTAATTGCATCCATTAGTGACTTTAGACTTTGCAGTGTCTTTGATTTACAAGAAGCCTCTGCTCTCATGTCCTGGTGGGTCTTTTTTGTTGGAGTGTAAAATCTCAGGATGTCATGAGTTGAAGGACAACTGAAGTGTGAGCATGCCATCTAGTGGCTGAGCAAAGGAACTCTGCTCTGATTTCTGCATTTTAAGACCCTTTTTCATAATATTGGGCTGCAAAAAATTATTTTGAAACACCTTTATTGATGATAATAAAAAAACAGAAGTATTTGTGCACTCGTTTCAGATTAACCCGCCTAGATACATATAGTTACATTTCATGTTTTTAACTATAATGCAAGAATCCATCATTTCAAGAAGCATGGGGTCAGTTTAGTATTGTCCTAGACTAGTACATGACTGACGCACCCTTTTAGACTTTAACTTATCTTTTCTTAGATTATCAACAAATGTAGTAAAGAACATAAAAGTGAAGAGTTGTAAGTCCAAAATGTATTCATAAGAGTCATGACAGAGTGGAGCTCCAAGGCTAAAGGAAAACAATCGCACTGCTCACAAAGCATAGCCAGTTTTGTAAAAGCACGCCAAGGTTAACGTGAGGCTAACATTGAATGTACACCAAATGTCACAGCTACTGAAAGTCAAATCTCGCCCTTGACTTGACCTCCACCTAAAATAAGCTGCCTGTGTATGATAAATGTAGAAACTGCGTGTTGCAGAATCACTCTTTAATTGTTAACTTTGTAAAGCTGGCTTGTTGTTTCTTTACATTTAGTAGTATGGGGTTAAAGTCTTTGTTTTTTTAACAGACATGTTAAAGGAAGCAGGAGTGTGTTAGCAAAGGATGTCTGATAGTGTGTTTTATGTATGGTGATGGTGGCCCTGAGAGAGAGCAGTGCAACAAAGAGAGAGAGAGAGAGAGAGAGAGAGAGAGAGAGAGAGAGAGAGAGAGAGAGAGAGAGAGAGAGAGAGAGAGAGAGAGAGAGAGAGAGAGAGAGAGAGAGAGAGAGAGAGAGAGAGAGTATATTTGTGTTATGTGTATAAGACTGTGTGTGTGGGAGGGGAGTCCTCAGTTATGTCACTGTGTAATGAGGAGTCTGATGGCTTAAGCAAAGACGCTGTGACACAGTCTGGTCTGAAAACCACCTCACACCTTTAACGTTATGCCAGCTACACCTGAGTCAGACTTCAGACATATGGACTTTTTTTGGAGTTGGTAACTTTATTGTTTTGGGTATGAATGGTGTGACCCTGATCCTGTACAGTGGACTTTATACAGCCTCAGTTATACTGCAGTGTATTGTAACAGATTAGTCTAAACCTAAATTAGTTTTTGCTCAAAAATCTGACAGAAAATTAGCCAATGTAAAGTTTTAAATCAACATGTTTTGAATGTAGGTTGTATTTTCTGTGTAGTTTAATCATCTGGTCTGATCAGCATTAGCAGCATTTGATTGATTGTTCTCCTGTTTGACCACAAGATGCTTAACTTTGAATCCAGCTTCACACACTTTTTCTTTTTTCCCTCTCTGTTTTATGATTTTTCAAACATAATACAAACAATACAAAAATGATGAACAAACTTTTGGCACAGGCAGAGAAACGGGAAATGACTTCTGTTAATTGAAGGTTAAGTAAAAAAGAACAACAACAGTAAAATGACTCTACAGAGCTGCCAGTCGTGCAGTGTGCCTAGAGGTGCTCTGTAAGAAGAGTCTAAAAGAAAAACAAAGTCTGTTCTCATTGAGTCATATCAGGTCAGGTTTGCGAGAAATGGATCCCAGATATCTGAAAATACCCTCTGACTCAGACCAAAGGAACCTGAGTCCTTCCATTTGCATGAGTGACACCATGTTTGAAACCGATCTACGAAAGAAAAGAAGGGAAGAAGACTTTATTTCTGTTTAGATGAATCGCACATGTCATCTTCAGCGTTGGCGAGCGCTGCACAGATGTTAGTCGACTGTGAGCAGCTGAAGAGTCCAGATTCTGGCTGTAAGGATCTTTTATAGGCTCAAATATTTTGAACCAGAACAAGCGGGTGAAGAGCAGAACCAGAAGGCTTTTATAGAAATGAACACATCAATTCTTCTTATGATTTGAGTTGTGTTTTTAGTTATGGTGAAGGATTGAATATGAGTAATTATCACAACAACACACCATCTCAAGCACCATAAAAAGAAAGTTGGTTATGTTACTGTAGCAGTATGTCTTGCCTTAAACCTGTCCCTGTTTCTGCACAGATGCTGGTGTATTCACTGGGTATGACTCTCTACTGGTCGGTTGATTTTCAGCTACCTCAAAATCAGGTGGGAGCCTGCTAAACAGAGCTGTCTCTGTTAATTGTTTCACACGTTCACACCTCAGTAATAGGAATAACCTTCCACTGTGATCCCTTCTCAGCCAGTCCAGTTGAGTGACCACCTGAACAGCCTCCTCCTCAGCATGTGCGAGGACCTGTCCCACCGCAGGATCAATCTCAGCTCCATCCTGGAAGCCTGCGAGTCTCAGCACAAAGCCTCCACCCTGCCTCCGCCTGCCAAAGTCATCCGACAGCTGGTGGAGGAGGTTTTTCATGAATCAGTGAGTCTAGTATACGCCTACGGGATGTTCCTGTCTGTGAGTGTTTCAGCCCCCCTGCGGGCTGCTGAGCATGTGTCCCAATTCAAAGCCAGGCTGCAAAATATTCTGCAAAACAAAAGCGATTTGTAAAATTTAGCGGTTTCCTTTCCTCCAGATGGACCAGGGCTCTCTGCCTGACAGCAGCGTCCCTCTGAGCGGGCGGAGTCAGATGATCAGAGAGAGACTTCATGGTGAGCATGCATGGTGGAGTCCTGATAAACCAGAGATTTTTGAAACATTTAAAAACAAATGTATTAAACAACCTGTTCTGAGAAGCGCTGCTTTAGCCCAACAGTTGGATATTGCGCCTCGTTTGCAGAGTCTGTGGTCCTTTAAGCAGTTGGACTGGTTTCAAGTCTGAACCTTTGCTGCTGTCTTCCAAGTTTGGCAGCGATAATATGCAATATAGGAAAAGATGGTTGCAATGATTGTCATACACGACCGAACAAGATCAAAAATCTCTTCTCCAGCAGGAGACTCCCTCAACATATTAGATCAATGCAGATATTACACTTTCGATTGAGCAAAGTGGATCTTAATCAGAAATGAAGTATTGTGGGCTGCTGGATTAGCTTGGTGTTTAAAGTGCACGCCTCATGTACTAATGCTATAGTGTTTGTTGCAGCAGTTGCAGGCTCAAATACCTTAATTCCTATGGTTGCAAAACTCTTATTATGAGATTTTTAAAGATTATTTTTGGGTCTTTTCATGTCTTTTATAGAGAGGATGGGACAATGGATAGTGACAGAAATGGGAAGAGGGAGCGGGGAATGACAGGCAGCAAAGGGCAGAGGTTTGGAGCTGAACCACGGCCTTCCACTCTGAGGACTGCAGCCTCTGTACATCTGGTGCATGATACAACCGCTTAGCTAAAGTGGTACCCTGTAATCGTAGCTTCTCTGGTGTTATTAGGTTGTTTTTATGATTCACATGAAAAAAGACTAACGTTCAGTATCTAGTTCCACATTTTGGCCAGAGTTTCACAACCTGGCTATCAGCTTAAGTGTGATTAGCTGCAGTTTTAGACTAAGGTAGTGTAACCTCCTCCCACAGCTCCACAGTAATCATATCTTTCATATACTTTTCTTTCTGTCCAGTGTATCTCAGTAAACAGGTAACAGGTCCTGATGCTTTCATTGCATGTATTACAGGGAAATGGTACCAACATATTCACACATTTTCAACTCACTATAAGTTCCTCTGCTGCTTCATCACTCTGTCTGGTGTCTCTTTGTCCACGCTGTCACTTCTGTGTAATGTTTATGCAGCCTAGAAAAAAAGTAGCATATGGAGTCCAGCTGAGCTAGCCCCCTAGATCACATTTAAAAGAGCATTAAATCTTGCAATTTGTAGCTAAGTATGTTTGCTTCACAGCATGTTTTGATGATTTTTTTTTTTACAATTATTCTACAACTCAAGTGACTTTATCATGTAGGCAAATACTTCTGGATACTGCAAATCTTAAGACGCAAACTTCACTTTGACTCTGTGGATAAACTTTTATTGACCTGCTCTCATGTGGTAGACTTCTGAAACTCTGCTTTTTCCTGAAGTCCTGATTAAAACAGTCTGTCCCTGTTTCTCATAAATTAGCAGATTGAGCAGTTTTATAAGAAATAAAAAAAGGTGTTATTATCATTTTAGAAAAAAATAGCCCCAACAGTACGATACAGATGGAAAGTGAAGGAAGTTGCAAGGGGATAATTGTGCCTATTTTCACCAGTGGTTAAAAAAAGATACTGTTTTATGCTGACAAAAAATGTGAACTACAGTTGGGTACACAGGCAGCTTCAACTGTGAATTTAAATGCAAATGCAAAAAATGGGAACATTTCAAAGGATGTAGAAATGTAGAGAGAATAAATGTGTTCAGCTCTGAAAACTAAGAAGTGCTGTTTAAATGTATTTACTGTGATACCCACCAAAAGGCTTTCTGTCTGTTGCTGTCACTGCCTGATTGTATACAGGTGAAAGGTTTCAGAGCGCTTGGCCTGGTCTGTAGTACAATGAGATTAACAGCAGAAATCTCTGAGTGCATGAAGAACTAGGCTGCCTGGGTTGAGATGTAGCACCTAAATATTATATTAAAAACAAACACATGAATCACTTTGTATTTTAAGAATATGTTGTTTGATTTTTGCAGAAAGTAGTAGCAGTGGTTGCTCTTATGACTGAAGACAGGTCAACAGGATTAAAATCTTAACCTTAAGTGAGCAGAGGATTAGGCTCCTGTGAGAGCCAATCATCAGAGTGTGGCTGCTCTTGGTTAAACCCTCCACTAGGCTCAGCTCTGCCTGAGCATTTTAGAGTCTCCATTAGAGAGTCAAACATTGCTGTCATCTGTCCTCTCTCACCTGGCTGACAGGAAAGAGGGGGGCTTTCTCAGACTTCAGCGAGGGGAGCGCTGAGGGGAGGAGGTACTCAACGGACTCTGACTCAAAGTCAGGTATGCTTGTGAAGCGGAAACTGAAAAGAAGTAGTCCCATTCTTTGTTTGTGCTTGAGTCCACACCTTTAAATCAATAACTACTTTTTAATGTATGTTACTGCTTGGTGCATGTGCTCATTTTATGTTTGTTTTCAAGGGAGTCTACCTCAGAGACCTTGGAGACGGAGACCAAGGAGCTCTCCCACGCCGCTGTACCAATCGTCCTTAGATAGGTACAAAATGCATTCATACAAACACACCTCTTATGTATTTAGAGTGAGATTCTTCAGCTATTCAAACTTTCTATGCGTGCATGTCAACCTCCCTCGTTGCCCGTCCTGACTTTGAGGGGACATGACATTGTCCCAGAGTTTGACTTTTCTAACTTGTCTGCACAGCTATTACACAATCCGTCCTCTGCCACCTTCCCCTCCCCTCCCTCTCTCTCTCTGTCCCCTCAGACTCCCTCGTGGGGTTCGTCACAGGGACAGTAACTGCAGTTGGCTTGGCGGGAGCCCCCACCACAACATCTCACCCAAGACATCGGGCAGATCTCAGAGTCCCTCCATCACCTTCAGTGAGTCTTCGCTCAGCCTGAGCCAGAGGAAAGCTAAGGTAAGAGCGAATATCTTTCAATGTTTGTTTAAATAACTACACTTAAGTGAATTGCTTTTATAAAACATGACCTAAAAATATACTGACGCGTATCTGAAATCAAAGTTTTTATTGCAGCAGACGGTCAGATTAGATTCCAGGAGAGGACAGCTGATCATTTAAAACCTCTGAGGCCTTTCGGTGTGTTTCTACTGAAAGATTTAATTTGATTAATGTTTGTTTCTGTCAGGCTTTGGGTCCTGAGTTCGTCAGGATGCCAGATGAACAACAAATAGTCCTTGAGCTTCCAGGATCTATCGTGGTAAATTCATGATTCTTCTACCTCTCCTTCTTTTTTTTATACTGCCTCCTGATTTTCATCTAAATTCCAATTCTTTCACCTTACTTGATTTTCTCTTTCCTCGCATGTTAAACTATGTCTGTCTGTATATTTCCATGTACAGTATTAATGTACATGTATGTGAGCATGTCAGTTGTTTTTTTATGTGCATGTGTGTCTGTCTCTTTGTGTGTGTCTACAACAGTCCAAAAAGGGACGTTCTTGCTCGTCGCAGAGAGAAGTGACCGTGATGCTTCCGAACGGACAGCATGTGGTGGTTCGATGTGACATCAAGTCCAAAGCACGCGATGTGTTCGACATGGTGGTGGCTCATGCAAACTTGGTGGAGCACTTCTACTTTGGTCTTGCCTTCCTAGATGGTAAGAGGACAAATTATTACTCAGTATGTTATCTAGTTTTTCCTGACTGTACATGAGATATTCAAAATAACAGTAATAATAATATGTTGTCTTGTCAAAAGGACGCTAGGAGTCAGTGTTAGGAGGGATTTTATTGAATTGAATTAAATTGAACTGAACATTTTTATTTTGAACATGGAAAAAGTAAACATTTAAAACAACACCAAACAGACAGATAGTAACAAAAACAAACAACATATTATTTTACAAAGACATCAGACAAAGAGTGGGAAGAAGTTACAGTTATTGGAACTTAACCTTGTCTTTCTTCCCTTTTTATAAACCAACATAAACTATAACCATCTTTTTAAAACTTTTCTAGATTTTTTAGATGTATTACTAAATATCTTAAAGGTGACATATCATGCAAAATTGACTTTTTAATGGTTCTCTACCTGAAATATGTGTCCCTGGCATGTCTACAAACCCCCCGAGAATGAAAAAAATCCATTCTGCCCCTGTTTCAATTTCTACACCTTTCTATAAATGTGTGTGAAACGAGCCGTTTCAGACTTCCGTGTTTTTGTTACGTAACAACAATATCCGGTCTGTCACGGCGTCAGAGCTCGGAGCTTGTTCAGCCCATAGACTGTATAAAATAATACTGAATCCCTCCCCCGTTTTTCATTACCTGCACAAATGTGTGCTAACAATGAGCTTAGGAGGGAGGCATGCTAGTTGTAGGCTGTCTTAATAAACACAAAGGTCGGTTTTACTCCCCACGTCTGCAGATTTGAAGATCTAGTGGATGATTTTTATTTATCATGGATAAGTGCTAGCGCTAGTTAGCATAGCCACATAGCTACATGTTCGTAGCTGTGTACCAAGACACACGTCTACATACTGACAAATAAAACAACAAGAAACACTAAATCTGTGACCAGTCCTTCAGAAAGGTCCTGCTACAGGCGCCTCTCCGTCAGGATCAGATTCTGGATCAGATTCAGAGGGTTGAAGTAACACGATCTGTGAGCAGCCGTGTATATTCAGCCAACATGTAAACATTAGATCAACGTGCTGGAGAGCCGAGGCACATCCACTTCCTGAGGGGGCGTGGTCAGAGAGAAAACAGAGTGTTCTGAGGAGGACTGAAGAAGAGGGATTTTCAGGCAGGCCAAAATCTGATTTCAAAATGTTTTTTTTAGCATAAACTTTAAAGACATGTTTTGGGGACCTCTTAGACCAATATATATTGATGAAAAAAGCGTGATATGTCACCTTTAAGTCTCACAAAATATAAATGTATTAATAAAGATATACAAGTTTATATATATATTAATCAAAAAGAGCAGTTATCCCTCTAAATGTAAATTGATACACAAACATACACATTTGTGTTTTGTTTTTTGTTGTTTTGGGCATTTTTGCCTTTTTTTATGATAGGACAGCTGAAGAGAGACAGGAAATGTCGGGTGTAGAGAGTGGGGGGAAAACATGCAGCAAATGGTCGACCGGCGGGGGTTGAACCGGCGGGCTCTCCGACGAGGACTGTAGCCTCTATACGTGGGGCACTTTGACCACTAGACCACCAGTGCCCCATACATACACATTTAATTAAATATGAAGATATTTTCCATTAGAAAAAAAACTTTATGGCTGTTTTAGTCCTTCCATGTGACTTCCTTTGTCGTTTTGCAGATGATGAATATTTCTTTTTGGACCATGAAACGAAGATCTCCAAAGTTGCGCCTGACAGCTGGAAAAAAGGACAGATAACCTCCTTCCTGGTGTTTCTTCGAGTGAAATTTTTTGTTGATGATATCTCTTTCATTTTGTAAGTACACTACTGTTTTTCTAACTAAACTACAAAAACATTAAAGGACCTGATGTATATTTTTTTATTGTCAGAAAGATATAGCTAAAAAACAGTGGATTGTAATATCTGTTTCATGTAAAGCAAAAGACATTCAAATATCATACAGGAAACTATCTCAGTTCTTTTAAGACAGAGTCACTCTTTTTGTGTAATATATATATATATTAAAAAAGTAATGCTAAAATGTTGAAGCTTTTTCCATAATCTTCTTGTCCTGTTTCCAAGGCACAGACTGACTCGTCATCAGTACTACTTGCAGCTGCGTAAGGATATCTTGGAGGACAGGCTGTACTGCAATGAGGAGACGGGCTTGTTTCTGGTCGCTCTCGCTCTGCAGGCGGAGTTTGGTGATTACTTACCAGAGGTACTGAAGACAACAAGGAAAATGTGCCTTTAAACACCAGCAGTAACGCTGCATGGGGGAAAATTAAGATAACCCTAAGGGACCCATAACTGACAGGGGCCCTAAAAATAGTGAAGTGATGGAGCTTGAAATCCCTTGCAGTGCCCCTGAATGCCTCAATCATTTCCCAGCCTTGTCCCAGCAGCACATTTGATTGCCGTTTGTCTCTTTTTTTTTTAGTTGTATGGGAAGAACTACTATCAGCCAGAGCATTATGTGTCCAGGAGGATGCTGGAGAAGCTGGCCCTGCCTAATATCAAGGAGGAGTTACCAAGACTACATTCAAGTCACGCTCACATGCTCCCTGAAGAGGCTGAAACTGAGTATCTCAAGGTTTGTAAACTCAGTTTGCTGAATAAAGCTATGTTCACTTGTTTTAAATAGTCTGCCTTTGCCCTCCCTTTTAGTCAAATGTTTAGGAGTTATTTAATGTCAAACCCTCTCATGCAGATTAACATACAGCATTGTGAAAAATGATCCTCCTCAGATTGCCCAGCAGTTGCCAGAGTATGGAGTTATGTTCCACCGGGTGGGGAGAGAGAAAAGGCCGGTTATTGGAGAGTTGGTTCTAGGAATCTGTGCCAAAGGAATCATCGTGTACGAGATGAAGAATCACCTCCGGACAGTCACCAGGCGCTTCCCTTGGAGGGAAACCGACTCCATAGCCACTGGGGTAAAAAATAAGTGCAATTAATTATAAAGAATGTGCTGTTTGAGATGTAACTTAAGCAGTAAGTGATGTTTGATGACATGTGTTCCTCTTCTAGCGGCGTAAACTGATCATAGAGTGTGGCGGGCCCAGCGGGAGAAAGCATGGTTTTGTAACAGAAAGCTCAAAAATAGCACAGTACCTTCTGAATCTCTGCTCAGCACAGCACAAGTTTCATAGCGAGATGACGTCACGACAACTCAACCACACCTTGATACCAGGTAGGAACATGTTATAGATCATGTAGAATGCTGTAATATATACAGGAAAAAGTCCTCACAGAGGTTAGAGATATAAGTAAATAAGTAACGTCTAATTCCCCCCTCGGTTTCTCCAGATGAAAACATGGAAAAGTATCTGTCTATGTACCACGGTCGTAACTTGAACCTGAAGCGAATGTCCTGCTCAGAGGGCATGTTAAACCATGTAGGTTTACCACCTGGTCAGCCAGACTCCATCTCCAAGTCCTGTGATGACCTGACGGCTAAGCTGGAGGCCCGGCTACGCCAGCAAAGAGAGATGAGGAGAGAGATGAGCAGAGAGCTGAACAAGGAGCTCTCTGACTCAGGAGACCAGAGGGACACCAGGGAGCGACAGTGCTGGAGGTAGTCATACATGATAATAAGTTCATATTCTATAAATAGAAACATAATCCTGGTTAAAATAAAGAAAACAGACAGTTAATGCAAATGTTCATATGTGTTGCAGCACCACAGAGACAATTCCCAGAGGCACGTCCAGTGTGTCGCTACAGAAGCAGGACTCGGATGCCTCTTCATCCATTAGAGGTGAGTCTATGGTTTGTGTTGTGAATATTCACAGAGAGGTGGTGAATGAAGGTAAAGAACAACTTTAAGCTTCTTTACCAGTGACTGAACACCATGAGCCTCTTAAACAGCTTAAATCTTCCTGTAATCTAAGTTGTTTGAACTTCAGTGGAGGGATTAACACCATTTTTCCCAAAGGTCTCCCCTCACTCGCTAGACTTTGACCTGCCCCTTTGACCCTGAACATAATGTTAGACAAAATATAGAAATGAATTTACAGCAGCCCATTAATCGTCTGTAAAACATGCACTTTGCAGTGGAAACACCAACCAGGACCCCACCAGAGAGAGAGATAGTCTGTGTGATCCTGAAGAAGGATCCTAAACTGGGCTTTGGTGAGTTTATCAGGGCACACTTAACTTTGGACTGGATTTAAAGTGAATGAGCTGAGTGCCTTCACTTCCTCTCTGGGTCTGTTTCAGGTTTTGTGATTGTGGGCGAGGACAATACAGGTAAACTTGACCTTGGGATCTTCATTGCTTCCATTGTGCCTGATGGGCCTGCAGACAAGGATGGACGAATAAAACCAGGTAAGGAGCACAGCAGACATTGTTTCTCAGACGTCAGGATGGGATGCTCACGTGCTGTTTTAAAGTCTTATTGCTTGGTTACTGGTTGTAATTTGTATAAATCCAGAAAACTGGACAGTGTTTTATTTTAATTATTCTGTATTGATCAGCAACTAGAAATTACAATAACTATTTTAAAATCCTGAAGGACATTTGACCATATCTCAAATTAAAACAGAGTATTTGACAGCCTATTAATTAACATCAGAAAAAGCTAATTTTAGCAATCAGCAAAAAGGCTGAACCAACGTTACCTTCTTAATGTGTTATAAGTTGATAGGAAAAGCGTAAAAAGACTAAAATGACAGCTTAGCATTCAACTTCATTCTAGCTAATGTTGCTGACAGAGAATTTCTGTACTACTATACCGTACTGAACTGTACTGTATGTTATAGTATGGTATCTTAACGTATCAGGCCTTATCATTTCAAAGTGTATACATTGTTTCATTTAATTTCCTATCATTTAATCAAATCGCTTTATATCGTATCTTATCATATCTTATCGTTACCATTTCCTTAAACATGATTACAAACTTATGTTAGCATTCAGCGATTCAACTAACACTTATGTCACTGTTCTATTCATTCTATATTGGCTTGGAATTGAATTAATGCTACATCAGTGTTTGTTTGATGGTAGCTAATCAGTAGTGTTGTAGTCAAGACCACATTAACCGAGACCAAGACATGCCCGAGACCAGAGTGCACCGAGACCAAGACAAGACCAAGACATTAGGGATCGAGACCGAGTCAAGACCAAGACCAAGGCAGGGCAAGACTGGGACGAGACCAAGACCATATATATCAATGAAAGATCATTATGAGAGTTAACAAAATAAAAGACTTCTGTTTACTTTATTTAAGTTTGCTTTGAATACAATTGACAGCAACAAACAGGTTTAGTTTTGTCTTTGTTGCCTTTCTTTTGACTCCTTAAGTTTCATTTTTCTCTTATCACAGTAAAGACAGGGACACAGAGTGCATCAGTGGTGGTCTTGACCGGTCTTGGTGTAAAATACGGACCTGAAATAAGTGGCCTCGGGACCAAGACCGGTCTTGAGTTGTACAACACTACTAATCAGTTAACAGATACGCTATTTTCACCTGAATTATCACCATTAGACAACAAGTAGCTGAATGCCAATGTTAAGACTGAAATAAGATACTGGTAAAAGCATAAACAAACATAGATAGCAGCTAATTATTCAACCTTTTCTTCAGAAAGTATACCTTTCCTAGAATTCAGTCACTTCCTAGCTAAAGGTAATGATAACTGACTGTGTGCCTGGATGCTAATGTTACCTGTTGTCTTAAAGCAGCTAATAAGTTGTCAGATATCTTATTTTAACCTGAAACATGACAGATTTTTTTACAATCCATTGTCTGACAGTTTTTTGCTTACTCATAAATGGTGAAATGATAAAAGCATTTGAGTTTTCTAACCTTAGAATGATGTCAGAGAAAAATTATGCTGTGTGAGGATGTTAAAAGGAACTTTAGTAGCTTACATTGTAAAGAGTAAAGTGTTTTTTTAAGAGAGAATGAAAACTCTGACTGCACATGACAACAAACTTGTAACTATCTGTTCGTTCTAGGTGGACGTCTCATCTCCCTCAACAAGACAAGCCTGGAGGGCGTGACATTCAGTGACGCGGCTGCTATCTTACAGAGCAGCCCTGATGAGGTGGAGCTCATTGTGTCCCAGCCTAAACGTAAGACCATCTCAATGCTGACTTTGCTGTCTGTCTATAGTAAATTTCACTGGCTGCTTAAAGGCCGACCATGCATCTCTGTATTCTCTCATTACACAAACGTGGAGCCAAAATAAACCCTGCTACAGGTGCTATTTGCAATTTGGTGAAGCCACAGCATCAAGTTCCTGCCCTGTCTGCTAACGAAAACACACCTCAGACTTACATATAAAGTTAACATGGAGGAGGCAGAGCACATGACCTATGCTGCAGCCAGTCAGTAGGTGTAGCTCTGAGTGTTTGGCTTCACTTTCGGGGAGCTGTCATGTCATCCATCTTTATATACAGTCTAACATGTACCAACATGATTCCCCCTCCTTCTTGTTTTCTCATCAGAGTCTCTGAAGGACAGTAAAAGCTCGCTGAGTCAGAGCACTCTGGGTCTGGCGCTGGAGAGGGGCTTTGGGTCACAGACCACCCTCAGTGGCACAGAGTACCGCCCCGCCATGGAGGAGCTGGAGGAGGCCATCACCCTATCCAGTCTGGCCACCCCAAAACTGAACAGGAGGCTTCACATTCCTGTAGTCAGAATACACGACGCGCAGGTGAGACTAAGTGCTCTGCTAACACTGGCTTAAGATAGGTGACTTTGTTTCCATGGCAGCAGAGTTGTCAAATGGAGGTCAAAAGTGATAAAATGATTTAGTTGGTGTCAATTGTTACACAGATTAAGCACTTTGATAAATGTGTTTAAACTCACCTACATCAGACGTGCCCTAAAAAACACTCCTTAACCTCCTGTGATCTCGTTCTTTATCTCTCTCTTTATTTGCTCTTGTTTAGGATGCGTGCTCCAGGTCTCCCTCTATCTTAAGTCTGAAAACTGGGGAGCGCTTTGCGGTGGAGCTGAGGAAAAGTAGTGGCAGTCTTGGAATGAGTGTTGCTGTGAGTGAACTTTTTCCCTTTTTTGCACATCATAACCCTAAACACTTAGCTGAAGATTTGTAGAGTACATTTGTCTAATGTTAATGCAGTCTTGTACACTGATCTTGCTTCATTATCCTACTGTCAATGTGCTGTTTTACATGTTGATTCAACTGTTAAATTATTTTGGAGTTTTGCAACCTTTTAATAAAATGGATAAATCATTTAACACTAAACACATCATGGGCCGCTGAAATCTTACCCCCCTACCCCTCACTAGAGTAGAGTCACTGCTATCTTGAATCTTTATACTTACGTCTGTGTAACACTTACCAAGGTTTAAACAGAAGAAAGTCTTAAGTAAGGGTTTTGGACTAGTAGGTTCGGCTACTAGAGCTAGGTGGAGTGTTTAGAATGAGACTCTGAAGCAGTGTAATACGTTCTAACCAGCTTTAGTGAAACAAAAACAAAATGAGCATGGACATAATTTAGAACACCATAACAGTCGTGACATAATGCAGGGTCTCAACCAGTCTTTGAGCCAAGGGAAGTCCCCAGTAATCTCTGGTATATACTTTCCTGTCAAAATATCCTTGGGTGTGTGAGCGCACATCAAACTATCAAGTCTTGTGTTCAGTGTCATTGTTAAAGTTATATTTTTAGGGGCTTTTTCGCCTGAAATTGATAGGACAGCTGAAGAGAGACAGAAAATCTGGGGAGTAGAGAGGACTATAGCCTCTAAATGTGGGGCGCTTCGACCGCTATGCCACCAGCACCCCTCAATGTCGATGTTGACCTTATATAGGTTTTTAAATCACACAGAGTGGTGAGAAAGACCTCTCTTCAGAGGCATTTGACAGTAGGATTGTGGCATTACAGTTTATGTGACAGAGTTGTCATTCATTGCATTCACAAACCTATAAAACATTCAGGCCTTCATCATTAGCAGGTGTCTGAGTTTTTCCCTGCAGCATCTTAATCTGGGTGCATAAAATGTCAAAGTCAAAATCCCTCTCATAGAGTGCCAGTGTGGAAGATGAGAAACTGACCCACTTGGTGTTTGAAAATACTTTAAACGTCACACGACACAGTTAGTAAATACATTTTTAGAAAACAGGAATGGCTGCTTTCTGATTGGCTGTGGTGGGCACACATGGCCGCAGTGTATGACACATTTGGATACTGATGTATTTCTATGTTAACATGTTTTATATTCCATACTGGGTCAGACCTGGGCCCTCAACAGACTATGAAATGTATCCTATGAATTATTTAATTGTACATTTATAGACTTCTAAACTTTGAATGAGGAGGGCTTTATTTCAGAGCTGCTGTGTTAAAGTGCAATAGATTTTACTGTCAGTGTCAACTTATCTTATTTTTTTAAACTATGTATCTCTACTGGAGTTTACAAATCTTTTGATTATTTTCTCATTCCCACTTTCTCAACACCCTGGCTGAAAACCTGAAGTCCAGCTGAGCCCAGACACTCAGTCTTGTGCCTCATGCCATGTTGACACACATAAACCTGGTAAATTGTGCCAAGGACTTAGTGCCTTTGTTCTTGAGGTGTGAGGACAGCTCAGGCAAACCTATTAAGAACACATGCAGAGAAAGGTAACAGGCAGAGTGGACGGCGCAGGTGGATGCCTGCATGATGAGTCAGAGTGCGTTTCTTTGGTTATTTGAGGCCTGCAACATTGATTAGCTCCAAGCGAACTTTGTTTAACCTGGTGAAATACAGAATAAAGTTACATTTCTGTTTGTTATTACACATTCATTTTCAAACAATGTACACAAATAGAAAATGATTGATACCTTCTTTTCTTCAGCTAATCTGTTCTTTCTAATAGGGAGGAATAAACACCAATGTACGATTTGGAGGCATCTACATCAAGAGTCTGGTGATTGGAGGAGCTACAGAGCAGGATGGACGCATACAGATCGGTACTTCTTCTATTTGTTATTCAAACAAGCAGTGAGGTGGAAGTAGTCACAAAAGTCATCATAATTTATTTTCAGTCACTTATTTGTGAAGAACACAATGTTCTTTTAATCCTGAATGACAATCCTCTTCATCAAAGCACATGATGAAAACACTGAGAAATATCTGCATCATCCATCACAGACCCAAAGATTTCACAGCGTCTGAAGACAGAATATTAAATAACTGAGTGTGGACTGGGAGTTTTGCAGTAGCTCATGAAGATAATCACACAAAAACCTGCTGTTGTAGAAGCATCAGTTATGGTTCTGTGTTTTGTGTTGTCTGTCTCTCAGTTATTTGGGAGTGTGAGCACACCACTGCTGCCTCTGTGCTGTGTCTGCTTTCCTCATGCTTCAGTGAACAGGAACGACTTTTAGATTTGTTGACATGCCCGCCAACAGCACACACACACACACACACACACACAAACACACGCATACACACACACTAACCGTTTATGTATTGATGTTGCTAATGATGATGAGAGTTGTGTCTGTGCATATGACAGGTGACAGACTGCTGGAGGTTGACGGGTCCAACCTGAGGGGCGTGACTCACCAACAAGCTGTCGAGTGCCTGAAGAGGACTGGGGAGGTATACACACACACACACACACACACACACACACACACACACACACACACACACACACAAATCCACTGGCAGTAAACACATGATTACACATAAAGTTGTGAACAAAAGGTATTATTTAAGACATGATTACATAAATAAAAGAGCCTTAAAAAATCTAGCTACACATATTTAATAGAATAGTTCAGGGACTTTGTTGTGATTGGATCAGAGAATACAAGAAACATTGGATGGCAGCATTCCCATACAGCAGCATTACGCATACTATGGTTAAAGTATATACAAATATATCTCTTGTGCCATTCCCATGTAAAAAATATAGTTTTTCTAGACTTAAATAAATATTTCAATCTGTAGAAAAGAGTAGAGAGGTACTACCTGACATGAACGGTTCAGGCTAGAAGCCTAAGTGAATGAATACGTTAACAAGTATTGTAAAGTGAAAGGTGAGAATAGAGTAGATTGCACATTAAATGAGTGAACTAACTATTTTTATGCTTAAGAAGTTTAAAACAGTTTTCAGCAGAAAAAAAAAAACACATCACAATCACTGTCATAGAGTGAGAGGGGGCCCAGGGTTACAATGTCTGAGTTCAGGGTTCAGGTTTTGTTACCTTTCCTCAGTCTATACAGATTATTCACCATAAAGTGGAGTCCTTCACTGTTCTTAATGAGATGTATTTGTCTCCCAAGGAAGGAAGGAAGGAAGGAAGGAAGGAAGGAAGGAAAGAAAGAAAGAAGGATAGAAGGAAAGAAGGAAGGAAAGAAGGAAAGAAGGAAGCATATATCTTTAAGGTTCAGGTTCAGGCAACTTTATGTGTACCCATAGGTAAACTTGTTTTACAGCCAGTGAGATGTTAGGTCATTACAGAATTACAAGACAGAACAAACTAATGTGCTAAACACACTAAAAAGGTAGGTAGTTCTGTAATCGATTCTTTGGCTAAAATTGAGATTTTCTGGACTTGTTGAATTATAAGCACCAATAAGACTGTTCCTACATTTTAATTCAATTCAATTTTATTTGCATAGCACATTTTATACAAGTCTAAAACTCCCTGTGCTTTACATAAGACAAAAAAACACACAAAACAACCAACAATTAAAGCTTTAATCAAATGAGATCAGAGGTTCAGAACACATTTATACATTTACCTTATACAGACCTATATAAGACACACACATGTACACTTACAGTATAGGTCTCAGGGTCCCTGACCTGTTTATACTACACACACACAGGACAATACACACATGCACACACACAAGACAAACTAACTGCCAAAACATGAAGGAGAAGCAATGTTTTAAGATCACTTTTAAAACAACTTAAAATTTCCACACACCTCAGATCAACAGTCAGTTTGCTTCACCATACTGACTAAATGCACCTTCACCTTTCTACAGTAATGTAGGATCATGTTGGTTTTTAATCAGCTTAAGCTGTTTGTGGACATGAACAGTGAAAATGCACAGCAGCTGGTTTTTATGAGGCTCTATTTTGTGTATAAATGATCTGACATTCTGTATTAAAAGAGATGTATGTGCATGTGTTCCCTGTAGGTGGTGACCCTGCTGCTGGAAAGAGAGCCAACCATAATATTGGAGCCCAGACCTGATTCCCCCTGCCCCCTTTTGTCCCACAGTCCATCACACACACAGGCCCCCAGGACCGAAGTCTCCATGGAAACAACCTTGAGTGGACGAGCCAAGGACTACAGCTTTGTGACTGATGGTGAGGAGGGGGGGAGAGGAAGGGGCACAAACGCTCACAAAAGGGAAAAAAAAAGACACACACACACATTTGCACACATGGCCCAAAGGTGACTGTGAGTCATCTGACAGCTACATTGTGGTTTCTGTCAGAGTCATCCAGAGCTGACGCGTCCTCTGTCCCCTGAGACCGCATGCACTGAAACCTTGAAGCTGCATGTTCAGCTGAGTTAAAGGGACAGTTCCTCATCTCTCCAAAGCTTTCATGTCTTTACAAAGAAATGAAGGCTTGTTTGCTGTTCTAGATTCTGTTATTTGAGATGTTCCTCCAATAAATGAATTCATTCAGAAATGAATGAATGAATGAATTGATATACAGTAAGAGCTTCTCGCTTTGAAATGTGTTTGGGTGGTTGGTAAACATTTTCTGTTTACAATGTACCAAAACACAGCCTGCATTACAGATTAAAGATTACACAACACACACGACTGCTCCAAGACTCCCCTCCTTCTCCCGTCTCTTTCCTAGAAAACACGCATGAAGTGGTGCTGCAGAAGAGTTTGTCCGGCCTCGGCTTCAGCTTCAACATCTCGCGGCTGCACTCGGGGACCGACAGCGGCAGCGTGGTCAGAATCAAACGCCTGTTCCCGGGTCAGCCAGCCCAGGAGAGCGGCCTGCTGCGAGAGGGAGACATCATCCTGTCTGTGAACAGAGAGCCTGTGAAAGACCTCTCTTACCAGGTAAAGAGACATTAAATCAAAGATTCCTGTTTCTGGTTTGTTTTCTATCCCTGATAACAGTCTCCTCTAATGCATGAGTATCTCCTTTTGCCTGCTCACTTACTTTTAATGATTTAAAAATTAATGTTTTAGTTTTATTCACTGCTCTTGTTTCTCAGGTCATAGATCATGGTCTCTCTATAGTACCTTGTATTTGATATAGATCTTAATGTTATGTAAAGGCCATAGTTGGACCGTTCCTTTCTTCAGTCAGGACCTGAGTACATCATTTAGTTCTGTTTCATGTGCTGACGTTTCCTGCAATGACCATCAAACCTCCTTGACTCCTTTAAAGCTAATCCCTTTTTTAAAAATAATTGTAATAATATGTTATCATTAATCCTTTCCGTATTTGTTCTCGGGTCATTTTTCCAATTGCATTCCACACAAAGCATTCTGTCAGCGCCGCGCTCTCCATATCCGATACACATCCACTCTAGTAGATGCTTGTGTTTCCACAGGAATGCTACAGTGCGTTTTAGGCATGTGCTAGACACGTCTACACACTACGCTCCTCTAAAGATACATCCCCAGTCTTTTTTTGGAGTACGAGTCAAGCTGAGCGAAATGAACTGGACAGAAAGACAGACATGGGAACGGCAGACGGCATGTGGTCATTCTCAAAATACAGTACACACTCTGGACTGTATATCAGACCATATACTGGGAGATTAGAGATAATAACTGATGATGGATAGGAGCCTGTTATGTTGACAACTTCAAAATAGCCTCAAACGTCAAAGATGCTGGACCTACTAGGTGTAGGTAACAGCACAATAAAGTATAACAGAATTAAAAACATTAAACATACTTAAACCCGAGAAGAAAATAAACTCTTTAATTATCAAAGATACCCACCCATAGTGGAAGTGTGAAAATCATTGAATCAAGTCCAAATGAACAGAAAATCAACCTCTGAAAAGCATATTAACATGTTTATCATGTTGTTCTCTGCGCACAGTGTTGCTATCACATGATTTTGGTTATAAACCGATTAATTTATATAGTCATACATACAGAAAAGTCCATAGACCTTCAAGATCCCATTCATCGTGTACAAAATGAGACATACAAGTACTAAAAGAACTCAAAGAAAGATATCTTGAACACAATCATAGAACTGTTAACTTCACTGTGCACACCTGCCCTAAACCACCTGGAGCCTTGGCTTTATACACATGTAAGCCAAGGCTTCACCTGGTGTCCTGTGTCAGTATTGCAGGGCCAGATAAATAACACAGTAACAGTGTTACTTTAGCTATCATATAAAGAGTAAATGAGAATAAATTAAAAAAAAGAAACATTGTGGCTCTGACTGTTTTGTTGGAGTTTATTTTAAAAATCTTTTTCTGACTTCACCATGGAGATAAGATGTAATGTGGTTGCACACTGTGGTTTGCAACATGCTCACAACAGCCCTTTCACACTTTGTTCACTCACAGCGCTGCACAGTACTCGTTTGTGTCTGAGGCTGAATAATTGTGAATGGACTGGGCGAGTGTGTGAGCAGCTCTTGTAGTGACCCTGTTCTTTCTTAAGATGTCGACCACGTCACCCCGTCACTAATCCTTTAATCTCATAGTCCAAATATAGCAAGCTGGTTGTGTCCTCGCGTTTGATGTGTCATTTAATCTTTGGTGTACTGCCAAGGAGTCACATGTGTTGTATTTATTTACACAGGAGGACTGTAACAAAACGTACCGTAACAAAAAATAAACAGAAGTCAGCTGTACACGCCGTAGACGCAATACACACACTCCCTCTGTGAAGATGTCATGAGGGTTTAGAACATTTCATTATTTTTTATTTTTTATTTGAATTAGACTTTTTATTTTCATTTTCAGTTTAGCTTTCATTCTTTTTTAATGATAAATAATGATAATTTAGTTTGTTTTTTCGTCATATTTTGAAAATGCTATATTTTAATAGTAGTTTTGTTTATTTATTTATTTAGTAGTAATGGTATACCTGTCAGGAAAAGGATTATATAACAAAAACTGAAAACACTTTACCATTAAAAAAAAGTATTCAAATACAAAAGATGAACAACCACAACCATCTCTATTTTTACTTCAGTTTATTTAATTTCGTTTTGAAAACACATTTTAAAGTTTTGATTAGTTATATTTTTTGTAAAGGCTTATTTTCATTTTTATTTGTATTTCAGTTCATGAAAATTTTCCCAATAAATGGAGCAACGCCTGCGAGCTAGTTCAGGCAGACAACTCGAGCTGCACTGCTATACACGTCACATGTCCCACTCTCATAACCATCATCCACTCCCGCCCTCTGCCTCTCAAATTGGCGGTATATTTAAACCGGGAAAATCTCCCATCTCTCCCTCTGCCTGTCAACGCCTCTGCTGCCTGCATGCCTATTGCTGAATTTTCTTTCATCCTCACCGCCACCCCAGCATCCACCTGCAGGCTCCGAGGGATGTTCAGTATGTTTTTCTCATCACTCCTCAATGTCTGCATGTAAACTTATTTGCATGGAGTGATGAGGCTGGAGCCTGGGCGCCAAACATGAATATGTATTTGCTGCTACAATAAACAATTTAAACGTGAGTTGTCTGACTGAACTACGTTTAAATTGTTTTGTTAGTTTTGATGAACGACAGTAATCTTGCTCTATACTCCACGCTGCTGCACAAACTGTTTCTTGTGTTTACGTTCACTTTGTGTCGTTTCAGAGAGTTTTATTCCTCCTACGTGGAGCTCCATCTGAAGTTCATCTAGTGATCTGCAGACCAGGTCCTGGAGTGTTTTCTGTCGTAGATGACAACACACTGGTGAGTTCACAAATGTGCACAAAAACACACATCATGAACATAAACAGAAACAATTAGAGAAGAATACAGTAGGGTAGCTGTAACTGTCTATAGTTGCATATAGTGATTATATTGACTAAAGTCAGTGTCCATGGGATGAATAACAGTGAAGTTAATTGCATTCAGCACATATTGTGTGTATGCAAGTGTTCACATTGCCCCTGAAAAATTAATTTACCAATAAAATAAAAAGTATGCACCATTAAAAATAGTAAAACAGCCCAAGTTTTTTGCCTAAGACTTGACGTCTCCTCTCTGGTTTTGTAGAGTCCTGCATTCTTCAGAGAGGTTCGATCTCGGTCTCTAGACATCAAACTTGGAGAAGACTACAGCCAGCTGCTTAAATTCCAGTGTGATATCAAAATACCCATCCAGAAACAAGCCCCCCCTCTGGACGAAGATCTGAACAACACAGCAGAGAGAAACCCAGAACCTCCTGTAGCTCCTGCGCTCCCAGAGCCTCAGGAGAGTGTTGACGTCATAATCCAGACCCACCAGCCTCTCCCATCTCCTCCTCGCTCGCCCCCGTCGCCAACTTCACCTCCATCACCTCCATCACCAGTGTCGCCAGCCTCACCTGCCTCCCCAGCATCACCTGCTTCACCTGCGCCGGGCTCTCCACCAAATCCGTCAGAGTCACAACCGACAGCTGGGAAACCACCGGAGGAGGATCAGGAAGTCAAAGCACAGAAGAAGAACAAGGAGGAAGGAGGAGAGGAGGTTGCAACGACAACAAGCTCACTTGTGATGCCTTTGGATGTCTGCCCCAAGACTGCTTCCAACTATGTTTATTCCAGGTAACACAATATGTAGAACACATGATACCTACTGCATTACATATAAATATGCACATGTTGTATATTATTACTCCTTATATGCACTAACTGCTGTTGTTTATCTTCAGTGGAATCAGAGAGGAGGCAGATGGAAGCGTGACATATTGCCTGATGGGAAATGGACTGACGATCATGGCTGATGAAGAGTACCTGACCATCAGCTCCACCATGGAGCCTCCTCACAGCTTCCCCTCCAGTCTCACCTCCCACACAACAACAACAACAACACCCAACCTCACAGCCCCCCACACCCAGACCTCCAACACCCCCTCTGGTTTCGGCTCTCAGAATCCGAACCTCGGCCCTCACATCCCCACCTCAAACATCTCACCGCTCAGCCTCTCATCCGAAACCCCAACCACCTGTACCCTGACCCACCCCTCTCAGCCACTCACAACGCAGCCACCCAAAGCCAAGCACCACCCGATCCAGCAGGGGCTCCTCCCCAGTCACTACAAAGCCATGTCCAAGAGCAGCAGGCCTCTAGTGCCTCCGCCCCAGCCTCCTGCTCAGCCACTGACCCCCATCACAGCCCAGGTCATGTCATCTGTGCCTCCCTGTGCAAGTCCACCTGCGCCAACGCTACCGCCCCCAGTGCTGCCTCCTATCGTCCAGAGCCACACACCGCCCAGGGAAGAACCAGAGAAGAGAGAGAGGGAATACAAGGATGATGATTCGGAGGACGATGAGGATGAGGAAGAGAGTCGAAGAAAGGCAAGTTTGAGATTTGTTATTTACTTTGCTTACCCTCCCGTTGCTGAAGATGTTGTTGTTGTATTACCTGGATAGATTTACTCTGAAGGCTAAATGTGAAAACACTTCCCTAAATAACTGGATGATTTGTCATAGAGGTACTGTAGATCAAGTAACCGTAGGTTTTGCATGTTCAAAACTTATCAAGGACATTTAACATTTTAAAGCATTTTTGTTTTGATAAAACTACATAGCTGACATAATTAGACCAGACCACTCACAAGGGTTGTTGAGCAAAGATTAAATTTACTAAACTCTTGGTGTCACTCTTATACACTTTGTTAACATATATGCAATGTTTAAATTATAAATAACAACCTTAAAGATATTTATTCAAACTTTAACTTATATCAAAGATGTTTTACCTTCTCCATTCAAAGGTTAGTAATTTTACAGAGCAGAAAAAACGAATCCATTGGCCTCATCGCTTCTGCTTCCATACCCTTGTCTTCTATCATTCAATGAAAAATCACAACTACTGTTATTGTTAGGTGACAGGAAATCTGTGATTATAAGTAAGATAACTATTTGTTGTGTATACGGGGTTCACCCAAGTAAACAAGGTGTCAAACTTTGCGCTGAAACTTAAATGAATGAACTTTATGTCTTCATGTTTGAGATATTTGTTTTTTTCTGCAGTTGTTGAATTTCTACATGTTTGGGTTTGTTTGCCTTTCAGGGTTTGGTTAAAGAGTTTGAGCTGACAGTTGTTCTGAGTAAATCCAGGAATGGAAGCTTCGGATTCACCATCACTCGCAGCAAACTGGACAACTGCTATTACATCCAGGAAATCCTGGACAACCCGGCCAAGTCGGATGGACGACTCAGAGCAGGAGACAGACTCATCACAGTACGTTCCTGCTTGTTGTTTTGTTGTGAGCCGTCTGTGTGGAGTTTTAGCTGATTAGAGTGTATGATTTCTTTCTCCTTTTTTTCAGGTTAACGGGCACAATGTCACCAGTGTGGCAGATGATGTTGCCATGACAATTCTCAGGTCATCTCCAAGAAAACTGAGTATGACCCTGGGGAGGTCGGTGACCAACCTGGTGGCCCCGCCTCCCTGTGACAGCCTGCCTGATATCGTTCTCTACAAGACGCCTTCAGGACAGCTGGGTAGGACTTTTCACAGATTTTAAAGCTCCTGAGAATAATTTTCAGCTTGTTATTAAATGAACCAAAATCAATGCTGATGCCTCTACATGACCCACTACTACAGCAACCCAGACCATCAGCATGGATATGGATGTTTATATGTTGTTATTTCTAATGCCTGCAACCTCCACCAGAAAAGCAGATTAGCTGCACACTGCCACACAACCACTGTTAAATTTCTGCTGCAAAGATTCAGGACAAGTGAAACATTTGACTATCATGGACAGCAGGATGAGGATTTTTGTCAGAAAAAACTACTCGTACATGTTCAGGACAAAACCAGCACAGACACCCATTAAGGGGTACTGCTTTGACAGGGACACAAAACTGACAAAAAGTTCCTCTCAGGAGTTTTAAAGAAACTAGAGACCCAAATCTACGATAGCCTAGTCTTTATAATTAAGTGACTTTTGTGTAAAATAGTTAACATCTAAAAGAAAATCAAATATTTTTTTCAACTCAAGATCAAGATAACGTCGTTGAAAATTCTGGGGGAATAAAACTGATATGGGACTCCAGTTTTTGCATGCTAACTTGTTAGCTAATTATTTAAATCAAATGAAAAGTCAAACATCTTTTACTCCAGTTTTATTTTCAGCACTGCTGTCTATTTTTACCAGTAAGGTTGAAGCTCATTAATAAAAGAGCCATCATTTTGCATTGTATTCATACAGCTCTAGCATACAGTGACTCAACATTTAATGACCTAAAATGAATATGTTTAGGTAGCAGGGATTTATTTTTTCCTCTAACTTTGACCTCAGACTCTAAAACATTCTGTTTAGAGCTGAACTGAAGTGGTTATCTAGTTAGCCTTTGTTGTGCAGATTAATAAGAATAATAATAATACATTTTAATTTATAAAGCGCTTTTCTAAAAACTCAAAGACGCTGCACAAAGGATAAAACATCATATAAAACAACAGAATAATATAAACATGAATGAAATAAATTTAAAGATTAGCACGGCAGATGTTAATCACAATAGGATTTTTCAAAGTCTTGTGAATTTATTCAAGCAGCAGAATTTGTTGTATTTTAATTTTTTTATCTAGTGTTTCTTAAAGTTGTAAAGTTTTAGGTTAGCTTGATTTCTGTGAATGCTTAGACTCTTACATTTTATATCCTACATGGTGATTTCGAGCTTAATATCAATCAGTTTCAAATTTGCAGCACGTTGCCACTATTGTTCTGAGTGTTTACTGTGTGTGTGTCTGTGTGTGTGTGTGTAGGTATAAAGCTGACAGGAGGCATTGGCAGCAAATGGCAGGGCATCTACTGTCTGGAGGTGGTGCCAGGCTCTCCAGCCAGCGAGGAGGGCACTGTCCAACGCAACGACAAGATCCTCTACATCTCTGGCAGGTGCACGCTGGGAATGACTCTGGAGGATGCAGTCAAAGCCTGTGAGATCGCCCCACGAAAAGTCAAACTTAAAATCATCAGGTATGTGAACTCAAACTCAAAGTCAAGAGATAAACACAGATTTAGATGTTTGTTTTTTTTGTTTCTTTGAATGACTTCATTGTTTGTGTCTGCCTCAGAGAGGAGCAACCTGTGACCCCAAAGGCTAAGTGGAACGGTAAGTGTTCCTGAAGGATTTATGGGATGGTTTCACCTGCTTGAGTGAGCACAAGGATACATAAACTAGATAGTTGTGTTGTTATATGCACTGATGGACTGCCTAGGAACCAGATATGTTTGTGCTCACTGATCAATCATTACCATAAATGTGCTGCAAAGAATATTCAGTTTTAACATTGATTGTTTGTGTTGCTTAATTGGCGCTCCTCTGAAGTTTTTAGTATACTTTTTCAGATTTCTATTCTGTTATAGGTCTATTTGATTGGAAAAAAGACAGGAAGTTTTTTGCTCGTTTTGAAGAGCCGGACTCTCCAGAAACAATCTCTCCTACTGAAGATGGTGAGTTTTTCAACAACTGTTTGCAAGTTAATTCAATTGAAGCGCTTTTATTCGCACAGAAGTTTCAGGAACATTTTACCAAAGCATGAAATATTTGGACAAGTTGAGAAAAAAGGAATGTAATTAATGAAAGAGAGGTTTTTCTATCAGCACCATAACTGCTTCCCTTTCACTCTTTTGCTTGTTGCTCCTTTGTCTGCATGAAGCCAGAGCTCAGTGCTGAAAGATACTTCTCTCTGCAGCTGTATGTGCATGTGTCTGTGCATGTGTGTGTGTGTTGTGCATTAGTGTGTGTGCGTTAGTGTGTGTTTGTGATCTGAATGCTGACAGACAGATCCTGGGCTCTCACAGCAGGATTAATAATTAGCAAGCTTCAGGCCCTCCACTGGTGTATTGGACTGCAGGGCTGTATCCATCATACACACACACACAAACAGACACACACACACACACACACACACACACACACACACACACACACACACACACACACACACACACACACACACACACACACACACACACACACAGCCATACAGATAGTGGTCTACAGGGCAGGTAGTTCAGTTGCTTGGTGACGGTGCATGCAGCGGTAAGGGACAGAGGAGAGGGTCAGTCTGAACAGAGCGGACTCATTCACCTGTCATAGACGAGACGCACTCATCAACACTTCTCTGTCAAAATGTCCGGAGAGGGGGGAGGTTGGTGTCTGTCGTTTCTTTTCCTGTGTCTAAAGCAGAAATTCTATTGGCTTAAAACAGACCCTTGGATGTAAATTGGTGCAGAAAGGAAGACACTTAGCTGAATTTCTGACTTTCATTTTGCTTTTTCAGAGTTTGTTTGCGTGCGGACTCTGCTACTGATTCATTAAAGTTCTTCTTCTCCTGTTTTTTTTTAAGTTGAGCCTGTGTGTAGGACTGCTGGGAACTTCAGATGTCTCCCTTTCACCCAAGACCAAGATGTAAGTATTGTAAAATGTTATTCATCTTTGTCCAGAAGCTCTTACTTTCTGCTGCAAGTCTTCCGTTCTGTCCTCTTTTTCCTGCTCTGTCTGTTCTTTTTTCATATACAACACATCTGTTGAAACTCACACTGTAACATGAGTCTACTGTGTGTCAATCTGCAAACGCTTTCTCTGCAAGGGGTGTGTGTGTCAGACTCTCTTTTTACTCGATGGATGATGTGATAAAGGCACTTTTATGCAAGGTTTTCCTATAAATACTCTGACATAAACTGACACACTTCCCTTGCTGCTGATTCCTTGAAATTAACATATTTTTTCTTCCTTTTTATCATCTTCAGAGTTGCATCATGCAAGTAGAGTTCACAAAACCAGAGGGAGGAGGCCTTGGCTTTGCTTTGGTCGGGGGAACTAATGGCAGCATGCTCAGAGTGAAAGAAATATGCTCTGGTGGAGTCGCTGAGATGGACGGCAGACTTAGAGTGGGAGATATTCTCTTAGAGGTAAAGGTCCACCGTGGATTCTGTTTGTTCAAATGTCTTATCCGTTGAAAAAAAAACGATCACTATCCCTGTGTGTTTCCAGGTGAACGGTGTGATCGTATCCGGCCTGAGTCACAGTAAGGTTGTGGACATCCTGCGTAAAGCTGAAGGCTCTGTTCAGCTCACTATCTGCAGAGACATCATGCCCCTGACCTACTCTGAGGCGCCCACACCGCCCAACATGTCCGCTCAGACTGAAGCTATTTTAGCCGAGCAGCCGGCTCCTGTGTCCAGCCCTGATGCCTGCACCTCTCCTGACGCCATACTGAACAAACCAGTCGATCGCCCTCCTGGTAGGATTTCTAATAACTGTCATTTTAATGCAGAGTTCCTGAATAGTACTGTAGTGCTGAAACACAGAGCTGTAGACTTTGAGACTTTACTTGAACTTCTAATCTAATTTCTTTAATATTTTTCCACTGTCTAAACGAATGACATCAGAAATAAAAGTTTTAATCCACATAATCCCAAAACATTGAAAAAGGCAAAGCTGTCTAATCATGGGTGTAAAGTAGGATTATTGTGATATTAAAAGCAACAGTTAATGTATATCCTGCCACACAATGATGCAGGAAGGCTTGTTCCAAGTGTTTTAAAAAAAGTCCTGGTCATCTCGCCATCATTGCAGGTGTCGATGTCATCCAGATACACCTTAAAGGATACAAAAAAAATGTGACCTGCAAAAGATTACAAAACATAACTCACATTTTAAATATTATATCTGTATTATTCAGTTGTTTGAGTTGCCCTTAGTTTTATTACAGGATATGACATCATGGGAAAAAAATATATATATATTAATGCTCCTCCTTTCGTTTGATTTTTGGGATCCCTGCTTCATTTTAACAGTCAAATGTATCACTAATCAATAATATTTTCCCTTTAAAATGTAAGAAAAGGTAGACATTAACTATATAGAAATAGTCAGTCTTGTCACTGATGGATTCAATGGTCATAAAGAGACATCAATATTAATTTAAGTTTGTATTTAACCAGCCAAGAACTCTTCACAGGAGCTTGAAAAATCAGGCCATAACACTGAAAACATGTGAAAGATAAACTTTATTTACAAATGATGACTTTGAATTGAAAGCTTTCAAAGTGAATCCACATCTTGGCTCACAATTTTCTAATCTGCACCTTGTGATTTGTTTTAGAGGACGTAAACACATCCCTATATAAATGTATGGTAACCTATTATTATTGTTACAGAGGCAACTTCCGATCCTTTGCTCAATGAAGCTGGTGTTGTTTTGACTACACCTCCTCCTCCACCTCACAGACTCACCATAGTAACAGATGAGGTTTCAATCAAACAGGTAAAATGCATGACTACATTGTCGTATGTATGATTTTAACATGTGTCTAATGAAGTGATACCCCTCATTGTCTCTTTACTAACATCTTCTACTAATATCTTCCTCCTCCTGTCTGTCTCCTCCTCCGTCTGTTGAACAGGAGAGCTGTGAAAGCACGCCTTCTCATCAAGCTTGCTGCCCGTCCCTTAATGTCACTGACATGTTGCATGGAGCTTCTGACAGGTAGTTACTTCTCCCCTCTTCTAGTGTCTACTTATTCCCTCTCCTGTAGTCCTCCTCTTCATCCTGCTTCCTCTGTTGTTTTGGTCCACTGAAGTTCCACTCTTGACCACAAAGAGGCAGCAGAGAGTAATAAATACATGCTGATGCTTAGGGCTGAGAACCTCTTAGGCAGTTAGGAAGCCTGTAGTACCATTATCTGTAGCCTCAAAGCAATAGGCACGGTAGAAGTACACAGATATTTTAGCCTCTTGTCTATACTGTATTTTAGGTGGAAAAGTCGCAGGGACAGGAAGCTCAGCCTTGCATGATTTCATCCCCTCCTACCGAAGAGTAAAATGGTCTGGTCTCACCCCTGCCCCCTGACTCCCCCAGGAAACAAATTGTGACCAAACTTTTGGACCAGTCCTGTAAAGACATCCGGAAATCTCAATCAGACGGCTGGAGCAGCGAAGAAGATGACGACGATGTGTTTCAAGCCACCGGTGTGGAAACAACTTCACCCCAAACAGGTTCCTGTTTCTTTTTACGCTGATGCTTCAGAGTGAAGGTTTATCTCTGCTGGGTCATACAAGCAACACTCATCCCCCTCTCTTTACCTCTTTTGTTTCCTCAGGCCCACCCATAGTATCAGAAGAGGAACTGGCCACTTTAGCTGTCATTAGTCCTTCTAAGACCAGCCAGTACTCAGGCTCCAGGGTCAAAGCTCTCATCCAGATTCTGCAGCATCAACTGGACCAGCAGGAGCTGATCAAGGAATTCATGGTGTGTGTGTTATAATGTTTTCAGTAATCAATCAGTGACATTTAGAGTTGTACAATTAGACATTAATCAGATAATATGACATTAAACCAGTATCCACATTGTTGACATTATTTAAGTGATATCAGAAAAGGACAAGTCCGTTACACTGAATAACTGCACGGCTGTGGTTCAGTCATAGATGTGAGGCTGCCAGCTGGATACCGAAGATAATATCAGTCATACTGATATTCAGTACAACAACATGACCTTTGGTTTGTTATTGCTTTTATACAACACGTCTAAAAGCAGCATATATATATGTAAACACCTGAGATAGAGTGATATGTATAGTACTGTTGTTCTATGTATCAGTGCTTATGGAACGCCTTGTGTCCAATCAAACTACTTAGTCACTGAAGGAAAAACAGCGATATACTCACACACACACTTAGACACATTATGCCAAGCCATTATTACACAATGCAGTTTGCACCATGTTTTATGTACAGACACATAAGGATCCAGCTGCAGTCTTTAAAGTAAAAAGAATATTTTCTTATTGTGCTCCTGTTGCTCATTTCAGGCTCTGGAGCATCTGAAGCCCTCTGACAACTGCGTGGTGGGAAAAGCCCCTGAGAATAGAGATAAGAACCGCTACAGAGACATCCTACCCTGTAAGTCTCTCACAGCGCTTCTGCTCACTTTTACTTCCTTCAGGGAGAAGCCAAACTTTCACTTTCTCCATTTGTTAAAACCTCTGCACTTTATTTTATGTTCCCCTATTGGAGTTTTTTATTGGTGAACTAAAGCTTGTAAAAGCTGGATACTCACAGACCTGGCATTTATAGGAGAGCCTGTTTGTTAGCACTTTTTCCCCTTTTCTTTCTAAGGTCTTTACTGAAGGGGGTGGAGATATACGTTTGCAACACTTAACTCATGTCTGCACAACAAATCATTCCCTGCGTTAGTATCAATAATTCACTGCTGCTGCACTTTTAATTTTCTTCGAGTCAGTCAAGTATGTGATTATGAAGAAGATGTCATTTGTTCCCAGCTTTGTAATTATCTATGATTTATAGTTTTTAATAATTAAAGCAGCACTGGGAGAAAATTACAAGCTGTATAATTGGTTTGGATTTCCGGGGGTAAATACAGAGATGATGTGTACATGTTCAAGCACTCAGGGATGCAAAGCTTTTAACGGGATTAACTCTAATAATACAGAAAGATTTGAAACATGTCCTAATGTAAATCTAAGTAAACACACACACACACAGCACATGTACACTTTGGGGCCTGTGTCCACTAACAGTGTTTGTTTTAAACTGGCAGCACTTTTTTTCTCTACATTACCAATGCAGTTCAACAGCATCAGTGCTCGGCGTCCTAAATATAAAAACACCCTTGGCATCAGTTGTTTCTTGATCACAGCACTCTCAGTTGAAAATAGTTTCACAACTGGAACACCTCCATGCTCAATGATGTCACTTCTCTATCAGGAGCCAATCAAAATTTAAGAAGGTGCAGGACCTCTGGCATTAACTTAACTTGTCATTAGCAATGGCAGAGAAGGGTGAGGGGACATTTTTCATGACCTTGCAACAGTAACCACTTGTGCAAAGTGCTCAGAAATACACATTGTGGGTACAATTACCACGGAAAATGCAATCAGTGGACACAGGCCCTTAACGCATTGAAATATTTGGAGATATCCACTGTTGCATCCCCCATTGGTTCGTCAACTGCCTTTTGAAGTCTGAAGTTTAGCATGATGACTATAGCCATGTTAGTTTGGAGAGGATGGTGCTGGAGGGGGGGCAATAGGTTTGCAAATGGCATGTTATTGCCAGAGTTGTTAATTAATTAAAGATTATAGAAGCTAATGGAGCTTGTGGAATGTAAATCAAACAGCTAGCGGTACACACCTGACACTCAAAGTATACAGTTGCTTAAAATAACAACAAATACAGTTGTGAACAGGAGAAACTAGCTACAGGGATAAAAGCTCTTTTAAGCACTGGGCTGGGCATTTTCATTAGAGGTCTTATAAAGATTAACTCAAATCAGCCTCAAGTGGCCACTCAAGGAACTTCAGTTTCTGGCACTTCTGCACTTGCATATTTTCTTAGCCCTCTGTGTGACTTACTGATGTGCAGCATTTTGGGTGCTGTAAATGTGCTTTAAAGAGATGAGATTGAAGAAGGTGAAACCTGATGTTAATGTAAACTTCTCTGGGAAACCCACGTGTATGCCTATAAACAGTTACACAAGCTTTCACTTCATAGGAGGTTGGGGTTAAAAGGGTCGGATTTGTGATGAAGGAATGTGATAAAAAGGGTAGTGACCCCCAGTGGAAAACCACTGCAGCTTACCAAATGTCTTGTTCCTGTTTGCTTGTTTGTGTTTAAAATCCAGAAATCCAGAATCGCTGATCTTATCCCTTACTTTTAGCCTTGGACTATTTCATGCCTGGTTTCCAGTCTGTGGCTTTTTGACCTCACAAGCAAGAGGTGTGGGACTTACCCAGGAAACATTCCTCACTTTCCTCCATCTATCACCTCTCTCATCACCGACAAACTTCCTCACAGCGAGGGTTTGTTGAGCCGGACTCTAGACCCCAGAGCTGTTTACCTGACTTTATTTACTGTACGCTGAGTTTGCGTGCTTTTACACAAACAACAAGGTGTGCTGTGTTTGTTGTTTATGATCAAGAAATGAACTGATGAATCAAACATCAAGATGAACACTGTGAGTGGAGGGATGGAAGATTTATTCAATTCAGTGTTCATTTCATGCATGGAACTCAGATTTCCACACATGCAAAGAGTTCAGGCTGTTTTTTTCTTCTTCCTCTTCCTCCCATAGATGACAAAACTCGTGTTGCCATTGGAGACAACCAGGACTACATAAACGCCAGCTTCATCCGCATGCATGTTGGCGAGGAAGAGTTCTTCTACATCTCCTGCCAGGGCCCTCTGCCCTCCACAGTGCCAGCCTTCTGGCAGATGATCTGGGAAAACAAATCTGACGTCATCGCCATGATGACCCAGGAAGTGGAACGGGGAAGGATCAAATGTCACAAGTACTGGCCTGATAGGCTGAGTGTGCCTCTGGACACCGGCAGGTACCAAATTTACCTGGAGAACCAGCAGCACCTGGAGTACTTCCACATCAAGATGATCCGCATGGTGGAGGCAGAGGTGAGAAATGAGGATAGCTGCCTGCCTACTTTCTGTCACAAGGTGTGGAGTTGATCTAAAAATCAGCAAAAAAATTCTTAACCATAAATTCAAACTTCATTTCTAGACTGGCGAGACCCATTTCGTCCGTCACCTGAAGTTCACACACTGGCCTGACCATGGCGTGCCACAAAGCTCGGAGCATCTGGTTCGCTTCATCCGCTATCTGAGGGCGGTGCATTACAAAGGACCGCCCACCGTGCACTGCAGCGCCGGCATCGGACGCACAGGAGTCCTAATCTGCACCGATGTTCTCCTGAGCCTCATTGAAAACGATCTGCCTGTGAGTGGAAGCCTTTTTATTAGCTGAAGAATTACTTTATTAACATCTGTACAACAAATATCTCAACTTTTATTAGGTTGATTGCCTTACTTAAAATCTTAAAAACGGTGTCATGAAATTGATATGATCAGTATATAAAATCTTGTTTTAATCCAGTAAAACCTTCACTTTGTGTTATTCAAATCTTTTGAGTCATATCTGAAAAATCAGGACTATCCCGATCCAAGCACAGGGGTAGTTTCAGGCTGGATTACAGGAATAAATGTTGTCAATATTTTTTAAAGGTCAAACAAACAACAATTTTACCATGATGTCGGTACTTTGGACTACATGACTGCCAAAAGAAAGCAAGATGAGATTTTTGTTAGAAAACACTACCTACACATATACAGGACAAGATCAGCAAGGAAATACCAACTCAGCTTTGTCCACAGGGAGCGCAAAAAATAGACCCAAATCCAAAATTTCTTACGGGAGCTTAAAAGTAACCTTCAGGATCTTTCATTTAGGTAGATTTTAGCGCCCCCTGTTAACATAGTATTCAGTATGATGTCCCATCTAGAGCACTAATACACTAATACAGCATGATTCTCTATAAACAAGTTCTCCACTATTTATTAAGTATTTTTGGACCTTTTTATCTTGCTTTTTACTGGTGGCACTTTCTTTCTTTTATCCTGTTTCTATCTTGTTTTTATTGACCAATGGTTGATTTTTATGTCTTATCTTGTTTTTATTGATTTTGCTCTAATTGATTGCTCATTTCCTGTTTTTATTTTTTTTATTCAGGGTTACCTCTAAAGCACTAAGCACTTTGTCACTTTTGTTTGTCATGTATTGTCTTGTGCTGTTTGTTGTTTTGATGTTAAAAGGAGGCTGACTTACTGCAAACAAAATCTACTTATGGGTACAAATATAGTAACCTTGAACCTTGAACCTTGAACCTAACCTGGATTTAGTAATCTCTGAAAGTCTGGATCTGGATCAGGCTAAAACTATCCACTCTTACTTTGAAAAACCTGGATTGTAAAACATGTTAATTCCCAATCCAGATCATTGTTATGCAGATTAAACCTTTCGAACAACCAGGTCAAAAGGCTGAAGCACTACCAGCCAGTTAATAATATTGTGTTTTTATTGTAAATCATCATCCTAAAATTTCAACCTGACAAATTTCCCCTCAGAATTTTGATATATACCCAAGGTACTCAGGATCCAAAACAAGATCCCTTGATTTTTCCTTCTAGTGCTGTCATCAAATAAAACAATTTATTTGTCCAGTTGTTGTTTTTGACAAATTGCTTGTTAAACTAATGATACCCCCCCTCCACCTCAGCTGTATTTACGGTTCAGTGTTTGTTAGCAAATGAAAGCATGCTAACTCGAGAAACTATGCTGGTAAACATGGTAAACAATATCTTCTTCACTTCAGTATATCAGATGAAGTTAGCATTTAGCTGCCAGCAGTTTATTATTAATATAATGAATGAATTATGGCTCTCACACATCCTATAGCTGTGTCTAACAACCTTCTGTCTCCTCCTTTAGATTGATGTGACTGAAATCGTAAAAGAGATGAGACTTCAGCGACATGGGATGATTCAAACCAAGGTCAGTGCCAACAGAGGGAGTAAAGTTCAAAGTTCAAGCTTTAAAAAGAAGACAGTTCCAAAAAGCTAGACGTGCCCTTTGTCTCTCTCTCGTTTCAGGAACAGTATCTCTTCTGCTACAAAGTCTGGTTGGAAGTTTTACAGGGCATTTACAGCTTCACGGCAACCAATGGCAACCGGAAAGTCCCAGAGACCACAAAGTAGTCTGAATGTTTCCAGGTCCAGCTCACCTGGCTGTAAAGCACAGACTGTGTTCGAGTCCACCACAGCACAGACTGGAGGTGTTTTTTTCTTTGGCTGTAGTTAGTTTAGTTAGCTTTAATATGAAACCTGTATGTCCTCTCTGTTTTGATACTTTGTGTTGAGCCCTTTTGTTATTGACTTCAACTCTCAACTTTTTGTTCTTGTATGTGCTCTCGGTGCTGTGATTATGTCCATTTGATTTAGATCACTGAGGGTGTTTTTGCCTTTTCAGGCTTAGTGATTTGCCTTCTGTCTTTAGCAACTTTTTCAAACTTGTGTCACTATTTGAATGTATCAAATTGATTTCTCTCCATGTCCTTTATTTTGCAAGTTGCTTTCATTTTTCAAACTGCATGGAATTCAAATCTGATAATCTTCACGTCTTTTATCAGGCTGTGATTTTCATTAATGTCATCAAACGGCACAAGTGTTCAGTAAGCTCAGCACTACAAAAGGAGAATCTGTTCGTAACCTTGATGAGTAGCTTTTGATTAAGCATTATCATTTCATTAAGTGCATTTGTACCCTGGAGAAAAGGGCACTGGCAAAAGAAGACTATTGATTTTTCAGTTCATCATCTAAGGGAATGAAAAGAATCAAGTGCCTTGGAATGACTCACTCCGCTTGCTCTGCATCGACCCCGAGCCACTTGTCACTGGAGGTCGGGGATGAAGAGCAAGAAACTGATTTGAGAGCTTGTTTGTTGTCTGAGGTGAATGCTTGGTTGAGCCAAACCAGAGGAGGATTACATCTCACCTTTAAGTTAGTTAAACTGTAACCAAGAAACAATGTGAAGTTTGCACACCGCCTGGCAATCTTTTTTTTTGTTTGTGGACCCATTTTATACAAAACGCTATCACTACGAAGGTCTTACTACACATAATCACTACTTGCACATCCTAATACAGATAAAGAATGATTCAACATAACAAAAGTTTGGATAAATTCGTAGATTTTCAATTCACTCTTTTACTAAAATTTCAATCTGATGTTGACACTAATCACTCTTTTCTAAAAATGTACAAAACTGATTTAAATGCTGTTTAAATAGTTAGTTTTAGGTGTATTTTGTTATATGAAAGCATCCTTTATCTGTATTCCATAGCTATTTTAATACAAACTCAGCCAAAAATGCAAAAAATATAATGAGGTTTACAAACTTTCCATTTTGCCACTTCAGATGTACAAAGCAACAGGGCTGCATCTCAAAGTCACAGATCAAAGATGATTCATCGCTGCTGGTTTGAACCTCAACCTTTGGATGAAGCTGCTTGTGAGCTCTGTTCTTTTAGCTGCGATCACACACAAACACACGTACACACACCAGCTCTCGTATTGCATGCAGACTCTTAAAGTACAGACGTCTGAGCCTGGAGTTTGACTGACTTGAACATGTTCAAAATGTGGAATGTAACAAAGCAATACCCTTAATGAGTAGGAGGCAGGGGGGGGGGGATCAGAATGTCAACCTCTTACCTGCTAACATCTTCCAAACTGCTTGGAGCGTGTTGGTAAGGCATATGCAGTACTTTACCTTTGCCATGTGGATGGCTGTGCAGAGCCATCAGCCTCTGCGCTGTGTATGCAACATCCGTCATTCAAAGCTGCTGGGTTGGTTTCCAGCGTTAGGTAACCCTCTGTTGTGTGCAGGTTCATGTGCTCCTTGAGATCCTGTTGCTACTTTTTCTCCCTCAGATCTTGTAAAAAAAAAAAAAAGAAAGAAAGATTATTCTTGAAAGAACAAACAGCACATTTTGCATTCATCTGTGAAAAGGCATCTTGTACAGTCAAGCAAGTGCTTATGCAACAAACAGCATTGTGAAATGTAATAACCCCTTACTTGCACAACTGCTTATTTATGCTAAATTAATGTACAAGCCACTATGTAACCAATAACTGAGAACAATGTAATACCTCTCTCTTTAATTAAAAACTCTTCTGAAACTTGTTTGTGTATTTTTTGGCCCGATTCACCCGCCGGACTCTGAACACAACATAACTCATGTTAAACAACGGAACAAGAGCAGCAGAGTGTGTTTTCCCTGACGGCACACACAGAACAGAGAGCCGGAGGCGGCCCTAAATCTAATTCCACCGAGCCCCCCTCTCCACTTTTACTGCAGGGTATACTCCCTCTCGGGTTTTACTGCAGGGTAAATAAGCTGGTCTCACAGGGGTCTTTGTGACAGCATGGAAACCCCTGGAAACACACTGCACGCTCCACACACACATCAACTCAATACTGGGGAAGCCACAGAGCAGATTCACTCCCTTACTTTCTCTGCTACTGCTCTTACTCCCACTGCCCTGTCTCTCTACAACCATCATACACACTTACACACACACCCTGGTCACCCTCCTCCTCTTCCTCTTCTTCCTCTTTAACTTAGAGCTTGTTATTGGTAAGTTATGGCAGCAAAGATGGGTTATTCAAGGCCCATTCACAATTACAGTTGTATTATTTTATGAATCAATTGTCCTTTGAAACACAAGACATGGGAATAATTACTGACTGGCTAATGGACAAAGATGAAAGTAAAAAATATGGAAGTTTACAATCTGTTGATCAGCTACGCCCCTATTTATGCTGAGATTTATACAACTCTTTGCCTTGAATAATCAAAACATATAAGTCATTAAAGATTCATCCCTTGACTAGTTGTTTTGAATAAAAAAATGACCTATCGAGACCAAAACATTTTTTTTTCTGTACCAGGCTGTTAACATGTTTAATTCTGCTGTGAGACAAACATATCAATGTGCTTTAATGGGGTTTCCTGGGCTTTAGAAGCCAGCCTCAAGTGGACACTTTAAGTACTGCAGTTTTCTTCCACTTCCACATTGACTTCACTTTTCATCACTGGAGGTTGAGCCACCAAAAATGAGCTAATATTTGGTGATTGGATTATGAACAAAATACAAAGTAGAATATTGTATCACAACATCTGTCAATAAAGCAACCAGGAGGATGAAAGAATGGGTACAAAGTGGTCCATTATCAGAACCATTATCAGAGGCCCCTCCGTCAGAGTGTTTTAAGTGCTGAAGATGCATGTAGAAAAATGTTGGTGTGTACTCAGTTTATCCATTTCTAATGGCCAATCACTCAGACGTTATTTGTCCTGCACTTATCATGGAACAACATGTCACACAAACTGCTTTACATAGAAAATCAATGCAGAGCTTTCTGTCCGCTGGTCCCACAGTCAAATTGAGACACAAGGCTGTGTTCCTTTCCCCCCATATTGATTAAAAATAGCAGACAAATTATACCCTGCAGGCCACACTACACACACACACACACACACACACACACACACACACACTGTGTTAGTCCTTGGAAGACTTGAATCTGTATTGAGTAATGCAGATACATAGTGTGTATAAGTAGCAACATGAACCACCGTGTTCTGTTTTCCATCTGGAGAGGATCGCTCACTCAGGGCAACATATTTGCATTAAAGGTTTAAGCACATGTTAAACTAATATTTTTTGATAGTCTTGTACATCACTCAATCCATATTCATCATGCTATTGTCTGGGATTATTGAATTTAGATCTTTACTAAAGTTCATTAAGGGTAAGGGTGCTGTACGAGTTCAGTATGTTGGTATGTGTTTATGTTTATATGTTGTATAAGCTCAAAACTTCCTTTTTTAAAAAAGGATAAAGGGCCTGCATGCACATGTCAGAAGGATTTCCTGAGAGGTCTTTCAGATTGAAGAGGTCAAGTAAAGGACCCTCATACTGCAACTAAGCTCAAGAGGGCTGAGAGTTACAACTCTGCAGGACTCTTGCACAAATAGGCCCCGTCATAGACCATTTCAATCCCAGAAAAAAAAAACCCACGGATGAATTCCAGCTCTTGTTTTCTGATGACCCAGTAAGATTAAACTCAAGCAGGTTAGGAATACAGATTTAATTTGGTTCAGGTGGGTTTGGGGCATTTTCCAGAAGCTGTGTGAATACAGCTTTATTCACTTTTTCATCTCTGTTTTTGGTCACCACCATCTTTTGAGAAACTTATTTTGTTCTTAAGCACCTTGATACTAAAGGTTGTTTACCTATGACTTTGTCTGTGTCATGTCTGTGGATGTGCAGGTATGGTGGCTAGCTACAACAACAAGTGAGGCTGCAAGAAAGTCAAAACAATAGCCTGGTGGGCTAACGGCAACTTTAGAAACAAATATCTGTAAGCATTTCAGTGAAAATCAGCCTACCTATGAGCTACATAGAGAGAAGCAAGCAAGTTAGCAATGTCATCAATATAGCCAAAGAGCCTGAAATACTCCTTGAAGTCCTCTTGAGCTACATGCACCAACTGGGCAACACTCTGGATCCATGTTTTCTGGGAACTGAGCTGTCTCTCCATCCCAGATTGTGGGATTTGATTGAGTTTCAAGCAGAGCAATAAATGAGCATTAATGTGTTTTTCTGGGTTGTTGTTGACCATGCCCTTTGTAAGTTGACTCCATAGGCTCCTCTGTGATGACAGCCCGCTGACAGAGACACAGAGAGCCATTCATCCCCTCTCTGAACAGAATGACACTTTTGTGGCTTTCCAGACTTTCAAAAACCACAGACATGTCAAAGGACTCGATTATGATTACGGCCTCCTCCTGTATGTTCACTTGTAATTATCTTAAGTTTGGTTTTGTGAAGGGTTAGCTGGGCTCGCTATTGGGTTTTCAGCAATTGGCGTCTAGAATTACATCCAGTGGTGCTTTGAAAAGGGGTTTTAATCTTCTGAGGCAAGCTTTGGTTTTGAATTTGTGTCATTTATTGGTCTGTTACTATGTCTGGTAGAACACTACAACAGCATACGGCACAAAAAACAAACTACACACCGCTTGACTACATATTAGAGCTTGGTATTTTATGAAGAATACATGCCCATTCTAGTCCTGGAGGAAAAGTGAGTAGTCATTTGTCAATGTGCCACAAAGCAACATTGTTGGATCATTTTTACTAAAAAAACCAAATCATATTAATGTGCAGAGAGAGAAGTTTCTGAGCTCTGGAGATCTTTACTCGACCAAGTATGACACACTAAGATAAAAATGTGCAAATGGGCAAAAACTGATTTATTGACAAAAGTTTGTCTGCCTCCACTCTGGTAGGTTACAATATGCCCCTTTCAGCTAGTTGCTTTCGGACCGTCACCCGGTTGACCTATTACATCACATACCAGAAAAATCAACAAACAAGTTAGCAAGAGGATAGCTGGTTGTATGTTGAATGGTGAAAACATGGACAACTTTACAGCTCTTTACCTTTGGTACATGGATACGATAGCTGTGTATTGTTTACTTTCTTCCTTCTTCTGAGATTCAGGCTGTTTTTGAAACGGCCTGCTACAAACTACCTACTAATGTAGTAGGCAGTAGGTACTGCCTACTACATACTGTGTTTGAATTTAGTCTGTAGTAAGACTGTTCTGTTCAATCTGTGTTGCAGTATGCTTGGCTGGACGTCACTGAATTTCCGGTTTTGGAAAGCCGAAGTAAACAACGGCTAAGCTCATCGCAAAACTGCTTCTTTAGCATCACAAAAGTTAGGAAGTGGTTTATATAGAATTTAATAATTTTCACAGCACCTAAAAACTGAGTTCCCCCATCAAAAAAAGAAGAGAAAAGAAAAAGCGGAACGAGCACTGTGCATTATGGGAAACAGTACGGGAGGCAGACAGGTCCGCGTACTGGGTGAAGTTACTAAAGCAGGATCTAGAGCATGGAGTTTTGGCTCACTGCAGATTTTGTTCTTGTTCACATACTACTTACTACATACTGAATTTTTGCCAAATCAGTGCGTACTGCTAGTATAGTAGGTGGTTTCGAAAAACAGCCTTTGTTTGCTACCTGGCATCCTCATACGCATATATGCTGTTTGACTTCCAGGTCAGAGCCCTGCGTGTGAACTGTGGAGCATGTTCAGTACGTCTAGTCCAGTGTGGGTCCTTATGAGGTGTTTAAGAGAAGGAGAAAAAAGGGATGGAGAAAATCCACCCCCAGCTGCATTATCTAGCTATGTAAGTGTGACTTCAGTGAGACTAACACATTAACATGTATTTTAAAACTCCAGCTTTAGTCGTACCAGCGCAATGAATCCATTGTTTTAACATCATCTAAACATTACCTAGGGACTAGGAGCTCTGGGCCCAGGTGCTCCCGGTCAGGCTGATCAAACAGACACGCCCACCAATTATGTTTACCTGCAACACATGGGGTGTACCAATTAGACAGTTAGTTGAGGGGAGACATAGGAAAATTTCATGGGCTTCACATAATCTTGCAACCACTTTGAACAAAATATTTGATTCCTCAAAGTGGCACAAATTAAAGCCAATTTAACTTAAGATGAGTTTAGAAGGAGCAGTGAGAGTAATGAATATGTTGTGTTATAAATAAAAATGAAGACATTTCAGAACACGAATTACTGTCCTCTCATAATTCCTCTAAGTTTGTCATTATATGATTTCATCCATGTCTGAAAACCGTACAGGCATTTGTTATTACTATTTGCTCTGCATTTGAAGGCTCTTGTTTAACTTGGTAGAGGTAGAGCACCTTAAGTTGCTTCAGTGGTTTCAGGCGTGTTGTTGTTTCCTTCTTGTAAACCAACTAAAGCTAAGTGGCACGCTTCCGAGCGTAACGTTCTTCTTTTTCTGTGGTTTTTAGAGGCAGCACGCTAACGCAACTCTCATAAACTGTTAAAGGTCAAAAGACATTAAGCTTTTGTTTCCTGTAAATTGGATTCAGTGCCCAACATACTAAACAGCACTGCTATGAATGTAAAAATGTTAACTGAATGAGGCGTACGCTTCATGTTTTATGGAACATCTCTAAAATAAGACGTGAGTCAGCCATTGATTTATTTAAGTCGCAACAGAGTTATTTATTCTTCCCTCTTAAAGGCAGCAGTTCAACTAAATTTTATGTAAGTACTTGGCTTGTGATGTCCGTGTGTGACTCAGGATGGCCTTTATCCACGACCATGATTTGCTATAATTATGATGTGACCTCCTGAAGAAGCCAGAGCAAATTAGCACGTCAATACGCATAAACTATGGTTTTGATGATGCACCGTACAGAAAGTAGTGACAGTACGTGATGCAGGAGGACTTCTTTGTCAACTAAAAGATAAAACGGGAAATTAGAGGCTTAATGATCTTTAAAACATCTCCCCTGGTTGTAAGTGAAAGTTATTGATTTTATAACAGTTATGACACACTAAGATAAAAATGTGCAAATGGGCAAAAACTGATTTATTGACAGAAGTTTGTCTGCCTCCACTCTGGTAGGTTACAATATGCCCCTTTCAGGTCGTTGCTTTTGGACCTTCACCCGGTTGACCTATTACATCACATACCAGAAAAATCAACAAACAAGTTAGCAAGAGGATAGCTGGTTGTATTTATTTATAAATTAGCACATCAATACGTATAAACTATGGTTTTGATGATGCACCGTACAGAAAGTAGTGACAGTACGTGATGCAGGAGGACTTCTTTGTCAACTTCTTTGTTAAGAGGCTTTATGAGCTCCTTTAATATGTAAGCGAAAGTTATTGATTTTATAACAGTTATGACACACTAAGATAAAAATGTGCAAAAAAATGTGCAGTTAATCCTTCTGATAGGGATATTTGATCAAATAACAGAAAGGCCCTGAAAAGAGCGCAGACCCTCTTTGTGAACTGAACAGTCTGTGTCACTGAGTGGCAAGGACGATCTTCTCTTTGTCAAACTCCCTCCTAAATCACACGCCACATCGGAGCAAGGTTGATTAACACCTGCTTTCAATTAAGTGACTTTCTCATCAAGCTCTGGTTGGAAACAAAAAAAAAAAGCCTCACGCCTCGTCACGTCGAAGATGTTCCTGAATTAGATAGCTATTAAATTCGAGGAGCAGACGCATGGCGTTGCGCGAGGCGTCGTTTATCTTCATTTGAGCGGGCCCTCCATGATCATCTCCACAGGGGCGGCTAATTGAAAAAGGGCTTCAGAAATGCGATTGTTAGCGGGGATAATAATTTATTACTCTCAGCTTGTGGAGTACTGGGAGTCATTTGTATTCATTAGTGTAAATTCAAATTATGTTTGCGATTAAAATGTGACTTTGACAGGCAGAGGGGCCTCAGACGGGGACAGGCGCTGATGAGACCTTTGCTCCGGGTCACTGCCTCCTACATTCGCCTCTCACTAAGTACGAGGCGCAGAAGGCTTCTTTGCCTCACCACCATCAATCTGTGTCTGATTCAAGTTGAGATGTTAGCTTTGATGGCCCCTTCTTAGGCGTGTGTGTGTTCTGAGGACACTTTGTAAGCAAATGAATCTACCGTCTGAAAGACAACACCAATCAGAGGCAAGGAAAGACACCGGCACCACCAAAAAAGTCACTCTTCTTTCTCTCTTTTATTTATCCAGTCGTAGCTGTAATTGTCATGCCTGACTAATATTGACCAAGCTTTTCTCCAACTGTCAGGCAGTGATTTCTTTGACATCCAAGAGGAGATGGCAGTTAAGTAGGTCAGTGTCACTGTGATGAACATCAACCATGGCGGGTCACTGACTGGGCCGCTCCTCCACTTGCCTGCCTCTGACAAACCAGTGAGCCAGAGGAGGTGAAGGAGCTGAGTGCTCCTTTATTGAAGCCCGGTAAATTACTCCAATACAGGCTGTCAGGATGTAAAGTGAGGAACTTTATCAGATGTGTACTGCCAAAGGTCATATTTTATTGACCTGACAGGTCTCTGGGGGGGCCTGATGGAAAGGGTGGTGGTGAGGCTAGAGCAAGGAATGATGGTTAAGGGCTGTTTGTGTTGGATATGAAAATGTCAAACACTAGTTTCAAAGAGAAATGACATTACAAAGGGTTTAAGTCTGTTTATCATGAACTCAGATGCAAATTTATTGTATTTTAGCCAAGCGGCAACCTCCGGCCGCCAGAATTGAAGTCGCTGCGGAAGTGTTAAAAACTGCAGTTCATCGCATGTCCACTTCAGGCTGGCTCCGGAATTACCAGAAACCACAAGCCCACCAATTCAAAAAGGCCGATCTTTACAGCAGAAATAAACATGTTTACAGCCTGGTACAAAAAACAAGTGTAGTCTGGATAGCTCGTTTCTTGATCGTGAATTTTTCCATAACGCAGCAATTTCAAAGATATTAAGATTACAAGTTTTCTATTACTAAGGCACAGCTGACTTGATTGACAGGCGGGAACACTGTAGCTGTTGGCTAGGAGGCTCAAAGTCCGCCTCTCTACCGCACACTCGCTCAACAGCAGCTATGTTGAGTTCAGCATTTCAAATATGGCTCCCACCAACGATTGGCCCCAAAACAGTGCTTCAGAAACAGATGGGTGATGTCACGGACACTACGTCCATTACTTATACAGTTGATGATTTTAGCCTAGATCTGCAGAAGCTGTGGTGCAAATTCAAACACCATGGAATCATATCTTACATTCAACATCACTGTAACCAATTTTTTTTTTTTTATTGTACTGATTTAGAAACTGAGTATTTTTGCCTTACAAGGTTAAGTCAAGTCAATTTATGTATTTGAGTACATTTGTTAAAACAAAAAGTTTAGAAAGCCATGTTTTTAAACAGAGAAATATTTACACTTGTATCATGTGCATGATAAGAGTGTAAGTATTTTGATCAGTATCTTAAAAACCCGGACAATAATCTACAAAAGGCTACTTAGTTTATTAAACCTATAGTGAATCATTTTAGATTTTGTTCTCTACTTTTGGGATCAGAATCCCAAAACACTATGAGCATCTCACAAAATATTACACCAATTCAAATTAAATATACCCGGCATCATATATCACTCTTTGCTGATGATGTCCTCCTGTTTCTCTCTGATATAAAGAATTTGCTTACACATATCTTGAGTATGTTCAAACAGTTTAGCTTTGTCTCTAGTTACAAAATAAATTGGACCAAGTCCTCTCTTCTACCTTTAAATCTAACAAGTAAAGAAGAATGTGATCATTTTAATATCCCGGTTGTCCGCCATTTTAAATACTTAGGAATAAACATATTTCATTGCCTTAAGAAAACTGTTTGTAAGAATTGCACGAGTCATTTTTTTCTCTTATGCATTGTCATCACCACAACTGTGACTGCACACTTATTGTACAATTTATACCTGCAAAATCAGTCAAAAATGAATAAAAGCTTAAAGGAAAAAAAAAAAATAGGATCCCAAAACACATTGCACTTCATGTTCTGAAAATTGCAGTCAAGCAAAACCCTGATGACAATCATAATCTGAATGTGTCTACACTCCCTCTTTAGTACGTAATGAATCATTGAACTATTATCATAGTGACAGCAGTGAGTGAGTAAATGGGGGTATTACTTCAATCAAAGCCCATTTCATCCTTTCACACTGATTGAAGAGGCTTTGGGGCTTTGAGATGTCCTCAGATCAGTTTGTGTGAGAATTGACTCACTGTGATTCATTCCCACCCTGAGACATCGTCCCCCAACACGGGGGCCCACAGAGGGGAACCCGTCCTCCTCCTCAAGCCCTACAGCGTGAAAACAGATTTCCCCTCTCAATTTTGAATGAATCACACACTTTAAAACGTCATACAGCTCTATGCAAACATGGGAAACATGCAAACACTCACACACACATACATGCACAACTGTACCGGTGGAAAATCCCAGACTTTCCCTCTGACCGTGGTCCACTCTTGACTCGGGGACAGGAGCACCAGCTTTTATCAATAGTGCTTTTCTCCTAGGTGGAGGGAAACCTCACACACACACACATAGCATGTGCAGGAACACACTCACAGGGCAACCCCTCTCACACACTCCCACGCTCCAGCCCTCTTTAAATGTCAGACCGTGGGAGAGAGGGTTTATCTTGGAGCAGTACGGTATTTTTACACCTTTCATTACTACCTCTCTCAGACACACACACAGACACACGCTCATTAGGTTTTTCAACATGCTCCATCCAGAAGGGCAAACTCTGGCCTTCACTGCGCTTAACATGAAAATACCAAAACACTTGAAAATTAATGCTCTGAAATATCCTTTCATGTCTTTTCAAAGTTAAACCAAATGTCTGGATCAGAGCCAGTGTTCATAACAACAGATGATGGGTAACTGCTCGCCACAACTTGCAGCTGTAGCTATTCTACTATGGACTGCCAGGGACCTGACACCCCGAGCTCATGGTGCATTTATGATGGGTCTCTTTAAAGGTAAAAGTCACATCAAAACACTTTAAAGTACTCACCATTGATATCCCCAAATATTCCTGCCTTCAAAATGTGCAAACATATGTATCTGGGTTTGTTTAGTGGTCCACATGTTACCTTAAGTTTGTTCGTACAGATCACACACTTTGAGTGCAAAGTGGCGTACGTAACTTTCAGATCCCATTTTGTGTGTGCATAGTGTTGATCAATGATGCCCTGCTCCATATTAAGCATCCTAAGATAACTTTTTTAAAATTATTTTTATTTTTCAAAAGGCAGGTATAAATCACAGTGTTGTTTCGTACAATAGTTTTTCTTTTTTATAACATACATGAACAAGAACATCCCTCCCTCCCCCCTCCGTCTCCCTCTCCCTCCCGCAAACATGTTGCACAGTGAGACAGATAAGTAGAAACATACATATGTATACATAGCATCCATAGTGACGACCAGTAAAGACCGGTAAGTTTAAAAGAACAGTCATAATAATAATGTTGGCGGTTCGATCCCAGCTCTGGCAGTCACATGCCGAAGTGTCCTTGACCCGAATAGCTCCCTCTGTTGTTCAGAAGTGTGTGAATGTGAACGAATGAGATCAGCTAACACTGATGGTCCCTTACTGTAGCAGCCTCTACCATCAGTGAGTGAATGGGTATGAATGGGTGAATGTGATGAGTAATGTGAAAGCGCTTTGAGTGGTCAGAAAGACTAGAAAAGCGCTATATAAGTACAAGTCCACTTACCATTTACCAAATACACAAAGTTGCTATGTATGGCTCAAACTACCACAGAGAGCGGTGGGAGTTGACTGCTCACGCCCTGGTAGACAGCATGCTTGGACTAGGTTCGTGTTGGGCCAATTGGCCAGCGGACGGGCCAAGGTGAGTTCAATTTAAGGACACTTCTTGGGCAGGAAGATTGTCAAAATAAGTGAGCAGCGGCCTCCAGTGTGTAAATAATTTGTCAGATGAGCCTCTAAGTGTAAACTTCACCGTCTCCAATTTCAAAAGAAATAACATGTCATTTAACCAAACTTTGATTGAGGGTGGTTGAGGGGATTTCCATGATAAGAGGATCCTTCTACAGGCGACAAGAGAGGTGAATGCGATGACGTTCTTTTGTATAGTTGTGGTGGGAGTTAGATCTGGTGGTTTGCCAAAAATTGGGATATGTGGTGTCGGATCTAATTCTAAGCCTTATGTGTCTGAGATAGCTTTAAAGAATGATTGCCAGAAGGTTGATAGTTTGGGGCAAGACCAAAACATATGAGTTAGATTGCACGGTGTCTGTAAACATCTATTACAAGTTTAGAAAGTTTATCTTTACTATAATGTAGTCTGTGAAGGACCTTAAATTGTATAAGGGACAGTCTAGCACAGCTTGAAGATGAATTGACTGCTTTCAGAGCTCCATCCCAAAAGACATCAGATAGCTTTATCTGGAGTTCTGTTTCCCAGTTCAGTCTAATGTTGTTTAATATGGATTCACTGGAGGGGGTCAAAAGGTCGTAAAGGAAAGAGACATGACCTATTACTAGGTTTTTCACCTTGAGTGCTAAATCTATTCCACTAGGTGTTGGGCTAAGTGGGAATGATTCTGTGTTGGTATTTGCAAAGTTACGCAGCTGGAAGTAGCGGAAAAGTCGGAGCTATGTAGATTAAAAGTGGAAATGAGTTGATTAAAGCTTGCAAATACGCCGCCAATATACAGATCACCTAAGTTACGTAGTCCCTTATCTTTTAAGATGTTAAATCGTGGGCCAATCTTTGCTGGTATAAATAGATGATTATTACATAGTGGAGTAGCAAGGGGGACAGTGAGCCAGCTGAAGTGGCGTCTTATTTGTGTCCAGATTTTTAATGTGCCGATGACCACAGGGTTGGAGGTGAAGTTAGCGGAAGAAGAGGGCAGGGGGCTGCATATCAAGGCTTGAAGCGAGGTGGAGCATGACGCTATCTCAATCTGGCACCAATTGGATTGGGGTGTGGTGAACCATGAGGCCATCTTATGGACATTTGCTGCCAGATAATAGCCGATGATGCTTGGTAAGCCCAGCCCCCCAGCCGACCGCGTCCTGAGATAACTTTCATTGAACGGAGCTATAGAAGTAAAAGATGACTGACTGATGGTTCAATCAGCCTCGTGATTATATTTATGTCATAATCATAGACTGTTAAAAAAATAAAGGACATCGTTGCTCACCTTTTTCCGTTGTACAGAGTTTTTGTGGAAGCCTCACTTCCAGCCGAGCGATCTGACGTCCATTTTTTTTTAACAGTCTATGGTCATAATCTGTAGCCATTATTTTTATTTAGATATAAATCAAATTTATGTCAGTATTACATCATCTTTTCTAATTTTATCATGCACTCTTCCCTGTCTTGCCTCTTGTTTTCCTGCTTTCATGTTTTTTCCATAGACTGTATAAAATATGGACGTAGTATCCGTGACATCACCCATCTGTTCCTGAGCACTGTTTTGAAGCCAATCAACGGCGGCAGCCATATTGGAAATGCAGAACTCAACCAGACAGAGTGTTGACGTAGTGTGAGCGTCCTAGGCAACAGCTATGTGTTCCCGATGGGGAGTCACGTCAGTCATGTCCTTATTTGGGCAAAAACTTGTAATCTTAATATCTTCATAACCGTCACCTTAGAAAAAATACACCCCCCGTACAGTGTGTGCCGATAGAGAAATTAGCTTCGTAGAGCCAAGCTGGTTTTTGAACCAGGCTGTAAACATGTTTATTAATGCTGCAAAGATTGTCTTTTTTGAATTGGTGTGTATGTGGTTTCCGGTGTTTCTGCAGCCAGCCTCAAGCGGATACTCGATGTATTACACTTCCGCATGGGCTTCATAGTTTGAGACCGGAGGTTGCCGCTTGTTTTTTTCCGGCTTGTGTGATTGTGTTTCATTATTTCGGATGGATTTCAACCATTTGCCTCATAGAGGTAGAACTATCCCATTTCCAGGGCTCCTTGAAACGTGCTCTTTTTCAGTATACTGTTGTTTTATTCTGTTATGACATGTATTTAAATGTCCTCAAAATTTAGCTTCTATTATGTTAGTGTGGCTACTCTGTCAGAAACTCTGTAAACTGTGCTGCTGCCTTTCTTGGCCAGGACGCTCTTGAAAAGAGATTTTTAATCTCAATTAGTTATTTATTTCCTGATTATATAAAGATCAAATAAAAAGAATTTAAGATAAAACCCAAAGGATCCATTGGGTCTATCATTTTTTTAGGCCAAACCTATCCTGAGATTTGTTGCACGCCAAATCAATGAAATGGCTGACCCGAGCTGCTGAGTAATACACCTTTAGATGAAATTATTTTGTGTCAACTCAATCAAATACCTAGAAACACAACTTAAAAAATAAATAAATAAATAAATAAAATGGGCTTGAAACTTCTAATTATCTGTGAGGTAACAGTTAAAGTAGAGTAACGCAAGTTTCGTTAGCAAGTTAGCCCACTAGCTTCCTACTGCAAAGTGACGAGAACAGTGTTATGAGATGCAAGGGTAAGGGCGGGAACAGCTGCTGGCAAAAACAAGAAATCCCCCACAGACAGGACTGTTATTTTTTAAATGTTTGGACGTGTCATTCTATGCAGGCTATGAAAGATGCAACCTTAGTGGCCCGTGTCTTAAAAAGGATGCAACCCATGATTGGGACAAAGCTGTTGTCTTTCCATACCTCCTTGGAGATCTCCGTGTTTTTGAGAAGTATTAAGATAACTTCTTTTAAAGAAAGTAACTGACGAAAAAATCTGATTCTTGATAAATAAACTTCATTTTAACACAAAAAAATACAAAGAAATCTCAAATTAAGAATTGTGTTTATTTAACTTCCTTGTGGTACATTTTTTTTTTATATGAATGAATACATTCTCTATTAGTATTTATGGATCTCAAAAGTTTTTTTTTTTTCTTTTTTTAAAGTATTCATCCATTTTCAGTCTACTATCTTCCCCAGAGAGCAAGCCAAATTATGCCAAATTGACAATCCAGACAGGATGCTTGTCTGGATTGATTTCAGTTCAAATAAGTCACTGCTAATCATTTTGGTGACTATTGTTTTGGGGCAACTGTGGCAAGGAAAAACTCCCTCTGTGAGGAAGAAACGTTGGGAGGAACCAGGCTCTCTGGGAGAAACGCCCATCCTCCTTTGGGCCACTAGACTTGCTGCTGCTCCAATTGACCTCTTGCTGCTCCAGGAGACGTGCTGCTGCTCCACTGGACGTGCAGCTCCATGATCACTGGACTTCTGCAATTCATACAACCTTGAAAAGTTTGAATTTAGAGACAGCACATACCCTTTTTACCTTTCCTTTGAGATTTAAGGACCCAGTCCCCTATGGTGATGAAGGTCTACTGGCTGCCCTTGGTTCCATCTGAAGTCCCCATGGATCATCCCGCTCACTCATCCTGTGAGCAAAAACAAACAAAAAATGCTTTTGAAGTACTCAGGTGTCTGCAGAAAATTTAAATGTCATCAGAAAAACCACAACATAATTTTCCAATGACGGTGCACGTGATGGTATTGTGTAATTTTGGGCTTTTCAACTTTATTGACAGGACAGATGAAAAGAGACAGGAAATGTGGGGAGTAGAGATTGGGGGAAGACATGCAGCAAATGGTCGACTGGCTGGCGCCCCCTGCGATGAGGACTGTAGCCTCTGTATGCGGGGCGCTTAGACCGCTAGGCGACCAGCGTCCCACGCACTTTAAAATCATGGTAACCTGAGGTTACCATGATTTTAAAGGTGCAATGGTTACATCTTTAAGGTCTAAATTGGTAACTAATCCATTCAGGCGAATCAGTGGTTTCAGTTTGACTTTGTTTGAGAAATATGAGATGGATTAAAATGAAGATTACATCCCTAGTTTACTTTCTTTGTAATCCTTGCAGTATATGTGCAATTAAGCAGCATGGCGTAAAATCAAACGAAAATCAGACGACGTGTATCTACTGATTTGGATGCTAAGCAGTTTATTCAATAAGCACATTCCAGTGCACAGGCAGCTGTTGTTTGTTCCCCTAACATCCTCAAAGTGGCCGTGTGTGCTGTAGGATCAGTGGCGGCTGGCTGTGATAGGGGTGACGGGGGCCACGACAATGCCTGTCTTCCTCCCCGCTGTTCCACCCGGGAGCCTAAACTACTAATGGCCCCCTAATGTATAAATACCATTCTGTAAGCATTAGTCACACTTTCTCTCTTTCTCTGACACACAAACTCGTACGCACACACACACACACACGCTCAGAGAGGCACGTCTATAAGGCATTGGTCACACTGGCAGCCCCGGCCTATGGTTGGATCGCAGATGAGGGCCAAGGCCAGGGGCTGAGGGTCTAAATTCTCCTGCACAAACAATGCATGTCAAAGAGGCCCATCAGAGGCATTCTTTAAAGACGGGAAGATGTTGTTTGGAGCACAAAGAGAGGGCAGCGGGACCGTGCCGCAGACTGGTGAAGATAGAGATGTGTATACCCAGAAACACAGATTGCTATTGTAATGTGTGTTTTTCAGGAGTTTGTATCATGGCTGTGCACACATGTGTTGAATAAACGTCCACTGGGATGTGTGAATAGAGCAGCACTGACAGCTTAGCATGTAGAATAGAATTAGAAAACATGTTTACTTTGAAGCCGTTCATGAATGCAAATCTGTGCAGGGGAAAGAGGCCTTTTCCTTTTTTATTTCTGATGTTGTGAACTGAGACCACAAGCAGGGGAAGACAAAAGCTTGTCCAACACCCAGGGGGATTTGTTGACAGCTAAATATCTTCATTCTGCCGTGAGGCATTACGGATGCAAATTGCCATTTAGGTGCATGTATGGAGGAGCAGCGGAGATCATTAATTCCTATTTAAAGCTTCATTTATCAGAGTCATAAAAGACTGTAAGTAAGGTCATTAATCACTGTACACTGAGTAAAAATACTGAGTAAAAAATGCTCATGCTTTTTCATGTGTGTATCTTTGTGTGGGTGTGAGTGGGTGCATGAGTGTGACCTTACCCTAACTTTGTGACATTTTCCCACACACGTCAACGAAGCTTTGGGCTGACAGCTAAAAACACATTGATAAATTCATCATCTTCCTCTATTCACCGCGGTCATTATCAATCAAGTTATTTTTAAGCTGCTTGAGGCTCAGATTTATGATTTTTTTAAAGCCTCTGAGAATTTGTCTAAATACTAAATTTGCCTCAATGAAAGCTTAGAGTTCATTCAGCATCTACAAAATAAAAAGCTTCAAATCTTGTTGTTTAAACCATTTCTCGAGATCTATAAGAGACGCAGATTACATTTTTATTGACATTTACCCGGCTTGGCACACAGCAAGGTCAAAAGGGACACAAAGTGTCATGTAGACCTAACCATGAACACTAGGAGGAAGCTGAAGCCATGTCATCTTAAATTGTGGAGTTACAGAATGCATCACAATCCATTTTAAAGTTAGCATATAAATAGCTATGTTAGCTAAGATACTCTATTCAAGGCAGCACCCTCGAGTCTTGACAAATGGAGCAACAGCGGAAGTGCAAAAAACTGCAATTCCTTAAGTGTCCACTTGAGACCGGCTGAAAAGCCATGGAATTTCCATTGACACCCATGTTATGATGCCCAGTTTTACATAGCAAATCAACATGTTTACAGACTATAGTAAAAACACAAATTATTTTTGGTCAGTATAGCCCATTTCTCTATCCGTTCACACAGTATGGGTTGTGAATGATTTCAAACCCATTGATTTTAAAGACAGGGTCATGAGTTTTGCATTATTAGGCTTAATTAGGAGCATTGTAGACTTGCTTATAGTGGTTTGTCAGATGGCTAAAGGCCTGCCTTAACTCCACCTCTTTGCCTCTTTCTAGGTAGGCCAAAAATGATGATGAGTCATCGTTTCCAATATGGCGACCATCATCATTTGGCTTCCTCATCAGAAACCAATGGATGAAGTCACTGAGACTACGCCCATGTTTTATGCAGTCAATGGCTTGATCTCGATGCTATGAATGGATTGTGAATTGGTGTCTCTGTTGTGTTAGCTTGCGCCATATTTTCACTGACTGACCTCCACCCAGCAATAGTTGTTAACCGCTGCCAAAGAGATCCCAAACAGACCACACTAAACCCCCAAAGCCAATGGGATCCTGGCAGTGACGTTCAGAGCTAACACTGAGTTTACACGGCCAAATAGCTGCTGGGTGATAATGCCTTTGATTGGTTAACAGGACTAAGTGTTCCCACACTCAGCCAAACCAAATATCAGAAAGGATTTAATAACTTATATGTCAAACTTGCCTTTAAACTTTTATTAAAGCCTTTTATATGAGTCTTAAATACAACCAACTAAATGATATATTAGATTGTATATTCGAAGGCCATGGCAGATTTTGGTTTACAGTGGCTTTGAAAAACTAGTAATGGCCCTTAGAAAAGTTGCCTGGAAACTTTAAATCAGACATCAAGCTCCTGCACCTTCATGTACCTGCTGAAATGTGTGAAGCAAAGATGGATGTAAAAAATCAAACAGATCCTTTGATGCAAACAATCGCAGCAAAGTCTTACATTTCTGGCAAAACTAACAGATGGTCCTGGGTCAAAAGTTCGTCACGCTGCTGCTAAAATACAAACCCATATTTCAGTCTATTTAACAATTAGTGAACCTCACAGCATGAGGCCTGGAGATCATTATTGAAGAGCATCAATCTCCGGAAATCAACCGTGGCCGCGCAACTGTTACTGAGCTGTGACCACTCTGTGCGTGTGACCTTATAACAGAGGCTGTAAAACATATAAGGAGGCTTTTATTCATGTCTTTCTTTTAAGTCTCACACCGTTCTTCTATCAGAGTGCTTTAACAGAGGGCAAACCAAGTGAACGGCCCGGTCTAGGTACTCTGTTTGGGTGTATGTTGAGCTGAAGTCCTCCCACAGGATAAAATTAAGGAGATTAAAGATTATAAACGCCCTGCATTCAAGTAAAAGGCTGTGTATGATTTGCCGTGTTTGTATTCCAGTGGACTGCGCAGGAATGTCTGTGTATTTATAAAAAGTGTTTCCCTCAAGTGACTGGAAACTCTAACAAGCTCACAGCACGTGCAGGGGGATTCCATGAGCAACACCTCAGCAGGGCTTTCCTCGACATCCTTTCCCTCCACTCAGAGCTCACACTTTTACACTATTACACGCTAAACGACATTGACGTGCACACACAAGGAGAGAGTGAGGCACGCTAATTTCTGCTTTTATTGGACGATTAGAAAAACGTGCAGGATGTAGCCTGGATGTTTGGATTCATTTGTGATATTAGGACATGTGTGGGTGTGCCATGCTCCACAAACTGAGGACCTCACTGAAAGCACAACACCTGAGCGTGTTTCTCTCAGCTCATAAAGAAGCTTTTGCAAGTGCAGTGCAGTGCAGTGGCGAATCAGTTCTTGTACTTGAAATACTCATAAATGCCTGTTTGACTCACCACAGTGAATCTCTCCTCCCTCCCTTTAGTTCCATATTTTACTCCTCGTTTCACTGTCTTTGTTCAGGCCTGTGGTCTCCACTTGATTTGGTCGTAATGTTTTATGCTTCTGCAGAATTTCTGGGCTAAAAGGAGTGGTGCTCCCCGACACTGTGAGGCACATTTTCCACCGATTTTGATGTTTCTCCTGTTTACCAGGTAGAGACCCCTGAGAGAACACAGGGTGGAAACTTAAACGAGGAGCCCGGTTTAACGAGAGAAAGGAAAAAACACTTGCACTTTGATTTTACATTATAAGTTGGCCTTACAAAGCGTATGGAAACCACCAAAGGTAGTGGAACTGCCACTGACCTTCAAGTTTGAGACAACGATGAAGGTGGCATTTCAGTGATTTTCATTCCAAACATGTGATTTTTAGATAAACAAAGAGACTGGCAGCCAGTGCTCATAAAGGACAAATTATAAGTTTAAATGTATTGAAGCTGAAGGCGGCATCGCAGCATTAATAGTTTCCATAATGCTTCAAGTCCAGAGAGCACACTGGCTGATCTCAGCTGGCAGGAAGATCTGTGTCATGGAATATCATGGATCATTTGGCGTTTGATGTCATGCGTATTTAGACAAATGTAAGTCAAAGTTTTGTTCCATGGTGTTAATGAATTTCCACTCGCCTTGCCTCTGATGCTCTCCACCTGCTGGCTACTCACCTTACTCACCTGTGCATTCAGCTTTTTTTCATCTCTTATCAAGACAGTATTGAAGCCCCTCCTGTTCACTTACTTATTGTCACAGTGTGTCCTTTTGCCATCTCATACAAGACTCTTCAAAGTCGGAACAGCCAACCAGTCTAAAGGTAATGAAAAGGTAAAAGTCAAAATTTAGCATAATAATATTAAACATGAGTAAACATGGATCACACAGTCTGCTGGTAACAATGCCAAGTTGGTGTGCTTAGTTTAGCTAACATTAATAGAGCTAGCAGCACCAGCCTTCGGTGATGCTAGCTCCATCTTAGTTCCTTCCCTGCAGGTTAACATCCACATGAGAGCGTTTGTTACATATAGCTCCGGTCAGGGCTTAAAATTAACACCCGCCAAGCGCCAATGGCGAGTAAAAAATTGGTTTGGCGTGTAAAACAAAAACACACACCCGCCAGTGGCCGATGGAAAATTTTGATTTGCATGTGAGGTTTTTTTTTTCATATTTCCGCCCATTTCTGCCAACTGTCAGGCTATTTTGACCCTCGTGGCGAGCTGTACTTGTGTTGTGATTTGGTACGTTGGGAACGGCGTGACGTCAGCTGCTGGAGTGAAGAAGCACGGCGGGAAAAGCGCTTCGAGGAAGATGTGGTGACACATTCCCGACGTGAAGCCACCACAAACAAAAAGGATAAACAAAGAGGCAGGAGACGATCAAGAAGAGGAACAGACAGCTAAACGAAGTAATGTCACTATACAATGTTTAAAGGAAACTGGAAAATTGACGAGGCTGTTACTATTTTAAATCAAATAAGGTGTGATTTTTTTATTTGGCCAGTGGAAAATATTTTCTGCAGTAAAATATTGGAGGTCACTAGCCAATGGCAGATGAGGTGAAAAGTTAATTTTACGCCCTGGCTCCAGTCGTCTTAACCAGACAGCCTTCATCCCGACCTACAGGCAGAAGTTAAAAACGGCTAAGCCTGTAGTTAGGACTGTGAAGAAGTGGACGGAGGAGTCAAAGCAGGAGTTACAAGCCTGCTTTGATTGCACTGATTGGAGTGTTTTTGAAGCTGCATCAGGAAACCTCAATGAACTCACTGACACTGTGACTTCATACATCAACTTCTGTGAGGACATGTGTGTGCAGACCAGGACCTTCTGCACATACAACAACAATAAGCCCTGGTTCACACCTCAACTGAGGAAGCTGCGTCAGGCCAAAGAAGAGGCCTACAGGAGTGGGGACCGGGACCTGTTCAAGCAGGCCAGAAACAAACTGACGAGGGGGATCAAGGTAGCTAAGAGGAGCTACACTGAGAAGTTAAAACAGAGCTTCTCTGCCAACGACCCCTCAGAAGTTTGGAGAGGCCTGCGTGAAGTTACAAGCTACAGGAGACCCTCCCCCCACCCTGAACCGGGGGTTACGCAGTGCGCTCCCGTCCATTCACCTGGCGAATGTCCGCTCCCTGGCAAACAAGATGGATGAACTGCTGCTCCTCAACTCAAGAAACACGGACTTTTGCAGATCCGCCGCCCTGTGTTTCACTGAAACCTGGCTCAGTGAACACATCCCAGACAGCTCGCTGCACTTACCGGACTTTCAGCTCCACAGAGCGGACCGCGTAAAGGAACTCTCTGGGAAGGCGAGAGGAGGCGGAATCTGTTTCTACATAAACGAAGGTTGGTGTACAGATACCACAGTGTTGAAGAAGTCATGCAGTCCAAATCTGGAGACTCTTTTCATAAACTGCAAACCCTTCTATTCGCCGCGGGAGTTCTCCTCCTTTATTCTGGTCGGCGTCTACATCCCACCTCAGGCCTGCGTAACGGAGGCGTTACAGCACCTGGCTGACCAGATTACAGACGTGGAGAAAAAACATCCTGACTCTCTGCTCATCATTCTCGGGGATTTTAACAGAGCAAATTTAACCCACGAACTACCTAAATACAGACAACATATTAAGTGTCCCACCAGGGAGTCTAACACTCTGGACCACTGCTACACAGTAATAAAGGACTCATATCGCTCTGTCCCCCGTGCAGCTTTAGGACTATCTGATCACTGTCTGATTCATCTCATCCCGACCTACAGGCAGAAGTTAAAAACGGCTAAGCCTGTAGTTAGGACTGTGAAGAAGTGGACGGAGGAGTCAAAGCAGGAGTTACAAGCCTGCTTTGATTGCACTGATTGGAGTGTTTTTGAAGCTGCATCAGGAAACCTCAATGAACTCACTGACACTGTGACTTCATACATCAGCTTCTGTGAGGACATGTGTGTGCAGACCAGGACCTTCTGCACATACAACAACAATAAGCCCTGGTTCACACCTCAACTGAGGAAGCTGCGTCAGGCCAAAGAAGAGGCCTACAGGAGTGGGGACCGGGACCTGTTCAAGCAGGCCAGAAACAAACTGACGAGGGGGATCAAGGTAGCTAAGAGGAGCTACACTGAGAAGTTAAAACAGAGCTTCTCTGCCAACGACCCCTCAGAAGTTTGGAGAGGCCTGCGTGAAGTTACAAGCTACAGGAGACCCTCCCCCCACCCTGAAGGTAACAAAAGACTAGCTGACGACCTGAACAGCTTCTACTGCAGGTTTTCACACCCCACACCCGAACACTCTGATTTACCTGGCCCCCCCACAAGCCCCTCCCCACCCCCCTCTGACCCCCCACCTGCGCTGACGATCTGTGAAGATGAGGTAATCCAGCTCTTCCAGAGACAAAAGACCAAGAAGGCTCCAGGACCAGACGGCGTGTCCCCCTCCTGCCTGAGAGTCTGTGCTGAGCAGCTGGCCCCCATCTTCACAAAGATCTTCAACACATCGCTGGAGCTGTGTGAAGTGCCCTCATGCTTCAAAAGCTCCACCATCATCCCAGTCCCAAAGAAACCCACCATCACAGGACTCAATGACTACAGGCCTGTCGCCCTGACGTCTGTGGTCATGAAGTCCTTCGAGAGACTAGTGTTGAGCCACCTGAAAGACATCACAGGCCCCCTGCTGGACCCCCTGCAGTTTGCCTATCGGGCAAACAGGTCGGTGGAGGATGCAGTCAATATGGGTCTGAACTACATCCTGCATCACCTGGACTCCCCCAGGACCTACGCTAGGATCCTGTTTGTGGACTTCAGCTCTGCGTTCAATACCATCATACCAGACATCCTGCACCAGAAACTCACCCAGCTCACAGTGCCGGCCTCCATCTGTCAGTGGATCACCAACTTCCTGACGGACAGGAGACAGCAGGTGAGGCTGGGGAGCATCAAATCCAGCACCCGGACCATCAGCACTGGCGCCCCACAGGGATGTGTTCTCTCCCCACTGCTCTTCTCCCTCTACACCAATGACTGCACCTCAGGAGACCCCTCGGTGAAACTCCTGAAGTTCGCAGACGACACCACCGTCATCGGTCTCATCCAGGACGGAGACGAGTCTGCTTACAGACAGGAGGTGGAACAGCTGGCCCTCTGGTGTAGTCAGAACCATCTGGAGCTGAACCCGCTCAAGACGGTAGAGATGACAGTGGACTTCAGGAGAAGCCCCCCCCCACTCCCCCCCCTCACCATCCTGAACAGCACTGTGTCTACTGTGGACTCTTTCAGGTTCCTGGGATCCACTATTTCCCGGGACCTGAGGTGGACCTCCCACATAGACACTATCAGAAAAAAGGCCCAGCAGAGGATGTACTTCCTGCGTCAGCTCAGGAAGTTCAACCTGCCTCAGGAGCTGCTGATCATGTTCTACACCTCCATCATCCAGTCTGTTCTGTGTACCTCCATCACTGTCTGGTTTGGCTCTGCAACCAAACTAGACAAACACAGACTGCAGCGGACTATAAGGACTGCAGAGAAAATCATCGGTGTCGACCTGCCCCCCATCCAGGACTTGTACCGGTCCCGGGCCAGGAAACGGGCAGGGAGCATTACCGCTGACCCCTCACACCCTGGACACAAATTCTTCAAACTCCTCCCCTCCGGCAGGCGCTACAGATCACTGTGCGCCAAAACAACCCGCCATAAGAACAGTTTCTTCCCCCAGGCTGTCACTCTGATGAACACTAAACCATAACAGTGTCATACCTGTCAGATAAATACTCTCTGTAAATATACATGTAGATATACAATGCAACATTCTCAAGCAGAATTCCATATTTCTATTTTTTGTATTATTTAACTTCTATTTTATAATGTAAAACTACCTCTGCAACTCACCACTGCACTTTATCATATTTTTTTAGCCTGTACATATTAGTCAAGCTATTTGTTGTTTCTTTGTATTTATAGCTAAGGTTATTGTTATTATATTTTCATTTTTATTTTTTATTGTAGATCTTATTCTTATTCCTTTTCTTATGCCTTGTACAAAGAGAGCACAGTTTACCAAAGTCAAATTCCTTGTGTGTTCAAGCATACTTGGCGAATAAAGCTGATTCTGATTCTGATTCTGATTCTGATTCTGATTCTGATTCTGAAGGTAACAAAAGACTAGCTGACGACCTGAACAGCTTCTACTGCAGGTTTTCACACCCCACACCCGAACACTCTGATTTACCTGGCCCCCCCACAAGCCCCTCCCCACCCCCCTCTGACCCCCCACCTGCGCTGACGATCTGTGAAGATGAGGTAATCCAGCTCTTCCAGAGACAAAAGACCAAGAAGGCTCCAGGACCAGACGGCGTGTCCCCCTCCTGCCTGAGAGTCTGTGCTGAGCAGCTGGCCCCCATCTTCACAAAGATCTTCAACACATCGCTGGAGCTGTGTGAAGTGCCCTCATGCTTCAAAAGCTCCACCATCATCCCAGTCCCAAAGAAACCCACCATCACAGGACTCAATGACTACAGGCCCGTCGCCCTGACGTCTGTGGTCATGAAGTCCTTCGAGAGACTAGTGTTGAGCCACCTGAAAGACATCACAGGCCCCCTGCTGGACCCCCTGCAGTTTGCCTATCGGGCAAACAGGTCGGTGGAGGATGCAGTCAATATGGGTCTGAACTACATCCTGCATCACCTGGACTCCCCCAGGACCTACGCTAGGATCCTGTTTGTGGACTTCAGCTCTGCGTTCAATACCATCATACCAGACATCCTGCACCAGAAACTCACCCAGCTCACAGTGCCGGCCTCCATCTGTCAGTGGATCACCAACTTCCTGACGGACAGGAGACAGCAGGTGAGGCTGGGGAGCATCAAATCCAGCACCCGGACCATCAGCACTGGCGCCCCACAGGGATGTGTTCTCTCCCCACTGCTCTTCTCCCTCTACACCAATGACTGCACCTCAGGAGACCCCTCGGTGAAACTCCTGAAGTTTGCAGACGACACCACCGTCATCGGTCTCATCCAGGACGGAGACGAGTCTGCTTACAGACAGGAGGTGGAACAGCTGGCCCTCTGGTGTAGTCAGAACCATCTGGAGCTGAACCCGCTCAAGACGGTAGAGATGACAGTGGACTTCAGGAGAAGCCCCCCCCCACTCCCCCCTCTCACCATCCTGAACAGCACTGTGTCTACTGTGGACTCTTTCAGGTTCCTGGGATCCACTATTTCCCGGGACCTGAGGTGGACCTCCCACATAGACACAATCAGAAAAAAGGCCCAGCAGAGGATGTACTTCCTGCGTCAGCTCAGGAAGTTCAACCTGCCTCAGGAGCTGCTGATCATGTTCTACACCTCCATCATCCAGTCTGTTCTGTGTACCTCCATCACTGTCTGGTTTGGCTCTGCAACCAAACTAGACAAACACAGACTGCAGCGGACTATAAGGACTGCAGAGAAAATCATCGGTGTCGACCTGCCCCCCATCCAGGACTTGTACCGGTCCCGGGCCAGGAAACGGGCAGGGAGCATTACCGCTGACCCCTCACACCCTGGACACAAATTCTTCAAACTCCTCCCCTCCGGCAGGCGCTACAGATCACTGTGCGCCAAAACAACCCGCCATAAGAACAGTTTCTTCCCCCAGGCTGTCACTCTGATGAACACTAAACCATAACAGTGTCATACCTGTCAGATAAATACTCTCTGTAAATATACATGTAGATATACAATGCAACAATTCTCAAGCAGAATTCCATATTTCTATTTTTTGTATTATTTAACTTCTATTTTATAATGTAAAACTACCTCTGCAACTCACCACTGCACTTTATCATATTATTTTAGCCTGTACATATTAGTCAAGCTATTTGTTGTTTCTTTGTATTTATAGCTAAGGTTATTGTTATTATATTTTCATTTTATTTTTTATTGTAGTTCTTATTCTTATTCTTATTCTGCCTTGTACAAAGAGAGCACAGTTTACCAAAGTCAAATTCCTTGTGTGTTCAAGCATACTTGGCGAATAAAGCTGATTCTGATTCTGATTCTGATTCTGATTCTGATACAACTTCATCTTCACTTCCTAAATCAAAAGAGAGATGGCATCTGTCATCCGTGGTTGTTTACAACCGGATAGCAGTGGTCACCAACTGGAGCTGCAGCGACTGCTAGTGGCAAGTTTGCTGTAGCTCAGACACATCATACGCCCATCATTTCAGGACTAAAATAATAACATATTGATAACTTGTTCAACCGATTAGCCCGGTTTGTTGTTGTGTTTTAAATTGTGTTGACTAGGGGCGACATTAGCTCAGTCTATAGGGACTTGGCTTGGAAACCGGGCGGTCGCCGGGTCGAGTCCCGGTATCGACGAAGTGGACTGGTGGCTGGAGAGGTGCTGGTTCACTTGTCTTGAGCAAGGCACCGAACCCCCAACTGCTCGGTGTGCGCTGGTTGATGCATCCTCACTCTGACATCTCTCCACTGCATGTTTGTGCATAAAATTGTATGTATACTGTGTGTGTAGCATGACCAAAAAATAACACAAGTGGAAAAAATTGAATTTGCCTCCATGGGGATTGATAAAGTACGTATCTGTATCGTTTCTAAACGCACACATCCCTACTTGACTGACCCTGGGAGTTCTGCCTTGCAGTGCTCCTGCTTGCTTGCCCCTCTCTCTGACTTGTTTGGCGTTTTCCTATGACCACACAATGTTTTCCTGTACACTCATCTGTGGATTGCTGTGGCTCAGAGACTCTCACCCTCGTGCCACTATTGGCCCATTACCAGTTTCAAGGCATGCCATGGTTTCACAAAGTCATGGTTTCAAAACCACTAATATTTTCCATCAGACTTTCAGGTCAGTAATCATCAGTATCATCTGGGTAAAATAGCATTATCAAATGCCTCCCTGCATTTTACATTGGTATATTGGTCACACCAACATATAGGAGGCAACCAATGTTTGGATTGACAAAAAAGTGTTCAAACTATGTTTTATAAACAGAAATGTATGAAGATTTGAAATGGTTTGAAATGCTAATTAAGCTTTGAATACACTTAAACAAGTATACACGTTTCCTTGCAATTGATGACAGAACTCAAATGATTCACAAAATGACCAACCAAAGGTTTGAGGCAGAGGAAGATATATGTAAGGTTCAGGAAGCTGCAGAGTGAACGCTGTATCTTAATGCTTGTTTTTATTACCTGGTCAGTACTGGCTCTGTAGACAGTACTAACAGGTGATGATAGGCAGGACACACCTGCTGGATATTGCCTCATCTACATCTGACAGCCATTAGCTTCCATTTAAAAATTTCAGCCCATTATACTGTTAAACCGTTACCACGACACCACCAAAGACGACAGCCTCATCAATCTTCTGCTGTCTTTGAACAAACACAAACACACACACACGCACGCACACTCAAGGCAGTTGACGAGGCTTTCTCCTCCTGCAGGGAGTTTATTATTCTTTCTCCTCTGACATGTTATGTGCTCTTTTGTCCTTGAATAATGCATGAAGCCTTTTTGAAATCCAGTTGTTCATTCGGGCCACAGCACAGGGTTTATTTGGCTTTAACTTTGAGGTCTCAAGGTGCCTCACATGTTCTAGGAGTCTGTCAAACCTCAAACATCTGCTCTCCTGATAACAACACGATTTCAGCTTGTTTTCAGTTGACTTTGTGCAGGAGGCTGCGTTTCAGCAGCATCTTATTTCCACAATTTATAACTCTTATTTCTTACATTAAGTCCTGCCCAGAACTTTCCAAGCCAGTGACTGGGATCTTTCTCTCCCTTGTGTATTGTAACGGTGTCGGGCGATAATGTAAAGTGTAAGCAGCGGGCCGGGTCACTGGCTGCTGTTTTGAGGCCTCTGTGTTCTCCCAGGCCTCTCCTTTCCCAGCTCCTCTCCCCTGAAGCACTGTGGGTGTGTTTAGAGCACGCCCAGCAGGCCGCCTTCAATCACAAAGCCCTGTTCTTCCACAGTCCCAGGCTGCCAGCTGGTGAGAGTGTCCAGCGTAAGTGTTTGTGTGTGTGTGTGTGTTTGAGAGAACAGAAAATGTCTGTGCAAAAGGGGAAAAAAATACGACTTTATCTACTCCTTCTTGTGTTGCTGACCCAAACAGAGGGTGAGATAATGAAAAACTTGGAGGGAAAAATGCTGGACTTGGAACTGGAGGTGGAATAAATCAACAAGTTGGACTCATTAGATTCAGCACTGCAGGTTTTTTATCTCCCCAGCAGGCAAGCGAGGCTGATAAAGCTCCTCCGCTCAGTAGCAGCTCCACAGAAGAAAAAACATAAAACACAAAGACAGAATAAAGTGCTGGCTTTGGGGTTTTCTGAATCCAAATTAACTGTGGGTCATGTCATGTGAGAGCCCTGCTGCAGTAAAGCAAGAAAATGAAACGCCTGAACTACAGCACCGAGGCGGGCAGATCAACAATTCCCATGGGAACTGGCATGTTCCCGATGACCCGCCCACCATGAAAGCCTTTATCAAAGGATGCGAGTTCTCAAGCAGAGGAGCAGAAATAAAGATAAAAGATGTGAGAGAGTGAAAAGGAAGGACACGGTTTCTAGTTTTCTCGAGGCCAAAAAACACGCTGCATCCTCAGCTGTATTCTGTGAAGGAGACACATGACAAGTGGTTGATGAGCATCCGCCTCCGATCCAATCCAAGTCCTCAAACAGCACCAGTGGCCACCAAGAGCGGTGCATCTGTCAGCTGTCATCTTCTTTAAAGTCTCACAGTCAAAAAAAAGAGTCCACTTCCTTCCTCCCAGGCGTCGTACAGCAGCCAGGTTTCAGAAGAAAGACATTCTGGTGCTCATCACACACTCCTATGATTCTTTACAATAGTGCTGGAATGCTGCAGAGGCTGAGAGCTGCTTGAGATGCGTTCATGGCCAGATTGGCAGCTTAAAATCAGATTTACTGATGCTACACTGTCCAAAAAATAACCAGACCACTTCCTTCAAGGCTGTCAGTGCAGCTGGTCATGTGCCATGTGGGTTTCATCCTGCAGAGAACATGAGTGGGAGTGGATCCCAGTCGTCTGGCCCTTCGTCAAACTCGGCTGCTGCACTGTGTTAACATCCTTGAATGGCTATTTTCAGACAAGCACTCCAGAAAATTACTATAACATTTCAGGAGCTCTGCCCTTAAATTCTCCTGTGTGAGAGTTCACACATGTCCCCTGACATCATGGAGTTTTTCTTCCTGTCGGACTGGGGGGGCAGGGGTCTTAAGCTGACCACACACTAAATTACTTTTCGATCTTGACCGATTTAAAAACCATGGGAGACCACACATAAGGACGGTTCCAACCAATGTTTAACATCACAATCTAGCTAACACAAAAGAGAGACTATTCCATAAGACTGCTAGACCACACACTTAAAGTTTGTGGGAATGATTCCACAGAAACTTGAATGATCAAATGCAACTTAAAAAATAAAACATGGAGGGCAATCGACGTTCTCAGCTGGATGTCCTGACGTTTACTCTGTTATGCAGCAGAAAAAAATACATATAATTCAAGAGGCTTTTAACTCTGATTGGTTCTTGTACTTTTGGGGTTACGTTTGCTTCCATGTTCATGAGCAGTAAAAGAACACTTGATGCTTCCCAGTTTGCTCCTCTCATCGGTTATTGCAGCAATTCTGTTTGAGGGAGTCAAACCTGGTGAAAATATACCACTAGGCTGCAAACTGGGCCCTCAACTCTCACACTTTCTTGGTTCATAAGAGCTGTTTTAGCAGGGAATTCAGTCTTGTAGCATTTGTCCTATGTTTTGAAATACCGTTCCAATTTGCCCTTCCTTTCGGCCTGGCTACACTTGCACTGCAGTCAAAACAAATCGACTTTGATTTTGAGCAAACAAAGAAATAGTCATCCTCCTAATATGTTTTTGTTATTTTGGCATTCACCATTTTTGTGCATTGAAAGTGTAGCTACACTGAAATAAATGTGTTGAATCTACTAAATTTTATTATGTCAAGTTGTTGCATGAAATACATTTCTTTAAATCCAGATATATATATATCCTCCGGGTCGGAGGAGAGTCTTTGGCCCAAACGGAGGAGTTTAAGTCTTGGGGTCTTGTTAACGAGTGAGGGGAAGAGGGAGGGCTGGATTGACATACGGATCGGGGCGGCGTCTGCAGTGATGCGGACACTGTACCGGTCTGTTGTGGTGAAGAGGGAGCTGAGCCAGAAGGCAAAGCTCTTGATTTACCGGTCAATCTACGTTCCAACCCTCACCTATGGTCACGAGCTGTGGGTTGTGACCGAAAGAACAAGATCGCGAATACAAGCGGCCGGAATAAGCTTTCTTATTTTGGCTGTCTGGGCTCAGCCTTAGAGAAATGGTCAGGAGCTCAGACATCCAGGAGAGGCTCACAGTAGAGATGCTGCTCCTCAGGATCGAGGAGGAAGACCCAGGGCATGCTGGTGAGATTATATCTCTCAGCCAGCCTGGGAACGCCTCGGTGTCCTCCCAGAAGAGCTGGTGGAAGTGGCTGGGGAGAGGAGTGTCTATGCCTACCTGCTGAGAGCGCTGCCCCCGTGACCCAGATAAGCGGAAGAAGATGGATGGATGGATGGATGAACTTAATAAATATATCTGGATTTAGAGAAATGTATTTCATGCAACAACTTAATAATAACATAATAAAATTTTGTAGATTCAACACAATTTTTTTTCAGTGTAGCTAACCAATTGATTGAAAGCTAACAAAAACAACTCACCCCCGTCCCAACAGGTTCATCCCATGTTGCTGGACAATGTGCCATGAGTGCCATCCCAGCAGAGACAAGTAGCCTGTAGAAACTGTGATGTGTTAGAGTTAGTTTATTTTTCTGTGATGCATTGAGGAATACATAACAGGCCATGATTGTGGGAGAGTGCAGACAGTGATGCACATTTAACAATAAAGATTGAAGACAAAACAACCTTGAATTCCTTCTACACTCCTCGCCATCGAATCAATCCACAGTCTGCTGGTCCCTCATCCATCCATCAGGCCGTACTGTCGAGAATCGAGATGATGGACACTTGAGGTGGTGGGTGGGCACTCAGCCAACATGCCCTCATCGCTCTACTGCAGATTACCAGTGTAACAGCCTCAGGGCACACATTTTATTCTCCACTTTACACAGACTTCAAGAATGTACACGTTGTTTGGAAATATACTGTGTCATAACCAGATACACATTTTGAGTCAAACAGCAAAGGTCCTGAAAATAATTTGGTCTCACATGGTTCAGCCACCACACTGAGTCAAAGCTGCTTGTTGTGGTTGGGCAAACTGCAGAGCAACGGACTACATCTATTTTCAAAGCGGCTCACGCTGATCTCTGCTATTAAAGCAGACACTTACTGGGCTATTTCAGGAGCAGGCCTGGGGGCCACAATAACAGTCTTTTATTGTTGTGGATGGAGCATGAATTTAAACAAGCCACTTTTAAGCCTTACTGAAACAATTGCAGTGGAACAAGGAGAGGCTGACTTAATGAGATGGATTTGGGTGGATAATAACAGGAACGATATGAATTCAGAACACATACTGCAGCGGCTGAACAGTGAAATCATAGGCCTTTTGACTCAGGAGGCATACGGAAGCACTTCAGAGAGGATCCTGCTTGGCTACGGTTTCAGTTTTCATTCCCCAAAACCATGATTATTCTTTTGAATTTCTCCCCATCAAAACTGCACTCAGACCTCAAGGCACCACAGCAATCCTCCGGGTCTATGATTTGCATCTCAGGATTTATGGGGAGCACGTTTGAAGATCTCCAGATCAAATGTAACATCTGAACATTGAACTATTCCCCTGGCTCCATTAAAAAAAGACAGAAATATTAAACAATAATGATAAATGGGGACATGATGACAGACACAAAGCAGAATATCAGATTGTTGTTTACCTTTGGTGCATTAAGCAAATGAGGGGGAAGGGGTGAGGGAAGGTCAAGGGCATTTTCAGCCACAACTTCACACATGCAAGAACATGAAGGATGGTTTTACTTCCTGTTTATACTCTAAATGGATCCACATTGGCCCATGACCCAGCTGTTACAAGTGTGATTGTTTTAAAAGCTAAGCGGCCTCATTAACGATTGCCACTGACGATTACTGATGGCTTTAGTCACTGACTTACACATTAACAACATTGATTTGTTCAGACCAGAAGGAAAAAATATTCAATAGTTTCTGAATGGAGTGTATCCCTCCAAAGACTAACAAGCTTAAATGTTGGTTACTGCTGGTGCCCATGGTCTGTTCTCCTGAGAGCGAGAGTGACTTCTTGGCCTTCCCCCTGTTTGTCTTTGCCTGTCCAGGTTTGTATTGGCAACGTGGTGACTGAAGGGAAACACAATCGGGGCCCAGAGTGCTGCGTTGTGCCCTTCATTCATCCATCACATCAAGGGCTTTCTGAACACAGAGCTCATACACGCAATTAATGCCAGTGAGCTCCAGCGCTGGGTGCTGCTCAGAGTCAAGGCTGCCTGGAGGCAAAGACCACAGAGGTCACACAGCACTTCCTATACCTTACTTTACCCTTGAAGTGGATACAAAAGACAAGCATCAAAGCCGAGTGACATCGTGATAAGATCTATTTCAAAAGTGGAAGTATAAATTACTGTTGTTGGGTTAGGAAAGTTGTTCTGCAGCAGTTCTGCTTCCCTTGGTGGTTAACATTAAATTGTTTAACCCTCCTGTTATGTTCGGTTCTCAGGAACAGCAATAAGGTTCCTGGATCAATTTAACGTGGGGCATATTTAATTATCCAAAAGTGTCAGAACCCAAAAAAATCCCAATAAACATTTTTTTATATCTCATTATTACGAACCACTTAAATCAATATTTAGTGCAATGGTGTTCTTTAATTCCAACTGGTCATGGTTTAATGAGGATATCTCACTTGTTTTTAATGGAAATTCATGCTACAATAGTGTGTGTGTGTGTGTGTGTGTGCGTGTGTGTATGAGTTGGGTGAAATTGAATTTCCCTGTGTGGGACGAGTAAAGGAATCTCTTATCTTAAATATGTCACACAGTTGCAAAGAAACAACTAGTATTTGACACTTCTGACCCCTTGTAGCCTCCAGTTTGACTGCCGGGTCAAATTGACCCACAAACAGTATATATATAAACATGCAGGGGGGTTGCAAATTTGTGAAATCAACCATTTTCATTTCATATGTTGGTTTCACCTTTTAAGCCAAGCTGAAGAAGCTTTAATAATAATTAAATTCATAATTTTAGGGCAATTTTTTACTTTAAAAAGGGTCAATTTGACTTACTGTGAATAGACTGTAAGCTCTAAAGATGACAGGACCCAGAACTGATCCCTGAGAAACTTTTTGTCAGCATTAAGAACTTGTTGGATATTTCCGTCTTTGGCTCATTTAAATCTTCCAGAATAGCAATTTTGAAAATCATGCACAAGCAATCAAGTCACATTTAATTCTGGATAGCGTCTGAATGAGCAGAGTGAGATCAACTGTACTGAAAGTTTCTACAGTTTAGAAGCCATTTGTGCAATTTTCTCTTAAAAGTGTGCTTCATTCAGTGACTGATTGCACAAAAGCCTTTATTTTCAGATATTTCTTGCGCCCAAAGCAGAGGTGAGGAGCAGTTCAGCCAGAGATTTTCTGAGTTATGGCAAATCCCACTTTATCTCTTTAAACAGACAAACTTACGAAAGGTATTTGACCAAAATATGTCGCCCAGCAGATTAGCTAAAAGCTTGTAGTGTGTTTCCAGCATGCAAAAGAGGACTTGACCCATTTCTCTAGCTGTAAAGTTCCACTTTTTACCAAATGTACTGATAGAGTAGTTTAGAGTGGTAGCCCAGGCCAAGCAAAGTGTTTTCTTTGGCTGGTGTTAAAATGGGTAACATGGGAGAAAAGTACGCTCCCAGGATATACAATGACATGTTTTAATTCATTTAATGTAAACATGTTTTAAAAGCAAATCTAAAGGGAGTTCATCTGTTTTTATAGCTTAACATTCACTATAAAGACATGCCGAGAGGTAGTTTGTGGACACACAGACAGAAACGCAAAAGCACTTTGAACACACAAGCCTTCTTCATATTGGACCAAAGGACTTTCGTTTCCCGTCTTCTGCCTTTAAAAGAACATCAGACTGATGCAACATCCTCTATGGGAATCCAAGATCTGCAATTAAAGTTTAATTTGTGGTTTCTTGCTCTATAGAAAGGCTATATTAAAAAGCATAAAACAGGAATCTCAGGTTAAGTTAGACTGTTGGCATAACAACAGATGAATACTCTGCAGAGGCAATGGACTCTCTGTGTTCATGAGAGTCAGTTTCAGAACCGCATTGGCGACTGACGGATGACATTATACCCTCCAGGAGCAAAAGCCAAATGTTTTGTAGCTTACCATGTTGCTGATAGTCAGATTTCAGTCTAAGGATACTCCATCCACCACAATGTTTTCTGTGCTGGATATGTTTATATCCAATAAGCGGTTTGAGATAGGAGAATTTAATTAAAGCATAGATGATGTACAGAACATGCCTATAATTGTTGGATGCACTTATGCATGGATCTATTTATAAAGATTGATAACATGCTAAGGGCCTGTGTCAACTAACAGCATGTCGAGGCATTAGCAGCAGCACTGATTAGTTTGTCCTCCATATGGACCTCTGCAATTGTTGTTGACAAAGTTGATTTCAGAAGTCCTGCCCCTTCTTCATTTTGATAGGTAGGTAATGGAAAAGTGACATTGAGCAGCATAGCAGTGTTACTTCTATTAACTGAGAGCGTTGTGAGTGCTGCAACAAAAAAATGCAGACAACTAGGGCTTTTGTGCACTTAGGACGCTGCGTTTTGAAAATGCTGAACTGCATTGGTTTTGTATAGAGAACAGGTGATGCTAGCACAAAAAAAAAACGCCATGAGTGGACACACAGGCCTTAAATCACGGATAGCTAATTTGTCTTAGGTGTAGATGTATGACCACTGATGCCTTCTTCTTTCCATACAATAGGCTCTCCTTCACCAACAGAAGCCAACTGAAACACAAGTGGACAATACAGATTACAACTTAAAACAGGAGAAAAAAACATCCTTTGCCTACAAAACCTGCATTTACACATCAAGATATGTGAATAGATTAGATTAGCAAAAAGATCACAACAGACAAATATGCAAAGGTCAAATTCAGCACCCACCAACCAGGCGACTCTTCACCTCAAGGCTCCAAAACTCCAGGGTGGCATGGCTCCGGGCCACCGGGCTTTAAAGAGATGAGATAATCTGGCAATGGTGGAGGTCCACTGTGGAGATTGTATTGTCTGTGATGGAGCTAATAAAGTCCTGCCATGCTGGCTGATCCTTGATATTTGGCCCTTGTCCAGAGTGGGCATACTGCTCTTGTCTCTCCACTTATCGTCTCCTCTCTGCCCCCACTGAACTCTGACAGGAGGGCTTCCAGGAGCAGCTTTGATCAGCGTCTGCCTGTCATTCAGCATTAGTCACCCCAGGAGCAGGGAGTCCTCTCTGGGCCTGGGATGGTCCAGAGAGGGGCTGGGACCTGAATGGAAGGGCCCATGGCTGTGGAACAATCGGCTCTGTGTGGCACAGCAGACGTCTGGGTGTTAGCAGACATACTCTGGTGTGTGCCACATGTCTCACCCCTGACACTGTCATGACCCAATCTGCACCCTCCTTACAGCTCTATCTCCCTAATATGGCCCCACAACTCTATTAAAAAAGGATGTGTTGGTGAGATCATTGCTACTGCACACACTTACTCGTGCTCATTCAACAATGATTTAATTGATGTTTAATGAGTTTTCCAGAGTGAAAGAGTGAGAGCATTGAATGGTACTCATTGCATCCAGAGGGCAAAACATACAGATTCACAGTGTTTTCAACTCCAACAAATTAGCTTATTTCCCATTCCATGAGGATCACTCTACCATAACGACTTGTTGGACAGAATATTGTTCTTGCTCCAAGCTTATTAAGCTGCCAAACATGACATCAGACATCTCCTGGTCACATCTATCATGTGTCTCTACCTCATGAGGTACCTCACGTAAAGGACAGCACTGCAGGCAGTACAGCAAACACAATGTAGAAGTATGGCGTCAAGGTCACTTGGATTAACAAGAGCATTTCTTCTAACCCCTCAGGAAACACTGACAGATATAAAAATGATGCATATATGATAATAAGTGGAGGGGTGTTTTTAAGCCTCTAAGAAAGTCTAGTGTGGAAATAAATCAAAAACCTAGTTTACAATGAATCTCATTCTACTGTTTAGACTGTTTCTCTACACTGTGAACGACAAGGTAATGTGTGATGGCCTGCACAATTTCCATTAGGATAAATGAGCTGCAAGCATGGGAATGATACATATTCATAAATACATGCAAAAGTCCTTAATAAATACAACGATGGACATACAATGCCCTTAGAGGCCTGGCGCACTTGAAATCTGTTTGGCCGTCCAAGGTGCAGCCCCAAAATTCTACAACCATGATTGGCTATGTGCCTTGTCGGAGGCAGGACTTCTTTTCTTAGTGATACTTTTGACCCCACATCAGAGAGACCTGCAGAGGCTATGACAATGATAATATTTCAAACTGTTAAACAAATCAAATTATACATACTTGTATGATGCTTAATAACAGTAAATCAGACCCTGAGGGAAGGGTTTAGTGGCTGAAGTCTCTGGTGGTTTTAAAGCCCCACTGTTTGGTCACTTTTAATTTGAATGGAAGGATTGTGGAGTGGTTTTGTGATGGTATGATGGGGGAAACAACAGACTTAATGTAAGGACCTCATGGTACAAGACCATGGGAGCAGTCCTGTGTGCACAAACACGTATGTGCATTCACACACTCGGTATACACACATGTGCTGCAACATCTGACACCGCCTCCCTGCTGCTCCCTCTGTGTCAGGAGGGGAAGTCCATTCATTTCAGAAAAATGCCCTGTGAATCAGAGAGACTCTGAACCAGGACCAAGGTTTCAGTTTACATGGAGACTGAATGTTAACAGCTTTTGTCCGCAACATCCGAAACCATTCATAAATAATATTTATATTTTATGTGATTAGATGGACTGAGATCATCGATCATTAGACAATATAGAATCCATAAAACCATCAAAAGAATGTAACATGTCACAATCGTCTGAAACTTTAGCAGCTAATGTATTTTTCTTCACAATCTGCAGCAGTCCATCTTAGAGCAGTCCACCATTCAGAAACAGTCACACAACTCTCACACAGATCAGTTATCACAACCCTTTTAGCATTTCCTGTTCACAAACCAAAACCTGAGCTTCATCCAGAAGCAATCTATCATTGAGATTTACGTTTAAGGTCTTGTGCACACACACACAAACACACACACACACACACACACACTCACACACACAGTAAAGTTAAAGTATAGGTATGCAGTACAATTCCAGTTTTGAGAGGAATGTAGCGCAGTAACAGAATCGATAAGTTTTTCTGATGTTGTGCCAAATAAAAAAAAGGTTCTGATTTAAATAAAGAGGTTGGAGACTGTACTCTTTGATATATTATTTAAAGAGAGCAGACATTAATGCACAATCAGAGAGCACTTGGCAACAGTTGTAAGGACAAACTTCCTTCTCACAGGCAGAGACTGCGAGTAGGACCAGACTATTTAGTTGCTTTTATCTGTTTTTCATGATGGAAGGTTAGGGCCTCGTTTCAGATATAAAAAATATTTAGATTTTGTGAATAAAGTTGTAATCTTACAAGAATAACGTCAAAAGAGGACAAAGTTGAAAATTTACAGGGAAAATTTGTGTTAATCTATGAGGAAAAGGTCATAATTTTAAGAAATTAAAGACAATATCATGATCCTCATCATGGCAGCCCTCCCCTCTCCCTCTTTGTGTGTGTGTTTTGTCATTTCCCTGTCTGTTAGTCCTCCTCCTGCGTCTCTTCCCCTTGTTTGTTTCTTGTGGGTGAATGTGGGCGGGGTTTCCAATCAACAGGCAGCACCAGGTGAAGCCATTCACTAATCAACCCTCTCCTCTGGATTTCCTCATACTCATCGCCAGATCGTACTTCAGTTTTCAGTGGTATTCTGAGTCCGTGGCTCCTCAAGCATTTATGTTTTGCTTGTCTTTGTGTGTGTTTAGCTGATGTCCTTGTGTGTTTCCATCTTGCTTCAGAGATTGCCGTGCATGCTTCCCGCTCTCGTGCTTCCCTGTCTGCCGCTGAACCTGCCTGCCTTTGCCTGAGCTCCAGTTACCCTCTGTGTGAGTACGCTGGAGAGAGGGCCTGCTCCGCTCTGTACTCACGGTGCCATTACCACAGAGTGAACTCCAATAAAAGACTTGTATTTTCACAATCCATCTTGCCTGAGTTCTGCTTTTGGGTCCAGTCCTGGTGACAATCCTTAACAGACAAATTAAAGAAGAAATTTACAAGAATAAAGTGGTAAGATCCTCATCCTCTGAATCCTCATATTAATGACAATGTGGTGCTGATGTGCTAAAAGGGTAGTCATTTTGTTCCTTGTGTTCTGTGTGTTGGGGTTCTTGTTTTGTTCCTACTTACACCTGTAAGCTGGACTTCACTTGTTCTATGACATTTCCTTCTGTGACTAGACTTCACACTATGGCGAATAAGACGAGTGTGATGTACAGGATATTATTCCATCACACAGTCAAACAAACACATGTACATAAATGCACTTATACAGTGGAAACATAAACATGAACATGCATTGTGCTGTATTGATCTTCTTTTATAAACCGGTATCTGCAGAGCTCTCTCTGAATCGTCCTGGAGTTCCTCCTGAGTGTGTTCTGGTTTTGGTTCCCTCTGTTAATTAAAAAGGTTTCCTCCTGTCTCCCTGTCTGATGCCAGAGCTGAAGCAATAACGCTCTGAGAAACCTGAAGGTTCACTTTGTTTAAAAGCAGGAAGTCATCAAATAAGGACCTTCACTTATATTAACTGAATCTGCGTTCCTGTGAGATTGGCCACCGCTGCTCTGGCCTTGACCTTACAGCAGGTTTCTGCGGCTGACAATATACACGGCTCTCACTCTCTCATACTGTATGTTTACTCTGTAGGCTGACCTGCCTGTAACTCCACCAGAGACAATAGACCCCGTTAAACTCAATGTATGAAATGTTTGCTCTTGTGTCAACGATTGCCAAATTCATGAAATCTCAAACTGATTCAACACGACTTGGAAATACAACAACATGAGTGCTTTTTTCAACCTCTACTTCCTCAGCTTTCAGCGATCAGTCAGTTACCACCACAGGACTTTTTCCCGACATGAAACCCACCAACATGACATCACCTCAGCAATGGTCACGTCCAATTAAAGCGCTGAGAGCGACAGGAGGTCTGAACCCCCACTAATGGGAAATAGATATTGCAGTTATTACCCTGCTAGGAGGCTAAATTTATTGGGAAATATCACACATCGCCTCACTAACTGATGGAGACAGAAGCAAATTAGAGCAAGGGTCATTCTGACAGATCCATCAAGCTATGAAAAGACCTCCCCCCCATTATATTCCCGACACATATCTGCTTTCTTTAGAAAGCCCAAGCTCTGGAGGTTTTTCTGTTTTTTGAGGAGCCTTGAGGCCACTGGGTAAAAGTCAGCCCAAGAGAAACAAACCCGTGTAAATCTCAGCAGGATATTGTACTGAATGTGTGTGGGCATATCACAGTCTGAGCTCAAAATTATCACATCTTCCAGAAGAAATACACTCCGTCCATTCTTCTCATTTCAGGACATAAGTTTAAAAACACAAGAAAGGTGAAGTGAGCAGGAAGTGACAAATAAGAGCCCTTTGATTTGTTTTATGGTTTAAATAATCACGATCACTCCCCCGTGCTTTGGCTCAGTTTTCTGTCAATATTTTGAAATCTGCAGCAATTCCCCTGCCTTCAATAAAACCTCTAATTTCACTCCAATTTAAAACAAAAAAACAACAGTGAGGTCCGTGCATGAGTCCAAATTTTCCCATCTCTGCCTGACAGTATACCAAAGGCATGTTCACCCGGGCCCCGTTGTGAAATCCGAATAATTAAAGGATTTAGCCAATCAATCTCCCAGTGTAATTTCCTCCATCCTGGCTCCAGCCCAATGGGGTTTAGAGCGGCCTGTGGAGGTGAAGGTCACGGGCCTGTGGGATGTGTTCAGGAAGTAGCAGCGCACAGCACAGCCTGTAATGAATATCATGGGCGTCAGAGTAAACACAACACCAGCAGACGGCTCAAATCACACTCTCTCCAGAATATTCTGCATTCCCTGCTCACACTGCTCACCGGGGTTACTTCAGATTAGTACTGTCTGCAAACAAGTGACTGCGTGAGTGAGTGTATGGATGGAAAGTATTGGTAGAGGTTAACTACATGAAGTTATAGTTGTTGCTCATATTTTGAAGCAGCCTGCAAGTACTTAAAATACACAGTATACTTGTATAATTACAAAGTGTCTCATGTAGTTTTACTTTGGCTATTTTTCTTTGGGGGGGGGGGGGGCATTTTTTTGTGTAGTTGCTTCAATAAAGAACTGAAACTACTAAGAACAGAATCTTCATCAAAGATTAACCTAAACAGAGTTGGATGAATATTTTCTGTGCGGTTTAATTGTAGTTAAATTTTATTCCTTGCTGTAATATGAGGAAATATTTGACTCAGTTAAGGTCTTCATTTGTATCTGTATTCCAATATTGTCAGCTCATTAGTCAAACAATTAAGTAAGTAAATTTTTCCGATGCAACAAATCTGACTTTAAGGAGTTTTTTTTTTAACCAGCGCCAATCCTTTCTGTCAGCCTCTTTGTAAAACTTCCACAAAAAGTGAAGGTGAGCTGGTATGTGAACACAGCAGGTAAGAGCCAGGGAAATTCACTACAAGCTAGTGGACAGGTGTGATGAGGATTATATCATTGACAGATGCCCGCCTGATGCACCACAAATGTGAACTTAGTGCATTTAATTAACCTGCTTCACACACTTTCCCAATATGTTCCTGTCCACTCATTTATTTGTACTTTAAGAAAAGAGCTAAGGCGATGTCAGTAGTGGGGAAATCTGGTTAGCTACCCCAGTGGCCACCCAGAAATCCTGAATCACGATTGGCTATTTACTTTGTCAGAGGTGGGATCAATTAGTCTATTCGGGTTGTGCTTGAACAGTGTGTTTTGGTATATTATTTATTTATTTATTTGTTTATTTTGACAGGGACAGTGTACAGCCATTGAGCTGTACCAGAGTTAGCTATTAGCTAATTAACATCTGTAGTCCCTGGGCAGGAGACAGAGACCATGCCTCTGTTAAAAACAAACAGTACATCGTACAAACAAATATAAATACTGAATAGAGAAACAAACTTCAACCCCTCCCCGTCCTTTCGGTAACTCATAACGCTATATGTGTCATCCCCCCTCAATCTCTGTGACTGGAATGGCTAGTCAAAAAGGAAAGATTTAATAATGAGGAAATATCACCGTCTGTTGTTCCATTCTAACTGGTAAGAAGTTAACCTGAGGCAAGTGTGTGTTTGTGTTCTGTATCTGATCTGCAAGCAGTTGTTTCAGGTCAGTGAATGTCCTTGAAGCAGAGAGACAGCGAGCTTGCGAAGACTCAATGATGTTAGCTGAGGCTGCCTCGCCTGCTATGTAAGTCAAGTTTGTTTTTTGTAGAGCTGTTCCAAAGGAGAAAGAGTCAACAGCATGGCTTGTGAGAAAGCCTGTACCTGCCATAGTTTAGAACAATTACCCAAGGGGAACATAAACTTCTAAGGTTTGGGCTAAGCCTCTTTTGTTTACCATGCTTGGCTCCACCCTCTGCAAAAGTCAGCGCCCCAAGTCTGGCTCCAGCTCCAATAATAGTCTTCATGTAAAGGCAACACTTCCATCACAGTGTCAGACTCTGCCTCACTCGCTGTCATGGATATCTTATATACTACACTGTGACTACTGCAGTGTCCTTATATCGTGTCCTGCCTCCTAAGCCCTGAGAAAGAATCATCTATGACTGAATATCAACATTTTGGAGGTGTTCGGGAAAAGGCTTTCATGTTGGAACAAAATATGATTGAGGAAAGACTTTCAAGGACTCTATTCAATTTGGCATGGAAACACAACAACTTGAATGTGAACAATAATAAGCTATTAGCTATTAGTGGAGGTACGACATTGATGTTTTTGTTCGTGAATAACGTGGTCATTGAGAGACTGAGAGGAACAGAACAAAGCCTGTATGTCAGACCTGGAAAAGGACATCAATCCTGCATGTGTTTTAACACTCACACAGGAGCTCTCTCTCACACACACACACACATACACACACACACACACACACATATTCCATTTATTTTCGTTAATCACCGATCAGCCCTCCTGTCAAGTGGTTTGAGCCTCGCTCTGAGAAAATACTCCGTCAGTCAGTGAGATCTTGAACACAATACGTCTTTCTGTACCTCGCCACGGGCTGCGAAGACAGAAGTGAACCAAAATTAATCTGCAACAGTCAGATGTCAATTAAGCATGAAATAAAACATTCAAGTTATACTCCGGGATGTTTTTCTAAGAAGAAAGTCTGGATGTCACATGAGGTGAAATTGCCAGAAGTCAAGTTTTGTCCTCCAGTTTAAAACCTCAGCCTAAAATAAGACGTCCAACTCTGCCCTCTGAGATTCCACCTGTGTGTTCAGCAGTCGTCTATCAAAGGCCAGCAGCCCGAGGAGAAAGAAAACCTCAAAACACAAACCTATTTATTGAGACAAATTCAGAGCAGGAAGGGAAATATTTTCTTAGCTCGGCGGCAAACGGTCGGCGGTGTTGGAACGGTCCAAAGATGAAGAAGGGGGGGAACAGCCGGCCCTTTGTTTGCAGACAGAATGGTGCACTCCGTGGGGTCACTGCAGGAGGCCCAACATCACACACACTCATTCTCCCTCCTTCACACACACGCATGCATGCACACACACATATATGTTTGCCAGCACATGCACACACAAAAACCATAACATTCCTCTGCTTCTATGAATGTTTTATTAACCATGTGAATGGGTCACAGAGTTACACCCCCTAGCATAACTATAGTCTCCATAGCCACACACACACACACTAAAACACACTCCTGCTCTTTCTCACACACCTTCTAACCAGGAGGACTGGGTGACATTCACACGATGGGAATCCTCGTCTTTCATAACCTCAAAATATGTCTCATGTTAGGTCACGTTGTGTGAATCTGGACAGACAGAAATCTCTAGTCTGCATTTGGCTGGATACTTTGGAGTCAGTCTTACCGCTGAGGCAGAGCAATGTTTACCTCAAGTGTAACACGGTTACATCACACAAAACCTCGAAACATATCCCCTCACTTACCAATCTGCTCATGAGGTAGTTTTGGTTGCATTTGTTGACAATGAGATGAATTCTGCCAGCCTAAAGCTAACTGCAGTTCTGACTACTTATGCAGTATGTCATTAAATGAGAGGGGTTTTAAACTTCACATTAAATTTGAGCTGTAAAGTTTTTTTTATTCTGATGAATCACATGATCTGACCCTTAGCCAAGAAAACAGAGCTCTCCTAAAAGTAAAAAAAAGTTCTTAAAACAGCCTTTAAATGGACACTGGTGGTCTCCGCCAAGTCCCTACAATCCTGAGTGACCTCTTGTACGACAGAGTCTGACCTGTTGTTGTGTCAACTCATAAAATATTCCTGAGGTACACAGGAAAGTCACTTATAGGAGCTGTAAACATCCTGGAGGACACACATCATGGGAACATTTGGCTCAAGTGAACCCTTTTTATTTTTATGAGCACAAGACATCGCCAGTAAGTCCGTCCCCCCTTACACAAACAGCACTGTTCTTTTTGGACTACATTACAACATCAGTTATTGGAGGATGACTGGCCAATAGCTGATCCATACTGAATCCCCTGAGTCCACACACACAAACATTTATCAGACCTCCACTGCAGAGCTCTGGATCCAAAAAGTCTGACCCAATGCCTTGCAAAGGTGTGAAACCAGGAGCATTTCCAGAACCAACCACCAGTCCTTAAACCACACGCAGACACACATGCTGGCATGTTAATTCCTCACGCTCCTCCATACCCCCACAGAGAGCAGAACACAACTCCTGTTTGGTTTGGATAGCCCTGCCAGGGGACCTCCATGTTGAACAAACTAACACACACAGCTCTGAGTGGGCAAATACAACAGGTCCTCACAGTGCAGAGCTGCTGCAGGGATCAATAGGCAGAAAGTCACATTTTGAGTATAAATCATTCAAATCCTGCAGTGGTACAATAGGTCTGATATTTTACATTGAAGACTCTACAAGTTTTGATTTACTCAAACAATAAATAACATTGCATTCAAATGTCAATTTTTGTTTGTGGCTTTACTCACTCAGAAACCCTTTCACACATGTTCTGCACCCCTGAATATGTACCAACATTGTCCAGGCGCCCTGCATGTGCGAACACAATCTGCCAAATCTGCTCACCTGGATTGTATCCAGACTTTTTCCTGCTAGTGAAATGTCTATGAGAAGTCAGGGTGAACAGATGTCTGAATGCAGCAGGTAAGAAGGTAGTGAGTAGGCAGGGGTGATGTCATTCACGATGACCAGAGTTTAGCTGTTTATACTCTTACAATAAAAGGGTCACCATGGGAGTCTCGTCTTCCTCCTCATCCTGCACATGCTACACAGCCGTCCTCCCTCCACATAAACCTGGAAATTCACTGAGAATGGATTGCGGCCACTTAAGCACCAAGAATTACACATCATTTCCCCCGTTATCTGCTCCGTCTCAAGGTCCAATTCACAAAGCAAATGACATTAATGATATTCAAGTCCAAAATGCCCTCTGAACCGCACTGCAAGCTCTGTGTAGTTTGCTCCTGATCTGAGTTTTACCATGACTGAGATGAGCTGTCAGCATCTCTTACAGCATTAATATAATTTAACAAGTGAGGTAAAGTCAATTTCAAGTAATTTCATTTTTTACTTACCAGAATGTACATTCGTAGTTAGTCATTGTGTAAAGTTTGGCAATTTAATATGGGCCTCTATAGGGATTGACTCACTTTTGGAGCCAGCCTCAAGTGGCCACTCAAGGAACTGCAGTTTTTGCCACTTTCATGTTGGTTTTATTTTCCAGGACCAAAGGTCATCTCTTTGTTTCAATTGACCTTTAAATTCAATTTCTGACCACTTTGCCGCATGTCCAGATCCGTCCTGAAAGCGTCTGTTAAGCCTCTGATGTGGGTGCATTTATCAAAATCAAAATGTGTGGGATTCTGCTCTCAACCCGAGCCTGACTACTTCCACATGTGGCTTTTGAAGATCCCAGGGCTGCAAAATCTAATTTTTGTGCGCTTTGACCTGTCACTTAATACACCCGTGCTTCAGACAGAAACATGAAAGTCAAACTGAAATGACACGTGTAACCATAGCCTTAGATTATACGCCTGGCTGTGATCTTTGAGAAACATTCACCAGTGAGTTCTCTGTCCTGCTGGGTTTTTTTTTTTTTTTATCATATTAGATGTAGTCGCAGTGATGCTGCTGTCCTCACGGTTGTGATGGAGGGGGCAGCATTATTGAAGATAATGCCCAACATTAATCTCACACTGGCCTACATAAGCAGGGTTAAAGGTCAAAGCCATTTCACGTTATCGTCCTCACGCTTGAACTTGTAAGACTATTTATTATGACCCTAATGCCCTGGTTTCAGATATCACTTTGACTCTCCCTCACTCCCTCTCTCTCTCTCTCTCTCTCCCCAGACATGTGTGGTTAAATCTGAGCTAGTTCAGTTTAAACTCCTGCATTTTGTTCATAGATAATAACTCAAGCTACTCATCTGTGTGAAATGCAGAAGTCCTCTTGTTTATTCCCACAAAGAACAGCAACAAGATACTCCCATGTTGTCGTAATGATGAGGGTTTCTTAATGACAGGGAACGACAGTTCACTCTTGAGCAATTATTATTTGCTTCTCAAATTTTACTTCAAAAGGAACAACAGTATATCTTTCAGTATCTGTCCGCCGAGCTAAGACTTTGTTTTTCAGAGTGGTCATTCTCGAATGCCACTCCAAATTCTCACTGGATTTCAAACAGTGTTTTTCAGCGATGACACTATTGTATTACATGTATTCAAACAAACAACCACATTAATTAATCATATTTTGTTTTTCAATGGAGACATGGTATGGGAAACTCAGCCAACTCTGCCATAAAGCTCTCTCTCAGACACACACACACACACACACACAAAAACACGCACACACTCTTTCAAACACATCTCCAGAAAAGTCCAGATTTAAGACCTGTCGCTGCCGTGAAGCATAGTGAAAAGGAGTATCCTGTGGGGCCCTTGGGGGCCAGAAAGGTACTATGTAGCTCTGTATGTGTGCTCGTGCTTGCATGTGTGCGTGTGAGTTTGTGAATGTGTGTGTGTGTAGCAGAAAAAGAGTGACCCGAGAGGCCCAGCTAGTTACAGCCTCTCTGCTGGAGACCACCACTTCCACAAAACAAGCATTGTTGGTACAGAGCTCCAGACACCAGAGACACACACTGGAAACAACTCCTAACCACACACACACACACACTCACACACACACATGTACCAAAAAATACACACACCAGGGACAAAACCGGGCTGGGTTCAAACCCTCAACCCCAGAATAGATCGTATTCTGTTTGTTGAGAATAAAATCATATCTTACAGCAACACCTACAAATCCACACACACATACACGCACACACACATACACACACTTACAAATGTGGATTACTGTCGCTAACAATAGCCCTTGGGTGGTTGGTCAGACTATTATTAAAGGTGTTTCTATGCTAATTATGTGTGACTGCGAGCATGTCAGATGTAGTTACTGGAAATAATGTGGTGAGCTGGAAACTGTGAGGTGGAATTACTTCAAAATAAAAAAACAGTTTATTGAGTTTCAACAGAGGCTTTGTCTGACCAGAGCTGAACAAATGAGCACGGCTGCAACTTCAAATCACAGTGCCAAAACCAACGGATAAGTATATTACTCCAAAACTACATAAGGAAGACATCATCATCATCATCCCCATCATCATCATCATCATCAGAGGGAAGGAGGGGTCAGCATCATGACCTCCACTTTGGCTGTGCGCTCTGCAGAGACCTCGTTGGCTGACAGGAGTATACGTCAGCACCTCTCACCGCTCCAGTATAACCCCCTCATGCCTCGTGCGGTCACGCAGACGCAAGTGTAAAAGTAGGAGCTCAAACTGTTGCCCGGACTAACCCACGTTCAGCATCCACGTCCCACACAGTCTGACACAGAGGAGTGAGACGGAGCGGAACGAGGAGCGAGGAGAGGGGGGAACTTTTACGCACAGCCTGGAAAGTCTGGATTGTTTTGGCGCGTATTTAGAAGTCCACTTTGGATAGTTTTTGACACGATTTTCTGCTCTTTTCTCAGTTGGATTTTAGATGGCAGCTCTAATTTTAATTTCCTCGCACCTGTTCCTTCTAATATTAAACTGTTTCCTGGGTGCTGCATCCATCAGGACCACGAAAGGAGGCACTGGGAGCGCACAGGATAGTGGTTTTCTCCACTCCTCGTCGTCGGACCTGTTTTCTGATGGTCTGGATCAGGACATGGTTTCCCAGCACATGTTCAAACTGTATGAGAAATGCAACAGGGAAAACCGTCTCAGAGAGGGGAACACTGTCAGGAGTTTCAGAGCCAGTCAAGGTGTGTGACTACGTCGATTTACCTGCCTATTACGCAATCAAAGGGTATCGCCTCCTGCATGAGTGCTCATTTGCAACAGCTGAGAATTTATCCAGGAGTAAAAAAACAAGCAAAGTAGAATTATATGTCGTTAGTGCAGCAGTAATCCGACGCAAATAAAGCAGAGCGTAAATGTCAGAGTTCCCCTGATCCTTTCCATGAATGGTTATTAAAAGTGCACGCGCTCAGATGGTGCATGGCTCGAGCAGACGCTCTAAATAGGTACTATTGTTTTGAAACAGTCTGAGAATGCATTTAAGTGATTTTTGGACGCTGGTGGGCTCACTGTGTTTTGTGGCAGCAGCTGTGCCCCGGCTGACCAATTACCGCAGACAACGCGCAATGTGCGCAATAACACACACGATCCCCTGCCAGCCATGCCCCAGCGTGAAAATCCTCCAGTAAAACTTCAGCAGCGGTTAAACGCACTGCAAAGGGTCATTGTCCTGGCTCCTGTGTTCCTGTTGTGGCTACAGGACATGCGTGGCTCCACGTCCTGGAGTCAAGGGGGCTTAACGCACAGTCGCTCCTCTCTGTCTGATGCTGTTTTTAAAAACACAACTCAGACATTTTATCCCACATAGTTCTCAGATGGCATAGCATAACACGTGTGTATTTTTACTGCAGAGGCTGCATGTAATCCAAGGAGAGATGTAAGGGAGTTTTAACAACAATGTAAGATCTGTTAAAACAGTTGATTATGTCTTGGTGTCTGGGTAGACAGTGCTGGCTGTATTAGGCTTAAGGGGGAAGCTTTAAAAGAGACTGAGGTAAGCATTTCCATATGCAGGCTGAATCCGAGGTAATGTATATCTCTTGAGTCAGTCCATGCTTCCGCTGAACTCTTACACAATGAACAATAACTCTGCTGTTGAAGTTAATGTTCATCATGAATATGTAGCTCTCTATTCAACTCCCTCTGCCCCTGCCAGCCTGTTCTTCAGGGTCTGGTTCCTCTTAAGGGCACCTTCTCCCAGACATGTAGCTGTGAACAGCAGCTCAGCTCAGGCATGTTACACAGAACAAGGAAAGGTTTTCAAAAGTGTCACTTTGTGAGATTTTAACTGCAGCAGGAGGGATTTCGGTGCAATGTGTGCACTTTTCTCCTCAACGTTTCCTCTCCTTCTTTGACTTGATTACTCAAATTTTCCCCTTCTATGAAGCATTCTTTCTACCATAATTACTTCAAATAGTGAGAGTAAAAAGCTGAAAATGTCACTTTAAATCAGGTTGACTTTCTGCTTAGTTTGGCAAATAATGTTATCTAATTGTGCCAAACATCTCAGCCCATCGGCATGGACCTGTCGAAAAAGCTGAGGATCAATGGAACATATAAAATAAATTCTGGCTTTAGTTTATTTTCAGAACAAGTACAGAGAGATGAAGCCATGAGATACAAAATTGATCAGTTTTTTAAAATGTGTGTTCTCATTTTTGATCAAGGATCAGTTGTAAATCCTCAGAATAAATGCTGGTGTCTCCAACATTGGAGTTTCATTGTCAGGTATCTCACCTCACTTACTAACTGATTGATTTTTTTGTTTGGATTTCAGACTCTTCTGACCACAGAACAGTGTACCAAATGAACCTCACAACCCTCCAGGACTCGGAGGTCATCCTCTCCGCTACATTCCACTTCCTGCTTGATCGTCGCCCTCGTCACAAACCCTGGCTCTGTAAACGTTTCAAAAGTCCATCCTGTCGCTCCTCAGCCGTCCACCCTGCTCCGTCCATCAGCCTGCTCCTTCGCTCTGTCTCCTCGGGGTCAGAGGTCAGATCTGGGTCAATGGGGTCACTTCTAGGCAACATGACCTTCCACCCCCACAGGAGAGGGGTGTGGCAGATGAAAGATGTGACCCAGGTCATAAAGGAGGCACGGGACAAGGGTCATCTCCTAGTGTCAGTGGAGCTGGACTTAGGGCAGCAGTACCACATGAAATCAGAGGAGGCGCTGTCTGCAGGAGGTCTGCCCTACCTGCTGCTCTATGCGAATGATCAAGCTTTGGCGGAACCCAACAGCGTGGCCTCAAGCCTTCAGAGGTACGACCCGTTCAAGGAGGAAGGAGAGTCCTCACATTCCTCTCAGTCCTCTCAGCTCCTGCAGAGACCAAACTCGTCACCAGAGCCGAAAGGACGCGTGAGAAGGGAAGCACCTCTGCTCTCTGACACCATCCAGAACAATGAGCTGCCAGAGGTCGACTACAGGCCTGAGGGATACAGGAAGGATGAACTTTGGGAGAGCACTTGGTACCTGGCACTCAAACCCAAGCATAACGTAGGAAAGAAGAGAAAGAACCAAGAGGAAGAAGGCCTGGAGAAAGGTAGAGGAGCACAGGACAAAAAGGAAGAAGTTCACAAAGGTGTAGAAAGAACATCACAGGAGATTAAGCCAGATGACTCAAATGTGAAAAAAATCAAAGACAGTCAAACACAGACTGTCAGCAGTGGACGAAAGCATGAGCAGAAAAATGAGGGAAAGAGTGTAAAGAAGCACAAGGGGGGCTCTAACTCTCAGTCACCCATTCTGAGCTTTGATGAACAAACGATGAGAAAGGCGAGGAGGAGGCAGTGGGGAGACACCCAGCAGAGAGGCTGCTCCAGGAGGAACCTCAGGGTGGATTTTGCAGACATTGGATGGAGTGAGTGGGTCATAGCACCCAAGGCTTTTGACGCCTACTACTGCGCTGGAACGTGTGGCTTTCCCATGCCCAAGGTACGAGCACAAAGACAATTCTGACTCCCATAATCAAGCATTGCAGATACTGTGTGCCACTTTGAAACAGAAAGTACAGAAATGTCCTTTTAAGAGTTTTTTTGTGCTTTTTTTGCATTTGTTGAATAGGACATGTGTAGAGAAACTGGTAGTATGGGGGGAGAGGGTGGGGTATGAAATGCATCAAATATTGTTGGGAACAGGTGTCCAACCTGTGACCAGTAGAACATTGACTGCAGCCTCTGCCAACTAGGCCTATATTTTTTCATCGGAAGCCATAGACTGTATAAAAAGATGGATGGCATGAAAGCTCCCTAAAAGTGGAGCCAAAAAAAATTTGAGGGTCCTTCCTCTGACTGGTAGCAGTAAAGGCCATTAAGCCTGCCACCTCCATGTTAACAGATGGGACATGGTCAAACTTTAAAATCAAAATGCATGGCAAATACATTTTTCTTAAACATGGTTTCTGCAATTATACTTAGTTATTTTCATGCAGATTAATGGCAAAATGTTGATTTTTTTTCTGTTTCTTTTTTAGTTTGAATTAGTTATTTGAAGCTATAATAAGGAGTAACATGCCATGATTCACAGCTTTGTCACAAATTAAGCTTTGTGCTCACTGTGTTGGCGGAGTAGAGGAGGTACGGAGAGCAAGAACAAACGCTAACAAGTCATTGAACTTTCTGTAACTGTGGGTGTCTGCTTCTTTGTGGTTTATCTGGTAAGGTAAATATGTGTTTTGGTAAGGAGAGGGGGCGTGGCCTCAATACAGTGACTCCACCAGCCGATCCCAGCAGCGCAGACTTTAGATCCAAAAAACATAACCAGTGTAATGTGTCATCACTTTTCACAGTGGATATTTTGGCTTTACTTTAGGACAGTGGGAGGAGGTATAGACGCATTGTCCAGCTTTTATAGTCAGGTGTAGAAAAACACTGGTAGCTGACATTTTGCCAGCTGATTCAATGATGAGCGGAAAAGCTATGTCAAATATGAGTGTGTTGATCTTTTCCTTTAATTAATTTTCACCTTTCTTCTCCACTCATCCCCCAAGGTGGCGAGGCCGTCCAACCATGCCACCATCCAGAGCATAGTCCGAGCCGTTGGGATCATCCCTGGTGTCCCTGAGCCCTGCTGTGTCCCAGATAAGATGAGTCCTCTAGCTGTGCTCTACCAGGATGAATCAAGGAACCCAGTGCTTAAGATCTACCCCAACATGTCTGTCCAGTCCTGCTCCTGCAGATAGGAAGTAGGGGGGGGGGCGATGGAGGTAGAGGAGAAATCAGGGTGGATGTGCAGAAAAACAGAAAACTAATGGGGACTGAACCATACCTCTGTTTGTCAAGTGGTTTCCTGACACTGAGAAACAAACTCACTCTGGCCGTCAGTATTCCTGGAGGAACTTGGGCTGTAGAGAAATCACTTCCATCTCTTCTGTCCCGCGGCAGCAGACATGAAGAGACACATTGTCTGGCATCTGCTTTAGCAAGAGGAACAGAGTCACACGTGTAAAGTCAGGGCTCCACATGTCCCAGAAGCCCGGTTGTTTTGATTCTGTGTTTGAGATTAAAATGAGGATTTCATGGACAGGAGCGTTTTTTAAGAGATGTTTTCCTTTATCTCAGAAAGGAGTTGTTGTTCAAGCTGCTCACAGTGAGTTTGAGTTCATGTTTTCTTTGGACACAAAGGCTCCGAATAAAAGACTTTATCATTGTGTCATCAGGCAGCTGAAAGAGTCACACACAGATGACAGAGATTATGAAACATTATTCCACATTCTTTGTACAGATGTTCACACTTTGATGAAATCATACGCCACATTGTACAAACATGCAACGCTCATTTGTCTGCAGGAAAAAATAAGGTTATTGTACTTCTGTCTTTTTTAATGTTATAGAGGAAATATCACATGAATTACAGAGAGCATCTGGAATTCATCTACACCAACAAACCAACTCATTACACTTCAAGAATGTTTTATTAAAAGCAGAAATATTTTTCTATTTTGAATGTGAAGCTTGGTTAAATAATGTGTCATGGTTACTAGTTATGTATTACTTTATTTAGAAGAGATGTGGTTTTGTACATGTGTATTGTTTAAATTATGAAAGGTAGCCTTCTCTATGTCAGAATAAAATGTAATTTAATCCCATGCTTCTTGTTTCATACAGATTGTGTGATTCTTGGTCATTCCTGGGTTTAAGGTTTGATGCTTTGGTCAAAACAAAGCTGAAAGGGCATCACTGTTTGAAACCAGCTCAGTACAAAAGCAGGAAGGTTCCACTCAGAGATATCTAACATTCCCTCAAAGCCTCTTGAACCCATTATTACCCCACACCAAAGGCTCAGGCGTCTGTTGTCCGGCAAATAATGTGACTGATGCAGATGCCTCGGGTTAATGGTTGATGGAGGAAGCAGGCACGCACCCATTAGGACGTCAGCCACTTGAACTTCAAAACACGCTGCACTTCCCCCTTTCTTAGCACAACTTCAGGAAGTTCTCCTCAAAGAGATGGTCACAGACAGATGATCTCAGCCACTTTGACTCTACTCCTGTCACTTTTATTCACAGCAGAAGGAGAGTGACCCATGTGGTGTTTAAACAGTGGGTCAAACTGACAGAGAAATGACAGAGGGACCCTCACAATTATTAACCCGTCACTCTGTGTTTGTTTTTGCCCCAAGCTTGGAAAAGTTGGCAAAGAGCTCCACATCTGTTTGCAACAACAAAATGCTCCGAAGCTCGCCAAGACTGGACTGGACAGTGTTTTTGTCCCAGAGTGAGGCATTTAGTGGCAACATGGGGGATAGGAACACAAGATCCAGTCTTTTTACAGCTTATTGCAGCTGAGAAGGGAGCTGAAAAATGTCACCTGCTATCATATATACCTGCATTTCTCAGTCAGTTACACAGAGATAGTGTTAAACCTCTGCATAAGATTACACAGAGGGTGTTTTAACAGAGAGCAGTGAACTAATGGGATTTAATGGGGGTTTTTTTCCACAGAATTTTCTTTTTTCCCCACAAAAACAGGAAAAAACATCCACCTTTACTGATTCAGAAATTACTTCTATTAGGAAAGAAGTTGCACAATTTGTGGTATTGGCACCTGGCATAGATTGGGTGCAGATTAAGAACATGTTGCATGTTGCAGTCATCTTGAAAAGAACTGAACCACCCCTCTGGTCAGTATTGTATTGCATCATACAAACAGAGACTATAGGTGCAAGTGTCCACTATTCTTGGAGGTCATGTTTGATTGAGTGTAACATTAAATCAAACAGGACTTAATGTGGCTTATTTGTTTCTGACCTGTAGAAGAAAACAAAGTAAACAGATCTCTAAAAATGAGAAAATGACAACGTATTTTGAACCTTTGAGATCTGGGTGTAATCAGGCTGAACTTTATTTAATGGAGGGAAATAAAGATTGTTATGTATGTTATATTTGGATCATTTTAAGAGGTCTGTTTTAAATAATCTATGTCTGTTATTAGGGTCAAAAATTTGACATGAATCATCGTTGTAAGTAAAAAATATGCAAACTTTTGAGGAGGGTATATTAAAGCTCTTTAAACTGAGTAGAAAAAAATCTTATCATTTTTACAAAGACATAAAAAATATCTCTATGAATTAGATAATGGCATAGGTAGATAGTGCTACTGTTCAAGGTAAGGATATATAAATATGGTGTGTTTTTATCAAAGGGGATGAAATTGTTTTGCTTTTGTAAATTTCCCTGATTACTTTTCTAGATCTGTTTTTTTTAACATTGGCATAAACGTTTCTTTTTCTGTTAAATAGTGAAACACTAAAAGTTAAAGGCTTCAGAAAGAGGTCAATAAAAGCTGTAAATACTTTTAAAGGAACTATTATTATAAATGTATAATAAAAGTTAAAAGATGCTTTTTTTTTTACCATTTGTCATTCTGAGAGTATAATTAGGGGGATGTTGAGGAAAAGGAACAGCCTGGCCTGTGTGCTGTGACATGATGATGATAAGCAGTATCACAGCGCTGACAGATTAAAGATGGATGGCTGCGACAGACTAAAAACACATGACTTAGTTTTCTGTATTTAGAACAAGTCAAAATGTTCAGCTGCTAAAACCCTTTTCACAAACATACCTTTTATGTGGGCTCTGATCTCCACTGAAACTGTTCTGATGACTGTAATTTGGGTTATTATAATTCATGTTTGCATTAATAGATGGTTTACCTTCAAGTCGTCTGGCTCAGTCGTAATGATCACATCCAGGTTCACTTCTTTCCCTCATTTCCTGACTGATCCCTCGTTCAGTCCGCTCCATGGTCTGCTTTTACAAAGTGAACCCGCGTCAACCGCAATCACAGTCACAGGAGAGCTCCTACAAAGGTCGACTCCAGCCCAGAAAAACCACCACAGTCCAGGCTCATGTTCAGAGCCTGCTGCGCCTACAAGCCAAAACCAAAGGAGCCAAGAGGGAAACCAAGAACAATATTTGTTTTTCCACATGATGACTGTTCAATTAAAGGAGAGCAGTGTGGCCATTAATAGACAACAGAGGAGTTTCTGTGTCTGGGCTTAAATGGGTTTCTGCTCGTACACTCTGAGGACTAATAGTTCTGTTCATCAGGATGTAGCTTTAATAGAGTGACACTGTGCCTCTTAATCACCTATTTAATCACACTGACCGCTGGGTACTTTACTTTAAAGACCGTCTTTCTCCATTATAACTGGGAAAGGAAATACTTTTACAGGTTTCCAAACAACTTTTAACACTTGCAGTCACCAAAAACTGAATTTTATTTGGGAAACTAAAACAACCTCAACGTGAATGTGGTTAGAATGATTCATTTTCTATTTACCAGCTGTCTGTGTAAAGTGCTTTGAGATCACTTTGGCTATGGTTTTGTGCTTTCTTAATAAAAGTTGATAGAGTGTTTGAAAGAATAAAAGCTCAATGGGCCTGCACAATATGTGAAAAATCTGAGGCTGGCTGGTAGCTATTTTAGCTTCATCTGATTGCATCAAAGCAGTGAGAGGGTATTTTCGTTAAATCCAGGCCTCCATAGAAAAGGCTAAGTGTCCATAAGAAAGAAAGCATAACTTGTTGACATAACATTTAATTCATAAGTATTGATAAAATGAGGTCTTTGTGAATGCTTATATCATAGTGATACAATGAAGTGCAAGGCCCTAATAATGAACATGCTATAGTATTTTCTTTCTCTTGGATTGTGGGTATTTTGAGAACAAGTTTCAGTCATATTCATAAAAAAGTGAGTACTGAACTCCAATTATCTCAAGAAAAACAACCCTCATATTGTAATTTGTTTGATTATATTTCCAAATTCCTTAATGAGTCTCTAAAGCCTTAAGTTTAGGAGGAGAAACTCTGCTCCTCGAAGCGAGCGTGGGACGAGTTCACATCCCTGCTAACGTTACAGAGAGACTGAACTCAGTCGAGCTGTGACTTTCCCATGAACTTCAGGCCGTCTACCCGCCTCATTTACCTGAAACAGAGACGGCTATTTATGTCTGTCTGTCTGCAGAGTTCTATGAATGGGACGTAAGCGGCTCTAATATTAATGGAAAAGAGTAAAATCACAAAACCAAAGCAGTATGTGGACACATCCAGGTTTGTTGATGAATGATAAACATGGATCTTTAGAACTTGGTTTCCTTTCAAGTGATCGTTTGGAAAACTGCTTCTTATTGTTTAAAGTACATTTCTTTCATTTTGCATGATAAAATGTTGGATGAAGCACCTCTGATGACAAACAGACGTGGTATCAGTGCAGCATTTAGACAACTGTTCTTTCATTTTGTCAGGTATGACATAAGAATAAGATCAAGATCCTCCCATCTAGCTCATGCAAAATGATTTTTGTTTGAATAAAGACACAATCCTGGTATCTTTCAGGACAGACGTGTTGATATTCTCTCCATACAGAAGTAAAAAGGGAACTTTTATCTGAGTCAGCGTCTGTTGCATCAGACAGAAACTGCCACCTTCTTTGATTTGGAAGAAAAACACTCAACACATCTGTTTCATTTTCATATTTTAAGAGTTCAAAACCAAAGTGCAAACACACTCAATCCATGTCTCTTGTACAAATCAGAGCAGAGAAAAGCAGATAAATTAGAGGATTGACATTTATGACAATCATGAGCTGTCCTTGAGACCTCTCAGTCTTTTTTCCCCCCCTCCTGAGTTCCATAAGGCACAAAATAATCATCAAGCTAACATCCAGGCCTCCAGGACAGACAGCAAGCTGTAGTGAGATCAGTCAAACATGTACCCACATCGCCATCTAGTGGACAGGCTTTGAAGGTCACGTGTGTCCAGCTTCTTTTTCCTTTACAGCTAACTACATTCATTGTTAAAGCCTTGCTGCATATCTGGAGTCTAAATCTGTTAAATAGGAGCATCACGTGAGAAATAAATAGTTGTTTTTTGTTCTTCATTTGTCTTTAGTTATGAGAAGTCATGTGTCTGGACAGGTGGTGCCTCTCCCTGAAGTATTCATGGCAAATCGGGCAGGTGAGTTTCTCCTCCCTCCTCCTCCTCACCTGGGACTCCACGGCGAACTCCTTCTTGTGATGAGAGCGCATATGGAAGACGAGGTCAGAGGTCATGCGGAAGGAGAGGTTGCATTTGGCGCACCAGTTCTGCACAGAGACCCCGAATGAGGTGAAAGTCGGCGGCAGGACCGTGAGAGACGATGTGGTCTGCAACTGGACGCCGATGTTCCGGGACCAGTGCTCCGGTGCGTAATGGTAAGCGTTGTTTAAAGCGAGGGGAGATGGCACAGCCTGTAAGTCAGAGCTCAAGATGTTGGATGCCATCAGATTGTTGTATCCTACAACAGTCCTGGGGGGAAAGGCGTCAGACATGTCTTCTAGCCGGCTAGAGGGGGCTGTTGGAGCGCTGCTGACGCACGCCTGAGGCTTCACAGGAGAGGTTCTTTTACTCGGTTTACAAAAGGCGCTTTTCTGCCCACTCTGGCTGTTGGAGACGACCAGAGAAAATGCGCTGATGCCGCTTGAGCGCACACCAGAGCTCTCTCCTGTCCCCACATCCTCTCTGTCGTGCGTAAAAGTCCCTTTGGCATTCCCTACTTCAGCATCCTTACATCCCAAATGATCCGGTTTCATCTTATCAGCTTTCCCCGCAGAGGAGGACGCATCTCCTGCGGCCTGCTCGTAAACTTTACTCAGCTGTGTGATATTATCATCATTGGAAATATTCGTTTTCTCCAACAGAACCGCTTTCCGCTCCTTGGGATAAATAATATCCTCATATTTCCTTCTCTTTGGGGATATCTCAGCATCCTCATGGCTGCTGCCAGATTTCCTGTGTTCCATTTCTCTGGCGATGTTGTGGAAATCTGTCACTCGGCGTTGCCTCTTTATTTCCACGTGCTTGTGCTCGTAAACCTCGCGGCTATAGGTGTCATTCTTGACTTGAGTACACAGAAATCGACAGTGAGCCAGGAAGGGATACTCGTTCTTGAAGACCTGGTGACATCTTCCACATTTGAAGTCTGAAAGAAACAAAAGTCACAGAATGTGAGTACAGATACATCCATTGATGAATTACAAACCTAGATTTAAGAGTGTTTGAGTGTGTGTACTTGGACATACAAATATATTCTGCAATGACATTCACAATCTGATGGTTTATCCCTATCTTTTAATTGAAGAGATGCTTAAGATGCTGTAGAGTGGCAGATCTCTGACTCACCTTCACTCAAGCTTTTGGTCATTTCCGTGAATCCCAGCAGATGTGACAGCTCCTGATCATACCACACCAGCAGCTCTTCCTCCTGCCTGATGTCCCGGGTGGCCCTCACATAAAGCTGGCCCGCTTTCAGGAAGGCCTCTGTGTTCTGCTCTTCTCTGTTACGCGCAGCCTGCACGAGCCGCAGCCAGGACAGCACCAGTGCGGAATTACGCATGGCCTCGGGGTCCACCTGTTGAGAAGAATCATTGATATATTGTTTATAATGATCACATTTAAATGTATGTTATTTATACAAACTTGGGATACTTGAAAAACAATCAAACGTTTCTTATTTTAAATCTAGCAGTGTTTTGCAGGTTGTTTGACCAATTCAAATCCAAATCAATTTGATGTGTGCAACATTAAAATTAAAATATATGGCAGATGGAAAGAGTACACATAGGAATAAGAAAATAAAGAATAATGTGCATCATATATGTAAATTAAAAAACACATTTAGTCTCTTAAATATATCTCTATCCTCTGTCTTAAGTCTATATGTGCCCAAAATGAGGTGTATTGTACTAGTAAAGATGCTCAGAGATGCATCTGTTTTCTACGATGCAAGTTAGCTCATCAAAAACCTGTGCCACTCACCCTGAACACGTAGGACTTAGATCTCTTGTCGCAGGATTTCTGCGCTATGAAGGCTATAGTGTCGTAGAAAGTGTTCTGGAGCACACAGGGACCAAAGCACGTGCCTGCAGGGATGCTGCGCGTAACGACCACACTGGTGTACAGATCCGCTGGAGGCTGCAGGAATTTACTGTCACTGGTCCAGATGGACCGAGGCAGGAAAGAGTGGTCCATCATTAAACTGCAAGAAAACAAGATGATTGTTAGTTTAGAAGCAGATATGCAGTTCAGCTTTTGAATGGATGAATACAGTTATTCTAATATTTTAAGATGAAGGTAGAATCAAGAGGCCTCAGTTAAACCATAATTTCATAAACATTAATTAGAATCCGTTTGAACTAAATTAATTCTAAAACAAACAATGAGCAATAAAATAAATATGTGCTCTAGAGGTCTGCCGTTTGTGGATATGGATTCAGGTGCTCTGATCTCCCGTTGAATCTTCTTACATGCAATATTGACATAAATAACAAATACAGCAGAGGGTCTGAGTTAATGTTTTGAAACTGCTAAAATTACACGTTTTGACTCAGAAACAGGCGCAGCCGGTGCCGAGGCAAAACGATTTCTAACGTCCTTTGTCTCAGTTTTTCAGTCGGTTTCTCCTTTTGTCTCCCCATCTGCCGTGCAGCCAACTGCTTCCTCTGTGCGCAGGAGAAGTTCACTGTGTGCTTTTCCTGATGCATTATCAATACTAACACTAACAGATTACATGACATGTGATTTTTTTTTAAACTCTCTGGTCAAAACAAGTATTGGATATAGGGAGTTTTATCTTCACAGAATAATGACACCTGGCAGCGCAAAATCTCAACCAAGTGATGTGCTGATCTGAGGATGCCAGTCCGGGAAAAACATGTCAGTCAAATCAGGAATCCCATTTTGAAACACCAGAGTGTCAAAGCCGCATGAGGACTAACCTGCCGGACATTGGAGAAGATGTTGTTGCCGTGTGTCAGTGAGATGCAGCAGGTGCAGATGACCTCGGCAACGATGCTCTCTCTCTCTCTCGTTTCGTGGTGACGAGTTACTTATCCGGCTGGTTCTTCCTCCGTACTGTCGTCCCTGCGCTCTTCCACTCCCACTTATCCTCTTCACGGAGCGCACTGAAGCGTGGCGCATTGATGTAAACACGTGCGCGCTCACAGAAACACACACGCGCGTACACACTCCATGAATTTGGTCCACTGGCTGATTCTAACGTGCACTGGTTTACTGTCCTTTCTCTGAAGGAGAGAGATGTAGTGGCTGCCTGGAATAATGTGGCGAAATTATGAGGACTTAATTAAAATATGTTGTTTATCCCATTACATGGATCCAGACTATAATATGCAACTTGCATAACATTAGCAATATTTTTACCTTTAATACAGTTTGAGATGGTCTAGGTGTAATTTTGCTCTATCAAATGGGTAAAAATGCACTCATTGAGGCCCAAATTCTCTTTAACAGGGAGCTTAGTTCCCACCATATTCTGTACCAGACCTCACACATATTTACCAGGCAGTCAGCTTAAGACAGTAATGCGTGCATGACTTTATTTCACCATCATATTATGTGTTATGGTTTTAAAAGAAAGCCACTCCACTTATTGATCTTTACGCAACATAAAATCCGTCTGCATTCCCACGCTATGGGAATCAGAAATTGTCTTTCGTGACATTTCTGGAAACAAAAACTCCGTCCACACTCGAGATAACGAGTGATAGGTATTTCACTGGCTTATGTGGGCAATATGAAATTGCAAAATTGGCCACTTTTCCACAATGTGATGCAGGGTGGCCTGGGTTTGCCACCGGGTAAATGCATAATTCATAAAGTAAATGTTTCTGTCTAATGAGCATTTAATGAATTATTCTGCATCAAAGCTCTGGACTGGATAAATGTCCTGCTGCATGGTGATCGAGCCAACTTTGCGTAATGAGAAAGCTGGAGCACATTAAAGCTTTGCATCCAACTGTCTGGTCTAAGAACCATTACATTAGGGAGGGGAATATTTTATTTAGGGGTAAATCAACATTTATATCCAAGCTGCTTTGTACATTAAAATGTCAGCAACCTCTCATCAGAAGATTTGCATTCAGGGTTACAATGAGTCTGTTTTTGCAGAATGTCGATTTAAGGTGAAATAACCAGCTATATTTTTGGAGGTACTTAAATTTATCAAAATGATTTCTTGTTCTAATGATGTGTTTACAAAATATGGGACTCATTAACCAGGGAAGAGTACACTAATAAGTGCCTTACAAGCAAACATGTTTGGTTTTACACGCGTAAAATGACACGAACAAACAAAAGGAATGAGTCATATTTATTCAAACTGTGGAATTTTTCCCTAAATTCTGCAGAAGTCTGATGTTTTTGTGGGAAATTCCCCACAGACTGTGCAGATCTGCTCACTTCTTTATTACTCTGAGTAACACTGGAGTTTTGTATCTCTCCTCGGGTGTCGCTCCTCTCCTCCATCCTGCTCTGCTTCGGTGCAGTTTTTTTTTCTCCTCAGCAGAGAGAGAAGAGTTGGAGAACCCGGCTCCAACTGAACAACACTCCTGCCTGCTGAATGCACCCAACCTAACAAGAGGAAACACCGAAAACAACTCGTTTTCAGCGCACAGTCGACTCAGTAACAGCTTGTAGGGGATACAATGTGAAGATCTTCGCTTGTCACGGTGTTGGAGAAGTGAGCAGTAAACCGGGAAAGATGGCGAGGACTCAGACTCGCATGTTGCTCGCTTTGGCTCTGCTGGGAATTTTCTTCCTCGATGTGTCGGTGAAAGGAGAGCAGCAGCAGGAGGAGGAGGAGGAGGAGAGATCATGTCAGGGTGCCTTCGACCTCTATTTTGTCCTCGACAAGTGAGTGTCCGATATTATTTATGGCTTTGTTACTTTCCCCTCGCTGCGCATTGCCATGCAACCGCCCAGTTGTTTGGAAACGCGGTGCGCATCAGTCAGATTCAGGCTCCTCGTTTCTTTTGTTACAGTTCTGCTGAATACATGTAAAAAGTCAGTAAGTGTTTGAGCTTACCCCTTACTGAATCACTGTAGCACAGAAGCAGGCCTTAGATAAGATAGTGTGTTTTGTTTAATGGGATCTCTACACGGTTGTGTCATTTAAACTCATTTAACCTTCATTGTTCGTCTTTATGTGACTTTTGGGAAAGGTTTGCTGCTTTGTTTTTGAAGTAGGAAGACTATTTCAGACAATGGGGCTCTTGCTTTTCTTTTCTCTTCCTCCGGTTCAAAGTGGAGGAGCAAACAGACTGAGCTTTACTCACGGGATGTGGGCAGGGCGAGCAGGATGGATAGAGTTTCAGGCTGATGACGCCTGCGGACACAGCTGCAGCAGCTGCCCCACAGCACAGCGGTGCAGCACTGTGGCCTACACGGTCATCCTTTTAAAATACATGATTTTCTCCATCTTCAGTGAGATCATTGCATCCTGAACAGGCTATGTGACTGAAGGCAGGGTCTTACATTTCTGTTTTTCAACTGGAAGTTTGACCTCTTCACACTGAATGTGATGAGGTTTATGTTTTCAATGAACAGAACACAGTAAATACACGTGACATGCACATTAGTATCAATGTCTATGGCATGTGTAACAGTTTTAAATGCCAATCACTTGTTAAAAAAGTATGTGTTTAAGCTCTGTGGATCTATGATAATCCCTTTGTTGGCTATTAATATTATTTAGGTTACAAAGTTATGAAAGTGTCCTCTGGCTTTACACACTTTTTCTTCTCAGTCTTTACTTTAAAGTGTAATCTTCTTACTATTCAGAACAAGTCTGCAGAATACTTTAAAGTTATTATATCAGGGACAATGCATAGTGAATTGGTGGTTATGCAAACTAGAATTAGGGTGAGAAGGACTCCAACAAATGTTTTCCCACATACCTGGCTGCCATTAAACTGAACATTTCTATTAAAGGTGACTTTGGACAAACTTCTACAGGAGTATATGTTAGCATTTCTGTCCTCACTCAGCTCTGGGAGCTGTGCAGTTACTGCACAATGAGGCAAATGTCACATCTTTTAACATGGTTGCTGTCAGCACCACCGCTAATGGTCTACGTTTCTTTGTAATCAGCAACCCAGAGATGCTCTCACTAGCTCTGCTGTCATTGCCTGGATTACAGGACAGGGTGTTGCTACACTTTTCCCTTACCAGTGATAGTTGGGGTAGCTCCTCAGGTTGCTATTACATCTGTGCCTGCTAACTGTCAATAATTCCCAGCTCTCAAGCCCAGCCTGAGACAGAGGCACTTTTGCCACCATGTTTATCAAGATTGCTAAAACTATTGTTTTTGTCACAGTGTCAACAGGCATAGGGGAAATGTGCTGGATTCTTACAGCAGACGATTTAATATTATGTGCATGCTAAGGTTTCACTAGCTTCACTTTTGCTGATAATTAATTACAGTTGTTATTTGGTTTTGACCAATAAGAATCAAAAATGTAACACAGACATGTAGAAAAAAAAATTACACAGCTGAGTTATGTTCTTGATTCTGGTTGGTCATAACACAGCATGAGTTCACAGCAACGGTCTGTTATTTCTGAATAGCACACTGTTGCTATGAGGAACACACCGCTGCTAGGAGTTAGCACGGAGCCAACTTTAAACTGAATATATAAATCATTGATAAAATTTCAAAATTGAAATTTGAGAAGTATCTGTGTAATAATGTAAACCTGGCAGGTTCCAATCTGCAATAATAACCTGCTCACTATAAATCCTTTAACTGTTAAAAGTATGACCCATAAACTACACTAATATAAAGGTGGTATCAATGCATCTTCAGGAATTTCACTCTTTCCCCTGGTCCTACTAACAACTCTTCTGTTTCCTTCACTTCTTCTTGGTAATGTCTGCCCTCATCAGATAGACGTAAGCACAGAAATTCAGTAAATGAGGCATGAAAGATTGAAGATGATACACTCAAGTCCAATCAAAGCACCAGAGCGCCTTGAAAAACATCTCCCAGATAAACAAGATTCCCACAGCCCAGTTTCTTTGTATTTATTATTCTGTATGCATTTTTAAAAACACTTTTATGACCTGAAACTCAACAGATGACTAACTGTAACCAAGAAGAATGCACTTAAAGTCACCTCAGAGCCCTAACAAAAATACCTAACTCTCAAAGCAGTGACATTTTCAGACAGCATGCTTAGAGAGGATGTTTTTGCCACCCTTTTTTGGAGCTGACTGTTCCAGTAATTACTCATATGTGATCTCACCGCAGCCTCAGAGCTGCTGAGCTGTTTTTCATTGCAGCTCAGACGTTATAATTGACATTTTTGTCGTATGTTAGGCTGCAGTTGCAAGGTGAAGTTCAAGCATGTGGACGCAGAACAATCAGACATGTCAAAACAGGCTAAGTGAGCAGAGAGAGAGGGAGAGAGGGAGAGAGGGAGAAAAAAAAACATTAGGTTGAATTTCTTGCCCTATTTTGCAGGAGATAACAGGTTTTAATGCCAGAGGATTTAACTGTGATTTTAAGGTGAATGACAGACTTTGCAGCATGTTGTCATTTTGAGGGGGAGGCATAAAACACTGTGGTACCTATGTGTAACATTTTGGGGAGGTAATGGTATACGAAAGCTTCTCGTATGACCTCAGTTCCTCTTTTTTCCACCACCCACGAGCTGTGATGTGGACATGTTGAGTGACATTTCGCTCTGATTTCCACAAATTTTATGATCTTTCGGATGTCCACGACAGCATCTGTCAGCCGCTCTTTAGTCTTTACCCTTTGATTCAAAAAGTTTAGGAGGAGCCCGGGGAGCGTGGCGTGTCACACATGGCCGGGCCTGCGGTACGACTGTGTTTGTTTGACTGTCTGGACCTGCATGTATCAGCAAGCCTTCAGGAAGCGTCTGCTCTTTTTCCCCCTGAGATGGCATCGTTTCTTTGGCTGTTTTCAGATCTGAAATGCCAAGTGAGCGAGCGTCAGAGCTGTTCTAACCTCCTCAATATTTGTCTTACTCTCATCTCTGGCTGCACTGTCCAGAAGGTTAGGCGGCATGCTGAGTGGAGAATGTGAGCGTGAGCTTCACTGGACATTAGAATAACTTAAACACCACCAGCTCCCCACATTCCTTCACTCCACGTCTGACCCCCACCAAATACCAGGCTGCATATTTCCCCTCTATCTGATGTCCCGCAAATAGAATAAAAGGATCTGTGTTTTGTTGTGTTGTTTGCTTCAAATACTTGCAGTCAATATGAAACCTCTTTTAGATAGAGAACGATTAACTGTTGTTGCATTGTGGCCGTTCATTTACAGTGAAACTGCGTTTTGGGTGACCGAAAACGCTAACTTATGAAAACAGGTTCCACAGTAGAATACTTTGAAAACACGACCCTTTCTATCGCCATGTAAACATGCCATTAATGGATCCTCTGACAACACAGGCCCATTTGCACGTGCTTTTTGTTCATTCCCAGTCAGATAGCCAAGCAGAAGAAGGAGGATAATAACAACAATGGCGGACTACCAAGCGACTACCACTGAGTTTACTAACGCTTCTCCAGACAGTTAACAGTTCTCGAGCGTGCATTCGCCACAGTCTTCTTGTTTGTTTGTACTCTGTTGATGAAGGGCTTTATGTGCAGGTGTGAGGGGTCATGCATATGATGCAATGCCATGTGGACATGAATATTTTTTAAAACACAAAGTATAGACTTTTTGTTTGTAATGGGGTTGATCTTGTGTAAACCATAGACTGTATAATGGACGTAGTATCCATGACGTCACTCATCAGTTCCTGAGCGCTGTTTTGAAGCCAATCGTCGGCGGCAGCCATATTGGAGATGCAGAGTTCAACTAGGCAGAGTGTGACGTAAACAGGTGGGGTTTGAGCCTCCTAGCCAACAGCTATGTGTTCCCGTCCGGGAGTCAAGTCAGTCATGTCCTTATTTGGGCAAAAACTCATAATCTTAATATCTTCTGAACTGTTACATTAGAAAAAAAATCCCCCTCGTACAGTGTGTGCCGATAGAGAGATTAGCTACGTAGAGCCAAGTCGTTTTTTGAACCAGGCTGTAAACATGTTTATTTCTGCTGCAAAGGTCTTCTTTGAATTGGTGTGTATGTGGTTTCCGGGGCAGCCAGCCTCAAGCGGATTCTCGATGAATTGTAGTTTATAACACTTCCGCATGGGCTTCATATTTTCAGACTGAAAGTTGCCGCTTGGTGTAAACAAGGCCTGAGTGTGTGTGAAGCTGGAGCAGCTTATGTACACCTCCATCCTGTCCCTCAGGAGCATTGTGTAAAATAACACACAGGGACATCAACATTACGTTATTGTGGGATTCAATGTATAGGTATGGAACTGCAACAGAATCTTAGTGTTAAAAGGGCTCATCATACACTTATTGTACATTCACAGTAAGCTGCCACATGAGCTATTTTAATCACTCTGACTAGTTAGCGGTTCACAGACGCTTTGTGTCCTGCAGACTGGATTGGAAACGAGCTTGTGTTGTGTGTTAGAGCACAATACAGATCTGGGGATTTAGATAAGATGACACTGATGAACCCGTTCCCAGAGGAGAGTCTTCCAGGACGAGGGCTTTTGTCATGCCCTTAATTTTAGAGAAAGAGGATAAGTGGAGCAGGTAGACACTGGTTAAACAAGGGTACAAAAGGTGGGTCATTAATCTGCCCAGCCCAGACTTTCACTGTTTATGGCCCTGTTACACACACACGCAAACACACACAATCATACACACACAGCCCTGTCCTTCGCTGGACAGAGCTTGCCGTAGAAGCTGTTTGATGTTGCATCCTTAACAAGACCCTCACACTCACATTTACCCCCTGCTGAGTGTTACTACTTTGTCCTGCTGTTGTTCATGTCCCAGCCTTTTCACTCTGCGGACCCCCAACCTGTTGTTCGACTGGCTGCGCTCACTGAGACCATCTGTTCCGCCTCACGAGTCCAACACACACATGCACGCTCATATAAACACAAGCACACTCGGCGACACACAGGCCAGCTGCCTGCTACACGGTGCCTGCTAGAGGCAGACTGCTACATCTGTCCCTGTCTAACCTCCACCCCTCTGGCCCAGCAGCAATTAGCCCCCATTAGCAGCCCCCTGGGACTGGGCTTCATTAAGGAGACTGCCATGGCTGCAGCAGCATGTAAGCAGGCTAACCAGCAGCTCTTATACCACTGACAGGTTACTGTCCAGAGTAATGGCATCTGATGGATGGCTGGAGGAATGTCCTCGGATGTGGACAAAATAAATTGTCACTGCTGGTTCTGAAACGTGGCCATTAAATCCGGTTAGTCACAAGAACCTACAACACTTTATTACATCTGAATCACCGGGTGAGAGGAGTGGTGTTTTATTCTGAAATCTATGATTTTGAGGTTGCTCTGCTGTTTAGGAAGGACTGAATCATGTTAGCCGAGGTTAAGTTGTGCTTTTACTAACGTCAGTGTAAACAAGAGTCAATGCTAGCATCTTAACGAGCACCAGAGAAAGCAAAAGCACAAAAATTATACACTTAAGGATGAGCACAGATGCATGTGTATGAAAATACTCTTAAAATTAGACATACTGATTCAACTTCTCAGCTGAAACATCAAGTGAAAACTGAGCATGACTTTATAATTGGCCGACTACTAAGCATAAGCAGCTTTCACACTGCAATTCTGCAGCAGTGTCTCCATGACGCTGAACTATCACTACGTCTTTACATTCTGGCATTGTGGAAGCAAGAGGCCCGGTGTACAAACACACAGCAGTAGCTCCAGATACACACACATACATACACAATGCTATCTCCCTGCAGGCTCAGCCATTACACATCCCCAAATTACGCCTCTGGTACTACCTTTGAAATAGGAACAGAGGTGGAACAACTTCACCCCACCATCCCGCCTCTGTGCATTACACACTGCAGATGAGACGTAATAGGGGTGTGAGTATCTTGACTTGAAATGTCAGGATGTAAGAGCCTATAGATGATAATAACATAAAATTAGAATACTGTATTCTAAAAATTAATGAACTTAGACTTTTCTTTAGAAATCAGTTGGATGGTGAATGTCTTGTTGCTCTGAATCGACTCCAAAGACGTCCTCAATGTTCACAGCTTCACTTTCCATCCATATCTTCCCTGTCTACCACTAAGTCTCTAGATGCCTCTTCTGTACATTGCAGATTCCCTTTGTTATATATTTATATTTTTTTACATCTTGCTTGGCTCTGATGTTGTTGTCATGCTATTTTTGAAGTGTGTGATTTGCAATGTTGGATACTGGGATGAATCATCTTTTCTGTGTGTTACTGTCCCATCCATTTGGGGTGGCACACAATGACACAAACTAAGATTAATCTGTAATTATGGTAACAGACACAAAAATGTGAAAAGTGCCCTGAAAACTCTACTTAAGTACAGTAAGAAAGTATTAGTTTACTAAGTTCATGGTAACCCAAGCTGGGCAGATCATCACAGAACACACAAGTACAGGTAAAGGTGATCGGTTGGCTTTAGAGGTCATGAGTCATATATTACTATAACATATGTCAGAGTTTTTCCACTAAATTATACGTGAAACATTTTGTAAAATATGAAAGATTTTATTGAAAAAAACATCTGACAGGCCTGAAATCTTAAAACCACAACGTCGACCTCGTGTTGGAAGTAGATCCAAAGTTAGGAGACTCAAAAGAGAACCTTAATCCGTAGAGGACCCTCATCTTCTAAAGAATTTTCATGTTCATTTATCACCATGTTGTTGAGCAATGTTCATATGGACCAAAATGTGGCACTAACCGGTACTTGATCTTTAGAGAAACACAACGGAGGGTGTAAACTGCAATAGCTTCACACATTTGGATTTGATTTTAACCTGTGTGGAAAACAATCTTTATTATGCATGAATAACCCCTGAGACTGTTGGCTATTTTCATTTGAAATCTTGTGTTCAATAAAAATAATGGTATTGGCTGCAGCAGAGGATAATCATTCATCTGTTGAAACATCACATTCTATCCTTACAAGGTTGTGTTTGTTTTGTTTTTCAGATCTGGAAGTGTGAAGCATCACTGGATAGAGATTTACTCCTTTGTGCAGCAGCTGGCGGAGAAGTTTATCAGGTAAAAAAGCATGATTAATCCTTCAAGAATGTGACTGTTTTTTTCTTTCTGTTTGTTGTTAACGTGAAACAAATGTGTGTTTGCAGCCCCATGCTGCGAATGTCCTTCATTGTCTTCTCCACACGAGGGACGATCATCATGAAACTGACTGAAAACAGGTGAGACCCACAGCTGAGAAACACCTGAGCGGTCACTCCCCCCTCTGTCTGGACCCTCTTCTCTAACACTTAACACTTCCTCTCTGGTTGTGTTATTCTTTAGTTTTACAAACTCCTGGAAACAAGGATTTTCTGACCAGACTTTCTTGCTGCTTCAAATTGAATTGATCACAAATGATATCCAGCTTTAACTAATCAAATAATACAAAACAGTCCATTCAGTCTCCTTGGGACACATTTTACTGTAAAAGGATTGGCTTGAATACAACTTCAGCCACACAATTACTCTCCAACTCAAACCCCTCTCTACCTCCTTCTTTCTATCTACTGTTCTGGGAATATTTCTCAATGTGTTTCCAGAAAAGCAGCGGCTCTTTTTCCTGTGTATTTGATCAGCTTCTGTGTCTGTTTATCCTGCAGAGAGGCCATTGATGGAGGCTTAAGGGCTCTGAGTCGAGTGATCCCTGGAGGAGACACGTTTATGAACTTAGGGCTGGAGATGGTAAGACAGACACTGAAGACCTAACTCATGTGTAAATCCATCGTAAATCACTCAAGCTCAGTATTCAGCGCCAGATTTTACTCCAATATTTACTCAGGATAAAACAGCCAGAACAATGGCAAGAGGAAGCGTACAAGGAGTGCCTCAGATCATGTGATTTGGCCATTCTTGAAACTGCAGAGCTTTCTGAGCAAACGTAATGAGGCACTGTGAAATTAAGTCACTCTGCCATGTGGTTTCATTTTCCTTTTTCAATCAGAAACATGTTTTGGTGGTTAAAATTTTACAACATTTCAGATGAGTTCCAAGTTCAAAATTGTAAACAAGACCAAAAGAAAGATGCTAACACTAACTAAGCCTCATAAAAAGAAGACTGTGACCTGGCTTGGCAGTAATCTGAACATATTTTAACCCAGTGCCGTCTGTAAACGTAAACATTTTGTCTTCTAACTGAATTGATGAGACATTTCTCTAATGTCTTGTTTGTGTTCGCAGGCTAACGCACAGATACATCAAGAGAAGCATGGTGAGATACTCTGTCAAGTAGTTAATCACATAAACCAACATGTAGTCAATTATTAGAGAGGAGTAAAGGTTTTGTGTTCTGCAGGGACAGCCAGTGTTATCATCGCTCTGACCGATGGAGAGCTGAACGAGTGGCAGTTTGACACCGCTCAGAGAGAGGTAAGATGTTTCATCAATCAGATTTAATGCTTGCAAACAATGACAAAAAGATGGGTCTAGTTAACTTTAAATTTCTTTGTGGTTTTTTAAATAAAATGAGGTTTTGACTGGCTCCTGGTGTTCAGAATCATTGAGCGACCCGGATAACTGGTGACTTTCAGCCAACGGAGTCTGTGGATGTTGTTTTAAAACGCTGTTGGAAACAGGAACAAACTACTTTGCTGTCCTCATAAATGCCTCTTTGTTTACTCTTTCATGACAACATCAGAATATACTACTCTCTTTTTGAACACTGCTTGTTGTTGCGGTAAACAAGAACAGAGCAAATTGCTCTTCCCTTGAATCCCAGTCTAATAAACGATCTGAATAAACTCTTCATCTCAGAGTCTTATACAGACATCCGACACGTAAGCTAACTATTTCACTTGTAAACAACAGTTACTGAATAAATAAATATATAATAAGAGAGAACAGATGTGTGTCTAGAGCATGTCATCACATGAAGCCATCAGTAGTGTAGCATCTTATTTTCTGATATAGCTATAAGTCTTAACATCAAGAGGCATGCAAATTAACTGCAGACCACCTTTCCCCAAAGCAGTGAAGACCATTTCAGTGTTTGGAGTTTAGTTTCCAACAGAGATACTCGCCTTTCAAAACATGTTAAGTCCAAATGTTGTTTTTCTGGCTACAACCTAATGATACATATGTTTTCGTTGATGCAGTGATTCTTATATCAAGGTTCCTCTTTCACAAAGCAAAGGAATCAGAAACATCAAACTCATATTAATTCAGAACAGGCCGACATTACATTTGTTTCTGTCTACAATATGTACATCATATGTGCTCCTCATGAGGAACATAAAACATACCATTTTCATCTGGCTTACTTTAAGTCTGAGAGAAGCACAAAGACAGAGGCAGTGCAAATAAAAAAAGGCAACACATGATCCATGTACAAACAAAGATCAAAACAAGCCTTTCACCCAGGTTTAAGAATCAGATCTCTGGGAGGACAGCCAGATAAGCCTATAGTCTTAGTGTTGATCATATTTACAGGTTATAGGAAGCTGTTGATGGCCAGTAAATTGGGAAGCTGCATTCAAGATCAAACATTGATCCAATAAACTACCATTCCAATCCAATCCATTTCATTTATATAGCACATTTTAAAAACAACAAGGTTACCAAAGTGCTGCACAACAAATGCAAACAGTAGAAATAAATAATAGTACAATTTAAAATACAGTAAATTAAAAGACAAACAGAGACCAACTCAAACTGTCATGCTGTATCAAAAGCCAAGGAGTAAGAATGAGTTTTAAGACGTGATCTAAAAGTATCCAGGGTGGGGGCCATTTTCACTTGGGTGGGTATCTCATTCCACAGTTTAGGAGCTACCACTGAAAAAGTCATCCCTCGTGACCCCATGTGTATGAGGTCAGAGATGTACTGAGGTGCCAGACCATTTAGTGACTTAAAAACAAACATTACAATCTTAAAATTAATTCTAAAATGGACAGGGTTACCAGGGTAAGATTAGTAGACAACACTTTCATCAGGTCCTACTTTGGAATTTGGGAGTAAGCATTATGTCAAATAGTCAACCCACAAAGGCCTAGAGCAGGCCTATACAAGACTCCATGTGTCCTAAAACTATGAAATACTAACCTAAAAGAAAGTCTTTTCAAGAAGAAACAGTACAGCACAATAAGAATATAAATTTGATTTGCTGTCACTTCGAGTGGAACAGATGAATACAAGAAAAACACTGTTATGGGTAGTCCCAAAATCCAGTCCGTATTTTACCATAGGTCACTCTAATACAGTTTTTAATCAAAGAGCTTCAAAAGTTCAGTGAAATAAACATATGAAGAAACTACACTAGTTCATAGCAAATGTGAGGGAAAAACAGAAGAGGCAATAATGAAACAAAAATGTTACAGGAGTTACCTTTCAGTCTGGGAGCTTGATACCGTTGAATCCAGTCCATTAATCCTCATTTAATATATTTTTTAGCTCTAAATGTTTATAAGGCAAAATCACAGCCCTGTTTTGATCGATGCATGCAGAATTTGGCATCAAAAGACTTGGCCTCACTGTTGATTCTCTCAAATTACTTTAAAAAGTTTAAGATTCAAATGTTTTATTTCTCCAAAGAGCTATGCATCATGTGACCTGTCTCCTGTTTAATGTGTTTGGACTGCCAAAATAAGATGTGTTTTTGGGGAGTGTTTCCTTGATTGCACAAGTCTTCCAGTTGTTAAAGCTGACTGCATTTTGCTTTATTTTGTTTTATTCTTTTATTGCAGGCACAGAGGGCCAGGTCCATGGGGGCCATTGTTTACTGTGTAGGGGTGAAAGAGTTCAACCAGACTCAGGTAGGATCACAGAAGGATTTTATATGATATGCAAAATTCATAATGATACAAAAATATGTATATCACATTTCTAAATATCTTTCTGTGTTTTCTTTTAGCTTGCAACCATTGCAGACACTGTGGAGCATGTGTTTCCAGTATGGGGAGGCTTCCAAGCCCTCAGGGGGATCATTGACTCGGTATGACACAAACATACCATATGTATATACACACACAGAAACACAGTATGAAAAAGAAATGGCATGATCTTTATTGAATTGTTTTGTGAATGTTTAATCTATCTTTTCCTCTGACCCTCAGATTATCAAGAAGTCCTGCATTGAGATTCTTGCAGCAGAACCGTCCAGCGTGTGTGCAGGAGGTAAGCGGTGTGCGGTTCCCCTCCTTGTTAAGTCATTGGGCAATCACAGTGCAGGATTGTGTCAGATGACAGTCATCTAAAGCCTCTGGAGTGGAACATGATGTTGAGTAATCGCATGGACGCTTATGACTGTGGAGTGACAGAGAGCGTATTGTCATTCACGGCCGGGGGAAATTAGCATAGCCGCTTCAGCACAGCGTGTGTGCAAAAAGGAGGAGAAGGGGGGGCGGGTGTTGGTCAGAGGAATTAGCCGTGAATCTTTAAGCATGGCTGCTTCTCTGGCCTAGTTTGCCACATCATATATGTTAAACAGCCATTCAGGCTGCTTCTCTTCTACCATGTGCAGCTCCTCTTTTTCTTCTGGTCAGCAGTTTCAGGAAGTAAAAAAAAAGGAGAAGAGGGATGATGAGAGAGAGCTTTTATGTGTAGCCGGCAGGATGGATGAGCTTTGACATGACCTTATTAGGACTCACTTAACAGAGTGCATTTGCAGCCATGCTACCAGGACAACCAGTGGAGATTAGCATCCATTATGGGATGTGAAGGGCAAGAGAGGAAATGGAGGGAGGAGAGGAGAGGAGACTGATGAAAATGATGCACTGAAAGCATAAAAATGAGGAAGGAATACTAAAGAATCAAGGTTGTGGTGATGTGATAATTACAGTCTCTAGTCTGAGTGTGTGTCACTCGACGTGTGCTCAAATATCCTCCAACAGCTTCATTCATAATTCGATTGATGAGCAGTCTAATGGTCAGTGAACTAAGAAACCAAGGACCCACTTAAACCAGGAGTTGACCTGGCCTAATTAATGAAAGCAAAGATTACAACATGCTGAGAATATGCAAAAAAGGGCTTTAGATCTGAGACACAATGTGTATAAATAACATTTTAGATGTCCAACACTCACATGTGGTGCTTTAAATATATTTAAATTGTATCTTTGACAAATAACTGGCATTTTGTCCCTTATGCAAAGGTTGTTCTTGCAATACAATGTGGTTTAAAGTCAGTGGTTAGCAATAGAAACAAATAACTGTAGCTTGTGTGTTTAAATCCAAGGCTGTGGAAAAGATCCCCCAGAGGTTTGATGCAACATCTCCACACTTCTGTTCCCTCTGATGCATTTACATATTACAGACTCTGACACATTGCATAGGTAAAGTGACAGTCTGTTTCCCTGTCTTTCTCTCTGCCTGTGTGTAGACACACGCAGTACTGCTCTACCAACACACACACACGTTAGGATGTTCTTTATTCAGCACACACACACACATCTCCCAGCGCATGTACACACACGTCCCTCACACTGATGTGAAGTGACCAGACCGGGCTGCCTGCAAACAGGCCATCAGACTGGACAGTGAACGTTGGGCCACACTATCTGACATGACAGCACTGATTCCCTTCACACACACACACACACACACACACACAAAGACACACACACACACACACACACACACACACACACTGAGAGCACGGTGAGAGTTGGGCCTTAGATTTAACATGACAGCAGAGATTGCTGCTTTCATTAACGCCTGACCCTTTCCTCCCCGGTGTCCCGTCCTCCTTCGCCCCTCCCTGCCCTTCACTGTCCCGTCGCACTAACGTGATTGAAGAGCCGCTGTTCGGACAAGCCGTACCCCATTTTTACACACACACACACACACACACACACACACACACACACACACACACACGCACGCACGCACGCACACACACACACACACACACACACACACACACACACACACACACACACACACACACACACACACACACACACATAATAAACACAGAGACACACATTTGTACAAATGTAATCCTTGTCAAGCGTTCAGGTGTAGATGTAAATAGACATGTGGCCACAGAGGCAGGCAGAAAGCGCACAGGCGAGGGCCGCAGCATATGTGTTGTTCATGTCAGCGGGGCACCACCAGTCTCTGACCACCATGTGTCTGACAGCACTGACCTTTCAGCCCATCAGGCCTCAGTGTGTGTGTGTGTGTTAGTATGTCAGGATGTGTGTAGAGATGTTTAGATTGATATCATACCAAGGATGAAGTTATCATGAACAAAAAATCAACAATATGAGTGTTTGACTTTTTATTTTAGATCACATTTTTGTTCTTAAATCTTTAAGATGAGTCAGGATTTCATGTTTAAACTGTTAGATATTTCACTGTGATGTGACATGTAATTATTATTCAGTGCACATTAGTGTACATTTGTACATTTTCTATTATGTCTGTGTCAATTCTCTACTCCAAACTATTGATAATGTTGGCAAATTGATCCTCATGGAGTTAAATCTGACATGTGCTGTCACTAAGTCATTGCACATATGCCTCGTCAAACAGCAGCTCCTGCTCTTTGTTGCTAACAATGTGGGAAGTGGCATGACCACCAAAGCAGCCAAGGCCCTCAGCATGAGGAATAATGAGTTTTAAGTCCTCTAATTAAGTTTCTCATTGTACTGAAACATTAAAAACCACATTAACCATCAGTTTATGTGAAAATAAATACAATACAAGTTGTATAATAACATAACAAATAGTCCTGATTTATTGTCTGGATTTTTGCGGTTGCCTTACAGTAGAATTAGGGCAGGATTCAGGAGAAGACAAATAGCGTGATGACAGTAAGGAACTGTTAAAAAGGCATGTGGTTAATCAGATAGTGTAGGTTTGCATGTGTGTGTGTGTGTGTGTGTGTGTGTGTGTGTGTGTGTGTGTGTGTGTGTGTGTGTGTGTGTGTGTGTGTGTGTGTGTGTGTGTGTGTGTGTGTGTGTGCATGTTCAATCTGGATCTAGCTGAGGGAAAGACATGAGCAGTACTGACAAGTTGCAAGTCATTGAATGTCTGTAAATAAGCATGCAGGCAGTCATGCAGATAGAGTGGCAGCTGTGTGCACAGGTTTTACCTTCCTGAGTGTGCCCTCTTTCTATCTGACACCCCTCATATTCCCAAAGTATGAAATATAATCATGGACATAGAGAGATTTATTTCAATTTATCTCTGTTTTGCACATCAACTTCCCCCTCCTGGGTCTCCTCCAACAGCAAATATGCTCTCTAAAATATTTTTGCAGCATCTGTAAATATGTAGAGATTTGCAGAAAAAAATGTGATCTGTTTTCCTTCACTCTGCTCTGTCTGAGGGTGTATCTGTATTTATGGCTTTTCATAGTAGCCTGTCTGACCTTTAAAGAAACACTGTCACAAATACACCCACACCCGCTGATGTTTTTATCCAGTGATCTTCACGCTGGAGCTTTAAATGTTAAAGGTGTGGCTGATGCTCCCTTAGCCAGTTAAGTGCTAGAGGAAATCTCAGAGCAGAGTCCAGAGAGAGCGCACACATACGCACACAGTCATGCATGCACATGCTGAAGACTTGCAGATGCTTACACACTCCTCAGAAAATACACACAGTCAGCGCACACATACAGTCATTCTTCAGATACACATCTGCATACAGACACAGACATGTGTTAATGGTGCCATAGGTAAGGTCAGACCTACTTTGACAGTGCTCTGCTGTTGTCAGCCCTGCAGGCATGTTTTTTAAGCAAGTGTTTTTTTTTCCCGCTCTCTAACATATGCTGGGTAGCAGCCACATAGACACTCTAGCATATGCTGGCAAGCCTCTGTCAGTGCGCTTTAACAGTGCCTGGGGGACACTAAAGGTCAAAGACATGCACATACGCACACACAAATACGCACACACCTCCTGGCTACTGCACAGCACACATTTGTGAATAGCAGCACTTTAAGCATTAGCACCATTGGAGCTTGTTATGGCCTTTCCACACATACACGCACAAGCACACAGATATAAACAAGCAGTAATGAGGCATGCACAAGTTTCTGCTGCTTAAGTTGAGCACATCAGGGGAAAGAATCGCCTTCAGCACTCACCGTGGTGGTGCTTAAGAAATGTTCGACTTTAAACTAAAACAGAAGACCAATTTGAATCCTCTGGAACACATCAATGCAAAAAAAATATGTTTTATCACATTATGCATGAATTTCGATGCCATTACTGATGGAGTCTGCATTCTTTTTTTAGAGAGTTTCCAGGTGGTGGTGAGAGGCAATGGGTTCCTGCATGCAAGAAACACCGACCAGGTCCTCTGCAGCTTCAAGCTGAATGATACACACTCTGTGGGTAAGTCTTGCAAATGGACACGAGTGGGTGTTCAGAAAACACTCTCAAGAGCAGGGGTTAAAAAACGATAATTCATATTAAAGTTAATATCAAAGGCAACATTGCTAAAGATCACAGTGGGCCCTGATGGATCGAGTGTGGCACTCTTGCATGTCCTGCTTCTGGAGAATATATATTTCTGGAAAGTTCATGCAAATCAAAAATTACCATCAGTTCAGAGCAGAGCACTGAATTGTGATGGTTAAATGTTCTTTGTATGCTTCCCATTATAGCTAATTGCTGTTATACATGAATGCTTACACTTTAAAGCATTATTGGATTCTGGTTTGGCTTGTGTTTTTAAGAAGAATGTGGGAACTGTTTTCAGGCTGCAGATGTTAACATTTTTTCTGCATCAAGACTGACTTTGTCTTCCCCTGTGTAGATGAGAGACCAGCTGAAATACATGACACCCTCCTGCTCTGTCCTGCTCCCGTCATAGAGGAGGTTGGAAGGTAAGACATTTCTTTCAGCTCCTGTCCTCTTTTTATCCCCACACTTTTCTCAAACGTCCAACCTCCTGTGTTCAGCTCTAACACTCTGAGCTCATATATTTAGCAGCTGCACGCAAGTTTTGTGTGGACACAGAAGACTGCTGTCCTTGAACAAATTAGGGCCAAAGTCATTGAGTGTCTGTGATCAATCAGTGTTTGTCACAGCTAACGAAGCCAGACACCAATCACAAGGGGACAACAGGAGTAGAGCCCAGGAACACGACTTAATGACAGCCACGCTGGAGAGGACTCTGCGACCGTGTTTGTGTGTATTTGCTGGTGTGTGATTTATCCCAATCTCGGTCTGACACTTTGGGAGAGTGAAAGTGTGAGCTGAGTCTGCGGGGCAGTGTTAAGTTTCCTCTGAGGGCTTCTGGTTTTGCTGGTGGTAGGTTCGGAGCAGGAGTTTCTTGCGGGGAAGACAGAGCAATGCTGTGGGTTGAGCTTGGAGAGAACTGAAGAAGGACCGGCAGCCTCCCCGTCCCTGCTGCCTGCAGTCTTGTGCATAATTATACACTCCAGCCCGCGGCCTCAGACACCTCCCAGTCATCATCTGTCTTGTTGCTGTCACTCAGATTTCGGGTGTGATTTGAGCTTGTCCTGTCCGCCAGTGAAAAGTACTGCCTTGATGGGGAAGAGACGGGAAAAGAAACATTTTGTTTTCCCACTGTGGCAGCAGGAAGATCTAACTTTGTCACATACATCGTATTTCACTCACATGTATCATAACACAAGTAACACATGGAATTTTAATTGTTACTCACACAGATATGACTTATAGGATTGACTCAATGACAACAATCCACAGTCCAGATAATACCCATACTTAAATCTGCCCCCTGTCGAAGCTGTTGCCAGAGAGGCTTCATCTCGGTCCAGGCTGCATCTCCAAGAACCTGGAGCATCATTACACGTTGAAACAGTGCCCACAGGAGACGTCCTCACATGCAACAGAAGTCCATTAAAGCAGAGTCAGCAATGCCTGACAGCCTGATGGTACTAAAGAGGAAGTCAGCTGTGAATGGCTGAAGGGCCCAGAGAGGAGACCAGCAGCTGGCTGATGAGTTCTGGGGGCTGTGGTGCCCCAACATGCAGATAAATGTGGAAACATGTCAGACAGGCAGAGGGTTGCTGAGTGTGAGGAACGTACAACTTTCATCCTTTGTGTTTTGTCTGGAGGATTAAGTCCTCTCAGCAAAAATGTCTGTCTTACAGTGAGGATTATCAGAAGTTCACCAGCGGTAATTAAAGCTGTTCACACACATCATAGTTTAGTTTGAGCCACGTAACATGCAAAACTCTCAAATGTGGATATTTATGTCTTTATTACTGGTAATTGACTGTGTTTAGACAGACAAACGTGATATCTGAGGAAATCTTTGGTGTTACATTATTCAAGATTTTCTTTTTCTAAATTTTAATTTTTTTTTACAGAGGAAGAGGAAATAAAACAAAACACACTTTCAAGAAATAAACAGGGCGTGAGCTTGGCTATTTGGTTAAATTGTGTGCTCCATGTCAATCAATCAATCATTCTTTATTGATACAGCACCAAATCACAACAAATATTACCTGAATACGCTTCACAAACAGAGCAGCATCCCAACATCCAGACAGGATAAGATCCAGTCCCATCTTACAGACAGGACTCAGTGTTGCCTCATCTTAATCCACCATGAGCAGAGCCCTTTTTTTTTTTTTACTAAGTTATATTTTGGGCATTTTTGCCTTTAATGGACAGGAAAGCTGGAGACAGGAAATGTGGGGAGTAGAGAAAGGGGAAAGACATACAGTAAATGGTCAAGGCTGGAATTGAACCTGCAACCTCTGCGACGAGGGCTGTAGCCTCTGTATGTGGGGCGCACGCTTAGACTGCTAGGCCAAAGGCACTCCATGAGCAGAGCATTTAGCAAGTTACAGTGGTAAGGAGAAGCTTCCTTTTAACAGGCAGAGACCTTGAGCAGAACCACATTCATGTTAGACACACATCTGCTGAGACCGACAAGTGCAGAGACTGAAGTCCTGGAAGCAGATCCTACCTGCAGCACCTTACTGAACATCATTCACCACTCTCTCTCTCTCTCTCTCTCTCTCTCTCTCTCTCTCTCTCTCTCTCTCTCTCTCTCTCTCTCTCCTGTTTCAAACTCTATCCACTGTCTTATCCTGTTGATAAGATAATAAAATGCCCAAAACCGAATCAAAGTCAAGACTGACAAAATCATCCCCAAAAATTCAAGCATTACTTGTTTGATTATTCTGAGGGTTTCAGCTCCATCTCAAGACGTTCATCGTTCAGTTGAGTTATGATGGTGTAAGTTGACCTTGTGTGAAGAACTGTTTTGGGGTGTTGCTTATTTTAAGTTAAAGAATGAAGCTCAAAGCTCAACAGTAGTTCCATTAACACAGCATCTGTCTGTGTCATTGAGTTACCTGTAAATAAATATCAAAAATTACTCATACTTCATACTCAACTTAACCCTACCAAAATGTATTATACAGCATGTGTTATATGTACAAGTATGCAGCCCACGTGCTTCACGAGGAACATAAAGATGGGAAATAAAAACATTTGATAAAAGTCTAGACGATTAGAAAAAGAGAGAATTAATAAATACAATTTTATTTTATTTTGGAAACTTGATCAGTAATAGAAAATAAAAATGTGAAGTCACAGCCCTTCCATTCATTTTTACATGTCAGATCTCATTATAGGGGCACTGGTTCCTGTTTTGGGGTCATAAAGTCTGTACATGTGGTTTACGGGGACTCCAGCTCCCAGCACCACCTCTTCACCCCGTTCCCTAAATCCCTCACTCACCTCCTGCTCCACCCGAGTCTTATCACATGTAATGAAGTCATTGACGCCCCCGTCACACAAATCTGTGTTGACTGGGAACCTTCCAGATGCAGCAGTTTTCCCCTCCTACACACACACACATACACACACACACACACACACACACAAACACACACACACACACACACAGGGCAAAGACACATATAGTGGGCAGATTGATGATTGATAGGGGCTGAGATCTCTCTGTCAGAGGGGAGCTGATAGCACTGTGTCCCCCTGTGTGCCTGAGAGGAGGGCTGAACATATGATTTGGGGGGGGGGGGGGGGGGGTAAAGGGAGAGAAGAAGTGAAAAACATGAGTGGCACCTGCATCGCCAATTTCCTCCTCTGAAGACAGTGTCAGCATGAGTTATGAGACGAGCTCCAGTGGCAGGAGGGGGACGAGAACAGAGTCAGTGATTGAGGAAATAGTGAAGAAGGGTCTCAGAGTGCTGAAGGGATGTCGAACAGGAAAAGCCCTCCTCCTACCACCCTCCCCCACGTCTCTGTTTTCCTCTCCCTTCTCCCACCCTGCAGTGACCTCCCCCTCGTCTCCCCCTCCCTGAATATAAACCTCAATACCCCCTTGTGTCTTTCAATACCCCCCAAACCATAAGAACAGCACAAGAAGCCTCCATTCTCCATTCTTTTCTAAACCTTTAACAACAATCCAGCTGTCTGTGCTTCCACCCTCGTCCCCTATTTAGCTCACAGGTCTTGTTTCTGTTCCCATTTCTGAATAACCTTGCTCTAAATATTACTCTGCTTTGTCCTTCCTCAATCCTGCACTTTCTCCTGTCACCTTCAAAACAAAAAACTGTTGGTTTCCTCGTCTCTCATGTCCCTGCCTCGAGATATCAGCTTAAGCAGAGGAGAATAAGAAGTCATTTAGCTGTCTGTGGTTTCCACATTAGAGTTCTGGGACTGATCCAAACAGAAGAGATTCCTTCACTGGGTGGAGAACTCGCTGACCTCTTTAACTGCTTTTTGTCCCTCTCAGCATGTTTGTGAGCTTATAAAGCAGCAAGTATGGACAGAAAAATCAGAGGATTGTATTCAACACCTCGGGCATGCTTCTACAGTAACCCAAACATGACCATGACGTGTGCACATGAGGAGATGTGCACCATGGTGTGTGTGTGTATGAAGAACAAAAATCACATGAGTTAAAGTGTGATGTTTCCTCAGCTGAATGTTTAGTTGGTTTTGTTTGACAAAAACATAAAAATGTTTACATTTATAATGATGCACAGGAAAAGAAAGAAGACATCCTGTTTCAGTAACAATAACAGACAATACAAATATATACACAGAATAAAACAATCAACAGAAATCAGCTGAAAGATTCATCTCTCTAAGGAGAATGAGTCATACTGTACTGATTACTGTATTTGTTGTGAAATTGCACCATACAAATAAAGATTGATTGATTATTACAACATGTAAATATATGATTTCTCCATTAACACAACGTGTACAGGGTTTCCTCTGAGACTCTGCAGGAGCTCTGCTTGCTTAGCTCTATTCTATGCTAACTTTTACTTACTCCATACTTACCCGAACATTATGCATGTTAGCAAGTTTGTGCACTATCTTTCATTTGTTTTTAAATCATAACAAACAAATGAGGAGAAAGCATCACAGCTGAGAAAGGGCTAGTTAGTTCCCTTTAGCTCAATTAAGAAAATACAACAGTTCTCCTTAGACTGTATAAAACATGGATGTAGTCTCGGTAACATCACTGACTGGTTTCTGAAGGTGTTTAAAGTGAAAGGATGGTGTTCGATATATTGGAAGTGATAGCTCTGTCTAACTTTTGGCTAATGTAGAAGCAGGAAAAGAGTTTGCCCAAATAAGTAGTGGTTGCTAGCTACTGTAGGATGATGGTGTAGGAGTCTTGATGTTTGTAAAAAATGTATTTCATTTGTAAAATAATAATCTAAATGGTTAATTGATTTACAGTATTTACTGAGTGGTCCTGTGGATTTTCTAATGTGAAATACAAAAGAGGCTTTATTCAGATTTTGGATTCCTTCACTTTTGGACCCGGCCCCAAGTGGACAGTTGAGGAACTGCAGTTTTTGTACTTCTGCATTGGCTTCAGTTTTTATCACTGGAGTTTGCAGCTTGGATTACCCCTGTATTTGAGTGGAGGCATCCCATTTTTTTCTAAGTTTTAGTCATATAATTTAACATTCTTAACATACTTGTGTTTATTTTAGTTCATGATAGTAATAATAATTCATAGGATTTATATTGCGCTTTTCTTAATACTCGAAGTCGCTTTACATAGATGAAACTAAAAATGAAACAGTTCATGCAGTGTGCTTTCCTTGTACGGCCTTGCAGTAGAGCCATTGCATTTCAGAGCCCATCTGTATGAGCATGTGACAAATAAAGCTCTTGAATCTTGAGATAAACATCACTGTCAAAAGATATAATGTTTGAACAATGTAAAATAAACACCTTTAAGCTTCTTAACCAACAATTTGTAACACTTTTATTTTAGATTATAAGGTTTCAGCCATTACAGAACATGTGAGTGTTAAAAGTTAACACATTTGCAAATCTGTACTGGATAACTAGACCAGTTCCTGCTCTGTGTTTTGCAGGGTGATCTACCTGCAGGTGAGCATGAATGAAGGCCTCTCCTACATCACCAGCTCAGTTCACATCACCACGACTGAATGTGTGAGTACATCCTGTGTTCACCACCACGATACAACATACTGTTGTTTCCTTCTAGCATGCTGCCTCATTTAAATAAACTTTCTTTCAACCTTCTTATTTCCTCTTGGTTCTCTAGTCTTCTTCTTCTTCTCTTCCTCTCTGAGGTCTCCTCTGTTGTGTCTGTCCTCAGAGGAGGCTGTGAGTACTTTCACTGTTTTTGTTTTCACCTTTTTCTCATCACCTGTCTTTGAGTTCAGTTTGATCCTGATCCTGTGATTCTGTGTTTGTTTGCAGTTTGACGGCACCATTGTGCTAATATCGTTGCTGGTGGTGTTCCTGCTGTTGGCTCTGCTGATGATGTGGTGGTTCTGGCCTCTCTGCTGCACTGTGGTAAGTCTGAACTTCACACATCAGCATTTTACTTGTAGTCACTTGTTTTAGTATGTGTGTGCCTGTGCTTAAACTTCTTTTATTTCCAACTTCAGGTGATCAAAGAACCTCCTCCACCTCCTCCTCCGGAACCAGTAAGTCTTATATTTCCACCTTTCATTGTTGTGTGTGTTTAGTTGAATGTTAATATGAGTAAGTTTGGGACAATATAAGCTGTTGTGTGCTAATGAGTCTTCCTCTTTAAGGAATCCGATGATGAAGATGGGATGCCAAAGAAAAGGTGGCCCACAGTGGATGCATCTTACTACGGAGGAAGAGGAGTGGGAGGCATCAAGCGCATGGAGGTATGCACACAGATGCACTAAAGACTGTGCATTTAGAAGCTACTCTGCAGACATGTTAACACCACTTGAGCCTTAAATCATTAGGTGGAGCCAGTCAGGTTGTTGTGAGTCATGGAGAATCAGTGGTATCTTTTAAATGACTTCTTAAAGCCCACGTCTCTGGATTCACTCATATGTGACGTCCCTTATCATCTCTTTACTTTCTCTTTGGTGTAATCTGAAAACTTTTGTTCTCTTGCTTCAACTTCATGTTGATTAAACCTTGAAATTGCCTTGTTCTGTGTTTTTAGGTGCGATGGGGTGAGAAAGGCTCCACTGAAGAGGGTGCCAAGCTTGACAAACCTAAGAATGCAGTTGTAAAGATGCCAGAGCAGGAATTTGAACCGTATGAGCCAAAGCCACGGAAGCACCCCCGCCGACCCCCACAGCAGAGGAGGTGGTACACACCCATCCAGGTCAGTCTTTCCTTGTTAACTTCTTTAAAAGTTAAAATCATGTTCATGGATGTTTTTATCCTTTTTGTTTCAAATGTCTCTCTTTAGAATTTCTTCTTTGCACTCATTCATTTATTTCTCCCCGGGTCCTGCAGGGGAAGCTTGATGCTCTGTGGGCTCTGTTCAGGAGAGGTTATGACCAGGTGTCTCTGATGAGACCGCAGCCTGGAGACGAGGTGAGTCTGACACCAAGCTGCTGTCACATTTATATTTTTCTTGACCTCAAACCAAAGACATGATATAAGAAGTGGAAGTAGCCATATAATGAAGTCTTTCATGTGTTTGTAAACCCACTGGAAGGTTAGCGTTTGACATTCTGGCCGTCACAAACCAGGATTTTTAGAGCTATTAGCGACTATAATGGAAGACTGGGTTGACACACATGGTCACACCTCTGTTCTGGTAGATAGATTGCTATGGTAGCTTCATATCCCCACTCTAAAACTTATCTTACTTTATCCTTGATTATTCCCTACATGGAGGCAGGACTTTCAAACAGCGAAATTCCAGCTGTGCTAAAGAAAGACTTGAAATCTGCAATCTATTTGGGAAAATGTTTATCAGGGAAATAAATCATCCAAGGAGTGGGCTTATTTTTCCGTAGACTTCAATACAATCTGATTTCAACTGCGACCTGTGCAGTCGCCCCCTGCTGGACATTTGGAAGAATGCAGTTTAAAGTTGGTTTCATATTGTCTTCACTTCTGAAACCAGAGTCAATGTCTACTTCATGTTTACACTCTATACCTAAGATGTAGGAGAATCTGGCGTACCACTACCAGGCATGATGTCTGAAACACAACTGTGATTTAATCACAATGTGTCATTTTGGGATTAATCTAAGTCTGTTTTGTGGATAACATCCTCCTTAAAGCTGGGGTATGGTACTGAAGACTTCAGTGTGCTTTCCATCTCTATTTTGAGCATCTGCATTCTGTCTTTAAGTCTGTCACGTTTCATAAAGACAACACGTGTCAGTGCGCTTCATGTACTGACTTTCTTCATGCACACTGACACACAGACACATTATCAGACTCACAGGGTTTGTCAATGAGCCACTGATACAGCTCTCCTCCTCAAAGCTGTCATTGTTCATACAGAAGGAGTACTGTACTCCTCTGTACCCCTCTTTGAGAGTTTCCTATGACTCCCAGAAAATGGTCGGGTTTCTATCGAGCTCCCAGATCACACATTACTCACTCACTTTGAACTTACAAGTTCACTGTGCGTTCACAATTATAGTAAAAGAGAAACTTCCACATTGGGTTTTATTTGATCTGCTTCTTGTGAAATTTTATGATGTCGTATAAATGGAAACTGCTGCTTCTGCTGCTTCTCCTAAATCGACACGATAGCAGCGCAGCCCTCTTATCTAACCTTGACCCTGTGTGTGTGTGTGTGTGTGTGTGTGTGTGTGTGTGTGTGTGTGTGTGTGTGTGTGTGTGTGTGTGTGTGTGGCATCCCTCAAACCTCACAGACGTGTTTTCATCATCACGCTGGTTGTCATGGTGAAACATCTGCTGCGTTGTAAATGGTTTCATTGTCGCTTCTTGTAGCTGAGGTCATATCGCAGTGAAATTTATTGATTTGTCCCTTGAATGGCATGATTCTTCTTTAGGATGTAACAGTGTGAATGCGTGTTTCTACTGTATCTGCAGTCTTTAAATGAGGCTGTCATCACCGGTTTTATCCCTTCTTTCCATCGCAGACTTTTTTTTTCTACGAGGTATAATTCATCTCTGTCAGGGCAGAAGTTTCGGGAGTCTTTGTCAGACACTTTTTGTGGAGCTCCGGGTCACAGAGCCCCTCAACAATGACCCTCACAACTCTCTTCACGAGCCATTAACTCAGGAAAATACCACGCCACCTCGCTCAACGAAAGAATGGAGGGGGAAGAAATACACTTTCATTGCAAGGGAGGCTGTCGTTCAAAACTGGTGCTAATAACCACATCAGACATGACGGACGACAATGATTCCTCTTGTTGATGAAATCCAGACTTAGATCTGGACCCTCAGAGGGAATCCCTCAGAGTTGTGGTGTCACATATCACGACAAAAGCATGACTGTTGGACTTCTGCGTTGTGTTGTTAAGGGAGGTAAGATGCTCAGATCACAAGAGATGGAAGTGCTCAGACATCAGGACCTCTTTATGGTTTATACATTTTAATTTCAGTCATGTTCATTTTACTGTTTGCTCCGGTTTCTACATAAATAATATGAAGCATGTGGAAGAGCTACAAACTGCAGTTCCAATAGTGTCCACTTGAGGCTTTTGTTTGTGCATGTGTGTTTTATGTGGAACGTGCACAAACAAGAGAGTGAAAAACTGGATTTACCCTTGGGATTAATAAAGTGTCTATGAAAGTTCTCAGTCATCCAGGTCATGGTAATCCAAAGGTTGATCCGTAAGGCAACTGGACTGGTAGAAATTAATAAAGTCTTTGTCTTCTTCTAAAAAGAAATGACGTCCACTTCTCCCACGTGAGAATCATACAAGATTGCTTGCAGAAGGAAAACCAAAGGACCTAAAAACCATGAAAAATTCAAATGAAAAACACATACATAAGCAAGGCATACATAATACATAATACAACAGATCCTCCAAATAGATTCTACTGCCACTCTGGCTCCTACATTAAAATACAGAATGTATGATAGTTTGTTTACCACGACTTAAACTAGCAGCAATCAAACATAAAATACTTCTCTTTCTGTTCCAGTAAAAACACTCGAAAACAATAAACTGTGATGTTGAGACAGATATAATAACATTTTGTGAAACATAAACAAACTCAAAAATTTGGAAAATATGAAGGTGTCACTCTAATTAGTGCTATTTCCATTGATTGTACATCAAAATTTAAAATGTTAACAGGTTTCGGAGGCTTTGGTCCTCAGAGGTCGCGGGTTCGGCTCCCGGCCTTGACCCTTTGCTGCATCTCTTCCCCTGCTCACTGCTTCCCACGTTACCCGTCTCTCTACAGCTGTCCGATCCATTAAGGGCGGAAAATGCCCCAAAATAGAAAATACACATATATAAAAATAAAACTGTTGACAGGTTTGGGTGGATGTTTTCACAATCAGCTATTTCAATCAGGAGAGACACAATTTGAATATTAAAGATTATTTATTACAACTGAATGAATGAGGAAACTTGACAGAAATCTTTGGCGTAAGGACTCTATGAGGATAATGTTGTGGGTGTAGGATGCATGAATTTGGCAGCTGAAGAAATCCCCCTAGAGTCCAGACACTGGTGGTGGTGGTTGATGATCCTAGGAATTGAAGACTTGCAGAGACCAGGTGGAGATGGGGAGGTGGAGGGGTGCGCACCATCAATGCAAGAGTAACTAGCTGGAGAGAGAGACGCATTTTAAAAAGACAGCAGAAAGTTGATAGGCTGGCGATAAGGGCGTGCCACTGAGCTATTGGATGACGCAGCTGCTGATTAACCAATGACAGCTCCGGAGCGTGCAGCTGGAAGCGGGTGAGCTATTGAACAAGGGAGAGGAGAGTTAAACAACTGCTGTGATTGCTTTTTTAGTCTTCCTGTCTGAACTTTCGCTAGAGCTACATAAGAATCAAAACATATTAAATGATATGACAAATATGGGGATGGATCAGGATAACAAAAAAGCTGAAATAAATGACACACACCTTTTCAATGAGAGTAATAAACAGGGAAAAAGAAAGGGAGCAAAAAGAATATTTACAGGCAACAGTTTGGAGTTTCCTCCGAGTCAGATATAAACTATGACCAGACAGCTTTGTGTCATTATAACAGAGCAACAGATACAGGTAAAATTGCCCTGTCTCAAAAGCTGGAACATGCAGCTGTGTGAAAAACAGCAACATCAGGATTACAAACAAAGCTCAGCGTTAACAAGCACACCTCAGACTCCTCCCTTCAGACTGTGAACCAGCAGCTCAGAAGGAGTTCATCCTATCCTGCTTCCCCCCCCCCCCCCACATTACTCCTCCTTCACTGCTTCTGCAAACGGCCATCAGCGGCCTGCCAGTTCCTGCCACACTCTCAGTGTGCGCTTGATCCCCCTCTTCTGAGTGCACGTGCTTGTGCGTGCGTGTCACTGTAACGTATGTCTCAGCTCTCCAGAGTGAGCGTCACACAAACAGATGGGGAGTTGAAAGGCCACGAGCCATATTGTGACAGAAGAGATTCCCTTCTTTTGTCCTCAGAGCTGATGGCACTGATGGGACCGTCACACGGCACAGAGCGGACCAGGGGGCAGCCACCATCCCTCCTCGGTCCACTCACAAACAAGCACCTCTGCTTCTACACCCCTCCTTTCTCGCTTTTTCCACCTTTGCTTGAAGGAGCTGATCACTCGAATTATAAACACACTCATGTTCTCACTCACTGCTACTGCTAACTAGCCATGTAGTCAATTACAGTTGTTACAGCTGAATGTGGCATCAGGGATCCGGAGGCGGAAAATACAGCAGCCAACACATTAATATTTCATTACCTACCCCTCAAAATAGACACATTTCAGGTACATTTTTGAAAGACAAATATGCTAACAAACATTGTAATGTCAGCCAAAGCCAGCAAAATGTCACACTGGTACTGGCGGGTATTTACCCCCCTTCGTCATCTTGCCTTTGACACAAATGTCACAGAGGCATTTGGACCAAGTAGTCCCACCGCTGTGCCGTCATCAGAGGTATTAATAGAGGCATTACAGAGGTGAGACAACATCACTGTGAAGCAACAGAACAGGCAGGGTAAAACAAAGCGGTGTGTTTGCATGTTTAAGTGTGTGTGTACGTGAAGCACCTGCAGTGTAGTACATAGGCGTGTTGATGGCAGAGCTGTGTGCCTGTGCTGTTGCAGACTTGAAATATGAACGGAGTTTACATATGCTTCAGAAATGGTATGTCTCTTTGTATTAATCACTCCTCTGTCATTAGTTCTTCTGAAAACTATCGATACCAAGGGATTTATTATCAGGAGTGGTGATGTGAACTAAGGCGAGGGATACTTCTGTCAGGTGACACAAGGAAAGATTGTTTAGGAGATTTGCAAATTTTAAATTTTTGACACAAAGACTTTATGTTTTTAGTTTAAATCTACATGTATCGGGGCGCTGTTGGCCTAGTGGTCTAAGCGCCCCACATACAGAGGCTTTAGTCCTCGTCGCAGAGGTCGCCAGTTCAACTCCCGGCTGCGACCATTTGCTGCATGTCTTCCCCCACTCTCTACTCTCCACATTCCCTGTCTCTCTACATCTGTCCTATCAATAAAGGCAAAAATGTCTAAAAATATAACTTAAAAAAAAAAATCTATATATATCTTCTGAGGAGAGAAATTCAACAGATACAGGATTATATAATAGTATGAGTAAACTACCAGCTGCTGCTACTTATTATGTGTAATTTATGCAAAACTTTGACATTTGAATCCCTCAGTCTTTGTTGTCCTGAGTGTATCTGAAGCTGTCCCACATTCCACAGCAGCTCATCGGATCAGTGAGGAAGTGTTAACTCTTGCGAGTGCACACAGAGCATCTTTCTCATCTTAGTGGATCGCTGTAAAGTCATGTGAGGTGACAAGCAGAGCTGTCAGGTCTAATGCACGTCTCTGTTCTCTCATCTTCCTCCTCTTTTCTTTACCATAATGGTGACAAACGTGTGTGTGCTTTGTAAAAGGCCAAGGAGTATCTACTCTGTGTGTGTGTGTGTTTTTGTAAAAGAAGGGTTGAGTCTTGGGGCTCAGAGGGAGGAATTGAGGCCAGGCGGACAGCAGAGTGGTGTGAGGAGCGATGCTGGAGGTGTTTAGAGGGTTTTGTTTATCTAAAAAGAGAGTTGAGACTATGAGTAAACAATCACTGAGAGGGGGAGAGAAGCAGTGACAGACGTCAGAGCCAGAAGCTGAACATTACAAGTGTGACAAAGCTGACCTCTCACACTACTCATCCATCTGCATTCAGAGGTGGCAAATGTACACATATAGGAACAGCACAAATCCGTATGTAGAAGAACAATCTGGCAACAGTAGGAGCACTGACTCAAATTCTTTGATGAAGTAAAGGTAGAAAAACTGCAGGCTCTGAAATATACTCTCAGTATAAAAGTAAATGAGGGGCTTTTTTAGTCGCTGCTTCTGAGCAAAGCTAATTTTTCATTCGAACTATTAGTGAATTTTAAAAAATATATATATACTGAAAAAATTGCATTAGTCTTGAGTTTTTGATTAGTTGGTATTGGTTGATCTTAAGCTTGAGTTTTGAAATTAAATGTGTAATTATGCAAAGTAATTAAAATACCTGCAAGCTTCATTTAAGCTGAGATAAAGAACTCATTTTGAGAAAGAACTGGGCAGTAAATAGCAACAATTTTAGGGTTGAATTTAAAAATTGAATTAAAAAAAGTTGAGGAGGGGCGCTGGTGGCCTAGCAGTCTAGACGCCCAATGAATAGGTGCTGTAGTCCTCGTTGCAGAGGTCGCCGGTTGGACTCCCGACTGGTCGGCCGCTTTCTGGATGTTGTCCCCCACTCTCTGCTCCCCAAATGTCCTGTCTCTCTTTGGCTGTCCTAACCAATAAGGGCAAAAAAGCCAAAAATATAAAATAAAAAATAAAAAGTTCAGGAAATAAACACTTAAAAGTCCTGTGATGATTTTTTATTGTGATTTTGGCGCCCCCAGTGGACAAAGCTGTACCTTCAATTTTGCTGATCCTGTCCCGTACATGTGCAAGTAGTATTTTCTGATTAAAGATCTCCTCTTTCTGTCTTTTAACTTTTAAATATATCTCTCCATATGACACTTTGCCGTGGAAAATGTAACAAAGAGCTCTTTTAGCAGGGCGCTGCTAGTTCTCTTTTTGACACCTACCCAGTGACAGCGTTCACAGAAATTAGAAATAACTAAATAAAAATCATCAGTCTTTACTCTGATGGTCTATTTTGATTTTGAAGGTCATATAGAGGCACCAGAATTGATTTCAGACTGTTTCAAAACAGGCAAAAAAATCCCTTAGAGGAGCTTTAATATAGCGTACTATAATGCATAACAAACTTAATAACTTATAAGTCAAATAAAGTAAATATGAAGGTTTAAACTGAAACAATGTCAGGAAACAGACTTATGTAGAGCACAAAAATGCTCATAAAGCAGTATTTAATTTGTGGCTTCCTGTCTTTCCTCATCTCTTCCATATTAAAGGTGAAGACTCTCCTCTTTCTGTTGCTCTTTTAAGCAGTCACCCTATGTTTTTAGTGCTCTCCTGCAGCCAGACCCCTAACCTTCCTCTCTCTCTGTTTCTGTTATTCATGAGCTCCAGGTTTCATTCAGGCCATATGTTCTGGTGGAGGCATGCTTACAGTCACACACACACACAAACACACTCATATTCATGAGCTTGTGCTCTCATTGTGTCCATATGCTGTCTCTGGAGTTGGAGCTGCTGCTCTGCTGCTCACAGACTGGCCCTTTCACCACGGCCTGGACACAAGGCCCCGGCAATCACCCCCCCTGCTTTCCCCCAACCAGGGTGCCCCCAATCAATTACTCAGCCCTCATGACACACACCCAGACACACAATGGCCCCCTCAGTCACAAAGCTACTGCTCCTGGGGCCCTCTTATTGGCCCCTGTGTGACTTTAGGGCCTCTCTGTTTAATAAGGTGTTATAATCAGACCACCAAGGGTCTGTGACACAGAGACCTACTCCCCATCCCTCAAACATACACACTGAGCATGACAAGAGTGTGTGTGTGGAAGGATGCTATGCAGGGAACAGAGAGGAAACCCATCAATGAGAACAATAAGAGAAGCGGTCCATTGGAGCGGACTTGTAAATTATGTTAAATGCTAAGGGGCCTCTGTTAACTATTGTGTGGTTAAAGAAGACCCTCCTTTACATCCCAGCAAGTCGAGCACATAAGAGACATAAACCACTTTCTGTTCTGCATCAAGAGACTCATACCAGAGGCTCCCGGAGAAGAAGAGGGGAAACGGGGAAAGCTTGAGATTGCAAAAGCGTATCTGTGTGTGTCGTCTTTGCGAGCATCACAGCTATTGTAGTGCAGGTGTGGATAGAAGACAGAAGCAGCTCTGTGTGTCCTCGAAGGTCTCAAACACACAGGCCTCTATCTGCAGAGCTTGGCAAAGACTCACACAAACCACTGTTGCTGCTGAATCTGAGCTGCTCATTGATCCAGCACAAAGACACGCTGCTTTTAAAGCCGTAATCTGCATTGAAAATATGATGTGTAGCTGTGCTTCAATGTTTGTTTGTGTCTCGCAGGGTCGCTGTATCAGTTTCCAGCGGGTCAAAGATGCAGAGTCCGCCTCAAACAACCGGCCTCCTCCTCCTCCTCGCACGCACCACTCACCCTCCCCGCCCCCGCCTCCTCCTCCTCTTCACATGGAAGAGCAACCCCTGGTATCCAACTCTGTCCCCCGTACGAAGCCGCCATCAAGAGGGCCTCGCACTACACCACCCGCACGCACACCCCCTGCTGTTCTCCAACCCCCTCCTGGTCCACCACCTTCTCGTATGCCACCAGGACCGCCGCCATCTCGACCCCCACCCAGGCTCTGATGATGAGGAGAAGGCTGAAAACATCCACCTTCTCCACATGAAAAAGTCTTCCTTTAAGACTCAGCCAGCAGAGAGACATCATATCTGTTGAAGGCAGGAGCTGTTATCTGGAGCTCTGTGCTTTGTTGCTGGACAGCAAAAGTATTTATCTGATTTTATAGGAAACACAGCATGTAGTTACCTACGCCTGAAGCCTGTATGTACAGTTAGATGTGGTGTTTTCTGAGGTAAGAGTAAGTGCAACCCTTTCTGGGACTTTAACCAAAGGGATGGATGTGTTGTTGGGAGTTAGATTGTGACAGATTAAACGTTGTGTTTACTTTGTGTTGGTGGAGAGTAATCATGTTGAGGGAGGATGTGGTGAGCAATAAGGCTGCAAGTGAAAGATGAGAGCAGTCTTGGTCATGTTTGTGCTGTTTTTTAAATATCTTAGGTTTCCACAAATCACAGTGATGCATAGTTTCACCTTTTCAACCAAAGAAACTTTTTTACATTCTAGTTCAAAGTTTAGTAAGAAGTACAGCGACCTTTTGTGACTGCAGGGCAGTTTCTCCATACTTTATTTATTTTAATACAAGCCCTTCCTGCATCTGTCTTCTATTTAGCATCAGGTGGGTTTCTGGGGTTTTCATCCTTACAGGAGGGCAATATGAAGGTGGATCTGAGGGAGCTTTCTGGCATGTCTGGTCTGATGTATTTGAGGTCCTTTGGCACCTTCTGGTGGAGGATTGTTAACAAACATTTTGTATCTCTGGGGTTCTCCTGTACTCTGCATTTACTGACTGAAATGATCATTTGCATTATTTCTTTATTAACAACCTTTTTTTTTTTCCAATAAACGAAATGTTTTTTTATGTGCTGCCTGGAAGTGATTTCTTTCCTCATTATTTAAGTGTTAAGGTATACTATAATATCTCAGGATTCTGCACAGTCATGTCATGAATCAGCTGACAAACACATTGGGGCCAGCACTGCAGAGACATAATGATATATTTATTAGATGATTAGATATTGCAGAACACAACATTTGGTGATATGTGTCTGTGAAGCCACAGTTCTTTAATTAAAGTAATTAAACCTCTGTGGCTGACGGGACACTAATAATCTATCCATGAAATTTATAGAGTTGGCCTCCAAAGTTTAAAATAAATTCAGATATGTTGAACAGCTTTTAGGTTTATTAAAAGTCACTCTTTTGGAACACATCACTGCTTCAATATAAATCTTTTACCATTTGTTTCCCATTTAAACGACTTGTATAAAAGTCTTGCAATGAACCTTTAATGTCTTCAAGCATTCAAATCACATTTCTTAAAGATGTTTTCAACTTTCTTTCATAGATGTTAGGATATAAGTAATTCAATCTGTCAAAGACAATCCAGGTGAGGTGGTTTGCTTTCTTTCTTAAGTGACATGATATAACTTAAACCTTACTCCTGATGATGTACAGTCATGGCCAAAAGTTTTGAGAATGACACAAATATTACATTTTCACAAAGTCTGCTGTTTCAGTTTTTATAATGGCAATTTGCATATACTCCAGAATGTTATGAGGAGTGATCAGCTCAACTGCAATTAATTGCAAAGTCCCTCTTTGCCTTGAAAATTAACTTTATCACCAAAAACACATTTCCACTGCATTTCAGCCCTGCCACAAAAGGACCAGCTAATATAATTTCAATGACACACAGGTGTCACACACATTAACACAGGTGTGGGTGTTGATGAGGACAAGGCTGGCGATCAATCTGTCATTATTGAGTGACTGGACACTTTAAAAGGAAGATGGTGCATGACACCATTGTTCCTCATCTGTTAGCCATGGTTACCTGCAAGGAAACACGTGCAGCCATCATTGCATTGCACAAAAAGGGCCTAACAGGGAAGTTTATAGCAGCGAGTAAGATTGCACCTCAGTCAACCGTCTATCGAATTATCAAGAACTTCAAGAAGAGAGGTTCAATTGTTGCCAAACAGGCTCCAGGGCGCCCAAGAAAGTCCAGCAAGCGCCAGGACCGTCTCCTGAAGGTGTTACAGCTGCGGGATCAGGCCACCACTAGTGCAGAGCATGCTCAGGAATGGCAGCAGGCAGGTGTGAGTGCATCTGCACGCACAGTGAGGCAAAGACTTTTGGAGGAAGGCCTGGTGTCAAGGAGGGCAGCAAAGAAGCCACTTCTCTCCAGTAAAAACATCAGGGACAGACTGATATTCTGCTGAAGGTACAGGGACTGGACTGCTGAGGACTGGGGTAAAGTCATTTTCTCTGATGAATCCCCTTTCTGATTGTTTGGGGCATCTGGAGGAAGGCTTGCTCGGAGAAGACGAGGTGAGCGCTACCATCAGTCCTGTCTCTTGCCAACAGTGAAGCATCCTGAGACCATTCATGTGTGGGGTTGCTTTTCGGTCAAGGGAGTGGGCTCTCTCACAATCTTGCCTAAAAACACAGCCATGAATAAAGAATGGTACCAGAACGTCCTCCGAGAGCAACTTCTCCCAACCATCCAAGGGCAGTTTGGTGATGAAGAATGCCTTTTCCAGCATGGAGCACCTTGCCATAAAGCAAAAGTCATAACAAAATGGCTTGGGGAACAAAACATTAAGATTTTGGGCCCTTGGCCAGGAAACTCCCCAGATCTTAATCCCACTGAGAACTTGTGGTCAATCCTCAAGAGGCGGGTGGACAATCAAAAACCCACAAATTCTGACAAACTCCAAGCATTGATTATGCAAGAATGGACTGCCATCAGTCAGGAAGTGGTCCAGAAGTTGATGACAACATGCCAGGGAGAATTGCAGAGGTCTTGAAAAAGAAGGGTCAACACTGCAAATATTGACTTATTGCATGAATTCTGTGTAATTCTCAATAAAAGCTTTTGATACTTATGAAATGCTTCGAATTGTATTTCATTATACCATAGAAACATCTGACAAAAACACCTAAAAACCCTGAAGCAGCAGACTTTGTGAAAATGTAATATTTGTGTCATTCTCAAAACTTTTGGCCATGACTGTATGGTCTGAGAATGTCCTGAATCAGTACAGGTCTCGGCAGCTCCCGTCACAAAACGCTGACATGCACACTGAGCTCACTCGACATAAGAGTGCGATTAGGAGGTCAGTCTGCTGCTACATGACTCATCTTGCTGCAACCCATCTGTGGGAATGAATCACATGAGGGTAATGGTATGTTAACTCATCCTGCAAGACAACCTACAGCTTCTCTCCGAGTGTATCAAGATGATGCGTTCACTGTCACTTGGACAAAAGAATTACTGGAAGCTGGAGATTGTCTGAAGATTTGTAGAGGAGCTTTTGTTTTATATTTTTCAAAATAAAAGCAGCTTTAAATCAGTTTTAAAATCATGAATGCATTCGTTCGTTCACTGTTGACAGGACGGAGGTCTACAGTGCCCTCAAGTGACCACATTGACAACAACAGCAGAAATCACTTTTACCAAATCTGTGTTATTGTCAGCCAACAGATCTCCACAATATTCAAACATAAATACATTTTTATGGTTCATCAAAGTCCATGAAAGGCAGAAACACACTCTTACACACAACTGTCATGAAGCTCTGGGACATCCATCTAAAAGCTCTGCAGCTCAGAGAGATGGATCAGTTCAAAAACAAACCGGTTTCACCTTCAATGACAGAAACGCAGACATACACACACACAGCCAAGGTGTATATCCTATAAATGTTGTATGTTTATGAACACACAACACAGTTTAAGTCCATGGCGTAATAAGAGAATGTTCCTCAAGCTTTCCTCTTCTTATGCATTTTCTTTCCTGACTGCGCCCCCTTCTGGGCTCCCTTCACCATGCCCTTGAACTGGCCCTGAAGTTTGGCACGCTTCCTGCAGAAACAGAATAAAACATTTCAGTGTTTGACAACATTATGGAAATGAATTCTTCATCATAGAACGGCTCAAAGTTCAAACCTGCGGTTGAGCTGAGCCTTCCTCAGAGGGATGTAAGCGTAGGGATCAAGTTTTCCTTGTTTCTTCACATCTCCTTTTCCTTTCTGAGAGGTGAAATAAAAGAACTACGGGTTATAGTTTCCAAACGGAAACTCCTGCAGCGTGTTTTCTGCAATCTGCAAGCAGACAGTCTCACCTTTGACTTGTAATCTGACCCGACTTCTGGCCTTCCTCCCAGCGCTCTGTGGATACCTGAGCCTCCAGCTGACAGGAGAACAGGTGTCATTAGTCGAAATCAAAATCTCTCATTGACATAATGTGCTGTGAAACATCCAAGTCTGCTCAGATAAATCACAGCTCATTTATTAAAATGATTTCATTCCATTAAAAGGTAATGTCTGTGTTAAAGGCAGGTTCTCAAGGAGGATGTATCCCTCCCTCAAAGGAGTCACCTACTGATCCTACCTTTATATTTCAGCTGTGGTTCCACATCCATGTCATCATCAAAGTTGTCGTCTCTGAACCTTCTTTTCTGTGTCTTTTTCTAAAATGTTATAAATAAAAAAAACAATAAATTATCTGAACAATATAAAAATGTTTTGTACTTTCTGTGTCTCATATTGAAGTACTCACACTCTTCACTCCAGCTTCCTCTAGGATGTCCTTCATCTCTTCCCCATCTGTGGTAGAAGTCACAGGTTGATGTCACGGCGTGTTCAGACATAAATAATGTACTCAACACTGATGAGGACAAGATTCCTCTCACCTTTCTCATTAACATCCTCCTCGTCGTCATCTCTGATGATCAGCCGCCCGTCTGATGTCACCTTGAAGCCGTGCTCCACCTTAGCGCTCTTCTTCAGGGCGGGGTTGGTGGCTGAGGAAGACAGAAAAATCATGTAGGAATTAAAACCACTGAATAACTTCTCTCTGGGCCAATCAAACTGCAGCCTAGCTGTGACTTTGAGGTACCTAGCACTCTCTGGGAAACTTTGGGATCCAGGAAGTTAAGCGGGTCATCCTCCACTCCTTCTTTGAGCCAGGCTCGTCCTTTCTGCTGTTTGCCTGGTTTCTTCTTCTGAGCGTTACCAGCCTTCCCTTCATCCTCCGACATATCACTGTCCGACTCTGCAAGGATCTCCTCGATACTGGAGGGGAGGAGGCAAATATAATTGAGATGGGAGGTAAAGGTATGAAGGGAAAGCAGGGCTTTGTGTAGAGAACAGAGATCTACCTTTTGCTCTTTGCTTTAGGTGTTTCCTCCTCGCTCTCAGAGTCGTCCTGCTGATCGGCCACCTGCTTCTTTCTCTTTGTACGAGCCTCAGCTTTGCGGATGTTTGCGAGCACCTTGTGATGCTCTGCAGGCAGCATGCTCTTCACCAGTTCAAAACTGGAAGCACAGAAGAAAATCAGACGGCTATTTCTATTTCTGTGTTCATTACTTTGCACAAGAACACAATTTTTCTTTTTTAAGGATGGAGGAAGGAAGGAAGGAAGGAAGGACTTACCCAAACTTTCTGATGAACTTTGTGAAAATGTTCTTGAGTTTGGTTCTGAAGTGTCTCCTCACGTCATCTTTGATGTTTCCTACGCCCTCCATCTGAACACGACACACAGAGTTAAATCTGTACACAATAAGGATCAAAGCTGTCTAACAGAGAACTCGAGTGTCTATTTTTTCTACCTACCATGACTGTGGCGTGTGAACCCAGCGTCTTCGGGTCCATAATGAAGAGGATGACCTTGATGAAGCCCAAAGCGGCTTTGACGATCTCTCTGGTCCGGGACGAGAGCAGCAGGCTGATGTTGTGCAGCAGCTGCTCCATGTTGCTTTTATCTATAGCGTCTGAGACAGAAGAAGGAACCACACTGAGTCCTGTCTGCTAACATGAATATTAAAGTAGTTCAAAATCAATGAGTTTACCTTTGTACTCGAACACTAGGCGGGTTAGAGCCAGCACGGTGCAGGTGATCATGGTGACGGAGCCTGTGAGTCCTGCATACACCAGCATCAGGTACTGTTCCATGGCATCTGCAGCAGACAGATTAATGATCAGTATTTGAACAAAAGATCAACAAACACTTTGAGCTGCAACATAATTTGACTTTGAAGACATAAATAACCACCTAAAAATAACAGACTTTGATCTACAAACCAAGACGCATTCTAAAGCAAGAAACTCTTCTCTGACTTCTTTTGGAAATGTCTCTAGATGGAGGTTCTTGACATGATTAACCAAATGACAAAAGTAAGGATCCTGTGTTCGCTAAAGCTCCTCACCCTGAATATATACCCAAGAGATTTGTTCCCAGAGTGCGTTCCCAGAGTTTTAGGTACGCTGCTCCTGCTGCAGAATACTTTGAGTCTGAGGGAGCATGTCTCTTTTAGTGTTTAAAGCAGATTGAAGGCGTTGGAGGAAGATGCATCAGCTTGTAGATGCTTTGACTGATGACTTTCTGTGATGTGATCCAGGGTATGTTGACTGTTTTTGAATTATGTGTTGTATGTCTGTAACTTTGTTGGAACATGCTGCTGCTGATCTTGGCCAGGAGACTCTTGTAAAAGAGATTCCTAATATCAATAAAGGTTTCCTGCTTGAATACATTTAAACACATGAACATGAAATGAACATATAAATAATGATTTTATCTCCAACAAGAGTGACCTTCTCAGAAAAGATTTTTTTCTCTTAAAAATTAAGTAGATTATGATTTTAAAATATCAAGGTTACTGTGGGAAAACATGACTAAAAGAAACATGGGGTGATTTTGAAATCTCTGGGGGAGCTTCATGAATTTTTCTTTAACAAAATGTTGATTATTATCATAAAAGTGAAGATGAGGGAGGGAGCAGGGCAGGAAAGTGGAATAATATCATGAAGAGTAGCAGTCCATGAGATTTTAAACCTGTCAGTATTATGTTACTACTAATCACTCCATATTTTAACCTCTGGATTCATTATGTTACATTCATTTGCCCATTGATATGATGGTGTTCTGTATTTGCTGCAAGACTGGCCCTTCCATTACTTTTTAATGTGTTTCAAATATGAAAACCACAACAAAAAAATCCTTTAGCCTGTATGATGTCTGACTTCGCAGTTTCTGAAAATAATAAAGTTTTTTAAGGAAGTTTAGGTGTTACCTTTTGGGTTTCCACAGAAGCGTACAAAAGCATTTCCTATTTCAACCAGCAGAGTGTACGCATTCTTACGAGCTCCCACAGCAACCTCCTTGGTGCATATAATCACCTGAAAGAGAGAGGTACTTGTGAGAATGCTAAATTTCTGCACTCTTTCTGTCTGAGTGTTTACAAACACTTCTTTGAGTTCATACCTCGGGCAGCAGAGCCGTGATAAAGTCTCTGTGTTCTTCACTGAGCCGCTTCACAATGTGGATCAGACACTTCAGTCTTGGCTGAAAGAAGAAAAGAAACAATCAGTCAGGAATGTGAATCATGTTTTGGTTTAGTTGGTGTGATTTCTCTCTGTGCTGCAGTCTCACCCTCTTTGCAGGCGAGGAGGCGTTCTTCAGAGTCTCCAGCAGCACCGCTTTTAGAGTTTCCAGATTGTCCAAGACAAACGACGTGCACTCGTCTCTCTCTCCTCCGCACATCTCCTCCAGCACACGGTACGCCTTCTTCTGCATGCCGGGATCTTTGGTCTGCAGACAAAGAAGCACAGGAAGGCACAAAATAAACAAAAAACTAACACTTAAACCCTTTTCATTAAAAAGCGCACATGCACTTTGGCTCATTGTGTAGACGGAAAGTGTCTGATCTGAACTTTTACACATTTTAAGAGACACAGAGTCGACTCCTACTGTGGCAGCTGAATTTATGATCTTTAGTATTTTAGCTGCATCACTTTTTTCAGACCAACAACAGCGCATGACAGCATCACAGGCTATGAATTCAATAGCAAAGAGCCTTCAGTGCTTTTTTTTTTTTAACCATGATCAGTTATCCTCAGACGTCTCCTCCTCTCCAAAATGAACAGATCTGCCAATTAAAACCAGCAAAACAAAGCCTATTTACAAAAAGTATTAATGCAACTCTCTATGGTAGCTTGCAAGCTGACTTCAATATTTAATCCAGCTATAATATTGTGAAAATGTCTGTTATAGGTAAAAAAAAAATTTGGGTTTAAAGAAACTAGTTGCAAGATATGTTCAATGTCATGCCAGCAGATCCTCAGATAAATGTGCACCTTACAGGTAAAACTTAAGGCTCATGCAAGCTGATAAAGGTAGTTTTAGCTGCATAAATCAATAAAAAAAGTTTTAAAAAGTCAAAGATTTTTAATGCACAGACACTTAATAGGACCGATAATATTCAGTGTGTGTCGCAGTCTTAGTTTCCCCTTACCTCCAAATACGGCCTGATCAGCTCAAAGGTTTTAGTCATGGTAGCCCCGTCTACAAAGGGAGCCATGGTAATCACAAGGTCCATCATAGACAGCCTGAGAAAGAAGAAAAAAAAGGGAAGAGTAAGAACACTGTTATATATTCTATAAGTAGCTAATAATCTCTGGCAATGCATGGAACTTTGTGTCCTACCGTGTGAACTCGTTTGCCTCTGTGCTGCTCAGTCTGTCTGTGGCTTTTTGCAGGAATGTGCAGATCATCTGAGGATGAAGGTTTTAATAAATGAGCAACCAGGAAAATAAATCAGGTCTGTTACAGGACAGACAGCTACTCAAAAAAATCAGACATGGGTGTAAAAAGGCTCACAATAAAAGCCTGACATGGAAACAAACTGATTTCTGTGCTTGATGAGAACATGTTACAGTAGAAGCTGGACTGACCGGTGTGTCTGTGACCGTCAGGTAGACCCTGATGGTGTCCTGTACAGCCATCCTGTAGTTGCCGGGCTCTCCTGCTGCAGGCTGCTGGCTGTACACGTTGAAGAAGATGGGCAAGAAGTTCTTGGAGAAGCGGCCCACCTCTGCCTTTTCCTCCTCTGTAGACATCAAGAAAAGAGGACAGAGGGTTTCACTGACCTGAAGTCTGAGATGTGTTTGTAGTTTTTAATATTTCATCTCTATGTGAACACACTCTTACCAGAGGAGCAGCTCTTGTTGATGATCGTACGTAAGGCCTGGCACACTGTGAGTCTCAGATCCGGCCGTTCATTAATAGCCATACCAAGGACACGGGCAAGGCCTTTAAAGGATGTGAGTAGGTCCACAGGACACGTGCAGAAACCAGGGAGCATAGTCCAGATCTGAAAGGAGACACAGACATGAATGTCTTTAAAAACTCATCCACTACAGCCATTTCCCCTGAGTGCATCAAAGGGAGGTCACAGTAGAGTTACCTGCAGCTGCAGCGTCTGGTAGACTTTGGCCTCAAGTTTCTGTCCTGCTTGCTCCAACTCTTCAGCTGTGACACAAAAACAGAGATCAGTAAATACATATTTAAATCAAAGCCTGGTTCCCCATCTCACTACCCAAAGTTAAAGCCTCCCTCTCTTGGTTTACCTCTCTGCTTGAGTGTAGAAGCCAGAGGGAGGAAATATGAAGAGAAGAAGCTGAGGTGAGTGTTCTTCACGTGATCACGGATCACAGGGACCAGCCAGCTGCGAGGAAACTCCAAATCATCCCTGAAGAACAGAACAACAATACAGAGCAGGTTAAACCACCACTCCATGAAAGGTCTGATCCACGGTGTTTCTGTTTAATGTGCACTCACTCGAACCCAGTGATGTTGAGAGGCACAGCACCCAGCACCACGTCAGGCCCCATGCTCTCCACAGCTCCTCCCACAGCCAGGTCCAACTCCCCACTGAAGGGGAACTGAGGGGTGGAGCGCAGGTCTGCCAGAGACTGCAGGGACTGAAAGGAGATAGCAGACACACTCAGGTTAACTGATACACCCTTCTTTACTGACGTGATGATCTGTAGAGCTGTCTGACTGTACCTTGGTCATGACGGGGTGAGCTTGTTTCCCTGCAGCTCGGTAAAAGGATCCCAGGATCTGCAGCACAAACGGCCAGGAGGCGTGGAAGCGATACGACAATCCTTCCTCTACAATGCTGGAACACACACACAGAGCCATAATTAGCATAAATGGCTTTTACAGGAATGTCTCCAAGATTACTTCATCAGCGTCTTTATCATGTTTTCATACAGAATGGCTTAAAAAACTGCAGTAGGATAAAAGATAAAAGAAAACTTTTGACGATACAAAAAATGTTTCAAAGCCAAATAAATTTGTGATAAAAAAAACATGAAATCAAAACTTGCATTTGCAAATCCCTAATTTTTGTTTTGCAAATTCAGAAGACGTGCTTTTTGAATTTAAAATGTTGTCAATGTTGCCATGCAAGAGGTCTACCAGCATTAGATCCTGCAAGTGAGACCCAGCCCATCAATGACCAACTTCAGGTATTGACAGTCCTGCTACTATTTATTCAACCACCTGGCCTCCATTGTCACCCATGCTCTAAATGTGGACCTAGCCGGGCAGTAAGAGTCTGAACATCAGCAGGGTGATCAAGTGTGCAACTCCCTTTACCAGTGATTCTTCAAGCTAGTCCCAAGACCACTCAGGGAGGCTCTACAGTGAGCTCTGGTGTCCCGGAGCAAGAACCCCCCTCCATGCTAGTTCCCCCCGCCCATCATACCCACACTTGAAGATAGAAAGGAGAAAAGGGACAAATAGAGAGGAATGGTGTAAGAGAGAGGACAGGGAAGGCAGAGCCAAAGCAAAAAGTCTGTTTGGGCTTAAGCTCACACCCCTGTTGAGTTAGTGTGAACGCCCTTCCTCCACCGAGAGTGAGGTGCAGCATGGCATACAGCAGGGTGATGGGTTGGAGCGTTATTTTTAAACAGAAAGTCACTTTTTTTTTTAAAGAGTGGCTTAAACACGCTGCTGTGCTGCTTTACAGTTCTGAGAGGGAACGAGTGGGTTAGGCTGTTCACTCTACCTCCACATACTCCCGCATTTTCAAGAGGGAAGAGAGGAGAAAAGAGAGATGAGAGTCTGTAGAGAGATGCTAAAAAGAGGACAGGGGAAGGCAGAGGTTGAGACAAAGTGGAAGCACTTACCGAAACATTTTGCAGATGTATGAAGGGTTTCCTGCAGACGCTGTGGCGGTGATCATCCCTATTTCCCCCATGTGAGGAGCAACACACTCAGTCAACAAAGTCTGAAACAGAGGACAGAAATACATCATATGTTAGGACACACAAAAAAACTACTTTGTGAATATTCCTGAGATAGAAGGATAGATCAAGTCTGGGAGGCATTTTGTACCTTTAGTGTGTTAGTTGCTGCAGAAACCACTTGTGCGTGAGGCGACAACAGGCAGGACATGGCAGAAGAGAAGAGGCGAGGGAGGTGACCCAAACTCAGAGAGCTCTGCAAGCTAAATAAAGACACACAGACGCATGAATAACACGGCTACACACTGTGCTATTACATGTTTAAAAGAGCGATATATTATGCTGTATGTGAGATGGTTCATTACCTTGCTAAGTGAACATGTGCTTTCTCCATGACGGTGAGCCAGGCCAACAGAGGCTGCAGGTCGTTCTCACTGGGCAGGTAGTCATACAGAGCCTGGGAGGAGAAGAGCTCTGTTAGTGCTCAGTGTATTTTAAAACATAAGTACGACTGTATGTGTTTGTGTTTTCTCACCGTGATGATCTGTGCGTTGAGTTCTGGAGAGAGAGTTGAAGCGTTTGGTTTCCCACTGAACAGTCTGTGAAAGGCCTGCATGGCGCTCGCCGTCACCAGCTGCACACAGAAACATAGAAACACAGGCACAGTGTGAAAAACTGAAGAGTCAATGTGGGAGAGGAAAGAGTCTCCAGCTGCTCTGATTCATGTTCGTGTGCTCTCACCACGTGGCTGAGCGTCATCACTCGCAGCAAAGTCTCACAGCAGGACTTGACGGCTCCCAGAGGAAACGTCCCCATCAACTCTTTGAGGAGACCCAGAACATGAAGCGTGGTGGTGTCCTCTTTGCTGCCTGATAAGAAAGAAAAAGCACAATGTAGGACAGTCTCCCAAAAACCATCATCTTCATCAAAGCCCAAGAGGAACAGCGGTGCCACTCAGCTGTACACATCAGTGACCTGTCTTACCTCCTGCCTGCTCCATCTCCTTGATGCAGAACTTGGCTGTTGTCATGGCAGCAGGGTGATGGGTTGGAGCATTATCTTTGAACAGGAACTCGCTTCCTCTGAGAATGGCACAAACACCTTGCTGTGCTGCTTTACGGACCTGAGAGGGACAGAGTGCGAAAACATTTAACTTTTGCAAAACATGCTAAATGTTAAATTCAATGTTTTATCATTCACGCTGTATTAGAGCCTCTGAGGGTGATGTCATATCTTTTTAGAGCTTCTGGTGTGCTTAACAGCCATTTGGACAAGTGATAAAGGATATGACAACCAAGACTTCCTGCAAGGACTCATCATTATTTACAGCACAACTAGTGACTTGCACTGCCAAAATGTAGCTGGAGGGTAAACCAGGCTGTATAGAACATGGACCTAGTCTCTCTGACGTCACCTACTGGTTTCTGTAGCAGAGTTTTGAAGCCTATGGACGGCGGTCGCCATATTGGAAATGCCGACTCAACCTAACTTACAGTCGACCTGACATACAGGCAACAAGATGAAGTTGAGGCAGGCCTTTAGCCTCCTCACTAACAGCTACAGAGTGCCCTCATCTCTAATTAAATGCAGAATGTTGCAGACGAGTTCTGGGATTGCACTGGCCAATGCATTTTTCCTCTTCTGCTCTTTGCAAGGACTGACTTCCTGCATGCCAACAACACAAGCTGGAATAACAGCTGGTAAATTTAGTGTATGCCACAAACCAAAATTATTTGCTCAAAAATTATCGTTGCATTTGCACACAGATGTTCAAAGACATTAGTATGAGGCTGGTGAGACGAACCTTTGGTTTGCTGTGCACTGTGAAGCTGAGAAGGCCGTGATATGCCTGAAGAGTAGTCGGGTAAGTCCACACAGATACATCCTGCTTCCTTAACAAGGTTGCCAGACACGACAGGACCTGAACGTGAAAAAATGAAAGACAAAAAAAAAGGAATCAATTAGTTTGTGCAGTTTTTATCAATAAGTAAAAATGAAGGAACAAGCTCAGAGATGAAACTACTCACCCATCTGAGAGCTGCAGCCGTCTCAGACGTCGCCTGTTTAGACATGACGTCCATCAGAGCCTTGGTGGTGTCTGAGAACTTGGACATAAGCACTGGAGCAGGAACCCTATGGAGAAAGATATATATATATAACAGATGAGGAATAATTCCTGACAAATGCCAAATATTTCTTGAAAAAAATCATTTAGTCTAACCGTTTCATCACGAGGTTGAGGAGGTACGCCACTGCAGCCTGTGACTCAGCTGTATCCACAACCTCCAGAGTGGTCATCTGGAAAAAGCGCACACTTGCTTCATTTAAAGACGCCTACGTTTGCTTATCATCACACCGCAAGTTAACTGATAATGTCTTCATGATCATACTTAAAAAAAGATGTTACTCACCAGAGCAGCAAAGTACTCTGTTTCTGTCTCCTTCCCTCCTTGACTCCGGATCACCTCAGTAACTGCTGCCAACACGGCACAGATCTGTGCAGCACATTGCATGAGAAAATTAAAGACACAGGGAAAGTCTGCATCTTGGATTCACAGTTCTGCATTTGTATTTAAGGGTTAAATAACCAGTGTCCTGCCTACCTCTTTATGAGCTGCTGAATTGGACTCCCAGTAGCGCTGCACCTTTCTGAACGTCAGGTTGGAGCAGTCGGACAGACCGCTGAGGAAGGTACCCGAGGTCTTGTCTGAAAACGCCTCATCTGGCTCCTCTTCCATACAGGCATCTTTACGGCTGCCCAGCTCCAGCGGGCCTGTCTGCAGATCATTGTGCAGCTTCAAGGCATCGACTGTTAGATCACTGTTGACTGTGGAGGACAAATATGAAAGAATCAGAATCAGAAATACTTTATTTATCCCGGGGAGGGAAATTCAGGCATTACAGAGCTCTTATAAACAGTAAGTAAGAAAGTTAGATATTAATAGAAGAAGGAATAAAATAAGATATAAATAAAATAAAATAAAGATCAAATAAAATAGAATAAAATAACATAAAAAGTATATACAGAGGCACAGAATAGTTAGTTAGATATGTACAGAAAAAAAAGACATACTTTACAACTTACAGCTCTAACAATTTCATTTCGCAGATATCTTTGTCCCAATTAATGTACATCTCAACTCAACTCAACTTTATTTATATAGCACCTTTCATACATAAACACATGCAGCCCAAAGTGTTTCACAGAATAACAGAGACAGAAAACAACATCAATGGTAACATTTTAAAAGGCATGATTATAAATAAAACACTTAAAAAATAAAATGAAATCAATACAGTAAAAATTAATAAAATAAGTAATAGTGGAAAGAAAAAAATAAGGTATGGTTAACAAGATCAGGTGAATACAAGAAATATATAGATAAATAAATAATTAAATAGTAAGTAAATGTTAAAGCAATGATTCAAATAAAAATGATTAAAATATTAATGAAAATAATAATGCAGTCCAATAAATTACTCCAAATTAAAAGCTAGATTAAAAAGGTAAGTCTTAAGGTTACGTTTAAAAATCTGAAACATTTAAACATCTGAGATTATAACATAAGAAAGGAGAAAGTTGGGATCAAGGACAGGGCCACAGTCTGACACAGGTCTTACAGGCAGAGCTGGAAGCAATGCACAGGGTGTAAGAAGCAGATGGATGTGTGTGCGTGTTATTAATATTTTTATTATCAACAACTGCATCAGAGGTATTATCATCACCAATTATGACAATGCAGATGACTAATTAATGTAAACATGCAGCAAAGGAAGTTATATAACACATATAAACAACCAGCATGTGCAGCTTTGTTATGGAGATATAAGGAGGATGCTTTCTCTGTCAGGGTGTCACTTTAAAGGAGAAGAGATGATGGACACACACGAGACAGATAAAAACAAGTGTCTCTGTGGCTTACACAGCAATAAATACACAGTTACCAAAGTTAAATTCTGTCTTATGAAATCATAGACTAATTTGAGGGATGACTTACTCTTGTTGCCTAAATATGACATGTGACAGATCAAGATCAACACTTGTATTTACTGCAGTGAACTGTAAGGTATTGCAGGTTTCATGACACATCATATAAAGTTATCATGAACTGTCCCATGTTAAATGGCTGACACTAGCTCATGTTAGCAGTAGCCACAGACCCACGTGTGCTGTGAAGCTTACCGGAGGGTCTGCTGAAGAAGCGGCTTTTAGCAGCCGTACGGAACCGGTTCGTCTGCGGGTTGGAGTCGCTGCTGTGTCCTTTCTTCCACCGCTTGAGTTTAGACCCCGTCCCGGATCGCAGTTTCCCCGATTTCACCATTTTTCGGGGTTAAATGATCTCGGTTACTCCACCACAACAGTCCGTGCAGCTCCAGATGACTCTGTCGCGTGCTAAGTGACGTCACGGCTGCGTTCATGTGTCTGGAAAAGCTTTGTTTTCTGGCCAGCAGGTGGCGCTGTTCAACCTGTTCAACCTGTTCAATACTGAAAACAAGAGCTACCGACGGAGCATCTATGCGCAGCATGCAAACAACAGCAATGGTAAAATTATAAAACGCATGATTAGAAATAAAATACTTAGAATAAAATAAAATCAATACAGTAACATTTATAAAATAAGTAATAGTGGAAAGAAAAGTTAAAAATAAGGTAGTGTTAAAAAGATCAGATGAATACAGGATATAAATAGATAAATAAATAATTAAATAGGATAAATAAAAGTTAAAGCAATGATTAAAACAATAATGATTAAAATAATAATAAAAATAATAAAAAATAATAACAATAATGCAGTCCAGGGCTAAAAATAAATGACTCCAAATTAAAAGCTAGATTAAAAAGGTAAAATATATATTTAGCATTTCTATTTCTATTGAGCATTTATATTTATATTTAACATTTAGATTTATATTTAACATTTAGATTTATATTTACCATTTAGAATTAGATTTAGCATTTATATTTATATTTAACATTTATATTTATATTTAACATTTATATTTATATTTAACATTTATATTTGTATTTAACATTTATATTTATATTTAATATTTATATTTAGCATTTATATTTATATTTAACATTTAGATTTATATTTATATTTAGCATTTATATTTATATTTAACATTTAGATTTATATTTAACAGTTAGATTTAGATTTTATATTTAGATTTATATCTAACATTTAGATTTATATTTAGCATTTGGATTTAACAATTATTTTAACTTAATATATTTTACACAACAAAATTAAATGTGAAGAACATCACAAATATTCCTCTAAATGTGATAAAAAAGTGACTTTTAAAAATTCACTCTACATTTTTTATGACGTTTTGGAGCTAAATGTGGAGAAATGTTGCTGTTATTTTCGGTGTGTACAACTTCATGTGTCTGGAGTAACTGCTGTTTATTTTGAAGTATGTTTAATATTTCTAAAAGACTTCATGTTCAAACCAAAACATCAATTTGCGCCTCGCCAGTCCTTGAGAACCTGAACCGTCCTCTTCAGAACGGTTTACCGACAAACAACGAAGTAACGCAAGCTGTGGATTGAGTTTTTCGACCGGTGAGTACTAATTGTGCCTATTATGCCTTTATTGTGTAGTTTAGTTTATATTTTACGTTTGAAAAGTCGTTTTTATTAGCTGTCTGGCTAACTTGAGTGAATCTTTGGATGCCTAGCAACATCAACATTCTGCTGCTTTTTGGGGGTGAAGTTAGCTAGCTATTAAAAGGTTAATTAATCTAAAAATATGCATCAAAAGTTGTTGGAGTGGTAATGTATTGAGATAAATTAGGAGCATCGTGGTTTATGAGGACTAAACGTTAACAAATTGTCAAAATAAAGCAGCCCAAGTTAAACAGTGGAGATATCAGTTGTTAGTTTCTGGTTAGGTTAGCTAATTCTACAAGTGACAGGATAACGTTTAACTCTTCAACATTGAGTCTTTTACTGGTTAACCTATTTTTAAAATACGAAATAACATGTTTGAAATTATCCCCCTATTCAATCGATTTTTAAAAATCCATACATTTCTGGGTTGGATTGATTCTTGATGCCTTAGCAATGTTATTAAAAGCCATGTCGATAAAGCAAATTTGAATTTGGTTAACTAGAAATGTTGAATTTCCTTGCAGCAAAAGTGTTGAAATACTGAAGCTGAAGATAAAATAAAATAAAGTAAAAATAAAATAAAATATGGCAACTATTACAGATATATACACACTATGTACTCTTCTATCTTACCTATCTATTTATCAGATAGAAGTGTACATAGTGTGTATATATCTGTAATAGTTGCCATATTTTATTTTATTTTATTTTATTTTATTCTATTCTATTCTATTTTACCCCTGTCATTGCTATTATTATTGTTATTATATATTTTTTTAACTATATTAGTACATTGTTGTATTCCCCTGTCCCATGTTGTAAGCTGGTGTAACAAAAGAATTTGAGTATGTGAAGTGAAATTTGTGGATATTATGCTCTAAACTGCTGAAGATGAAGAAGTTTAAGTGGATTTGAAGATTCCAGCCATCTGTAAAGTTGAATATTTAAAAAATTACAGGGCGTAGAGATGTGAAAAGTCAAAGCCTGAATGATGTGAAGGAGCTGAATAGTTTAAGAGTTGAACAGTGAAAATCATAATTAATCCAACATGTTTTACTCGTGTTATTCAAAGCTGTGTAGTCCAGTTATGATTTCAATTTGGAACGTCATCATTAACCGTGAGCTAACCCACCTCTTTCTCTTGACTGTTCCTTTTTCTCGTCAGCCAGAACACAGCTCATGCTAAACAGTGACTAACATTAAAGTTTAGCTAGCTCACGTGTTTGTAGCACCTGTCAACACCCTCTTTATCTGCTTCTGAACTTTCTTAACTCCTCCTTTAATTAAGGCTTCTGTGTTTAAAGTTTCAGGATGAAGAAATCTGAGGGAAGAAAAGAGGGGAAGCCGCTGGAGATGTTCCTCAATATACAGGAACAAGAAGCTTCCACTGATGAGCAGCAGCAGCAGCAGCCCTACCCAGCCCTGGCTCCTGTTGTTTTCCGCTGCCTTGAACAGACCACAAAACTTCGAAGGTGGTGTCTCCAAATGGCCCATAGTCCATATCCTTTCTTTCTAGCGGGAGTCTATCTGTGTCCAACATGTGGTGACACCAAGAAGAATAGGCAGCTTGAAAGCTTCTCTTTATATCAAACAATGTGTATTCATCTGTGTTTATATGACAGTCCAAAGGAAAATAAGTTATGGAGAGAAGCCTGTAGACTTTCCCCAAAGAAAAAATTGTAGCACTTCAGCTATTTGAAGTCCCATGAGGTGCCTCTTGCATGAAATATTTCATCTTCTGTTGTCTAAGAGTTATAAGAAGGATTTTATGCAGTCTCTGTCTGAATTGAACTTAACAAATTCCTCCACTTGGTTGGAGTACTTGTCCAAACTAATGGTCCTGTTTAGCTGTGTGATTCTGTGCATGAACAAACCCTATGAAGAGCAACCCACCTACCTGAAGGTTAGTGTTACCTCTACCCTGTCATCAGTGCAATGTAGCAATAACATGAACAATTTCTAAGTAAGTAACTTGGAAAAGTTGGTTATTCACCGAAGTTACAGTGAAGCCAAATAACTGTACATTAATTACTAATGTCTGCAAAAGCTTTTTTTTTTTTTTTTTACTGCATTTTAAACTTTTAACTCTTTCTCCCTAATATGTACGCTCAGAATTTGGATTCTGTTGTCTTTGCATTCTTGATCATGGAAATGGTCATCAAGATGCTGGCCCTGGGGGTTGTTGGCTATTTTGGCAACAACTGGAACACGTTGGATTTCCTCATCAACTTTGGAGAGTGAGTATCTCACAGCGCCTCTCTCTTGTTCTTATAGATGGCTCTATTTGGTCTTTCATCTGCAGGTGGACGAGACAATCATATTAAGCTTCTCAGACGCTCCAGAGTTAAAAACAACTTATAAAGTCATTTAAGAACAAACACAGCTGGGCTCTTTGTTTTAAACTTGATAAGAAAAAACATGAAGACAACTTTTGTCTGACTTTTTGACAATATTTTAAAAAAGGCATTTCACAGTAAGACTTTTTCACCATCAGTTTTCTAATGTCTTTGTATTTAGTCTTACAACATTTTACAATTTTTAATTTAGTCCATGATGAAAATAAAGATCTTTTCCCTTACCTCATGCTCTTCCTTCAGAGTGCTGGACTTCATCCTGGCACGCTTCAGCCTCCGCTGGAAAGTTTTCCAAGCTTTCCGCCCGATGCGACTATTCAGCAGAATACAAAGTAAGTCAATATTTGATTATTTGAAAGACAAGCATCCCCCGGTGGTCTCCGAACTCTGATGGTTTTTCCCCCAATTGTGTTTTTTTTTTTTCCCAATCAATTTTTAATCACATCTTTTGTTCGTTTTCTGCAGTTCTGCGAGTCTCGGTAAAAGTGTTCATAGACACCCTGCCTATGATTTGTCCTGTTCTCATCATAATCCTGGTCATTCAAATCTTCTCCAATGTGGGAATTCAGATGTGGGAGGATCAGCTACACAACTTTCTGGGAGAAGACATTTCTACCTAAGGAAAAATCTTGATCAGGTTTGCATTTTATCAGTTCTCCCTGAGTAAGAATTAGTTAAAAATGGCATCCAGAAACAGAAACACAGAAAATACTCACATTGTAATGTTATCTTAAAGCTAATTCATGATGTCTATAGCATATCCCTTTAACTGTTGTCGTATGCTGACAGGCCGTGATGTGTAGATGCAGAAGGAACTTTGTGACACTGGCTTGCTTTTAGAGTAATAGGTTTTTTACAGGAAAACAACACCAGTATCGAACAAGCATTCCGGACTGCTTGGGAAGACGACTCGGCCAGATTGTGTCTCATCCCCCCAAGACCACTAAACATGTCCTTTATATAGGTTTAAGGGATGTCCACGACGCACACACATTTCTCTTAACATCTGGTTTAAATCCAGTAGTGGACCTCAGCTCTGTTGATATGAGCATGCTAACTGTCACCGTAATTTACGCTAATGCTGGGCTCCAACCCTTGATGTAAGCGTGCCAATTGTCACCGTAATTTACAGAACTGTAAAGGTGTCTCTATCTGAACCTTCTGTGACCGATCCAAGCAGTAAAACTGTATTTATTGTATAACTTAATGTGAGATACCTCATAACCCCCCTTTGAGACTACACAGAGTCTCGAAAACAAACAGAAAAAATCACAATTACAATCGGACATGTAACATTCACGTAATTACACACACAGAAAGTTCAAAAGATAACTGTAATCTGTAATATCACAGCAAATCCCAGCATTACAGTAAATTCATGGAGTGTGAGAGTGAAAACCTGTCAGGCAGTGATCAGTCCTGTATAATTTACTAATCAATTCATGACAGGGAAAAGACACTCACGGCCCCTCTGCCCTAGGCAACCACCTACAGTACTTCAAGTATGTGCAAAAGGAGGATACAGAAAACTATTGGGGAACAAAATGTAAGCAAATACATTTGGTAAATTTAGAAACAAAAACAAAAAGTTGTCCAAAGTCAGGCTGGTCATCCCATCTGACCTTTCAGTGGACATTTCCCTGCCTATACCACTGACCCTAGGCGTCGGAAAAAAAAGAAAAAAACCTGAGTTCCCAACATATTTACCTCATAGCAGAAAACATCATTCTTAAAGCAAATTGAAACAAAGAAATCCCCATACAATTCAATATCCATATTCCTCCCTTTGTGAAAACGTATAAATACACTCATATAGTTATAGAGAAATAAACCAAAACATTATACTTTACTAAGATTATTACCAAAAATCCTACAGACATTTTCCATGCATCATATCACAGACTACAACATAACAAGTCAAAGTCCAACAATGTAAAAAATGTGTAAGAAAACATACTAGAATATCAAACTGTTACTCCACAGCAGTATAGCTGCTGGTTGTATGTGCCCTCAATAGTATTCCAAAACGGAAGACTATACATAATGTTCTTATTCAGGGTCCTCTTGTCCACTTCACTGTTTTTCAGGGTCCACTGTCCATGTTTGAGTATTTGAGTTCATGTATGCTGTGGGCTCCCTGGACAAGCAGGCCCTCTGACCTCTGGCCGTGGGAAGTAGGGGTGCTGAGGGTTAATCACATTTTTTTCTGAATGCTAAATAAGTTGAAATAAATACATTAACACAATAAAACAGTTTTTTTTAATCATTTTCATTGTATTATTTTCTGAAAATGTAATGCCTGAGGAAGATTTGAGAAATTATTATAGCAATTTTAAAAAATTGTTCATTTTAAAATAACCCGATGCCTGTGTGCCTGCTTAAAAACGGAACGTATTTGGATAAGTTCTATTCAATGCGTTTTACTGCCATATGGGTCTGTTTTACCAGGTTTGGCTTGTATGCTCTTCGCTGTACAACAGGGTATGGAAGTTGCAAGTCGGGCATTTGATACCTATTAAAGTAGCCTGTATTATAGTCGTTATTGATGTGAATTTATAATGAAAAGTTCTCTTGAAAGCTTGTATTCAAACCAGATAAATAAAAATAAAATGTATGTGCGCTATAGCCTATCAGTTGCATACGTAACCTAAATGCAAAAAGAAAAAATATTGCACCTCTTACTACAGCACCCCTAACTTAAATCCACTTCCCACAGCCACTAAGCCTAACCCTAATCATAACCCTAACCCTAATCATAACCCTAACCCTAATCATAAACCTAACCATAACCATAATCATAACCCTAACCCTAATCATAACCCTAACCCTAATCATAACCCTAACCATAATCATAACCCTAACCCTAACCCTAATCATAACCCTAACCATAATCATAACCCTAATTTAAAATGTATTCCTAATAATACTAGGCTGTCTCTTTTCCTTGCATTTTAAACTTTTATTACAGCTGCCAACTCTTTTGATGTTGTTTTCTTGTGTCCTCTTTAGTCCCACTTATGACGCCTCTATCACAAGTTATTGTTTTTTTGTGTTCATGAGCTGTGAAAATCGGAGAACATTTTCCCTTCAGATAATTAACAAGATTTCTAGGCTCTGAGAATTTGTAACTGGCTTGTAGTTAACTACAAAAGCAATAGGACAAGACTCGATCACCTTGGTAGCACTTAACATTTGAACATTTCTCCTGAGGTTTATATTGCAAAGAACAAGACCCAGAGACTGACTTTAAATTTACAATATTTATTGATAATTTATTCAAGTACAATGAGCATCATATTGTACATACAACTACAGTATCTGGTTTGGAGTGATGGCATTAAAAAAAACGGATCTGATCGTCTCTGATTACCTTTTAGAAAGGTGCCTGTCATTACATTCTGTGTCTTTATCATGAATATACAGCTGTGAATTGAAAATGTAGAGTGCACATACATACATACATGACCAAACAACACAAAGGGAAACTGATATTTACAGTTTTTTTCTACAGTTTGTTGCCAGTTAAATTACATTACTTCTCAAACAGCATGACAGAAATCTTTAAAAAAAAAAGGAAAGATAAGAAGAGAGAGAATGGATTTTCCTTACTCGGGTCCCCATGTGAATCATATTCACTTTATCAATTCAGCACAAATACAAACACATGAAGAGGAGGGGGACCAGTGTAAACATTAGAGCTGTGAGTTGATGTCAACACAAAACAGAAAGACAGGCGGACAGACAGACACTGGGATGTGCATCTTAGGACTCTACTTCTACTCTAAAGTGTTTCAGTGCTTTTCAATATTTCCTACTTCATTTGGAAAAAAGGAAAAAAATACAAAAAGGAGCAATATAAAAGCAATATTTCTTATATAAAAATGTACACAAAGTTCAACTGCAGGACCAACTTGAAAGTGGTTTCAAACCCTAACTCCTATCCCTGGCACGTCCTTTTATAATCCTCTGTCCTCAGTTAGCTATGACTGGAGGGTTCGTGTTGACAATCACTTGGACCACGTAGTCCTTCTGGATCTTGGCGTCTTGCAGGCGAGTCTTATCGGTCAGGAGCTTTCCGGAGAAGAACCACCTCTGGTGGCTCACGTCGATTTCTAGCTGCTCCTCCAGTTGTTTCTTTAGCTCGGCGATGGAGTCGGCCAAGCTGGCTGTCAGACGCACGTCCTTCCCTGAGAAAACAGCGAGGCAGAAATAGAGTTGACACAGATTTCTGAACACGCTGTGAGAGACTGAAAAGGCTATGAATTATGAATAAGCCTCCAGCTAGAAGAGACACAGTGCTTTGAATGTTTGAAATGTCATATGTACCGGGAAAAACTGCAGAACATGATGTTTTTCAGATTAACTCAGTTCTGCACAAGATTCTCTTTTATATCCAATAAAACTGCTCCTCACATCGACACCTCAATGTATCTGAACATAAAGTATGTTTATAGATTATCACAGTCTGTCTGTCTCTGTCTGTCTGCACAGTGTGTTACTGACCTGATGACAGTCGGACCCTCAGCTGGAACTCCTGCCTGCACACAGGGGGTTGGTTTTGTTTCTGTGTGTTCTCTGTCACTTTGTTGTCAGTGCACGTTTCACTGATGAGGTTGACGGGCGGGGCTAAAGTGTACGCTGGCAGCTGGTAACGATTGCCAAGTTCATCATAACTCTCTGTGAGGGAGCCTGGAAAAGAAGAAATGGACAACATAAAGGACAGGTTCCAACAGAATCAAACTCTACACTTTGATATATGAACCTCTGCTTTACTAACAGCCATTTCTCAGAATGCAGGTTAAACATAGGGCCATTATCGTTTGTTACAGCTTACATCATAACACCAGTAACCTTGAATCATAAAAAGATTGGTAAAAAGCAAAAAGCCCTCCTGTGTGTGACAGACAAATATGCGTGAGTGTCTGTTCCATCTAACTCTCAACCAATCCATTCACAGCGGTCACGCAGCACTGCGACTATTATGTAACTATTACAGCAGTAATCTCTGCACAACTGATGCATGGGATTCTGCAAACTGGCCTTTGACATTCTGAGATTTACAACAGTGAGTTTTGCATTTGTGCTGAAAGTGCCAGGACACACACAGCTTACAATGATAGCTGGATGAAGCACATTTCCACATCATGTGTTTGATTTCATGTGTGCCTGTGGGGGGGGGGGTTTCGTACCGTGTGGCAGAGTGATGCAGGCTCCATCCACTATAGCCTGTGCTAGCTCCAGGTCATTGCACTCCGCTGCCAGGGCGGCTGCTCTGAGTGCATCCCAGATCTCTTTCCGCCCGTCGAAAGCCGGGGCTGTATCCCAAAACTCATCCCTCTTGCTCCTCAGCTGGCCCTCCGTCATAGGGTACTCACTTTTCCACTTTGGGCGCTCCTTCTTGAGGGGTTCATTACGTCCTGAAAGGAAAAAGACGACTGTGTTCAGTTTGATCTAAAAGCTGCAGACTGCAAACAGATATAATCAGAGCCTCACACCGCATGACAGTCAGGCAAACAACTTTGAGTTTTCAAGAAGGAGCCAGAAAACGTGTTTACTTTATGCTGTTTTTTCCATCCTAATGACATAATGGCTGTAGCTAAAACAGCTTCTTTAAAAGGGATTATAGGCCACTGATACCTGGTACTGAAACTCAGCCAGGTTAGTACAGGAAACATTATGTAATTCAAAGGTTAGACCAATATACCTCTTCCAGCAGAGCAGCAATTTAATCGACCCCGAAACAATTTGTCAAAGTTTAAGATACTCTTAGAGCTTAAATTGAACATAATCACTGAAAAATAATAGAGCAGAACAAAGACATACAAACGTAATTTAATATAGAATTCATGGAAGAGGAGGTAAATGTGACTAGAGATGTGAGACAAGGAAAATTGAAAACCTCTGCACAATACGCTAGCTCCTTTCATCTGTGATATTCAACACTAATATCTTTGCTATGAAGACAAACTGAAGCCAATTACAGCCACGCATGAGACTGCTCTTTGTCAAACTCCAGCATCACACACAAAATTATTTTCCACACCTTCTGCAGGAGTTTCCACACTCCTATTTATAATTCATCCACAGAGGCAGCACACAAAGATAGACCGTTTGAGTGACAGAGGGAGGAAAATCAAAGCGATTATTTATAGTGTTGTGGATTACCGCAGTGGCTAGTAACACATCCATGTGCTCTGACGTTCAGTCACACAAAAACAAACACAAAAACTCACACACACACACACACACACACACACACACACACACACACACACACACAAGCGCACAGCAGTGGATTAAAGGAAGTAATCAGGTTTCACATAACAGGATTTATCTGTTCCCATCTCATAAGGCATTGGTTGGGGAGATGAGCACCCGTCGGCCAATGAAAGCCAGCAAAAACACTCTCACTGACTTACAGAAGTGGAACACAGCCAGCAGAACAGAGCTGCAAATCAATAATCAAACATCACTTTTAGTCGCTGGGCCTCGTTTCTGTCAGATATATGAGCTGATGCATCACATACTATGTTTCATAACAACAACATCTGCTGCCTACATCTGTTTACTGTGGTGAGCATGAGGGGCCATTTTCTTGCACAGTTTGAACAGATGTAAAGGATTTTTCTGTGCCGACCTCCTAATAAAGATGATGTGACACAACGGTCTTGATGGGTAAGGTTGTGGCTACAGTATCAGGGTGCTACATTGCCTGTATCTTAATTAGATGTATTAAATTCATCCTCATATTGATGTACATTCACAAGAACTCAAACTGAACACTGTATCATCTCTATTGTATGCATTAGTCAGTCCCTCCAGGATTTCGCGGGATTTTTTTGTGATTGTTGCGGCCCAAAAAGCCTGAATTTGCGACAGCTTTTTGAAAAAATTGCGGTGAAAGTTGCGATTTTTTTTTTTTTTTTTCCCCAATAACATCTCAGGGGCAAGTAAATACGCTAAATTACAGTTGTTTTTAGAAAGCATTCTTGATGTGGCCACTGACTGTATTTTGATTCTCTTGATTCACAGAAAAATGCCATGAAAGGACTGTATTGCACATTTACGACGGTCCCTGAATGCACCTCGCAGCGACTGATGCACAGTCAGTTCACGGCACTCTGAAATTAATCTGCATCTTTGATGACAAGGAGTTGATCAAAACTTACTGAATGTGTCTGATGTTTCACCAAACTGGACGAAATCAAGTTGTAGATGCAGAGCTTTTTACGGTAACCACGGCAACAACGTCAAACATCAAATAGTAAGCAGACGTCCCCCGGTTGTGTCTTTGTCGCTAACACACACCCGGGGTAAAAATCATCAATGAAGATGAGACAGATGCATGGAGGTGAGGAGAGCTGGTTCATAAAGCACACCTGCTGCAGGTAGAGACCAAGCTAACACTGAGCCCCTCAATCTATAAATAATAACGTTGTCATGGTCACTTGTCCTGCCTGCTGTCCCCTCTTTTCACCCGTTCTCTGTGCGTGTTTTGTTGTTGAAAAGTGACGATCAAGTGAGGACTTACGTTTATGTTCCAAGGAAGTCAAATTGATGATAAAACCAATGACGTGCAGGGGCTGAGATTGAGGTAATTGGTCAAATTTGCGGGAAAGTTGCGCTGATTGTAAAAAATTGCAGGACCGCGAAAAAATCGCGCTGATTGGTTGAATTTGCGTTTATAGTTGCGATCGCGAAATCGCAACTTCCTGGAGGCACTGATTAGTAATTAAAGGCATTCTTTTTTTCATATCCATAAATACAGAACAGCAGAGTGAGGTGAAGATAATCGCTGTAAAATCAAAATACCCTCAGTTATTTTGATCCAGTATCAGTCACATCACTGTGTCAGAAAAAAAGGCTCAGATCTTTCTACTTTTCTCTTTAAACCATCAGTTTCTTGTTTATTTTGGTTATTGAGGACAGACAGCTGCAAGGTGCAAGCAGATCAGATGCAAATAATCAGGTTGACCTGATTCCTGATAAACAACCTGACAGACACAAGAAGGTAAACTGTGATAATTGTTTCATGTGCAAATCAGAGCGACAGAAAATCTGTTATTGATCCTGAAACAGACTAAGACGCAAAAGTCACTCCTGAGTTTCAGATAATGTAAACTTTTTGAGGTAATCAGGATCAGGGTCAGCAAAGATGTCTGAAGGAGAGTCTCTGTTATTGGGGCATTATTATGAATATGAAACAAATTGAAAATAGGATCCAAAATCAGCAGTACTCATACTGTCATAAAGAGATAGGTACAAAAATAGGTTATTAGAATGTTGATTATAATGCACATAGTATGTATTAGGTGTGCAAAAAGTCACAAGGTGTGTGTAACAGATGCTTGAAAATCCCTTTATGGTCTGTCTAAGTCGGCTTGAGAGCAGCTGAAGGCCATCAGCTAAGACATCCTGCATAATAAGAAGCAAGATTTTTCACCTCCCTGCTGTAGTAAGTGAATGATCCTGGCTGATTGTGTAGAGTAAAGTGTGAATGTACAGAGACGTCAGGTCTGACATCATGTCCTTAAGTGTAAGCCCGTATACCTGGAACCTTAAGCTTAATGATTCAAATGAAGTAGGTGAATCAAGGTGGTGTCCTTAAGCTACGGCAATTTGTGTTGGATAGAAAAACTGGCTACCGAAGTCTACAACAACAAAGTTAGGCTGAGGGAAAATGAAATCAGAATCTGTAGACAGAATAAAAAGCAAATTCTGGAATAACAAGGCTGCAACCCTGACTTACAAATATCTGTCTGCTTTTCATCCACTTTGAGCTATTTACCTTTCAATACAGAATGCTGCAAAGCTTTTGAAAAATGCATCAAAAGATACGTTTTAAAAATCATAAAATAAAAACAGCTTCCACAACACAATCTTAAACTTAAAACTACAAGACCCTCCAACACAAACTACTGCACGACACAGGGAGCTGCAAACTTTCAATCAGAAAACAATCAAAGAATTAAGTTCCTCTCACACAAACACCTGTACTTACTTTTCAGCAAAATCCTAAAGGGTGAGTTTGGGGTGTGATGGTAGTTGTATTCCCTGGAGTTTGGTACTCCCATGTTTTCTGTCTGAGTTGATGCAAGTCAGTTCGAACTCTGCATCAATTCGTAAATGAGCGACAAACTTCAAACGACAGTCCTTCCTGCAACACGGCAACAACCCCCTGATCTAGTTTACAGCGACGTGCAGATTCCGAGCTCTGCTAACCGTGGTGACACTTCCCCAGTTTCTTAAAAGTGACCGCCGACCCGACCGTCCACTTATATCCCTTCTAATATCAAACACTACGCAACCCAAAAATACCTTGGGATCGGTTCATAGAAGAGGGTTCAAGATGTGGCGAGAGCCAGGTGAATGTCCTTGCCAGAGGGTAGTATCTTTACACAGGAGGCCTAATCCTATCAGCTCTATTCAGAGATAGGATAGAAATACCCAGGCACCCAAGGCTACATGTTAAACCTATTAACAGCCATTAAAGCCCTTTGAGTATATTACAGTCTGTTGGCAGGAGAAGCCACTGTACATCCGCGATCTCTTTCTCCTCGAAGAATTCTATTTATACCAGAAGAAGCAGATCGGTCTCTCAGACACCACATTTCTAAAACTGATGGTCAAAGGTTTTCTATCTTTGCATCTCATGTTTCAAAAATAGAAAGTGTGAGCTTAAGAAATACAAGCATGCAGTGGAAGTCCTAAATGAATCATTTTAAAAATGCATCAGGGGATTGCAAAGGCGAAAGAAATAACAGATCTACAGATTGTATCAAGAAAAGATGAGAAGTTCTGAATAATGTGAGGAATTTTCAGTTTCTGTCAATTTTTGCATTTTGCATTTTCTGTCTTGCACGTGTGTTATCAGTGTTTTATTATACCAAAAAATCTCCCTCTGCTTTCTTTTAACAGCCCACTCACTGAGAATCTGTGCTGTGAATAATGGAAATAAGAAGGCTGGATTAGCCATAGGCAATGTAGGCAGACAGGCATCTAAATCCACTACAATGTGCCTGTCTGTCAGTCAAGTCAGCAGTATCCCTGATTATGCCAAATTATGCAAAACTCATAGTCCTAACATCTTCAAAACTAATGTGTTGATGGGCTTTAGAGACTTAAAATATCAACATGTTTACCTGTCATGGGTGTTTATGGGGTTTCTTTGGCTTTTGGAGCCAGCCTCAAGTGGACGTCTGAAGTACTGCAGTTTATTGCACTTCCAAATTAGAAACATTTTTCAACACTGGAAGTAACAATTTGGTTTCAGCATTGTGTAGTTAGTCACTTTTTCTGACACTAACCCTTCTGCAGCAGTTTCACACATCAAAAATCACGTTATAGAAAGAAATCAGTCTTTTACCTTCTTCACTTTTGCTTTTGTAGGTCATAAAGATACATCAGTATTAATTTCAGACAGTTTCACATCTAGCTAAAAACTCCCCACAGGAGCTTTAAGTGAAACTTGTTTTTTCTTCTGTGTATTGGTGTGAAGAGAGCTGGAAGAACCATGTGAGTTTCTTCATTACAGTAAAATAAAAACACAACTTGTCCTGACAGATCAGACATATTGAAGAATCTGAAGAGAGTTAAATCATGTAATTCATGGCCATATTATTTGGACGAGCCCAAATATAAAACTATTTTTGGAAAGTTTTTGGAAAATCATGCAACATAGAACTTTAAGTTACAGATTTTTGACACTTATGTTTCTCCATGAGGATGAGGAAGTAAAAATAAATGTTCACTGTAAAATAATGAATCACTCTGACATTTTAACAGATTGAACTACCTAAAGTATGAAACTGGGTTGAGCTCATAGAAGAGTTTCATGATCCAGATGAGAATGAGAAATTATTTATAAACTGCGAGATGGACAATGTGTATTTAAATTTTTGCCGAAATGGTTCTTTTGCTATCCTCTATTTCTTTAGGGCCATTTTCCTTTCTGTGCTGTTTCTTAATGTTCCAGGTCTGTTAAATAGTGCCCCATGTACAGAGTACTCTAAGCAGACAGCTCAGGTTTGATTCCAACCTGCTACCCTTCACCGCATATCTTTCTTTACGCTCTCTTCCCTCTATCCTCTGTCCTCTCTCACACAAAGCATAAAAACTCCAAGAACAAACTTAAAAAGATCTAATAATTAATAATAGGACATGGTCCCAGAGCTTGATCCAAAAGGCAACTGGATTTGGTTGAACTCAGTCCAGATGCCTTTAGGATCAAGCTCTTAATTACCTTTACCTGGATGACTGAGAACCTTCCCAGACATGATCCCAGAGGTCAAACTCTGTCTTGCAGGTAAATGAGATCTTTCCCTTGCATGTAAATATGTTCAGCAGCAGGTCACCGTGAGGCAAATCATGAAACCAAGTAGGTCAAACTTTGATATGAAAACTCCCTGCTCGGGCTCCTGGCTGCTGCTGCTGCTGCTGCTCAATACATAATGCATGACAATCCAGCTGAGTGCACAGCAGCTTTTTCACAAGAAATGGATTGACCGGTGTTTATATAAAACACAGTTCTATCAGGACAGTGCAGATCAGACATGCAGATGGGCTCTGAAACATTTAGGGACTGACATAGAGAGCTTTTAGACGGAGGATGTCGATGAAACAGGGGTGAAGTGAAGCCAAGGATCCTGAACACAACCGGCAATTCAGCTGAACTGTTAGCCCACCTGAATGGTTTTTACACATATATGAACATCACTTTGCACTTTCTTGTGCACTATTAGGGTCAGAAATATAACAAGGTAATGTGTTAAAAACTGACTCTGACAATTCACCTAATGTATCAGAGAACGTGTAACTCTTACATTTTAATGCTACCATTTACATTTAATCACCACAAAAGCTATTTCCTCTCAGTGATAATAAAATAAGAATCTAAAATAAGAATATTTATAGGCTCCCTAAAGCTCAGGCCTCATTTCATCTTTACCTTTTATCTTGCTGGTAACAGCACTTACTAAGCATGCAAACATAAATACAGAGACTCTTATTCAAGGTTTCTGGGTATCATCCCTTGTTATTAGGGCTCCTCTGTGCAGCAGTGCTTATAATGCATTAATATGTACTTGTTTGAGCACGTGTAAGGCAGCAGCTCAGTGTGATCCAGCTTCTTACCTCCACGTTTTTTGCTCCTCGTCGAGCTGCGGGCACTCCCTTGTCCATCCATCCTACTCCTCCCCACACAGCCTCCCATCACTGTCCCTACATGCCACACCAATAAGGAGAAAATCCATCATTCACTCTGCATTTATTTAAGCTCAAATGCCTTAAAATGCACATTGTTATCATGTCGGATTGATAAACAGTTGCTGATGATGTAAAAAAGAGGTGCCTTATATGGAAAGCATCATCAGGGAATAATGACAGCTCAGCAGTCTTCGTTCCTGCGGGGTCAGGCAAGCGGCGATGTTTACGTCACGTGTACTGCCAGCTGACAGGGCACGCGCCTAAACCTCATGCCACCATTGTCATGATTTTTAATTAACATTCTATTAAAAAGGGTTAATGCACTAAAATTAATGTAATATATATGTAATTTTAAATAAATACATATTATGAGACTTAATTAATTTATTTATTAATCACTTTGCAGTGTAAACAGACACATTTTACTGAATATTTCTAATTAAAAAGTGTTTTTTGACCTACCCGAAATCCAGTCTGCTAAATTATGCATCCGTCTGCAGTTTGCTTGCCACATCCGAACTCGTTTCCAGGTGGAGTTATCTCTGGATCCTGACGAGACGATCTGCACAGGATGCCAGTCAGCAGGTGCACAGACTCACACTGGGAGCAATGTGTCGGTGCAGGGCAGGAAGGGCTGCTGACCAGTTTGTCTCTGAAGAGCTTCTGGTAAAATAAAAATAAGAGTAATAATCCTTCTAAATCAAAAAATGAGTTACAGTTAACGTCCGAATCCCCCCCGAATCATATTGCACGAAGCTCACGCATCCGCACAAGCCGTTTCAGTGAGAATTAAATCCTTCAGTTAGTGCGCATGCGCGGGTCGGACCAATTCTTCCCCCCCCTCTGGTAAGTTCACTAGAATGAGAGCAGAATGGAGTATTTCCCTTCCGAATATTACCGCCGCTTGAACATAATTAATTACTTTATTATTTATAATTTAAAACCGAAAAAAAGCATTATCTAAAAAATAAATCTGGGTTCCAGTAACTATATTTTACGCATAATGGTTTATTTAAGATAAGATGAGATAAGATATTACTTTATTGATCCCGGGGGGGAAATTCAGTTGTCACAGCAACCCAGACATAAGTACAATCAAGAAGAAGTTTCACTAAGTAAAATAAAATAAAACAAAGTAAAAATAAAAATAGATAAATAAAGCTAGAATACAATTAGATATATACAATGTTACAATGGAATTTAGATTAAATAGAAGTAATTACAGGCAGTATTAAAAATGATTCAGTAGTGACAGGTTGACATGGTGTGATTATGGTTGGTAATGACAGATTAAGCAATAAATAAAAAATAAATATGGGTATGCACAATGACCATGAGTTGTAGTTACAATAATAATGTAATATAACATAATGTCATATTGCAAAGATAATTATAATACAGTATGTTATGCATTATAATGCCAGCAGCAGTCAAGAGAGTAAATGTCTTGCATTTGGTGTTTTATTGTGAAAAGGATGGAGGAAGTCAGGTAATAGATTTTTTGCTTAAACAAAAGTGTATCTCAGCCTTGAAATATGAGCACTAGAATTGTACAAACCCGAGTGTTGGTACACTTTCTTCAAACAAAATACCCAGTTTTGAAAAACTGTCCTATTTTTAAGTGTAATTTTATGGTTATTTAGGGGCAATACACACTCATAATTAAATTAAAGTGTTGGGAATTCCCACATAATGTGCAAAACTAGCAATATGCTTGTAGAAGAAGAATATTTAAGAACAGAGCATAAAACCAGAATTCCTATGATAATAGAAATACATATATTGAATGTATATGTAATGAATATAATATGTAATGTATGTGTATGAATTTTATGTGCTTTGGCAATAACATGTCTGTTCATGTCAATAAAGGAAATTGAATTGAATTGATAAGTGCAAAACCAGATCTTAATTATACAGTCTATGAGCCAGATTCAAAATGTTCTTGTCAGGGACAAAGCGGCCCAATGTATGCTATTCCTTACACACATATCATGCAAATAAAATATATTTTTACGAGTCAAATTGTATTTATTTTATAAATCAGGGAATATCAAAAGCACATGTAAATATAAAGAGTATCATTATCCTGATGAGGAGTAGCTTGTATAAGAAATTAGTTAAATAGTTAACAAAAATGTTTAACTCTTCACATTGCACTGATGTCCTTACTGAAGTATCAGAATTAATGATGACATCTTTTATAAACTATGTTTATTTATATTAATCCTTTCTCTGAAAACTGTACTGCCTCATACAGAACTTGAGATGTCGAACACTGACACCTGCTGGAAGATTGAATACTTACATTTCTGTGAGAGAGAGAGAGAGAGAGAGAGAGAGAGAGAGAGAGAGAGATTGCTGACTCTTGCTGACTCTTGCTTAGGGGTTTGGGAGAGAATAATGAGCAGTAGCAGGGTGAAACAGAGTTCAAAACAGGCTAAAATCTGCTATCATCCTGTAATCTCTACTGCCTTTATCTGACGGACTCTTCCTCTTATTTTCACCCTGTTACAGCTGATCTTAACCTCCAGTTGTCTGGGTATCAAAAAGATCTAATTTTGGAGTAGTTTCAAGCCAGCGAGCCATGGCATGAGGAATTTAAAGGGTTACATTTCTCCTCTTCCTCATTTCATCTGTGAGCATCTCCTCTACTGAAGTCTGACGTAGTATTTTCATATCAGTCTTCTCTAATCTCAAATTAATCCTCCACTACTACCAGACTGTCTGCGTGAGCTACACTGTGATGTAATATTTGAGCTGGAGTTGGTCTGCTCACTAGCATAAAGGGCCATCAGAAGATAAAAAGTGAACAGTATAAATAGAACTTGTAGTAGCTTTATGAATTTGAACTGATTAAAACTGTGAATATTTTTACCCTTTTTTAAAAAAGAGGTCTTAATACAGAAACTACCTGCGTGCGTATGTGTGTGTGTAGGAACAGTGAGCATTTTTTAGAAGGTAAAGAATGCTTCCTGTAACAAATTGTTTATAAAAATCACTTTATAAAGATTTATTAACTTAACAGGTACAAAAAAAAAACAGATAAATAACACATTGTCGTAGTACAGCAGTTTCCCTTTAAAGTTCATTTCTGATGATATTGGACTGATGTATGAACAGAAAACAGAGAGGTGGACGTGTTAGAAGGAACTATAGTGTCCTTAACATTAGTGGTATGTATTTTGGATGTTTTCTTGTTCTTTTTATATAAATAAAAAGTAATTTTAGGAAAAACAAACAGAGGAATTATTTAAAATCTGAAAGTTCATCAGTTCATGATATGTCAGTGAAAATATGTATCTTTTACAAACATCAATCTCATCCCAGTGGAAAGCTCTGAGTCACCCAAGACCGGTAAGTCAACAAACAATCTTTAACACTTGTCAGAGGTGCAAATGTAGACCGGTGAACCATAAGCAATGCCACAGAAAGTTTTTGAGGTATTGGAGGTTGAGCTGTTGGGAGGTATCCCGTTAAATCAACCTGATCAAGTGACCAGAGACAGTTTGAGGCGGCAAAACCTGCAGAATCTGGGCCACAAGTGTGCCCAAATAGAGTCTGTCATACAGGTATTAAGTCCCGTTTAACTGTGCCGGCGTCCCATGTCAGGCCATTACCAAGTGGGGCGTGTCCCGAGGGGAGGATAACTCGTGTCAGCCAGTGACTGCAGACAAAAGATAAATCAACAGGGAAGTTACAACATGTACAAAGCAGCACTGATGGATATATGATGCATTGGTATCTTTGTGGAAAATCATTAAAAACATGAGACGAACACACCTCCTTTTCTCTACGCCTAAGAAGACTTTCCAGTTATTCAGCCTGCCGTAGTTGAAAGGGTTTCTGTACACCTGCCAGAGCAGTTACAGGAAAAGAAAGGGGGCAATTAGAAACCTAGTAAAACCTATGGGCGTTAAAACAAGAACAGATTTATTCCAATTGAGGGTTTGTAGTCTCTTACATCTCTCATAACTCATCTCATTCTGATTTATTTCACCGTTCAAAGCACTAAACAAGCTCACCCTTCCTTTTTTTGCCAGTCGCTTCGTCTCCCTGCCGTTAATGTGTCTCTCTATGCTGGTCTCTCCTCTGGATATGAGGACTGCATGCCAAATGGTCAGCGCTCCCAGGGCCACACTCACTGTGCTGAGAGAACAGAACACATTTCATTTGATCATCTGTGCCGATAATAAGGACAAGCAGCATGTCTCTGCTCTGCGCTACATACTGAGAGATAATGTTGATGTAAGCCGTGGCACACTGCCCGGAGCTGGTATGAAACAAATTAATGCAGTTCATTGCTCCGTACCAACAGAAGGAGAACGCCTGTGTACAGATCTGACTTAACAGAAAAGGATGCTTAATGTTATTTTAAAATTATTTTCCTGGATCAGTTTGAAAAAAAATCTACGCGCTGTTTTTTGCAGATATTTGCAGAAATGAGGCGAATTTACTCAACACTGAAACATCTTTGAGTTTACTTTCTGTGAAGCCTTTATAAACAAACACATGCTTGTTTGGGTTTTTAACACTTGGCACAGTCAGATGCATGGTTCTATGTCAGAAGAGTGGCAGTGTGAAATGCATTTTGTTACCTGGTAAACACCCACATGAAGATGATGCACTTATGAGTCATCCGATCCATAAAGGTGTATGGAGGTGCAGGTGTCAGAAAGTTGGTCTTGACAAAAATAAAAAGAGCACATGTTGTGTAACCATCAGATAAGACACACACAGGTTTGTCAGCATTGTGAGTGGTTTTACTTTTCAGACTGTACCTGGCCAGGGGGCAGAAGCCCTATAAGCTGTCCCATCCCGGTCACGGGTACTCCTGGTTTTTCAGCATTCAAATGCTTAAAGCGCTGTTGATAGAGCCCACAAATGCAGCCCAGATGGTTAGAGAAGGAAAGAGGCAGCGGCAGTAAGGAAAAGGAAAAGCCCCTTAAAGGGAAGACACCAGACTGGTATCAGACCAAACCTGACAAGCCTTCAACTCTGTAAGCCCTAAGAAAAAGTCACATTGAAGGCCTTAAGGCGACCAAAAATGGGCATTGCTTTAACCTGATATAAATATGCCATATATTGATGGATCGTTCCAATTTTTTTTTTAATCTTTTAATCAACCTCAGTATTAATGTGACATACTGAATGTTCACTAATATTATAATTAACCCTTTATTTCCCATGTGTTTAAGTGCCAGAGAGAGGAATTTAGGGGATGACGAAACACTAAAAATTGATTAGCTCCTGCATAATACAATGAAAACTGGAATTTATTTTTGAGACAACACATTTTGACATATGTTGATGACTTACAACAACACTTATTTTATGACTGCATTCATTTTCATGCAATGTCATATGTTTAAAAAACATAAATTGAACGCCTTTAAGGCGACCAAAGATGGGCATTGCTTTAACCTTATATAAATATGTCATATATTGATGGATCGTTCCAATTTTTTTTAAAATCTTTTAATTAACTTCAGTATTAATGTAACATACTGAATATTCACTAATATTATAATTAACCCTTTATTTATCACGTGTTACAGTGTCAGAGAGAGGAATTTAGGGGATGAATAAAAACTAAAAATGGATTAGCTCCTTCATAATACAATGAAAACTGGAATTTTTTTTTGAGTCAACACATTTTGACCCTTTTTTATGACTGCATTAATTTTCATGCAATGTCATATGTTTAAAAAAGTCACGTTGAAGGCCTTAAGATGACCAAAAATGGGCATTGCTTTAAACTGATATAAATATGTCATCTCATAACGCAAAGCAGGCTAGCTATAAGTGGGTAAATCTCACCTCAAGAGCATTGTATGCATCAAGGAACAGATATCTGCCGCTGATGACACAGTAGAGACATCCCAAGGTCGCGTAGAGGCAGAAGGAGAAGAAGTACCGGTGGTTGAAGTGGCCCACGCAGTTATTCAACCAGGCTGAAACGCTCACATTAAGGAAAACCTCTTCCTCCTTATGGTCACATTATTTGATTTCAAAGTCTCGAAAACAGGGAAGCACCAATTGGAAATATGTAGAACAATAAAAATAGAAATTCAGTACAACGGAAGCCGAAAGGATACGACAGTGATGGTCCATTTTCAGAATGCACCTTTGAAGGAAAAAGAGACAACGTTTAGATCCACGTACAGACATCTATGAGAGGTTGGTTCCACCTTACATGAAGCTACAGCACCAAATAGTTACCTCTAACACACACACACACACACTTTTGTAAACAGTCACACAGGGAAAGCATTTGCAATCAGCTTTTCCCTGATATAAGCTAACACACATGTTAGTGTAGGTTAAATAAATAAAACAAAACAACCCAAGTCATCAGATAAGAGACAAACTGCAGTGGACCATGACTTTACAATTGCACATTACACATCCCTGATCAAAAATCCCCGAATCCTATTTCTGTACACTACATACTCTTTATTTTATTCACAATGAGGCTGTTTCATCAGCTCTCCTGCTTCACTGTAATCCTGGAGCAGGATTCCTCCTCTGCCCTGATCGCTCAGTCTGAACCTGTTCGGTCGAGGTTGTGTAGGGTCACTGAGGATGGACTCAGCCTTCGCTAAGACTGAGAGCTTTGCTCAACAGCGCTCATCCAATGACCTCTCTCACCATCTTGATCATGCCTTTACACCTGTCTTGGTCCAGTTATTTATGGTTACCAAGCAAAATAACCCAGCAGAGGACTGTAGGCTCTGAAGGGCAGCCTAAAAAAAAGGCAAATACGGCGCTAATTCTGTAAGAAAGTTCTCAGCTGTGTTGTTTTTTAACCTTCATGTTTGTTGAGCTCCTGCTGGTCATCAATCTTTATCTCATTATCTAGATCAGCGTATCCTAACCTTTTTATCTAGGAGCCTCCTACTTGTATCTAACGAAACAAAAAACACTGAACAGGTCTGGCTTGCTCTGTCACCAGCATGCCTTGAGTATTGAAGTGGTCACTTGCTTCTTCCAACAGTGCTAGTTCTGGGTAAACTACCATTACACCATAGAATACCTCTCTCTGCGTTTTATACTGTTACATTGGTCGCACCAGTTTATAGGACACATCTAACATTTTAGATTACAGAAAAAGTCATTAAAAGTGCATCTTACCCACCAAGTCTTTCAGTCATTTTGACAACTTTTGAGCAAGCAAAGCCTTGTGCCCTCCTGGGGGGTCCAGACCTCAGGTTGAGAACCAGTCATTTAGACCAAGCAGCTTTAAGTCAAGGTAATTTTAACTTGGTCCTTTTTTTGCCTTTATTAATAGGACAGCCGAGGAGACTGAGGCCGGGAGTTGAACCAGTGACCGCTGTGATGAGGACTATAGCCTCTGAATATGGGGCGCACGTTCAAACTGCTAGGCTGACAGCACCTCATTAACCTTGTCTTTTAAAGCCGGGGTTGGTAATCAGATTTAGATACACTTTTTGTTATACTGGTTAAAATGATCTTTATGTCCCGATGGTAATGAATACATAATGTGTTCTTAAAAAAGAGCGGAAAAAAGCCTCTATCTACAGCAGGAGTAAACCTGGGAAAACACCAACCAATCCCTGCCATCAGGAGCCAAAATATGAAACCAATCAAACCCCGTCCTGCCGTTCTGCCCGCCTCCTGCGCGTGCATTTCATGTTTGTTTGTGTTTTTAACTTTCACTATGATAATGTTTTGGTGTTTTCTTACCGCTGAGTGAGACATGAGTTGACGTAGTGCAAAACACAAGAGGTGCTGAGGACCGGTTTTGAATAAGTCACGATATATGGTCACGAATCAGCGGCGCGCATGCATGTGAGCGGGGCGTCGTTTTGGAGGAGCGCCGAGGGGCGGGGGGGCGGGGTTAGACGGAGTCCTGAGGAAATGCTACATTCAAATTCATGCTAGTTTTCAGTGGCTACCAACCCTAGCTTTAAATAAGACTGAGAAAGTAGTATAAACAGTTGTTTAGAGTCTTAACATAGGAGTCACGTTGTCACAGCCGTTGTCTTTGCATGAGACTCATCATAGCGAAAAATACAACAGCTGTTTATGTAAAAACATAATACATTCAATGTGAACATTTTCAGAAGTGACTTGTATTTTTTTGCACTAAAACAAAGGGAAAATTTGAGTTGTCCTTCTTTATAGGTTATTATGTTATGATTTCACTGGTCCGGCCCACTAGAGATCAAATTGGGCTGTCTGTGGCCCCTGAACTGAAATTAGTTTGACACCCCTGGTCTAAACCATACAAGTGGTGAATGATCTGAAGAGACAGAAGAGAAGAACCTGAACTCACCTGTTACAGATGCCACAGTGGTGTGTTCTTGCTGGTTTGGGTAGGATGCATTTTTTGCAGACTGCCACAAACGGACTGTCATTTTTTTCCTGATTGACAGAGAATATTTTTGATGCATCACGAAATGTTATTTTAACTGACGCCAAGATCAGTAAAGCTATTCGTTGTTCTGGAGAAAAGTGATGTCTTACTGTGGGGAGGTGACCAGGGGTTGTCATGGTGGCCTTGTAGTAATGGTAAATAATCACTGTGATAATCCAATGTCCAAAACAAATATGCCAGGCAATCCATGGAGGGGAGTATGAGTTGAGGACCAGAGGCAGCATGACAGTATAGGCAATCACCATAATGGAGCCGACTAGTACCACAACAAGACAAACAAACACCTGTGAGAAGAAGACAGAACACATCAGTCAAAAGTCATTTCAGACACTTCAAAGAGGTCTGCACACAGTGAAAAGCACAACGACAAAACACACACTGACCATGCCAAACCAGCGGGTGATATAATCCACAGTCCAAAACACCGGCTCAAACACTGAGTCAAAAACCACGTCTGAGTCTGTCAGGGAGTTAAAATAAAGTGACTGCACCAGCAGCCTCATGTAGGCCCATGTCTCTCTGACCGGCAAGGGTAGCCTACTCCTTCCTCTCCTGGTGCATGACCGCAAACGCACACAGCGCAGCAGGTGGAGCATTGTGTTGGGACACCACCGCATCCTGCATCTGTGATATGTGTGCACCTGTGAAGAAAGAGAGACACGTTTGTCAAATACGTTTTTCTTCATTTATCAGTGAATTGTTGCCTGTAGCAAAAAAAGTTTGAAATAAATGTAACTACTTTGTTCTGTGACAGTCAACCCATAAACCAAGGTAAAGATATTTAATTTACAATCAGATATAGAAAAGCAATACAAGGGGAGAGCGCTCTAAGGAGACAATGTTTGGCATTTAAGCTTTAAGAATTACTTTAACAATGAATCTATTATCAGAGTAGTTTCCAAATAGTTCTCTTTTCTAGAGATGTGATGTCCGCGAACGAGTCGTTCTTTTGGACGACTCTTTTAGGTGAACAATGAGAACCGATTCGCAGTTGCAAGCCCTTCATTTAGGAGCCGTTTTTACATGCAGATTGCCCACGCTGCCTTCACGTGTCACCTGCGTGCCCCATGAGTCTTTTGTTCACACTTATTGTCTACACTTTGTTATTGTTTACATTGTTTTGATGTGGATTCGAGTCAAGGAGCTGAGCCCCTGTTTGTAAAGTAGTTCAGGTGTAGAAACACCAGGTGGGGTAGTACAATTTTGCATTCACATTTTTACAATGTCCTGATTTTTATTCTGGTTGTATTTATATCTGTTATATACACTTATATTTATTCTTATTTATACATTTTTTATATTTTTTTCTGTATTGTTAAAATGTTCTTGTGTGGAAAATTTTACAGTAAAGTTGTTTTGCATGGAAGTTATCTGTAGCCTGCGTCCTTTTCATAGTGCCACAAAGTTTTTTAGGTGAGGGTAAATTCAAAATAGTGATCTCTCTGTTGAAGCACGGGGATATCACCATCTTATGGATTGTTTACAATGCCAAATGAAATTGTAATCAATATTTCAGAATAATTCCCACCAATAGAGTATATATATATATATATATATATATATATATATATATATATATATATATATATATATATACATACATACATACACAAAGGAACGGCACCTCAAGATCCGGTTCCCTTCAAAGAGCCATAAATCCCATCTCTAGAGACAATGTTTGGCATCTATAAGCTTAAAGAACTATTTTAACAATAAATATATTATCAGAGTATATTCCAAATAGTTCTCTGTCCATTTACTAATCTTTCCAGCTCTAATGAAGTCTCTTTAATAAAAATTACAATACCCTACATTTGGGAGCTTGCCATCTTGAATTGTTAGGCAGGGAAGATGTTAACAGAACTGCTACATCAGTATGTGTCAGCTGACACTTTAACTACAGGTACAGGTAATTTAAAGGTGCAGTGCATCTACTGTTCATTAAAACAGATTTAAAGCTAACCAATCCATCATTTGAGATTGGGACAAAAGGGACTGTCTGTTTATAGTTAATGCCAAAAACCAACCCTTGCTTTGCTGCATTCCAGACAGGGTGGAGTCTGGGTGGAGGCTCTGCAGGTGAGGTGAGAGGGTCTAAAGTGGGACTGCCTCTCCATTCACTTACACGACACTCCATCAATTTCAAGATTTTAACACGAAAAATTGCAAAGACGCCCTCTAAAATAATGTTCTTCATTAAACACATCTCTGTGAACAGCCTCATTAAACGCGAGCCCTCCTAAATCCCTTTTGTATGGATGTCATGCTCTGTTTTCCAAATCAAACACCCGACGTTTGCTGCGTTTACATTTAATACCTTTGAGGCATATTTAATGAAATACTCACTCTTCTATGAAGGCAATGAAGCTGCCGAAAGACCGTCTCCCGTGGACATGTTCAAAAGGAGGATAAAAACAGGATTATTGCCCCATATTAGAGGAGAAGCGCAGGATCAGGGACCTTCTGTGACAGTTTACAGATCTGAATCCTGATCCGGAGTTACCGCGCATGCGCTTGAAGACGGCGAAATGCATCATGGTAGTAAGAGTCAGGAAGTATTTCTAACATTCAACGCTTCTGCAGAAATGTACATTTTTATGCCTCCATTTCTATGTTATGCACTTAACTGATTGTTATATAATTTTAAATGCTTCTTGGCTGCAAATTTACTTAATTAATAGAAATATTTAAAGCTGTGTTGTGGCTGTCAGAATTGTGGGATTTGTAGTTCTTAAACGCAACGACTGTGCGACACTTGCACGCCAGCTTCCTCGCCATGTGGATTTTGCAGTAAACGAAGAACTTTCCAAGCTAGCTGTCTGCAGGGTTTTCAGTCACTATGTCTTTTTGTTTTAACTTCGATGTTCCTTCACAAACAACGAACCTTCTTGGCGAAGGGGATGGAAATGAAATGCAAAAGGGAAAGAAAGACAATGCTGCTAAAGTGAGTAACGTGTTGTAGGTTGAGTTACTCAAACTGTCAGACTGTAGTATCCCTCTTCAGTTCAGGGGACTCCTGCTGAATAAATCGACCTGCTGAATTGAGTTGTGTCATTAAAAGACAGATAACATTAGCACTTGGAGTGGCTTTTAGTATTTTCAGGCTTGAAAGCAGAAAGGCGACCACAGGATATTCGTTTAGACACTAAATAAACCTTTAATAATCAACATTACATTCATATCTATAGCTATATTCAAAATGCACATGGAAAGTGCTGCAGAGAGCAAAACAGTAGTGCTGAATAACACTAAATAAAGTTTATTCTTGTAAATCAAGGCCCTCATACTACAGTATAATTCAGTATTATTGAATTCATGAAGTTCATGTGTTGAGAAGGGCAAGAAGATTTTTTAAACATGTAAAGAAAACGAGAGAAAGTATGCAAACAAGCAGACAAAGAGAAAATAAAAACAAAGCAAAATACACTATTAAACACTTAGATGTTATTTATATATAAGAATAGGGAAATCATTAATTCTATAATTATACTTATCCAGTCAGCTACCTCATATAGGCTAAATTAAATTATAGGCAAGGGAAGCTTATTTATAAAGCACAATTCATACAAAGATCAATTCAAAGTGCTTTCTAGAATTATAAACAAAACAGTAACAATCAACAAAAACACACTTAAAACATTTTATAAACATTTAAATTTCATCATCATGTTTTTTTTTGTGCGGCCAATTATCTTTAATCTGCTCTCTCTCTATCCTTTATAACTTAACATACATACTAAATACTGTCCCGCCGGACACAGAGTCATAACTGATTTCGTCCTAACCGAAATGCATCCTTTAATTAATCAATTAATCTCAGAACGTCTTTCCAAGGATTAAGACTCACACATTGCATCTTTCTGGTGGCAAATCGCAGCCCGAAGCTGGCTCAGACCTCTTTTATATTATACATAAATTAATTTTCATACACTTGTCTAAGTATTAAAACTTTCTTTAACAGTTATCCTTGGCTTACACCATTTTTACCTGTCTAAGAAGTGTATTTATTGTCTTTTTTATATAATATATAAACCTGTTTTAAAGATATACCATGCATATTTTTACTATATATCTATGCCTTACAAATAATGAACCTTTCTATAAAAAAAAATCAGAATTATGTATTATATTTTTATCATTTGTCTTTGAGGGTATAGTAACATTGAATAGATTTGATTGAAAGCCTAAAAAAATTAATTGAGATCACAGGAATTGTACATTTTGTATTTACTATTTAGATATTTCATATTGCATATTTCTGATTATTTAAAAGTCTTCATATTGAAATGTACCCAGCTATGAGGATATGTGAGTTCTACCTAACAATTGTGTTAGGTGAACATCCACTAGAGAGCGTAGGTTGACAGTCTCCTTGCCCACTAACTCTGATGTCATAGGGTGGAAGTGTGTCAATAAAACTCAACGGAAATGATACAAGTTCATACCAGCTCATACTGATAGCTGACTGGAGGAGTTACTGTTGAGTCAGATGTCAAAGTTCTGACACATCAGGCATTTTTTAAAAGTGATGTGTTTCTGTGGGTGTGACCACAAGAACAGTTAGTCTATCTGAGAGTCAGTCACAGAGTCAGTCACGTGGCTTTTGGTTGTCGTTATTAGACCGCATGTACAGATGTACAAGATGTACAAAGAGGTGGTAATCAGTAGGCTCATTAAGAGACCGTAGACATCCAGGAAAACACAGCGCTTTGTTTCTCAGTTCTGACATTATCATTGTGTTATCCCAGATCTGAAATATAAGAGATCTGATAACGGCGCATCTGCTTCATTTAACCTCATTATGTTTTTATTAACAGATTCCTTGTATTCCTTGTGTCAACTTCAACATGTTAATACAGGGTTAGGAAAGCCTGAAAAGGTCTTGTTTTGACATCTACACCAGTTACAAGTCTCAGCTGGTACTAAAAGTAAGATGAAACGTGGTGAAGTAGGAATGTGAATTAGTAAGATATGGTTGTATTTTAGGTGACAGCTTTAATATTTGGTTATAATTGTTCTTCCTGAAACACATACTACACATAATGCAGCATATTTAGGACATCTCAGAAGGAAGACACTTTGAATACCCAAAACACCATCATTCAAATATGCGTCCTCCATGCTGCAGTTTGTACACAGGCTCATTTCTATCTTAACTCTGTGATGTTTTGTCTCTTATAATTTTGTAAACCTGAAACAAAATCATTAATAAGGCTTCCTATGTAGCGTCTTTAACAAACAATCTGCTCTTCTTTATTCAGATTGAGGATGAAACTAATCCAGCAGAGCCGGTGAAAGAGGCCAAAGAACACCCTCCAAATTCTGACCCCCAGTTTCTCCTCATGGATGCTGTGGCTGAAACAATTACAATAGGAACGCTTCCTCCTCTTTACTTCCTCAATGAGACAGTTTTTGAAAAGACAGCCGCAGAGAGAGAGGACGGGGAGAAAATCCTCTCTCGCACCGCTGAACAGAGGTCTGATCTCATCTCGGGTGTGTACGAGGGGGGACTGAAGGTGTGGGAGTGCACCTACGACCTTCTGGAGCTGATTGAGAAAGACGGAGTGACCTTTAGGGGGAAGGCGGTTTTGGATTTGGGCTGCGGTGCGGGACTGTTGGGGATATTGGCTATGAAGAGAGGGGCACGGCAAGTCCACTTCCAAGACTATAACAGTACGGTTATTGAACAGCTCACGGTGCCAAATGTAATACTAAACTGCCAAGAGGATGACGAAGTAGACAGTGAGGACGACAGAGACGGGAAGGGTAAAGGAAAAGGGGGAGGGGTGGGAGAGGGGTGTGAGGAGAAGTTGAAAGAGAAACAAGACGTAGAGGATGGTGTGTCACCACCAAAGAAGAAGGCCTCTGACCTGTCTCAGCACCCAGAACTCACAAAGTGTCGTTTTTTCTCCGGTGACTGGAGCACATTTCTTGCTTTGGTTAAAAAGGAGAACCCACACCCCAAATATGACATTATATTCACCTCAGAGACGATTTACAACACGACATATTACCCCACACTACACCAGACCCTCCATAAACTGCTGGCTCCAGACGGGCTGATCTACCTCGCCACCAAATCGCACTACTTCGGCGTAGGTGGTGGACTTCACCTGTTTGAGACGTTTGTGGAGCAGAGGGGAATTTTCTCTCTGGATCACCTGTGGGATGGAGAGGAAGGACTACAGAGACACGTTGTAGTGCTGCGTTTTAAAAAGGCAAAGGGCAACTGAGATCAACATTCACACAGAAGCCTTTCTTTTCTAAAAGCAAGCTCTTAGATGTTATAATGTTTTACAGCTGTTTTCCAGGTCGCGTATAATAATAAAAGTATAAAAAAAGAAATGTGACAGATTATCATTTCACCTCTTCCTGTTATCTTCAAATGAAAATGGGTGGTAACAATCCAGAGGGGATGGGATGATCTGACCAAGGTTTCCTGTGAAAACTCATAGTTTCCCTTTGTCTTCTGCAAAGCTTGATTTATTTTCTCATCATCTTAGGAAACAAAGCTTGTTTTCATTTTTAAGCGTTCTAAAGAACAAAACAATTGACTGGGATGCTGATAAGCCAGACCACAACATGCCATGCTACCACTGACAACACCAGTGAGGTTGGTTCGGCCTATCTCTGTGTTTTTATACTTCCTTTTCAACTACAGTGTACAAGTTATAATCATCTGACATTAAAGTCAAAATCTAAAGATAACAACTGAAATTTGCTCACAACTAAAGGAAAATAGATTAAATTGTATTGATGCAGACCTCCCTTGTGGCTTACATGGAGAAGAGCTAATGGTATACTAATATGATTGCCCATGGTGGATTCTACATTCAACCCCTAGACTTCCTACATGCTGCCAGTTTCCTCTTTATTTCACAGTTTCTCTTGGTTATATATAACAGCACCTAAAAGACATTACTGATTGCACACTGCATGACTCTTTCATTTTTTTCCTGGACATGGCATGATGCTGACTTCTCTGTTTTTGCTGGAAAGTAACATCAAAGTAACATGAAATTAACACAAAAATGCAAGTCTCTACAGTTTTCTCTTTTAACTTTTTTTATTGAGTTTTCCATAGACTTAATCATGATACATTTTGCTTGCAGCATACATTGCTGGCAAACACGTACAAACAAATACATAGAACAGCTGCTGCAGTATTTAAGGTTGCCATTCCCTTTCCATGCCCCACCCTATCCCACTATGGAGAGAATATTGTGTCTTTAATATGCAATCAAAAATAATGGATTTGAGAACAAAAAACAATTTTGCAAACAAAATTATGATTTGAAAAATATGAAATAATGCTATGAATAAAGGAAATATATTTGTGATTAAAAATGTATCTTTATAAATCCACTCTTTTTTTGTTACAAACAAAATTATTATTCTCACGAACCACAGATTCGTTTGCGTTTCCAGTTTTTGCGTTTGCGTTTCCAGTTTTTGCGTTTGCGTTTCAAGTTTTTCCATTTGCGTTTCTACATAACTGTCATGGGCGGGACCTCCCCTGAGAGATGCAAGAAGCCTCCTGATTGGTCAGTCTCACTCAGAGAGACGGTGTGACAACTTCCGCCCCAACAAGTTGTTGCCGCTGTTATCGCCCTACTGGTTTCTACGCTAACTGGTTTCCGTGATCCAGCTGTGTTGTATTTACTTACAGACAGGCGCTGTGTTCTGCTTCAGACACAAGATTCGCCACACATTTACAAACATATTAACAGAAGTTCTCGGGTCTCATCTCACATCTACTGCAGCAACAATGGTCGGATCAGTGAGCAGTGCATCACAGCTACCCACGAAAGTCATTAAATATGTAAAAAATAAAGTATTTTCAAACTTAAACGGAGTTGGATTCGTTCCCACGAGAGCAAAATGTGATTAAGTCAAGAGACTACTACCTAAGCTCGTGAGCCACGAAGCTCACTGTGATTCAGTGATTCTGACAGGTATCGATCAACTACTTCATCATCCAGGTCACAGCCAGGGAACATGTTAGTCTGTGTTCACCTGAAACAACTGGTTTCCTTGAGTTCATATCAGGAAATACTGGACCATGTTTAGCGAAAGTTTCCTCCAAACTACGGCCTCATTAACCTCTGAACTGCAGCACACTACTACACCTTACTCTGTGACAGGTAAATACTTTATAACGGTGACCATCTAACCCACAGAACTCGGTTAAAATACACCTTTAGACGGTTTACGTGGAGCCGTGGGAACACAGTGCAGGAGGAGTTTTCAAGTCGTGTCTCAGTTAGAGTTTACTACAGGAAGAATAACTCAGGTGAAGGAATCACAGGATCACAGACATCTACAAAAATACAGCTAAGAAAAGACAAAGGACAGTGTTGCTCCGCAATGTATTTTATAATCACTATTTAAAACATTATTGAACTCCACGCCAGGTAACATTTTACCTGATGTTCGTCACTTTTTGCCTTTGTGAATATGTGTAGGTCTGAAGTGTGCTGTAAGGCAGCAGCTAATAAAGCATCACTACCTACAAACACCTTACTAAATATATTGAGGTATTTCCTCACACAGACACAGAGTAACCTGTTGTTTTAGACGAGCACAGACCAAAATGTTACCCCACGTGAGCGTGTATAATATTTAAGTGACAGAACTGTATTATCTCAGTAGAGTTAGTGGCATAGTGGTTATGTTTGTGGAATGAGACTTTTGGACTCGTGAATTTTGTTCGCGTAAGATCGAGTCTGTGTTTTTGTTCGTCTTTGCATATATTTTTGTAGATGTCTGTGATCCTGTGATTCCTTCACCTGAGTTATTCTTCCTGTAGTAAACTCTAACTGAGACACGACTTGAAAACTCCTCCTGCACTGTGTTCCCACGGCTCCACGTAAACCGTCTAAAGGTGTATTTTAACCGAGTTCTGTGGGTTAGATGGTCACCGTTATAAAGTATTTACCTGTCACAGAGTAAGGTGTAGTAGTGTGCTGCAGTTCAGAGGTTAATGAGGCCGTAGTTTGGAGGAAACTTTTGCTAAACATGGTCCAGTATTTCCTGATATGAACTCAAGGAAACCAGTTGTTTCAGGTGAGCACAGACTAACATGTTCCCTGGCTGTGACCTGGATGATGAAGTAGTTGATGGATACCTGTCAGAATCACTGAATCACAGTGAGCTTCGTGGCTCACGAGCTTAGGTAGCGGTCTCTTGACTTAATCACATTTTGCTCTCGTGGGAACGAATCCAACTCTGTTTAAGTTTGAAAATACTTTATTTTTACATATTTAATGACTTTCGTGGGTAGCTGTGATGCACTGCTCACTGATCCGACCATTGTTGCTGCAGTAGATGTGAGATGAGACCTGAGAACTTCTGTTAATATGTTTGTAAATGTGTGGCGAATCTTGTGTCTGAAGCACAACACAGCGCCTGTCTGTAAGTAAATACAACACAGCTGGATCGAGAAACAGGTACGTTTTGCGTAACATATCTGTCTATTTTCTGTCTTATTGGTGCTATTAAGGTTACACTTGTCGTTCGTTCTTCCAGTGTTTTTTTCCCCTAACCGTTTTAGACGGCGGTATCAGACATTAACACCTAACACGCTGTGTGCTCGTCATAAGTGACTGACTTTATTACCGCCCGGCTCATAATAACAGTTACCTCAGTAAACTGCTTCCTGATGCTGCTTTCTGGTACCAGCGACAGTGATAAATAAAACATGATCAAACCCTAAGGGTTGAAGATCAGTGAAAATATGGCCCCTTTTATGCTTTTAGTTTCTATTCACTTAACTTAAAGGAGGAATGACCTCTCAACAATCCACACACACGCCTCCTGATTTGTTCTGATAGTATATCTAATGAAAAAGTTCGTTTATTTATTTATAAACAGGCCGATAACTATGAAATTGGGATAACTGTCACTAAAGCCGGGCGGTAATAAAGTCAGTCACTAATGACGAGCACACAGCGTGTTAGGTGTTAATATCTGATACCGCCGTCTAAAACGGTTAGGGGAAAAAAACACTGGAAGAACGAACGACAAGTGTAACCTTAATAGCACCAATAAGACAGAAAATAGACAGGTATGTTACGCAAAACGTACCTGTTTCTCGATGTTGATATGTCTCCCTTCGCGGCAACAGCTTGTTGGGGCGGAAGTTGTCACACCGTCTCTCTGAGTGAGACTGACCAATCAGGAGGCTTCTTGCATCTCTCAGGGGAGGTCCCGCCCATGACAGTTATGTAGAAACCTAGAAACGCAAATGCAGAAACTGGAAACGCAAACGCAAAAACTGGAAACGCAAACGCAAAAACTGGAAACGCAAACGCAAAAACTGGAAACGCAAACGCAAAAACTGGAAACGCAAACGAATCTGTGGTTCGTGAGAATAACAATTTTGTTTGTAACAAAAAAAGAGTGGATTTATAAAGATACATTTTTAATCACAAATATATTTCCTTTATTCATAGCATTATTTCATATTTTTCAAATCATAATTTTGTTTGCAAAATTGTTTTTTGTTCTCAAATCCATTATTTTTGATTGCATATTAAAGACACAATATTCTCTCCATATCCCACCCCGTCCCACCCCTGCCCTCCCTTCAACCTACCTTCCCAGATTTTACATAATATGTAAGTAAGCAAAAGGGGAAATACGATAATTCATAAGTAAAACTTTAAATAACAATAATAAATAAGTAAACACACACCAAAAAAAATAAAAATAAAGAAATACGATTTTGATTTGAAATTGGAAAAGGTAGAAAAAAAGAAAAAAAATTAGAAAAAGAAAAATCTCTACAGTTTTGAATAAATGAGGAAAACCTGAGTAAAATGATGACGACAGCGTTGTCTGGTCAGCTTCAAAAAGTCATGAAGAGGACATGAACCGAAACAGAGCTGGTTGATTACTTTCATTTCACACTTTCTGATTGTAACTCTTATAAGCTTCAAAATTTGAATGCAGCACTTGTGATTTACTGATAGGCTACTGACCACACAATACACACACCAACGAGACAATGAGGGGAGTGCTGTCACCTTTTTGTTTTTCTGTAAAGCTTTGGATAAAATTAAATCAATGCTTATTAATAATTGATAAAGAATGATTTAACTAACTCTTCGATCTCATTCAAGTTTAGTGGAGTTACACAGTAAAATAGGCAATGTATAATTTCCTAGCTAACACACTGTATACTACAGCCGGGTTAGCTTTCTGGTAAGGTCTGTGTAGCTAAAAGTTAAGCTTTCTAAAAGAGAAGACAGGAAAGGAATAGCAAACCAGCCAGTTAGGATTTTCTGTCTTTCTTAACAGACCATGTATCTCCATCAAACTGGAATGTTAAGGAGGAAGTGGTTGCATGCTAACATTAGCTGTTGTCTAACATGAGCAGATGGCTCATCTGTTTTTTTTCACCTTCATTTGTGGACCAAATTTCCAGCATTGTCTATTAATAAATAATTATTTTTAAAATTAGGAAACTGATGACAAATTTGTTTACATTTCTAAAAAGATATACCAACCTAGCAGTTAAATATAAAGACACTATTTGAGATTCCCATCCTCAGAGGACAATAGCCCCCATGTGATAATGTTCAACAAGTAAGTCCATGATTTAATATGAATCTTTCCTTGTGTAAAAACAGTCCGAGACTGATATGCTGTGGTTGAAAAAGGGAATACCACCAAGTTTTAACAAATATAAATATCCTCTCATTCCTCCATCTGATCCCTTTTATGTGAGGCACATTAACAGTGAGAAAACTGTAATTAAATAAGCTGTCTCATCCTTTATTTGCACTTTGGTTACCTACACCTTCTTTCACTTCCCATATGGAAATCTGAATATGTGTGCCTGTAAGTGAAGTGCAGTTGAAAGAGGCTGTTACAGGTCTTTAGATGCATGGAGAGGAAAGAAAGGAAATGGGCTCAGTGACCTTTGCGAGTGATTTCCCCAGTGTTCAAACAGCAGCATGAAAGCCAGGCTTGTTTCTGAAGTCCGGCGCAAAATGTCAATTGCAACTTATCCCACCAGCCCAAGGATGGAGTTTGAAAGTGGATTCTAGAGTCACTGAACATCAATGGTGGGACACTATAAGGTCTCTAATTCTAGTAAGAGCTTCTCTTGGTTCTGTTGGATTTTACCTTCAGTAACGTGATCTGAGTGTGCTCTGTTGCAAAACAGTGTTGTGACATAGTATGAGTATATACAGTACATCCAGGAAATATGAGCAAATGCACATCTTCGAACAAGAAGAGAACTGTGCGGCAAGTTTTCCCAACCCCATGTGGAATCCCCTTTTCGCCCAGATCAAGGAAATCTGTCGGTTTTATCTCACAATGCCTTTTCTGAGGAAGTCTGGAAGAAGCTCAGACTGGTTTCTTGTCTGTGGGGTAATGAGGTAGAAAGAATGAGGAAACAAAAGTTTGTTTTTTGATTTATGGTCACTGCATAAAGAAACAGGTTGAATATTAATGTCCATCGGTGCGTTTTAAAAAACGTTGTATAAGCTACTAAGCCGATCCTGTGATCTTTATCTTATCAGAGGCTGTTGATGTTAAAGCTCCTCTGGGGAACTTTTGTTTTTTGTCAATGATGGTGCCCCCGCGGGCAAAGACGCACATGCCAACGTAGTATTTCCTGACAAAACACCTCATTCTGCTTTCTTTTAACTGCAAAATATGACAAACAGGCTGTTTCTTCAGCATGTGGTCACTCTTCTGGTTTGACACCTACCCCCTCACAGCAGTTACAGGCATTAAGAATTACGACACCAAAAATGTCAGTCTCCTTGCTGACGGTCTTATCTGCTTTTGTGAGTCATAGAGAGGCGTCAGTTTTGTTTCATTTTAATCAGTTTCACAACCTGTTTGAAACTTTCACTGGAGCTTAAACAAAAACGAATGAAATAAAGAAAACTACGCCGTCCAACATTTTCTTTAAAGCTCCTGTGAGGAACCTGATGGGTCCGGTGCATGTGTAAGTTCTGTTTTCTAATCTGCTTTCTTTAAAATGTATCACTCATTGTGAATATTTTCTGTGACATTTTTTAGGATGCTATTAAGCAAAGTTTCAGGAGCAGGACCACACCTCAACCACGCTTCTTCTGTCTCTCTTAGGAATTCAAACCTATCCCTCTCCTCCCCTTCGTTCCCAGATTCCGCACCCCGCCCTCCCTTCTTTCTTTCCTTCAATACATAGGACTCTTAATGGGGGGTGGGCCATGGCGGCTCCCCTAATAAGCTTCCCCAAACAAGTAACAGCAACCAGCAGTAAGTTCAACATCAAATTCAGAATCACCATTCCAATTAAATCAACAAATCATTGTCAAATTTCATCCTGTTGATGGTGTGGTCCTTGCTAGTGAAATGCTGGTACAGGGTTTTAAACTCACTATATGAACACCGTTAATCTTGTTGTTGATGGCATCACTGTTCTCAACTCAACTCAACTCAACTCAATTTTATTTATAAAATACATATAAAATATATAAAAACATGCAGCCCAAAGTGCTTCACAGAGTAACAGAGAGACAGAAAACAACAGCAATGGTAAAATTATAAAAGGCAGGATTATATATGAAATACTTAAAAATAAAATAAAATCAATACAATAAAATTAATAAGATAAGTAATAGTGGAAAGAAAAGTTAAAAATAAGGTAGCCTTAACAAGATCAGGTGAATACAATAAATAAATAGATACATAAATAATTAAATAAGATAAATAAATGTTAAAGCAATGATTCAAATAATAATTGTTAAAATAATAATAAAAATAATGCAGTTCAGGGCTAAAAATAAATTACTCCAAATTAAAAGCTAGGTTAAAAAGGAAAGTCTTAAGTTTTCTTTTAAAAACATCCAGAGAGCTCGCCGTTTTAATGTCCAGAGGCAGAGAGTTCCACAGCTTAGGGGCATAATAACAGAAAACTCTCTGGCCGGCACTTGTGCGAGACACACGAGGAACATTTAAAACGGAAGCATTCGAGGACCTCAGTGATCGGGTTGGAACATAAAGTGACAGGAGATCAGTGATGTATGGAGGAGCTGTTCATTTCAATCAGTTTCATAAAGAGACAGAAAGTCCTCACAGGAGCTTTAACCAAAGTCAAATAAAAATGAAGCTTTACAGAAAATGAATGACTAATTTTAACTGTGTCATATGTTTACAAAACTAGCTAAATTAAATTAGATCATAGAGAAAATGAGCTCAGTTTTCAAGTGTCCAGTTTATTTTTTCTGGCTAATGACACAGGCACACTGACTGACACACATCCTGTGTGATTTGTTTTTGGTGGATGGTTGTTCATACGTCATCAGTCACATGTTTATATTTTGATTGAATACGTTTATTAATTGGATGATATTTTTACTTTTTATTACACAACATTTTTTCTGGCCATCTATGACTCGCCCCAAGTTTCCCATAAATATCAGAAAAATGACCACAACTTATATAATAAAGTAACTTAAAGAACAAAACAAAGAAAACAAATCTAAACTTCACTGAAATTATTTACTTTATTATATAAGTCAAGATAAAATAGATCCTAATAAAAATGTTTACAACTATTATAACCTCATATTGAACACAATCATCCGTACATCCACATCATGTTTAACTCTGACCAGAGAGTAATTGAAGTGATTTTAGGGGTGTTTCTCTGTTGAATTAACTCCTGTTTGACCTCACATGCTACACAAACATTCACATGATTCAATGTCACGTCCACTTTATGAAGCACGTATACACTACCCTTCTGATTAATACAATCATATCATGATAAATGTTTTTTCTCAGAAGCATACTGTCAGCAGCTCAAACATGACTGTGCATTGCAACCACAATGTTTGGACAGAATTTCCAGTTCCTTATTTAGTGAATGTATTGTTGAATTCAGTTTCGCTCACACTAAACAGCAAACACAGTTTCTGTTTGCATACGTCCCCTGCCTTCAAACTTCCAGCGTGTGCTGGCTTCGTCATCGTCCCTCATCTCAACAGCTGTTTGCTGCCTGTGGGGGAATTCCTGGTTCCTCGAGCAGACACAGCCTTTCCCCTGCTTACTTTATGGGAACAGGGGGCAGGGCAAGTCAGATGGTTTTCCTCAGAAACTATTATGTGTTGATTCACTGTGAGGGGGCGTGCTGTTCACTCCCACTGTTTCCTTCTTACTGGGAAGTGACTGTCAGGCTTACCGAACAGAGGGAGTGTATGAGAAACAGATAGAGAGGTGGGAGGGAGGGAGACTGATGGGTGATGTGAAAGGTGTTGATATTTAAAGGCTCTTTGCTCTGAATGTCACACAGTATGCTGTATCCCTTCTTGGGACTTGGAGGACATGGGAGAGTGAGCTGAACCCGCAGGTGAACTGAGGGATGGCTCACTGTATGCTCATTCTTTCAGGAGAAACCTAGTATCTCTCTTTGAGTTTTGACTGCCTTAGTTTGGTTGAAACTTGGCTTTACGAGAATAACAAAGAAGGCTTCATGAGGGGATGTATTTCTTCTATATCCACAATCTGGAGAGGAAACTTTAAGTGAATGAAGGGTAAGTACAAAGGTAAGAAACTTTCCAAAACTGTCCAAATTAGGTCAGTTTTTTAGTTGTGAAATGTTTGACATATGATAAGAGACGTAAAATCAACTTCCACATTTCTTTGAGGGGTTAAACTAAGTGTTAGTGCTGTCATCCTGAGTTAACCAATCTGATTTGTAATGAAAGCTAGTTCATTCAGGGTCAGAGCCCTAACAGGGCATTTCTTGTGTATTGATAGAGGCAGTAGAACCGGTTGTTTCCCACTCCAACTGCAGGAAAGATAGGAGTTTCCTGAACGTGTACAGGTGTGGCCTTCCGCCAAAAGTTCAATGTGCTGTATTACACGTATCCTAAAAGAATGCACACTCATACTGAACAAACCACAGTGTCAGAGATAACATTGAGGATTTATCTCACTGTACCATCACAGTCAATATTTACCCTTTCTCTTTTTTGATTTGGATGAAGGAAGAGATTCTGTGAAAAGAAAAACGCAGGTTAATATCCAACTTATCATGGACGGGTCAAAGATACACCAACCGGCTACTTATCTCTATGTCCAAAAGTTCTTTTCCTGGGAGTGTTCAGCCATAAATGATGAGTCATTTCATTCCTTGACCAGAGATATATCACAACCATCTGATTCAGTTTCATTTCAGTGGTTGTGAAGCATTTCCAGGAACACTTGAGTTAAGAGGATGGCTGGACTTCCCATTAAGCTGTGTGCACTGGATTCAGTTAACTTCAGGCGGCATGACTTCACTTTGGAGGTTTGATTCTCATATCTTTGCAGTCAGGCAGAAACCTCATATCTCTCTATTTCATCATTTAAATTGTTTTGCGTGAATCAATGCTACTAATCTCCTTTTATGTGTGCCTGTAGGCTTTCTAAAGTTTAATGAATGAATGAAGAGTTTTTTAAAAAAGGTTGTGGTTGAGTCTTATGCAGTGTTGAGTTATGTGAAAAACACAGGGGTTCTTTTACTTCCTGGAATGTAGTGGTTTTGTAGATAAAGGTTTTTGCCTGATGGTGACAATATCCAACTTTATAAAAGTGTTCTAAACCTTTTCATGAAAAAGAACATACACAAATCATGATAATTCAAATGCAAACCATGATGTTTCAGGTCAGCTTTCATTGCCACAGTAGCAGCCTCTTGCACAATTTTCCAACGAAAGAAGGAGGTTGATATTATCGCTCGTCATCACCCCGCTTTTCTTGAGAAATAGAGATGGTCCGTAGTGACTAAACCTCCACGTGCTGCTTAAAATGTTCATATTTTTGTCTTTGTATTTTTCTGTTTTTCCTCCTTACTAAAAACAGGCAGGGAACCAAGTCGATCATAACATTAATAATCAAGTATGAGTTGTGTCAGGTGTTTAAGTCATTCAAAGATCTCCAGGTTTCTGGTTTTGAGTGCTCTACTATGAGAACTGAATTCCATAGATGGTGGTGTACTCAGGTGTCGTCTATGGGCTCAGTTCTTTTGGTATGGTACAGCTGCACAGCACAGGACAGCTTGAAACATGGACGACAGATTACATTAAGACGCTAAAGCTTTTTTGTGAAATATGTATTAAGTTAATTTTTCTGCTCTGCTGTTACTTTCTTTAAGTGGTGAACAAGGTGTTCATCCAAAATAACAAATTATATTCTGAACTAAATAACCATATTTGATCAAAGCTGGTGTTAAGTGTAATGTAAAATTCTTAATAAAGTAACTCAAACTGAATTATTTCCCTCTGCAACTTCTTCATTCTCTTCACATTATATTTGACGTTTCAAAATGTGGCTTCATTATACTTCATTTCCTGAAAAAGAGTGAGAGCATTCAAGGTCAATGATTTTCAGAAACACAATAAACGACATATTTTATACACACGTGAGCTCTTTTTTTCAGATCTTATCTCAGCTTTAGTGCCGTAAAATATGCGGCCATATTGTTGGCAGTTAGCTAGATTTAACAATGAGAGTAGGCGTAGCTGCCCACATCCTTTACAACTACAGTATAATGGGAATCTCACAAAATGAATCTTTTGAAGTATTAAGTAATCAGCGCATTGTGATATGAGCTGTTAGGAAAGCTGGACTCAGTCACTGATAGATTTAGTACACCATTCAGGGACACCAGCAGGGATTAGTCTGTCCCTTTTCTTGTTTAAAGCAGTCTCTTATGAATAACTGTGTCTTTTGTGAATAGAAATAGATCCTAATTTTTCCAAAATGGATCGAGCAATGTAACAGGAGAAGGTCCCTGAAAGGTTTTTTTAAAATCACCATCCTGGTGTAGTTGCGCCTGGTCAGGCTGCACGTACAGTAGTGCTGTGTTTACTTTGTGATGGTGATTTTGTTTAACTGTGTGCAGGGTGAGGTCTTTTGTAGCCCATAAAGAGTTTTTAAGTAGAAAGTCAAGAACAGCTGGCTCTGATACCTGACAGACCGGCAGGTTTAATCTATCTTTGTCTATACTGTAAAACTTGGTCCCTGCTCTGGTGTGGAGAATTATAGAATATATTAAATACTCTGTCTTATCCTTGAAATACAACAATGAAACAACCATAGTTCCTCACCTCAACTTATTTTTGTGTTTTTCTCATACGTGTTCTGTCATGTACATTTGTATGTTTATGAAAATAAATCATTAGTCCTCAACAAACTGGCAGTTTCTTGTTCTCATTCATTCAGGATATGATGAGGCCTCTGGTACGCGACCCAAGAGCAACAATTTGAAGGTATTGAAGTGGTAGAAAGTATGGTAAAGAGTCCTCATATAAGTATCTCCCACAGATACGTACTAAACTGCAAACATCTGAGATGTTGAATGTTCTAGTTTTTCAAGATCATCTGAAACACGAACTCTGCACTACATACATACTTCACACAGGGATAAGCAATCTGTTGGCTGCACAGTCATTATGAAACTGTCGGACCCCAGCCCTACCACATCCCCCTATGTAAAGGTGGTGTCACCGTGACTTCCTTTGAACAACATCCTCAAAGTGAGAATGTGCTCTCTTGACTGAACTCTGACTCATCAAGAACGGTTAAAAACTCTCATTGAGTCATCTCTGACTGATAGACCCCATCACCTTATCTGTTCTTTCAAATAAAAACTCCACTGGAAAACAACTTTGTATTTTCTATTATTTTTGGACCAAGAGATGATGAAACCACATCAAATTAAATAAAAAAAACATAAATACATACTTATATGGTTATAAATGTAATAATAGATGTTTAAACTATGAAATGTACTCTTACTTTACATAACAGTTTTGGGAGGATTTTGCAATTCATTTGTTTATTCTCTATGTTTTGCTAACTTTAACCAAACATTTTAAAATAAACTGTTTTACTTTCACTTTGTTTGTAGTTGCAGTTAATGCACCAGATTGTAAAATGTGATGCACTGATTTAGTTTTTGCCCTCTATCCACATACAGTCAATGCCTAAAGAAAACATTACCTCCTCTTCAACCAAACCACAGCATGTGAAACTCAACTCAACTCAACTTTATTCATATAGAACCTTTCATACATTAAAACATGCAGCCCAAAGTACTTCACAGAATAACAGAGACAGAAAACAACAGTAATGGTAAAACTATAAAAGGCATGATTAATAAAGACTATCTTATCTTATCTTATAAATGAAATACTTAAAAATACAATAAAATCAATACAGTAAAATTAATAAAATAAGTTATAGTGGAAAGAAAAGTTAAAAATAAGGTAGTGTTAACAATATCAGATGAAAACAAGAAATAAATAGATACATAAATAATTAAGTAAGATAAATATATGTTGAAGCAATGATTAAAATAATAATAATAATAATAATAATAATAATAATAATAATAATAATAATAATAATAATAATAAAAGACACTAAATGTCATTACATACATTAGTATTTACAGCCATGGGGAATATTACAGAAGCCATTTTTTGGTGATGAATAATAACATTTGTCTGGTAATATTTCTGTTACTGTATCCCAGTTGTATTCAGGACTGAAATTAGACATGTTTGAATTTTAATATTGCTATTTTCCCTTTAATACATATTCTGATTAATTCTTCATCCACTTCTTACCTTTCTTGGAGGAGACATTCCCAAATATTCACCATTTGGCCCTTGAAAACTTTTAGTCTCCTTACTTTTTAACAGACAGAGTATCAGCCAATAGAAATCCCTACTTACCAGAAATCTTGTCCCTCATTGGGCACTGATAGCTGTCAATCACTGACGTCATCACGCTATCCAACCAATCGGAAGGCCGTTTTTTTTCCTGCAGAGGGATGCGCAACAGGCTATGTCCCTGCTGAGTGTAGCACAACGAACTGGGTTTAAAAACCTCTATTTCTTCACTCAGGAGGACCATAGGAAAACTTTTATGATATAAGAGTTTCACCTTTTTTGTTCAACTGTGTGTGAACAGAAGAAGACAACTTCACAGCCGTTGTCTTTGACACAATAACCGGGTTTGTTCGAGGCCTGCTTCGCATGGATGAGGTGCGGCCTACCAGTGGAGCTCCAGCCCACGGGCTGGTGCCGCTGTTTCCCCCTGGACTGCAGGCTATCTACGGGGAATGCCGGCGACTTTACCCCGAACAGGCCAACCCGCTTCAAGTCACAGCCATTGTGAAATACTGGTAGGTTGCCCCATGTTTCTATTGTGGGTCTGACACATCTGCATGCACTGAACTTGTGTTGACTAAGTTTGTGAAGTGATGTTAGCTAACAGTTTAGCTAACTTCATACAGAGTGTAACTAGCTCTTGTAATGTCTTATGGGACTTTTGAGGACTCAGTATCAACTATTAAAGCATAACTAACAGTGATATACTTCTAATAATGTCTTCCTCATACACTGTAATGTGTTGTGCTGCTGTATATAAGTCCAGACCTCCAAGCTAAGCTATCAGTCCTGCATGGGTGTGATGGGAGTAAACAAAGTTCAGTGTTTTTTGACATTGTGCATGTTTTTATTTCATGTATCCTTCAGGTTAGGTGGACCAGACCCGTTAGACTACATCAGCATGTACAGGAGTTCTGGCTGTCCAGCTCAGGACGTCCAGGAGCATTGGCACTATGTCAGCTTTGGACTGAGTGATTTATATGGGGATAATAGAGTTCATGAGTAAGTACAATGTAACAGCTATATGAACCATATAATATGTTTTTCATTGACTACATTTTAAATACAACAACAACAACAACAGGGGGTTATTTAAACCACCAAAAGCCCTTTAGGTATGCAACATATTCGCTTAACAAAGAGTAGACCACCTACCGACTCCTCTGTTAGTTTACTCCCTCCTGTTTATTTTGATAAGCGCTCATTCTCACATCCCTCATGTGTATTACAAATGACATCCAGCTGATGCTCTGTTCACCTGATTTCTGACTGTATGTGTCTGTGTGTTAGATTCACAGGGGCGGATGGACCCAGTGGGTTTGGCTTTGAGCTCACCTTTAGACTTAAAAGAGAGGTTGGGGAGACGGCACCACCGACCTGGCCGGCTGAGCTCATGCAAGGCTTGGCTCGCTATGTGTTCCAGTCAGGTAAGAGTTGGGACTAATTAGTATTTCTGTTTTTCCTCTCTGAATGGAGTAATCTGCACAGTTTAAAGTTATATTTTTGGGGCATTTTTTGCCTTTATGGATAGGACAGCTGAAGAGAGACAGGAAATGTGGGGAGTAGAGAGAGGGGGAGGACATGCAGTAAATGGTTGAGGCTGGAATCGAACCTGCGATCTCTGTGACAGGGACTATAGCCTCTGTATGTGGGGCGCTTAGACCACTAGGCCACCAGTGCCCCACAATCTGTTGTAAAGAAATGTGAATTAGGTTGATCATCTATTTAAGTGATGTTTTGGGGCATGTTTGGCTTTATTGGATAGGAAAGCTGGAGAGAGACAGGAAATGTGGGGAGTAGAGAGAGGGGGAAGACCATAGACTGTATAGAATATGGACGTAGTATCCGTGACGTCACCCATCTGTTTCTGAAGCGCTGTTTTGAGGCAAATTGTTGGTGGCAGCCATATTGCTGCTGTCGAGCGATTGTGACGTAAAGAGGCGGGCTTTGAGTCTCCTAGCCAACAGCTACAGTGTTCCTGCCTGTCAATCAAGTTAGCTGTGCCTCTCATTGGAAGACTCGTAATCTCAATATCTTTGAAATTGCTGCGTTAGAAAAAAAATCACTCCCCTGTACAGTGTGTGCCGATCGAGAAATGAGCTATCCAGACTACACTCGTCTTTTGTACCTGGCTGTAAACATGTTTATTTCTGCTGTAAAGATCATCTTTTTTGAATTGGTGTGTATGTGGTTTCCGGTACTTCCGGAGCCTGCCTCAAGCGGATCCTCGATGAACTGCAGTTTTAGCATTTCTGAATTGGACCGGTTTTTGGTTTTTAGACCGGAGGTTGCCGCTTGGGGAAGACATGCTGCAAATGGTAGACGCCGGGAGTCGAACCCGGAGCACTGAAACTAGCTATAGCCTCTGTATATTAGATTGGTAGCCACAGGATGAAGCAATTTTTGATGATAATATTGAGAGAAGGGGATTAGTGATAAGGGAGCTATTTAGATATAAGTTATCTTCTTCAATCAGAAACTATTTCAGATTTTTTAAAATATAATTGAAGTATAATTTTATTTGCTATCAGTGCGATACAGGAAACTGGTCTTCATGAAGGTTGGGTGTTATTTGTAGTTAAGTTTTTTTGTTGGTCTGACTGAGACATTGAAAATGTAATTTATGATATTGCGGACAAACCAAAGAGGAACCGATTGTTTGAGAAACTTTTATTAAAAAGTCCATGTTTTGTTTGCATTCAGTCCCAGTGTGTTAGTAGTTCAGTTCCTGATTTATCCTCCTGGGCTTTGATTGAACAGCTCCCTGTTGGCTGCATTCGCCATGCTGCCTCTTTCTAAAAGTGAATAATGTGTTCTTTCTAAAGGTGGCTTGATATTGCAGTCATCTATTTATACATGTGAGATAGAGGAGTTGCTTCAGGCAGCAGTTTTCAGTTAAGCGTACATTGTTTGTGCTTGTTGGAGCTCTGGGTATTGACAGGAAGTCTAATTTCCCCTTTCTTACCCTTTGCAGTGAAAACACTCTTTTAAAATGGTAAACAAGAGCATTGCTGTAATGTGGTACTGTTTGCTCTGTGGGTATATTCTCTCCGGTGCTCGGTCTTTTAAATCATTCAGCCATGTGTGCAGAGTGCATAAGAAAGGGTGGTTGGGAAGGGAGGAGGTATTTAAAAGCCATGAGGAAAGAGAAGAAGGCTGCTCTCCCCTCCTCACTAACCAGCCCTTCTCTGCTATCCAGCTGGGGTCAATTTGCGCGTGGGTGGGCTGGGCTCCTGAGCGGAGTCGATGCTGATTCTTGGCCATCTCCCCCCCCCCCTCGCTTTTCTCCTACAGCAAATCTGGATTCAGTACATGTTACCTCCCAAGCAGACACATTCCTTAAATGGAAATGTAGTATTAATGTTTCTCATGTCACAATTCGGTCTCTCTTTTCTCTCTCTTACTCAGTCTGGTGGATTGTTCCCCCTCTTTTCCTGTTGATGCAACTTTGCTTCAGAATTTCTGCTCTGACAGAACAATGGAAAGAGAGGCTGCCTTCCTCTGGTGGATGGAAATGCCCTCTGCAGACGAACACTCGTGACAAACAAAATTCTTGGCATATTCTGTAATACTTAAAAATAAATGTGTCCTTTCTGTTCTCTGGTACAGAAAATACATTTTGTAGTGGTGACCATGTGTCGTGGCACAGTCCACTGGACAACAGTGAATCCCGCATCCAGCATATGTTGCTCACAGAGGACCCACAGATGATACCGATTCAGACGCCGTTTGGCACAGTGAGCTTCCTCCAGGTGAGTCCAACTGTGGAATATTCATGTGGTGTTTGTTATTTCTGAGCAAGCACGTTTGGGACATTTCGCTTCTTTAACCACTTAAGAGTATTTTGAATTTGAATTGATGATTTAGACAAAACATGGACCAGCATCAATTAATCAAGCTTTACTTACATAGCATCTTTCATAGAAGTCAAATGCAACCCAAAGTGCCTTACAGCAGTCGAAAACAAGAAAGAAGCAGAAATAAAATAATGGCAAGAGATATTAAAAAACAAAAAATATTTTTTTTCCCCAACATTGTTTTTTATTGATTTTCAACAATTTTAGACACACATTTATAAACATTCATACACATAGCTTCACATATATGTGCATAAATACAATACAGAACACACACAAAAACCTCAGGTGCATTAAGAAAGGACATAATATATATGTATATACACACACACATTATTTACATACATACATACATACATACATACATACATACATACATACATACATACATACATACATACATACATACACACATACACACATACACACATACACATAAACAAACAAACAAGTAAATACATAAAATAAAGGATAACAATAAATAAATATAAGTAAGTAATAAAAATAATAATGTTTAAAATAGAAATAAAATAGAATAAATAAATAAAAGAGGGGAAGCATTTCTTGTACTATGTCAGTAGTAGGTGTTGAAGGTGATATAATTTTTCAAATAGAGATTAAAATAGAGACTAATGCTTACCAAAAACAATAAAATATATGGAATTAAAGTAAGTTTAAAGCATTAAATTAATATTAGGAATATAGAGAATTAAAATTTAATACATTAAAAAGGGTAAGGATAAGAGGTAAAATTAAGGCTAAAAAATATCAATAAAACTGAGTAGATGAATACAAAATAAATAAATAAAAATAAAATAAGCAGTACAATTTAATAAAATAATAAAACAACATTCAAATCAATATAATGGTAAAAAGTAAGTAATAAAATAAAATTGTTAAACCCTAAATAAAAGCCAGACTGAATAAATATGTTTTTAGTTTACGTTTAAAAGTCTCAGTATCTCCAGCATGAGAAGAGATCATGTTGAAAGGAGCTCTGCAAATTAATATCAATAAAAATCAGACAACATTCAAGTGACATATTTTAATTAACATTTGCAAATTGAATCAGTAGAATTAAGAGAATTATTACTATCTGTCTTTTATACAAATAACAGCATCAATAGTGGAAAGAGATTCACAGACATGAGTGAGATTGGAGAGCAAACCTTCTCACGCGCTGCACCCTTCTCTCTTAGATCGTAGGTGTGTGTACAGAAGAGCTACAGGCGGCCCAGCAGTGGAATGGCCAGGGCATCCTGGAGCTGATGCGTGGAGTCAAAGTGTAAGTATAAAAAACGGCGTTGCTTTGAGTTATCGTTGGTCTTGTATTGGTGTATCTGTGTGAATTTGTTGATGAGATTTTTTCCCTAATCCACCATAACAAGACAAAGACCAGATCTCTTTCCATTGGTAGAAAATCAGATAAAGATGACTTCATCATTACTGTAACTCAGTGTTTACTTTCCCCTGGACTGAGTGGAGACAGAGACCAGAGTCACAGTGATACTACTTCAGTGTAAAATGTATCCAGTTCCAGTTAAACAGATGTGTTGTGTAGCCGTCAGTAAAGAGTTAATTATTTCTTTATTAACCTGGTGTGTGTTTTGCTGAAGTGTAGCGCTGTGTGGGAGTAATGCTGATGATTTTCTGTGCACAGAGCCGGTGGCCCCTGGCTAATCACAGACATGAGGAGAGGGGAGACCATTTTCGACATTGATCCACACCTACAAGTAAGGCTTTATTAAGTTCTGCACTGGGAACTATATTTTATTTGCACCTAAAACTCATCAGCTACTAGATTTTACAGCTTCAGACATATTAAGCCATATTTAGATACTTGTTTGTTTGATATTATCACAATCAGACATCATCCAGTAAATCCTTATGCCTCTCAGAAGAGAGAAGAGGGTAAAAATGTTGAGCTGAACTCTGAAGAGTTAAGCAACTATGAGCTGAGGCAAACTGATTTTCCACATATAAAAGATATAAATAGATAAAAAGGCTCCATAATATTCACTTAGCACCCCCTGTTGGCTCATAAATTGTGTTTCAGCATCTCCTCACATCAGAAAATGTAAAACATGTGTGGGTTTTCTGTGAGCTAGTGTTAATGATTGCGTACATTTCTTGCTCATCCAAGCAGGAGAGAGTGGATCAGGGAATCGAGACAGAGGGCTCCAACCTGAGTGGGGTCAGCGCTAAGTGTGTGTGGGACGATCTGAGTCGACCGCCAGAGGATGAGGAGGACAGCCGATCCATCTGCATAGGATCACAGCCACGCAGGCTCTCAGACAAAGGTACGCCAAGTCCAGAGTAGATCTTAAAATAAAGACGTAGCACGTCCAAGAATGCTTAACCGATCTTCACGGAGGAGTTCTGGTTTCATGCTGTCAGCAGTGCATGATGGGATAATTCCGCGCTGATCTTTGTCTGTGTGTTGACAGACACGGAGCAGATCAGGGAGACTCTGAGGAAAGGACTGGAGTTTAACAGCAAGGCAGCACTACCACCCATCAACAGCCAGAGACAGAGCCATGAGAGACCTCAGTGAGTGTTCCTCCCACACACCAGCACACACTTTAACACGGGTTCAGCTCAGCACAGGGTTTTCACGAGGATAACTCCCTCCAACATGTGCAGTGACTCACAGTGAAACTGACATCTGAACCGCTATCACCAGTGTCATAGCTACCAGCATAAAACAGAGGTGTGTCACTAATCTGGAGCTTTTTCTGGGGAACTTCCTGCTTCTCCCACTGATATAGCTAACAGAGTTGTGAAATCTGGATATATTTTTAGAGCTGAACTTTTCTTTTACATGAGGGTTGTTTCACACACAGCCTTTTACATACTGTTGGCTTTACCATGTATTCAAGGATTCCAGGTTTTTTTATTGTGATACCAACACAAGATATCCATGATATGGAATGAAATTTCAATTCTAAGGTCCCGTATGAAGCCACAAAGAACACACAATTTAAAAAGGAAGACAACAGTAATACATTTAAAAATATATATATATATATAAATACAAATATAAATATTGTGCATGGACTGATAATAATAATGCATTATATTTATAGCTGCCTTTCTTGACACTCAAGGTCATTATACAATATTAAAACAAACAGAGTTTAAATAACAAACAGTAAATAAAATACAATTTAAAAAGTTTTAAGTGAATGGACAGTGGAGTTGTGGTCCGATGGAGTAAGCCAGTTTAAACAGATGAGTTTTGAGTTTGGATTTAAAAGGTGGGAGTCAGTCAGTGTTACGGAGGTCAGGATTGGAGAGATTGATTGATTGAGTTGTTATGTCATGTGCAATTGAATGTGCAAGAATCAGGTGTACAGAGTGTCTAAGGATGTAAAACAGCAGTACTCTTACTGTAAAGAAACTGACTAAGAATAAAATAAACTACTAAACATAAATAATGGCAGTGGAGGAGCTGTGCAGATGTGCAGGAAAGCACAAGACAGCACTGAGAGACCCAAAATATACACAGCTGCCTCAACATTTATATATTATAATGATTTAATTTTTTGGCTAGTAGCCTTTATTGAAGGGACAGTGGAAGAGCGACAGGAAACGTGGGCAGAGAGAGTCAGGGATGTCACGCACCAGAAGTGGAACCTGCAGCTAGTGCAACAATGACCGTAGCCTCTGTGCTAAACCAGCACTGATCTAAAACACAATACTTTTCCAGTCTTTCATGTAATTTGAGATAAATATGTTCATAAAGAAGTTATTATTAGCCAAAGAAAGGGCTTGTTTCTGCCGTGACTGTGTCCTGAAGAAATCCATAATTTCTGTATCTGCACTTCTGTGAAGATAAATCCATGTGTACTTTTCCATGAACTGCTTTTCATTCATGCTCTGATACAAATACCATACCCACCAGTACACAAGGCCTTACATACTAATGTGTACTTACCTTCACTGGTTTGACTCATAGATTCCCCTTGTGAACACCTTCAGATTTATTTATTCATTTATTTATTTATTTTTTAAACTTTGTTTATTGATTTTCACACAGAAAAACAATCATATCCTAAATTAGAGGTTGGTACATTTTCCTTTCCTTTTTTTTTTTAGGAACAAAGAAACACACAGACGACATATGAAATACAAAACAACAAATAACCCCCCCACCCGAGACATACTCCCTCCAGATTAACTACATAGAACTCTAAAAATAGAGAACATAAGACAAAAAGCAAGTATATTAAAAATAAACAGATGAAAGCAATAATCTAAACATGGTAAGACACACAATGGTGATGCTCAATCTAAAGATATACAGCAAGCTGAGCTGTTCACATGAGATGTTAAAGGATCCCATATTTTCTTAAAAGATATGAGCTTTGCCACTCAGGGTCGGCCTCATCTTTTTGAGTTTCAGCAAATAAAGCACACTCTTAATCCAGCTCGAATGGGTTGGTGGGACAGAGGACTTCCAATTCAACAATATCAACCTTCTGGCCAACAGAGTCGTACAGGCTAACATGTCCTTCTTGGCTGGAGAAAGAATAGACAAAGAAGGAGACACACCAAACAAACCAGTACAAGCATTAGTGACCAGTCTTACCCCAGTTACATTAGACAATGTTCCAAACAGTGTTGCCAACTTGGCGCCTTTGTTGCTATATTTAGCGAGTTTTCAGACCCCTCTCGCAGCTCTTTTTCAAAAAAGCAACTAGCGACAAATATAGTGACTTTTTCTGGTGTTAAATGGAGACTTTTGGAGACTGACGTGAAAGCATGTATCGTTCTGACTCTACTCATCGAGCAGTGGATGCTGCTGTGAGTCCCTCCTTCCTGCATTCCCAGCAGGACGCGTTCACCCCTCAGCATCCACACTGTAAATGTATTACGCATGCATGAAGACACCTCTGGCCGATCCCGCCTACTGTCTCTTTTTGGTCCTTTTAGATTGTTAATGTAGATTATATACAAGAAATATCTTGCACATGTTCTGGTTGAAAAATGTCATGTTTTACTTTGATTTGTTGTAGGTTCCTAAGTGGAATTATAAACATATTTAGGGTGTTTTTTAACCTCTTTTTGTCTTTCTCTCAACGTTACACATCTCTCCTACAGCGTCTATAACAATTCGATTATGCAAATTAAGTGGTGACGTCACTTAGCGACTTCTGGCGACTTTTAGGACAGCCAATAGCTACTTTCCTTACTAAGGAGTTGGTGACACTGGTTCCAAATACCTCAGACCAGAACACATTTATAGAGGGACAGCTCCAGTACATGTGTGTAATGTACTGATGCATGTTGACATTGATCACACAAAGAAGATACAGTTTCAAATATCTTTGCCAGATAAGTTTTAGTGTAGTGAGCACAGTTTAAAATCCTACACACACCTTCAGATTTAAAAATGTACAGTAAAGCTAAGGGAGTGAACATTTCTACAATAACCTTCAAAACTGGGATTAGGGCTGTGAATGAATCTGTTTCTTCCAAATGTTTCTTTTTGTATTCTGAGAAAGTAAGTCAACTTTTCCAGTCTCAGCTGATGTCTGTTCAACATGAGTATGATATTTCTTCTGAGGTTTCTACTTAATCAGAAGAAGTTGTTCTTGGTGCTGGTTTGGCTCATTTGGCAGGGCAGGCACACCATGAACAGAGGCTACAGTCCTCCAGGTCCTGTCAGTGTTGGTTGCTAGTCATCCCTCACTCCCTCCCCACATCTCTTTAGAGCTGTCTCACCATGTAAAGAAAAAAAACAACCAAATAATTCTAAGAAAAGGAAGTTTTTCCTTCACACTGTTGCTAAATGCTGTCAGGTGCTTGATCATTCTGAACTCATGATGAGTCTGGTCCTGCTCTTTTGTTAACTTTTGTTATGATTTGACACTATATAAATAAAACTGAGCGACTGACTCTACTTTTTAAGTATGTCTAAAATGATTCCACTCTTTTTCTCCTCTTCTTTGTTTCTCAGGAGTCGGAAAGACAGTTTGGAGAGTGAGAGCTCAGCAGCCATCGTTCCTCACGAGCTGGTCCGAACACGACAGCTAGAGAGCGTCCATCTCAAGTTCAACCAGGAGTCGGGCACACTGCTGCCCCTCTGTCTGAGGTACCACCCACTCTCCTTCTCCCACACACCATGTTCACTCTTTAGGAATGTCCCTACGGCGGACAGATAAAGAGTAATCCAAACACTTGTGTTCGCTGGGTGTGGCAGAATGTCTTTATAAATCTTCAGAGCAAAAATGAAGATGACTGAATTCGTAGAGGTTTAAAAGGCGCTTTTGGCAAGTCAGCCCCAAAGCTTGATTTTACTCCTCCTACTTTCACTTTGATGCAACTTCAAAGTGATAGATAAATGAAAAGTCAGCCAGATTTTCATGGCCAGGAGCTTTTCAGAGTGTGCAGGATGGCTTCTAAGTAATGATTAAAGTAACATGAGTGGTCACCTGAAACGTGTATATTATACTCTCATGTATATGTCTGCATGTTTTCTACCACTTTCAGTTCCCTGACCAGTAAAAGAAGTCAACAATGGTTATTACTGTGTGAAGTTACCGTAAATGAGCTGTTGGGTTAACAAAGTTCACTTGCAATGACTGGCTTTCTTTACTGTTTGCCTCCTGAATCAGAAGTGTGTCAAACTACAGGAAGTAGCTTGTGAGGGCAAAGGTCACTATGTACCAGATTAAAACATAGTCTCTCAAAGGTCATTCATTTGATGATTTGTTAGCTTAATCATAATCAAATGATCCTCAACATGTCATACAGCTTATGTCGATGTTTCAAAGTTAAGTAAGGACATTTAAATATACGGGCAAGAGACAAGACTAACTTTACTTTATGTCATATCTAGGGATGCTCCGATCAGGTTTTATGCTGCCGATTCCTATACCGATCAGCCACAAGTGCCGATCACTGCCGATCACTGATACCGATCACATGGACTTTCTGTAAATGTTTCTATTTAGTTATGGTGAGTGCTACATCATCTGGGAAAAAAGGAACCATAAAATCACCTTAATTTAGAAAAAAAACATGTTTTTTCTTACTTCTTCAAGAGAAAAAATACAAAAACGTTGCAGGCACAATGTAGCAACTATTCAATTAAAAGGACAACTGAAAAACACTAAAACGTACCTGCTATCAGTAACACAATCTTTAACAGATTGGAAACATTAAGGCTCTCAACAGGCTAAATAGTGCAGAAAGTCTAATAAAAAAAAGACTAAGTCTCACAAGTTTGTCTTTCTGAATATGCCATGTTTGAAACTCGTGAAACTTATAGAGAATGGGATTCCTTCTTTAGGGAGATGTTTGATGTGAGATTACACTGCCTGGTGGAGCTCTTACAGCGCTATGTCTGTGAATTAATTACGTCCCGGTGGCACGTAGCGGGGCTCCAAGTGAGAGAGCAGTCGGCGGAACCCGGTGTCTTCCACCACTGAGAGAGGCTCATCTAGCCCGATGAATTCAATTATTTTTCGGGTTATTTGCTTAGCCTTCTGACTGTCACGCTCATACGGGTGACTGTTGCCACCGTGGGCTGTGTTAGCTGCCGTCTGACCGTCTGCTCCAGCTGTCTTCTTTTCATTCACTGCCGTGAGCCTCAAAAACTCACCATACTCCACCAAGTGTTTGCTCTTTAAATGTCTTATTAAATTGGTTGTGTTGAGGCTTTTTTAACGTGCTTCCCCTGTGAGGTATTTTTTCGTCGCATGTGTTGCAGGATGCAAACTTTACATCACTCTCACAGACCGTATAAAAGTTCCACACAGCAGACATGTTTGTTGTGGTTTGCCGCTGCACGCCTGCGCAGTGTGAAGGAAAGGGGGAGGGGGCACTCTACACACAGGTCCTCTTCAGGCTGCAAAGTATGAGCTACAGGTGATGTTTTTTTGTGATCGGCAATGAGAGGCATTGATCGATCGGAGCATCCCTAGTTGTATGAGTAGCGAACTAAAACATAGGGAGTGTACAGTGAGACCTTCGTGAGAAACGATTGTGAAAGAGTAAATCCTTCTATTATTCTTTAGAAGCTGCTGCGTCAGCCTGATCACTGATAACTAATAAGGGTCACTGGCCTGTGATCGTTTGAGTTTGTTGTCCTGAAGCCTCTAAGGAAATGTCTGTGTGGCAATAAAGAAGATTTTTAAGTCATAGCAGTAATTCTTGATAAATCCAATAATATCAGAAATACAGAAATACTTTATTTATCCCGGGGAGGGAAATTCGGTAAAGAAGTATTTCTGTATTTCTGTTTTTTTTCTATGACCTATGTTTTATTGGATTTTAAATTTTCAACAGCACATATCCACAACATACAGGACCAAATAGTGCCAGGCCGAAGAGTGAAAAAAAATAAAAATAAGAATAAAATGTGTGAGTTTGACCTGCATGAAAAAAACAAACAAACAAACAGACAAATAGACAAAACAACAAACAGAGAAGACAAATACTGTATCAGGCAATAAAAAGAAATAACAATAATGCACAAATAATGAGAATAACAAAATACCAGTAGTAACAAGACATTTTGGGCGAGTTAAAAAGATGTCCATTGTACCACTGTCAAATGCCCTCCACTCATACTTCACATATAAATATTTAATCAATGTCCATCCAACAGTGTCCACACTGCTTTCTTTCACCGTGCCATCACCACACCTCCTGCATTCAGTTCAGAGACCAAACAACCGCACCGCAAAGAAAATGTCTCTATATGTTTACAAATACAAACAACTTGTTGTACAATGTATACAAGATATAGTCTGGCATTCAACAAAAACAGTCAGCTGGTGCCCAGAAGGTTCCCCTGTGGTGAGTGAAACCCCAGAAACTTTCCCCATTTATCATTATACTTTCCTACCTCATTCATTAGGCTGTAGGATGTTCTCTCAAAAGCTACCACCTTGCCCAGTTCTGAGATCCATTCCCGAAATGATGGGCCTTCTACCTCTTTCCATTTTCTCGTTACGTATTTCTGATATTATTGGATTTATTTATTAAAAAATACTACTATGACTGAAACATCTTCTTTATTGCCACACAGACAATTCCTAAGAGGCTTCAGGACAACAAAAGCTTCTATAAAATCTATATAAATATTAAACTTAGCCTAAATATGAAACCTGCACAAGGTGTGATTTTGCAATTTTATTGGATAGGACAGCTGAAGAGAGACAGGAAACGCAGGGAGCAGAGAGTGGGGGGAAGACATGCAGTGAGTGGTCGACCGGCCGGAAGTCGAACCGGCGACCTCTGCGACGAAGACTATAGCCTCTATACATGGGACGCTTAGACCGCTAGGCCACCTGCGCCCCTATTTTCAGCAATTTAGGAAGAACTTGCTCTTTGACTTTACTGCAAAGACACCATGTACTGTCAGTAGTTTTTTTTCTTTTGCCACTTACACATAGCAGTTCCCCAACAGTGCCGTAACAAGTTCCCCTTCCCTCTTTTGCACTTACACATTGGACCACACAGTGGCGTAAGACCGATGTCCCAGTGTGGGATTTCACATTGCATTACAGCACGACAGGCACGCCATGTAAAAGCTCACTCAGACATGCACATACATACAGCACACAACACTATACATAACCAACGTTACGTGTCTTTTACTCCCTCCGACGATGCATCAGAGACGAAGAGACTTAGCTCGACTAAGTAAGAGCCTTATTGAACTGAGGTTAACTGATAACTGGGACTGGCAATACATCAAAAAAACTCCTCCAGTAGTATCACTCAAGGAAACTAGCACAACTTCCAAATGTCAAATAAATCAACGTGCATCATTAGGTTTCCCTTTCAGAATAACGTTCTGAAACATTCAGTGTTTGATACTTTTTCTTTTCAAGGATGAATCTATGAATCTCTTGTGTTTGGTGCTGAACATTCAACCCTCGTCTCTAACATTAACATGATTTTTAAAGGTAAAATCAGAGAGCTGGCCTTCTTCAGTCATCACCAAAAGTGTCAAGACTTCAGCACTGAGTTTAGTCTTCTTAAGTTTCCTGTTACTGGCTCATGAGAGGACTAACTATTCTCTTATATTTAGTACAACTAAAAAGCACACTCTCATGCACTTGTGTTCATACTGTACTGTACTTAATGTGTTACAGGGGCCGGCTGCTTCACGGGAGACACTTCACTTACAAAAGTATCAATGGAGACACAGCCATTACCTTTGTGTCTACAGGAGTTGAAGGAGCTTTTGCTACTGAAGAGCATCCATATGCAGCTCACGGCCCCTGGCTTCAGGTAAACACACAGGCGCACATATAGCGTCAAAGCTTTATGTGGTGATTTCATATTTAATGCATTTATTTGACCTTCTTTTCTCCCTGTTTAGATATTGTTGACTGAAGAGTTTGTGGAGCAGATGCTCGGGGATTTACAGGAGCTTAACACCCGTGAGGAGGTTAGTAAAACTTGTATTTTAATGTTTTTAAGTTTGTTCACCTGCGTGCCTGTTTGACTTTATACTTCTCTTTATTATTCAGACAAAGTTACCAAAGGAGTACAGCTGGCCGGAAAAGAAGCTGAAGATCTCTGTACTACCAGACTCTGTGTTTGATAATCCGTTACAATGAAACAGAGACACCTTATCTCTAGAAATGACCCACCAGCTGCAGACACACTTCCAGAGTGGACCACCATGAACAGGAGACCTCCCTGGACCCTGAGCTGTCAGATATGTTGCTCCTGCTGCGGATGGCCTGAGACTGTTTCACTATGTAAATGATCTGAGGGATGATCTAAACACTTCTGACTGTTACTGCATTCTAAGACAAGCCCAACTGTTTACAACATTTCTCTTAAGGCCTGAATGCTTTTGAGAACGCCGAATCGGCCTGAAAACCAGCCTGTCCAGATGCTCGACCTGTAAGAACAGTCATTACAGGTAACACATTAGCTGAAGGGCAAAGTAGGATGTTGTCATTCCTCTAGTAAGGCCTGCCAAAGTCTGAGGTTCAAAATATATGTCACTAAAATACAGGCGAGAATGCATCCGAGCAAAGTGCCCCAAAAGGTTGCTGGGTTGGATGGTTCCTGTAATAGCTCTATTTATTCCATTGGCCTTAGAAAGGACAGAAGAGTCAAGTTTTACCTTTTTATTTGTGCGTTTCTTCAGTTGGAGCTCCTGTGTTTATTATTAACAAATGCTGGACATTTTTCTTTTGTGTGTTTGTGGTCATACCAAAGTTTTAGATGTTGGCTGTCTACTGCCAGAGCTGTCTGCGTCACTAATGTGTCATGGTTTTGTAATAACGACATGACAGGATGATTACTGTTCCCCTCCGCCTGTTTGTCTGAGAGAGTCAGCCAAACATTCAAACTGCTTTTGAAGTCATCTGGAAAATGCTGCAGGTGTAACCTCCTCTTCTCCGCTGTGCCAAGGACATGACTCCTCTCTTAAGTAATAATTTTTGAATGTGACTGCTCAGTTTTCTCACGCATTTCAAAGTCATGAAATGAAATCAAGTCCGTTATAAACATTCAAAGGAAGGAAAACTTTATATCACTCTCTGTCAAATGTTGTCTCCGGTGGCCACATAAATCAGATGTTTCTTCTTTTATCAGTAGGACCTGCTTGAACATGTGTTGGAGTAGAATTCCTCAGTGCCTTGAGTTGAAAAGGACCACATATTCTGCTCACTCTCAGTGTGACAGCTTCTCGATGGTTAAGAGGTATCATTTCTAATCCAGGCTGCTGCATTAATTGTTTCTGATTCTGTCATTCCATATTAACACCAAACAGAGAGCAGACTCCCTTTACTACAGTGTCTTCTGACAAATGTGTTCTTATACTTTATGTGAACGTGTCTTATCTTTGTTTGTCTTTTTTATTCAGTGACATGTAAAGTTTAGTCAACCTTTATGTGATTTTTTTTTTTTGTAATTACTATCTTATTGACTGAACTGGCTGATTGTAATCCCAAGTGCATTAAAGAGTGTAGATATTTACACAAATAAAGCTGCAAAAGGAACCCAGAGTTACAGATTCTTTGACGGTTGTTGTATGTTGTGAGGAGCTGCATAGTTTGCACAAGGACTCTGGAACATGTGGACAGGAGGTGCTAGATGGGCAGGTGCTCAAACCAACAAACCTGTGATTACTGGACAAATTGTTCTACCGGCTGAGCCACAACTGCTCCTTAGAGTTTACCATAAACTGAGGTGAGTGTAATGTGTTTTTTATTTGTTTAAATGAATGCAAACATCATGCTGTCATATATTTCAGTCATTGTCCTTAATAAGGAGATACTTTTATAAGGATAAATGGTTCATATGATTCCATATGAATCATAGGCACATGTTTTAAAGAGGCTAAAAGCAGTAATCAGTTGCATTATTAATCATAGATATATACCAATGCTTTATAGAATCTAGTATAAGCCATGTGTATGAATACATTTAATCTGCTGGCTGTAAATTAACCTTATTGTTAGTTTTGACCCATGCCGATATGGTAATAAAGTACTGATTTATGTTAGTCATATATTATTCATACTCATGGATTCCCCTTTGTAAGGATCATCACATGCAGTTGTAAAAAAAAAAAAAAAAAAAGTAGGTCATCAATAATGGTCATGAGTCTCAATTTCTGGGAATCCACGTAGTCTGAAATTTAAAAGAATACTAACAATGCTGGTAATAACCTAATTTATAGGTCAATCTTTGTGGGAAGATGGAGCTAAAGGTGCGCGAAAGGAAGCATCATTTTTGGTTGATTTGCTCCACAAACCCCTTGGATAAGTAAGTGGTTAAAAAAATATATTTAATTTGTCTTCTTTGGGCTGAAGACCAATGCCTGGAGCCCTTTTCACAGCTTATTTTTTGTTATTGAAGTCTGAAATGTTTATTAGACTTTGGACTATTTAAGTATCAAGATAAGTCTCTATAATAACAATAATAGTAATAGTAATAACAATAATCATAATCATACTCATAATAATGATAATAATAACAAAAATAATAATAATAATTGTTATTATTTATTAATAATAATAAGAATTGTTATTATTATTATTATTATTATAATGCATGTTATTTATAATGCACTTTAAATTAAGAGCAAATCGAAAAGTGCTACAAAACAACAAAGGTAAAAACAAACAAAGTACCCTACTACATTACATTAACTCCTGTTGTCATTGTTTTGTTTTTCATAGGGGGAAACAGCCTACTTGATATTGTGCTCACAAGGTCAGGGGTGTCTAGTGGGGGGAAAAGTAGGACTGACTACCTAGGGCCCATGTGGGAATGGGGGTCCCTTAATGGGCCTGAAATAAAATTTGTTTTCTACTACACTTTTCTTTTGTTTTGTTATAGCTGCAATAAGATAACTAAAATTGTGTGAATAAATAAACAAACATTCAGAATTCCATGGCTCCGTGAGATGCGTGTCTCATGCCTAAAGTGGGAAATTGTCATGTTCATAACATCAAGTGTGGCTGAATCTAATTGAAAGTAAACTGTAGGTTTTTAGACTTTTATTTGACTTCATGAGGTTAGATGATACCAAATAATGCCCCCTTGTTGTTATTCAACAAGCCACTTGGCTTGAAATAGTCTTGTTTAAAGATGTGGACAGTCTGAAGGGCAATATTGTGCAGTTACATTTGGAGAAATTGATATGTAGCTTCGTTTTGAGTCAGTTAACCAGGATAGAGTTAAGCAAATATGTTTTGTTTATTGCAATAAACCAGTATTATAGCAGCAATGTTACATTTTGTAGGGTTTGCTGTAGGGATGGGGTCCACTGAGTCATCTTTTCAGGGGGGGCAGAATTCCTGGTGACGCCCCTGCACATGGTGCATTTTCCATTTTCACTTGTTCACTTGTAATGACCTCATTTCTTTTTGTGTTGTTATTATTGTGTGTGCTCGCGGCTGCATCTTTACATAAATGAAACAGTACAAATAGAGTTATTATTGTTATTATCATTCACAGGCAGGTATTCTTACTGCCTTATATTTCCTCCATGTGTGATTCACTGTTTTAATGTTTCTCCTCGCACTGACCCTCTCATGGGCCCCCGAGGGCCTCTTATACCCAGCCAGCTAGGACTCCACTTTATGGGAACTAGTGGTGCAAAGGATGACAGGTCACACAAATGTCTCTCGGTCATTTACAATCTCTCCGGTAGAGTTTGCTGTGGCCTGCTCCCAGCCTTACTCCTCCTCCTCCTCCTCTTCCTCCTCCTCCTCCTCCCTTCTTTGCTCCTCCCCGTCTATTTATCATCTCTATGACGGGTCACGTTGTCGGAGGGGGGCTGTTGGTGTGAAAGCACTGAGCTCCCTGCTGACGAGTCAGTCTGCCCGCACTTACATTAAATATTAGTCAAAGAGTTGACGGGAAAGAGAAAGCAGCTGGAGAACAGCCGGTGAGAAGAAAAGCACGCGCTCGGCTGGATCGTTACGTCGGTACCGAAATCTAATCGCACGAGCTGGATTCGCTCGCGGAGCTCCTCGGCTTCACAGCGCTCCGGAGTCCGCAGACCAAATGGAGAATAAATAGTTGGTAATGTTGTTTTCCTGCTATAAGAATCCGCCTATTGTGTTCCCTTGAGCTAGTTTAACGCGTATTAACAGCAGGCTGTGGTGTCTTTAGAATAAAGCCTCAGCGCAGCTCAGGCAGTGACATTTGATTAGTCCAGTTTCCAGTCTTATTTATTCTGAAGCAAGTTGTCACTTGCTTTTTAAACGCCACAGCTTGTATTGAATTACTAAGCGTTAATTGGCCGGATAACTATTAGAAAGTCATTGCGAATTGTTGGATTTATAATAGTTTGGGATGTGTTGTTGAAGTTTCGATTTAGTTGCGTATAATAATAATCTTACCTTTTGAAGTTAACCCTCCTGGTATGTTCCTTTCTTAACCCTCCTGTTATGTTCCTTTCTCTGGAGCAGCAATAATGTTCCTGGGTCAATTTGACCCGGGGCATATTCAATTATCCAAAAGTGTCAGAACCCCCCAAAAAAACCAATACACATTTTTAAATCTAATTTTTAACTCCATTACTAACCATTTAAATTAAAATTTAATCCATTGCTGTTCTTTAATTCTCACAGATCATGGTTCAATGAGAAGGGTTAACCCTCCTCAAATTGACCCTTTTTAAAGTCTATTTTAGGCAGTATATGCCTTCAAACCAGCTAAATGCAGCAGAAAAATCTGGACAGCATGTGACAGAAGATGTGTCGTGTTAATTTATCAACATCACTTCATAAAAAAATATATTTCAAAATGTAAGATTAAATAAACAGAAATCTAAGTCATCTAAAACTATTGTATTTATATTTAGGGCTTTCCAATGTACATTAAAAAAGTTTTTACAGACATTTTAATGAAAAACGAGTGAGTTATCCTCATTGAGCAATGATCTGTGAGAATTAAAGAACATTAATGGACTAAATCTGGATTTAACCCTCCTGTTATGTTCCTTTCTCTTGAAAAGCAATAATGTTCCTGGGTCATTTGACCCGGGGCATATTCCATTAACCAAAAGTGTCAGAACCCCAAAAAATCCCAATACACATTTCTTTTTAATCTGATTTTTAACTCCATTACTAACCATTTAAATCAAGAATTAGTCCATTGGTGTTCTTTAAGTCTCAAAGATCATGGTTCAAAGAGGATAACTCACTCGTTTTACATGAAAATTCATGTTAAAACGTTTTTAAATGTACATTGGAAAGCCCTAAAGACAAATACAATGGTTTTACATGACATAGATTTTTGTTTATTTTATTTTAAATTTTATATTTTTTATGAAGTGATGTTGATAAATTAGCATGACACCTCTTCTGTTACATGCTGCCCAGATTTTTATACTGCATTTAGCTGGTTTGGAAGGCATATATTGCCTAAAATAGACTTTAAAAAGGGTCAATTTGACCCGCAACATAACAGGAGGGTTAAGGACAACAATAATCTTCCCCGGTCAACTTAACCCGGGGCATATTTAACCCTCCTGTTATGTTGCGGGTCAAATTAACCCATTTCAAAGTTAAAAAATCTTTCACTATGAAACTTCTTCTGCTTGGCTTAATTAGCATATATAACATATACAATGAAAATGCCTTGCCCGAGGACTCTTTAACATTTGACTGCAGGAGCTGGGATCAAATAGAAACAAGCTGGCAGCCATTGGTACAGTGAGGGACAAGTGGGTAGAGCAACTTCCACTACTCTATAACCCAGGCCTTAATGTCATAGTGGATGAAAGGCTAGAGGTATTCAGAGGTTCCTTCCATTGTAGTAATATATGCCTCCCAAACCAGCTAAATACAGCTTCAAAACCTGGGCAGCATGTGACAGAAGAGGTATCTCTTGTTAATGTATCAACATCACTTCATAAAAAAACTATAATTAAAAAAATAAATAAATAAAATCTAAGTCATGTAAAACTATTTATATTTAGGGCTTTCCAATGTACATTAAAAAAGTTTTAACATGACTTTTCGTGAAAACAAGGGAGTTATCCTCATTGAACCATGATCTGTGAGAGTTAAAGAACACCATTGCACCCGATATTATATTGATTTACATGACACATGGTCATGAGGTATTGCACCAGAAATCAAAGTATTGCACATGTATGTGAGGTATCACAGGAGTCTTTAGTGGTTTACAGTGTAATTTAGTGCATTGGTATTCTTTAACTCTCACAGATCATAGCTTAACAAGGATAATTCACTTGTTTTTTTTAATGAAAATTCATGTTAAAACTTTTTTTATGTACATTATAAAGTGATTGGGGTAAACTATGTCACACAGTTGCAAAGAAACATTTAGTATTTGACACTTCTGACTCCTGTTAGCCTCCACTTTGACTGCCAGGTCAAATTTCATTTCATATGTTGTTCACATTAACATTTTTACTTTTGTATTTTTGAACTTTAAAATGGGTCAATTTGACCCACAACATAACAGGAGGGTAAACCTGCCAATACTCAATCTGTTAATTGTTGTGTTATTGTAATTAACTCTTTAAAAACCTTTTATTTTAAGATTTTCTCCTTTAGGCTTGTATGGCTACATCTCTTTGTGCTACTTTCACCAGATTTGAGGGAAGTAAAAAAAAGACTGAGGTTGGATTTAGTTTCATAGACTATTCTTTTATTTAAAAAGTAGTTGTTTCCAGAATATTTAACTCTTTTTATCTGACTCCTGACTTCAAATGATCCGTTTGAACGATTGTGTTATTGTAGTTAACTCTTTATAAACCATACCTCTAAGACTTTCTCCATTAGACGTGTGTGGCTACATCTCTATGTGCTACTTTCACCAGATTTGAGGGAAGTCAAAAAAAGTCTGAGGTTGGATTTAGTTTCATAGACTATTCCTTTTATTTAAAAGGTAGTTGTCTCCAGAATATTTAACTCTTTTTATCTGACTCCTGAGTTCAAATGATCAGTTTCTCTTCAAGGCATTTGTCTCCTGCTGTATATCAACTAGCTTATGAAATGCCCCTTTAATAAATCTTCACCTGAAAGGATTATTTTCACCTTTAGTTCTTATTAGCTGTCACATTTCGTGCCATTTGAAAAAGTAAAGTTGGAGTCAGGCTTGATTGTCAAAATGGTGTTTCCTTTTAAAGTAATGGTTTAGTTTTATAGGGTTTCTTTGATTCTTGAGTTATTCTTACACGTTTCTCGTCAGGTCCGCCTGCTAACGCTCCATTTCACTTTGTTTTGGACTCTTCATAAGCTTTCAACATAAGATTTTCTCCACCTGTGATTTTGCTTGGCTCACATCCGTGACTCATTCCGTGACATTTTTGACAGTGGAGTTAAAATAAATATCTGGTTGGTTAAATTTTTATGGGGTTTTTCTTCCAAAAAGTAATACTCTATTTATCTATTCCTGTTTTTCTCTTACTCTTGAGTTATTCTCTGAGGGGAGCCCACTGGTACTCCATTTGCTGTTGCAACATACTCTTAAGCCTTCACTTAAGAAGAGTTTATAGCCTTTCCTGAGATTGAGAAAGATTTAAGCAAAGAAAAGGTAGGACTGTGTTTATCAGTTTAGTTTCTCACTTTGCTCTTTCTTCCAGTTGTCATCAGTTTGGATCCATCTGAAGTCATGGATGAAAGTTGGAAAAACTGTTTCGAAGAGGAGCTTCTGTGTCCCATCTGCCTAAATGTTTTCGATGAACCCATCCAGCTGCCATGCAAGCACAACTTCTGCAAGAGTTGCATCTCCGAGGCATGGGCCAAAGACACCGCAGGGGTCCGCTGTCCCGAGTGCAACCACGAGTACGACCAGAAACCAGCGCTGGAGAAGAACTTCAAGCTGGCTAACATAGTGAAGCAGTTTAACGCGTTGAACTCTGAGAAAGTCCCCACCGTGCTGCACTGTGTCCTCTGCAGACGAGGCCCACCGCTGCCTGTGAGGAAGGTCTGTCTGCGCTGTAAGGAGCCCTGCTGCCAAACGCACATCCAGACTCACCTGCAGCAGCCATGTGCCGCTCCGGGACACCTGTTAGTGGACGCTGAGGAGCTGAGCGCTTGGACCTGTCCCAGTCATGAGGAGTACAGGCTGCTCCACTGTGAGGAGGAGCAGGTGGCTCTGTGTCCGTTCTGCTGCATCTCTCACTGCACTAACCAAAGACACACAGTCTGCGATGTGGACACGCAGCGCATACAAATGCAGGTATATAAATCACACCCACACACACTCTCCTACTCACACATTCACTTCCAACTATTAGCTGGCAGGATGGTGACTGTCAAAACATTTAAAGGATTCACTTCTTCCTGGATTTTTTTTTTCAGCCAACACTTCTTTGAGCTCAGCAGTCTTTAGAGGCTTCCTCTCTTTTTCTTTCCCTTTATCTGATGTGAAAGGACCGGACAGGTGAAAGCCAGCCCTCAGGGTAGATAATAGCACGCACACACATGCGTGCACACACATGCAGACATTCGTCACACATTGCTTTTAACCTTGATCAGACCAGCCGTTCTTCACAGCCACGCCTTCACATTAGCCGCCCTGTGCCCCCGGGTAAGTGCTGTGATGCAATCTGCAACCACCGGAAATGATGACCCCTGTGTGAAGGGGGAGGATCCGCATGTAGTTTGTTTATCTTAGCCAGAGTTGTTCAAGACCAAGCAGACACTGGCAATCGCTTTTTGGCTGACATACTTTTTTTGAGACTGAAATGTGATTTGTTTACAAGTTCATAAGCAAATAAGATTTGAAATTCAAATCCCAGGAAACCCTAAAGTAGTCAATACATTCCTGTGACATTTCACTCAGATAGATACTCAAAGAAAGAAGAAATATGCTGTATTAGTTTGTTTATCTTAGCTAAACTGATCGCTTCTAGGAGTTGCTCATGAGGAAATGAACTTTGGTAGTCCTTACTCAAGCTGATAAATTAGTTGGCATGCTGTTTTTAAAAAGACAATTTGTTGATATTGGGAGCGAGCAAGTTTCTTTTGTTGCATTCAAACAATTTCCAGAAGGAGGAAGAAGATGAATCTTGTAACAAATGTCATGTAGACAGCTTTGAAAAGAAGGGAGGATTAGTATAGATTCACAGATATTCAGCAACACGTCGTTTATTTGAGTTAGCTTGATCAGTTACAGAAGTTGTTTCAGAAAGAAATGCAAAGCAGCGATTATTTTCAGGCTGATTAATTGCTTGACATTCTGTTTTTGAGAAGACGATGTTGTGTTTGTGGAGGAGTTCAGATAGTGGTTAGTTTATGTTGCATTTTCAGGATTTTGGATAGATTGTTGCAGTGGAAGCTTCAGAAAGGCAAAACTTAAAACCACAAAGTGAATATAGATTTAGAGAGGGCTGTAGCAGTTTGTGTATTTTATCTTGGTTGATACATTTCAGGAGTTAAAGCGAAGAAATCAACACTAGAAATGCTTTTCGGACTGATCATCGTGCAGACATTGTTTTCATTATGTTGAAATGTGGTTCTTTTTGAAGCAGGAAACTGTATAATGTTTCATTTCAACCATCTCCAGGAATAGGAAGGGGATCTTGTGAAGTTCTTAAGAAGACAAAGCTAGAAACGAAGGGACGAATAAAGATTCACGAGTTGTTTTCTAAAGAATGAAACACGAGCAGTCCATTGGAGACTCATAAAAAGGTTTGTAATATTCAGTTTAATGATTATAGGAGCAAGTCAGTCTGACAGAGTTAAAACCAGAGAAATATAGACCCATTAAAGACACTGTGAGGAACTTTCACGTTGTGTTGATTCTGGATGAAGACTCCATTTCCCATGAGCACTTTCACCCACTGTGGAAAATATGTGGCTCTTACCAAAGCTTGTATTTGTTGTGGAAGCAAATGAAAGGACTACAGGTCTTCTTTTTAAAACAGCTTTTCTTTGTTCAAGACAACTTGAAACAGGATGCAGTGATGAGGTCTTGTTTTGATTTATAGACACGTTAAATGATCAACTGTAACGGAACAACAAATCTTTGTAAACTTAGGCCAATTGTCGGCGGCAGCCATATTGCTGCTATCAAGTGATTGTGACGTAAAGAGGCGGCCTTTGAGCCTCCTAGCCAACAGCTACAGTGTTCCCGCCTGTCAATCAAGTCAGCTGTGCCTCTCATTGGAAGACTTGTAATCTCAATATCTTCGAAATTGCCACGTTAGAAAAAATTCACCCCCGTCACAGTGTGTGCCGATCGAGAAATGAGCTATCCAGACTACACTCGTTTTTTGTACCACGCTGTAAACATGTTTATTTCTGCTGTAAAGATCGGCTTTTTTGAATTGGTGTGTATGTGGTTTCCGGTACTTCCAGAGCCAGCCTCGAGTGGATCCTCGATGAACTGCAGTTTTTAGCACTTCTGCATTGGACTCATATTTTTAGACCGGAGGTTGCTGGTTGGTATCAGCCAACAGGGATAAACTGTGTGTGAAAATGCATCTAACGAAGGAAACTCCTGCTTGCTAGCTTACTTCTCACTAGCAAACGTTACCAGCTGAGTTGTAAACAAAGACACTTCTGGGTGAGTGTTGAATATCAGCTGAGCTTTTTTCCAACCTGGATACATGCAATATTTTGTATGAGGGAACAACCAATCCTGTGATAGTCTTGTTTTACAATGAAGCTTATGAAGAAGCATCAGCATAAGAGTGAGACTATTTCAAAACCAGTTGGAAATCACTTACAGTGCCTTTAATTTGAAGTAGTAGTGTGTTTTACTTAGCTGGACTGATCAGATTTAGAAGTTGTTTCATAAGGACATGCACACCGACAAAATCATTTTGGGCGTGTAAAAGAGCTGAGTTACACATTTAGGAAGGAAATGTGAAGATTTTGGAAGGGTTCACAATCGAGCAAGATTTCCGCATTTTACATTTTAACATGAAAGGAGGAAAAAAGATTTAGAGGCATGTTTGTGTTATGAGCAGACTTCTGTGTTGTGTTTGTTAACAAGGAGGGACGTTGTGGTACTGGTTACTCTTTATGGTTAACCACTGTTTCATTTGATTAGCACAGTGAGCAGAACCTCCATGTTGATTTTACTGCCCCATCCAGCTTTTACACAAAACATGAATACTGAATAAACAATACTGAATAGCTAGCTTAGTTAGCTGTAGCAGCATCCCTCTGAAAACGACCTTTATTCAGTGCCAGTTGTGATTTTGTGGGGATAGACATATTAACATAGAGGTATAATAAATAACAGAATAGATAAGGGTAATAATTGAGCTAAAATAAATGACTTACCTCTCTGACCAAGGGGGGTCGAGTTTCAATTTCCTCAGAAGAAGAAGTGAATAAAGGGAGGGTCTAAAGTTCCCAGATTTCAGAGATCCTCCTCATCAAATATTAACTTTAAATAGATCAATTTGGTTTACTTATAGCAACAGGAAAAGAAAAAGGCACATATGACCCTGTTACATGTGTTTCTAAATTGACATAATGTGAGTAATCAGTCTTGCCTCGGTTGGACTGATGTGTCATGGCGGTGTTCACTTCCATCTCTCCGCTCAGTTTTAGACTTGATTACAGTCCGCTCTTTCTTCACAAGTCTAATAAAAGTGGCAGGGTGTTAAAAACAGCCTCCCACACTGCCTTATAAACATTTCTTCCCTATCTGTGAAGGGGCAGGAGTGAGAATCAGATTAGTTTTAGCATCTGCCATGTTCTGCTCTTGTTGACAAGTTTCTTTTGATTGAATCTTTCCCGTCGTGAAAGTTAGAGATGCATTTTTTCTCCAGCGTGTGGATCCCAAACTTCTAACTCTGCAAACTGTTGCTCTGGTCCAGAGCTATTATTGGGACAAAAGATGTCTGTTCAGCCTTTTCCACAGCTGCCCTCTACACACACATGCACACGCCCACCCATCTTTCTTTTTTTCACAGCTGTATGTTCGCAGGCTAAGTGGCGTTACCCAGGAGTCAGAGGTCCTGGCTTCTCTCAGATTAACACCCCCCATGCCTGCGCCTACAATGCACTGAACTCTAATGTTGATAAATGTAGCAGTAGCCAAAACTTCTAATTCAAGGCTGCAGTGGCTTCTCAGCTTTACTTACTGAGAGGTCGTTCTCCTTGACAGAGCAGCGGCCTATTTTGGTAAAGGATTTTTAAATTCCCCTGGCAGCACTCTTGTTGCTTTTGGGATAAACAAAGAGGGAAAAACCAATGCAGCTCTGTTCATATCTTTTAGTTATCTTTGGCCCTCGAAGGAGACTTTCACAGTAACCTTTTGCAGGCGTGCTGGTAATTTCAAGACGAGAAAGGAAGGGTAATATAATAGTAATGTTGTCCCTGGGACAGGCGAAGGGGGAGGAGGGGCCCTCCCACACAGCCTCACCTTGGTTTTCTCTGCCACCTTAGCAGGAAACTATGGTTGTGGAGGCTCTGTCGTTTGCATTTTCTTGTCTCTGGGCTTGAGTGAGTCAGTTCCCCCAGAATGCTGAGGGCAGTCCATTGACATCAGTCGTGGGGAATAGTTGTCAGTTGATTGTGAAAGAGGCTCTCTGTTCATTGAGCCCGAGGCTCCTCATTTAAACATGAGCTTCCTGGCAACCCGCGGGTGTCTGGATGCCTAAATAGGACAGTGGGGAAAGTGATCATTGGCGGGGTTTAATCTTGATAAAGGTAGGCTTTCACGCTGCTGCAGAGAGATCAGCAATCAGACTGTTCCCTCCTGTCCCACTCTGCTATTTCAAGCACAAAAAGGACAAAAGGGAACAAAAGGAAACAGAAAAAATGAGAGAGACATACAAGGCAGAGAAAATGAGTGTCCATAAAGCAGTTCATACAACATTCACTATAGAAGTAACCCAACAAAGTCTTATTTCCTGTTCTAGTCAACACAACAGTCACACAGAAGGTTTGAGCAACCCTCGAGCTCTAGTGGACTGAGATAACACAGCCCTAGTTAGGATTGAGAATCACAGAGTAAGTCCACGTTAGCAGTGACATCATATCACTGTGATTCTGGGATAATCAATAAACTGCAAGACAGTCATACAATGACACATCATGATGAATACAACAGAAGATATCGTGTCCCTCCCCGAGCCACACTACAGTTTGTGCAGATGTGCAGTCTGCACTTTGTCCACACAGCACATTCAAAACAAGACGTGACTAACTTGGTAAAAGGCAGAGGCAGTTTGTTACCCATCAAATCAGACTGAAACTGTTTGCGTGTGAGATGTAGAGTAGAGATGTGGTACAGGTGTGGGATGTGGGATGTTTAATAAGTACATGACCTAGAAGTAAAGACCACTTAGTTGATTTCAGATATGAAAAACGGTTTCATGTAAGAGGACAGGAAAATACAAATATGTATTAAAAATATTCAGTACTACAAATAACACTTCACTCCAGTGTACTAGTTCTTCATTGGTACTTTATTTTAACAAAACTACATTATAATAAACCAGAAAAAGACAGTTACTTTCTCAGGGTGGTAAATAAAAGCCTTGGGGCTTGTAAAAGGAACCCAGCTAACACTAAAATTAAAGCATCCGCTGAGGTGTTTCACAGATTTATAAGAAGAGTCCAGTGATTTTAGAGTCTCTAAAAGAGGAAGAGAAAACACTTACTCACAAACTACTACAGACAAATCGATTTTTTTGTACTGTAACGTACATATTGTCACATTTGCTGTCAAAGTTAGCGAGTTATCAGACTTAGTTTAGATGTTTACTTCACCTCTTATAAACCTTGGGGTCAATTGGACCCCATTCAATGTTTAACGTCTCTAATATTTCATGACCTTTCCTAATTGAATGGGGACAACTGGGAAAACAAAAATTAAAATGTTGATATGTTCCAATTTCCTGTAAAGAAAAATTACGCATCTGTGTTCCTTGGGGTCAGTTTAGTAGCTGTATATAACATAAGAAATATCAACATTTTACACACATTTGTTTTGGTTGTTTTGGATGATATTGAGGTCACTATAACCAAGGACACTTCCGCATGTGACTGCAGGAGCTGGGATCGAACCGCCAACCTTTAGATTGAGATATAATATTTCCAGCCACCATGTCTCTAAAGACATTCACTGATGTGTCCTGTGTCAGACGTTTTGATAACATAGAAACAAGGCAGGGCCGACGAGAGCAAGACAAACTCACAGCAGTTTGATGTTCTGTTTTACAAATACAGTCCCTCTGAATGCTTTAAATTGTGTTTATGCTTGAAATATATTTTAATTAAAGGGCTATTTAGGTAGGCAACAAAGAAACATAAAGTACTTGACACATAAACCTGGGTAACAATCAGTTTCTGGAGGGTCAAATTGACCCCAAGGATAAAAGATGTTAGTAAATTTGAGGATAACAGGAGTTTTAAAGGCTGGCAAACATAGTAAGTCCATGTATATGATGACCACGTTACTTGCACTAAATGCAATGTTTTCAATGAATCACTGAAAGCTTTACTAATCAGTGTCTTTAAATGAACAACACATCAAACACCTGACTGTTTGGGACATAAACACAGAGCGATCACTGAACTCTGCAGTCATCCTCTGCTCTATCACACTGTTTGGAGGTTTTCATTGAATCCTTTTGGTTTCATTTCAGCCTGCAGTGATGTGCAGAAACACTGCAATGAGGATCTGACTGAATACATAAATACAACTGAAACATGCACACTAGCTTTAACTTCCAGTTCCTGCCTCTCTCTGCTGTTCTAATGTGTTAAACAGTTCAGGCATGTGCAGGCGTCAACTTCTCTCCAAATAGTGCCGAACAGCAAACTGCTCTACAGTTTCCCCACAAGGTCTTTATCAACCACATTTCCATCACTGTTCTCTTCATCCTCATCCATCTTGCAAGCTAACACCAAGCTAGCATTAGCTGACACAAACTAGCTACATGGAACAGTAAACTTTGGCTTCATGAGAGCTCCAGAGAGTATGAATGCATGGTGTATGACATTAAAGTGCTTCTTCTTCTCACTCCCTACTTTCAGTCAGGTTTCTTTTTATCTCCTGCACATGTTTTATGAACATGCCGGCACATGAAAAGGCAGTTTATTATGCAGCTCTAGTTTTAGGGCAACTTAACTCAGTCTCAACTCTCTTTAGCATTATTATCTGCCACACCTGACAGCGAGACAAAAGCACTGATTATCCAGAAACATGACTCCACATGGATCTCAGTGCTGGCCCTGTTCTGTTGGGTGTGTTGTTGGGTTGTTCTGTTGCTCCTAAGTGACTAGATAAACTGTTTATGATGCCTTAAAAGTTTGACAACCTTTACATTAGCTTTTCCTCCTTTAGTCCTAAATGTGTCTCAAATATTAACATTCACAAAGCAGAAGAAGAGCATTTAAAGGCCAGGGCTTGATGTCATTTGTTGTCCGTTTTGCTGTGCTGCTGCAGAAACTAAATGCACTGGTGAAAGTGTTCATTGTGGTGTAGTTTAATGGCCAGCCAGTTGTTGAGCATAAGACTTCATGAGTGTTGTAAGCAGCTGAAGAGGCCGGTTGCTGTGATACCACAATGTAGCTACCCTGAAACTCACTCACTAGAGACCACAGGAATGTCCTCTTTCTCCCTATCTCTCTCTTTTTCTGCTTCAAACTTTCTCTCTGTTGGTTTCAATCTCTTTTTTTTGTACGCTTCCTTTCTGTCCGTTCTTGGCATGTGCAAGCAGAGAGCCCCCACAGCACTTTGCCTTTCCTGCCGTTCCCCTTTTTTCTCCCATGCACACTCATGCGGAGGGAGAGAGCCGACCCCGGCGTTGTGCACACAGACGTGACAATCTGTCACTGACACAGAGGCCAATGCAAACAATGGGAGCGATGCATGTGGCAAAATGAGAAAGCAGAGAGGGGTAGTGAGACTCCCCCTTTACGCAGCTTTTGCTCCCTCACATACACATTAGCTCTCACATATAAATACATACACAAGGCTTTGTTGCCATGACAGCGGGTTCTCTTATTTGGGCATGGTGCCTTTCCCATGCAGAAACAGTTCATTAAAAAGCGTACCTGCCCTCCCCTGCTCCTAGTTAGCTGTCAGCCTGTGACTGCAGATTGATTTCCGTCTCCTGCAGTAAATGGAGAGGGATTGTGTTTACCGGCTCTTTTTGCACTCCGATTCAGCCCACAGAGGAAGTAGGCAGGTCCCAACAATGGACTTCACTTGATGTAGCACAGTCCCTGATAAACTTAGGAGCAATCACAGATGGATTTGTGCAGTTGTGTTTGCCTAATGGACAAATGCATGTGGTCGTAGCTAGCAGCTGTTGTTTCCTCCGTCTCATCAGGGTTGTGGAGGAGGTTGTCTTAGGGACTAATGAACAGCACCCAGGTCTGCTGAGGTCACAGCAGAGGCCTGAATATTAAGACAGACTCTATGTGTGTGTTTATTATTTCCATTTTCAGTGTACCTCATTGAGGTTCATCTGTCTAATCCATCTCTCAATATGTCATCTCTCCACAGGCCATGCTAATGAGGCAGCAGGACAGACTGGAGGGTCGTGTTCAGAACATCGATGAGCAGCTAACCAAGCTGGAGTCAGACAAGACGCTGATGAAGGTACAGTACGACACACACGTTTGGTACAATCACAGAAACACAACCCAGAACACTATAAGCACTGGTTCCTCATTTCTTTGTCATCATGTGGGGTTTTGTGTGGTGGTTTTGAGTCCACTTGGCTGTGATAAAATTACTGCACCTTTGTTCACAGTTTGAAAATGAAGAGAAAATGTAATTAAGCTTGAAGTTCGAATGGATCGTGCATTTGCCTGGAAAATGCATTTAACAAATGACTTCCCTATCTCACCTCTGAACAAGAAAAGCTCTGATTCCACAAAACAAAATATGAAATATGCATATAATATCTAATGTGCATAATTTAATATGCAAAAATTAAAACCCAGCCATTATTGTGTATTGAAGCATAATACTGTATGTGTTTTGTTTTTAATCCTAGGTTTTTATTCGTTTTCTGCTGGAAGGTGTTAATGCTAATTTATGTAGATTTCATGCTTATGCTAAAAACTGCTGAAACAATTGGAGAAAAAGGAGGCAGAGTTGTTTGGTAAAATTGGCACTCCAGCTGTTTAATACTGCACTGAAGACACTTTAGTGAAGAAAGATACTCAAACTTCAAAAGTTTGAACAAACAGACATATTCAAAATAATCTGAAGTCCACCAGAGCCACTGAAACACAGTACACGCATTAGGGTGGAGTGGGGGTTGGGGAAAATGGGTCTCTGGCCACAGGACATCACATTTAAAGCATTCAGTGGAAGGGGCTGTGTCCACTAACGCTGTTTTTTTTTGCGCTGACAGCACCCACAACCTCTATTTCACAGCGGTTCTCACTGGTTCTTACTGTTGCTAGGTTCTGCCACACTTCCACTTCCCTTGGTAGTTGTTAAAATGCTCTATATGCTTCATAGTTGCTGTTACTCAGTGGCCTTTAAAAAGATACAAAATCAAAACAAATGATAGACATCATGTCGTAGCATTAGCAGCTCTACTCCTCCTCTGTCTCCTCCGTTCAGGCCTCCAGCATTTTTGTTGTTGACAAAGATGATATCAGAATTCCTGCCCTTTCTTGATTCTGATTGGTCGATGATCACTTTTCATGCAACAAAAAGGTAGCACATAGTGCTTTACTTAAACAGAAAATAAATCAAAAAATCAAAACCCTGATTCATGTGTAAGGTGTAACAAAACAAAACAAAGGACAAAGGAATAAAACAAAGCACTCAATAAAACAGGAAGTGAAGGACTGAGGAACTGAGGAAACGCTATCATGAGTTCATAATGATGAAACACTGGAGGAAAGATTAATATGTGAAAAGTCAAGACAGAAAATAAATAATTAAATACATAAATAAGGAATAAAAATAAAAGATGAAGCAATAAATCATAAAATAAAACAATAGAAGATAAAACACTAAAAACAGAATAATAAAATAATAATATATAACTCAATAAAACAGATGAAAGTTAATTAAAAAAGGAGAAATAAGTAAATATATAAATATGTAGTCATTGTAAATAAAGTAAAACTCAGATTAAAGTTAGACCAAAAAAACACAACTGGATTCCCTGACAGGAAAACTTCGGAATAAAGACAAGGTGGCAAACAGCTGCAGAGTGTATGTACACATGTTTTTAATGACTTGTCTTGCTGCCTCTCCACAGGACGCAGTGTCTGAACTGAAGGAGCGTGTCAGAGCTCAGTATCAGAGGATGCATGCGCTGCTAGAAGCGAACCAGGCCGAAACGGTGCATATGTTGGAGAGCACTTTCACTGCATACGTGAGGAAGAACTCCCAACAGGTCCTGCAGCTCAACGAGAGGCGCCATGAGGCAGAGAAGCTCCTGAGCTCAGTACAAACGTTATTCCAAAGAGCGGACAGCGTCAACTTCATGAAGGTACGAATTATAACATCTGTTAATCTGCACAAAGTTGACTAAGTATCACACAGATACCTCAGGCACATAAGACACTGAATGAAACCTCTGCTTGTTTTTTCATTTCTCAGAACACAAAACCTTACCAGCTGCTAATGGACCGGTACGTATCTATATTCATATTCTAACTCAATGAATTGTAGAGGATTGAGTTTTGTAATTGCCATATGAAAGACAGTCAGAATGTGAAGGTTTATAAAAGGGCAACAGAGTTTTGTGTATCTAAGGTCTTCATTATTAGCAACTTGTTTACAAAAGTGGCAACTCGGCAACTGGTATTATTAGGTTGTTTAATACAAAGTGCCTCTAAGTGTTCTTTCCTACCATGATTTAAGTTTCCTCTCCCTGCAAAAATATTCTCCTGGGTCTAAAAACATTGAATTGTCCAATCAAAAATCACCTTTTAAAGTATGCATTAAACAATGCTTGTTATATTTCTGCTCTTTATTCATCCGACCTTTGTGTGTAGGGTTAAAAGAGAGCTGTATCAAAGTTTAAATTCCGGCCTTGTCTCTTTTTCTCTTTAGGTCAAACTCTCAACTGACTAGTGCCATCCCTCCTCTAAGAGTGGGTCAACTTAACTCTCATCATTTACTATCCGAACTCTCAACAAGGGAAAAGAACCTGCGTAAAGTGTTGGAAGGTAAGGAGAATACAACTGATAGAAAATAGTCTTTTGGTGGTATTTAAAACTATTTTGTGGATGTAGTTTCATCAGAATCATGTTATCTCTTTCTTTTCTCAGAACCGTTAAATGAGGCGTCCATTCTAGAGCTCGTCCCGTCTCACAGCAGTTCTGCCAGCTCCCACATGGGAACAAGTTCAGGACTCCAGAAGAGGAAATACAGCATGGCTTTCCTGGAGAGTAACTCATCAAACGCCGCCTCCCAGGATCCGCCACCGTTACTCTACAGCAGCAAGAAACCCTTCCTGACTGAGCAGAGCCATCGAGTGTCATCCATGTACTCCACTGAAGGCCTCCAACAGAATCCTCACTCCGGCCCTGGACACAGCAGACTCCTTGACTCTTCAGCTCATCACATGGTTGGTCTAGGGTCCAGCTCTAGCCACCACTCAGGGACCATATTCCCCCCCTCGCATTTTCCAAGTGGAGCTGCCTCGCAACAAGCCATGTATGAAGGCAGGAAAGTACTCATGTGCACTCTGAATAACTGCTGCTGCTCCAGGACCCCTGCTGCTGCTCGTGCCCGGCCTCCGTACTCATCGGCGGACACCTTCCCCTCCATGACCTCTCAGGAGTTTCCTCCTCATGCACCGCTACCTGCTAGCCAGCCCCTGCAGCATTTCCCCATGAGGGGGCTGATGGAGGCCTCGCAGACAGCCAGGCATCCTGACTTCTACGGGCTGTACGGCCAGCCTTCAAACAAGCATTACGGGACCAAGTAATAAACCAGAATCACCATTTGTTCTGCTACATTAAATCAGAATTCGCATTAGGATTTCCATGATTGCTTTCCGTTTTAGTCCAGAGGTACAGTATGTTGTTGATTCTCCAACGCGCCTGTATGATAATGTTGATTTGACATGTATCTGACCACATAAACCATGCTGTTAACCTCCTGAATCACAGGGACAGACGTAATGCTCTTATTTGTATCTACATTTATTTTCTGTTTCAACTCAACTGGAAGTGCTAATGTGAATCATGTAGTCTTAAATCCATTCAAGCAGAGAACTAAAGAACCAACATATCTTCATCATGGGTCCTTGTTGGTGGGACTCCAGAGACTTCAGTGCCTAAACAGACTGTTAACACTCTCTTATATTACTTGCAAGTTCCTGGCTCTTGATTGTTTCCTGTTTGCGGCTGAAAGCATGCAGGGAGCCTCTCCATGCACTCCAAAAGTCCACGTGGCTTTAGAAACACACTGGACTACAAGCGCTTGTCAGGTTTTTCATGAATTTTTATACAAGATTATGAATAAACCAAAACCAGTGGAAAATAATGAATAAAACAGCATATTAATTTACCTTTTGTTGTACTTTAAGAATGGGTTTACACATTGAATGTCATGTTGTGGGTGTGGCTGTTGAAACATAGACGTAGTCTCAGTGACGTCACCCATGGGTGTCTGAAGAGGCCCAATGGTGCCAGTATGTTGGAGGGAGGAAAGGCGAGCCCTTCTTTTGTCTTTGGCTCAGATTATTTTGTACTTTAGGGACGTCAGAGTACCTCTGCCTTTCTACACAGCTCTGCCTTTCACATGAAAAATAAAAACGTATGGAAAGCACAACAAGCTGAAACTGGATCTCTCTCTGTAGCTGAGATACTTCAGAGCAAAGTAGCCGCATGGAAAATGCTGAATAATAGTAGAAGAAAAATCACACGCCCATTATAAAGGTGATAAGGCAGCTTTATTTGTGTAGCTCATGTCATTTACCAAGGCAATTTAACATGCTTTATAGAGTTATAAAGCAAATGAAAGACAGAAATATGGTTATAGAGTGGAGGTAAAGGATTAAAAGTTCAAGTGTACTGAAATTGCAAAAAGTTCAGTTTAAAAGATAAAATCTAGTTTGAAAATGTTTGCAGCAATCAGTGCTAAAACACATTTTTTACAGTGAGTAGTTTTAAGAGCTTGGAAATATCAACCATATTAGTCCCCAATTTTTTTAACAATAATAAATTAAAGCTCAAGGGAGGAGTTTTTTAACTGTAAGAAAACAGACTGAAATAAATGAAAACTGATGCCTCCTAATGAGCTACAAAAGCAAGTACCAGAGGTTGTTCAGAACGAAGCAGCCAAATGGAAAATGAGTTCTTTAACTGAATATTTCACAGACAGCCAATCACCCAATGTAAGCCAATGAAGTATCCCTTCTTACGGGCTTTATCAATAACTGGTGATACTGAATTGTAGGCAAAACGTATTACTGAACTGCAACATATTTATGTGTTTTTCATATGTTTGTTACTCCTTCCAGAAGCTGGGATGATAAATTAGAAATAGTTTTCTTGAGGATATCAACCTCATTTAGTTTTTATGTCAAATAAAGAGTTGTATATGACAACCCACCCCCCAAAAAACATTGATGGTGGTCACTGTGTTGGAAATTTGGACTCCAACTTACTTTTGAGTGCACAACTCTTAGCCTTGATATTATTAAAATAGATGAGTAATTAAAAAATGAATCTGACGTACTTTGTGTATGCTTAAAGCTGGGGTTGGTAGTCAGATTTAGATACACTTTTTGTTATGCTGGTTCAAATGATCTTTCTGTCCCGATGGCAATCAATACATAATGTGTTCTTAAAAAAGAGTGAAAAAAACTGCTATCTACAGCCGGAGTAAACCTGGGAAAACACCAACCAATCCCTGCCATCAGGAGCCAAATTATGAAACCAATCAAATCCCATCCTGCCGTTCAGCCCGCCTCCTGCGCATACATTTCATGTTTGTTTGTGTTTGTAACTTTAAATATGATAATGTTTGGGTGTTTTCTTACCGCTGAGTGAGACATGAGTTGACGTAATGCAAAACACAAACTGAGTCCTGAGGACATGCTACATTCAAATTCATGCTAGTTTTCCATGACTACCAACCCTAGCTTTAAAGAAAGTAGCCGTTTGGACCAGAGGCATTGTTTGTACTAGGCCATAAACCTGTTTTTTGGTGTTGTAAAAATGGGCGAGTTAATGATATGGGACCTAATGAGGAATCCCTGTCTTTCGGAGCCAGCCTCAAGTGGACATTGGAGGAACTGCAGATCTGCATCTCTCCATTTTTCAACACTGAAGGCTGCTGCTTTGTGTATATTCATGTTTTTAACATGTATTTAAACCAAGAGACACATTTGTTTTTCTTTTGACTCTAGTGGAGGTCTGTTTGTTTGAAGAGGCACCAAGTGTGATTTGTTTAGGTGCAGAGGTTTTACAGTTTGAGTCACTGGGTTACAATGAAATGTCAGAGCTAACCATGAAAGAAGAACAGCCATAATGGCAGAGCATCTCACCCACGGTCTATTCATAGGTTAAAGCCTGTAAATGGAAAAAAACGCCCAGCATGACCACATGTTTGAGATCTACAGTATTCAGAGGCACTCTGAGCACGGTGGAGGAGGTTTGGACAATGATTTGCTGCAGACCGGCACACAGCAGGCCCATTATCTGCCAATTTAGGACAGTTCACTTCCTTGTCAACATCCTGGTCTCAGGCAAAACCTCCGTCTCATCCCTCTTTGTCCCATTATTGGAGCTTGTTGTCGAGTTAGGTCAGAGAACGGGAATCACTGATGAGCAGCACCTCCCTCCCCTCCTCGCCTCTCTCTCGGGGTATCATTTGCAGGGGCTGGATGCAGAGGAGGAGGAGGAAGAAGGGGGTGAGGGCGGTGGATGATATAAGTGCAGAGTTTTAATGAGGGCTGGGACAGCAGAGTCATCTACTTATCTGTCACTCAGACTCCTTTCATCGCTCCCCTCCCCCCACGCGAGACGGTGAGATAGACTGAGTGAGCAGAGGGGCGGGGAGGAGGGCGGAGAGGGAGGGGAATGGTTAGAGAGGGTGAGGCAAGAGAGGCACATCACTTATTTATTTATGGGTTATAAAATGTTCTGCCCTCCTGTTCTGTTCCCCTTTTCTCTCATGCAGTCTTTTTTTTCCCTCTTCATTCAAATTCAAGAGGGTGAATACTGAAATATCTGATATCCTTTTTCAGAGGACCCGGCCCCCTTTAGCATCGAGCACGAGGCAGAGGAGGAGGAGGAGGAGCTGAGGTTTAGTTACAGTGTGGCATGAATCTGACATTTATTATATGTGTGTGTGTGGGTGTGTATATGTGTGTGTATGTGTGTGTGTAAGCCTATTAGCATTCCCCTTGAGCCCGGTTCCTTCTGTGTGTGTTATTAATAAAACATGCAGTAGATATCCTGAAGGAGGCCATACCATTAATTTAATCCATATGAATGATTGCATTCAGAGCTGCATGTTTTTATACATCAGACATTTTAAACTGTGAAACCATCAACATATGACAAAAGTTTGAGTTCCAAAACATTTATTGAGCCAGTATTTTATAGATCTTATGCAAATTTGTATTTTTTTATTCATTTATTTTTCTAGAAGTCGAGAATGCTGTGAAAATAAAACTTTAAAACATGCCACTTTGCTTTAAAGGAATCATGTTAAAAAGACAAAAGAAGAATATTATTTTAAAGCTCCTGTGAGGAGTTTTTAACAAGATAGGAAACAGACTGCAATTAATACAGATGGCTCTGTTCGTCCTATACAAGCAATTCCACCGGGGAGGTGTGAATATTTCAGAATATTAATTTGTAATGACTTTAATCCACTGCCAGGGGGTAGGTGTCACGTGTGGGGATAACATATACATGTTACAAAATCACACACTGGGTGATTTGTTTTGGACTATATTTCAGAAAACACTTCTCACACATGTACAGGACAAGATCAGCAAATACTCAACTCAACTCAACTTTATTTATACAGCACCTTTCATACATAAAAACATGCAGCCCAAAGTGCTTCACAGAATAACAGAGAGACAGAAAACAACAGGAATGGTACAATTATAAAAGGCATGATTATAGGTTGATTGATCACTCTAAATTGCCTGTAGGTGTGAGTGTGTGCATGAATGGTTGTCTGTCTCTCTGTGTTAGCCCTGTGATAGGTTGGCGACCTGTCCAGGGTGTACCCTGCCTTCCGCCCGAAGCCAGCTGGGATAGGCTCCAACCCCCCGTGACCCCTAACGGGATAAGCGGTCAAGATAATGGATGGAAGGATGATTATAAATGAAATACTTAAAAATAAAATTAAATCAATGCAGTAAAACTAATAAAATAAGTAATAGTGGAAAGAAAAGTTACAAATAAGGTATGGTTAACAAGATCAGGTGAATACAAGAAATAAATAAATTAATAAATAATTAAATAAGATAAATTAATGTTAAAGCAATAATTAAAATAATAATGGTTAAAATTATAATAAAAATAATAAAAATAATAAAAATAATAAAAATAATAAAAATAATAAAAATAATAATGAAGCCCATGGCTAAAAGTAGGTTACTCCAATTTAAAAGCTAGATTAAAAAGGTAAGTCTTAAGTTCACTTTTAAAAACACCCAGAGAGCTCACTGTTTTGATGTCCAGAGGCAGAGAGTTCCAAAGCTTAGGGGTGTAAAAACAGAAAGCTCTCTGGCTTTAGAGGAAAGGAATCACTTTCTTCAAATTCAAGACAAACACAAAGTTCCTCACAGGAGCTTAGATTTAACATGACACAAACCAACCTAAAGATGAGACTGTACAAAGATATGGACAGCACAATACAGCACAATAGCTCCCCCAAGGTGAAGCCAAAAACTGTTGGCGCTCCCCCTGGTGTCCGGCTGCAGTATATGTCTTAAAGCCTGCCTCCTTTATGTTAACAGATGGACCATGGCTCAAACTAAAAAATACTAAAGTACATGTTAAATACATTTTTCTCAAACATGCTCATGCTTCAAGCATTTTGCTCTTTTAATGCTGATTAATGTGATAGTGTTCTTTTTTTTGTTTACTTTATATATGAGTTGATGTTAAAAGGAGTGGGTGTGCCGTCATGATCAATAGCTCTGTTGACAAATGCGAGCTTCTGAGCGTTCTCTGCTGGATTGGCAGAGTAGAGGGGAAACAGTGAGAGAAAACAGAACTAACACTGAAGAGTCATTGAACTTTCCATAACCGTGGGTGTGTGCTTCAAACCAACACAAGAATCTGTTCTGCTCTGGACTGCACCTACCAGGGGGATCCATAGGTTTTATCTGTGAGTTTAAAGTGTGTTGTGGTTCCCTAAAATGATACCATACAACAATACAAAAGAGTCAGTGATAGTACAAAAGTCATTATTCTGTTCTGTAAACATGGAGAAGATGAAGAGCTGGACAACACCAAACAAGCCCCTGAAGTTATAACAGACATGTCACGTGTTACACTAGATCATTACAGAGTCTAAAAGCATCATCATTTAATGGTGTCAGTATTTTCAGAAACACAGCAGGTGGAAAAAGTGTGTGTTTGTGTGTGTTTAGCCTCAAGAGCAGGCTTGGTTCAAGTCCAGTCCTGTCGTATGAATGAGTGTGTGCGCAGGTGTCGTCGCACAATCAGTCAGTTTCTGTGTGTTCTCATATATGTGAGAAAGTAAAATGTATAGGTGTGTGTTTGTGTATGTATATGTATGTGTGTGTGTGTGTGTTCCGTTGGGTTACATAAAGGGTAAAGGCGATGCTCTCGACAGCTGTGCTCTGTGGTGGCAGGTGTGTTAGGGTTGTATATGTATGAGTACAACACGCCCCTGCCTGCAACAGGACGTGGACCTGTTTTGTGTGTGTGCACTGTGCGTGTGTGTGTGTGTGTGTGTGTGTTCAATGCATGGGGAACTGTCAGCTGTTGTGCAGCTGTTGTTTGTGTGCTTTAGTCACTGGCTGAGGAACTGTTAGAGCTACAGTGGGCACTGTTTCTCTTAGTTTCTTTCACACACAGATTCTTGCCCAGCGTTTATTATATAACATGTTTCTTTGATTTATTTAATGTTCGTCTATAAAGGGACAATTTATAGCATTTAAACCAATACCACAGCTTTTACTGTCAACGCCTCCTCAAGACTAACCCCTCGATTGGCCTTTAAAATAAATTAAAATAATCCACAAAGAGTGGAAAAACAACTAAACAATAAAATATAGAGAGAACAACAAAATGTACAGACTTTAATACGATAAGCAGCAAAACAAGAAGCTTTGGTTAAAAGAAGTCAACAAACCCTCTTTAAAAACTGTTTAAAACTGGGATTAAAATGATCTAAGTTTGAGCTGGTAGGGTCAAAATTTCACATTTTAATACCCTGACCCGAAGAAGCTTTTTGTACAGGTGCAGCAAATATCAGAGTAAAGTGAGGGTCAATGAAATGTCCATGTAAGAGATGTTTGCATCCTCACATGTCCGTCATTACTCTGCAACATTTGCATCACGGTCCAGGTATTAGACAGCTCAAGCAGACAAAGGCGGTCCAATAGCAAAATGATGACTACAGTTCCTCAAAGCTCCTGTTAGGAGTTTTTGAATGGTGATGAAACAGACTGAAATGAATACTGATGCCTTTTTATGACCCACGAGTCATAGAGCAAAACAGACCATTGGGAAGAAGTTTGAGTATTTCTGATTATTATTGTCTGATGACTAATATTAACTGCCACAGGTAGGTGTCACAGGGAGATAAGCATCATACAGTCAAAACAGCCTTCTGAAATTAACCCTTGGAAAAGATTTGTTGTGGGTGGTGAGTTAGACATTCAAAATGAAGTGGGATGACATCTTTTTGTGTCAGATGAATTGAATTACCAAAGAAAAGCAGAGGGATTCTGCCTCAGTCTGGGGGTGTCCCAAAAACAACACAAAACAAAGGTTCCTCATCGGAGCTTTAAAATGACAACCTGTCCCTTTAAGAAAAATACACTTCAATGGCCTAAAATGTAAATGTCCAGCTCCTTGGTACCGTATCTTTTCACCAAATCTAGACCCTCATTGGACCCATCTAAAAAACCTACCCTGAACATGAGACTTATAAACCCAGGCTAAATACAAAAACAGGTTTCAAAGAGGGGCGTTTGAAATTAAAACATTTGATTACTAAGGTTTTCTTTTACGAAAATAACAGATGTGTTAAAGCACATTATCACAGAATGACTCCTGGACTGACTGAACATCTGAGTGATGATGAACAGCAGCTGAAGAGTGTTGGAGGGTGGAGTTTTCCACTATAACTCACGTCTTTGATGGCTAATATTGACAAAGGCCCAACACATTTTCACAGCTTATAGCTTATATAACCACCCTGTCAGTTCAGTGCTGACATGGCAGTATTAAGTGTTATAGTCTGTGAAACATATGTGGCTGTTGGTGCTGTTGGACTGAACATACACTCTCAAACACACACACACGCAGCTCGTTGTCATATAGAGCACAATGCACATACAGAGCGGCTGTTCGTCGCTGAGGCTGAATGCTAACCTTCATCTGATAATGCCTTTGAAATCAGTGCCAAAACTCTGATCCAGGAGAGCTGCTCACACAGTCTGACACACACACACACACACACACACACACACACAAACACACACACACACACGCACGCACACACACACACACACTGACACACTCATACACAGAAATACATCAAAGACACTTATCCGTGTTTACTGATCTCCAGGTTTATTTTTGCTCATACAAACCATTGTAATATAATCTGGTCCTCTGTTCGGCTTCAGATGAACAACTTTAAATCAGTTTTTACGGGATAAATAACCACACATACACACACACAGACGCTCTCACACACACACAAACACACACAGAGAGAGAGAGGCTGTGTGCAGGTGGGCTGTATAAGCAGATATGTGTTTGTATACATGAATATTGAACATGTCTGAATCAAAATTAAAGGGCAGTTTGGAGTCACTCGGTTGGAAAACAGCTGCAGCAGTTTATGAGTGAGAATACAAAGTGGCGTGCTTCACCTGTTGCCATGGTAACTTTTGACTGCTTTGCTGTGAAACTTATAAAAATGAATTTATTACTTTTTAAAGTTTAAATTTACAGTGGAGCAGATTCACGTCTTATTTAATTTTACAACGTGCGTTACTTTCACTTTTAAAGCAGCTTATCCCTGTAAAGACTAAAGGTCTTAAAACTGATCAGTGAAAGAAATATAGTCAGTAAGCTTTTTATAAACATCTTTTTAACATAATCATATGTTTTGTGTAGCTTTGAAGATTGCAGGAGTGACAGATAGAAGCCTCAAAGGTGGAAGGTAGGCCTAAAGAAACAGGTTTCCTCTCATATATACTCTTAAAAAATATTAATATGAGCAAGTTCTTTTATTTATTTATTTATTTATTCTTTTTTTTACTTTTATTTTATTTTTATAAAAAAAAAGTTAAATTTTTTTGGCCTTTTTGCCTTTATTGATAGGACAGCTGAGGAGAGACAGGAAAAATGTGGGGAGTGGAGAGCGGGAGAGACCTGCAGGAGATGGTCGCAGCCCAGAATCAAACCAGTGACCCCTGTGACGAGGACTGTAGCCTCTGTATGTGGGGCGCTTAGACCGCTGGGCCACCAGCGTCCCCATCTTTTACTTTTAAATGAGCAACTTTACGTTTTGGCTTTTTCGTTCTTTAAGAAAATTGTATATTTTCATTTTTTTAAATTTCAGCTTCTTTCTCTTAACGCTAGAGATGATAAAACTCGATGTTTCAAACGTAGAAAATGAATTAACTTTTTTCCATCACATAGTCATGATCCTCTTTGTTGCTCAGCTGAGGGATTCATTCATGTGTTTTATGTCTTTGTTTGACGGGACAAAGAGAACGAGTCCTGATTCTGTCTCATAATAAAGTCATGATGAAAAACAGAAACCTGGTTCTTTCCACAGGATCATTTGTAACATGTCATATAAAAGCTCCCTCAACATTCACATCACAAGAAGCATCATTCTTTGACAGTAACACAGGTATGTCCGCATGAGTCAATAACTCCTGCTGTTTCTGCTTCTTCAGAACTAAAAGTGAAAGAAACTGAGCGGAGGTTTAGTCAGAGAGGGAGAAGGTTTAAAACCCCACACAGCTGTTTTTATAGAGGCACGCACAGGCACCGTAAATCCCCTTCAAGTGCTCACTCCTCCAGTTCATCACAACAATGCTGATTCTCTTTCTGTTTCAAAAAGGAATTAAAAATAACTGTACTTTCCCAAGTCCTCATAAGTGGAATGAAGAAATGACTAGGTGGAGTTTAACACCTTTGATCACACGGTGATATGAAATGAAAGGAAGAATCAGACACACATGCTTTACTTTGGTACAAGAAACTCTGAAATGTATACAAGTAAAAAGAACAATATGAGGGACATTTATAAATATGATGTCTGAGCCTAGATTACTGAACCTCCTGTCATATTTGGGAGAACATTAAGTTTTCACCAAATCATCTGAACGTTTAAAATGCTCGTACAGATGTTTTATTGAAATGCAGGGGATAAAAGAAGTGTGGTAAAAAATAAATACCCAACAAAGTACAGCTACCATGTCTGAAATCTGTCATCAGGTAAAGAAACCATGTGTTTGCTGATGACACAATTCTGTACTGTACTGCTGCTAATGCACAGTCTGCTGTGCATTCTGTCCAACACTGCTTCTCTGAATTAGAAGCTGCACTCACCCAACATAGGTTGGTTTTAAATGCTGAGAAAACAAAATTCATGCTCTTTTCCAGGTCCAAACATATTAATCTGAGTAAATTCATCATCAATTCCAATGCAGGCACCGAAATAGAAAGGGTGAAGATTTACAAATATCTCGGCATCTGGATTGACGAGAAAGTAACTTTTAAAAGTCATATTTTAAATTTGTCAAGTAGACTTCGACAAAAGATTGGCTTTTTTTACAGAAACAAGTCCTGTTTTCCTCTCCACTGCAGGAAAACTCTGATAGAGGCAACATTTTTATCAGTCCTCGATTACGGTGACATCATGTACAGGCATGCTTCAGCCTCTACATTAAAGCCACTTGATGCTGTATTTCACTCTGCCCTACGTTTTATTACTGGTGATAGTTACAGCACTCATCATTGCATACTTTACCAAAAGGTGGGATGGTCTTCTCTGGCAGAAAGACGTGATTTGCATTTTTACTTGTTTATTTATAAAGCACTTATTGGAATGCTACCGTCATATTTATCTTCGATGCTAGTTTGGTCTTCTGGGGCAAAACATACCAGATCAACTGGTTGGCTCACTCTCCAGGTTCCCAGAGTTAATTCTGAGCTGGGAAAATCTGCCTTTTGCGTATTTGCACCATCTGCATGGAACTCCCTGCAAAGCACTTTAAAAATAAATGCACTGGTTTCTTTTAATCATTTTAAATCATTAGTTTTAAAATGTTTAACCTCTGATTGTACCTGTTTTCACTAACTTTGTGTAACATTATTTTTTCAATGGTTGTAACATTACTTTTAACTGTCGTCTGTTTTTAATTGATCATCATTCTTTTAGGGTTATATCTTTTATTTGCTTGTCATGCATTTTAATGTTTCTTTTATATACTCGTCGTCATTGTAAATGAGGGCTTGCCCTCAATGATTTTCGAGTTTAAATAAAGAGAAATAATAAAGTTTGTAAACTGTTACTTTCCATCTGTGGTTAAAAAATGAAGAACTTTTGGTGGATTTGACCTGACCCAGAGCTACTTCATAGAAGTGTTGAATGTCTTAGTTAAAACATATTTTCTAAAGTTCCTTTTGTTAAACAACAAACTCTTCACTAAAGAACGTCTTAATTCCCTAGAATGCAGAAGTTTAATTATTATCTTTAAGGCCACTAATTATTACTTATTTAACGTGGTAAAGTAAGAAGTGAGGAGAGTAAACAGTTTGGACAGTCAGACTAAAATCAACGTGGTATATATCAAGCCACAAATCCTAAACAAATGAACATCTCATATTGACCCTTTTTAAAGGTGCAGTGTGTAGTAATAAGCAGTAGTATATCCAGCAGAGCACACTTGGTAGAAAGGGAATATAATGTTTAAATTAGTGTATAATAACTGGAATATAAAAACTGTTTTTGATCACTTAGAATGAGAAGGAGCATGGAGGCCGCCATCTTGCACCATCATGTTTCTACAGAAGCACAGAATGGACAAACTAGTAACATATGAATGTTTGTATTTAATGACTGGGTGAGCAGAATGCAGCATTTGAAAGAGGAAGATTAAGAGAGTGTTTGTTGTATGCAAGGTAATCTGTATTAATTGATGTTTTTGAGAGTTAAAACTCAACTAATAGAGGATCAAACTTATCACACATCACAGGAGCTTCTTGTCCTTGAAGGCGAGGTGAGCAAGGGGGCATTTCTACCCACTGTACCTTCAAACTGTCTTGCTTCTTCCAACCCACAGTGGCTTTAAAAAGTGACCTCAGCTTCCTGCTACAGAGGTGGAATCAGAGTATTTTCACAACTTGATTTAATAACCTTGCTTGCCTCAGCGCCTGATGCCACCCTGCACCAGGACAGAGAACTGCAGGACAGGTGCTGACAGACTCACAACACACCCCTGACAACCATGGCACAAATGCAGATGGAATCACTCTGTTGGTATGAACAGGAAGTGTTTTGAACTCTGATATGTTGTTAACCAGTGTGTGTGTGTGTGTGTGTGTGTGTGTGTGTGTGTGTGTGTGTGGGTGTGGGTGTGGGTGTGTGTGTGTGTGTGTGTGTGTGTGTGTGTGTGTGTGTGTGTGTGTGGGTGTGTGTGTCTGTGTGTTTATCACCCGGCACCGCTGAAGAGCAGCTGTTGTACACTGAGAAACCATGCAACTGTGTGCTCCACTGATGAAGTATGAACCTCACTGAATGCATGTCATTTCAGGTGAGAAGTACAGTCCACTCTGCACTTTAACTGTGATTCACTGAGGATGCAAAGAATGTGGTTCTTCAGGACAGTAGTGGAGACCAGGGACAGATGCAACACTTCTTGCATTTAGACGAGACCAACCAAATTTATATATTTTAGCCTTACGTCTGTCTACTTACAGCAAATTGAATTTAAAGTGGATGACGTATCAGATGTTCTCATTTATTTGAATGGAAGAAGTCAGGTTTTACAGCTGACTAAAATCTAACAACACTGATCTGAGCTGATTTGTTTTCAATGAATGCAGCAGCAAGTCATCACTGTGTCTTCAGTCTTACATATTTATGATCTGTGAAGGAAGACTTGTTGAAACCGTCCCCAGTCTCCTCTGCTTAATGAAGCATTCTGACAATGCTGCATTTCTCATATTCTCATCCTTTGCCAACAGTTTCAGTGTTAATGAATGAGCTACAAATGAGTGACTCAGCCACATTTATGACGAGCGACCCTCTGGCATAGAAGAACTTTGATTCTTTTAAATTTATATTGAATTACTCTCGCTGCACTTTATGGCACTCTGATTAATATCATTATCATTTAAAGCCCTTCCCCAAATTAAAAAAATTCTCATTCTTTTTCTGTTTGCTGCTTTAATTCTTCCACAAATCAGCAGCTCTCAGACCTCTCTTAATGTAATGAAGGTTATGAGGCCATCTTTTATTTTCAGCTGAAATAATTTGCAGTGCTGATTAAAGCGACCTTAATGTGTTCAGAGATAAAACCATTAAAATTCTCAGTAAACATTACACTCACGCCACATGGCTGAGGGATAGATCCGAATCATGTTTCAAAAGCTGTTTGGAGGATTGTGACAGAAGTAAAGAGGCGATGTTTTTGCTTTCATATGAACTGAAAAGGAGATTTTAACTTAAGAATTAAATACAAGTTCTTGGGCGATGAATGAGTTAGTGCATTATAGAAATACAAAAGGTTTAGAGCATAGGTCAAATTTGAAGAGGACCACAAATCTGCCTGTTTACAGCTGTGTTTCCATTATAGGAACTTTACCCATGGACAAGGGACTGTTGAAAGACCTGGATGTGGTGCTTCCACAACAGGGACCAGAGACTGAGGCCTTGCTTACACGAGAACGGCTTCATTTAAAACATCTTTCTTAAGGTTTGAAAACAATCTGTGATCACATGACAACACAAATATGACTGAAATCGCTGGAGTATGCATGCCAGACCAGAAGTTGTTGGTATAACTTTGTAACGAAACCATAGACTGTATAAAATATGGAGGTAGTATCCGTGACGTCACCCATCTGTTTCTGAAGCGCTGTTTTGAGGCCGGTCGGTGGCGGCAGCCATATTGCTGCTGTTGAGCGTTTGTCACGTATAGAGGCGGGCTTTGAGCCTCCTAGCCAACAGCTGCAGTGTTCCCGCCTGTCAATCAAGTCAGCTGTGCCTCTCATTGGAAGACTCGTAATCTCAATATCTTCGAAATTGCAGTGTTAGAAAAAAATGTCAACCCCCGTACAGTGTGTGCCAATCAAGAAATGAGTTATCCAGACTACACTTGTTTTTTGTACCAGGCTGTGTTTGGACTCATATTTTTAGACCGGAGGTTGCCGCTTGAATGAAACACCACCAAAGAGCACAACACATGTGCACACAAAGCTGTTCTTCAACAGAGCACAAACAAACAAACAAACAAACAAACAAACAAACAAGAAGACTATGGCGAATGCACGCTTGAAAACTGTTAACTCTGTAAGCAGCACAAACACCACTCTTTAGTCTGCCATTGTCATCATTTTCATACCTGCTCGTGACTATTTGACTAGGATCATAATACACATGTGCGAATCAGGCTGTGACGTCACCTTTGTCAGAGGAACTGTGTATCGCTTCATGGTGACGGAAGGGGTTGCATTGTCAACAGATTCCCGTCAGTCACCCAAAACGCTGTTTCCCTGTAAATGAACAGCCAACTTTTTTTCTATTGAAAACATTTCTCTGTGTAAACAGGGCTTTAAAATGTGCCAGGAACTTTATTTGACCCCCAAAAGGTTCCTGCTTTGGGGGCATTTACCTCCTGCTCTGGGGGCATTTTGGCTTTTCACATAGCACCAGACTACTTTAACACAACCTGAACCTGGGTGGAAGAGGAACAACAGTGGACTGAGTGAACTTGAAAAGAGAAGCGCCTGGAACTCATGAGGCTGTGTACTTTTGGTGGAAACGTGTCTTATGGTGCATAATATACAGTGGGGCAAAAAAGTATTTAGTCAGCCACTGATTTTGCAAGTTCTCCTACTTAGAAAGATGAGAGAGGTCTGTAATTTTCATCAGAGGTACACTTCAACTATGAGAGCTGGAAAGAGTGAATCTACAATAGGCAAGCAGGTTGGTGTGAATAAATCAACTGTGGGAGCATTTGTAAGAAAATGGAAGGCATACAAGACCATTGATAATCTCCCTCGAATTTGGGGCCCCATGCAAGATCTCATCCCCTGGGGTCAAAATGATCATGAGAACGGTGAGCAAAAATCCCAGAACTACACGGAGGGACCTGATGAATGACCTGCAGAGAGCTGGGACCAAAGTAACAAAGGCTACCATCAGTAACACACTACGCCGAGAGAGAATCAAATCCTGCAGCGCCAGGTGTCCCCCCCTGCTTAAGCCAGTACATGTCCAGGCCCGTCTGAAGTTTGCCAGAGAGCATATGGATGATCCAGAAGAGGATTGGGAGAATATCATGTGGTCAGATGAAACCAAAATAGAACTTTTTGGTAAAAACTCAACTCGTCGTGTTTGGAGGAAGAAGAATGCTGAGTTGCATCCCAAGAACACCATACCTACTGTGAAGCATGGGGGTGGAAACCTCATGCTTTGGGGCTGTTTTTCTGCAAATGGGACAGGACGACTGATCCGTGTTAAGGGAAGAATGAACGAGGCCATGTATCGTGAGATTTTAAGCCAAAACCTCCTTCCATCAGTGAGAGCATTGAAGATGGAACGTGGCTGGGTCTTTCAGCATGACAATGATCCCAAACACACCGCTCGGGCAACGAAGGAGTGGCTCCATAAAAAGCATTTCAAGATCCTGGAGTGGCCTAGCCAGTCTCCAGACCTCAAACCCATAGAAAATTTGTGGAGGGAGTTGAAAGCCCGTGTTGCCCAGCGACAGCCCCAAAACATCACTGCTCTAGAGGAGATCTGCATGGAGGAATGGGCCAAAATACCAGCTACAGTGTGTGCAAACCTGGTGAAGACTTACAGGAAACGTTTGACCTCTGTCATTGCCATCAAAGGTTATGTTACAAAGTATTAAGTTGAACTTTTTTTATTGACCAAATACTTATTTTCCACCATAATTTACAAATAAATTCTTTAAAAATCCTACAATGTGATTTCCTGGATTTTTTTTTCTCATTTTGTCTCTCATAGTTGAAGTGCACCTCTGATGAAAATTACAGACCTCTCTCATCTTTCTAAGTGGGAGAACTTGCAAAATCAGTGGCAGACTAAATACTTTTTTGCCCCACTGTATGAATATATAATAATAATCATGAATAAAGTACATTCTATTCTATTCTATTCTATATACACTAAAAATGATTCAAATAAGAAGTAAAATGATGTGAAGTGGATAAGGGATGTAGATCAGGAACGACAACATTTGATTTTGGGTGAACTCTTCCGCTCAGACATTTAACACTAAGGGATCCTCCTTTTAACAACATTGCTTTGAACAAACCCGTCTTGGTTATCAGGCAGATTGATGTTGCTTATGCTGCAGACAGGAGAGCTGCTCTGAACACGACTTTAACCTCCACACAGAGGTGAGGGTTTAATGCAGCACACAGATGCTGGACCATAAAACTCTTCTACCCAATAAAAATGGTGTAAAGGTTCACAAAACTCCCACTCAGCTCTCACCGGTCGGATGTGGTTTATGAGTCAGAAAATAAGAAGCAGAAGCACCTGCTCCAAGTCAAGGTGACATTAACTAGTAGGGGGGATTGTTGCACATTGATTTGATATCTGTCACATGACCTGCTCGGGTTTCTCTCTCTCTCTATCGCTGGTGATGTGTGATTCAATTATTCTACGGGCTAAATCTCAAGCTGACGCTGTCGTGTCGACTGAGGTTGTTTCATGTCTTGTTTCCTACTGCCTAGCATCACCTTGCTCACTCAGAGAGAGAGAAAGGGAGACAGGGAGAGAAAGAGGGGAGAGAGAGGAGAGAGAGGAGAGAGTGAGAGATAGGGAGACAGTGAAGCTATCACAATAAAATGAAGCACCTGAGATGATCAAGGTTGCACACGTGAGTCCAGTTGTTCCAAAGTAATCTGATTAGATTACACCGACTGAACATCATGAATTACTGGATCTGTAAGCGGCGTAAAGGATTCTTAAATCGGATTAGATCAGGTGATAGTGTTTTTCTTTCTCTTTGGATAAAACATCTGGTTTCTTCCAAACTTCTGAGTATTTGATCTGTGAAAATCTGCATAATGTGAACCTTGCAGCAGGCTGGATTCAAAGAACACAATTTAATCCAACTTCTGAATGTATCAAATAATGCAGCTTTTGTATCACGTGATATACAGCCGCATTTCTTTATTAGAATATCATGAAAAAAATCTTCTTTTTGTAATTTAATTTAAAAAAAAGTAACCTTTCATATATTCTCCATGCATTACATGTAAAGTGAAATACTTCAAAGATTTAGAGTACAGAAATGTTCGACTTCTTTGAATGGGGATGGGGACCTGAAGCTTCAGCTGGTCTGTATTTTTGGTTTGGGTGTTCCTCTCCTTCCTTCAACAAATAATACACAGATTCTCTACATGGTTCCCAACAGGTGAGTTGGCTGTTCAGTCAAGCACAGTAGTATCATGGTTAGCAGCTATTCGAGGTTTTTATATCTATGACCTTGTCTAGCTCCCTGTCTCTCTCTCTCTTTTAAGCTCTTCTATGGCTCATTACTCTTGAACTTACTCTGTCAAGTTTAGAGCTGTTCATAAAACAAAGACGTGTCTTTAAAAGAGAAGAACAGACAGAAGATCAAAGCAGGACCAGCAAAAAATCCGATACCCCTTTGTCCACATCACCTGCTAAAATCCATGTACAGTCATGGCCAAAAGTTTTGAGAATGACACAAATATTACATTTTCCCAAAGGCTGCTGCTTCAGGGTTTTTAGGTGTTTTTGTCAGATGTTTCTATGGTATAATGAAATACAATTAGAAGCATTTCATAAGTATCCTGGTCCTGGCGCTTGCTGGACTTTCTTGGGCTCCCTGGAGCCTGTTTGGCAACAATTGAACCTCTCTCCTTGAAGTTCTTGATAATTCGATAGACGGTTGACTGAGGTGCAATCTTACTCGCTGCTATAAACTTCCCTGTTAGGCCCCTTTAGTGCAATGCAATGATGGCTGCACGTGTTTCCTTGCAGGTAACCATGGCTAACAGATGAGGAACAATGGTGTCATGCACCATCTTCCCTTTAAAGTGTCCAGTCACTCAATCATGACAGATTGATCGCCAGCCTTGTCCTCATCAACACCCAGACCTGTGTTAATGTGTGTGACACCTGTGTGTCACTGAAATGATGTTAGCTGGTCCTTTTGTGGCAGGGCTGAAATGCAGTGGAAATGTGTTTTTGGTGATTAAGTTCATTTTCAAGGCAAAGAGGGACTTTGCAATTAATTGCAGTTGAGCTGATCACTCCTCATAACATTCTGGAGTATATGCAAATTGCCATTATAAAAACTGAAACAGCGGACTTTGTGAAAATGTAATATTTGTGTCATTCTCAAAACTTTTGGCCATGACTGTATTCTCACTCTCCACTCTCTCTCCCTGTTTCCCACTCTTTGTACGGTGGCCCTGCAGGTCAACAGCACTAATATTTCTCCACTCCCCAAAACATTTCACTGTACCTGAAAATATTTCATGAAACAAAATCATGCATCAGTGAGAGTATCATGAAATATTCTGCATCTTGTTAAATGTGTTTGCTTCATCCAAAATGGTAATTTTCTGAAACAGCTTTGTGTAATCAAATATTTCTGCATTTTTTTTGTCATGCCTGTTTCATGAAATATTCATGTTTGATTAAATCTCTTTCACATTCAGTGGATTGCTTTTTGTAGTCATGAAATATTTGAGTTGTTGACGTTCAGGGCCACTGTACTATCTACTGTCCTTTCTAAATTAAGGCATAAAAGCCCACCCGTCAGCTTTTTACCTATTTGGTCATGAAAATGTATTTTTTTGAAGTTAATGAACTTTGTTTTTCATCGTCCACATTTCTGGATTTTTGTTTTGTCAGGTTTCCCTGGTTAACTGCTGTCTGTGCTGTGTTTTAAATAAGGCCCTACTCTCATCTGGCCTTGCAGATACAGAACTGTATACATTTCAGTGATTGGCTAAAAATGATTTATTCAGAATTTATTTGGATGCATTTCACTTGAAGTACAAAATCTTCACATTTATCATGAACATATAGAAAAACAGTGTTCTGGAACTACAAACAAGTGAAAGCTGTGCACCAAGAACATTTCATAAACTGTATGCATGTTATTCATCTGTTCGCACCAGAGAGTTGAAATCATAATTAATCTGGAACACACACTCGCGCACACACACACACACACGTGCCATACACCCAAACTCACATGAAGGTTCTCTTTTTGTTTACATCATCTGTGAACAGTTCATGAATCCCCGGGTGGTAAAAGACATGTCTTCATCACTGCTGTGATAAATCCATGGAAGTGTTGACTGTATCTCATACAGTAGAAAATGCTGGGTAGCAAAAACAGTTCTTTAAGTGACGGTCTTAACCACAGATGGTTTAACTGTTGAGAACTGAAGAGTGAGGAGGCCACAATTTCAGAGTAAAATGTGTCCGTCTGGTACAAAACACCTCAGTAGAACACGTTCAAGGTAACCAACGAGGCTGCTCCAAAAAGCTATCAGCGACCTCTCCTCCTACTGCTTCAGCTTCTTCTTTGCTGGTTTAATGGGGCTGATCTCTTCACTGTCTTCCTCATCAAAATCATCCTCGTCATCGTCGGACAGGTCAGACTCTTCTGCCCGTGAAGCTGCACAAGACCAGAGGACAGTGTTAAATCACATCTTATACAGACTCCTGATGGAGGAGGTTTTAAAGGCCTGTTTATTTAATCTGCCCTCTCATTGGACCTCATGCTCAGAGTCAGATGCAGAGTCACGCACTCATTACAACCAGCGGGGAGATATCACAGATGTATCTTAAATAACTCTAAATTGACTTAGAACTAAGAACAGAAAAATATATAAAAGGAGCACAGGTCTGTGGCTTTTAAAGGCAGACAAATGAAAGGTCATTGCCTGATGATATATGGAACTTTCTGTGCAGTTGGGTCAATTTTAAAAGAGACTGAGATACATTTCAAAACTTGGTGAATTTGACCTTTTTTCAAAAAGTAGACTGGTCTTACACCATGTGGGGGAGTATTAAGTTGATTAAGTTGAACAAAAGCATATGACATCGAAAGCACACATGCATTTGATGAACAAAGGACAAAAAATCTGGAAAATATACAAAGCACATCAAACTTTTGGCTGCATAAATATAATACCTACAGTTTCTGTTTAAGCATAAGAACACATCATCAGGTCTACTTGTTTGTTAAATGCTGGTAAACAGTTTCATCAAGTCAGATGAGCTATGGCCTACTTAGTACTGGTAAAAGGAAAATTTAGCGACATGGGGTTCTTCACCAGGAAATTTAGAGCAAAAATAACATATTTCCTGCATTTTGGTGAAGTTATATGCAAAGCATTGAACACAAACAGACAAGATGGAAAAATCAGCAGGTTGAGTTTGACCTGAATACCAACTAACATCCTCATGGATCATTAAAGTCTTGTGGTTCAACTCGTCAGGTGATAAATCTGGATCTGTTTTGCTTTGTAATTGTCTTAATGTTGCCTTATGTGAAGCAGCATAGAGCAACAGCTCATGATTATTAAGTAAGATTTTATTTTACTACAGTATCATCTAATTGATTCCCTTCAGAAAACGCAGACAGGCTCTTAATTGTGTAACAAAGCACTTTCTTCTTTTGTTGAGTCTTACCTATGAGGTGTAACCCATTGACAGTGACTGGTCCTGTTCCAGACTTGAGCCTGATGGTCACTGGGGCCTTCAGCTCAAACTCTCCCACACTCACCTGAGGAGAGAAGGTTAAAAATATGAGATAGAGCCATAGACGGTATAAATAATGGACGTAGTATCCGTGACGTCATCCATCTGTTCCTGAACGCTATCTTGAAGCCAGCCGGCGGCGGGAGCCATATTGGAAATGTTGAACACAACATAACTTCTGTCGAGCTAGTGTGAGGTAAAGAGGCGGGCTTTGAGCCTCCTCACCAACAGCTACAGTGTTCCCGCCTGTCAGTCAAGTCCTTACTTAAATGGGCAAAACTCATAATCTTAATATCTTCTGAACCGTCGCATTATAAAAAAAATACATCCAGAGAGTGGAAAACGACAAACTTTTAGATCCAGTTGAAATATATTGGTCATACTTGTGTGAAAATAAGTAGTGATTAAACTTCTATACTACAGTAAATATAAAAAGTACAGGCTCTGAAATGGACTCACAGTATAGAAGTTAAAAGAACACATATTTAAAAGATAGGTCTGTGTAAACTAACTCTACCTCATGTTAACATTTGAGGGCTATCACATTTAAATCATTCCACATGTGTGTAGCTTCCATGTAAGAGACATCACTCTACTGTACCATGGGCAGACAGCTGATGTGAAGGTTGGCGATGGGCACTGAAATGTTCTTTCCTTGGTGGTTCATGGCTGTAACCTCCACCACATTGCTCTCCTCCTTGGCTCCCTCTCCCAGGCAGATCTGAGGGAGTAACAAATAGTGATATGAAAACTAGTTTAAAATATACATGAGATAATCTCAAGGTTATACAAAGGTATACAAGTGATGAGAACAGAATGCTCCTCGTACATAAAACAAAAATGGGAAAAACAACCGAATGTGTTTCTGAGGAGATGTGGGGAAAATATTGTGAACTACAATGGAAGATAACGAGCTCAGTCTCATGGAGGTTTTTTGGATGGAAGTGTCTTATCAGATATTTTATAACACCACTTCAGAAATTACACCACACAGGTTCTTCTAGCTGTTGGAGGAACTGTGGCAGTCAGCAAGCAAATCATAAATCACCTTTTTTGGTCCTGTCCCAAAATACACCCTTTTTGGTTTGACATACCGTACATAAACAACTAAGGGAGGTGTTTGATACAAATGGGACTTTTAGTTGGGAGCAGCTCTTTGTTGGATACCTCCACACATCCAATAATAGAAAATGTATTTATTTATTTGGAATATTGAGCATAGCTGCCAGGAAAGCAATAACCAGAAAATGGCTTAAACCTGCCCCACCATCCATCAATGAATGGTATGACAGAATTTATGACATTATTAAAATGGAATGGTTTACCTTTTCCTTGAAGCTTCAGAAACACAAATTTGAGTTAGTGTGGAGTAAGTGGATGTCTTATATTTCTACAAAAAGACCTTCTTTTGAATAATTCTGCTGAACTGGAAACAAAAAAACCCTCCAATTTATCTAGCTTTAATGAATGATGTAATGAAGCATTTGCAGTTAGAGAAAATAAAATTCACCCTGAAAGGAAAGATAGATATGTTTTACTCAATATGGCAGCCGTTTATAGACCACTATTACAAAAGCAACCCCATGAAAAAATAAGAACTTAGCAAAATCTAGGGCACTTGACATCCTCCAAGTTGTATTGTTGCAGTATTATTACAATTTAAATCTACTTTCTATGTTATTGTTTTGGTATTTCACTTGTGTTTTGTACATTATTTGGTTTGTCATTTATACATTATTCAGTTTTTTTTGTGTGTTAGTTTGAGGCATGGATAATAATGTCTCAGACGTTTGCAATTTGTATCTGGAAAAAGAAAAAACCTAAATAAAGATATTAAAAAAAGACCTTTTGTTTAAGGTATTCAAACTTTCTTCTGTGTATTAAAGTATTTGTACTTATTATTTTCTTGTTTAACGGACACCCCACGTTCTGTCATTGGTCTTTTTGTTTTTATTGAGTTCAGTCTTGTAACATTAAAAACAAGGTGGATCACTATAGATGACAAGTAACTAATGTAATTTGTACAATTGTGAACTCATGTGATTCCAAATAATAAAAAAATATATATATATGTATATCACAGAGCCTTCCCGGATTTTATCTGACTTTATTTTAACCATCTTAAGAAATATATTTTAAAATAATTGTATTCCTTTAGAGTTCTTTTAAAATGTTTTATTTCTTTATTTTGACTTGTGTGTTTTTATGATCTGCCTGTTTTATTTTGCTGCCCACATAAAGCACTTTGTAACCTGGTTTTGAAAGGTGCTCTACAAATAAAATTATTATTATTATTATATATATATATACACATGAGAGTGAAAACATCACATCTAAACTATGATTTAAAGAGGTCTGAACACACACTGCTTTGGGTTGAGTCTTTCACACCCTATGGTTTTCATTAACACATGCTCTGTTGCACTTGTACATACTGTTCTGAGTTCAAGAAAATGCTCCAGGTCCTCCTCTTCATCACCCTGGAAAGTGAAGAAAGGTACTTTGGAGGACAGCTCTTGGCCTGGAAAACAAAACACAATGTTTTAAAAAACAAGTTACTGCATTCGCTAATAACTGCACATACAATATAAAGCGATTTCAAGAATGTAAGCACATTATCCGCTGGCACTGTACAGAGCAGACCCACGTGTGAGCCTCCAGAGCTGCTCTGATAAACTGAGTTAAACCCTGGAAACAGATCTTACTGAACAGGAAGCTCTCCAACTTTGATTGACCGGCTAGTTCGATATCAGATGATTCATCGTCGTTGAGAGACATCTTGTTGAATCTTTAAATTCAGAGTCAGTGGTCACACTTTGCAGCCTGATGGACCAACCGCGTAAAATAACAAGCACGGCGCAACTGTGAGCATGCGTGACGCGTCATCACTGTGCGACGGCTGGTTTTATTTTCTGTCTCCTCCTCCTGACCAATCATGTTGTTTCTTCAGCCAACTTCTCCTTGTTTTTAAATGTGCCTGCTCTCTTTTCTCTCTCTTCTGTTCACCTGCAATCTGCATTTTATTTTCTTAGTTAATATCTTTGCAGATTATCATGTTAACTCTGTTGCCTTATTATAATGCATAATATACTGTATTATAATTATCTCTGCCATATGTATGTTATATTACATTATTATGGTAACTACAACTCATGGTCTTATTCCATACCCATATTTATTATTATTTATTGCTTAATTTGTCATTACCAACCATAATCACACCATGTCAACCTGTCACTACTGAAACATTTTTAATACTGCCTGTAATTACTGCTATTTAATCTAAATTCCATTGTAACATTGTATATATCTAAATTGTATTCTAGCTTTATTTATCTATTTTTATTTTTACTTATTTTATTTTATTTCATTTCATTTTATTTTACTTATTGAAACTTCTTGATTTTACTTATGTCTGGGTGGCTGTAACAGCTGAATGCAATAAATTCAATACAGTAATATCTTATCTTATCTTATTGTATTTTATTGTGCTACATATTATTTAACTGTTTCTGCACTGATTTTCCCAACCTTGTTTTGTACTTGTGTTGAATCTGATAATAAAGATAGGGTCCGTTTTTCAGCCAACAAGTTAAGTTGGTTGAAGTGCTGAAGTTGGTTCCTTCCTGCACTGTACCTGGCACTGTACCAAAGTGAGCCCTTTCTGGCATATCTGCTCCACTTTAACCAGGATCACAGGAGTTAGTATTCCACTGGTTGTATCCACGGTTCTCTAAACAATGCACAACTCAAATTCATGAAAGTTGCTCTCTGTGTGGCCAAGAAGTGCGTTGCAGTTTTCATAGAAATCTGATTCCCCCTCTTGTTATTGAAAGGTGGTCTTCTGAGATGAATAGTTGCATCCCCCTGGAAAAAAAATCACAGTCTCAGAAAATGACATGACACTTTTTTTGAAAATTTGGCAGCCATATCTGTACATCTCTTACACCACGTACTTAATATAGTTGTTTGTATTGACTTTGTACACTGACCATCTTTGTTTTGCCTTACCCTATGTTATGTCCATATGCTATTAGTATATTGATGTTTGTATACATTGCAAAAGTGAAAATAAAAGTCCCAAAAAACCCAAAGTTGTAATTAAGAAAGGGATGATGCTTACTCCGTCATGTATTTTTACTCCTTCAGTCCTTAGAGACTCACTCAGAGGCACAAATGACTCAAAGCACCAAAGCAACTTATTATTGTTTGTTTATTTTTGATATTATGTATCTTACATACAAATTTTACATTGGTCAAACAGTCACTTTAATAACAACCACCCCGTCCTGTCCCCTTCCCGTAACTCAGATAATCAAAATGTACAATTGGAGCCCTTTCTCACACTCAGCCTGTTTCTATCAAACCTTGGTTGGCAGAGGAGAAAGCTCGGGCATCGACAAACTGAAAGACGAACCATTAAAAATGAGCGTGAAAATGCTGCAGTCTGTTGCGGGGCTTCACACCTCGCTGAAACACAGCCAGGCAGGATTCCCTGTAACAAGGAGCAGCATTTTCTTTTCCTTCAAGGACAACAGAACGTGAGCCACAGCTTTAAGATATACAAAATAATAATAACACTTTATGTTTGACAGTGTTTACAGACTGTCAGCATACTACAGTATTACGCTCATAGAGGTGAGTGGCATGCTTCTTCCTCTATGCAGCAAAAGATGAGGTTATTCTAATGACCACCACAGCAAATCCAATACACCTCATGCACATCATGAAATGTACACAGTATCAAAACATCACATTGGCAGGCAGCTACCAAAGAGCAACTGATGATCCTCATGTAACCGACAGAACACGCCGCTTTATTAGGTTTTGTTTTTTTTAAGTAACTACATACATTTACAAAAACAAAATGGGAAATGCATTAAGATTATAAAACATTCAATGGACACGTAGGAAAGGCTGAGGAATTTTTTGCTCCAAGCCCCACACAACAAAAAATGTGGGAGTCAACTTTGGTGACAGAATTCAGCTTCTGAAACACTGCTCACCAAGGCTCGACTGAGAAGACATTCATCAAAGAGAATGCAAGAAGGGACGCAAGCTGACTGTAAACGGATTATTTATGGTGGAAAAAAAAAGCAAAAGATGAATTTTTTTGTTGTTTTATCATCCTTTGAGCCGAGTCTAGATTAGCGGCTGTACTAGTCAAGTTTAGAATAAGTGGTTTAGAATAAACTGAGCAGCTTTGAGATGCTTTATGCTTCAAAGTCTTCAGTTTTACTAACCTTCAGTGCTCCAATGTGTTTCTGCTTAACAAGACAGTCTGAGCTTTGGCTGACAGTTATGTATGACCGTAGCTCTGCTTAGGTTAACATAAGATTTTCTACTCTGTAGGCTTGGATCTAAAAAGTAGACATGTGACTGTCAATTTCTATCTCTGCTACATCTCTGGAATTTCAGCAACAAAAAGGCCAATGTCCAAAAAGGAAAAAAAAATGCTCTCCTGCTGTATCTAACAGCCGAGTTCTAAAGCCTTTACACAGAAGACACAGGGGTAAAATATATAAACCTAAAATCCAAAGGCAATGAACCAAAAGGCAATAGCTTAAAGGGGACATGAGCAGAAAAAAAAGCAGATTTATAAAAAAGAAAAAATGGCCACAAGCAAAGTGCTGAGTAAAAATAGGCAGAGGACAATGTTTGTAAACTCGTGGAAGCTTTTCTATTGCTTTCCAAATGTCTACCTCTACTGAAACGGAAATAAAGAAGACCTCCTGGTTGAGTCTTTAGAGTCTCAACAAATACTTTTTCCTTTTCTGGCTTGAAAGAACCTTAGATTAATATTCTAACAAGTCCAAGAGCTACAGTTTTTCACCCTTCATGTGCACAGAATCAGCACTTCGAACCACTTTATGTTAGAAACACGCCACTGAAAAGGCCTCTTTCTTCAAGTCTACAGTGGAGCAATACCCTAATGTGATAATGGAAGGCAAACTCTCACATAGCACCTCACATCCTGTAGAAAGGTGTCCTACTTGTGTCTACAGCTGTGGTGTTTCTCTATGTTACATCCGGGGGATGCAGGCTGTAGGTGTAGTAAGATACTACCTGAGATACAGGTCGCCCTCATTTCACAGCTCTGCCTCCATTTCAGATACAGACACTTTGCATTAGGGCATGCAGGCATTAACCATATAAGGGCTTCTGGATTCAATCAGCAAAAGGCTTATGGAGTTATTACCCTCTGCCTCCTGGAGGTATATGATCAGTGAGACCCCAGAAAACAACGCTGGAGTGCCACTCTTCCATTCTCTAGCTCAAATCTGACGACAGATCGTGCCTCAGCTTCAGATCTGCTGAATCCAACAGAGCCATAACATCTAAGGGCAGCATGAACATCTGTGTGCGATTTCTGTGCTTCTGTACACAAATCCTAAAAAGAAGTCTCCAGGGGCTGGCCCAGATGGTAATGAAGTATAAAATTATCATGGAGGTTTTTTCTCACGAAGGTAGCAAACACGTTTAAGCCATGTTGACTAGCTCTTCCTCTCTCTCCGTCTCTTTGTTATTGTGACAGGGAGGTTCTCTTCATAGGCTGCGTCCCATAATGATGATGTCTTTGGGAAAGCCTTCCATTTTGGCCACCTCAAAGCATCCCAGCTTACTATAGAAGTCCATCATTCTCTTATCGGTCTGACGAACCTTACAGAATGCACCCAGGGAGCCTGGAGTGACAGACAGAAACAGACAGAGTCAATGGAAATAATGTCATGAATTAAACACTGAAATATAGTTTGAATCTTTTACTTTGCCCCTTGTTCAAGATTGACTTTAGAAAGAAAGGATCATTGAAGCATTTGATCGTTTTGTATTGTATTGATTTAAATATAGGGCAAAGAGGAACATGTACAGGCCCTCATGTCAAAGGTAAGTATGCTACTGTAATATATGTAAGCAATACTCATCAGAATTTAACTCAGACTCAGACATCTGATCTATAACAGTCAATTCTAATAAAGTTTAAGTCATAACACAGTTGGCCACCACCTACCATTGGTCTTAAGAGAAGAAAGGAGACATCCCATCATGCTTTTGGCCACACTGGGGTCAGTGACCTTGGCGTGAATGTCGACTTTGATGAGAGAGGGGAAGTTGGAGAGGAAGGACTCTGGTAGACCCTCCTCCTCTTCATGGAAACTCAGCATCATTTTCTACAAGGACCAAAAACACAGAGAGTAAAATCAAGCAGTCGGAGCCACAATCATTGTTCATCTGATCTAGATCTTCTGAAGTCTGGATTAATGTCTCACCTGGGCGTCTGTGAGATCGTTCTGTTCGTCAGGTTTGTGGTACTTCTCTTGCATGAAAGGAGTCCAGCTTAACTGGCATTTCTTGAGGAAGGGCTTGACATCGACTGTACCAAGTGCGTAACCACAGACGCCCTCATCGTCCTCCAACACAAAGCCATAGTCTGAACTCAGCGTCAGGAGTCCTCCTACTAACCTGTGAGATAGAAACAGAAGGGGTTTTGTCAGAATATTGATTTGCTTTGGAGAGAAGAAAAAAACTAGAATGTTTGGGACTAAGACTTCTGTGTGTCGTACCTGTCTGCTATGAGATCAGGATCCTCATCAGAGACAGGGACCTCCTCTAGTTCCTCAAAGTACGTCTCTTTACAGATTTTATAAACCGCAGCCTGCAAAAAAGAAAGAAAGACACAACACAGAATAAAATGACTTATCAATAACAATAATAATTACACATAAAGGCCTAAAAAAATGCCATAAAATGAGTGAATGTGTATCAAGAAATGTTGGACAATCTAAAGCCTCTTTTACAATTACCACATACACCTGCTACTGTAGTGAGCAGCTGAGCGTAACATTATGGCACAGTGAGCGCAAAGCAATAACAGCTTAAACTAGGCCAGCTCTGCAGGGATTACAAGCAACTGGCCAACATCATTTCTGCAACCAAACATTAACAACATTTTGGCTGAAAATGTATTTATGCTTCGTGGCTGTAACTTAAGTGCTGGACTTTAACACACACAGACACACACACACTAACACACATAAATCTTACCTCATCTTTGGGAAAGTAAGGCCTTATTGAATATATTTTGGAGGTTGGCAGTGAAGGTGGGGGTTGGTAGAAAAGATCGTTTGCCCCATCTATTGGCAACAATCTCTGTGGGTATCAAGAGAAAAAAGTTCAGTTTCAGACCATGCGCTCTGCTGCTCTGGCTGACTGCTGCACTGTGCATTAGCTTCAGTTGGACCACTATCAAACCAAAAGAAATGACAGAAGAGAGCAAAAAGCTTTGGTATATTATATCAAATAATGTAAGAAAGTAGGAATCTAGCAGTTCTTGTTGATCTGACAGTGGGCAACATGAACCAACATCACAGCGTTCTCTTTTTGGCTGAAGGAACATAGCGCAACAAGCACACACACACATTTGCTTTTCAGATATAACAGAACAGGGTTGTATTTTGGTCTGACTAAGGTTTTACTGGCTGAAGGAGATGCTCCTTTCCCTTTTCAAAGACTCTGCAATATTTCGCTGCGCAGGACCCTCCTGTTGAGAAAAATAATGATGCTGGCGCAGAGAAAGAGAGAGAACTCCAGGAAAAAACTAAAGTGACAAAAATCAAACTGAGGCCTTCAATAGTATGTCAGTTGGCTTTCTTTCCAAATGGTGCCATCCCTCATGGATGGACTCACTAATTTAAACAGGGGAGGTGTGTTTGATCATGGAGTTTTCTCATTGCATACATGCTTGCGTTCCCGCTGGCGCTGTTATGCTTGCGCGTGCGCTTGCAAAGGGCTGGCTGGGTAATTTGTGCGCTGTGCTTTCCTGCAAAGAAATGAGATGTCATGAAAATAAAAACCTAGCCATGCTCGCTTGCGCCGCGTGCGCTAGGGAAAAGCAGCATCTCCTTGGGCAGTTGCTGAAAGAAATTCAAATTAAATCACTCACAAAATGCCATGCCAAACACTGGCTGCAACCTCTTTGGTCTTTTAGGTTTAAGGGTCCCCATTCCCTTCCCAATGACTCATAATATCCCAAAACAATACGGGGACAAGAGTGTCTTTGGAAAACAAGTGGAGGGGATGGAACCGGGATGTTATGAAGCCCGATTCATTAGTATCAGCTCACCTTCGACAGACCAAAGCCCTTCATACCTACGCATGTATTACCAACACTTTTTTCCCATTTGATTTCAGTAAATTTGGTGCATTAGATACCTGGAACTCTCCTGCTAGACCTCCCCTAAAGGCCCAGGGCTCTTGGTCTCCTCTAAGGAATTGTGCTGAGGACTGACTACGACACCCTGTTAGGAGCAGAGCCAAGCGGACAGCGTTACTACAGGATGGGGCTCTCTGACACAGATGAAGGGAGTAAGGGGATGAGGAGGAAGGGGTCATAAGTATTTATTAGCATCGTCCATTATATTTAATTTTAATCTATTTTAAGTATTAAACCATAAGAGAACCTAATTTGGAATATATTAACTACATTCAGAGGAAACATTTTCTGAGAAATGGGGCTCAAGCAACTAAAGCTTACGTGTTCGCAAGATGAACATAGGTCCAAAATATTAAAGATATTTAACTGTTTGAACGACAAACTGCTCCACGTTATGAGGTTTGCAGGTCTTAATAAAATAGGAACTGCCTTCAGTGAGACTCGCACTAACATGAAGCTGAAGATAGAACAGACTGACTTTGGTTTTGCCCCCTCAGTGTTTCAGTAAGGGTTTTACTCATTTTAAAAGCATCATAAATATTCTGCAGACCCATCCTGACTGAAGCCCAGACTGTCTCTAGACTACAGAGGTAAGCTTCAGCTGCTGTCACCCCACTGATCTTAGCCCCCCGTGTGAAGTCACATTTTCTTCTTATCTGCCTCGTCACATGACTGAGGAGCACGTGTCATCAAACCAGGAAGACAAAACGAAATCAACATGATCATCCCCGAGTTAAAGGTCCTCTTAGGTTAATCTCTTAAAGGCAATGAGACACACCGACGATAAGATACACTACAACAAGTGTTTACATCTAAAGGCACACAGGGCCGTTAGCGTCTGTGTCAGAAAGTGTTGATGCTAGCCATGTCTGACCGTGGTTGATGATGAGCCCTGTCATGTGACCAGACAAATGCAGCGCGCGGGTAGGACACTTAAATGTCGTTTTTCATTTGAGCCTCACCCTGACACCTAAACAGTCCCTTCTGATGAGCCGACACGACACAGCATGCTGATGCACCCACAGGAGGAGACTTTGGACTTGTTGCTGGCCCATATCAAAAAACCCCAAAGCCCACAAAAAGGTAGTGGTTGACTTCCACTTCATTAATTTATCAAGGCTGCACAGTCTTCATTACAACTGCATTGAAAACTTCTTGTTTCTGCACGTGTATACACATGTGAACACTTTATCGATCACTTTTTACAGCCAAGTGTAAATCCCCTGGAGTGAGTGCATCAGGCTGGTGTGAGACATTTTTTTACAGGCCTACTGACAGAAACAAAAAACAAGTTAGAGAGATGCTGCCAAAGAGAGAAATTTGGGAGTTAGCATTTTAGGACTCAGAGCTAAATCGCTGCGCAAAATGTGACTTCATCCAAAGGGCTGCTTCTTTTCCTCCAAATAAATCTCTAACATACATAAATCTAGTTTAAGAAAAGTCCATTTTAATACAAGCAACAGAAAGAGACAACGCCTGCACTGCGTATACATCGGCCACTGTCGATCCAATAGCAGTAGAAACTTGTACTGTGGATTCTTCCATCTGTACATAGTGAAGGGAGAAAACAGTAGAACATAGTTATTAGTAAGTGTTCTCAGTTCAATAACCAGGAAGGGGGGGACTAAGTGCCGGCTGCACAGCTTCTAGATTCAGGGGATGTATGGGACTGATTTAAAAGCTTCCTGATAGTGACAGCAGAAGCCAACCATGAGGCACTTAATGCCACAGCAGCTCTTAAGAAGTATTCAAAGATCACTATAATCATAATAATAACAGGGGGTTCAATTTCCCCAATGTTGCTGTGGATGTTACTCTTACTCACTGGTGTTCTGAACCAGAAGTGTGGATTTTTGATGTGGTTTTTTTGCCAGTGTGGGTATGCTGCCTGCTGTGTACTGTGGGTCAGAGTTCTCAGCTTAACCAGGAAGCTGGGCGGGACAGAAACCTGCGAATGAAACTGGGTTACAGGGGGGGTAACCTACAGACCATGCTGGTGCTTCAGACTATTGGTAGAAGACAGAGGTGTTATCAAAGAGCTGGATGTTACTCAAACTGTATCATAGTGCACCATCAGAGAGAATGAATGAGAGTGAGAAAGCAAGGAAGAGGAGGAAGAGTCAGAGAGAGAGAGAGAGAGAGAGAGAGAGAGAGAGAGAGAGAGAGAGAGAGAGAGAGAGAGAGAGAGAGAGAGAGAGAGAGAGAGAGAGAATGAATATCTTCTCTAATACAAGATGATAGATCACACCCTGATACAGATTGTGCAAATTATCAAAAGGGCGTCATTTTGCCCACAGCCTCTTGTTTAGAGATTACTCAGCGAGGCAGCAACACAAACCTTTCTCATATATTTATAAGGGTTTGTGTCAAAATCATTTCACTCAGTTTATGCACCAGAATGGCCTTCGAGAGGCAGCCAGTCAACTTGCTCTCCAAGCTCGCGTGCGCGCTAGGGCATGGAGGAGGGGTGGCGCAGGGGATGGGGACTTCCCCCTGATTCCCATCCCCACAGACAGAGAGATGGAAGCAAGTGTGTCTGTGTGGGAATGCAGCAGTGATGTTACTGGATACACAGCAAGCAGCAGTAACCCTGCTGGGACGATTACCACAGGGGGAAACATTTTGGAAATCAACAAGATGGAGCGGCTCGTTACGAATTTAAATTTGGGAGGATGTTTGGCAGTGCAAGCGGCATTGAGTCAGACGTCAACAAAAAAAAAAAAAAGAGAGGACAAGTAACAAGTTTAAAACAAGAGCAGTTTAACTAACTATGTAGCTGTGATGCATCTGATCTATTCTGGACTCAGATAATCTAGAATAAAAGGCCACTGCTCAGATTGCACCCTGCTTACAGGTGATGGCCGAGGTGTTTTAAAGCTACAGTATGTCTCTGAGTAAATGGATGATTGTTAATCTGCCTGCTTAAAATACAGGACTACATAATCCATGCAGCTAAGGAATCAACTAATAAAGCTCTTACTGTCTGTGATTACTTTACTGAGTATTTTTGGAATAAATGTGTGCAAATAAACTAAAAGGGTGACTGGGATTTAGATTAGACTATTTCTATCCTACTGCTCCCTAAGACTGAGCACCTTGTTCTTTAACTCATACATACCGAGCCACTGGACAAAAGACTTGACCATAGAAATGATGCTCTTGATGTCCCAAATGTAAGGGTAGAGGTCGTAAAGGATGGTGCGGTTGGCCGAGTTGGAAAGTCGTGTGAACATGTGGATGACGGAGCAGCACATCTCCTCAAACTTCTCCGCCCTCGACTGCCATTCTTCCACCTGCAGGCAGAGCAAAGGTGGGAAAGAAGAAGATATTGTGTTAGAAAAAGGTGGAACCAAGTCATTTTGGAACATGGGGCATTTTATTTATCATAACCAGTAAGCCATGAGAGCTTTCACTGTGGTACAAGTGCACCCCATATCCACCAAAACCGCACCACCTAGTGGGCAGTACAGGTAAAACAAATCCACCATTTTGTTTTCAGCAACCAACAAATTCAGTCGATAACTTTTTTCCTCAGATAAATCACTTACACCAAACTCTGGTGTGTGTTGTAGTTAGTCAGCCCACCTTTTCAGTCTCTTTTCTCTTGCAGTTCACGCTGACGACGCTGCTGTTGGCTCTCAGCCAGTTGAACTCCTTCAACATCTGCATGGACATGTTTCCGTGTTCATACGGCAGGTAGAACAGCTCTGCCAGCATGCTCAGGTCCTCCAGCGTGATGGGCTCTGCTGAGAACAGAGGCTTCTCATTTGGTCCAGGCACAAACACATCCTGAGGACACAAAGCAGGGGTTTTCTAACTCTGTAAGGAATCTTCATTCACTCTCTTTCTGATCTAAAGAGATTAAAGAAACTCACAAATGCTTGGGCCACTTGTTTGAGCTGATCGTCTGTCTGCATGGGGGCGATATCACTCCCAGAGTCCTCCTGGATGGACTCTTCTGGGGACTTTGACTCTGCCAGAATCTCCTTGTCTGTGTCCATGGGTTTCAGGTCCTCAGCCATCTTGTCGGTTACAATAGGACCAACATGCTTCTCTTCCTGATCGGCTTCGGCTTCTGGCTCTGGCTCGTCCACCATCTTTTCAACCACCATCTCCATGGGCTCCTCATCTGAATCCTTCTTCTCCACCTCCACCTGCACAGAAGCAGTCAAGAAATTAATTTTTAAACACTACACAAAGATGCTTTCTTTTCTGATAAGCAAATAAGAATAACTCTGTTTCTTAACAAACCAAGTCCAAAGATAGAAAGAGAGAGGGAGCATTGAGAGCTGCTTGATTACTCATTGCTGTAATATTTTTTGCCTCACCTCCTCCACCTCCTGTGGTCGTTTTGCCATGGGGTGTGAGAGTGGTGAGAGAGGATCCAGACAAAGAGGCGGCATTGCAGGAGACATGATGGGTTGCTGGAACACAGTTGTGACTGTTGTGGAAGAGCAGAGGGAGGGTGCGGCCATGGACGACACATCGATGGCTGTGCTTTTGGCACCACTCTGAGGCACCTGTCGGCCTGAAAGACAGAGACGAGCCTCAATGCATCAGTCATAAATTATCCCCAGGCTGTCATTGGTAACCCTTTAAGTGTATTCCATGCATAATTGTGAGAATATTCATAAGGATGAATAAAATACAAAGGGAATGCTCTCACTGTTGTATTGATGAGGAACACAGAACTCCCCGAGCCACTCTGACAGAGCCAGTTTCAGAGCTAGCTGTGGGCTGTAGAGCATGTCGGTCTCCAGCTCTTCATCACTGCCCTCATTCTCCAGCTTGATCTGGATGGACACTGTGCTGTCCTCCCCGTCAGCTGTTAGAGAGCAAGATGGACAACAAACATTGATGCTGTCATATGTTACAATTCAGCACAGATATGAAGTCATACACAAACTTTGAGTTCATACTTACTCATTACGATGTCTTTGCGCACCCCATTCATGTTAGACTTGTACCAGGTGGCGAGAGTGTGGATTGCAACAAAGTTGGACTCAAACTCGCAGTTGGGGTTGGTGAGGACTCCCTTCAGCCGGGGAATGAGCTCTGTGGAGCGGCCTTTGTACGGACCCAAGAAAAGCCTCTTCTGGTCATAATCATTGGCGTGAATGTTGTCCCAGATCACGGGGGAGCGCCTGAGGATTTTGGAAACCTCCTCAATAGACTCCACTGAGATATCTTTAGATACAACCTTGGGTCCTGCAGAAAACATATCCACATGTTAATCTTCTTCTTTGACATGCATGACTGAAAGAGTGATAATGGTCACGGAGAGGGGTTTCTCTTGGACTCACCTGTCCATAGCACATCAATCCCAGGCAGTAGTTTCTCTCCAACCGTGTGGAGGTAAGGGGACTGAGGAACATTTGGGTAACAGAAGGTTCCACAATACTCTGTGTTTACAAGAAGGAGGGGAAATCACAAACAATGATTAATATAATAATCAAACAATTGTACAAAACGTGCAGAGGATTGCAAAAACACGGAAGTACCTGTGGGACAAAAGAGGAAGGTTTCAGGCTCTCCAAGGTACTGGTAGATTTCGTTGGTGATGGAAACCTGAGCGTGTGCAAATGAGCTGAACACCTCTTTGTCTGCTGGGCACATGTTGTGGTCAATATCATCAAAAAGTAAGGCAAATGACTTGCAGCCGAAGTGAGCAACCTGAGGAGGAGAGGGAGGGGTTAATAATAACAACAAGTACAATCAGCTGCAGAATTTAACAGAAAGTTAAATGCATGAGAGATTTAAGAGATATACTAATGGAATACAAAATGTCAAAATACCTGATCAAGTTTCCTCTTAAGTGCTGAAACCTCTTTCTGATTGGAGAAGGTGATGTCCAGTCCGGGGGAGATGGCATAAATGAACTCTATAGCATGCTCCTTAGCAGCACCAATTAAGGTCATAAGTTGCTCTAGAAAATTGAAAGGGACATATTTTAACAAATGATTGATAAAGCCTTTTCCAGTCATGTTTAAAACTGGAATATGCACAGCGTCATATGACAGGGGTTCCCAAAGTGTGGGTCGGGACCCCCAGGGGGTCACGAGACACAAATGGGGGGTCGTGAGATGTCTTCCAGAATTATTTTTTAAAGGTTCTCTATTTCTAAGTGTTATTGGTTTTCATATTTAATGTATGTTATATCATCAGTATTGTAAAATGTTATTATCACTGTCATTATTATCACAATTCTTATTTTATTATATTATTTTGTTGTATTTTATTTTACTTTACTTATATTATTTATTTACTTTTCTTCTGGTCCTGTCTCTTGGCTTATATGGCTGTTCCCTAAAGTGTCATTTTAAAGAAGGGCCAGTTGACTTGTATGACTGAAAAAAAAAGTGATTTTAGAATTGAGATATTTGGATTTCATAAAAGTAAATTCTCACTAGATTTGTTAACGACATCCTATAATCAGGTTGTTTTTTTATTTTTGTTTGTTTTTACTTCATATGTATTTTGTTTTATGAAAAAAGAAAGAAAATGTCATTTTTTTAAGATGGATTGAAATGTTTTATAATGACAAGATATCTCAATAAAAAGAGAATTAAGAAAAAATCTCATCTTAAAAAAGTTATCTAATAATATGTATTATTATTACTATTATTTATTTTTGCTTATTTACCTTGTTTTCTTATGTTTATCTTCAATTATCATAATTTCTTTATTTTTATTATAATTTTTGTATTATTTTTTTTTTCTTCTCTTTGTTGGTTTTGTATAACTTATATATAATTTGTTAACTTGTGGTGAACAAAGAAATACTGAAAAAAGGCAATAAAAAAAGTTGAATGATAAATGTGAGCTAAAAAATTAAATTTTACCCATCATAGTAAAAAATATCCACAAAAATAGATGATAAACTTAAAATAAAACCTTGAAAATAGAAAATGTAATGAGTGTTCTGCCTTTCTTTTTGCCAGATGACTCCTAAGTTTGGGGTTAGTGAACAGTGAATTATCAAAAGCAACAGGAGCAGTAAGTTAATTCATAACGGCACAGGAAACAAAGCCACATGCTCATATAGGTAGGCTCATTTTCTGCAGACCAGCTAAATGAAGCCACAATAAATCACTTTGAGGGACAGTGGGGGTCGCGAGTCTTTGGCACCTATATTTTGGGGGTCACGAGCTGAAAAGTTTGGAAACCCCTGTCATATGAGACATGAACTGTGTAGTCACCTGCTTCTTCCACAGAGTACAGCTCTCTCCAGAACATCCTGTGTTTGTAGTCATCTTTGGGTGCATACAGGTACGTGTTGAGTCCCCACTTCTGCTGCCTGTGAAATCCAACAATGTTACACTCTGCATGACATGAAATCACCTTGCTATAGTGTTAACACATGATCAATGAAATCATATAGTTTGTCCTACCTTCTGAACAGCTCTTTCCTCTGCTCCATCGTCCATGGTCGCCCATAAAAACCTGCATTAGCAAACAATGCAGTCAGCCTCAAGTCTGCAGGACTACAACAGCATTCTCTTGGTACATTGAGATTCTTGACCACAGTTTGCATCAGGATATGGGCCTGACTGGAAATGCCATTTAGCTCCTTTCCAAGTTAGAAAACCAATTCTTCACCATGGTGTTGATGTTTGCAATACTTACTTAAATATAAATCAATCAAACAATCAAGCTTTATTTATATAGAACCTTTCATACAAATCAAATGCAACTTAAAGTACTTTGCAGCGACCGAAAACAAGAAAGAAGCAGAAATAAAGTAATGACAAGACATATTAGGGGATAATAATAATAATAATAAGAAGAATAATAATAATAATAAGAAGAAGAAGAAGAAGAAGAAGAAGAACTCATGGTCATACTACATACCCATATTTATTTTTATTTATTGCTTAATCTGTCATTACCAACCATAATCACTCCATGTCAGCCTGTCACAGCTGAAACATTTTTAATACTGCCTGTAATTACTTCTGTTTAATCTAAATTCCAATGTAACGTTGTATATATCTAAATTGTATTCTAACTTTATTTATCTATTTTTATTTTTACTTATCTTATTTTATTTTACTTATTGAAACTTCTTTCTTGATCGTACTTATGTCTGGGTTGCTGTAACAACTGAATTTCCTCCCAGGGGGATCAATAAAGTAATATCTTATCTTACCTTAATAATAATAATAATAATAATAATAATAATAATAATAATAATAGTAATAATAAATATAAAATATAATGAAATAAAATAGAGACTAATGCACACCAATAATAAAATATGTGTATTTAAAATGAGTTAAAGCATCAAAATGAAGAATACAAATATTTAAAATAAATAGATTTTAAAGTGTAAGGATAAGAGTTGAAAATAAAACTAAGGCTAAAAATATCAATAAAACTGAGTAGTTAAAATAAATAAATAAAAATAGAATAAGATAAAAGTTTAAATTACTAAAATAATAAAGAAACATTTAAATCAATATTACAGTAAAAGGTAAGTAATAAAGTTGTTAAACCCTACATAAAAGCCAGACTGAATAAATACGTTTTAGTTATAAATCGGTCTGAAATGTAATTATTAAACTATGCAACAATATATTTACAATTTCATGCACAATTAATGTAATTTGCTTGTGTTTGTAGCTGACCCACAATTGATTTGTTATTAATTTTCAGCTGTTATCACTGTGGAAAGCAGCCAATGATTTATTTCCTACTGATAACAGTCATTAGGAAGGATTGCTGCAGCACTTGTCATGCCCTACATATGATACCTTCATTAGTTGTAACAACAATAAAAGGCTGTTTCTCTCCCTGTGTTCATATTTACCTTCCACGACCCCGCTGATGAATTTCCTGTGGCCTGTAGCTTTGACTGCAATGCCGGACTCCTCGGCCGGGCCAGGGGCCTCTGCACAAGCCTCTCCGGAGACTGGGCTGGGGCTCGGTGCACCTTCCACTGGAGCTGTTTCCAGAGTCTTCTCCTTTTGAACCATTATTAAGAGTTTCTGTTTGATTACAGTCAGATATATGAGAGGATGAACGCGTACCGAGTGTTTTCAACTGTTCACTCAGGAAATAACCAGCAGCTTGCTAACGTTATTACAGAGTCTATCGAAGTCCACGTAAATAAAACACCTTCTTTAACCAGATGTAACCGGAATAACTCTCAGGTGGTGTCGGACAACATTTATGTGGAGTAAAATTTGAGAATAAAGCAAATGTTCGTTCCGTTTTGTCCGATCATTTTCGCCCTAGTTTTAGTCGGTTCTTCCTGTTTACACCAAGTGCGCATGCTCAGGGGACCAGATTAAACCAGTCAAAACTAGATCTGCGTGACAAAACACAGCAAAGATGTCAAATGAGCAAAGAGATAGATGACGTTTCTAATACGCAGTAGAGATGGGATTCATGGCTCTTTGAAGGGAATCGGATCTTGAGGAGTCGTTCCTTTCAAAGAGCCGTTCAAAAGACTGACTCTTTGGCTCATTGTTATATTTATTTATTTTTTAGAAGTCAACCAGGGGATACTCGTTTTTATCAAGGAAACAATCACTGGTAGCAGTTTTAAGATAATATTTGGATCGGAATAATTCAAACTTACACATCCCACCAATATATACATATATATCATTTTTATTTTATTTTAATCATTATTATCTAAACCATTGTTTTAACATGTATTTATTTATCTTATTTATTTTGTGTTCACCTGATCTCGTTAACTCTACCTTATTTTTAACTTTTCTTTCCACTCTTAATATTTTATTAATTTGACTGTGTTGATTTTCTTTTCTTTTTTAAGTAATTCTTTTTTTAATCATGCCTTTTATAATTTTACCATTGCTGTTGTTTTCTGACTGTTACTCTGAAGCACTTTGGGCTACATGTTTTTATGTATGAAAGGTGCTATATAAATAAAGTTGAGTTGAGTTGAGTTGAGTATATATACTCTATTGGTGGGAATTATTCTGAAATATTGATTATAATTTCATTTGGCATTGTAAACATTCCATAAGATGGTGCCATATCCCCATGCTTCGACAGTGAGATCACTATTTTGAATTTTTCCTCACCTAAAAAACTTTGTGGCACTATAAAAAACTTTGCAGGCTACAGATAACTTCCATGCAAAATAACTTTGCTGTAAAAATTTTCCACACAAGAACATTTTAACAATACAGAGAAAAGTATACAAATAATAAGTAGGAATACATTTATATGTATATAAAAAATATGAATACAACTAGAGTAAAAATAAGGACATTGTATAAATGGGAAAGCAAAATTGTACTACCCCACCTGGTGTTTCTACACCTGAACTACTTTACAAACAGGAGCTCAGCTCTTGACTCTTTAGGATTGTTTTACAATATCATTATATGAAAAGCGCTTTATAAATAAAGTCTGATTGTAGTGATGGCGAGATGAAGCTTCTTGAAGCATTGAGGCTTTCCATCCAATTGGTTCACTCATGGGCCGAAGCTTCATGGTGCTCCATTTGCTCTACTGCGCCATCAAGTGGACAATAAATGTAAAATAAGCGCAGTGATTATAATGACACCATCCCTTTGGTGTGTGAAGGTTTGAATTGAATAAGTGAATGATGTTTGTGATGCTAACACATAAATAATGAACTTCTTGATATGGTGTCTGTCTTTATGATACAATGGCCGGGTCAAAAGGGAAAGTGGAAACAAATTGGGGATAAGGTTGTGACTGTGCACTGCCCCTTATATTTCGAATCGCGCACCAATCCTGCGAACCGGTTCCTGAATCAGTCACGTGGTACAAGCGGCTCGCGAGGCTTCGAACGTCTACACATACGTCATCAACACAAGCCTCGATACGCGCTTCACAGAAATCTTCCTGGATTACTCGCCACACGCTTCGAAGCCTCGACACAGGAGGACACATCACTATCTGATTGATTGACTGATTGACTCGGGTCTACATCAAAACAATGTAAACAATAACAAAGTGTAGACAATAAGTGTGAACAAAAGACTCATGGGGCAGGTGACATGTTATGGCAGCGTGGGCAATCTGCATATAAAAACAGCTCCCAAATGAACGTCCGGCAACTGTGAATCAGCTCTCATCGGCCACTTAAAAGAGCCGTTCAAAAGACCGACTCGTTCGCAAACATCACATCTCGAATCGTTAAACATGAACGCAAAGCTCTGAATATGTAAGGTAAAAAAACCCAATAAGTAAGGCACTTTTATCTGAAGTGAATAAGTGAAAATAAAGTACAGAAGAGGATTAAGGCCACTGAAAAAAAATGTATATATATTATTATTCTCACTTTAATCTCAGAATTCTGACTTTTTTCATAGAACAATAATCATTTAAAAAAAAAAAAAATTGGACCTTCATTTATTTATTATTTCAGTGGCCCTAGTCCTCTTCCGTGATAGTCATGTAAAATTTTCATAAACAATGTTATTGATTGTCGGCACAGTTACATTCTGTGCAGCTCAGCGCCTGTAGCCCTCACTGGCGCGCTTTCAGAACTGTCCTGTTGAATATCTCAACAGCTCCTGAATATCTTGAGATTCCGGTCCATATTTGGAATGCGTCTGTGCTCCAACATCACATTCAGAGGGGAGGAGCTGCTGCTCATTTGTTTTGGCCTAAACCAGTGTTTCCAGTTTCAGCAAAACACCCGTGCTTTGTTCCTTCTCACCAGGATGTATCTACATTTGAATTGTTTCATACCCCCCTACCCTGCTCATCAACTCCTTACTTTATAAAGCATGCAGTGCTCATCATCCAAGTGATATTGTACTAGAATTAGCCTTTTCATTGTAAGTCCTTTAACAAAGCATTTCAATTAGCTCACCTGGAGGGGTGCATTATACATATCAATTTAACTTCTCCTTTTCCTACTGTGACATTTCTAATATTTTGCATGTCATCTTACTAAATGATGTAATGAACTAAGCCCTCTTTTCAGAAACGACAGCTACCAATCATTTTCCTGCTGTGATGCAAATATCTGCTAACCAAATGTCTATCAGAAACCTAACAAGGATGCAAGACTGAATGGCACTTCTCATTTTATTTAATTAAATGCCTTTCTTAAGGTAATTCAAATCTCCTATATAGAACCAGCCCATTACCTATCTGACCAACTAATAATATGACAGATCACAAAACATGCAAAATTCATCACAGACAGAAGAATCAGGCAAAACACATCAGACATAACTTAGTATTTTGGATTTTATTTAGGTTGGACAGTACATTTGCACAATGTATTACAACCTAATCTCTCCCAATAACGAGGGAGTTCCATTCCACATGCTTTCCCCTTTTTAAAAATGATTATCTCCATACAATTCAAAATTTAATTGTACATTTAAATAAAATTTTAAAAAATTATTTCCTTTATTCCATTTTTTTTCTTTTACTTCTTTCATTACAAATCTTCACTTCAATAGAAGGTGTTAGCTTTCAGAAACAAAATAAAACAAACAAAAACAAATGCAAACTGTATGCAACAACTAAAATGTAAAGACAGTGTTGCAGGTGAGGAGCCAACCGTTGGCTCTGAGGTATGTGTCAGCTGCTTCCTGCGGCAGGCCTCATGTTACCTCTTCTGATTCTGTTTTGCTTGCTTCAGTAAAGTGTCGAAGTCTAGCGTGTTGAGTTTGCCTCTCGCTGACATTGGTTCATACTCTCTATTTGAATCTGTAAAGATAAAAAGGTCAGAAAAAGTCAATATGGCGTTTAAAAAAAAGGAGACAATAAAAGCAGAATATGGTGCATTTTGATGAAACACTGATAAATGGACCTGCTGGCTGAAATCAGTTACAGCCATGACACCCCAAAAAGATTTTAGATGACTCAACTTTTAAGAAATAACTGCTAAAGAACAGCTTTTTAATCAACATTATACACACAAATGTCATATTTTTGAATTAAAATATTCAATCTGTGCCATCAAAAATCAGCATTTTGAACAGACTACCGATTTGATATTTGTCTGCAAGACTTCATTTGAATAGGTCAGGAAAAAAACAACAAAATGTATTTTGCAGACGTGACCTGCATTTCTTTACTGGCAGCTACAGCCCTCAAAACCATGCAAGAGTTAAAGGCAATTTTGGGTAGAAACCCAACCATCATGTTTCAGGTAGTGGACTGTTAATTGTACCAAAAGTAAGAACTAAGACCCTTGGTGAGGCAGCTTTTTATTATCACGGCCCACTCCTGTGGAACAGCCTTCCTGAAGATCTGAGAGCTGCACAGAGCACAAACATTTTTAAAAGCAAACTCAAGACCGACCTTTTTAGTCTCGCTTTTAACCGAGTTTCATTCTTAACAGTTTTATTTATTTATTTATTATCTACTTCAAATTTAGTCACTTTTATTCTACTTCATTTATTTACTTATTTTAAGTATAGCAACTTATTTTCTTTTAATGGTTTAATATTTTAGTATTTTATTATCTTAGAAATGTATTTTATTTTGGTGATTTTAATTTCCTGTGGTGAGTTTTAGCCTCTTATTCTACCTCCAGTGTTTCCACATCAAGATATCATGAGAGCGTTTCCTCAGTTTGTTCAGCAACTTCTTTATTTATTTTATTTGTATTGTTTTTATTACTATTGTTGCATATATTGTGTTCTTAACCTTAGGATTGTGGGGTGGGTTTGGTGTCAAGGCTGGGGGTGGGATCTTTTTCTTAATTGATTCTATTTTAGGTTGTTTTTATGTACAGCACATCGTGTTACAATGTCATTGTATGAAAAGCGCTCTATTCCCAACATCCTTCTGTGTTTAAATTCATTCTTCTTTTGCAATCAGATAAGCCGAGAGTTATCTGTAAATTAGGAGCTTTTCTGAAGAATGTCCTTCCTTTGTTTAAGTAAGATCTGCTGCACTTCAAATCACATGATTGTTTTGTTATTTGTAATTTATGTTCTGTGGCTCCATACCATGCAATCATGGTCTGAGCATCAAATTAAAATGAAAAAAATGAAAATTTTTCAATTAAGTCTAATTGATTGATTGATGTTTGGTTCCATGCTACTTTCTTTTTTTTAAGTTGTACTTTTGGGGTAATTCTGCCTTCATTGATAGGACAGCTGAAGAAAAACAGGAAATGTGGAGAGGAGAGAGTGGGGGGGGAGACATGCAGGAAATGGTTGTGGTCAGGAGTTGAACCAGCGACCTCTGAGACAAGGACTATAGCAGGGTTGTCAAACATACGGCCCGCGGGCCAAAACAGGCCCCCCAGAGGTTCCCGAGGATGACTTCTCAAAATGCAAAAATTACAAAGAAGACATTAACTGTAATTTTTCAATGAAAGTAACTGCTATATCAGATTTTCTCTCTGGGGGTTGCATACAATCATTGTGCCGATGGAGCGCAGGTGAAAAGGTAACCTGTGTGCTTGGTGTGTTCGCAGCAGGTTTCAGGGCTTTACAAATATAATATTTGGCCCCTCTGTGAGACTCACCATGGCGAAAAGTACGATAGCTGTTTTAGTAAAACTGTAGTTCATTGAATGTGAACATTTTCAGGATGTACTTGTACATTTTTTGCACTAAAACTAAGAGAAAATTTTGGATTTCTCCTTCTTTATAGGTTAATATGTTGTGATCTTTCTTGTCCGGCCCACTTAAGATCAAATTGGGCTGTATGTGGCCCCTGAACTGAAATTAGTTTGACACCCCTGGACTATAGCCTCTGTATACAGTGCCCCTGCTACTTTATCTTTATGTACTGCATGCTATCCAATGTTTAAAATGTTAAAACTCTTTTGAGTATACAAGCAGCAAATCACAGCAAACTATCCTACCAATGTGAGTTACTGGCTGTGGTTCAAAATGTACAGCAGGCTTTACGCTGCACATTTTAGCTCAGCACAAGTACACTGAGTTGACATGAATGAAGCTAATATCTTGAATCTTCTGAAAGCTGTATTGGGATCAATAAAAAGTTGTTTTTGTTGTGTGGATTCATGCGTACCCAGGTCAGCATAGCTGGTCTTGCAGAACTGTCTCCTCCCACCAAAGCAGAGATCAAACGGCAGCTCATCAGGTTTACGCAGCTTGCTTCCGTTCTCGATGGCCGTGAAAGCTTCCTTTGTGCTGTAATAAGTCACAAAGCCGTAGTTGTCCCTGCAAAAGATTACAAAAACATTAGCCCGAGTTCATTTTCCATTTCTTTGCGGCCTTTTGTTGAAAGTTATACAGACTTTGGTTTGCTCTAATGAGCTGTCACTTGTTCTTAAAAGAGCGACCCGGAGGTGCTGCCAGGAGGCCCCAGTTATAAACAAGTTCAGATGTAATTTAGCACTGTAGCTTGGCCTAGGAGGTCATGGTGAGACCAAAAAGGTTCAAAGACAGTGCAGCTTTCGCATGACAAATATTAGTTAAAAGTTGTCATAACAGGCATTGTACACTTACCCATGATCCCTAAAGTGCAGGGTGCAGTCTTCGATCTCGCCAAATAGTGAGAAGCGGTCTTTAAGTTCCTTTTGGGTCATAGTTCCCCTGATTCGACCAACGTAAACAACACGACGCTCCTCCTAGAAGAGAAAGTGGTAACTGTGTTGAGTCTCAGCTCAAATATTGAACAGTATATTGAGCACCTGTGTGCTCTGAGGGAAACTGCTTACTATGGCTTTCTCCTTGCATCTCTTCACCTCCTCTGTATTCATCTTTGCAACATACTGGGGCCTTTGTAGAGGGCTGAGGGAGACAAGAAGAAACCTCAAGTTAATAAATGTCACAAAATGTTTTGCACGAGTCTAACAGCTAATCATTATTCACAGTCAGATGAGCATGAGTCATGGTTCTGTACCTGTGCAATCTTCTGCCTCTACTCCACTCTGTTTGTCTCTGAGGAGAGCGAGAACGAGACCTGGAGCGACTCCAAGAGCCAGAACAAGAGGAGGAATAAGAGTACCTCCTCCTTCTGGGTGGAGATCGGGACACAGGGGAAGAGGAGCGAGAGGAGGAGCAGGAAGAGGAGCTGGAACTTCTGTCTCGATGACAGGACCGGTACCTAAAGACAATATGAGAAGGAAGGTCAGTTAGAAAGGAGAGTCATAGCCTGGAGAAATGATGTTGCATTTGATATCTTATCTGAGGTTCTAACCTTTTCTTAGGAGGAGAGTGTGATCTAGACCGGGATCTAGAGGAATGGGAGTCTGACACGGAGCCACTTGACATGGGGCTGGGAGAGCGGCGGGATCTTCTTTTTCTTGACCGGCCTCCAGTCCTCTCTTGGCAACTAGATCTGGGGCTGGGTGTGCGAGAGGCAGCGTGTCTGCGATAAGACCTCCCATAAGGCCCTCCCCTGGAGCTTGCCTCTTTAACGGTGACATCAGTCTCAGAACGAGAAGGCGACGCATCAGGAGTCTCCAGAACAGAGCTTCTCTCCACGTTATCAGTCCTGTTATCAAGCGGATCCCTGAGAGTAACCTGGCTTTTGCTCGTGGCGGCAGCGTTTGCGTTAGACTGGGTAGATGATGACGGGGCAGCTGGGGGGGTTTGTGTAGTGATTGGTTTGATGGTGATGAAAGTTTGCTGTTTGACATTCCAGCGTTTCCCTGAGTCGTTGTTTGAGGTGCCTTTGGCTGGAAGGCAGTAGTCGTGGTCCATGCATGCTACTTCCGGGGTCACAGATGCAGCAGCAGGCGAGGGAATGGGCTTGGTGCGAGACCTGACTGAGGGGAGAGGCCGGGCTTCTATCTGGATAATCTTGGAGGGGCTGGACTTTGAGGCTTCAGAGGCCTTGCTCTTCCCCAGTAGAGCCACAGGGGTCAGAGGTTTCCACATCTGATGAGGAGGAGTGGCTGGAGGAGTCAAAGCTGAAGCAGAGAACAGGAAAAGTTTAGTATCATGTTAAAACAAAGCTTAATGACTGTGCAGCTCTAATGAAAGGATGGAGCAGACAGCCATACGAGGAAACAGCTGAATTTCATACTAAGCAAACATCTAAGTTTCCTTTATGTATTTAAGAATTACCTGCTGTACTGGAGAGGTCATTCGCTCTCACACGCTCCACAACCGTTTTCTCTGGAGCCAGTTCAACACTGAAGAGGAGAAGAGTCTGTTAGTACATCGAGGGTACATAGTAAGCTTTTGAGTCTGCTGTCTTTGGAAGAGACTGCAGCGAAGTCCACAAATAAATAAAACAAGGCACTCGGCAAAGTTGCACAAATTCAAACCAGGAGAAGGCCACGACCGCGGCCAGTCCAAAGCAGGGTTTGCGGTAGGTCTTGGCAAAAATCTCTCACACATTCACACACAGCAAACATGTTCAGCTCTCTCAGGGGGTTTTCCATCACTCGCACTGAGCAGCTTGATGGCTGTAGGGTAACTCACCTAGAGTTTCCTACAGCTGCTGCTCTACCAGAGACCTCCGGCACACATTGCTCCTCTTTGGCTGAAGAGAGAGAAGGAACAAGGATGTGAGTGCATGAGCACAGGGAGGAACAAAACCACATGAAAGACAGAGAACAAAGACATCTAGGATTGTGTACGTAAAGGTCTTATAGAACTCTATACGGGTGTCAGCTCAGTATATCGGGACAGTGGATTTTCAGGGTTTTTCCTCTATATGGCCGGCTGCTGCATTGTTCACAGTTGGCCTCGCGCAGCATGGGGCTTCTATAACTGTATGAGCCATTAGATATGTCTGTCAGATAGAGTCCAGCCACTTGTTACAGATGGAGCTTGTACATCCGCCCAAACAAAGACAGCAGGGTGAGAGTTAAATGGATTTGCGGACAGGGCAGAATTCCAGCAGCTGAGCAGACAAGAGCACAAAGCAGCTTCTCTGCCCCCCACTGCACACGTCTCTTAAAGGGGAACACTTCAGGCCATAAAGACGCCTTTTTGTTTTTTTTTTAACAGGCCCTCTAAATCTTTGAGAATTTAGAAACATTCAAAGAAAGATTTACTTTTATAAGAAACCCCTGATACTGTATTTATTCTATCAGTCACTTGTATTCTTGTCAGTCCTGGTTTGCTTGTGCTCAAAAGCAGTTTCTGATTCATGATGATTTTAAAGTCCTAACATCCTCTGTCTATTAAAGGTCTTTCCACCTACTAACCCACCACTGCTAGCTAAGATGCCATTATGAAAACAGGAAAACTCACGGACTACATTTAGCTTTTACTAAACTAAGTGACCCACAAGCCGCTACAGGCCAGAGCTGACGTACAGAAGAGAAAAATTGGGTGTGGAAAAAAATCAGATACGGATTTTCTTCTTCTTTTTTTTTTAATAGGTTAAATGAATATAGTAAAAATCAGCCATACCTTGAGTTTCCTCAAACTGCTCCAATAAGCTTGTCAGGTCAGCTGCTTCAATTCCTACAAAGAAACATTACATTTCATCAGTACACAAAATTCTAATTACACCTTTTTTTTTTTTTTTAACAGGAAATGATGGCCCAAAGTATACTTCAATATAAAACAGCTCAGTCCAATTCAGTGTGGGATGATTGGAGACAATGGTTTACAGAGGCACACAAGTGTTTCAACTTTTAAAGTCAAAGTGCACATTATTTGACTGAAACATCTTTTGTTCAGTGGTTTGTGATATGGACTTCCTGCACACAAAGCAGAAACCAGGGCAGATCAAGTGAAAGCCCAAGTCTGAAGATGTGACACTGACGGGGTCATCTTCTGGTAAGGGCTTTGTCGGCTGCCAATTTGTCACTTCAACCATCGTTAAGTATATGTCCAGTTGCATACCATCCCTTTATTCGAAAATAAATTGAACACAAACATCTCTAAACTCACCGATCTCACTGGTGAACGCCTCGATCAGCTCCTGAGTGGGGCACTTTGCTCTGTGGGGTTTCAATGCTGTAGTGGGTTTGTCTTTATTTTCAAGCACAACAGGATCTTCCTTCAGACTCTGCAGCTCCACACGAGGAGTGCTGAGTTTCATACCATCAGCGGTGGGTTTAGAGGGCTTGCTATCAGATGTAGAGCTGGTATTTAATGAGGTAGGAGCTTTGACCTCAGGCACCTTTGGGAACACAACAGTGATCTTCCTGGGTGCAGATACTGTAGCAGCAGCAGCAGGTTTGATCATCTCTGTAGTGGTTTGAGTGAGTTCTGCAGACACAGGCAGAGATTTGGGATGTTCAGGGGAACATTTCCTCTCTGCTGACATTAACTGAGCGGTGGGTTTAACAGAGGCTGGAGATTCAGAGCTCTGAGGGACACTTGGTGCTGCAGGTGGAGCAGTGGTTTCTTGATGTGAGGGTAAAGGCTTCATTGAATTAGCAGCAGGGGGATTTTGAGGGGGAGAAGGTTTTGGTTGTTCGGGTGTCTGCTGGGGTTTAGGGGTAGCAGTAGCAGCTGAAGCCTTGCTGTTTGAGGCTACCATGTAGGCTGGTGGCACTAACAGAGCCTCAGGGGTGGGGGGTGCACAAGGTCCCCTTGGCTGCCAGGCAGGCCTGACCTCCTCCACTTCCTTCTTGGCAGCAACTGGGTTGGGGCGTCGCAGATCTTTGGGGGTCGGGTCCGGTAGGCAGGGGATGGGGGGAAGCTCTTTGGGGAGCTCTGGGAGGCTCGGCCACTTGGTGCTGTTGTCGTCCTGTTTCTCCACCGGGGCTGGCTTCTTCTGCTGCCGGAGCCGACGGTACTCAGCTAGACTGAGAGACTTGGGCTTCGGTTCTGGGACAGCGAGGGCCACAGGAGGAGGGGCCTCACTGATAAGTGGTGTCACGGGGGCTGTGAGAGGACCAGCAGCAGCTGTGGCGCTCTCTGAAGGCACTGGGGGTGAGACAGGAGAGGGAGCTGCTGATGAGTCTTCCTGCTTTTTGAGGGTCTCTTCCAGCTGTTCAGGTTTTTCTTCTTCAGGCCGTTTGGAGCTCAGCTCAGGGTTTGAACAGACAGGTGGACTCTTCTCACAGCTGACGATTGACAGAGCTGCTTCCTGTTTTGATGGCACAGATGTGGCATCTTGTATTTTAGTGACAGGCGATAGTGTTGTAGTGGCGACCTCTTGTTGTGTTTCAGTTCGGCCGTGTTTTAGTTTCTTAGGTTCCTGAGAGGAGGAGGAGGTCTGCGTTGAGGCAGGAGGAACTTTTGGTACTTTATGTTTCTTCTCTTTGATGGACCTCTTCTCAGATTTTTTGGGTGATTCCTGCGCTGTGTTTCTGACTCGGCCGCTCCTGAGGACTCTTCCTTCCACAGGCTCAGGGTGATGCCGCTCCTTGCTTTTCTTCTTCTTTTTCCTCCGGGAGGGGCTTTTCTCTCTGATCTCTTTTTTCTGTCTAACAACAATCATCTCATCTTTCAAGCTTGATGTCACGGGGGTTGCGACTTTCATTGGCGACACAGTGACTGATTCATCTTCATCATCGACGACTATATGCTCTGAACTGTCAGAGGCTGCGCCGTCGTCTTCTTCCTTCAGCTCATCTTCTTTTAGTGCAAGAGAGACCGGGAGGTCCATGTCGGGGATGGCCAGGATAGGCTCTCCATTTTCCCCCTGGTCCACAACTTCAAGTAAGATTCCTCCTTCAGGCAACATCTGTTCCCCTTCGTCATTTTCCAAAGAAATGGTCATACAGTACGGGTGCATGTGCCTGACCAAGTCCCCCAGGCACACCGAAACGCCTTCTTCATCCTCCTGCTCAAAGGTGATAGGCAGAGGCAGAGTGAGACCTTTCCAGTCCAGCAGGTCACTGTCAGGACAGGAATCGTGGCTCACTGGGCTCAGAGTGAAGGAGCCGTCTTCCTCTTCCTCCCCATCGCTCCTCTGGAGAGAGTCAGCGAGTATCCTGGGCAAACTCTGGTGACCGACAGGGACACAGATACCCTGATAAATTCTCAATCTATTTAATTTAAATCCTCAAATACATTGTAAACAAAGTGAAACACTACCTTTCCAGTTGATGAAGGTCTCATGTTACATAGTGTGTCTTTCTCTGGAGGGGAGCGGGACAGGCACAGCAATCTCCTGAGCTGAGGGGTGAAGAAAACAAAACATGACCACATTAAAACTTTGTTTTTATCTGCAGGAATGTTAAGTTTTTTGGGAAAAAAATGGTTTACACGAATGCTTATATATGCATGATATAGAAGTTTAGAGTCTTATTAAAGATACACAAAAATCGAACTGAGAAAAAACTTCAAAAGTTGAAGAAAACTAAAGTTAAAAAAATCCTTTCACTCTGAGGCAAAATCAAGTCTTCTTAATTTGCTGCAAATCACCTTAGTATTTACTTCTGCTGCACACTGCGTACGTATGTACTGGATTAAATATAAGAATATATATTGGAAACAAACAAACATGTACTTCATTAATCTTTGAGAGCTGAGTTTAAAACTTCATTTCCATCCATATTAAGCTAGCAGTAAGCGTACTTATGTTGGCTTTAGTGACCTTACTTGCTCTTAAAGCCATGATTGCTGTGTTCAACGGGGGCTCTGTACTGTTACAGCTTTAATACAGAGATTAACTCCCTGTGGCAATACTCGACAAAGTGGCCTTCAATGTATGACCTGCTGACGGATTTTGGAAAAGTTTATAGAAACTTAAATGTTGATGCATTAAACTAGTTTCTAACACTTTAAAAAGTGTACTTTAAAGTACACAATACCCTCAGTTTTTGTCCTTTTAATCTAAAATCTAATATAACCCTCTAACTATGTTCTGAACAGGTCAGCAGGTTTTTTCGTCTACCTCCTTTCACTCTCTCTATCCTGAGCTCAAAGACAGATGGAGGATGTCAGGAACACTAATCTGTGAGCAGGACTTTTACAGTACTGTGTAACAGCTGGCCACTAACCGGAGAGTGTTCCCTGCCCTTTTGACCCGACAGGAGGTCTGAGTCGGGCAGGGTGTCAAACGGGGACAGGTTCTCGTCGTCCACATTGTCGAGGATCTCGGTCAGGGCGGTTAGCAGCGTGGCTTCACTTTCCTCGTCTAGTCCTTTAGTCTAAATAAAAACACATAGGAATTAGGTCGAAGCACAGCACATCACAGCAGGGAGTGTAAACAAACTTATATGTTGTGTCAACACGGTGTAAAGTCTCTTGAGTTACTGTAATGTTGAAACATTTGAATGAGCCTTACCTCTATCGTAGGCGTGTCCTCAAACATCGAAAGTAGTGAGGGGTCCAAGCAGCTTTGAAGAGCCTCGAGAGTTTCTCCATCGCTCAGCACAGCAGTCTGAAGAGAGAGGAACACACTTCATGTTTATCTGACAAAACACAACTCAATGTCTGTGTGTACATATGTGGGTTTATGTAGATGTGTGGGATGATGTGCACCAATGGTTGTGAGGTTAAGTGGGCTTTTATTATTTATGTTTCTCCATGTATACTTTTACTGACTGTGGAAACATTTTCTCTTGCCAAGAACAATAAAAGGTCCATCTATCTATCTATATATATCTAGTTCTTAATGAGAGCAAGTGTCCAATACCTCATTGCATTACAATACTTGTTTCAGCATTCTTCACAATTAAGAACTTATGATTTGTTCAATAACTCCCCATTCAGAGGCATGTCATTTGTAACAACATGCCATCAACTCTACTTTGTTGGAGGCTGCAACATCTCAGCTCCATTTACAAGTATATCCAGTCATGTATGAACCGCTTGGATGCGTTTTCATCCTGATGCTTTTCTCGTATTTCCACTCTTTCAAAAAGATACACCCAGCTGCCTGAGGTATTATGTTTCTTCTTGTGTAAAATAGAAAAGTTTGGAAGGAAAATAGGTCATGCTAGTTGATTTATTAGTCTGTTCTGGTCAGGTGCAAGCCTGAACTCCAGTCAGGCGTTTAAATATGAGAGTCAGAAAAGGAAACGCCAAAGGGCAAGTTCCAACTCTGAGAAGAAGAAGAAGAAAACAAAATACTGAAGGCATTTTCCTACAAAAGGGAAACACACAGGAGCAGGGGAGAGAGTATTTTGGGAAAAGTAGTACTTGCAGTCACTAAAGTTATATTTAGTTTTTTACTTTAAATATATTGCTAAAATACTGCAAACCTCATTAGACAGTGATTCATAAATTGTTATATTTAATAAAACTTGTATTTGTACTTTGCTTTAAAATGTCACAAATCATACAGTGTCCAGCTACTCTACAGAACAATAAACGCATTGCCCCCTACAAGGTCCAACATGACTGATAAAATAGTGCACATTATCTGAAACTGGTGTACTATCTATGTGAGACCCACGTGTTTCTGTCTACACATGCACACACAGAGCGCAGACATGTTTGATCCTCGCCTCAGCCCGTCCAAAGGGAGGCAGTGTTAGGCAGGTAGTCTCTCTAGGATACCCACGTGTTGCACTACAACAAACCCGAGCAGGGAACATCATGTCTGCTCCTGTCTTTTAATATAACCAGCAACTCACCCAGTAACATGAACTTAATGCATTTACACTATGAGAGTTCAAAAAAATGCAGGTTGAGCAATATGGAAGGGTGTGGGATCACATATTAATGACTGGACCTGTTGCGCATGTGCGACAGAGCCCCACGTGATTCAACACTACTTTGACCACATGTGGATAAACACATTGGAGGGATAAGAATGAAATCTTGCTGCCATGCTGCTGCAAATTCAGATTACTAACTCACACCTCACCTGTGCTGATTGGCAGCATGGTCTAAATATGTAAAGGAGCTTCATCACTGTGTGCATCATCATTATCATCACTGATGACACATTACTGCATTGAGCTGGCAAAGAGCCTACAAACTAACTACAGCATGATGGAAAATTAACACACAGCATCTTAAACACTGTCAGAATAAAGACCAAGAAGACTACAAAGTATGTTGGGTAATGTAGTTTACAAGCACATTGCAGTGTTTGTCACCACGTGTGAATGAATCACTGTCCAGAGCACTTTCTCACATAAACCAAATGATGGAGCTTAATTAGGATACACTGACATTATTTAAACATGCTGTGCAAATGTCGTGCTACTTATGAATAAATACACACAACTGTCACTTCATTTTCTCAAACTGCTGTTTATACTGAGGAAGGAAACGTGCAACCAGCCAAGCTACACACTCAAGCTAGCATTGCTTGAAAGCTAAACAGCACGTTTCAACATGAAGAAGTGTGTATTCACAGGTATATACACGACCACACACTCAACCAGGGTGTAAAAGCCACAACACAGTGCACACTTTTTCATTAAGTTTAACTAGTAATACTATGGTTGCATCCACGTGTCACTTTTCCATGCGCAGTGTACAACTCGTGGACTCCACACACCGCTTTTACGCACACAGAGCTCCTAACAGTGGATATATGTGAGAGGAAATTTAATATAGATGACATTCTTTACCTCGTCGAGGGAATCCATGGTGAAAAAATCCATATTGCACGCAGTTAAAGTCTCCTCGCCTGCTCCCCACCGCGCCGCCATCTTGCTCGTATACTCCCTGCCCTGTCTCGTTTCGGAATGAGGAGTGATGAATCGTGGAGGAACAAGTACGCCGGCAGGGGACACGTGGTCCAGCATTCCCGGCAAAATGACGCAAAATGACGCAAGGGGTTCAGGGGTCATGAAGCCACGTTTTGTTGTAGTGCACTTTAATGGCTCCATGAGTGATTTTAAGGACATGTTTGATGGATAACTCAGAGCAGAAATGTAACAGCAGAAGAAATGCATACAACATAACATTTGAAGTTGTTTTTGATACAGCAATTAACAGTTTTTGATAGTTCAGACAGAGTAAATCACACTGAACTCCAATTGTGAGTACATAAAGGCAGGCTAATTAGCTACTGGAGGGTGCATTGTAAAAATGTCATTAAAAAAAAACCCAAAAGCAAAAAATACAGCAGCTATATGCAACAAGGAAATAAAGCCAATTAAAGTTAATTAGCATTATTATAAGAGATAAGATAAGATATTACTTTATTGATCCCCGGGGGGGAAATTCAGTTGTTGCAGCAACCCAGACAGTAGTACAATCAAGACAAAAGTTCCAATTAGTAAATAGAGGTACTGCATGTGGGGCTGAACAATAGAAAGGGTGGATTATGATAACAAGTTTATGGATTTTTTGTGTGTTATTGTCAGTACCAAACTTAAAATCTGTCTATCTGTATGCTTGATTAATCTGTCTTGTTCCTTTTGTTGTTCCTTTTGTTTTGTTCTGTTTAGGTGGTCTACTTTGTAACTGTTGTGTACAAGGAGATTACCTTGCTGTATGTCACATTGGTGCAACACACTTAATAAAAAAAAATATATATATAAAAACAATTAGTAAATAGAATAAGTAAAAATAAAAATAGATAAATAAAGATAGAATACAATTTATGTATATCAACAATGTTACAAATGGGATTTAGATAAATATAAATGTTAGAAATAGATTAAATAGCAGTAATTACAGGCAGTATTAAAATTGTTTCTGTAGTGGCAGTTTGACTTGGTGTGATTATGGTTGGTAATGACAGATTAAGCAATATAATAAATAAATATGGGTTTATAATATGACCGTTAGTTGTAGTAAAAAATAATAATGTAATATAAAAAATATAATATAACATATAACCCATTTATACACATCATAGTAGATTTTATTAGAACTTCTATGAAGCAAAACTTCAAATATGTACAATTCCCAGCTTCTTAAGTGGGATTTGATTCAGATTTGCAATCTTCCTCTATTTTCTGTCATTTTTACCAGGTAATAGCAGAGTTTGGACTCTTGGTTTGAGAACAAATCATTAAGTTCCATGACTTAACCTTACACCCTTGGAACTTGTGATGACCATTCATCAAATAAAGTAAGTTTTGTAAGTTTTAATCAGATTTTAATGCCTAATGTTTTATGTCTAATGTATTGTGTCTTGACTGTGATTCTTCTGTAACAACTGCAAGTCCTGCAAGGGATAAGTAAAGTAGCCCATTTTATCTAAGTTGGCAAAAGAAAAGTTACCCATTTAAGCTTTAAATAAAATCATAAAGTAATGATAATTAAAGTGAAAAGGCCTACTGTATAAACTGTTAATGAAGCACTTTCAACTTCTTACAAAGTTTTGCATTAGACTTGTTTTTCAGGCCTGTATCCTGTGATTGTAAATAGTGACCACCAGATGGCGCTGTTTGGCAAATACTCTCTGGCTCCCATTATATTCTTCATCTAAAATCGATTTAATTTGGAAAAATGACGACTTACATCCCCTTGTCTGCAAATTATTACCATTCTGTTTTTCAGGAGTAACTAGAAAGAAGACATATTAATTAAGGAGGGGATTCATCTTCATCTCAAAAGACACATTTTTAGAGACAGATGCAAACTGAGGTTACTGATGAAGACTATGAGGTACAAAGCTCTGGAAAAAGCGGTGTGGTCCTTGACTAAATGTAATTTTTAAAGTGAAAATCTTTCTTTATCAGGAGTCTTTAGAGTCAGAAACATACAACAGAAATCTGAATAAACTCTTAATACTGATAGAGGCAATTGAATTAAGGAGCTTAATAGAAGTCTATTCTTTTCTTTTACCAGGTGCAGTACATATAATGAGGGTATGAGAAATGAACAAGCAGGAGCTGAGATTAAATTGGGTCAAGAACAAAAGTGGGGAAGACGTGCTCTTCTGCAGGATCAGTATTGCATGGTGCTGAACTGCCATGGGCAATTCCCCGAGTCCCATGAGCAGACATGGATTAGAGGTGAGCTCAGAAATACACTCAAACACACATACACACACACACAATCTGTGGTCTCCAGCTTATGGTTTATTCTTTTTTTAGTCTTTTAAAATAATATTATTTATTCTTTGCTGTGTCAAAATAAAACTCTTATTTCCCAATACAATTACAAGATTTAAAAATCTTTCGTTATTCTCCAACAGCTTCCTCATGTGCCAAAACTTTTTCAGACAACTCTTAAATGTGTTATTGCAACTTTTAAAAGCCATCCTTGTTACAGAGACAGAGCAGCCTGAAAGAATCCAACACACCAGCTTGTAGACTCACTGCTGTAGATGTTCTGGCTTCAATCCAGGGATCCCTCAGGCAACAATTATGAGTCTCACTGATCAGTTTTGCCACATGCCGCATTTCAGTGGAGGACTGTGAATCTCAATGAGGAATAAAAGCTCTTAAGTTATGTGTCACAGTATATAACATTTATAGAAGTACCCCAAACTGATTCTGATGATACAAAAAATTCTGCATCAGTTTAGATTAAAGCAGATGGTAACTGTGTTTGACTCACTCTCCAGCAGTTAAAGAGTTTGGTGTTGAAAGTGATGCTGAGTTGATACATGGAAAACGTTCACTAATGTGCAGTTTAATCACTTTTAGATACATGGAAATGCTTTTAGAGATGCTGACCCTTAATGCTTATCAAACGGCCCCTTCATGTACACACATTTGCTCTCTGTCATATCACAAATAAGTTTACTTTAATAGATTTTGAGTGTGTATTTGTAGGTCTAACGCAGTTCATTGAAAGGATCTTGGCTTAGTTTTATATGTTAATGTGACATTTGGCAACTTCAGCTGTTTACCAAGGACTTTGAACCTTTTCATAACTTTTCAGTTTCTCTCCACCTACTCAAAACGTTACATACATTAGAGTTTCACTTTGAGAAAGAAACACAGAGTGGGCATCCAATGAAAACTAGAATATTTTAATATAGTCTTTGTTGACCATTAAAAGAGCTCAGTTTTTACACAGAAGCTATTTTTGTGAACCTTCCTGATGCGCATCCTTGTTGTGTTGATCAAGGGTGAAAGATGCTGTGTGGTGTTTTATGTATATTCTTCTTATTATTTGGAATTACATAAACTCACAGTTGATTATATAATGATTATTTTAGATAACTATCAATGTGAACCAACTTCTCAGTTTTTGACATTCTAAATCATAAATCTAAACTAAAAGGAAACAAAGAAAAATGTTAGAACATGGTTTGTCTTTCTAGTTCCTTAAAAACAAAGGAGGTACACACACACACACACGCATATATACACACAGATGTTTTAAATCAATCAATCAATCAATCAAACAATCAATCAATCAATCAATCAATCAATCAATCAATCAATCAATCAATCAATCAATCAGTCAATCAATCAATCACTCAATCAATCAGTCAATCAATCAATCTTTATTTGTATGGCGCCAAATCACAACAAACGTTATCTCAAGACGCTTTTACAGTACAATACATAAAAACAACTTTTACAATCCATAAAAAATGTATTATTTATTGTTTAAAATGACCATGCATATTAATTAACACTTCTATAAATATGCCAGAGTTAGCAAAAAGGCTAGTTTACATCCCTAGTCCCTTGCCAGATGTTAAAAAGGCTCCCTAAAAAAAACAAGATTAAACAAAGATAAAATAGGGTAAATAAGATCAAAATAAGAAGGCAGAGGAGAAACCAAAACACAAACAAACAAACAAACAAACAAAAAAGAGAAGAAAAGAAAAGAAAAGTACAAATAGCCCCATACGATTAAAACGACTAAAAGCTACATAAGGACATGATATGACTGTCTTTGAGAAAGTGTCCCTGGACATAAAATACATGGAGCAAGACAATCAGGAAGCAGCAATAATGAAATGTTAAAGAAGACAGATGCAGACACAACAGGACAACATTTAGCAGTGTTGTACACATTTGCATCAGGTAGTGACTATCAATCATTAAACTAGCTGCATGATGACGTCCATATTTAAACAAAAAAGGTTGTTTTGGGGAGATGCATGATTTCCCAGCTCCCATAGTTCCTCAAACTTTCTTTTCTGAGGCCTCAAAGAGAAAGTGATCTGTTCCATTACAAAGATTTCTCAAGTTATATCATACCAGTCCTCTATGGAGGCGGAGGAGGAGGAGGGGGGCAGGGTAAAGCCATTTATTATGTTATTGCCTTCCTGACAGCAAAATGCTGTGCCGTGTTAACAGTTCCTTTATGAATCCCCTCGTGCATTAAAGTTCAAGTAAACAAAACCACAGCACTGACAAATGAACAAAACTCCCAACTTACAAACTCACAAAGACACAAAACCTCCCTGTATGTGAAAAATCTTCTTCTCTTTCTGGATCACAAACCTGACCTGCAGACTCACACAGTGATCATCTTATCATTTGTCCATCAGCTGTAGCAGCACAGAAACACCCACAGTTTATACAATCCATACATTATCTAGACTGCTAATCCACATGGAGGTCACAGGAGCTGAAGCCAATCCCAGCTGTCTGTGGGTGAGAGGCAGGGTACAGCCTGGACAGGTGGCCAGTCTATCACATGACATGTAGAGACAAACAAGCATTCACACTCATACTCACACCTACTGGAAGTTTAGAGTCACCACAAGCATAGACATGGATAGTGGGAGGAAGATAGCTTGCATAGTTGGAGGGAAGCTACGATATGCAAACTCCGAAGGGACAGGCTCCAGTCAGGGTTTGAACCAGGAACTCTCATGCTGTGAGACGATGGCGCTAACCAGAGTACATGGAAAAACTCCCCTGAGAGTTTGCAAGAGACGTTTCTAATTTGGCTTTTATAATTGGCTCCAGCTCACCTGAAGTTTAGAGACAGTTTGAGTAAATCACCGTCTTGAATTGAGTCTGCAGTGATTCATACAATGTGCTGTTATTATGCGCTGTTTGTTTCTACATTTTGAATTGACCCTTTGCTTTCATGATACCTGTTTCCAAGTGTCTGAAACTCATTGTCTCGCGTCCAATCACCTGTCCCGTCCTCATGAATCCTCTGCCGCTCGTCCTCGAGTCCTAGCAGAGGTGAGCTGTTACTCTGAAAGACTTATGAGCTTGTCCGTATGTGAGAGAGACAGTGAAAGAGAGGAACACACCACCGTGCCCCGACACACTTCCCGACTGCTACCTACCCACCTACCTACTGCTGCTCTGTCGTTGCCATGGATACAGTGCCCTCTCTCACCCCCCCTCTCGCTCTCTCTCATGGTGGGTATGGAGGGATGGAGAGGAGAGGAGAGGAGATGTGGCTCTGGCTGCTGCCTCTGCGTCATATTCATACCAGTGCAGCTGAGAACTGCCCCCCCTTTTTTCCCCTTTCCTTCCCTCCTTCCTTCCTTCTCATCACCCAATTTGCACACAGCTAGCCCCCCCCCCCCTCCTCCATTTGTGTCTCCTATCTGCATCTGCTCATCTCTCTCTTCCTCTCTCTCACTATCTCTCCCCACTCTCTCCCTCTCTCTCTCTCTGTTGGCGCAGCTCGGTTTCCTCTGCGTGGCTGGCTGACCTGGGCAGACTTTTTTCGAGCGAGCGTGGGTGCAGAGGGAAGACAAAAGGTAAGCGTTTGGATGGAGGATGTTTAAGAGTGTTTTACTGTAAGAGGAAAAGAGAGTGTGGAGAAAAAGCAAAGGAGAGGGAAAAAAGGAGGGGGGCAGAACAGCTGCAAGACAAAAGACGGAGAGGTAAGCAGTGATGGCATGAACTCACCTGAGATAACAAGTGTGCCACCAGATGCTTTTCTAAAAACATTTGGTTGATGAAAGGGGTTGTCAGTGCGTGTGCTGAAGTGTCTGCTGCAAGAGGACAACATGCACGAGAGTGTGTTTGTGCAGGAGTGAGTGTGTACAAGCAGTAAGTGTGTCTGTGTGCTGGCACTTTGCTGTCTGTCACACAGTGTTGTGGAGCTGCTGCTGCATGTTCCCACAGTGGAGAGAAGGAGGCGTACAGAGGGGGAACTTCATTATTCTCAGAGAGCTTTTTTGGGCGATGTGTGGATGTGTTGACAGAGCGGGAATCTCTGTATCTGCAGGAGTGTGAGGAAGAGAGGAGAGGAGAGAGAGAGAGACACAGCATGCCTGACAGTGGTGAAGTGCTCAGCTTCAAAGCCTAATCGCTCCTGGAAACAGAAGCCATTTCCCAAATCACATTCACGCACCCCTCCTCTGTTTCCTCTCCTGCTTTGCTTTCTCTCCTGCTTTGCCTTCTCTCTGTCTCTCATACTCTCCTTTGTTCAGAGTTCCACATTTACAGAAGCAGTATTTTCTGTAAATGTCAAACCAGCAGATCACAACCTTCACACGCACAAAGGACTGACACGGTGACAGAGAAGCAGCGAGAGATGAGAGCGAGAACCTTGCTGAAACAGAAAATAGACTCAAAGTGTGTGAAATGAAAAGCAGGGGGAGAAGACAAGTAAAGGAGGCCCGCAGGGTTCTTCATTGTGTCTCGGTCCTGAGAACAGTGTCTGACACCGTGTATGACATTTAGCTGTGATGCTGCTGCCTGCGTGTGGGGAATGTGCCTGTCAGCTTGCGTTTCAGTGGAGACAGTTGTTTGTCTGCTGTTAGTAGATTGGTTTTGAGTGACAGACAGCAGAGATCTGAGGTTTGTTAGACTGCGCTTTGACACACACGGGGGAGCTTTTTATTATAGTGCAGGAGATACATGGATTTACAAGACCTGTGGTTTTCCACTTATTGATAACATGGACAGAGGTGGCCTGTTATTGATGGAAACTTGGAACACCATTTTACAAATACTTGAACTAGAAATGATTTGTAACCACATGGAATTCAACACATACCATGTAAAGTGGGTATCATCACTGCCTTTTCTCATGTTGATTTAAAAGTCTTAAACATGCATTTGCACAAATACCTTTTATTGTGCTTATTTTGTGCCTTTATTTAGAGATAGAACAAGGGATAGAGTGGGGAACTGTGAAGAGAAAGTGGGAAATGACATGCGGCATAGAGCTGCAGGTTTGAATCAAACCCGGGCTGCCTCCTGTGTGGACTATAGCCTCTGTGAAAGGGTTTAATCGCTTTGCCAATCCTGCTCCCCACAGATACCTTTTTAAATGACAGCAGAGGGGGTTAATTAAACCCATTAATACTTTACTTTTTACATTACTTTCATCCACTTCAAATTGTTTTGCAAGTTCATTTGAGACAACAAACATGCTTATTCAGTGAAAAATGTAAAGATATGAATGCTTCTTTAACTCAAAGAGTCAGGCTGAGTTACTCTTTGAAGAGAGGTACACTTGAAACTCTAAAGCAGTTTCTTTTGGAACAATTGAAGGGGAAACTTGACTCCTGACTTGACTTGACAAAGAACTTGATGATTTAAACAGCTGGAGTGCGATCGAGGGTCAAAATGATCATGCCGTGTCAACTTAACTCAGCCAGTTTGATTGTTCAAAAAGACACTTTTTAGATGTTTTTTAATGTTTAATTGTTGTGTTTACTCTTCACTTTCACTTTTTGTCACTTCCCAGTTTATCCCTCACTTTTGGCAGTTCACTTCCACACACTTATTGGTTTTAGCTGCCTTTTTCAGTCATTAAAATATGACTTTTTTCCTCAATATTTAAACTCATTACCTATCAGTCACTGTTACTTTTCTCTGCCTTCTTTCAATCTAGTTCTTCACACTCTTAATTTCACAGATCTCTATTGTAGCAGCTCAGTCAGTGGGGACACATTCGTTAAAGCTGTTGTGAGGAGCTTTTGGTTTGTGTTGAGTTTGGCGCCCCCTGTCGTTAAAGGCTGTGCCTTTTGCCTGGTCGTCACTGGAAATAAGAATTTGTTCTTAGTGACCTAAATAAAGGTTAAATAAAATAAAATAAAATAAAAAGTAACCTTCACTGATTTTGGCTTGTGCATGTGTAGTAACCAAAAAATCTTATCCTCTCTTTCAATTAGATGCGTTACTCATTCAGAACATGTGCTGTGTCACATGTGAAACAGGTTGTATTATCAGCATACAGTTTATCACTTCATCTGACACCTAACCCTCCCAGTGGTTTCAGACATTCAGACGGAAATAGTTCTTGTTAATGGTCTTGTTTGCTTTTTTAGGTCACATAGAGAAATCAATATCCATTTTAGTCTGTTTCATAACCAGCTCAAAACTCCTCACAGGAGCTTTAATAAAATGTTATCCCTATTTTGTCAGAATTTCCAAGCACAAGTGCCGAGGTTTCCCCCGAGCTACAGGTATCAGTCTTTTGTAGATTCCTGTACTACACTTCCCTCTGTAGGTTGTGACTGATGTTCTTCCTTTAAACGTTTTTGTCACTTTGTCTTGCATTCAATCACAGTAAACTGACTTCTCAGGCTCTGGCAGTGATCCATCTGACAGGATCAGGCACATGAGCAACAAAGACATCCAGCTCATGGGTGTCAGTTTTGTGCTCGTGTGTTTGTGTAGTGAAGTGTGAGATTATGAGATTATTGGCTGGCAGAACAGGCTCGCTTGAGCCGAGAGAAGTTATGGGATGAACTGGAAAAGGGAAACAAGAGCTGTGGAGGAGGGAGAGGAAATGAAACAGAATCACATCAGGCAACAATGAGCTGCAGAAAGGTCAAGGTAATATCAACAGGGCCAGGAGATTAAATTGATAGAGTGAAGTGAGATTAAAAAGGGAGGAAAAAGAGGCAAAGGCTGCGGGCTAAACCGTCTGCAGCAGAGTCATATTGTTTACATGCTGCTCCTGTTGGGTTCGGGCGCATGCACGATTGCACATGCACACTCTTCCTGCCTCCCATGGGTCTCCAGTGTCCCTGCGCTCCAGGTGGGCTTTGCATTTTTAATCGATACTGTCTGTAGTGATTAACACCGGTCTTCTCTCAGCAGCAGAAAGGCAGGAGGGAAAGAAAGGAGAGGGAGACAGAAAGAGAGATGGAAATCTGTCACACAACGAGGCAGGGTTTTTCTGTGACAGTGTGTGTGTGTGCATGAGTGTTTGTTTGGCAGTAATGACCCTCTGCCTCTGGGCTCCTACTGAGTATGTTTATCTCCCACAGCAGCAGCAGGCAAAAATGGACGATGCATCACTGCCACATACACACACACACGCACCTTGTACATTTTTCCTTTCCCTTTGCTTTGCTCTAATTGTCTCCCTCCTGCATTCTCCCCCTTTCACACGCACACAGATCCTCGCTCCGTTCCTTATTACTTACTCCAGTCCCACATACTGTACAGACTCTTTCTTCCTGTCTTATTTTCCCTCCCACTTGTGTTGCAATATGCCTATTAATGATGCAGCTAGAGCAACCACTGCCAAGTTCCTGCCTCTGACAGAGAGAGAGGAGTGTAGTTGTGCTGTACATGCCCTGCTTTGTACCACTCCCTCTAATCTCTCCACCCCTCTGCCTGTCTTGTTTTCCCTCAGAGTTAGCCCATGCGAGCAGCGGCGTGTGGACTGAGTGCAGCTGTTTCGTTCCGAGCAGAGCCCAACATGTGAGAAGATGTCTGTTGGAGGTTGTGCTTGTCCCGGTGAGTGTCTACTATTTTTCTCTCTGTGTGTCTCTCTTCTCCTTCTCGTTCTTCTTCTTCCTCTTTCCCCCTCTGTCTCTGTGCTCAGTGGTGCTGTCAGAAAGATGACTTACGTAAAAAGTGCTGCAAAGCCGCCCAGGGCCAGTGTCAAGCTGTGTGAGTGTGAGTTTTGTCTGTGTGTGTGTGTGTGTGTGTGTGTGTTCATGCATGTGTGTGTTGGTGAAGCACTCGCAACACATGTCCTAAAACAAGGTTATGGACTGAGGCTACCACACTCTGGGATTGAGTTGTTCAGCAGAGCCTCTCAGTCACGCTAGCTTGCTGTGCAGCAGATCAATGGCTCTTTCAGTTTCACCACACACAGAGACACTGAAGTATCAATAAGCACTTCACTTGCTGACTCTTTCACTGTTTTTCTCAGCTTTACCCGGCTGGCTGTAGGTCTGCCTCTTGATTATCTTTGCTCTTTTATGTCTAGAAGAACCGCTTTAAACCTGTTTCCTGTCACTGTCAGATTCATTTTTTCACATTTACTCTAGAAAAGAACAGGATGTGGTGAAAGTGCTTTCATTATCAAACCACATAATGTTTTTAAGCTTGTCTTTCTCAGGGTTTGTAAAGTTAATAACGGCTCTTAAAGCTCCTGTGAGGAACTTCTAGTTTGTGATGAATTTGGCGCCACCCTGTGGACAAATGGAAACCTTTTATCTTTGGGTTCAATCTCATTCTTCTTTCTTTTGACTGCAAATTATCAATTATTCTTTATATTTTACTTTAATATAAAAACAGCTTGTCTCAGTGGTGTGACGATGTATTGCCTTGTGTGACACCTACCCCATGACAGTGGCTTTAAGTCATTAAAAATTAAAACTTAGAAATACTCAAATCTCTTCCTGGTTGTCTTCTTTGCTTGTTTAGGTCATATTAATGCATCAGTATTAATTTTAGTCCGTTTCACACCGGTAAAAAAACCATCCTTATAGTAGCTTTAATAAGATGCGGCGTGAGCTGAATATTCTTGGTGCTGTTTGGACATCACAGAGCTCTTTGTCATTGTCACTTCACATTTTTTATTCTTCCGTATTTCACTTCCCTTCTCAGTTTTTGAGCTTATAGTTGGCTAAATTAAAACTGTGGTCTTTCAGTTTTATTTCTAAGATTTTTTTGTGAAATGTTTATTTTTATAAATATAGAACAGGTGAAGATAGGGATGACTTTTCTTAATTTTTCATTTATTGAAGCTAGGACAGCTATAAAACGAGATTTACGTTAGAGAGTAACTCTATTTCTCAAGAATTTCTATATCTGGGTCTTAAAGGGTTAAGGTGCATTTCAACCAAGAGTTCCAGTCTTTCAGCCCCCAGAACTACTGTCCCCAGAACTAAAAGGTTCCTGTGCCCCCATTGTTGTCTGCGTTTCGACCACGGGCTGAAGTCCCGGGTAGATTGTGCAAATCAGGCAAGTGACGTATGGAGAAAAAAAAATTATATTAAATAATATTTTGAAAGCTTAATAAAAAAATAAACTAGTATGCATTCCCAGAAAATCCCTCTGTGTTTCAACAACTGTGTTAACTCCACAAATACCGTTACGTTCAACCGAAGGTCCCAGGACCTTTGAAAAGTACTACCCCTCAAGCAGGGGCTTTTCAGGGGGGAGATTATCTACCTAAAGATAGATAATCTAACTAAAGTTAGACCCTGGTTCCTCCGGTCGAAACGCATGTAGTTCAGGGGTAAAGTCACTAGTTCCGTGGGTAAAGTTCCTGTGGTGGAAAACACCTTTAGAGAGAAGTTTAAATGTAACACATTCTACCAAGTGGACTACCTACACACTCTTCTAGTGAGCTTGTAATAGAGGTTATTTTGAAACACGGTGTACTGCTATTGTTGTTGTGTTTTAAGGATAAGTATCCATGCTTTGTGATGCCAATGTCTCAGAGGAAGAGCAGTAACATGTAGTGCTCTGTGAGTCTGTCTGCACATGCTGGTTAGCAACATGTTTTGGCAACTTTAATCAAGTAGATCTCATCTTCTCGCTCCAGTCGGACTCTCCAATGCCTTTCTCACAGTACCCCAGTGAGAGCAGGCGGACCACAGAGAAACCCTCACAGTGCCAGGGGACGGGCTCCATGCAGCACAGGGGAGCAAGTAACAGATAGAAATTGAATCGTAGCGTCGGCTCAGGGGGATCTCAGAGAGGCCTGATTGAATTAAAGTGTCAGTTTCATTTTAATGGCGCTGTTCTGATTCATCGGTAGTCGGCTATCAGATGGAATAAAATTAGAGAGAGGCTTGTGCTCGATGTTCTCTTCTCAGATCCTTTCTCTTTATCTTACTTCCTCTGAGTCTCCTGCAGCTTTCCAGGATCTCTGCCTCCTTTTCGCTCCCTCTGTTGATAGACCAGAAACTTTTAATGGCAGCCACATGTTTTAGAAAGAGAAGCCTTGAACAAAAGATTTGACAAGAGCTCAAACATTCGAACACTCGCAGGTTTACACATGTAGTAACACCTCCACGAGGAGCCTGCTAGGGCAAGTCACGGCTGGTGGATCTCTCAGTTAACGACATTGATCAACACCAGTCTCTCTCTCCCTCGTGTGTGTGTGTGTGTGTGTGTGTGTGTGTGTGTGTGTGTGTGTGTGTTGTAAATCATTACATTTGAAGGCTGGTTTGTTTACATTCCTGTATGATGGTGGATGGAAGATCCCCCCCCCCATCCCCTCCTCATCCCTTTGTGTGTGAAGCTGCATCAGAAAAACAAATCCTCTCTCATTCTAACATCACTTTCTCTTTTCATTTGCACTCAGTCTTTGTGTTGTTTTTGGGTCAGAGCGTTTTAGAAACCGAAGAATCTAAAGCGAGCGTATTTGCATGTGGCAGAATGTGGGCCATAATGAAGAACAGACTTCTCCTGTCTGTCTGGTTGGTTGACAACACTGTGACATCCCGCTGTTGTTGTGACTTAGCTGTGAATCAGCCTTTTTAGGGCTTTGTTCGCCGCATGAAGGAGATCCGTCCTAACACATCGGAGCCAATCACGTCCTTTGTTCTGACTAAATGGTAAAAATAGATTGCCTGTGAGCTGAAGATGCCCCCCCCGCCTCACTCTCCCATGCACCCACTCAAGCATGCCTTCCCTTTTCCTCACCCCTCCCTCCCATCTCACTCTCTTCCCCCTCTTCTTCCTCTTCACCCTCTCCTCCTCTCCCTCTCTGTCACTCCCTCATCCCTCACTTGCTGCCTTTTTTGCAGTCACAGTGGTGTTACCTCATGCAGAAAGTCACATGGCTCCTGATTGGGGAAAAGTGACTTAAAGCAGAGCCAAGATGGCAGCCAAACAGCCAGCGTTTTTTTGATTACCATTACACAACAACACGACTGCCTCAGCTTTATCTCGCTGCGCTGAAAGCCTGTGCCTCTTTTTCTTTTTTTCCTCCACTTCTGCCCTTCTCCTTCCTCGCACCCCCGCCCTCCTCTCTCTCTCTCCATCCGAGTGTGTGTCTCAGATCTTGTTTGCAAGATCAAAATGGCTGTGTGTGCAGAGGCAGAGAGAGAGAAGGAATGCGTGGGAGACAGAGATGCTGGGGAGTCAGAGAGATGAAGGGGGGTGGGGGGGGGCTGTAGTGATGTCACATCTGCTGCAGGCCGACAGGATGGCAGAGAAAAGCTGCCATGTGCCACGCAGCCCAGAGGAGGAGGGAGGAAACTAAATGTGTGGGATGGAAAAAAACATTTTGTATCAAAGCGCACCTTTATTTGAGAGATGTAGCAGCGGTGGAGGCTTTGAAACATGAGAGTGAGGTGGTAGTCTGATAGGAGGTGATGTTAACAGAAAGCCGTGCAGGAAACAAAAGGTGTGGGGAGAGACGCAGTTGTTTGAAAGCATGGCGCTGTGTCTCTCTGCCACCTGTGTACGTGTAAGAGTGTGAATTTAAAGATATATCTGTCTATGCACTGTATAAATGATAAAGATAATAATCACCTTGATTAATAGAGCAGTTATCAAAATCCAAGTAAATGTATGACTTGTGAGAGCTATTATTATATATTTATTTAATAATTAAAGTTATATTTTGGGACTTTTACACCTTTATTTGGCGAGGATATAGGACAGTGGATAGAGCAGGAAACTGGGAGAGTGAGCAGGGGAATGACATGCAGGGAAAGGGGCCGCAGGCTGGAATTGAACCTGGGCCGCACGCAATATGGAAGCGTGGTCTAACCACTGGGCCAAGCCAAGGAGGACTTGTGAGAGTCATTTGTAGGTTAAACAATCTCACTATAAGGCAGGCCTAAAAAGGGAAATGTAAATGTTTTTAAGGAAGGAAGAGTTAAATAAAAATGACGGAAGGAGGTTTTCTGATAAAAGTTTTATTTGACATAGGACCATAGACTGTTTGAAACTACAGACAGAACAACAGCTGTCCAAAATGAAGCTAAACTTTGAAAGCTCCCCCAGTTGATTAGCTGCACTATAGGCCTTAAAGCCCGCCCCCTCCATCATAACAGATGGGACATGGGTCAAACTATGAAATTGAAATACACATCAAATACATTTTTCTAAAACATGGTTTCTGCAGTATATTTACTCCTTATCATGTTGATTTAACTGAGAGTTTTTATCATTTTATTTTTAATTTGACGCTCAAAAAGATGATTGATTGACAGCTCTGTTGACAAATACAACTCCTGCTGTGGAGTCTGTACCAGATTAGCTGAGAAGAGGAGGAACACAGAGAGAAAACTTAACGATCATTAGAGTCATTGAACTTTCCCTTGCCACAAGTGTCTGATCCAGATCAACACAAGAATCTGTTCAGGTGTAGACCGCACTCACCTGAGGGTTTTTGAGGTTTTTTTCAGTAAGATAAATCTCTGTAGGGATGTAGTGTCAGCCCTGCAGCTCCACCAGCCAGATCACGTCTGCGCAAGCTCTGGCTCCACCAGTGCAATATGTCAGCTCCCATTGAGGGGGTGTGTTGGCTCGGGAAGATGTAGTGAGTGCACTGCCTGTATTACAGTCAAAAGATTGGACATAATGAGATCACTGACTAAGTCACCACCAGCAATACTGTATAGTTACAGGGTATGTACAACATACTCACCATCAACCAGAGCTATCATTTCCAAGTAGACTGAATAAAGAGACTAGCTTGAATAAAAAACTTCTATTTGGTGTCAAAGGGGAATCGTGCACACAGACATTAAACGGCTCACTGCAGATTTCAGTATGCAAATTAAAATAATGTTGACATTTAACAACTGCAAAAGTGATTCATTCCATAAAAAAGACTTCATGTGGTGCTTTGGATTGAAAAGTCAGCTCTCTAATCAGAGGAGAATGAGAGCATTGATACATGACTGATGATATGAGCGGAAGTGGAGGTGAAGTTCATGTATTCAGTCCATTACTTCACCACTGACTCATCAGGCTCATGCAGTTTGTATTTAGATGTGAGGAACTTTTGATTCTGTGTTCTGTGAATCTGGAGCTTTGTGTTGTGATTTATGTAAAGTATCTATATTCCAGTAAAATCAAGTGCTTTGTTTTCGTTGTTTCGTTGTTCACCATCTGCGGAGCAGCTTGAGTCAGTCTCTGTATACCATCAACTCTGCAGTCTGTCTCTGTATTGTTCAGTCTGACAAGTGACGGTAAAAACTCAGTTGTTCAGGGTTATGAAACAAAGTGAGTCAGATAAGGGCGATGTTGTTTATTTCCCTGGATGTTGCAGTGAAAATGTCTACAGTCCTGATCCAGTCCTCGCCGCCTCGTGCACAGGTTTCGACTCCAGCCTTAAATCCTCTTTGACATACTTTAAAGATTGGCTAATTCTCCTCTGATTCAGACCTTTGACCTCTTTCATTGTCCACAACAGCAGCCCTCACAAACCGGCTTCCTCTTGTTTTCGCTCTATTTATCTTGAACACATGCAGTTTAACTTCCTCATGTCAGACCACAGTAGCATCCTCTGGGTGCTGTCTTGTTGTTATCACCAGCAGGCAGGTGTCACAACAGTTTCCCTCACAGTTTTCGGCTTCCACCGTGGTGTTTAGAAAAGCTGCAACAGGAACCAGAAACGGACCGTTTACCAGAACTCTCTTCAGATTTCCTCTCTAAAGCTTTACTGTCTCTGTCAGAGCTTTAGCTTCAAAAACGGTGCCTCTCAATTAATGCTAAACTTGTCCATATGCAACCCTGGTTTCCTTATCAAGGTCTTTAATTATAAGAGTAACTAGTTCTACCACCATTTCAGATCTATCTAATCTATTCTCCTAACCCTGCAGGAAGGGCATTTCGCTGTAAGTGCCCTGCAGTCCATCACTGCATAAAATAGAACATGTGAAGAGGTATTACTGTAGGAGTTAGAGATCTATAAATACAGGAGGGTGCATTAAATCTGGTGAAGTACAAGACCAGTTTTCCGGTGACTAAAATAGAACTTAGTAACACTGCCAGATTCTGACACTGCTTTTAAAGCCATCACTGCCTGTCAGGTCTATGTGCCAGGTACTCTGTGTATGTCTGTACGAACTGCAGGTGTTACTAAATACAGATAAAGGATCTAATGCTCAGCAGGGAAACACTCGACAGTAGAGTGTGATACATCCCTTATTTTATGCCATGTAATCCTCTCTTCCATTTGTTCCCTCTGGGTTTGTTCTATTCAGAGGTTCTGTAGATTATGCACACTTCAGTCTTTTGATATTATAATATTACATATGTTTATGTTCTGTTCCTTTGTAAAAAATAAATGATCAACATTTTAACTCAGCACATCTGGTCTGACATGAAATCTAGATTCTCTGAAAGGGATGGCTCACTTTTTTTTTTTTTTTAATCTTTGAAATAGTTGTTAATTTACAAAGAGCTAGCAGCTCATGTGACTATTATCTTGCCATAAAAGAATATTTTTCAGTCATTTTTACTGCAGCAATGGCCAGAAGGTGTCTGTGGCCCATCTTGAAGCTTTTTGATAACTGTTGTTAAATAACAAAAGAAGAAGAAAGTGAAGCAGGAGTGACGCTGTGAGATTGGGAAGCAGAAAAAACTGCGCAGACTTCTCAAGCTGTCAAATAATTCTGTGCTGAATTTCTTTGAAATAATAAAAAACAACTGACGTCATGTGCAGCCCTTGCAGGTGAAACCAGCATATTATAAGCCTACAACATTTTCTTTTAAGATTAATATTTGGGCTTCTTGCCTTTATTTGATAGAACAACTTGAGAGAGACAGGGAATGAGGGGAGAGAGAGGGGGAAGGACATGTTGCAAAACATGTTGAGACCAGGAATCGATCCCACAACCAGCTGTTTTGTAGACTGTAACTTCTATTTGGGGCTCCTGCTTGACCAACTGAGCTAAACTAGTGTTTCTACAACAGCTGTGAACGAAGAGGAAGGCACCCATCAGAAGGAAGGCGGTAGAGATTGGGAATAATCATCGAATCATTGCCAGTGACTATCAAATCATATTTTTGCTTAAAATGCCCGTCCCTATCTTTGAAGTTAGAAAGACTGAGAACTTCACAGACAAGAAGTTAGTTGGAGTATTCTGAATGGATTCTGATTCTTAGAAGCTCCCTGACTTAAATTAAGCTAATACAGCCAAACACCATGTTATTTGTTCATGATTTTGTTCTAGATTTAATGTTTTTCATACTGAAACACAGTTGTGAACACTGGAGCAAACTCCTGTCTAAACAGTCAGTTCTCTGTTCTGTCTTTAGCATCAGGGTGATGTTTGCAGCATTTGCCAGCAGAGGGAGATGCTGTTCTGTCACATCTCTGCTTCTGTCAGTCCATCTGTTGTCAATCCTGACAACAGACTGGAGAAGCATTGACTTGAACCAGACATGCTAGACGTGTTATGTGCCTGTTATAGCAAAATATTGTCTTGTAATCCTTTAGTTATAACTTCATACTTCTTTTCTAACTACAATATATAAAGGAAACTGAAGACTGAAACAGAGTAGCTATAAAATAGTTTGAGTTGCATCCTTTGTATGAATATAACTGAGGTGGGTTTTGTAGGGTATACAATTAGCTTAGAAACACCCTGTTAGAGGAGCATGCTGCAGCTGTGGCAGTCAAAGCTAATCTAAGAAACTTACTCTGGATATTATTATGACAAGGAATCCAGTTTGAGGCCGTTCTATGGAATGCTATACCACAATCCCTGCCAGATAAGTGTGTCATGTTGTGATCCAATCTGAGCACATGCTGCTGCAGACTCTGTTTATCTCTGCTCTTTATGCAGTAAGAATGACCGCTATGGGTCAGATGTGTTTACTCTCTAAATAAATGCTTTGCCTCGTGTCTCTCGTCTGCTCTCCTGGCTCGTATAAATCTACAAACTGACGGGCAGCCCAAGTAAAAGCCTCAGCAAATTGAGTTTTGAATGCACTTTGAGACCACAAAAGGTTTTCTGGTCTTCAAATACATTGCATGTAAACATTAGAGTGGTTATTGATTAAAAGTGAGGCAGCAGATTAAAGCCTTACATAATCTGTCTCTGTGGCAGGCTCAGGGCTCTGGTCTGAAGGATTTGAGTCATCAGCCACGGGTCAATCATTTTTTGTAAGCCTTTACAAATTTACCTTCAATTGCACGGCCTAATTTCATAACTAGTTATATGTCTGAATAGCATATCTGAATCACACTGAATGGATTTAATGAAAGGAATTTAAATTTAGGATATTTTATCTTTTTTTAGTTTGGCGTCCTTAAGGTCAGGAAGGACTGAGCAGCACAGGGTGACTAGTGCTTTGTACACTTAATTAAAGCAGCCCTAGCAGAATAAGTTCACAGTCTCTTCTTTTCTTATGATTTTTAGGGTTGAATTAGGTTTAATGGCCCCACAAAAGAAGGTTTTATTGATTTAACAGGGAAGGACAATTATTTCTTTGAGGACTTTTTCAGGATAAAACCATGCAAGTTTTTTGTCTGTAGGCAAAAGTTGACTCTAATAAAACCTAAAGTCATAGATACATTAATTTGCCAATAACCTGCAAACATCTGCAATCATACACATGTTCAATTCCAAACCAAAGAACCAGAAATTCATGCAGAGAAATATCTAAATGTTACATTCTGCATTCTTCAATAGACTTTACTAATCTTAAATGCATTTTTCTTTTTGTTACATTTTGGATTAATTTAATCTGATAAAATCTTTCTGTGCACTTTGTGTTTTTATATATAGCAGTCGTAATCTATCCTACCAAACATGCCTCACTTCCAACGTTATTATACACTGTGACATTTGAAGACTGGTTATAACAAGCCATCATAGTCTGCAGAGTCATGGGTACCTTAAGGCATCATGTCTGCAGAAATAGAGAGTGAGAAAATGCATTTGGTGGTAGTATGTTTTTAAAAATGCACTCAGTATTTTCAGTTGGTGCACGAATGTCACAAAAGTTCAGTGGCAAATATTATACTTCTTGTCACACTACATTTATTGAATACCTTTGGTTAGTAGGTACTCTGCAGATTCAGAGGAATAATGCATGATAGAAAAAATAAATGCTATTGCTAAAGCTGTGTTATTGATAAAGAGAAGATTTCCCCTGGCATCCCAGCATCACACTCATCAGCAAAATTCAAGGCTTGCTTTTCAGAAATGAAACATTAAAATTGAGAATATCAATACTTAAAAAAAAAAAGTATTATACTCTGAAATGGGCTCTTTATCCTCTTTTAAAAACACATTTTTATCAGTTATTACAGTATACTTTTATAAACAGTATGTAAAAAATAAATATTAATAGAAAGAAGGAATACAATAAGATATTAATGTGAATACAATGAAAATGAAATAAAATGAATTAAAATAATAATAAAGTATATACAGAAGCGCAGAATAGTTTGAATTATCTATGTACAAAAACGGTGGGAATGAAGGTGGATATGTACAAGGATGTTAAAGTGGTAAGGATATTGTACAGTGTATTGCATGGTTATTGCATAGAGTATAGGTTATTGTTTTACAGCAGGGGTTCCCAAACTTTTCAGCCCGCAACGCCAAAATATAAGTGCCAAAGACTTGCGACCCCCACTGTCCCTCGAAGTGATTAAAAGTCGCTTCATACTTCATTTAGCTGGTCTGCAGAAAATTAGCCTAACTACATGCACATGGCTTCTAAAGATGCTTTTGTTAATCAACTGTTTACTGACCCTAACCCTAACCCGAACCTTAGGAGTCATCTGGCAACAAAGAAAGGCAGAAAGCAATGAATTGTTTTGTTTGCAAGGTCTTACTTCAAATGTAACTACTATTTTTGTTCCTATTTTTTCAGTAATAGATCAGATATGTAATTTTTAGATTACTTTACAAAAAATAATAATTCTGGAAGACATCTTGCGACCCCCCAGTAGTGTCTGGCGACCCTCCAGGGGGTCCCGACCCACACTTTGGGAAACCTTGTTTTTACAGGATACTGTGGACCAAGGCACCAAAATAAATACATAGAGAAATAAGGAAGAAGTAAAGAAATAAAGCAAAGGTAAATAAAAAGAAAGAATAAGTAAAACAGCATAAACTAAAACAGTGAAATCAAAGTAAATGAGTGTGTGTTTGTTAATGTATGTGTGTTTCATGCAGAAAGGCTAACAAGTGTTCCTCTCAATGGGGACCCACCTTGTAACACCCTTGTGGTCGCTGGTGTAGGAACAGGTTTAGGTTTAGGACACCACAGATTGGGGGCCCCTGTCAGGGAGTCCGGCCTGTGTTGGTCCCGGTCTGTGAGCTGGGATGGGCGGAGGAGCCTGGAGGAGGCGGGGCCTTTGTTTGTTCGAGTCTCGGCTGGCAGCAGGAACAAAGGGTCCTGTAGTAGTAGTAGTGGATCGGTAGCGCCGTCCCCCCTCAAACGGATGACATTAATAACATATTGGGGATTGCGAATTGACAGGACGGTGAAGACTCAGCTGCTGGTTCTTTACTCCCCGTCTCTCTCCGGCTCTCATCCCTGGACTGTGTTACCTTCGGTCGGATCTGGAGCTTCCTCCATCCAGCCTGTGAGGCTAACTGAGAGGCTAGGTGGCTAAAACACCGAGCAAACACCGCGTTTCGGTGGACCTTTCTCTGCAGGTAACTCCAACTTCAACTCAACTTAAATGCTTCACAACAAACCCTTAAAGCTGATCTTTAATAATCACTGTAATGTAAATGTGCTCGCTGGTTCTAATGGGGGTTAGCAGCTAGCTTGGTGCATATTTTACCGTCCTCTGCAGATTGGGACTGAATGCGGCCCTGCAGCTCACTTGAAGGATGCTTGTGTTTTTAAAGGGTGTGCTGTCTCTGTTTTTAAATGTGCACCACTCATGCTTGAGTCTAAGCTATGATAGGACAGTAATATGGAGTGCAAATGTGTCCCTGCACATCCCTTTGGATGCTTTCTTGGATCAGGGCCAGCTTCTGGATGCACGGCCATTGTTTGCTGTGAACAGTTTGGGCGGACTAAACAGCATTAAAGTCTCACCATTTACTGTCAACCATAGTCAGAATGAAGTCCACCCCTGACTTTAATCATGTTTGGTGTCAGATACTTGTAGAGTGGAGTCTATTGTGTGTGTTGGAGCAGGTTAAGTGCATGTCAGGCCTGTGAAATGTTCATTATATGCGTTTTTTTAAAGAGGGTTTATAATCTGCAGAGTTGTATGAGCCTGCTGTTCGGGAGCTCCTTTTGTTTGAGCTGTGTTGGTGATCATTCAAGCCGTGAAGTACCTATGTCAGCATTTTGCAGGATGCATGCAGGGAAAATCAGATGCATTCAATGTATGTAACCCTCCTGTTATGTTCGTTTCTCTGGAGCAGCAATAATGTTCCTGGGCCAATTTGACCCAGGGCATATTCAATCATCCAAAAGTGTCAGAACCCTAACAAATCCCAATACACATTTTTTTAAATCTATTTTTTAGCCCCACTACTAACCATTTAAATTAAGATTCAGTCCATTGGTGTTCTTTAAGTCTCAAAGATCATGGTTCAATGAGGTGGGTTAACCCTCCTGTTATGTTGCGGGTCAAATTGACCCTTTTTAAAGTCTATTTTAGGCAGTATATGCCTTCCAAACCAGCTAAATGCAGCATAAAAATCTGGGCAGCATGTGACAGAAGAGGTGTCGTGTTAATTTATCAACATCACTTCATAAATTCAAAATGTAAAAAAAAAAAAAAAAAGAAATCTAAGTCATGTAAAACTTTTGTATTTATATTTAGGGCTTTCCAATGTACATTAAACAAGTTTTAACATACATTTTAATGAAAAACGAGTGAGTTATCCTCATTGAGCAATGATCTGTGAGAATTAAAGAACACCAATGGACTAAATCTTGATTTAACCCTCCTGTTATGTTCTTTTCTCTGGAACAGCAGTAATGTTCCTCTGTCAATTTGACCCGGGGCATATTCAATTATCCAAAAGTGTCAGAACCCCCAAAAATCCCAATACATACCATTTTTAAATCTAATTTTTAACTCCATTACGAACCATTTAAATCAAGATTTAGTCAATTGGTGTTCTTTAATTCTCACAGATCATGCTTCAATGAGGATCACTCACTCGTTTTCATTAAAATTCATGTTAAAACCTTTTAAATGCACATTGGAAAGCCCTAAATACAAATACATGGAACTACATTTTTATTTACTTTATTTTACATTTTATTTTTTTGGATTTTTATGAAGTGATGTTGATAAATTAACACAACTCCTCTTCTGTCACATGCTGCCCAGGTTTGTATGCTGCATTTAGCTGGTTTGGAAGTCACATATTGCTAAAATAGACTTTAAAAAAGCATAACAGGATGGTTAAATACAGTTTTCTTGTGCATCTTATTAAAAACAACACATAGCACTGTATGCTGTGTGTGGCTAGTGGATGCTGGTGGTCCTATAGGTCAGAGGTAAATGCTTAGAGAAGTATTGTTGAAGGCCCTGGAGCATGTCGTCACCCCCTTAGTATTGGGGGGGAGAAGAATGACCTGCCATGACTCCTGTGCTTATACTGAGGATAGGAAGAAAAGGGTGAGAGTAAATGAAGGAGGAGTTGTGCTTGTTCAAGGAACGAGACTGGGCTGTGAAGGGGGACGGACGGATCAAAGTTCATACAAGCATACTTAACCCTTACTTATCCCTTTCTCTGTCTTAATATGTATCATGTTTTACTTCAATCAGCATTGTAAGTGTGATAATCTTCCTTTGGATTCTCAGAATGATGTGTTTTCCTGCTGAAAGCATCAGAATAAGTTGTATTTTTTTGTATGCTAACACATGTATCATGATATGGATTGTCTTTTTTCATCATTAGCTGACAGTGACCCACTGTTGTGCAAATGTGACCGATGCAAAGCCACCAATTTAGATTATGCTGCCTTCAGGGGCCTGTTGGGAATACAAGATTTACAAGCAGGTCACACATACACATCATTATCACAGGGGCAAAAGCATGAATATTCAGGGTACATGTTTATATCTCAACATTGGGAGTAGATGTTTAACTTCCACTGAAACACATCACAGTTATTAAATTCCTCCGGTTGACTTCACTTGTTTCTGTGCAGGAAAGTAGGGTTACTAACGACATGGGTTGTGGTGGTCCAGTCGGGGTCAGATTCCAGGGGGTTGTTTTTCTCTAACATCCCAGTCTGTTGTTGCCTTCTTGCTTTGGTACAATTGTCTCTGGTGAGACGTAATTACAAGCAGCAGCAGCTGTCTGTGTGAGGTCTCCTCGAGTGATGATGTAGAATAAATGTTTTTCAGGGGCCTGAATTGTTTGAGCATGAAAGCTTTATCCGGGAAGACAAGGGTTAACAACAGCCAGGGTAGCGAGTTGGGGGATGGGTAGAGGAGGCAAACTAGAGGGGGAGATGCAGAGTGCTGAGCATGGCTAGGATTACATTGGGTTGTATGCAGAGAGGTTTGTTCCTTATATTAGTGTGGAGGTTGAAAGAACATGCCACAAGATCTTCTTTGTCTACACCCCTCCATTTCACTGATTGCTTTCTCAGATGGCATCAGGCTAATAAATATTCCTGTGTTTTTTTCCCCCCTTGTGGTGATATGTTTTCTTGTCCATTTACCAGATTGAAGATGCATTAGGTAATGAAAGCAGCGGGAAATTGTTTTTGGCTTCATGCTTTCATTTGAGTAAATCTGGATGAAATCATCCAACGTTAGATTACTTAGATGATGCTGTGATTTGAATGAGCTAAATCTAAAGTAATCTAAATCTCCTCTAAATCTCTGCTCTCTTTCTTTCCTCCTCCTCTGCTGCGGGATTGTGCGCAGGCTGTTCGTCAAAGTCATTCAAGCTGTACTCTCCTAAGGAGCCCCCAAACGGCGGCAGCTTTCCCCCCTTCCACCCGGGCGCTATGCTGGACAGAGATGTGGGGTAGGTGTGAAGTCATACTCTGAGAACTAGATCAGATCGGACTAAAAAAGCAGTACTTGATATTTATTTAGTCATCAAGTTGCACCTTTTTATTATTTTAATTTGTTGTTTTGGCAGAGATGTGTCTATTGTTAGGTGTTAATGTATTTTTCACAAGTTAAGACCTATATTGATGTTTAAAAGCTTAAATTCTTGTGTCTTTTATGGTGTATTTTTTTGACCATCCTATCTTTCATTATGATATAAGAAAGAAAGGAAGGTAGAGCTGATTGCACAGCAGCTGAATTATTTTAAAGGTGGTCTAAAAATGCAAAAATAGCCCAGAAACAACCTTCAGCTTAATTAAAAACAACTGTAAAAGTCAGATGTCAGACTAATTATGCAGTGTTGCTGTCATTAGTGTTATCTGTACTTATTTTTGTAAGTGCTGTCTATTTTTAAATCCCCTCCCCTGCTGAGTTTTGATGTAATGACAGGCCCTAAAATCCAGATTCTGCTGTAACATTGTGTTTGAGCAGTGCTTAGATCAGGTTTCTGATGTAATGGCGTGATAAACACACACCATATGGTGTGTTTAGCATGCATACTGTTCTAATTATGAAACTGTAGCTTATTCTATATGTCTTTTTCCTCACAGGCCTACACCCATGTACCCACCGTCATACATGGAGCCTGGAATGGGGTGAGTGCACTGACTTGAGAAATGACCCTGGTTTGTCCCGGCTCAGATGTCAAACTTTGTTTATTGATATTCACATAGAAAAACAATCATTTCCAAAATTAGAAGTTGGTACATTTTCCTTTTTTTTTTCCAGGAAAAAAGAATAACACGGACAACATACAAAATACAAAGCATCACAGGAACTAAATAGTCCTATGTCCACACACTGTACCTAAAAAAAAAAAAAATGCAAACTGTAAACTTTTCTTTAAAAGTGTATTATGCAGTTTTGCTAACATTGAATTCAAACACAATATGATTTTAAGGCCTCTGAAAACAAATACAAGCATATAAATGTGCTTGCAGCGGAGAAGGTTAATCTAGATTTTCTTATTTTAAATCGCCTGAAACCAAAAATGCGAATTAATCGATTAAAGTGATTTATCGTACAGCCCTACCCCACTCGGACACCTCCTCCCTCCAGAGTGCTCAGATGTCATTTAAAGCATTCATTCCTGGTGGTCTAAGAGTTAGGCATTAAACCCCCCTGTGATGTCCAGTGTGAGTCTGCTCTTGGCTTACACAGTTTGTTTACACATTAACCCTCTTATGACCATAATCATATTCAGGCCGCCTGGATTTATTTTGATTTTATGGCTGTAGAATTGTCAAAAAATGTGCAAAGAGTGCGTGCTTCTGCCCTTTTTCCAAGATAACCTCAACTTTCAGTATCTGGCAGTTATTCAACATTATTGTGTGTTTATGACACTAAAATAACAGTTAATAAGGGTCGTACTGCAGAAGTCCTAAGGGCTACCGTAATGACACCTAAATGGGCTAGGGATGCACCGATCCCACTTTCTAGGTCCTGATACCGATATCGATACCTGGGATCAGATACTAGCCGTTCCGATCCAAGTATTGATTTAAAAATCTCTATTCCTTAATGTGAGGATAAAATCATGTTTTGGCAACTTCAGGCTTTTCTGACTTTGTAAACCAAAATAAAATGAACATTTTTAAACTGACAGTATCATTACTGAAGAGATTATAAATATGTACCAGCAGTTTGGTGAGTTAATCTTCATTACCGACAGATATTACAATTTAACAGTAAACCTCAGCAGTGGATAAGAGGAATTAAATATTCTGTATAGAAAAACTGCTTCAAATGAGAAAATAAAAAATATGTCAACATAGTGTTTCCCACAGACTTACAGTGTACCCGTGGCAGGGAGAAGGGCTATTATTTTTTAGCACATGGCTATTGTAAACACAGAAAAGCATAGAACTGAGATGAATAGATCTGCCACATGGATCGGCACTATATATCGGCCCTTTGTCATCGATATCTGATCTAGCTTTTTGAATCTGATCTAGCCGATATTAGGGAGGCACTGATCTGATACCAGGATTGGATTGGTGCCTCCCTAATATGGGCGCAAAGGTTTTCTAGATATCTTAAATGGCTCAGGAGTTCCTGTTTTGAGAAGTACGTATGTCAAATCCTGTCGGCGGCGATGGTTTGGGAACAAGAGGGCTAAGATGTTTGTTGTTAATGAATCTCTGTTCTTCGTTTCAGGAGACCCACACCGTACGGGAACCAGACAGATTACCGGATATATGAGCTGAACAAGAGGCTACAGAACTGGACAGAGGTGAGTGGATGAAAAGTATAACTGTTGCTTTGCAGAAACACAGGATTAGTGTTTCATGTTCAAGTTGGCTCTAAAATGCTGAACTGATACAACCTGAAGTCTTTTTCCTGTGGTGTCCATGTTTTCAGATTCTCCCTTCCAGCTGCTGTTTATCTGTAGCTTACCATGCTCGGGATTTGCTGGAAATTAATTCAAAGAACTCACTGACTTAATTTACATTCAGGCTCTAATAGGATTATCTGATCAACCTGGCTGAAACATAATTGGAGTGCCAACTGTTTATATACCCAAAGTGTGCAACTGAGTACATGCTATGAGCCATATCTTTTTGTGACTGCTCATGTGCTACCACTAATACATGCACAGGAGTCTGCACACTGGGGGGAATTACATATCAGGAAGTATTTCAAACAAAACACCTGATGATGTCTGAACTGCAGAGTTCCTTATTGAGAAGTTTGTCCCCTAAACTTCATCTTTGTTTGCACTTGTTCAATGAGCCATAAAACAACTATCTCTGCTCCTTCACTGATCTGTAACGCCTTGTATTGATGAGGGTGACTTCAAGAAGCCATCTTTCATCATTTGAAAATCTGTAGTGATTCACTCAAACAAAGATTCTCTTGATTGGATTGTACAAATATTTGTAGAAGAGTTACGAAAGTCGTAAATTTAGGGAAACATTATCTTCAACTTCCTCCTTTGAGTGGTTTTAATACATCTAATCTGTTTTATCTAATCTTGTGTAACTTCTCTCTGAAGCAAACAAGCACCAGTTGTGTTAAAGAACAAAAAGCATTGATCCCGTGCAGAATGAATAAATCTTACTTTGATAGAACTGAAAAATTCATCTTATTCTATTGATAATAGTGTCAATTCATCATATCCTTGTACAGGGGATTAAAAGTCTCTGAAATGTTCTTCCCTTGCCTTTAGGACTGCGACAATCTCTGGTGGGATGCGTTCACCACAGAGTTTTTTGAGGATGATGCCATGCTAACCATCACTTTCTGTCTGGAGGATGGACCCAAAAGATACAGTAAGTCCTTTCTTTTTTTGCAGAAAGAAGGCACAGATGTTGATGACGATATTTGAGTCTTAATTTTATATTTCATTTACAAAATTCTGGTTTATTTCGTTAAGTATGTGAGGATGTACTCCACCTCAAATTTCCCTGGTTTTGACTGTTGGTATCAAATGTTAGCAAGTGTAAATTCATCCATTCAGCTCAGTTTTTCATTTCATCCTTCTCATTGTGTCAGACTTTTCCCATCCACATTGCCTACAGGTATCATCTGTCAGGGCTTTGAATATATTCCTGTTCACATTATTTATTTTCATTAAGCTTTGTCCCATCCGTCTGCAGCAATCGGCAGGACGTTGATTCCCAGATACTTCCGAAGTATTTTCGAGGGGGGCGCCACAGAGCTGTTCTATGTTTTGAAGCATCCAAAGGAGTCCTTCCACAGTAACTTTGTGTCTCTGGACTGTGACCAGTGCACCATGGTGACCCAGAACGGCAAACCCATGTTCACACAGGTAAAGTTAATGTGACACTGGATTGAATCCTCAGCCTCTACCTGTTCTCTGTTGTTTATTTGAACTCTTATTCCTCTCACGTGCATCAGGTGTGCGTGGAGGGTCGCCTGTACCTAGAGTTCATGTTTGATGACATGATGAGGATCAAGACGTGGCACTTCAGCATCAGACAACACAGAGAGGTCTTACCGAGGAGCATCTTGGCTATGCATGTGAGTGCTAGACTTCAACCACACACACACAATCAAAATCACAAACTGTCCTTGCACTTACTCATCTCATCGTTTTCACTAATTCACACAGGATCCCCAGATGCTGGATCAGCTGGCTAAAAATATCACCAGATGTGGGCTGTCAAACTCCACGCTCAACTACCTCCGTGTAAGCAGCTTTATTTATCACAGCTTCATTCCTTTTTGATCTCTTATTAAAGTTATTGTGCAACAACCTGTCTCTTATTTCTCTTCTCCTCTCTCGTTGTCCTCCCCAAAGCTTTGTGTGATATTGGAGCCCATGCAAGAGTTGATGTCAAGACACAAGACCTACAGCTTGAGCCCCAGAGACTGCCTGAAGACCTGCCTCTTCCAAAAGTGGCAAAGAATGGTAGCACCTCCAGGTAACAATTACTTTCAGAAATACCACAGTCACTAAAGGCGCTCTTATAGTCCCAGATCCAGGTACAGTTGCATAGTTGTTAAACTGTTGTACTGATAACTGATGCTATTACAAGATTGTGAAAACACATTGTTGTGTATCTTGTGTCTTTCTGCAGCAGAGCCAGCCAGACAAGCCCCAAACAAGCGGCGGAAAAGGAAGGTGTCCGGTGGAAGCACCGTGAGCTCTGGCGGAGGCACCAATAACAACAGCAACAGCAAAAAGAAGAGCCCAGCAAACAGCTTTTCACTCTCCAGCCAGGTACCTGTAAGCATTACATCTACTTGACCCTCTCTCTGAACCTCCTAGTTCAGCTGAGCATGGCCTTCAGGGGCCAGACGGAGGGTGGCAGGGTGGGAACGAAAGACAGAGCAGTTGATAGCGGGTTTAAGGGATTGTTAGTTTGTCTAGGAGTATAGCAGAGAGAGGCTTCTGGAGGTGGGTTTGTATTCAGATGCGGTGGGGGATTATGGGTATGTTCATGTAATGGTACTGAGACTATGTAGATTTAGTAAGTTGACCCCCTGATGTGAACCAGTGATGGGCAGTCCCTGGTCCTCTGGGGCCACAGGATAAGGGTTTATATTGAGGAGGTTCAAGCGAGCTTCATCTCTGAGTAATAGTTTCTAAATTTGGGGCGATGGGTCAGGGTCACCTTGCTCTGATTTTAAGTGGGTCAGTCAGGTTTTTATCTCTGAAAGAACTTGGTTTCAGAGTTTATCAGAGCACATGGTTCACACAGCACGGCTGTCTTTGCTTATGTGGTTGCTTGATTGAGCGTATGAGACCCGAGGTGGAATGAAAACCCCCTGATGCAGCACTCAAGGATCAGGGATGCCCACTGCTGGCCAGTAAGGAGGGCCCCTCGACCCTGGTTCTTTGAACAGGGCAGGGAATCAAATGGACTACTGAACTGTCGTGGTAGAAGCCCTGACACATTGTCCTGTTGTGATTAGGTTAAGAGTGAAATGACTCAAGAAACCTCAGATTCAACAGCTGGGACACTTGTCCCCAAAACGTAGCATGAAGTTTAAATTAATGACATTGCATTTCATCTGTGAAAATGTATTGCAAAGCTGGAATTGAACCAAGTTAGCTCATACATAGATGAAGACACGCTACAGTCCATACAGCCAGTCATTCCGCGCGCACCCCTGTATTATGGGGATAATATGTACCGGCCCTTGCTGTCCCCTTTAGGACGTGATGATGGTGGGAGAGCCCACTCTGATGGGAGGGGAGTTTGGTGACGAGGATGAGCGTCTGATCACGCGGCTGGAGAACACGCAGTTCGATGGGGCGAATGGCCTGGAGGATGAGGACAGTTTCAACAGCTCGCCTGCACTGGGGGCTCACTCGCCCTGGAACAACAAGGCTCCCTCCAGTCAGGAGAGCAAGCTTGACAACTCCCAGTCATCCCAGTAGAGTTCTAAGGGACCAGAAAGCCCCTTTTTTAAAGCTTAAAAAACAAAACTGGGACCTACCTGAGCCAACACACTAGCAAGAGGAGTCAGGGAGGATGGCCTCGAGCTCTTGTGTTCAGTTAATTTCTATTTCTTTTGTTCCGTTCTGTATTTTTTGAGACAAAAAAAGAGAATGGTCAAAGATAGAAAAAAAGCCAATGGACTGATGGAGCTGTCACAGGAAGGACAGTGTCAGCAGAATCCCACTCGCTCCCTCACATTGTTGCACATGCTCAGTGGTGCTCAGCCTTGGCCCTAAGCTGCTTGGCTCTAGTCAGCCCTCTTAGAGGCGTGGTGAGACTGGCGGGGTTTGTGCATGTGTATTTGCCCCCCCGCCCCCCCCCCCCCTTCCCTCTTCATCGCTCACCATAGCGCTTGAGCCAAAAGTTGGCATGTCCTTTAAGTCTGAGTGCTGTCATGGCAACCATGTCAGTGGGTTCTTGTTCCAACCTCGGGTCTCGCAGGCGTGCGTTTCTCTTGACAACGCACTTTGTTGTTTCTGTTGTGCTCATGTCACGGGGGAGAAATGCTTAGCTTTCATTTAACTTATTATTTCTTGCAGGCTGCAGAAATCTGTGTGCACTCTTAGTGTTAAAAATCCAACGTTCGGTTTTTAAAAACTCAATCATTTGTTTTTGTAGGACCTGGTTGGAACAAAAACCTGTACAGTGCCGGAGCTTGAGGACCGGAGTTGAGAACCACTACGCTAAATGTTACACCCACACACACACATACATGCACATACACACACATTTACATTGACATACACACCCAGAAGAGTGCACACTCCAACACACACTCACCTACACCCATGACATAAAACATTGAGGTACTGGAGACAGGTGGTACGCAGCATGTCTGGACCAGAGCACCAGACCCTACAGAAGTGTGTTTTCATTTTCTATGTTTTAGACTTGTTTTGAATTTTTTTTATTTTTGTAAACAATTTCTAAAAAATAAACAGACAAGCAAGCAAGCAAACAAAAACACCCCAGAATATTCTTTGCACTGTTTTCCACTGTTAACTCCAATCTATTTTTCTTATGAATTGACGGTGTATTTCTTTCTTTTCTATTATTGCTAATGTAAGAACTGTACAACATCTGAAACCTGCAGTATATTAATGTATAAGTATTGCTGTTAGATCATTCTTCTTGTGATGGTATAACTTTCATGTCAGTCTGTGCTTGATATAATGTCATCCATCTGTGTCAGACGCCACACTGTCACCAGGTGCTTTGACTTCAGAGCTAGAATACAAGTCTGGAGAGCAAGGGTGTGTGTGTTCTGTACGACATCTCCAAAGCAGCACACTGAAAACCTCTTCCTTCACTTAATTCCCATCAAGCACCTGTTTGGATCTGTCATCTTGTCATTGCAGAACTGTTTGCTTTTGTCTTGAAAATCTCTATCTGGGGGGTCCTCTCTTTAGTGAACATAGATGCAGAAAACTTCTCAAATTTGCTACTCTAAAATATTTTAAAAACAAGTTTTGACAGGATTGTAAAATAAGAAAAAAAGACTTTTGTATTAACTTAAGTTTCCCAGAAATGTTTTTAATCTCAATTAAGAAAGCTGCAGACCAAGGAGCTACATGTAAAGACTCTTTAGATATTGATTACACTGTGCTGTTTTATGTTTTATGAAGAATCATTTTGTTGGCTTTACTCCTCATGTTTGTGTCTGTGCTTGTATATTTTTAGGTAGTAATTTCTGTAAAAGTTATTCTATGTATTCCTCCCTAGAACTATGAGAAACTCAATCTAATGTAAAGAGATGAAAAGCCTCTTAAAGTTTTTTTAAACGTGATTTTTAATGGTACAATCACTGATAAAAGAATTTTGCCCTCATGTTAGCAAACTGTATTTATTTTTCTATGTACTGACATTCTGTTTAGGTCCAACTCACCTGTACAAAACTCATGATTATATAAGGAGGAGTTTGTGGGACTGCAGACCCACATAATGCTTCTAGAGGTTAGTTGTGTTTTTTCACATACAGCTTCGAGGTATATCCGCCCTGTTTATTACAGTGACTCAGTGTATGACATTAATGCCATTCCCTGCCTTTGTATGCAGCTGGGCTAACTGACAAATTATGAGGTCTGCTGAAAACAATATCCACAACTAGAGGAAGAGTTAGTCATCCTTTTCTGTAAAGTTGCTCTATTTTGGGATGAGTCATCCTTCGATGCGTCACAATGGCACAAAATCTGTTGGAATTTGATGAAACTACAGAACCATTAGACCACCAACATGTTTGTTTTTATGAATTTGATTGATACATTTCAAACCTTGAAACTGAAAAATGCAAAGTAGATGTTTCTTTAATGCTGAAACATGCTGACCACAGACATCACATCTTACCTTGGGGAAAGTATCCCATGAATTTACAGTTTTTCTACATGATGCAAAATGCAGCTTAACCTGTGAGATTCAGCGACCTCACAGCTATTAGACGGTAATAAGCAGACTCCCCCAGCAGGGGTCTCTCAGAGCAACCATACAGACCGGGTTAATTCTGGCAGAAATGGCATCTGTAAATCCACACTGAGCTGCAGGCTGTTGTGTTCAAATCCCTTTTCATTGTCCCCCAAACCTCTAGTCTCCTTTTTTTTGTGGTGTATCAACTCAGCAGGCAGACGCAGAATTGAATCTAGGGGCAACTTTTCGACACCCTGTGTTTCCTAAGTTGACTTCATTTAGGGAATGAGGGTTTGTGATATGCGAGACAGATGAAATGGCAATGCACCCATCGCTGGCTCCTGTAGCACCTCACCATAGGGGTGATTTTATATCTATATTTTTTGCCAGGTTTCTGTCTGATAATTCATGTATGGTATCAATAAAGATGAATTTTCACTGAAGAACAGTTTTCTTTATTGAATGAAGCTGTGGTAATGTGATGGTTTATTTGTATCCATACAGAGGGACTTAAAAAGACTCCAAGATGACAAATCACTGTGGTTTCTTCTGATCATGGGAGAACAATTACTCAACTATTCTTTTGTTTCTTTGACCTCACTGAAATCTGAAAATCAACAGCTCCTACAAAGAAACCATGAATCAAAACTCAAGTTTTTTTTGGCAGGCTAAGTAGAAGACAGCTTTGCCCAGAACACTTTTACACGTTTTAATTAAAAGTAACAAAAGTTTGAGAATCGAGCAGCTCTTGCCTCTGATATAATAAAAGAGAAATTTCAAGGATGCAGTCCACATTGTGACCTTCCTCTAGCTGCCAGTGTTTCACAAAGTTATTCATCCTTGGCTGAAAAAAAAAGTTTCTGATAGGTGATAGAGCAGAGCTAAGTGTCTGTTTTATCAGTAAAGATAGAACAAGTATCTCAAACATACTCTGCTACAAAAAGCAAAGTGGATAAATGAGAGCATGGTGTTGACATTAAGATAACTTTTGACCACATCCAATGGTTATCAAGAACACTCAGCTTCTGTTAGCAGAAAGAACACTTAAGTGTCAATTCAACCTGAAACAAGTGAGCGAACAGCTAACAGAGGAAGTGAGTATCATGTCTGTACACATGTATACGCAAATGAAAGCAGGATCTATGGAGGGGGGACAGGCGTTTGGGGTTTCAGAAACACCTTGTCTCTATTCCAAGTAGTATTGACCGTCAAGACTCAGGAAGGCTTTGGTTGTAAGCATGAAATCTGTGAAGACCGCAAAAAGGCAGAATCGTTTGCAATCCCAGTATAAATGTCGAGGATTTAAGTCATGTTACTGTCTGAATAGGCTGCTCTCAGTTAATTGCATCAAAACACAATTTCAGACAGCAAAGCAATTGTCAACATTCTTTCCAAGCCATGTTCCAAACTGAAATTCCACTTTTGTTCCATGGGTTGTCAGTCGGACAAACTTGACTTCAGTGATAAATGGCTGCCTTGTGAATATGCTGAATTCCTGACTGTAAATTACGGTGGCCCTGAAGGACAAGATACATTTACAAAAGATGAAACACTTTTACAAAGTTGGAGACCAAATTACATTTTGGGAAACATTTTTACATTTTATAAAACAAAATTAAATCAGCAAATCACTTTTACCAAGGCCAAAACAAATTTACATTGAAGGAAACAAATTTACAAACGATGGAACACTTTTACTGTTGAGTCTGACTCAGTCTGACTGAGGTTAGCCTGAGGCTATGTAGTCTGAGCCTGTTTCATCTGAATTCTGACACATGATGAAGGTTTGGTAAAAGTGTTTTGCTAATGTAATTTTGTTTTATAAAATGTAAAAATGTTTTTCAAAATGTAAATTTGTCTCCAACTTAGTAAAAGTGTTTGATCTTTTGTGAATTTGTTTTGTCCTTCAGGGCCACCGTCGTAAATAGTCAAATAACAAATCATGTAAACTCCAAACTTTACAGAGCTTTTATTTTGGCCAAAGTGTCACAAAAACAAAAATGAAATTGCAGACAGAAAAACAGACCTATCCAAAGGGAGTAGCTCGTGTTTGTGTAAGCATATGACCACTCACTGGCTTTCCACTCAAGAACACTTTGATCTAACAGGATCGTGAGGTGCTCATTAGGGATAATCGCTAAGTTTGTGCACTGTGAGGCCTTGCACTGTCATCACATGCTAAAGCCACTTGCTAAGAGCTATCTTGATAGCAGATTAAAGGATCATCCTCTAATTGTTGACTTATGTGTGAAGTTGAACCAGGGACGAGTGCATGGCAAGTGATTGTGCACCTGATGAAGGAAACAAGAGAAGCAGCGGGACAGGTCGTGCATATAACTTCTTACACTTTATTTGCATTGGTAGAGTTTAGAAAGGCAAATGTATGCATATGTTCCATCTCTTTCTATTTCATGTAAATGTTTTATTTCCTCTTGTTACAGAGGAGTCATCTAGAGTACACTGTAGCTTTAATGCTGTGCAAATTATGGATCAAGATCACTAACTGGATCTAGTCAGAGCAATGAAAAGATTTGATGTCACAGTTTGTTTTCTCACTCATCAAAGTGGTGCATCTGCAGAAGCAACCTTATAGGTGAGTAATAACGATCTCCCTGTTTCCCTCTTGGTGGTTTCCCTCTCTCTGAAAGTGAAAGCTCAGTGTATGTGAACAGTGGGCTAATTGTTGTCTAGACTGCAGAGTTACACTTAACTATATACAGGTCTAAGTAGTCACCTTCCTTTGAGTGTGCTACAGTTTACAGTGTCACTGCCTGGGATGCATGTATACTTATTTATGCTATCTGCTATTTCATAAACAAATAAGAGCAGTCTAAAGAACAGACAATTGTTGCTTTACTGCTCAATCTTACAGCTTTTCATATTTGTATTTATAAATTGCTATTGTATCCGACTTCAAAGTTGTGGACTACTTTCTGTTTGTCCATTAAATACAAACCAAACGGCAACCTCCGGCCGCAAGAATTGAAGCCAATGTGGAAGTGTTAAAAACTGCAGTTCCTCGAGTGTCCACTTGAGGCTGGCTCAAGAAGTACCAGAAACCACATACACACCTATTCAAAAAAGCTGATCTTTACAGCAGAATTAAATATGTTTACAGCCTGGTTCAAAACACGAGTGTAGTCTTGATAGCTCAGTTCTCGATCCGCACACACTGAACGAGGGTTGAATTTTTTCATAATGCGGCAATTTCAAAGATATTAAGATTACGAGTTTTCCATTACGAGGCACAGCTGACTTGATTGACAGGCGGGAGCACTGTAGCTGTTGGCTAGGAGGCTCATAGCCCGTCTCTTTACCTCACACTAGTTCAATAGCAGTTCGGTTGACTTCAGCATTTCCAATATAGTTCCCGCTGACGATTGGCTTCAAACCAGCGCTTCATAAAAAGACACGTGACGTCACAGATACGACGTCCATTATTTATACAGTCTATGATTCAAACCCAATAACATCCACGTTAAAGCTCCTGTGAGGAACTTTCAGTTTGTGTTGAATTTGGCGCCCCCTGTGGACAAATAGATACTGTAGTGTCCACAGTTTCCTTTTGTTTTTAATCCTTCTGTGCTGACTGACACTAAAGACGCTTGTGTTGCTTGAGAAAAAAATGGAATATCCAAAGGATGCGGTTCAAAAAATAAAGACTAGAAGTTTATTTGTCGCTTGATTTACAACTGGTCAAAGAAAATAAACCATAATCAAAACTGTATTAATGTATGACTTTAGTGAAACCCAAAAGATGAACATTATAAAACCAAGACTATCAGTAGGGGCCGCAAGGTCTAAAGACTGTATGCTTCAGTCAGCCACACCACTAGGCGCTTTGAGATTTCTCCAGAATGTAAAGTGCATGATACATAAAATGCATTATTATTATTATGCATTATTAGGCTGCAGCACCTTGCTCTTAAGCCCTCTGACCTGCAAGAACCACAGTCATAAGTTAACACCACTCATATAGAAATGACCACAATATAGTTTAACAAATAAACTAAGGAATTGGCTCCTACAGATACCTTGAGCTCAGGCGGCTGATCTTGTCCTGTTAACATGTAAGTAATGTTTTCTGACATAAAAATTCATCCTGCTTTCTTTTAACATCAGACTGTATCACTCACAGTGAACTGTTGTTATGTAAAATGTAAAGCTGTTACCGCCTCATCTGACACCTGACCCCGGGCAGCGTTTTTTTTATTAGAAATTAATACTGAGGAATACTCCAACCTCTTCCTGATGATCTCATTTGCTTTTGTGGGGCATCTGAGGCTTCAGTATTAATTTCAGTCTGTTTCGTAACCAGTTAAAAACTCCTTTAGTGTATGTAAGGAAAACTTGGGGTTGTTTCTTGTTTGCTGATAATGGCTGCTGAGATATTTTTCTGAGGAATTCTTGGCAGCATTTGGATGTTGTGTGTTGACAAAAGTCCAGAGTCCAGTCCCCAAATGTATCTTTCCCATCAATCTTGATCCTGCATATTTGGACTGTATTGTTGCTTGTTTGGACACAACAACGCTGCAGCTGCGGGCTCCTTCACTTGGACTCATTGGATGAACAGAAATAGCTTTTTATGCAGCATTCTTCCGCTTGTGATTAAAGATTTGAATTAATCTTCTTAAAGTTAACTTTGTTCCTCCTTGTTCCCCTACTCAACGTAATTACTAAACTTCACTTGCACAGGCAAATTAGACATTACAACCCTCTCTTTAACAAAACTGAGAATCCAGGAAACAAGGTGAGAAGAATCCCATTTAAGTGAAGGTAACCCTGCCTGTTATTTTCCTCCTTTTCACCACTCACACTCTTTCCCACGTCCTTCCCTCCCTTTTTCTTTCTCCTTGTTTCTCTCTCTTAGACCCTCCCTCCCTCCCTCCTCTGGCCTCCTCTTTCTCTCTCTCTTCCTCCCTCCCTTTCTTCTTACTGCCAGTGTTCTCCGGGCGAGCGCACAGTCAACTACAACTTGTCATCCGCAGCAGAGCGTATCAGGTTTCTACAGGACGGTGAGAGTCACACACGCCCCTTACTGAATAGCTGGAGATTAGAGCAGCGCAACTGTCCTTCAGTGTTCAGCCCAGGAAGGTGAGTAACATTATAAAAGAGGGAATACATTTATTTTCCTTTATCTGTCCTCTCACTTACACTCTTGTGTAAGCCTGGGTGAACTGCTCAGACAGTTCCCAGAGTCTTAGTATGTTTAGTAAATATCCTCAGGCTTGAGTGTTTAGGTTAAAGTGAGCCATCATGTTATCTACTGTAAGTCTCTTTAAAAACAAGGCTGTTCTCTCTTCTTCCAACCGCTAACTTTACTCATAAGAAGACATGCTCTGTTAGTTCATGGCCTTGCCCTTTATTTGCTCAGGAGAGCTACACCCACAATAAACACATACACTTCATGATAGTGCTCTAAAAATAGTCTTTAAAAAAAGAGGATGTTCTGATTAATTTTTTACTGTCTTCTACTCTGAGAGTGGCGCTTTGGATAAACAGGGGTGATGCAGGTATCCGGGGTGGATGCAGCTCTTTTGCGTGTTTACACTTTGAACACAGTGGCGACAAAACAACGAACCAGGTTGCAATATTTCTCCATGACTCATGTATTTCTTCAACCTTTTCCTTCAACTTCAGAACATTAGAGTTTCCTATATGCTGTAACAAACAGTGTCTTGTAAACGTGGCAGTTTGAATAAGAATCTTAAAGGTTGCTGTTTTGCTTTCTAACCAAACAGGTGTTAGTTTAACATTTACTTTCCCATTTACCAAATGTCATCATTTTTTTTCCCAGTGACATTTTATAACAAACTGCTCTGTGACTCTTTCCTCTGTGACTCAGTCTGTGGGTTTCCTTTTCAAGTTCTTATTCTCCCGCCTTGTAAGAGTCTGTCATTGTGGTCTCTCTTTTTGTCTTGTTTTCCAGACGCATCAGGACAGTGTTTTCACCATGAGGTGATCACTCTATCAGCCCGTTTTGTCCGTCCACTTCTCCCCCCCCCCCCCTGCAGACATGGGGTTATGTGACAGTGTGAGGTTTTGGAGGTGGCAGCATGGCAGCGCTGGAGCATTCAGGGCTGGAGTTGGTGTGTTGCTGCTGGGCCTCAGTCTGGCTCAGTCCATCCCTTCTCAGGCTGTTTGTCGAGCAGTCGCGACCCAGCAGAACCTAACTGAGTACGAGTACCAGGGACCAGAGGACACAGAGGAGACACCTAACAGCGGCTTCCTGTCAGCTTTTGTCCAGTCTTTCCTCCACACAGTGCAGCCCAACCCCCTCCCTAAAGGTCAGTGTCCTCTTTATTGCTCAAATCTGATGCAAATGTTCACAGCTAGTTCCTCATAGTTTCTACCAGGTGCAAAAAACCACAGTGAAACCTTTTGGCCATTGGGTAATATTATCTTACAGTGACAGAGGTGATTCATCATTTTTAAATACAACACTGGCTCTTGAACTAATGATGCTCAAACAAATAGATGACAGGATTAGTTAATCAGTAAGTTAAAGGAAATTCTTTTCTACTCAATCTTTAACCTTAAAGTCCAACTCTCTTGTTTTAAAGCTGGTGTTTCCTGTAACTCAAACTTTTGTTACACCTGCTGTGTTTTGTCCTTCCTGACACCGAGCTGTAATAGCTCCATAAAACCTTGTAATTTTCATGTTACTTCCTCCATGGTATTGATTTCAAAACACAACAGATGGACATAGAAACATGTCAAACAACCTTTGTCCTGTTCAAATTCATTGCACTCAGTGATCACCCTGTATATGCTGAGTACAATAGTGATATTCAGGTAAAAGGCACTTAATGCTGCATGAGACGCTCATGTTTAAATTCAACAGTTGTTTGAACAAGCTGTCCTCATTCTCTTTATGACAAGGCAAATGGCTTGATAGCTTATTGTAAACTGGCTCTCTGCTCCGCTATAAGCCATGAGCCCTGAGCCCTGAGGTTATAAACGTTGGTAGGTAAATAATAAATGGGTTTTTCTCTGTGGTCAAACATGAGGGTTCATTCTTAATAAATTGATGGCTGCAAAGACAAAACAGGCTGCGTTGGTAGAGGGTATGCATACATGCCAAACAACCGCCCTTCATCCAACGTAGATTCATCATCTGGCAACTTAGATGTATATTTGATGTATTCACGCAGGTTGATGACTCATTACTGGTTGGTAAAGAACTGAAACAATGTCTCACTTTTTCAATTCTTTATTTCAGAAGATCAGTACGGACCCCTTAGATGGACATGCATCCATACATTTTATTTACTCCCGTCTCCTGAGATGATTCTATCTAGTTGTTTCCATGAGATCTTGACTTATTTATTTCGTTATCTTGAAATAACAATGTTGTTTTCACAGTGCTGAGTTAAATTCAGTTGCTTCCTTGAGATCTGGACTTGTTTCTCTCATTATCTGGAGATAACAAGGCTGGTTTTCCATCATTATCTGGTCATCTTCAGGCAAGCACTCTAGAGAGGTTTCACATTGTAACGGATTGATTGATCCTGTTATCTCTGGATTACAAAGCTTGTTTTCTCATGATGAGAACTCAAGGCACCTGGTGGTGCATGATAGGTATGATCATCCATACTATCAAAAAGTAACTGAGTTACTGAGTTACTGTATCATGAAAGTCTCGAGTTACTTGGGAAAGTAACTGAAGCGTTACTTCTTTTTGCTCCAATGCTCTTATTAACGTATTCTGCCTCTCGTCTCACTGGGATTCTGCTAAAATGATGTTTTCTAATGAGTCTTCTGAAAGCAGAAGTCTCAATAGTTAATACGGGAAGCATGTCTTCAACAACATACCTTACATTCAGTCGGTTTAGTCCTCCCTGGCTCACAGATTTTGGAGCTGGTGATGATTAAAATCAAGCATTGGCTGTTTGGATGGAGCGACTCCTCCTTGGTCTGCCGAGCTAACGTAAGCTACACCTGGGTCAGCAGTGTTTGCAGTGCCAGGCTAGCTTAGTGGCATGTTGTTTGGTAGGCTGCTTTGTGAGATTAGAGTTACCCTTCTTGGGGGCGAAGAAGTTTTCCTTTGTGCACATAGACTACAACTCACCACTAGTTTTTCTGTTCTGTGCTACTATAGAAACACGGCGGTGCAAGATGGCAGCCTCTGGAAAGGGGCCGCACCTATGTCGATATAAAGGCTCATTCTAAGTAAACAAAAACAAAATTATATTTATATTCAGGCGACCAAACAATAATTGAAACATACTTAGGAGTATTATGTTTCATTTCTACAACATCTGTTCTATTAAATGTCATAAATAATACACACTGCACCTTTAAATTCAAGGTTATGTAATGAAATACAAATATTTGTTCACAACAGCGCATGGTGCCACTTATCTGTGAAGCGAGTGTGGTCCTCATGATTGAGGCAAGCTGTCACTCGCAACTACAGTGTTAGAGGGATGACAGATGGAGAGACACGGTGAAGAGTAGCACAGAAGTAGAATAAGTTAAGAAACAACTGCGCCAAAGTTATGATGCCGATTTTAAGAAAATGGGTTATTAGCACAGCAGAGAGACGAAACAACTGTCAAACAGCATAGAAATATTGTTTCAGAGTATTATGTCTGGAGATGGTGAGCATAAAAACAACCTTTTTAAGGTGCACTTATGAGTATGGAATTGAAAGTATACTCACAACCAGAACTGTCATCCATCCAATAGACAGCAGGTTGTTTAAATTTGTATGGTATTGAAGTAGTGACACTTTAAGCGCTTCATTTACACACGTGATCACATTTGATTCCATTTGTGATAATTATATTTAAAATAAATTGTAAATATAAATGTATTTAATAGGTGCCAAAGACAACAACCCTACCCTATAATATCCACTGTATTTGTTTTACATTTATTTTCAGTTTTTCTTTTAAAAAATGGAGTCTTGAAATAGTTTTTGAATAACAGTGGTCTTATATCCGGACCAATACGGTAGCTCATTATCATGGAAAGAATGGAAGAAAAATCTATATATGCATGTCCTCTGATGGCTTCCGTAGGCAAACAAGAAATAAAAAAACTTTAAAATGTCCAGCACGTTGAAAACATTTTAAAACAGGAAGTAAATGTTGACCAGCCTCTCTGTCAAGTACAAGGACCAACATCAAAAGTTAGTTACGTAATAAGGCATTTTAACTTCCCACTCAACAGGTTATAATAAGGGTGAAACTTATTGAGTAAGCTAAACTAAACTTTTCCAGGAAATTCATATCAGATTATAATCTGATGTCATGGAGATGTAAACATGTGCATGATGAGAAAATACACAAAAAGCTCAGAGAACCTGAACGTGTCTGCTCAGTTACCTGCACCTGCGTGTCCTGAATAATGCACACAAAAGCCCACTCTGATGGGGCCAGATAGGCTTTGTATTTTGTGTGTGTGTGTGTGTGTGTATGTGTGTGTGTAAAAAATCTAATCACACCCTGAAAGCTGTCCTGGTTTCCTGGTAACCATAAGATCATGGTGTCACTTTACAACTTTTACAATAATAGAGATTAAGATGTTTGTGCACGGGACACAATGTCCTCATAGCCGTGCTTTTTTTTTGCATGACCAACCAGGAAAGAGGCCACGATGTAAAAAACGAATTAAAAATAATCCATGAACCCTAAAAAATGTGTTTCTGTGTCTTCTGAAGTTATTTAAAAATAAGAGAGCCTTCTTGAAATCATTTTCTACGTTCTCTTTCTAGATCTTATCCTAGAGTTGGTTCAGGATGTGAACAAAGTGCTCTCAAATCAAGACCTTGTCAAAGAAGTAAGTGTGTTTTTTTCCTTCTGTGTTTTGACATTTTTGTATGATGAAGTTGTAGATGTGGGAAAAAGTCAGACACACCCTCCTCAGAGCCCCTCGAGCTGGTAATCTGAGAGTGTTTAACATAAGAGCAGCCCTGTGCGTATAGATCCAGTTGACTGAAGTTACTCAGACTCTCTCAGCCGCTCTGATTGTAGACTGTCACCACAGTAATGTAAACCTACAGTTTAGTGTTCTCTCCCTGTATTTGATGTGACAACAGACCACAAAGACCTGCTTCTCTGCTACAAGCTTGGCCTAGAAATGGATATATTCTATGTGATACATGTCATTTCCCTGACAGTAAGTGTGTGTGTGTGTTTTGTGTTCAGGTCCTGGTGTATGAAGTTGGATTCCTGGTGTGTGCAGCCATCGGCGTGCTGTATATCGTCCTCATGCCCCTAGTGGGTTTCTTCCTGGCGTGCTGTCGCTGCTGTGGAAACTGTGGAGGGAAGATGTACCAGAAGCAGTCGTCCTCCATCCACTGTCGCAGGAGGACTCTCTACTGGAGCACGTTCATCACCACAGCCATTATCCTGTGAGTGTGTGTGTGTGTTTGTGCATTTCTACACAGCATAATGATGTGTTATCTGAAATTAGCATCCCAACAAGACAGCTTGAAAGTGCACGCCTCACTGCCCGTCTGCTCCTCCCTCAGATCAACGTTATGTTCAACACTTCAGTTTGATAGTGTGTGTGTGTGTCTCTCTCTCTCTGGGTGTGTGTGTGTGTAATTTTGTGTTTATGTGTGGATTTTTCAGTGCCGGGAATATCTGCATGTTTAAAAGTAATGAAGCCCTGAAAGTCACTGTGGACCAGACCTCAGAGGGGCTCAGCGAAACTTTCGACCACATCAACGCCTTCCTCACTGCTGTGCCTCAGGTAAGAGAACCTTTAATGGACTGCAACTCATTTCATAATTATCTTAGTGGAGTCAAGTCAAATGTATTTGTTTGTGTGGGTTAAAGTATCTTAAATGCCACAGAGAGGACAGGAAAGGGTGCTGACAGGTAAGAAATCCAGGTTCACCAATGGGTTAAAGCTGGAGGTGGTGGAGCTGTGTCACAGGAGTGTATCAGCCCATTTACAGCTCTTGTAACAATGCTGTAGAGCAGGGGTGTCCAAACTTTTTTCAAAGAGGGCCACATGTGATGTTGTCAGAATACCTCAGGGCCAGTGGCTCCTGGAATCCTAAAGTTCTATATGAAATATCTATTTAATAACAATTATTTTAAATGTTTTCTCAATAAAACAGTAACTAGGAAGTACCATGTAAAGATTAGCAAACTTTATCTTCTTCTGTAGGAAAATGTTTTTCATTGGGGTCGGGCAATGTGGGAAAAATACTGTATCATTATTTTCCTATGGCAAGATCACGATCTGGATTTCATCACACTTCTTTTTCGTGTTGTTTTTAAGACTGTTCTGACCAGCAGACAACATATTAAGAACAAAGTCATTACTTTCCTGAGTTCTGAAAATTTTTTATTCACCTATTTTTGCCTTTTCTGTACAATTTCATAATTTTGATCTTGTCTTGTGTCCTCTTTTGTGTCTTCTGAACTTTTAGTGTTCATCAAGAACATTTTCACATCATGATAAAAGCATTAATTTGAAAACCTCTCAGCTTTAAGAGTTCTTTTGTTTCTTCTTTTTTGCCATCTTGAAGAATCCCCAGAGCTTTGGCTTTAGACAGGTAGTCCATATGAAACTTTTTGAGACTTTTCTGGATTGACTTTAGTTTTGTTTGTGCGCTTGAAAGAAACTGCAAATGTACAGATGATTCAGAATGTGATTAAGTTCTGTGCTATTAATAACACAATTTAAGATGGAAGCTTGGGGCCATAAATAAATGGACCTCGGGCCGCAATTGGCCCCTGGGCCATACTTTGGACATGCCTGCTGTAGAGCTTTAGACAACATGTGCAAATTGTTGCAAAGTATTGCCGTGTTCGCCTTCTTTTAAACTTCAATTATATACCTTTTCACATTAACAAAGAAACATTTTATTTATAAAAGTACAGGTAATATTCCTTTAGTCATCCATTGGTAATAGATGGATCAAAATAAACAAAGGATAATTGAATATCAAGGCCCCCTTAGAATAAGACAATAGACGATAGAAGAAGAAGAATTATATAAACAGAGGGGTTCTGAAAGGAAAGCAAGAGCAGAAATCAAAAGCTTAAACAGTATGATTACCTTTAAGTGACTGCTATGGCACAACTTTAGCCAGAGATATGCCACAAGTTCTAAGAGGATCTAGAGATAACTTCCTCCTCCAAAAACTCAACTCCGCTGCCCACTTCCTCACCCACTCCCACTCCATAGCTCACATCACACCCATCCTTCAGCACCTTCCCTGGCTCCCCACTTCAAGGTCCTGCTCATCACCTGCAAAGCCCTCAATAACCTCACCCCCTCATACCTGACCTCCCCCATCTTGCCGCTTCAGATCATCAGATTCTAATCTCCTGCCCCACATCACCAAGACCAAGCACCACACCCTGGGGGACAGAGCCTTTGCCAGTACTGCCCCAACTCTCTGTAACTCTCTCCCTTCAAACATCCACAACTCTGACTCTCTTTCACTTATTTAGAAATCAACTCCAAACCTACCTCTTCAAAAAAGCCTTCAACACGTGACCTCTACTCCCTCCCTGCCTCTTTTTTTAATTTTATTTATTTAATCTTTATTTTCACACTTCATGTAGAGCAACTTTGAGTACTGAGAAAAGCACTACATACTGAGTCCTATCAATTATTATTATAACTTTTACTGTGCATGGCTGTCTTTTATTTCATATCTGCTCGAGCAGCTGTGAGATCGTAGTGTTGATTGGTATATCACAGAAATCAAGTTTTCTGTTTCATTAAAAAAAAAAAGTTTGAGACGGTGATGTAACACTTGCTGTAATCAAAGACTGATTCTTGGCGTTGATGTATTGATACAATAACGTCTTTCAAAGGAACAGTACTCCACTGTTTCCACCCTCCAACCTCACAAGATGACTACTTGCACTTTATCATCAACCTTGAATAGCATGAATACACACATCTCCTCAGGATTGTCACATTTACTGCTTAACCTCCGTCATCAGTGTTCTGTGAGCCGACAGCTTTTGTGTGAGATGCAAATAATCCTTCTGTCAGTCTGCTGAGTAACGACCAGCTCTGTATCCTACACTGTGAATACACTTATCTCAAGATACAACAGGGCAGGGAAAGGTTGCAGGGATCGGCAGGGTGGTGTTCTGTTTGTTTCTCTTTATTTGTAAAAGCTGTTATGTCGGATTAGCTCCTGGAATCAGCGTTTGACAAACTGCGTGTTGTATTTAAAGCTGTATCTGATGTGCACACTGTGAGATGTTCTTGTTCTTTGTCTTGTTCCAGGAAGTGAACCATGTGGTGAATGAAAGCTACAAAACCATACAGGAGGTGACCCGGAACCTTGAAAGTAAGAACAGAAAGTCCTGATGTAAAAATAGAGGAACCAATTTATTTAACTGTAACTGATGTGACACAGTTTCTGTTCATGGCTTTAACCCTTCCACCCCTGTTCCTCTGTCTGACTCAGCTATTGGACCCCAGCTGGGAGCAGAGATCCAGGAGCAGTTCAGAGACACTCTGTGGCCTGCGCTTGACGCAGTTCGACTCCTGGATGAAGGTATGATACACCTGCATGCTCCGTCCTGTTTCAGTCTGAGCATGTGAACACTTCTGTGAATATGTGAGTTGAGGAGTTCTGTAATTACAGAGGCGGGGGCGGACACAGTGCAGTGTTAGTTTCTTTTACTCTTTAACATGGGAAAGTTTGATTAGATCATGAGCCATGTTCTTCCGTGTGACCATTGTTATTAGAGCAGAACAACCTGAGTGACTGAAAGAATAAACACACACACCAGTGATCCCTCCTCCCATGATCGGATTACTGAATGGGCCAAGTGGTCAGGTGGCTCCAAACCAGTCTGTTTTTACACACTATTATTTGGGTCATTTATTTTTGAATATGTCCATACTTTGATTATGGAGAGTCTTTATAAACACTCAGGAATCTTTCCAACCCGTGACATAATCTCTTTAGTGATTTTCTATAATAAGGTCTATTTGTTCTGTAATTGAAGTCTAAATTATACATCTCTTGTTACAGGAAGTTTAACCATAAACTGTATAAAACATAGAAGTAGTCTTGGTGACATCATTAATTGGTTTTAGAAGAGACATTGATGTAGCCCAATGATGGTAGTCACCATATTAGAAATGCTGACTCTCTCTAACTCTCAGTCTGAGAGCTGAGGTTGGCTTTGAGCCTCCTGGCTACAACGCCCCTGTCTGTCAATCAACACAAATACACAAATGCATGTGTAACCCTGAGGCCCTTTTCACACAGACATGTTTTTGTTAGAAAACAGTAAACTATCATTGCATTTTGGCCGTTCATTTACACAACAATGGAGACTGAAAACGCCAACTTTTGGAGTTTTTGAAAACTCTAGCTTCACATACCCCCTCCAAAAACATGACGTCATGGCTTCATTCGCACATGACTGCTGCATTCTCAGTCAAATAGCCATTGTTTTGATGAAGTCGTCATGTAAAAAAAGGGAAAGACTTTTCTGTTTTGAATGAGGCTGTTCTCATGTAGACAAGGCCTTAGTCTTTGAAATGGATGACTAATAAAAATTCCCCACTGAATTGAGACATTCAGACCAAACCGGTTTTTATACCAGACTGTAAACATGTGAAGTTTTGCTGTAAATACGGGCATTTTTAAATTCATGTCAATGGGATTCATTGGCTTTTGGAGCCAGCCTCAAGTGGTCACTCAAGGAACTGCAGTTTTTGCACTTCAACAGACAGCCTATCACAATCTACAGCATGACTAACTGCAGTTCAGGTGTGGCTGTAAAACTAAGCTCACAAACTAAAGCTCTACACTGTGAGAGACAGAATGACAAAAATGTTTAATTAGAAGAGGAGTTGTCCAAAGGCTTTCCATGAAGCGTTGCAAATATTTCCTACATTACTCAAACTGCTCTCTGATACTGTAGAAGTCAGTCAGCACTGACTGTATCATTCGGACAAACAGTAACAGCTGCTTTATGGAAGGGACGTCTGGACCTGATTACAAAACACAATGATTAATATTCACCCTGCTACAAGTTTCAAAGAGTGGACAGAGTGAGTTGAGAGGGTGAAAAGGCTTTCATCAAAGATAATGTAATGACACACAAAGCATCAGTGTCTTGATAAGGCTAAGCATTTTAAGGTGATGTTAATGTGTGTGTGAGAATTCAGTTTCACTGCCAAAAAACTGCTTTTTATAGAATAAGCACAACTCAAAGGTAGACACAAACACTATTCTAAAAAAGTATCTGAAATAATGAGATCAAAAGCAACACTCAGCCTCTTATCAGGTGAGGAATTATTCAAATAGCACCCTTCACAGGGTTCAGGGGTAGAGATAAACCCAGGGTGAAAACCCATAAAGACAAAAACAAAGACATCATTTCAGGATCAGTTTAAGGAAATCAAAACATCTTCTAGGATTACATTGAAATTTGGCAAACATGCGGCCATGAAAAAATATTTCAGTTCATTTTAATTAAGTTTCAGTAGAACTAGCTGTCAGGTCAGACACCTTTTCGTGTTTGAGTTACAAATGTAAGAGAAGAAGTGTCAGACATGAAGTAATCATTCATTGGCTGTCTGGAGTGACAAATGCAGCCATGATACATCATTAACCAACATGGGCACATCATCCTGTCCTCCCTCCACATGGCTCCCTGTCTGTTAGAAGATTCATTTTAAGATTACATTGTTTGTTTTAAAACTTTGAGTGGTTTAGCACCATTCTGTCAATTGTGGATTTGTGTGTTTTAATGCATATCAACGAGTTTACATGTTACTGTGCCTCTATTTCCACTATTGTAATTCACTGTGCAGCACTGAGGAAAGTTAGTTATTCTTTAAATGTAATATATATATATATATATATATATATATACAGTTTATGTAATATGTATACAATATATATGTGTGTATGTATACACTGTATATATAAATATATGATTTTTCTAACAGTGTAGGGCTTTTATTTTGTGAACTATATGTTTATTTCAGCATTTACACTTCCCTCATTAATCAGATCCAGCTCACATAAAAGTGCTTAGAGATGATAGTCTTTAAATAATAATTTTTAACTTTGTCAAATACTGACAAACCCTTGTGCTTGTCTCCCTTTGTATGTATGAACAGATACTAACAACACCAGTGACCAACTGAACAAGCTGAACACATCTTTGTCTGAGCTGCAGTCCAGCGTGGAGCGCCTCCAGGCCAATGTCACTGCTGTTAGAAATCGCATCAATCAGACTTTATCCAACCCAGACTGCAGCGGCTGTGACACACTGCTGTCGGAGCTGCAGAAACTTGATACACTGGACAGCGCCATCACTGTGAGTACTGACTCTCCACAACCTCCCCAAGGTTTTTCACATGTTTTATTCTTCAGTTCATGCATTGCATGACTTGAACCACAAAGGCAAATCAAATGAGGTCTGTCTGGACATCCTCTTTCCTAAGCTCAGGTGTTTTATGCAAAAGAGAAGTGAGGTTTGACTGCTCAGGTTACAAGCTTGCTGACCCAGAGTAAGATTAAAATATTATACTGGGTTTGAAAAGTAGCTACAGAAATAATGATTTATGCCATCAAACCTCCTTTGACGCAGGCAGAGACAGTGTGACACATGATAATAGCTCATCATTCTTGGCTTTGTCTGGACAGCTGATTTATTCTCCTCCCATCTGTTCTTCTCTATTCCTCCTACACTCCTCTGACTCTGACACATGCACACTCTCTTCTCCTTTTTCTGTCACCAGATTTTAAATGAAAATTCTATAAATATTTAATCTGCTTCACAAAATGTTGAGAAACCAGACCTTATTTCTTGGGTGTCATCTCTTACTGTGAAAACTTTGTTCTTTTTTTTTTAAACTGCAGTCTGGCGCCCCCCTCTGTTCATTCAGAGTATAACACAGGATTACATGTGATTGCTGGTCACACTGTTTGCACGTGTGTCTCTCTGTTTTTTCCTCACAGATTCCTAACTTGAAGGAGCTCCAGTCTGCAGTGGATGAAGTCATCAAAATTAATCTCTCGTCCAGAGTGAAGGAGGTCTGTGACGTTTGACACCAATAATTTCATACATCATCGCAACATAATCCTTTCTTTGTCACCAAATCTTTAAAAGTGGAAAGAAAGAGTAAAGAGTGTGAAGACTTTTTAACTAGAGATAATAAAATGAAACACAAAGCAGCTTTCTTTATCTGATAATTGTTTGTCAGTGAAGTCAATGTGTGTAGTGAGAGATAAATCAGGGGCTCACTGCAACACAAGCAAAGCCAAAGGAAGAAAAAGAAGAATTTAAAAAACATTTGTGTGTTAATAAGTTATGTGTATTCTGTGCTGTCTATCTGTTTATCATGTGTGATTAAAGCTACTGCTTGACTTTATTCTAGGTGGAGGATTATTTTAACAGCATCCCTCAGAGAGTGACAGATGACACCAGTGATGTTGTTAAAAGTGAGTGAGCACATTTACACCATTCAAATCTTCAGGGATCAACTTCTCTTAACAACACAAGTTGTTTTTTTTATCTTACTTTTGAAGCAGAATGGAATTAATTAAAATACATAAATGAAAAAGTCTGGTATGTATCTGTTCTTTTTAGGCAGCAAGCGGCTGTTGAATGACATAGAAGCTCAGATCTCAAAGCTCAGCGATGACATCCCTCTGTCCACTCTGAACAACATCACGGACACTCTGGTCAAGCTGAAGAGAGACATCGTAAAGTTCACACCAGAATTAGAGCGAGGAGAGCAGATCAGGTAAAAGGATTGGACGCACAAACACACATGATCAAAACAAGACTACGCCACATTTCTGTCATCATATGTGTGTTGTGTATTTTTTGTCCAGATGGAGTGTGTGTGTGGCCCTGTGCTGTGTGGTCCTCTTGGTGGTGGTGTGCAACTTCCTGGGTCTGATCCTCGGCCCTCTGGGTCTGAAACCCAAAGCAGATCCTACGAAACGTTCCTGTATGGCGGATTGCGGTGGAACCTTCCTCATGATGTGAGTGCTTGATTAGAATATATTTTTGCACTTGCAGCCATTTGAATGTTTGTTATGGTGCATTCATGTGCTCCTCAGATGGTCGTGTTTTCCAGGTTCAAAGTCATTCTTTCAACAATGTGTTCATGAGCTTAAAATGAAATGACATGAATACAGTTTTTTAAATGTTCTGTATTTTATCTCCCAGATCTAGAATGTGGCTCACTCTATGTTGATGGCAACAAACAGTTATACTAATATAATCTATTTTACAACTAACAACTAACCCCAAAGTTGATATGGAGAACATGAATCTTTGCTAAGTTTTAGATCATGAAGCCAGCATTAAATTTGAAATGCAGTATTTTAGAGTTTTATGACTTTAAAGCTCCTGTGAGAAGTTTTATGCAGGTTTTGAAACAGACTGAAATTTATACTGGTGCATCTCTGTAACATACAAAAGCAAACAGGACCATCTGTGAGAAGATTGATTGTTTCTTTACTGTCATTTTTAATGCCTAGAACTGGTGGTTGGGGGGTAGGTGTCAGGTCTGCAGCTAAAGTAACCACAATGAAGTCAGAAGATTGAGATATGTAGTCAGAGGACATTGCTAAAGCACATAGAGGATGAGATAAGCAAAGATGTGTCTGCCTGGGCTTTAAAATGACAACACCTGAAAAGTTTTCTACAGGAGCTTTAAGTCAGCATGTCAAGAACCAATAGATTAAATTTTTTTGAGTATTCGTTCCACCTTCACGTCAGTTTTCCCATTAAGGAAGTTCATTTCTCCAGGTATTTGAACACCTTGTCAAAGCAGAGTGATCCATACTAATCAATCCCCTGAGCGTTTGTTTGACCTCTGACCTCATGTGTGTTTGCAGGGGTGCAGGTTTCAGCTTCCTCTTCTCCTGGCTGTTCATGATCCTGGTGCTGGTGCTGTTCCTGCTTGGTGGGAACGTTTACACTCTAGTCTGTCGGCCCTGGGACAACGGACAGCTGCTAAAGGTAGGCATATAAAAACACACATCTGCATGTGTCTGTAATAGCACACCATAGATGCCTTATTCAGTTACTTTATTTAGTTAAGATCTCCATCAGATATTGAGATATTCAAACATCACCTTCAAAATCAAGAGACACTCTGTAATATCTTTGTGTTGATATGAATGCCTCCTATCTTCACAGCTCATGGATACTCCAGGTTTAATTCCAGGGTTTGAGCTTGGTCCTAGTTTGGGACTGAAATCTGAAATCAATATCTCAGATGTCTACAAGTATGTGATCCCCTTCCTACTCAAAGAAAGACTTAGTGAAATTCAGTTTTATTGATCGTGGCTGTAGAATGTTGAGTTTGACTTGATGTGAATGTTGACAGAGCCTGTGAGGAAAACAAGCCTCTGTGGACAACACTCCACCTGAATGAGATCATAGACCTTGAAGACCTGCTCAACGTGTCTAAAGTGAGTTTCATATCAGCCCTTTTCGAATGTTTTAGATTAAGGATTCATGCAACACAAGTTTATCAACCTATATCAACATTTAATATATTTTGTCTCTCACTCCCTCTCTGTCTGCCTCTCACAGTACACGGATCAGATCCAGAGTTTTTTTGACAGTGCAGACATCGGCCTGTCCACCATCACTCTCCTGAGCCCTGAAGTTAAAGACCAGCTCGGCAGCTTCTCCACCAAATCTAAAGATGTTGACTCCATTGACATCACGCCTCAGGTAGTCTTTATTCCTGCTCTTGTTTTTATCTTGGTGCAGATTTTCTCTCATGACATGTGTCCACTGACATTACATTCTTCCTCTCAGATTAACAATGTTTCCAGCATCAATCTGAACACTACGGCGGACAAACTTGACCAGCTTGCCAACCTTCAAGTGAGTCACGAGACATCAATATGACATCATTTATCATTTTTTGTACTTTAAACACATACTTTTTTTCTTTCTGCTGTGCATCTTTCATTGACTAACCAGTGATTTGCTTGTTTCTAGTCAAATAATAATATTAAAAAAGAGCTTCAAGATCAATCCAGAGACCTGAGGCAGATCCAGGCCGACATAGACACAATCATCATCCCTCAAATGGTGAGTACCTCTGCTGCCATTTCTCCTCATCTCCTCATTCTGTTCCACCTTTTTCCCTTGTTAGCTATCCATCTGGATTTAGACACCTAATGCTTCTGCCCTCAGGAAAACGTCAACACATCCATCGCTGGCCTTCAATCCCTCGCAGAAAAAATCAATGTGAGTACACTGAGTTACACCTGGAAAGGCCAAGAATAAAGATCATCATTTCTCTCTTTCTCTGCCCGAGGTTTATTCTCTCCTCTCTGACTCTTCCAGGGAACGGTGGGGGAGGTGCTGAGCAAAGTGGGAGAAGCACAAGACTTCCTCAACACAAATACGACACAGATCGTCAAGACCGTGAGTAGAGCCAGGAGTCACATGAGTTGGAAAGAAAAGTGCTCCATGTGGTCTGCTAATGCCTGTGGTCGGTCAGTCATTTAGCCAGAGGGGGAGAAGGGGGGAGGCGGGACTGCCCAGGGAGTGTGGTATGCTGCTTGTATTTGAAATGATGTAGTTGTTGCTTTCACATCCAGAGGGCACAGATCACACTTTTACTTTAGTTGTTTTAAACTGAGAAATGCCTGTGTTTTATTGAAGAAGGTGTAGTGAGCGGAGACTCTAATGTTTTCCTTTTACAGTCTGTGTATCATGTAAACATAGCTGGTAGGATCCTAACAGAAGCAAAAAAAAATAAAAATTAACATATTCAAACACTGTATACTGTAGGTGGAGGTTTCAGTGTAAGGGAAGCAACACAAAGTTTGTAACCGTTCAGCTAAACAAATAAAAACAAAGGAGGAGTCAGATGAGGCAAACAGAAAGGAATACATGAAGGAGTACAAAATAGTCTTCCTGCTTGAGCTTGTGCTGATCTTCACTTTGACTATGCTCCACCATGTGAACTAAGTCTGTGTCGAGGTTCATCTGATAGCACTCTGCTAACCGTTCAAAGAGTCCAAACGAAACATGGAAACAGCATTCACTTATAGGCTCTGTTTGAAACTCACAGAGGCAACACATGGACTGATACAGGGAGGATTTAATGTTGTTGAAGTCTTGAACTGAAATGAAAGCATCCAGTTTCATTAACAAACTTGCACTTCACTACCAAGCACTATGAATACAACTTTAGTTGTATCCTACTGCAGTAGGCAGTAGGATAAGATGATGTTGTGCTTTATCTTTTCAATCAGTTTAACGTCCATTGAAATACCAAAAGAAGAATCTGTCGACTCAATGTCAGATCACTGAACTCCAAGGCTAGTTGTTCCAAGGAGGAGCATAGAAGTATCAAAAATGGTTCAGAGACTTTGGTGAACAGCAAAAACTGATCAAACACAGGGTGCTGGTTTGGCCTACAGTGGTTAAAGTGTGCCTCATAAACAGACATTATGGTCCTTGTTGCAGTGGAAGATGATTTGACCCCTTGTTGCATGTCATCCCCTACTCTCTACTCCCCAAATTTCCTGTCTCTCTACGGCCAGCCTATCAATAAAGGGAAAATGGCCAAAACGATAACTTACATTTTTTTTTATCAGGGACCCAAATACAGAGGATATTGTCCTTGTCATAGCGGTCGCAGGTTTGACTCCTGACCTCTACCATTTGCTGCATGTCATCCCCCACTCTCTACTCCCCAAATGTCCTGTATCTCTCCAGCTTTCTTATCCAATGAAGCAAAAATGCCTTGACACGTTATAAAAATCAAGCTTGTTCAGGGACTATTTTAACTTGTGGATTGATACTTATCTAATACCAAGGTTGTGTTAAAACAAACGTCCTTACTTTTATAATAAAAAGAGAGAGAGAATGAATCATTTATGTCTTTCATCACTCATCTAAAGAGACATTTTGCATGGTTGCATATGTTCAATTTTAGGCACTCACCTTCCACACAGAATCATTTTAGCACACACAGTCTATCATGTTATGGTGGATCAGGAGTATCAGTGTTCCAGGTTATCAACAGTGTTGCCTATTTATGTGTATTTGATAGAAGAGGTCTGTCAGACTGAAAAATAAGCTTTATCTGTTTTCGCTGCACTGAGCACTCATTGAGTTATTGTTCTTCTGGTGTTTTGGAGTTTGTATTTAAATTCAGAGAAATCAGAAAATATATCCTTTATGGTTTAAATGAATCATCCAAAGCACTTTGAAGAACAAGTGTGTGTGATATAACCTTCATAAATAAACTTCCCTGTTCGCCATGCCTCATCTGATCATAGCACTTATTAATGGGTCACTTCAGAGGATTTACCCAGAATCCAACTTGCTGAGATGGCTAGGCATTCCTCTGATTCCTCATGACTTCCCACTGTAAAGCAGGGAGAAAATGTGTGGAATTTACTCTCCTTTTCTCTCTCTCTCTCTCTCTCTCTCTCTCTCTCTCTATTGTTCCCAGGAGAGCCAAAAGTTTGTGGACTGTCAGCTGGGTTACTTCATAGTTTATGCTGACTGGGCCAACCTCACGGTAAAGTCATGTTTTTACACATTTAACAAACAATGTGTGCACTTCAAGCAGATCAAGTACAATATTTATACTAGGTCACCTTTTAGTATGGTTACTGATCTGTGTGTTCTCCCTCAGATCACACTGCATGTGGGTCGCTGTGGGCCGGTGGCTGATGCTGTGGACTTTGCTGAGACTCTCATCTGCCTGGACGTGGTGGAGTCTCTGGTGAGGATCAGATGTTACACGCTGCTTTTCCTGGCAGTTTTCATCTTTGTTAAACTCTTATCTTTCATCAATTTGGCGTAATTTTCACTCTTAACTTTCTCTCTTTCAGAATGCGTTCTGGTTCAGTCTGGGTTGGTGCATGATCTTCTTCGTCCCCAGCATCATCCTCTCTATCAAACTAGCAAAGTACTACAGGAAAATGAAGTACTCGGATATCTTTGAGTGAGCAGCACAAACAAACATGCATCAAATACCAGAGGTGTGCTGAATGGTTGGCATGAACCCACCCTTAAATCTGATTGGCAACCCAATAATCCTAAACTATAAAGTCCACTACCCTGATCAGAGGCAGGCTCATGTTCAAACTACTTATTCAGCTGTTGCAACAGCTGCTAGTAGCTTTAGTTGGGTTTTATTGTTGCAAATATTCTTACTTTTGTACTCTGCAATTAGACTTTTGGGGAAACATCTTCTTTTACAGACCATAGGAGTTAAACGTGGCTCTATTATTATTTTAGTGATTTCAAATGAAGAAACTGTACACAGGAAACCTGCGTGTAACCTGGGGTGGCATGGGCCCCACTAAAATCTGATTGGTCACCCCTGATACCAACACCACAATCCTAAACTATTGGCTGATTGCCTAGACAGAGGTGGGGCTTATTTTCAAGCCAATTACTAGATGTTGTTGTAATTAGGTATGTTCGTGTTTAGTCGACTGAATTATTTAGCTTCATTTCCCTCTCTTGTTGGCACCAGAAACACTTAATGAGTTAATTGTATTTTTAATTATTATAGGCCCAAAATGTCTCTCATATGTTGTGTTGCAGCTGTAGCGCTGCCATAATGCTATAATCCTCTAAACCAGCACAGATGAAAAATGGCATCTTGAAGTGCAGAGTGGTTTGTTAGTATTTTAATCTAGATAATTGAGATAAAGTTGTTTGTAGGCTGAGTCTGGTTAAACTCGTATATAGTGGATATACTGGCTGGTAGTGCTAGCTCTGCTAAGGTTAGCAACACCAATTTAAACCAACTGGACATGGTTTACCTGCAGACACTGTGATCCAGTGCTTAGTCGTGATAAATGATAAGACAATACCAAGTTTTGACTGTGGTCTGGGTGTTTTCTTACCTTAAGACCAGTTGGTTCATCTGTATTTCATTTCTGTTGAAACGACAAGGAAATTCACCGCTTCTGAACATCCCTAGCCATTACAGGTTTCTTGTAGTTTTCTTGGTATTAAGATTAGATTATCATAGTGTCTTTTGTTTGTATTTTCAACACTTCTTTTGTTGTGTGCACTTTCAAAACATACAGCCCGGAATGTAACATCTGTTCGATACCTTAAAGCTGGGGTTGGTAGTCAGATTTAGATACACTTTTTGTTATACTGGTTAAAATTATCTTTATGTCCTGATGGCAATCAATATATAATGTGTTCTTAAAAAAGAGTGAAAAAAAGCTGCTATCTACAGGATTAAACCTGGGAAAACACCAACCAATCCCTGCCATCAGGAGCCAAAATATGAAACCAATCAAATCCCATCCTGCTGTTCTGCCCGCCTCCTGCAAAGCGTACATTTCATGTTTGTTTGTGTTTTTAACTTTCACTAGGATGTTTGTTTTGGCGCTTTCTTACCGCTGAGTGAGACATGAGTTGACGTAGTGCAAAACACAAACAATGTGAATCAGTCAGGATCATATGGTCGCGAATCAGCGGTACTCGTGCATGTGAGCGGGGGCGTCGTTTTGGAGGAGCTCTGAGGGGAGGGGGGGAGGGGTTAGACGTCCAGAGGAAAATGCTACATTTAAATTCATGCTAGTTTTCTGTGACTACCAACCCTAGCTTTAATGTAAGTAGGTAGCATAGATACTGTATAATTAGTGGAGACAGAAATGCTAAATAAATGCTGTTCAGATGTGTGTTCATGTGTGCATACTACTTCATGCAACCCCTGCACATGTCAGTCTTGGGCCTCCCCAGTCTAAAACTTCTATCTAGTTACGCACACGTATCCATGCATGCAGTACCTTACTGATTCATTATGCCGTGATGTCCAGCCTCTAACTGCTGTTCATTTTTCTATTTCCAGAGAGGACTTAACCATGAGCCACATCCCACGGGCCCACTTGAAATCCCCCTGAGAGGATGGTGTTTGTGCCAAACAGCTTTAAAGACTGCAGGCACAAATGTGACATAACTCAACAACAAAAAACACAGTGCACTCCTGCAAAGATGTGGCACATTGTCACTCTGGTGGAAAAATATCACACTGAAAAAGTCCTGCAATACATTTCAACAGTACAGAAAACCACACACAGAACATTTGAACTGACCTCAGGTGGACACAGGGTTTAAGGGACTCTGCAGGGATTTTTTCATCACTTTGAAAAGTATTTCAATAAGATACATTTATTTTAGTTTTCAGTTATTTGTATGTATTTAATGTTGACCTGAGCTGCTGCTGGAATCTAAGAACTCTGCTCCCCATTTCTAAACTGTAAAGCTGATTCGGAGGGGAATCGATCATAATAATGCAGTTATGTAAAGTCACGTTGGGTTGCAGTGCTCTCAGAAACAGCAGCAGTGTGTATCTGTGCCAACAGGCATTTGCCTTTGTCTGTTCATTGCTGTGATTTAATAACATGTTCTGGGTGGGAACACTTTTTGATTACTTCTTTACTTGCACTATATTGAAAATCAAAGCACAGATCTTTGCACGAATCATGTAATGATACACCTTTTGTGAATGGTACAACTGACATCATCAGGTCACCACCGTCTACAAACCAGACAATGTGACTCTGAAGAGTTTAATGAATTATTGCTTTAAAATATGTTTCTGTAAATAAGGATTTTGACTGACTACAAATGATTCTTAAATGATTATTTTTATACTGTGATCTTCTACAAACTCTGTGGTAGATTGTGTTTTATCTCTCTGTTACACAGCACTTTATTTGGTCTGTTTGTTTCATGCGATCAGGAGGTTGTGAACATTTCTTTTCGCTGTTGTGAAAACTACTGTAAGTAAAAAGCTATCACTGATCAGCAGCCGCTGTGCATATTTCTACCTTTAGCCATAACATGAGTGGAATCTCAGAGATCAGTCTGAGTCTGTTCTCCACACAAACCATGAAACCACTTTTCACAGAGCACATCTTTTTTTTTACCAAGTATGTCCGTCTGAATCTGCCAGAACTTCTGTCACACACTGCAGCTGTGATGGTGACATAAAGTCCCACAAATAATGTGTGACAACTTATTATAGATGTAATATGATCATTTGATGTAGTGATGATCTCAGCATTCTGTCTTCATGGTGGAAGAGCTTTCTTAGTCTTTAGTACTGTAGCTGTAATTTTCACCTTTATTTATAGAGCTGTTTTATAACCTTGTTATAAAGAGCTTCACAAAGGCAGCAAAACAGACATGTAGTTGGCTGAAATCATGAGGGTTAAAAGAAAACATCAATTCATCTTAGGAAGACAAATCTAAAAAGTAACAGTATAAAGAGACTTCAAATATTAAAACTCAAAGCAGAATTCAACATTGATGAATGCAAAAAGTTAAAAGCCCTTTACTTGATGGATCAACTTCAGATGACAGTTAGACAGCTACAGTGTTTCTTTGACATCATAATTACTGTCATGCATTTTACTCCTCTCATTAGATTAAAAGCACATCTTTTAAATTCCTCATTCATGTGACTTGGTGGATTAATGAACATATGAAAGGAGGAATACTGTGTCAGCTAGTCACAGTAAAATGTGCCTCTCCTATTTCTGATTATTGATACTGCTAAAAACAATACTTGGCAAACCTTTGAGTGAAGGGTTTACAGGTTCAGGGTCCTTTATTTGTACCTGTAGGTTGATTTGTTTTGCAGCAATATGATGAAACAACACAATGAGAATTTGAATAAAAACTATGAAAACACACCGAAACGTGATAATTAAAACAGTAAACGGGGCTCCATAAATTAGAACATAAGCAGTACACTGCAACAACTCAAAATCTTACCAAGTGAAACCCTCTCATTTTTAGTCAAAATGTCTTATCCCACTTGATTTAAGATACATTTACTTAACAAGTAACATTTGAGCACGATAGAGGGACTTGTTTTAAGACAATGTATCTTAAATATCTTGTTAAATCAAACAATTTTGAAATGATCTTGTTTTGAGTTGTAATTTAGAAGAAACAAGGTTTATTTTACATTTCATACATTTTTCAAGCTGAGATCTTCTTTGTAGAAGACGGATAATCTTGATTTAAGAAAAACACTTTACTTGATTTAAGTACATGCATTGTATTGGAGAAAAAAAACAACTGGAGAAAGTTGTTTTTTTAATCGTGGGTTACAGTTTTCAGGCACTGTTTCTTCTAAATCAGATAAAAACATACATCCTTAAAAACTACATGCACACAATGAAACACCTACTTTAGAGCATAGCTGGCTTATCCTAAAGAACAAAATGACTGAATATTAGTATATCCAGCTCACTATGAGAAGACATTATATCTCAAAATGCTCAAATTAAACTTTGTAATCTTATTTCAAGTCCAAGATGGTCTTAAACCTAGAGAAGTTCTGCTATAATACAACTCAAGGTGAATATATCTCAAATGAAGAAGTTGACATGAAATGTATTAGTGCAAAAAACGTTTTTGAGTGAAAAAATACTAATTGTTAGCATTCTTGGCTTATTCTGAGACACTAAGCTTTAAAATACTGGCAAGCAAATTTTCACTTGTTCTATTGGCATTTTTTCCAGTGTATCAATAGATAACATATGTGAAATCATTGACTGACTGTCTTGGCCAGGTCTCCCCTGAAAAAGAGATCTTTGAGCTCAATGGGACCAACCTGGTTAAATAAAGGTTAAAATAAAATGCAGTGTTTGCTACATCTTGTTCAGCTCAGTGAAATCAGTAGGAGCAAAGCTGAGGATGTTTCCTTCTTTGGGTGTCTGATAAAACCTTTCACTACTGATCACAACTTAAAACCTTTAAAAAAAAAACCTGGTTACAAATCTGCAGAGATCTCACCAGAATGTATTTGTGTAAGAGGAAAAAAAAAAAAGGTAAACTGTTTCTGCATTTCATCACAGAGACCCTTGACCGTGTCTGCATGTAGTGGTTGGTAGGGTAATATTTAATTGCTCATTCCATCTCTCCTCTTTGGCATTTGCATAAAAGATGTATTCAACCCTTCAGCCAATCAGCACATAAATTAAATCAAAGCCTTTGGGGGTTTGTACAAATTTGATATGAGGCTGATGACCCACAGACTCATTTATAGTCCAGTCATGGGAGGCACAACAGGAAAAGCAATTTAGTTATCTAAGCTATAAACTGCGTGCTCTGTGAGGTATTACAAAAATCAGTTTTGAGAATGATTTCGAAGCCCTTCAAGCTGAAATGTTCCTCTTCTGAAAGCAATTTCAGTTTGTGTGAAGCACAAAACAACTCTGGCCTCAGAGCCTGTTAATAAATATGATGAAAATGTTCTCCGATGCATTTATAGCCTCAGCGGTGCGTTCAGTTTGCAGCTCTCTCTCTCTCTCTCTCTCTCTCTCTCTCTCTCTCTCTCTCTCTCTGTCCCCGCAGAGGACAGACGAGCTGGCTGTTTGGATTTATTTTTGTTTACAGGACGTCATCTATAATTAAAGCAGGTGAATCGATGGTTTTACAGCATCTGCATGACTAAAGACCTTGGAACAGGAGAGGTTTGATGCAGAAATAGTCAATGTGAAAGTGAAAGAAAGAGGGAGGAGAAGAGAGGGGCTGGCTGAGGGATGTTGGGTATCAGGTTATGGCTGTTTCTGCAGCTCTCTGCTGTTTTGTGACCGTGTGGGAAGACTAAACCTCTCATTACCCTCTGACTCCTGCACCACCCTCCACTCTCCTTCTCTGTATTTATTCCAGCCCCTGTGATCAGACCCTCACATCCCTATGTAGAAGCTGTCTGTTTGCTGTGAGAACCAGCCCCCACGCCCCCCTCACACACACACACACACACACACGCATACAAAAACAGCCCTCTGACCTCTGATTTTGTTTGTTATCGGCGTTAGTAAAGAGGTCACCTCAGAAGCTTAATGGCTGAACGACTGAACATTCCTCTTATGGGCCCCGACCATTGAAACATTAACACACACCACACAAACACACACACACTCAAATCCCTCTACAAATCACACACACACACACACACGCACACTGCAGCTGTAAGTGGATTTGTCCATGGCACGGATATGGTGAAACTTAGAAATGGGGGCAGTGGATCACATGAATGAAGTGTGTGTATGAGACTTTAAATTTGGGCCTAACTAAGATTTGATTTCAGCACATTTTTACTAAAGTTTGACTGAATTCACTCTGAAAAAAGGAGGAAATAAGAAATATTGGTCCTCATACTTCAGTTTGTTGAGACTCAGCAGTGTGTGGTGTGCCCGCTCGTGTGCAGCAGTGTGAAAGGAACATGCTGATTGAGCTGAACAAACCAGAAATACAGCAATGTGTGGGAACACTGACATAACACGTACATGACTCTGACACACGTGTGTACAGGTAACTGACAGGTTTATGCAGTTATCGACATGGAGAGAGGGATGTGACTTCATCTAATCTTCAAATGTTAGCAGAGTTCAAGCAAACACTGACTGGGAACATAACAAGCATTGTTGTTGTTGCAGGGAATAAAAATCATTTGCATTAAACTGCAACAATGCAAACAAAAAGGGAGAAGGCAGCATAAAGAAGTTTTATCTTCAGTTTAATAGCATACAGCATCCGTTCATAAATACATGTTTACATTTTCTGCTTTTCAAATACTTCAAAAGAGAGCAGGCAGCAACGCAAACATCGCAGAGCAGATCCAGCAGGTATTCAACAGAAACCAAGAGAGGGCAAATTAATGTTTAAACTGTATGCAGTCGTCACATCAGACCGGTGGTTTGTCTGAGGAAGTCAGGGAGTTCCCACTGACTTGAAAACATAACAGGTCCACAGTGAAACAGGTTTTTTAACGTTTGTTCACCTTGAGTTTGAGATCTGTGTTTCCTTTTTAAGTTAAAATGTCATAAAAAACAGATTTCAACCACTTTAAAAACCCAAGAAGAGTAAAAACAAACTAAAAACATGATTAAAAACACTGCTCTCTTCTGATCTACCTCCTCCTCTTCCTACTCCTGAGCAGGAGTGAAGCTGAGGAGAGGTAGCAGGAATGTGACACCGCTCTGTAAATGAAGAGCAGCCCCTGTGAAAGGCGTTCTGATTGTTCGGCAGCATTTTGGAGTCTGATTGTCACCAAACGCTCAAGAGAGTTTCATGAAGAGTAAAGAAGTCTTCAAAGTTTGTTACAAATTTGACTTTTGTTTTTGACGGCTCCACATTTACATGATAAAACACTTTCCTCGATTTAAACGAGCTACTCAAACTGAGAGGATTAACACAGGCACTGAAGATAATAGGCACTTAAATATGTTAGTTTACAGCACTTAATCAGAAAACATTCATTCAACAGATGCATTCAAAGCACAAACACAATACTGACAGGGGTGAAATAAAAGTGCAATCTGTTTCAGAGAAAGCTATCAGGAGGGAGAACACAGAGGGCCTCACATCTCTAATGGCATTACCACTCACTGAGTCCATGAAGGAGCACGGACACGACCTTCTGCGAGGAGCAGAGCGTCTATGTTAGTCACACCGTGCCCAACCCACACTCCAGCCCTAACAGAATTACCTCCAAAATTGAGTTAAAGTCAAACTGTGAGGAATGTCCTGCTGGTCCAGAGGCGAGTTGGACAAGATGGAGTCTGAAGAGAGAAATGGGTGACAGGAATTTAAAAATGGAAGCAAAAAAAGTTGTTTGGGTTTGGTTTAGAGAGGATACGTGGTCTGGTTGAGCCCATCAAAAAAAGCAGGTTAATGTTTAAACACCTGTGATATGTTGATTACTTAACTAGTCAGTAAGGCAACCTTGGACCTCCTCTTTAAACCGTATCACACTTAAAACAAACATTCAAACACAAACATGTGAAATTCACCCACTGCATGAGCGCAGGGAGAAATTAAACGTGGCTACAAAACAACAACAAACATATTCTACACACAGATATGATACACCATAAGAGCGAGGATTAGTGGCTCCTTTTTTTGTCAGAGCAGAAAAGACTCCATACTGGGGTTAAAACAATATATTATTTATATCAATGCTTTCCTGGTAAAGACGAAGCTTTTTCAATGCAATAACATTCTCAGACCATGTGCAGTTAAGGCTAAAGAGATAAATAACATCACAGACACAGTATATACACATTAAGGCTTCATTTTACCTGCAGTATTTACACCGGTAAGATCGTCAGTAGTCATTTCATAGTTTCTAGTAGTCATACTTCATCTGATAATACCTTTTAAAACACTGTCACATATCACAACTGATTGCATCACACTGATTTGATTGTCGACATGTGTGGGGAATGTCAGGTCTCTGTTCATCTTCCTGATTCAGACCGGGTGAGCAGGCAGTACCATCCTGGTTCTCGGGACAGCTGCTGCGTGTATGGGCAACTGCTCTTCAGGTGTTTCTGCAAGATACACCGGGTCAGTGTCGCTCTCAAGAGCTGAGTTTATGCAGGGATCTGTGGCGGCGCTCGGCTGCTCTGCGGGCTGGCGAGGAGGAGCGGGAGGGGGGTACGATGGAGACTGCAGGATGTCGGCGTATCGCTGGCTTGCTTTGGTCTCCCTCTGAAGGACTTTTCTCAGCAGGGGTTTGAGCAGCCCGATGGTTAACTGGCTGTTCTGTGGGACTGCAAAGGGAGCAGGCGGAGAGGGGGATGTGATGGACATGGAGAAGGAGGACGAAGAGGATGAAGGGGGGCTGTTAGGGGAGGGGAGGTTTTTCAGCACCAAGTTGAGAATAGTTGTGACGGTGAGGTCTTCAGGGCAGAGCACCCACAGTAAATCCAGGTATGGGTCCAGGTCTCGATGCTGGGCCACCTCGCACAGCAGCGTGGTGAAGATCTCCTTGTTGAGCAGTGGACTCTGCTTGCAGAACTTCTGAGCCACCTGGGTGACCCTCTCCCACTGCTGCATGGCCATGAGGATCCTCAGAGCCTGAAGGATGGCGTTGGGCCGCCCGCTGACCAGCAGCAGCTCCACCTCCACATCCTGCTGCTGGGCTCGGTCCACGCTCAGGCTGGACAGGGTGCACAGGGCCCGTTTGTAGAGCGGCACATTGTTCTCCCCGCCCTCACCTCCTCTCGCGCCGGAGAAGCCCCAGGAGGAAGTGGCCAAGCTCAGACCCAGGCCGGTGGAGCCCAGCTGCTGCTGCTGCTGGGCGAGCTCCAGGAACGTGGGCAACCAGCTGGGCTGGAAGTGAAACACAGAGACGCAGAGGAGTTCGAACACGGGCAGGGCCGCTGGAGGAGAGGAGCTGGTGGGTTTGACTTTACAGTTGGCGATGTGATCACCTTTGAGGCTGTGGTTGTGTTTCGGCCTGCCATTCGTGAACGACATGGAGGCTGCAGTGCTGGGTGTCACCGCTGGGGTGAGGACAGTTTTCCACATGTCTGGTGACGCCTTGCTGGACAGAGAACGCTCCCCGTTGTAGTGTAGCTGTAAGGCAACCTGTGCCGCCCTCCACGCCTGGCAGGGGAAGGTGCTGAAGATGGAGTTGAGGTACAGCAGAGCCTCGTGATCCAGCTCTGAGGAGGACAACAGTCTCGCTACTTCTTTCTCCACCAGTGTCTCACACACAGCCTCCACCTCTTTCACACTCTGCCTTGCTAAGCTCCCCTTCACCTCCTCCAGACTGACTAGACTCTTGAGCTCAGCCTCCAGAGACACCATTAGCTTATCATGCCCTGCTGTATATCCCCCGTCACCATTCTGGGACAGTTCTGCTCCTCTCTGCCTCAGGAGGAAGTTCCTGACGATGGTGGCTAAAGAGATGGGAGCCTGGAACCTCCCTCCTTTCTTCAGATTGTCCACAGTGAGCTGTGTGCTGCTCAGGCTCCTCTGCTGGTAGTATTTACATGCCTCCTCGAAGACGGCCTCCACCAGGAGAGCTCCGGAGTCAATACTCTCCACTGTGCTGAAACCACAAGGCTTCATCTTGTTGGAGTCAGTGTCCTTGTTTACAACCATAAAAAGTCCAGTTTCTGAGAGGAAGTGAGGCGTCCGTTTCTCTGCATGATCCGTGTATAACACCCCCTCTCTCTTTAGTGTGAGCTTGTCCAGCTCCCTGCCACAGTTCACGTCTATCAGATGCAGGTTTTGCCCTACCAGCACAGCCAGAGTGTCCTGGTACATGCAAAGACTAGTGTGTGTACCAAATTTGACCAAACAGTTGTCTGCCAGCTTGAAAACCTGTCGAAGAACCCCGTCTTTCTGCAGAAAACACACCCAGCCTGTACTGAGCAGCAGCAGCAAGCCTCCACAACCTGTAGGTGAGACGTCGTAGATCTCAGGCGGGTCAAGAGTCGATAAATACCCCAAACAGTCCGGCACCAGTCTCTTAAAGTCAGACTCTTTCGCTGACAGCTTCTTGAGGGGCGTGTTTTTACATGAGGTGCTGACTGTGAAGGAGTCATGGTGAGGGGACCAGGTGAGGAAGAACTTGGAGATGCTCAACAGAGGCTTCATTTTTAAGTCAGGGAGGAGATGCACACATTCCCCTGAACTGATCACGTTGAATTTTGGGTTATTGTGGAGGGCGATTTTCACTCCACCCAAGCTGACAGCCCCCTCCTCCACCTCGAAGTCACGTCTGCAAACACAGTATCTGAGTTTGTTCCTCGGGGAGCTGAGGGCAGGGGAGCTCTCTGAGGGCGGTCTCTCCTCACACCACACGATAAGATTAGGACAGGCACACACTGAGACCACCACGGCTCGGGGGCTGTTGCACAAGTCCGATGTTTGCAGGAGATGCCAGCCTGCTTTGCACTCCTGGAATCTCCAAAACTCAGCTTTCCCATCCTCGTAAATCACTGCCACGACCACTGCGTCCCTGCTGCTGCTGCTCCTGTTGTTGTAGTCCAGGTATAAAATATCCACAATAGGTACGGTTCGTGTGAGACGTAAATCCAGCTTCTTCTGGTTCTGGGCCAGCTGAGGTTTGTCATACTTGTCAAAAGTCACAAGACCCACCTTAGGCTTGCGGAGGATGACATGGATGTGACGAGCATCTGGGCTCAGACGGACGTGTGACAGGCTCAGTTTGAAGATCTCAGTCAGCTCTTTACTGCGAGTATAGTCCCCGAAATCTGTCACCTGCTCCAGCCCCAACCGAGCCATAACTCGACCTGGTTCCAGTCTAAGCGGCGGAGTTGAGCTCCGTGTTAACCTGCCACAACCTATGAACCAGCCTGCTAGCTTGTGTGGGACATAAATCCGACTTCAGGCTAACTGAGAGGCATCCCGTTAGACTTCCTACCAGAGGCTTCATCCCCATTGGTAACGTTGACGCGGAAGGATACATCCAAAGACAGTCTTCGACTCCGCTGACTCCATGTCGGTGGACAGAAACGGACAAACACAGTTTACTGACAATCACGGATCGGAGAGTTTTAGAGCCTGAACCGTTGAAGCCACTTTGGTCGCTCCGATGCTATGCTAGCACTCCCCTGACATCACGGGATCGGGTACTTCCGGATACCGATGATGTTTTTACACAAGGGGGAGGAGCTACACGAAGGCTGGCAAAGATTTTAGAGGAGCAATGAGAGGAGCAACTGCGGCTGCTGGGGAGTCGTCAGTCCTCATTGCCCCAGATAGTAACACAAGATCATAATGAAATCAAGTTAAACATCCTGACATCTTTGTGTTCAGAGAAATAGTACAGTAACTTTTATGCTCTCTAGATAAATTTAAGATTTACCTTTTTAATCTAGCTTTTAATTTGAAATAATTTATTTTTAGCACTGGAATGCATTATTATTTTTATTATTTTAATTATTATTTTAATCATTATTACTTGAATCATTGCTTTAACATTTATTTATCTTATTTAATTATTTATTTATCTTTTTTATTCCCTGTATTCATCTGATCTTGTGAACTCTACATTATTTGTAACTTTTCTTTCCACTCCTACTCATTTTATCAATTTTACTGTGTTGATTTTATTTTATTTTTAAGTATTTTATTTATAATAAAGCCTTTTTTAATTTGACCATTGCTGTTGTTTTCTGTCTCTGTTATTTTGAGAAGCACTTTGGGCTGCATACTTATATGTATGAAAGGTGCTATATAAATTAAGTTGGGTTGAGTTGAGTATGTTTTTAAACCTGGTGCAATTTTATCTGTGCAATAACTTACCTTACTATATATTCATAAGGTAGAAGTGTGCATAGATTGTGTATATCTGTAATATTTATTATATTTTATTTTATTTTTATCTTTATTATTATTATTATTATTATTATTATTATTATTATTATTATTATTATTATCACATTTTTCCACTATGTAAGTACACTTGTTGTATTCCCCTGTCGCGTGTTGTAAGTTGCTGAAACAAAATAATTTCCCCAATGGGGATCATTAAAGTATATCTTATCTTATCTTATCTTAAAACTGCAGAAACTGAATTTTTGCAGACTACATTATATTATTTTTTTTATAGTGGTAGAAGAAGATTTTTTTTTTTAAGTCAAGCAAATATGTGAAAATAGCACTTAAATTTTCAGTCGCAAGAATTAAAAATGTTTTGGTCTTTTTTATGCATTGGCCTGATTTACACGAAAATTTGTATAACTGGCAGTCTTAGAAACTTCGCCAATTGCCTAAAATAATGTCAACAAATGGGATGTGAAGGATGTCTCATGTGGCAACCCATTTGATTTTCAGTCATATAGTGTGCTTTTATTTCAGTGCAAAAAAAATGGGGTACCTTGTTTTGATGATTCAAAGATTCACTGACTAATCGATATAAGTTAGATAATTCCTCCCCTTAGACAACAGTGGAAAAGCTGGGGACATATGGAGGAAATGCTATTCAGTTGTCAGTGATACATTCTGTGGTGTTTGGCAAGTAGTGTATCTGTCTTGAGCATGTTACAGCATGTTTATGGATCCAGCTTCAGTAGCTGGATCTGACCTCTGACCTCTTAAAAGGCAGAACAAGCAGAAGAAGCAGGTCTGCTAGAGAATCAATACATTTGCCTACTTACATTTTATTTCTGAATCTCTTGTGTTGGAGGATTATTCAAAGGACACAGAGCGAGGAATGTGTGCAGTATACTGGCACAAGCTCTAAACCAGCAGTAGGTGAGGTGAAAACCATAAAAGCACCGATGAGGAACCGTAATCATTTCCATCTCTGCTTTGACAGCAGGGATGTTTTAAAGCTTACTCATAACTGTAACTATGGATACCAGTTTGACCCCCACATTTCTAGAGGCAACCATCCAGAAACAGTTCCAGTACACCCTCGTCCAATTTGGCAGGGGTCTGTGAAAAACGTGGTCAGACTGTAACAAAGTCAGTTGGGTCACTACCAACCTGAGAAAGTGACTCACTGAATTAGCTATGAAACTAAGAGCCACCCTGTTTCACAGCACAGATGCAGGAGGATTTATCTAGTGATTTGGGTCGGACTTGGATGAGTTGTTTTAGAGGACAGGCTGGTAGGCGTATCAGGGGTCAACTAACAGCATGCAGAAGTAAAAGAGTGTTTTGTTTTCAAGGGAAAATAACTTCATTAAACTGGGAGAGAGAGAGAGTCTCAACAGTGACTCATGGTGAAAGCTTGCCCACTGTGAAGTGAAGGGCTTGTTTATTACTTCAACAAACTTTCGTGGCAACTTTCAAGTCAGCAACTTTCAAGTCAGCCCACACTGTGACACTGTGGATAAACTGAACTGACATTTAGATTCACATTCAGACAGATTCAGTCATTCGTCTGGCATTGTTGATACGAGACTGCAATGCGTGGTCGACGTTTATTTGATGCAGGATATTTGATACACTTTGTAGAATGTAAGCTAGCCAAAACATATCTGAGAAGGGGACTACTCATTTTTTCCATCTTTAGAGACTACATCTTGCACTTAAAGCTGACTTTTTCTCTTTTTTTGTATCTCCCTTGGCTTATTTACATGCTCTTAAATGCACAAGTGCTCCAAGAAAAACTACCTTCCAAGAATTTAGAAATCCTGTTCTCAGCAGAGCGATAAAACCCCAGGTGAAAATCTTTCAGGCTGCTTTTTTTTGTGGTTGAATGAGGGTTCAAATTATTCAGTGAAGAATGAACTTGCTTGTATTCAGTGATTATTAAACAGATTAAGAGACTTGTGATACCAATAACATAATCAAATAACGGTGCAGTTCTCTGCTGTCTGACTACGCCATGTTTATCTATGACTCAAGCTTTCAATTAGAACACTTAAGCTGCATGTTTTCTTTCACTTTCAGACACATTGTATACTTTCTTTGGTATTTAAATGACTGGATCAGTAAAAACAAGAGAGAATGGTGTGTGCTGTGTATGTTGGTTCACTTTTTGTCCAGCAGAGGGCAGCCTTGATCTTCACTCATCACATGTTTGTGGTTTGAAAGCTCTGTGTACAAATAAAAATGATTGAATGCTCCATAATTAGAGTTAAATATAGATGATGCTTTCCCTGATAACTTATTTTCCTCCATGTCACCGTGACGGCACAGACGTATTAAATCACCCAGTACAGCACTACAGGAAACGCTCACTGTCTTTGAATGGATATCACATGGCCTTACAGAAGCAACATCACAAGACTGCTGTCTTCTCCTTCCACTCTCAGTTGTCCATTAAACCTCATGACTTCAATTGTTTCTGTTTATGTCACCTCTCTTAGACATTAGAAGCTGTCTGGTAAAATCCACAGTCACTCTGAGCTGGTTGTTTTAAGATCTGGAGTTCTCAGAGTGCTTTGAACACATCTTCATTGATTAACTTCCCTCTTCTGCCAATCCAAGCTCTAAAAGTGATGATTCCTCCTTATAATGGCTCTCTTAATCTCTCTTTCTCTCTTCTTTCAGTTTCACATATTCTTTATCTTCTTTTCTCCTTCTGGCTGAAAGTAGGATATCATTTTGCCCGAGGTACAGCTGAGGAAAGTGTGAAATTTGAATTTTCTTCCTTGTTGTTCTTTTAAACTGTCTGTGACCTAACTAGCAGAACAATTCGTTGAATCAGTTTCCAAGAGGTAGCTCTTTCAAAGCCTGTGTTCCTGTCTTTGAGCTCTAATATATTTTTATATGTGCTGTCTGAATTATTATGCAAGGACACACTTACAGGGAGGGAGGTTACTCATTCATATTGGTGGGTATGGGCGTATTATGTCCTATTATGTCTCTGTGTCATTGCTGATATGGATGCAGTATATTATTCAAACAGGGGAATCAAACCCGGCCGCCTCCAGACAGGCTTGCGTTGGACTGAAAAACACCCTCTATTAGAGAGTGTGTTTAGTCTGCTGTGCCTGCAGACAGCAAGATAAAGTGCTTGTCTGGAGACTAGAGGGGTTTGGATGCAGGGGAGATTTCCTTCTTGAGTTATACGGTATATAAAAGAAAACCAATAGAAGCAAGATTTCCTTCTCATGGTTCTGGAGATGAGTAGGCTGTCAGCTTTGCATCCCCTCTGGAGAGAATTATTCTAATTTGAGCACAATTTAGAGGAAAAAGGTCTCTGTGTGTATAAGTGAGAAAGGAAAGATAAGTCTCAGTCTGTTTGGGCTTTGAGTGAGATGCTACTTCTGTGTGTGTCAAATGAAAGTTGCAGCTGCATGTCAGCTTCACGTCTCCTGCGAGAACAGGCAGATATTACCGTCAGTTTGCTCCTGCTGTTGTAAAGCTGTCATGTGTGCAACCTCTGTGTCTTCATATCTCCCATATCTTCTTTAGGTGTCTCTTCATTGGAGCATTTTGTGTTGAGCTTCAAAGAGGGATTCTGTGATGAAATACAGAAGAGCATTGAGAGAAGCAAAGTCATCCTCTGTTTTATTTATTTCCACACATATCTTTCATAACAAAGAGAACAAAAAGTGAAGAGTCAGATCTTAAGTGGGGGAAAAACTTTTTAAAAAAGAGATGCAACTGACGGATATTCAACATGTTTGTACCAGACAGAAAACACTGAGTGTGCAGACAGAAGAATATGAAAATATTAAACCCTCTCCACCCTTCAGACATACATGAGAAATGTTTATACTCCACTGGTTGAGAGTACTCAAATGACTTGCAGGGTTACATTTATTTCACTCCAGAGCTCCATTCCTGACACTGATGGAGTCCTTAGGCGGTAAATAATTTCCAGACAGATTATATTCCAACATCCAAATGCATATATCAGCAGCGTCTCTACAACATTGACTGCATAATGAATTTGTACGAGCACATGGAGTGGCAATTTGTGATAGACTGTTGAGCGAGGACGGGAGATGATGCAGAGAGAGGGAAGCTTAGCGGTACATTAGGAAGACAAACAGACGGGTAGATAAATGACACACTATATCTTCAGCTGAGACGGCTGAACAATAACAGGCTGGATGAGATGGGCCATTCTGGAAATGTTGTTTTGCCATGGTTTTTGCATAATGTAGAAAGTTGACAGAAAATAGAGAAGTCAATACCTCAGAATAAGTTTAATGAAACCGCTGATGTTGCTCAGATAGACTGAAATTCCCTCTACGAGCACAGGTCCCATTTCTCCTCTAATGTTACGCAAAGTTTGAAAAACTCACATTTAGGTTCTGGTGACTTTCTCCAGTTGTTTGTAAAATTATTATTATGATGATTTCACTTCCTGTTTTATTTTTGTAACCCTGGTGTTTTGGTATCATGTCCAGTGTTACTTCCTTCCATTGTTCCTTTTCCCATATACACCTGTGCCTCTTCAGCAATTAGTCTGTATATATACCCCTGTGCTTCCACCCACCCTCTTCTAGATTGTCATTGTGACCTTATTGTGTTCATGCTCTTAAGCCTTGTTTATTTAAAATGTGTTTGCATGCCCGTTTTCTGACCTTTGGATCTTTGAATTTTCATTTTGTGGATTAGCCTTGCTGGATTTGTTTGCCTTTGCTGACTGACTTGCTGAGTTTGACCCCTGGACTGTTAAGCAAAGAAACCTGTCTTCTGAACTGCATTTTGTGTCCTGGACTTTTCTCTACACCTGAGTCACTACATCTTTCCAATTCCGGATTGAGCATCAAGTGATAAACTATGGAAAGGACTACCAAGGAGCCACATTTGACGGTAAAACCACACATTTGATAACCCATGTTCCTGTATGACAACAGGTGATATTGGAATTTACCTTCCCAACCTAATACATTTGCTTGGAAGGTAAAATTACTGCTTGATAAAGTAGACTGAAAACACAGTAGAAAAATCAGACCGACATAAGACCATGAGTCAAGTAAACTACATATTTGACCACTCAATTGCTACCAGGCAACAGCGAGTTAGCATTCAGGCACATTCTTGCTAATATCATTTACAAAGTGTATCTAAAAGCTAACATTTCTCTTTGATAGTGTTACAATGCTACAAGAAAGGCATTAATGTCTATCTACTGGTGGTTTTTGAAAGACTGATAGTTTTTAACTTTGCTTTGAAGCCACTGTGTAAGTGCTAAAAACTACAGTGCCTTGGGTGTCCACTTGAGGCTGGTTCCAAAAGCCAAGAAATCCCCATTAACACCCATTTTACTGGAATAATCATGTTTACAGCCTGGTACAATTAACGCTTTTGTCTGAATGGGCCATTTTTGTAATCCTGTGCACGGTACAAAGGATGATTCATTTCTTTTTTTTACAACTCACCTGATAGAAAAATATTCAGGTTACAAGTTTAATAAGACATCATTAGGGGCAAGGCTTACTCAACTGACCATCAAGTGACTGTGGCTCTGTCATAGGGTTAGTCATCTCCCAATTAGAATTTTAGGGGTTTGGTCACAGGTCCTACTGTCCTCATGCAGAAGCATCCCTGGGCAAGATGCAGAACAGCAAACTGCCTCCGGTTGCTGTGCCAGCAGTGTGTGATTTGGATTAATTCATTATTGGGCTTCATAACTCCAAAGGGTGACATCACTGAGACTGCAGTCATGTTTTATACCGTCTATGGTCTCACCTGTGTCTGAATACTTCATCTTAGTCTCTGTTTTCCTTTCCTTCTGTACCAGTTTGTTTCGTCTCCTTCTAAACTATTGTTCCTGAGGGATTTTGCCTTGTGGCTCTTCCTGTGTTTTCACCATTTGCTGGACTTTGTTGTATTTGAATTTTTGGATTGCTCCTCATAGACTCTATTACATTGTAAGCCTTTGTTTTCCCCTTCTGTGAGTTTGAAAAATATATCCAGATCTGAATAATGGTCCTCTCCTTTTGTCACTGAACACTTATGGGTTATAAAATATGTTGTGTAACTTTGACATAGAGCCTCATGTCCCTCAGGATTTCATCATCCATTATGTTTTCAGTTGTAAAGAGTGATTAAATGATCATGAATTGGCAGTTTCAATGCATTAATATGACTGGATCACATCACAACAGTAAGTCAGCATTTTAACTTCCCACCCTGAGAGCTTCATTACAGAAAAATGGCTGCTGTGTTTTTTTTATGGTGAATGAGGGGTCACAGCAATGCTAGAGTCTCTGCAGTACTGTCACTCATAAAAGATCCCTCCCTTCATAGACTGATGAGATAACAGGCCTTACGCAGTTGGCTGTCCCTCTGCATTTAGCACTGGACGCTTATCTCAATGATCCATTGCCTAACTCTGAGCATCAATAGCATTAGCCCTCACATCACACTATCAATCGGATTCATGGCCCTTGGCTCATTCTAAGCTGTTTTGGAAGCCCCTTGCCACTCCAAGCTTGTTCTCTGTATCAGTATCTCTCACAAACACACTCACACACTTGGTTTCCAAAGTGTAATACCGCTTGTGACCACAGGTTGGTAGCATGTGCATTCGCTCTGCCCGTACAGTTGAGGTTGGTCATGCAAGGATAAAAGGAGGTCGTGCCATCTCGGTTCTTACAGGGTGCCTACTGACTGAACTGTTTAACCATATCCGCAGGGTTTAGCGTAGAGTATATATAGACTCTGCCGTCAAATCCTCCTTCCTTCTGTGATTGTGACAAGAGAGCTTACCAGCCAATAAATCCATCTCCTCTGTGTTTTATAGCTATGGAAACAGGTGTGAGTCACTGAGCTTGCTGCCGCTTTGAGTCTACAAAGTCTCGCCGGAGCAAAAGATCAAAGAACAGGATTCAGCCTGAGCTTCCTTCTTGATTTCCTGCTCATTTCACCTCACTGCCTCCTCATTAATCAACCTGGAATTGTATCAAGGTTTCCCTTCACCTCTGGTATTTGTGCTCTTGTCTTCTCTTTCAGGCGGAGCTTCTTTCTGTCTGTTTCTGCTTCCTTCTCTCTGTCCCAGGATTGGGTTTAATTGCTGCTGAGATAAAGCCTCCATTGCAATTCCTCCTATCTTGTCTCTGGAAGGATCTGCCTTGCATCAATACCGCAGAACAGTCGGAGTGGTATCAGTGTTGCCTTTGATCACACAGAGCACCCTGTCCCTATTCTTGGTCTAATGTAACCGGTTCTGTCTACAAAAACACTGATGCTGTAACTTACAAGCCCTCCGTGTTGGATGCATTTTGTGGCAAATTTGACTGATAACACAACTGGTGTGTTGCATTTGCACTCACATATACTATGCTCATCTGTACGTGAGAGCTTTGCATGTTTTAAGCATGCGACTGGTGGTCTCCATGCCCTTCTTGCATGACAAGAGATGCATTTAACACTTAGATGAACCTGTGCATGATGAGATGATGAGCTGTGAAATTAAAATGTCTTGCCATGTCATTAGAGCTCAGTGGCATTTAAAATAATCTGTGCGCTTCTGTGTACCCCGAGTCTTTTATGGGTAGCAATGATGGCTCAGACAGAGACGCACGAACAACAACATCTGTTTCCCTTTGCTTTTGCACAAACAGACGTGAAATGTGTCTTTTCTCTCTCCCTCTCCCTTCATGTCTCTCACTGAATCGGCTCGCTGACGCTTGCATATGGTGCGTTTTTTCCCAATCCAGCAGGCAAACATTATTCTGGCGACAGCTTATTCTAAATATCAACAGTCAGCTGCTCTCACGTCGGCCTGAGCCTGTAAATGAAGCAGACACTGATGGAAGTGGTTATTTTGGTAACTTCCAAGCTTTCGGTTATCAGTTACAAGTTTTACAGGGAAAGTACAGAGATTCCTGTTTCACTCAGTCCGTGTCATTTTTCATAGTTATCACTGTCTTTCCAATCAGCTGTAATAACTCTGTGTTCAGTGTTTTCTCTGGGAGTGCAGCAACATTGCTAAGAAATAATGACTACTAGACTGCAAACTCTTAGGTTTTAGAGCTATTCGTATCACACTGTCTTTAGAAGATAAGACAACAGTGAAAGCTGTAACACCAGTTGTTCAAAGTGGAATGATAGTGCAAACAGCCAAAATTGTCCTCTGACTTTACCTACACTTCTGCTTGACATTTCTAATGTGAGAATGCAAAAAGGGTCAAAACCAAGCAGCAACCTCCAGTCTAAAAATATGAGTCCAATGCGAAAGTGTTAAAAACTGCAGTTCATCGAGGATCCGCTTGAGGCTGGCTCCGGAAGTACCGGAAACCACATACACACCAATTCAAAAAGACGATCTTTACAGCAGAAATAAACATGCTAACAGCCTGGGACAAAAGACGAGTGTAGTCTGGATAGCTCATTTCTTGATTGGCACACACTGTAGGGGGGGTGAATTTTTTTCTAATGCGGCAATTTCAAAGATATTTAGATTACAAGTCTTCCAATGAGAGGCACAGCTGACTTGATTGGCAGGTGGGAACACTGTAGCTGTTGGCTAGGAGGCTCAAAGCCCGCCTCTTTACATCACAATTGCTCGTCAGTAGCAATATGGCTCCTGCCGACGATTGGCTTCAAAACAGCGCTTCAGAAACAGATGGGTGACGTCACGGATACTACGTCCATATTTTATACAGTCCATGGTCAAAACTCCAACAACACTCACAGTATAAAGAAGAACTTTACTCTTAAACCAGCAAGTTTTGGCCTTGTGGCCTTCATCAGGGTCATAATAAAACATACAATAAACAACTTTTAAATTGGTATGTTTAAGACACAAATAAATCAGACACAATAAGTATACCAGATGGTTGCTTTAGGTACAACAAATAGAAAGCTTTTAAAGAAAACTTCAACAAAATTGTTTACTTCTCAGTAAACATAGGTGATAGAAATATCACCTTCCAGGGAACCTCATCAAGTAATATTCACAGCTCTCTTTGTGCACAGGAAGTGCTTGCAAACTCACACACAGAAAGGCACCTTCCTGGACAGGGATTCGAATCCGGAACCTTAGACAGGAGCATGTCTCCCTGAGCTTTGACAGTCTGACATGTTCCTTTCTGATACCGCTGCCTTGTGAAGATGCAGTACATTTATTTTAATGGAGGGATTATAAAACTGCACTGAAATGTTTACTTTTCATTTTTAAAGCTTGCTTTTTGTATTTTAGCTTCCATTTCTAATGTTTTTATTTTTTCTCTCTCATATTGTAAATTGCTCTTGAATGCCCTCTTATAATGGATTTCTATTGCTCTTTGTCACGTTGCTTTTGATGTAAAGCACTCTGAATAGCCTTGTTGCTGAGATGCTCTTGTTGTATATCATTAACCTTGCACTACCTTGCTTTTTTAATAAAAGGAAAAGACTCTGTCTCAAACTTTGGCATGACAACAGTCTGTCTAATAGTCTCTGCTTGGATTTCTTGCACCATGTGTACTTATAGATATGATTGGCAAACTGTGACAACAACATTCACATAATAATAAATTTGAAAGGTATCCTCTAAATGGCTAATCTAGAGTGCCCATGAGCACTAGCAGCACCAGTAATACTGTCCAGTAGCTTCCTTTCGAAGTTTAAAGACTCCTCTGAGTATCTAACAATGCATCACCCTAAAGGTAACCACACCTCATCCGAACCACAGCTATGAGGGACAGGACCCCCATCATCCTCTTCGATCAGCAGGGGTGTGAAAGTCTGGTGAGGAGGCAGGGGTCTCTTCTGGTCCAGCAGCTTGTTGTCTCCCCTGGAAGGATTGTTATTGTCACTCTCTCCACTCCAACATCTGGTGCCTGCTTTTGGGTTATGGTCTTTGGCTCAGACATCAGCGCTCACTTGCTGGGCCAAACGTGCTCAGGGAATAGCGTGAGAAGAGAGGGTGTTGTGTGTTTTTGTTCAGCTCATTATCATTCCTTTAACGCCCTAGAAGAACAGAAAAGATACATTTTGTAGTGTTCTAAAATATTTATATTTCACTGGAGGTTAAAAATCTCTGATCTTAATGAAAAGAGTGTTTCCCTTTATTTGAATGTACTATAAGGGCAATGGGATGAGTCTCAAGGTCTTACACTAAGACTGGAATACTGATGAAATACAATGACTGCTGGTTGCACCATTGACTAAAAATAATAGATGTAACCACACCAATGTCGCCAATTGTTTTTTTCGACTGCCTTTTGGGAGCCTCAAATATAACATGTTGGCCATTGATATGTTGATTTTTCTGGAGCCAGAATTGACCATTTATGGACAGTCAACACCATCCACTCATTGTCTGGCAAAGGTCTAGTTGACAATCACATGTCATCTGTTTGATTACTTAAAGAAGCTAAGAGAGGTTTTCAAGTGTAGCAGACTCTTTACTTGCTTGCTCACGTCTACATGAAACAGCCTACAAGCCAGGTAAAGTAAAAACAGAGTTTAATTCCAGTATGTGCTTTACTATGAATAACGCAATATTAGATTATCTTTTATCAAAAACAGCAACAGACGTCATGGATGGCGTGTTGGTCCAATAAAGTCACTGCACATCATTCCATTTTATTTGACTGAAAACTAGCACGTTATTTGAAAACCTCCCAAAAAGGTATCACCAATGCAGAAATAGCTTCATACACTGAAGGAGCTGATAAGCTGAATGTAGACACTGAGATGTGCTCATTAAAATGGATCCAAAAGCTTTCACTCACTGAAAAACACCAACATATTTTGTGCTGCCGTCTTGGCCAGGTCACTCTTGAAAGAGAGGTTCTAAATCTCAATGAGTCTCTTACCTGGTTAAATAAATAAAGAAAAGAAAAAACAAATTTATTGGATGACCTCTAAGTACACAAAACAGCACAGTAAGCCATATTACTTACCAAATAATTGAATGGAAAATGAAACCTCTAAAAGGCATTAACAACTCAGTTAATGATGAGAATTCAAGTTCAGCGACTGATTTGGTGAGGGTGGTAGCACCCACCAATATACAAGGCAACCATGTCTCTAATTATACACAATTTTAGGCTTTTTTCTTCTTCTTCTTTTTACACAATGGATGGGTTACTAGTATCAGAAGTTACCATCTGTGCAATTTACATGAATGTAACATAAAATGTAGAGATTGTTCCAGGCTGAAAATTTGATGTATTCTGCTGTAATGTTGGGGATTTTAAAATGTAGCCTAATGGGGATTGACTCACTATCAGAGCCAGCTCCAAGTGGCCACTGAAGGAGCTGCAGGTTTTAAAAAACTTTTAGTCTCCTGTTTTTTTCAGCCCTAAATTCCTAGTTTGCTGCTTTGGTCAAACAATGAATAAGGGCCTGTGTATATTAATGTTTATTTATTCTGCTGGAAGTGTTACACCATCCAGACTGCAATGGCATTTATGGTGTAGAAAATATTCACTTTATTATTCCACAGCAGGATTGGCAGAGAATACAACACCGAGCTCACGCAACAACAACACAGACCACTTGAGCAAGGCTCAGACTACTTTGTGGAACTTCTTCTGTGTTTTCCTTTCTTGTGCTATAAAAGGGTATATGCTGCCACTGGACAGTGAAGTAGAACATAACTGGTCACTAATCTTATAATACAGAACATTGCTCTTCATTATAGTAAATAAAGATTACTGAATATTAATATAAAATTAATATACAAAAACATCTTTTTACAGGTGCTACAGAAGCACCAATAATTTAATATCGGAACACTTCTCACCAGCTCTTACTGTTGTTACGAAAGTTGGCACTTCCACTTCCCTTTGCAGTGACCAAAAACATTAAAAAAAATGCTCTGCATGCTTCATATTTACTTTTATTCAATAGTATTTTACAAAGAAAATGTAGCATTGGCAGCAGCTCTAGACCTGGAAATTGCATCTTTGAAGAATCAAGTGTGGCTCCTATACTATTGCCATTGTTGTAGACAAAGTTCAGGTTGATATAAAAAATCCTGCCCCTTCTAGATTTTAATTGGGCATTGACTGAGGAGCAACACTGATGAGCGCTGCATTTTCAAATGAGAGTAGTACGAGCCCAAAAAACAGCTGACACAGAGGGCGTTTCTGCACTGAGAATGCTGAGTGCTGAAAATGCTGAACTGCATTGTTTTCGTATAGAAGGTAGGCACTGCCAGCACTAATGGACACAGGCCCTGAATGCTGCATGCAAACTGATCCCTCTGAAATATCTCTAAAAACATGCGTTTTAATGGATCTTTTTTGCTGCAAGTTTCTATTCAAGGTTTCTAGATTTCTAAATAAATCAACCACGCTGACAAAGAAAGATAGAATTTGAAAATATAAACTGTTGTCTTACTGTATGCCTGGAGGAAAAGCCAATTTCAAGCCACATTTGGACACACCAACAGACACTCACCTTCAACGCCAGTACTGAGGTTACTCCAACACACACCCATTAAATATTCACACCATATTTAACAGTGATAGATCCCTATTTTCCAGTGATAGCAGACCTGCCAGCTTGCATTATCCTCCCTACAGGCCAGTTACATGCCTGTCCCATTTACTTGACCTTAACACCCCGACACGTACATGACGGTGGAGGGAATATGAATACGTATGGCTACACCTTCCACATTACAGCCTCATTGATTCGTCCGCTGTGTGGCTGCCTCTCATGAGGAAATGGCTTTGACACTGTTGGCCTTTCCTTGATAAATTAGGTCCCTGGGTAGGCATCCAACATTACACAGCACATTCATTAGGAGCTTAGCACAGGCCAGGTGGAGGGGAGACTTTCATATCACTACATATTACCTGAGTATTACCAGGAACATTAGGAGCTTTATACTTAAGGCCAGCACTTTGACAAGGCTTTGGACTTGTCAACAAAGCTCAGTGATGTATTCAGATCATGCATTTGATGTCAAGGCTATTGTCCTATTGGCTTTTGTTATTGAATGCTGCAAAATCTAGAGACCTTCGGAATAATGAGGAATGAGTTCAGAGATTTAGTGACAAAAAAATCCACTTGCACACTTCCTAATTGGGAAAAGGTGGAGCTCAGGGGACCGGGGCAGATTGGTGGAAAGTTTCACAATGGATGTAATGATTTCCTGTGGGCAGCAGAGGAGCCAGAGGCAGGCCTGATCAGGTTGGGGTCGAAGGAGGAGGAAAGAGAGATCAGAGGAGGAGGAAGGCAGCTATCTTGAGACTCATTTGTGTAGCTGGTCTGCTCAGAGAGAAAGCAGACACCACAGACTTTTGGACCTGGATCAATGTCTGATTTCTTCCCTCCAGCCCCCTCTCTTTGGAGTGTTTATATGTCTGTTTAGTTATTCCTGTGAAATGTCAGCTAAAGGAGTGGTTCAAGAAATAGACCATCTGACCCTCTGTTAAGGAGTTACTCGAGTTGTTGGTGTTTTAATTTGTGACTTTATTTCACCTTCTTTTCAGGATGTGTTATTGGAGCCCTAATTCCACGGTTGGGCTGGTTATTGAACCTCAATAACCTCTTTCTGTACTGACTGATACAGTTTGTTGGAGTTAAATTTAGGACTTTTATCGACCCTTTATCTCACACACTTCCTAAAAGACTCACTTTAAGGCAGACATTTATAACAGGGGGACCATATTTCCAAACAGAGACACTTTACTTCCTGGATACCTGATCATATTGTTGGATACTGGATCTCAATACAAGGAACTACACTTACCTCAGTCAAGTGAGCAGCAGGGTAAAAGCATATTTGACCCTCCCCTCCCACTCCGTGTCGTATTTTTCCCTCATGTAATGATGTTCGAGGAACACCAGCAATAACCTTTGCTGCTCCCATTAGGAACAAGCAAAACTTTGCTGGGCAGAGGGATGGTGTGCATCTCCAGACTTTTTCTTTAATGAGGTGGCCCAACTGAGGCACTGAGCAGAGTGTCATGGAGTATGTGTTGCACATAAGCACAAGAATAAAAAGCATTTATTTTACTATTTAAAGTACAGATAAGAATAGCGCTAGTGTGCTTTAGCGGTTCAGTTGTGCGCCCCTGTACAGAGGCCTTGAAGTGGGCGGCCCTGGTTTCAATTCCAACCAGTGACCCTTCCTCACTCTCACTTCCAGGTTTCCTACTCCATCCACTGTCCTCTCTCTCTCTCAACAAGGGCATAAAAGTCCCAGAGTAAACCTAAAATAGAGTATGAAAAGAGGGACTGTGATACTATGAAATGCACTTAAGGCTACGAGCAGCCTCTTGGGGTGGCTGATCAAATGTTGAGGGGGGCCAATGGACATGTGTTTGAGAGGGATGTCTGGGTAAACTTGTTCAGTGTGCTGCAGAGGAAAACTGCTGGATGGATGTGATCACTTGCTTTTTTTATACATTCGATTTGTTTAAGCTTCATGTTGGACTAAAATGTGCCTGCAACTTTGTAGTAGTGCATGTTTCAGTTCTGTACTTGGAATAATTTAAAGCCATATTAATTGAGTTTTGTCAGTAGTAATATTATTAATGATTCTTTGTCGCACGTTCATTTCTTGGCACAGATGCTCCACAGAGTATTTATTGTGTATCCTGTCTTGAAATCCCATTGCAGGAAATTCCTCAGCAAAACTCATAATGTACAATAAAGCAAGGATAATCAATCAATATCAAATAAGTGGGGTTGTTTTTGAGGTACTGGCTGTATTATCACAGCATCCCTCCATCTCTCATTTCACATCAATAATATTCAGGATAAAACACCACAAAGTATTCTTCCATTCTGCCTGTGTGACCAGCCCAGTGTGGCAGAGTTAACCCTCTTCAGTATCACTCTTTCTTATTCACCCCTTTGTTATCCCCTCTACCTCTTTATTTTCTCCTCCTCCTCTTCTCAGTCTTCTCCCGCTGCTTTTGTCATGCCCATTAGTCCTCGGCATACAATCGATACCCAGGGCCTACTGCTCTGCCACCATTAAAGTGAGGAGGGAAACGAGGATGAATGAGAGAGAATGAAAGAGTTAGAGATTGACAACACTGTGGCGGTGTCTCTCAATGTAGCTATGAAGCTCTGCCTATCACTGTCACTACTGCTATTGATCAGAGTGAAGCCTCCTGGTAAGATAAAGAGGCCAAGGATCCAACTTTTAAACTCTTGTGGAGCACCTCTTCCTCCATACTGTCTTTCATTTGCTCTCTGCATCATAAAAGTTTTGCATTTAAATAAGGAGCGTATTGACCAGAGGGACTCAATGCAGCATTTGTAGATTTATAGTTGCTGTTATGTCAACAAGGGTTTTCGGAGAGGGGAGAGCCGGTGTTTAAGGTGTAAATTAGACTGTAGATCAGGGAACCGGGCAGACATTGATGCAGCAGGCCTGATGAATGGATAATGGTGCCTCCGTTCCAAAGCGCCCTCGGCATATGGCAAATAAAGCAGCATGCACACATGGAGGGCCAGCAGACAGACAGGTGCAGACGCATACACACAGATTCTGTTACGCGCCAAGAAGCTACCGACAGGAAGAACTCAAAGTGAATACCAAACATGCAGTTGGGATGGAAACTTTGGCTTGGGCACCTGAAGAATTACAGTTCCTCCTAAACAAGCATTTAGAGCTGTAACGTATAGCTCTCATTAAAGAAAGTCTGCAGGAGGAAATGAAAGCTTTTACTCTTGTTTTAGGTCAAGATGCTAAAAACTGAATGTAAGAACAGGATTTTTTCAAAGATCAAACGTTAAAGGTGACATATCACGCTTTTTTCATCAAAATATATTGGTCTAAGAGGTCCCCAAAACATGTCTTTAAAGTTTATGCTCAAAAAAACCTTTGAAATCAGATTTTGGCATGCCTGAAGAACCCTCTTCTTCAGCCCTGTTCAGAACAGTCTGTTTTCCCTCTGACCACGCCCCCTCAGGAAGTGGATGTGCCCTCGGCTGTCCAGCACATTGATCTAATGTTTACATGTTGGCTGAATATACACATTGCTTACAGACCCGCGTTACTTCAACCCTCGGAATCTGATCCAGAATCTGATCCTGACGTAAAGGTGCCTGCAGCAGGACCTTTCTGAACCATTGGTCACAGATTCTGTGTTTCTTGTTGTTTTATTTGTCAGTATGTCGACGTGTGTCTTGGTACACAGCTACAGCTACAAACATGTAGCTATGTAGCTATGCTAAAAAGCGCTAGCTCTTTTCCATGAAAAATAAAAATCATCCACTAGATCTTCAAATCTGCAGACGTGGGGAGTAAAACCGACCTTTGTGTTTATTAAGACAGCCTACAACTAGCATGCCTCCCTCCTAAGCTCCTTGTTAACACACATGTGTGCAGGTAATGAAAAATGGAGGAGGGGTTAAGTTGTATTTTTATACAGTCTATGGGCTGAACAAGCTCCGAGCTCTGACTCCGGGACAGACCGGATATTGTTGTGACGTATAAAAAACACGGAAGTCTGAAACGGCTCGTTTCACACACATTTACAGAAAGGTGTAGAAATCAAAACAGGGGCAGAATGGATTCTTTTCATTCTCGGGGGGTTTGTAGACATGCCAGGGACACATATTTCAGGTAGAGAACCATTAAAAAGTCGATTTTGCATGATATGTCACCTTTAAGTAATTCAACAACACTTCTCTTTGCTGTGACACAAATCTATTATTCAATATCTACATTTGGGCTGATGCTATATACCTTTTACTGATGATCTTTAAGAAAAATAAAGTATTGATATTGTGCGGGAAATAAGAAAAAGGTGAAACTGTATTACTGGTTCATAGCGGTGGCGGGAGTTGTTCTTTACGCTGCCATAAAGCGAAGAGAAGACGAAGGAGAAGCTGCAGTAGACGAAGATTCAGTAATCGGCTAGCTAGCTAGCCTTGACCCCAGTATGTGGCTTCTACTGCAGCACAGATCATGTCCGAGGAGATGATAGATGAAAGCTGGTTACTCTGCCTGCACCCATAAAAAGTTACTGAAAAGCTAGTTTGGGAGTTTTGGGGATTTCACAAAAAAAGACGGGGTGTTTGTGGAAAAACTGTAATGCAAAATCACACCATGAGGAAGTTTTTGGTTAATTAAAAGTTTCTGCCACAGGGCTGGTAGTGAGGATAAAACAAAATGTTGAATATCACTAGAAATATATCATGATGGCCTTAATCTACATTATAGCTAAATGCATTATGGTAGCTTCAGGGTTAGAGAACTCCATGATATAGCTAGTTAGATATTCTCATGAGTTGCTTTTGTCTAGTTTGTGTTTTCTTTTTACTATAATCTCATTTCCTGTTTTATTTCTTGTACTCTCCCTCTCTGTAATAGAGAAATCATTGTGGCTTCCTTGTGTTATTTATTAGTGATCCATGTCTTGTGTTGTATTCCTTTTGTGTGTGCGTATTTTCACTTGTGTTTCTTAGTCAAGTCTATTGTGTTTCCTGTTCATTTTGTAGTTCTTGATCCCTTGTGTGTCTGGTTTGGTTTTACTTCCTGTCCTTGTGTGTTTCCCTCCACTTTGATTACCCTCATTAGTTTCACCTTTGTCCTGTGTCCACACCTGTTGCTCTTTACCTAATGTATATCTAGTGCCTGTGTTTCCTCCCTTGTGTTGTAGGATCATTACCTCTTCCCTGAGTCTTGTGTCATTCCTCAACCTCCCAGTGGTGTTTTTTTTGTTTTTGCTTGGACCTTTTTGGATTTTGGACATTTTTCAAGTAAGTTTTGTTTCATCTTTTGCCTTTTTTGTTTATTAAATCTCCATTATTCTGCACATTTGACTTTACATGTAACAGATGAAAAACGACACGTGACATAAGAACAAACTGAACACAGGTGGACATCTATAAAATATCTTTAAAATCCCTGATTACTGTCACTGTAGAGAATTCAATTAACTAGTTGGGGAAAAAAAACATCTTTACATTATTATTTAGGATAAAAACATTCTTATGTTGCTAACAAGCTCATGTTTGAGAGTGAGAAATTCTTAGTGTTCTTCTTTGTTTTATCTTAAGTTTTCTGTATCTCAAAATCTAAATGTGAGGACAGCTTCAGCACCATATACGCCTTTTTATTCTTTAGCGTCTTGACCTTGCAGGTGAGGAAAATGCACATTTCCAGTTTTCATAGCTGTTTTTTCTTATGAGACATTTCCTTGGACGTCAACTCCACACAGTGTCATTGGGTTGTAATAAGAATCCAGTTTGGAAGAAACATCCCTGTTAGGCCTAGACACAAGTCCAAGTTTGTTGCTGAATTAACCAGGATTTGGGAGCTCTCTTAAAAATGCTGAAGTCTGCAACAAGCTTCAAGTGATCTGGCAGCAAGTCCCAGGATTTTGATCCTTTTACAGGAAGAGCTGTCTGAGCAAAAGATGCTTTGCAGAGGGAAACTTTTAATTGCCACTTGAAGCTACTCTGGTGGATCAGCTGCTGTCTGTAGTCTCTTTGTGTAGCTTTTATTCAGTCAGTGTAAGTAAATAAGGGTTGTCTTGGGATATGTTACGTGCAAAGTTACGGTGGTGGAATACCAGCAAAAAACAGAGAGTAGAAATGAGTATAATAGATTCCCTTTAAACAACTGCAGTGAGAATTTTACAGAAGAGTATCAGTCATTTAAAACTTTAATAAACAATCACCAGCTCAGTCTGACTTCTCTCTGCACAAAGTATTCCTGGCTTGTTCTGTTTATCTGTGTGTTGGTGACAGTGCTCAGCAAACAGCAATAAATAATTATGATCAACCCTGATAGAGCAAAACAAACTATAAACAAATTGTGTTTGATTGATTGCTCTTAATATATTTTCCAATATTATCCCCACACAATAAACGTGAACCTCTCATACATGCAGAACATCACTCTATCCTCTGAAGAGATAAACGAAAGCATCCTCCTCCACAAAAACAGCAAGGAGTGATGGTTACAGAGGAAAGAGGGTGCGAGCGTGAGGATGAGAGTGGGTGTTGGACAGATTTGAGACTACTGTTTTTACCTCATCTCAGTTTAATATCCATCACTTTCCAAATCTCCGCCGTGCTGTAACTATGACTCAGCGGATGTCTTAGATAACTGAAAGATGGCTGCAGAGACAACACAGCAGAGCGAGGCTTCTAAAAACAGCTCTGATATTACATCCATCTCTGACTTTCATCTTCCATCTAACACACCCATTCATCATATTGGCGTAAATCACACTCACATCCTTCGATAAAGGTCTGTACTTAATTTAAATTAGTTGGGTTATTATTTTTTAAACGCAGTCATTAACCGGAGAGGCTCTATTCTTCACACGCTGTACTCGGTCTGATTTTGAGATGATAAAGTCTTTCCAATATTCCTACAAATAAGGCTATAATGAATAATGTCACTTCCTCTGGTGATTGATGATGTTTATATCCACGAGCAGTGACAGCAACAGATGCTGTGATTAGGCAGACTCTGTCACACAGAACAGGCACACACACAGATATGTCTCCACACAAAGATGTATACGTTGTAACAACACTGTGCTGCTTTCCTCCAAGTATTTGATAGAGGCTTGGTCTTTAACTTAATAATTGTATAAGCTGTAGGACTATACTGATATTGTTTGGCATGCAATGTGAAAATTTTAATTCATAAAGCTTGTCTCACTCCAAAGAGGTCAAATACAGCAGTTGGTCAGTGACCCTACACATCAAAATATGACCCTGCAGGAACTCCTCAAGTATCATTTGTGAAAGATGGTCCTCAGTTTCTTTTTTAATCTGACTTGGAGTCACTTGATGAAGGACAAAGACGCCTTGATTGCTCAAACAAACAACAGATTTTCATTCAGGCGACCAGGATTTGAGTCTTGTGTTAGAAATGCGAAATAAATATTGTCTCTAAAAGATGTCGACTTCTTTCTAAGTTACTGCTCGGTAAGTTTTTAGGCACCAGAACTAGCTGTACCAGAACCAAAAGGGGAGACATTATGCTGCTTTGCTCTGAGGCAGAGGAGTGCTGTTTGTGAGAGTGAGGTGATGACTGACACCTGTGACCTGTGTGTGAGTGGAGAACAAAGAGAAGACTCCTTGCAGAAGGTGGGGGAAAGTGGAAACAGGCAGGAGGAGTGTTGGTTGCAGTAACCCCAACTGGAGCAGGCTATGTTTTTTTTAGTTGCTGAAGTTGTTTTGGACTTTTCTGAGATCTGGTGACACTTTGGACTTCTGAACATAAACTCTACCACTTCATCATTCCCATCGCCATCAAAAGAGATATTAAAACCCATTAACCAGGATTCCCAACACTCACCTCAAGCATTAGTAGTACTTAAATAGTAAGTGCTATACTTCTGCTCTTTCACTCTCGCTCTGTCACTCAAACACAGACACATGCATATAAACCCTACATCCTTGAAATACAGATTTTTCTATTCTATAACTTTGGTTTCAATCTTTTTTGAGGACTGTATTCTGAGAAATTGATATTATAATTTGAATGTAATGTTTTGGATTATTTTTTTCCTCCTGGATTCAAGTTCAGAATGGTTGAATGTAAATTAACTTTCTACAATTTCCCTCTGCAGCTTGTTTTTTTCTTCAATGTTTGCTAAGCTGATTCTGCTCTGAGGTTTTTAAATGACAGATTTGGTTGTCTATCTTGCACCCAGTAGCTTTTGGAGTCAGCCTCGAGTGGACACTTGAGAAACTGCAGATTTTTTGCATTGGCTTCTTGAAAGTAACGACTTCTGGCTTAAGGCCACAGATCAAGCTTTTACTTTGACAGGTTGGGAGTGATGATGTGCTGTTAAGGACTATATGAATCACAGGCTTTGTGTACTTGTTTCTTTGTGACAATATCAAAAAATAGGTCTTTCCTTCTTTGCTCCTGCTGACAGGAGTTTGGAACAATGCGGGTCAGTTGCAGATAAACATACAATCGACCAAGAGTTAGAAAATTGGTTTTCTGAAGCTATTACAGCTAATGCAAACTCTTAAGTGCAAAAACAGCTCCAATCTTGCACTAATGCATTGTTTAATCCGTTGTTGTTTTTCTCAGGCATATTTTTCTTTGCTGTGAAACTACTTTGGAGTGACACAAATACATTTTTCTTTGTCTAAATGATTAATGTAGAAAATGGCAACCAGTTGAAAGAGCCCGAGTGTGCGAGACTGCTTGAGTTCACAAAACAGAAACACTAATCCAACTTTGACAAAAAGTACAACTTTCCTGTTTTCACCAAAATGTAAATGAAGTAATTAAATCCTCCTGACTGTCACAGCGCTGCTAATAACGTGATTATATTCCGTGCATTCCCACTGAATTGTAAAACACTTGAGCGTATTAAGATGAGAGGTGTCACGGTTATTGACAGTCCTTTTACAGCTCTGTTCAGAGAGGTACACTGATATGGCTGCGAAGGAGACTCTATCATACTGTCCTGAATATGATTCTTTTAAAAGCATTTCATGATTCAGCAATCTCTGGCTGTGCTGCTGAGATAATGAAGCGGCTTTGAGGGGATTTACACGAGTAGGTGTTGCTGTTTCCCCCTCACTCTGGCCGGGTTTCCACTGTTGTGTAATGCTGGGGAGTGTTTGACTGCAAGCTGCCAGTGACGCCATTGGCACAGCGCAGTAAACATGGGCTGCAGTCTAATACCTTGGCATTAGCAGAAGGATTTGATAGCCCACTAAGCTAATATCAGGGGAGATAAGGAGTTATTGGCTGGACTGATTCAAATGCTGTATGACTAATAGAAGAGGGGTTTTCCAAAACTCACTCAGCCCATCCCTGGTCACCACCAGCTAACTGAATCTGATATATGCAGTTTAAAACAAAGAGAAAATGTTGATTTGGTTTGAATTTCTTCACTAAAAGGAGGAAAAACTAAACGTGTTTAGTTTAGCAAATCAATCAGAATGTACAGGTGGGAGTATGCTTCAGATTAAGTGCTTTCCAGATGTATTAATAAAGCTGAAGATAGGTCAAATATCAGCATCTTGAACTGTCAGTGGTGTCCTGCAGGTCTAAGAATAATGTTGACTTTTACAATCATTTTCTTTCTTCCCCTGTTTGGTATCTTCAAATCAAAGGAGAACAGGGAGGGTTCCAGTTATTGTCTAAGCTGTTGGAAAGAGGCATACTTTGGTTTATAAAAAACAGTGCAACTGATGTAATTACAGATGAGAGCACTGACTCTATTTTCAAGCATGATCTTGCCTCTGGAGTGTTTATGGATGCCTCTTCACTGAGCTGATGACACTCGATTCATCCAAACAATGATGGAATTAAAAAGTTCAAACCGCCTCTGTGAAAGCAGAAGAATACATCTTTGTATTCTGCAGAGATTACTCACCAGGTATTAACACTCTAAGCTAGTTGATTTGATACAGATCTTTTAAGTATGTCTTTCATTAATGTATCATACACAATATAAAGAATACAAAGAACATCAAATTGAGAGTCAAGCGTCTCAATAAGTCATAGTTTGTTTAAAAACTGTCATGCAAAAAACACTGCTGGGACTTGATTTGTATAAGACATGTATGTGTGGATGTTTTGAGATGGCAGAATATTAGAGGGATGACCAAACAATTCACATGAAGTCTAACTAATGTTTTAAGCGCTTCTTATAGGTTTATAAAACGTGCTCAGAGATCTAACATGTCAAAACTAAAGTTTATTCAATTCTAACTTAAGATACCAAGCAGCAGCATCAAAGTGGGTCTGTAACTGTGTGTGCATGTGTGTGTTCATGCGTGTGGCAAGCCAGCACAAGGGGTTTTCAGCTAGACCTGACGCAGTGTCAGACTGTTGAACTGTCAAAATGTCTGATTTCAACATGAAGAGTGTGAGTGTGTTGTCTGCACAGAAATTCTAAATAACCTCAGTGTGAGGAATCTGAGCCTACAAAGACGAGGTCCTCATTAACTCCACATGAGCTGTGTTCAAACCTAAAGAAAGAACGTCTCACCTAAAGTTTCTTCTGCAGGATTATTTTTGTGTTGAGGCCAAAAACAAAGATGGGAGGAAAATATTTGCTTCATCCAAGAAAGTCTTTCTACAGGATGATGAGTGCTCCATTGTGTGTCCTGAACCAGCTGAGTCAGGCTCAACTTGGCTCAGTCAGAGGACTTCTGATGGAAACCAAACACTGGCATTCTGTTTCAGCTGAGGTGCTCTCTCACATTCATCCTCAGTAAGTTTCTGTTTCACTGAAATCCAACAGTAGCACTCTGCCCTGCTGCAGTGGTCATTAAACAAGGATTTTCTTATGATTTAAATTCAATAAATTCACGTTTGCTGAAATAAATATATCACGATGCATGCAGTGACATGTCTTCATGCAAAATGGCAGAAAAACCCCACTGAGATTGCTTTTTTGTTTAATAGATCTTGTTATGATATTTTTTAGATAGGTGAAGAGGGCAAACCCTGCTCATGCTCTGTATTTCAGCAAGTTTTTTGTTTAAGTAGAATCTTTTTTAAACTCATACAAACATGAGAATGAAGTCAATTTGGTGCTGGTCATTTGTGTGACCCTTCACTGCTGCAAAATCAAGTCTTACCTTTTTATATCTGTAATGTGCTGTTGCAAAAATTCTGTTTTGCTTTTTATCCGAGCACACCTTCACAGCTCACTTTAACTGGTTGTAGTCAATAAAAGGATATTAATATTTGAACATGTTGTCCAAATGTCGCGATCGAATGAACAGGATGGAAATGATTAAATGATCACTTTTCACGCAGTCTCCAATGTCTTGTCAGAGGCGGTAATAGACGTCTTTCAAATGTTTAAAAAAAAAAAAAAAGAAGACTATGACCTTTTGGGATTGCAGCCACCTTATATGAAGACAGAATTCATTCAATAAACATCAACCTGTTGACAAAATGGCAAAGAAGAAGATCTCTGCATCAGAGATGCTAACTGACCCCGTCTTCTCTACGTCTGCATCTTCCTGTCTCTGTCAGTCTCCAGCTTCAGGCACGGATCCATGAACAGGCCCCCGACATGCTCAACCAAGCATTCACATTTCACTTTACATGACACACGCACACACGCACACACGCACACACGCACACACGCACACACACATAATGACTTTTCATCCAACTGACAAGCTGTCTGCTGCACTTCATCCCTAAAAATACCTGTCAAGTCAAGTCAATCTCTTCCCCCTTTTTGTATCTCTGAAACACACACACACACACACACACACACACACACACACACACACACACACACACACACACACACACACACACACACACACACACACACACACACACACACACACACTTCATGTTGTGATGGTGGCAGGATGCTGAGAGTCAGTGAGCTGAGGGAACTCTCCTCCCAATTATCCCTGAGGATGCTTGAAGAGTGTGTGTGAGAGAGAGTGGCTGTGACCACGAGCATGCTTATGGATCACTTTTTGCCTCTCACTCAGAGATCATTAGAGAAGCACTCATTTGCACGAGATCCCTGTAGAGAGAGGCAGAGTCAGAAAGGAGAGAAAGCCAGAGGTCAAAACGTGGGTAAGCTAAAGTTTCATCTGACTTAGTTGGTTTTATTGGAAGACAGTAACTCAGCTGCAGAAGTTATCCTCGATATGAAAACCAACATGCTATCTGGTCAACAATAGCTGGAGGCTACAGAGACAGTTTGTCCAGCTTTACAAGAAAGAAAAACCTCAGGCGCTCTTTAGTATCTCTCAATCTGCAGCCGTCCCCCACACAGCTGAAGAGTAATCGTGCTGCTGCGTGTGTATCTGCCCGTCACAGGGCTGCGATAAGAGACAATACAGGGAAAGGCCTGGGGAGATGCTACATTAATACTGCCTCTGATTATCTGTGCAGTGAGGGAGGGCTCTTCTGTTGTGTTCGATGTAAAGTGAAGTGCATTATAGGCAACAGACTGTATATAAAACTTACTCCTCTGAGTAACCATGCTGTTCATGGCCAAATGTGCATCCATCCATCCTGCTTGACAAACATGAAGAATACTTGATTCTATATTTACTGAAAGAATACACTCCAAGTCGATGTACAAGATGCACTTTAAATAACCTTTGGTAACTAAAACATGGGCTGCATCCTGTCCATTGGTGCGATCATTTACCAATATCAAATGCAAACAGAGGTAGTGCGTGGGACCAGTCTATCAGTGCCACTTTTTACAGTATAGTGACCAATGGGAGTCTATGCAAATTTGTTATAGGCAGAGGGTAAATCTGCACCTCACAACTATCAAAGCTACAATAGGCTGAATTCAACTACTGGTAGCAGGGTCTTGGACACATAACACTAGAAGGAGCTACACAGCTGCATAGAAACTGCACATTATTGAATTTGCTGAGCACAATGTAAATCCTCACACAGGAAGACAGTGCAACCCATTGTCCCTCTGGAAGACCCGAAAATTATTTTCCACTTTAACACCAGTACGCCTCATCATTCGGATTTTACAGTAATCCAAGTTTAGTGAATGTGCAATATTTGTAGAACTACTTTGGAAGTATTTATGAAGATACATCTATATTCTTCTTCACAAAGCAGCTTTGGTATTTGGTTGGTATTCAGATTTAGATACACTTTTTGTTATACTGGTTAAATTGATCTTTATGTCCCGATGGCAATCAATACATAATGTGTTCCTAAAAAAGAGTGAAAAAAAGCCGCTATTAACAGCCGGAGTAAACCTGGGAAAACACCAACCAATCCCTGCCTTAAGGGTCCAATTTATGAAACCAATCAAATCCCGTCCTGCCGTTCTGCCCGCCTCCTTCCTCTATTTACTGCCCCTCTCGCTCGACCTCGGGCCTGTCCCCTCTGACCTGATGAGGTGCTTTGCTCAGGAGGACTGTAGTCCGGGTCAGTAAAAGCTCTCATCACGGGGGCTCTGACAAGCAAAGATGGAGACGGAGTCCTGAGGAAATGCTACATTCAAATTCATGCTAGTTTTCCATGTCAAGCAACCCTAGCTTTAAAGCTCCTGTAATGAACTTTCTGTTTGTGTTGACTTTGGTGCTCCTTGTGGACAAAGTGACAATCCTTTTATCTTTTCTTATTTTGCCCTGTTCATTCAAAGGAAGTGTTTTCTTAAATAAAATATCATTCTTCTGTGTTTGGGTGTCAAATGTATAACTCATTGTGCATATTTACTTTACAGAATGTGAAAGAAACACTGTCTCCTCTGAGCTTTAAATCACTTCGTCTGACACCCACCCTGCAGCATTGTTTACATGCATCACAAACTGCTGAACAAAAAAATCATCAATCTTGCTGTTGATGGTCTTGTTTACTTCTGTAGGTCATTAAAAGGCATCACTATTTACTTCAGACTGTTTCATAACCAGTTAAAACTCCTCACAGGGACTTTCATGTTAATTTACGGTGTTCAGAGCGCCTTCAACATTGTGACACAGTTAAAAACCCCACTGCTGCTGTATTCTATATCAGCCCTCATTGACAGCCTCTTGCTCTTACTTCTTTATCAAATAACTTGGTTTGAACTTACTGCTGTGTAATTACAATTAGGGAACAGACGTGGTCGATATGTTTTAATGGCTGGTTTCCATCTCATGCTGTCTTCTATCGGAGATCGTTGTTAAAATCATTAGTTTAACATCTGTGCTGTGCTACCTTAGAGCCCCTGTGAGGAGTTTTTAACTGTTATGAGACTGAAATAAAGAGTGATGTCTTTTTAAGACACACATAAGCAAATAGGAGCATCGATGACAAGAATGATGCATTTTATTCAGCAGTTTTTAATTCATGTAACCACTGCTGCAGGCTGGGTGTCACAGAAGATTTACAGCACACTGAGGAAACTGGGAATATTTGCTGTGCAAAATATAAAAAAAAAAAGAAATTTCAGCAAATACTCAACTCAAAAGACAGCAGTTTTTTTTAAAAAACACTTCATTTGCATGTAGAGGATAGAATAAGCAGAGAAATAAGATTTACCCCTCTGTCCACAGGGGGAGCTAAAGTCGACACAAACCCAAAGTTCCTTACAGGTGCAGTATTTTGCACTCCAAAGGTGGACAGATTTTGAATTAAGGAGTGAATATTAATTAGCAGATTTAACAGATTAATTTTTTTGTGATCAAATTTTTATTGTAATTTCTGCAGTTACATACAAACATAGATTAACAAGGAAAATACAGAATAAAAAACAAAACAAATCAAACAAACAAACAAAAAAAAAAAGGCAAACTCAAGAAAACAAAACAACAGGTCCAGAAGACTGGAGAAAATTCATATGTTGTGTTAATGTGGTGAACGTATGTCGATGTAGGTGTGAGAAACTGTGTGAGGGGGATTGCTCAGTTCAGCAAGTTCTTAAGATCATCCACTGTAGCACACCATAGCTGAGTTATGTCCTCTTTGGCTCCATGGAAGTGAGCTGTAGACAGTTCCAAATACACAATATCAATAAAGGTTAGTAACCATTGTTTACGAGTAAGCAGTAAAGAGTGTTTCCATCTAGTGGCAACCAACTTCTTAGCAGCCGTCAAGCCAGCTAAAAACACATGCTTCTGAGCTCTAGGGAGCTTCAGCTGATGTAAGTCATTTAAAATCAAGGCGAAAGGAGACAACCGGATAAACACATGTAACAACAGGGACAAATTTACCTTAACCATTTTCCAAAAAGTGACCACACCAGGGCATTCCCATATCATATGATAGATAGATAGATAGATCTTTATTTTTCCTTAATAAGGAGATTTGTTGCCACCGTCTGTATACAGGAATACATGTATGAACACAATAACCATAACCATCCACCCAGCCTCACAGCAATGGTGCCCCGCATCCCACAAATATACACACCAGACACATATGCACACACTGGGCACATATAAAACACACCGAACACATATGAACACACTGGACACAAATATGCACACCGGACACATATAAACACACCGGACACATTACAGTGGAATTCTGTTTAGCAGTGCTATGGCCGATGGGACGAAGCTTCTGCCGAACCGGGCTCGCCTACAGTAAGGGGATCTGTACCTGCGACCGGAGGGGAGTAGTGTGAAGACTGAGTAGAGGGGGTGTTGGGGGTCCAGTGTTATAGTGCGTGCTCTGCGTATGATGGCTCTGTTGTTGAGGTCAGACAGGTTGGGTGTGGGGAGGCGGATGATTTTGGTGGCAGTGTTTGTGGTGCGTATGAGTTTGTTTTTGTTGGAGACAGTTAGCATGTTGTAGTAGCAGGGGGAACAGTAGAGGAGAATGGGTTGGATGATGCTTTGGTACAGTAACAGTAGAAGGTGGGGGGCGACAGAAAGTGCTTTGAGTTTGCGGATGGCAGAGAGTCTTTGTTGGCAGCGTTTGTGAATGTCAGTGGTGTGTTGATCAAAGTTGAGTTTATTGTCCAGGGTGAGTCCGAGATATTTGAAGTGATCCACTATTTCGACTGCTTGATTGTTGATGTGGATGGGGTTGTGAGCCGGGCTGTGAGTGCTGGAGGAGTGAATGACCAGTTCTTTTGTTTTTGAAATGTTCAGCTGGAGGTGATTGTCCGTGCACCATGATGTGAAGTGGGAGATGGAATCCTGGTAATTTAGAACAGAGTTATTGTCATTAAGGAGGGCAAGTTATGTTAAAAAGTACCAGTCACACCTAATGGACACAATGTGCAATATGGGTCGGGCTTCAGTTTCATGCTGAAGAGTCTACGAGGGGTCATATAAGTCCTGTGTATGAAGTTAAAGTGTATTAATTGATGGTTGAGATTTAACAGATTCATAACTGCAGGGAAGGAAGTTGTCAAGTCTGTTGTTATTAATTGTGGTTAGGCAATAAATGTTGGTTGTCGAAGTGTTGTGTAAAAGCAATATTACACTCAAGATCATACTGTTGTACTAAATATTAGCACACTGGGATTAACCTCCAGACTGTCCTGAAGTCTTGTGTCATTACTGAATCATAACCCTGCTGATAATCAGTACAACATCTGATTGACTGTTGATTTTGTAAATATCTGACCATTACAGTGCTGCTCTATCTGAACTTAACATACCTGGACGATCCTTAAAACCATATGCAGCTCATGGTTGACTTCCATGTTCACTTTTATCTGATGTAGTTGTACTCACAGTGGTAGTCAACCAGAATTCTTTATTTTCTGTATGATGGTATAAAAAAGTTAAAACTCTTCATATAGTGAAGATTAAAATCTTTTTTTTTTTAAGTTATATTTTGGGCTTTTTTTGCCTTTAATGGATAGGACAGCTGAAGAAAGACAGGAAACGTGGGGAGTAGAGAGTGGGGGAAGACATGCAGTAAATGGTCGACTGGCCGGGAGTCAAACCAGTGACCTCTGCGACGAGGAATATAGCCTCTAATCGTGTGGCGCTTAGACCGCTAGGCCACCAGCACCAATTCTAATCATTTTTAATTGGGCACTGGTGGCCTAAAAGTCTAAGAGCCCCACATACTACAAAAGTACCCCTGCTACAGTCCTCGTCGCAGGGGTTGCCGGTTCGATTCCCGCTCTTTACTCCCCACATTTCCTGTCTCTCTTCAACTGTCCTATCAAATAAAGGCGAAAAGACCAAAAATATAACTTAAAAAAATAAAAAATAAATCATTTCTAAATCCCTCAGTATCTTGTACCTCTAAGAACCTTATGTCTTGAAGTACATTTCTGTGGGAGTCTGAGACATCACTCTCTGATTTCCATTAGGAGCTGTTAACTGACAGGTGCATATGTGTATGTGTGTGTGCCTGTTAGCAGGAGTGTGTGAATGTGCTTTTGTTTTAACATTTCAACGTGGGCTTATGTAAAACATGCATTTATGTGTGGGTGGAAAATGACTCTCTAAAAGCTGGAAATAGGTGGACTGGTGGATTTGCACGTCCTGTATATCTTGCTCTAGGAACAACTTGCATCCCCAAGGTGAGAGTAGTTCTGGTTGTCTTTCCATGAGTTCTTTTTGTCCCTCTGTGAAAACATCTTTGCTTTGCATCTAAGCCCATTCTTACCACCCTCAGAGGAGCTGTTTAAGCCACAGTGTGAGAGATAATGTAATGATCATTATTGCTTCAGTGATAGTGCAGCTGTATGTCCTGCTGTACAAAGATAATATCCTCATGAATTGCATTGGGCAATGAGGCACAGGGGTATGCATGTGTCTGCAAACACACCATCATGGAGCCTCTTTTTCTTTTCTCATTATATCACATTCTTTCTTTAGTGCATACAAAGACTCTCTGAGGTTCCCTTAAGCCTTATTAAAGTTTATTTTTCGTATTTGCTTGACATCTGTGACTTGGGTCAAACCCAATATACAGCAGGGGACCTCTCAGTATAATAAGGAACCAGGGCCTGGCTCATCGTCTCATCTGTCCCAACAGTGCGGCATTAACCAACATGTGGTTCAGGATTGTTTCCTTTCAGTAGAGGGGCGAGGGATCTTTGAAGCAAATGGAGGACATAATTAAACAGATGGGGTTAGGATTTGGAATGACAGGTACAGGGTTTCTTAATGTTTGGACATTGTGGTGCTGTCTTCATGTACCTTGCTTGTGTAAAGATTATATTAGTGTCATCATTTCACCTTGAAAGCTTGTTTACTGTCCCAGTGTTTCTGCAGAAGAAGCTATTAGAGCAGACATTAATTAGTGTCAGTTTGAGTTAACGTAGGAGGTTCTCAGGCAGGTTTTGGCTTGTCTCCAAAAACAAGAGCAGAAACACTCATAAACACAGATGAACACTAACACACTAAACTGTTACACTTTGCAAGCTAGCTCGTATTGTGTTTTTTTAATTACTGGGACACTAACAGCCAATTTCAGGATTTCCTTGTTGTCCAAGTTTTTTTTTTTTTTGTATCTAACACCTTCATTATAAAGACTTTCTTCACTTCCTTCTCTTTCTAGAAATGTAAACTACAAATATATAATCACATGATCACAATGCTTAAAATCCAACCAGACACAGGAACCTTTGAAGAAAACCTTCATCATGGATTGTGCCAACTGGTCTCAGTTGACCTCTGTCCATGGTGCTGAAGTCAGGCTTCCTGATTATAACAACGTGTAACAAAGAGGTGGTTGTAAAGTGGTTTTGTTTGAAGCTAATTTGGGAGTACCTAACAACTTCCTTCCAAAAGATGTCCAGCAGGGGCAGGGACTCTAGCAATGGCAAAAGAAGACGCAGAGATAAGATAAGAGACATATTTGGGTCTGTCTGAGATGAGGGGGAAATTCTTATAGGTGTCTGACAGCAAGGAAAGAAGCTGGTGTTTAAATTGTGGAGCTCTGGGCGCTGGTGGCCTAGCGGTCTAAGCATCCCATGTATAGAGGCTATAGTCCTTGTCGCAGAGGTCGCCGATTCGACTCCTGGCCGGTCGACCATTTACTGCATGTCTTACCCAACTCTCTACTCCCCACGTTTCCCTTCTCTCTTCAGATGTCCAGTGGCGGTTCTAAACCAATTTTACTGGGGAGGCCAGGCTGGGGCCAAGGGTGTTGTCAGAGGGACACATTCAACCCCGACAAAAGAGACTGAGAAGGGCAAGGACTGGCTGAGAACAAACTGGCAAAACATCAGCGCTCTAAGGGACTGGAACCAAGTGCCACACGCATGTGTTCCGCCTGTAACATCAGGGCGATACCGAAGCTTTTCTTTATTGTATAATATTATTTTGGTGTGGAGGGGGGGCCACAGGGGGGTTCAGGTTCAGTTTTACAGGGGCACTGGCCCTTGTTGGTTCCTCCCCAGAACCGCCACTGCACATGGTGAAAAAGCCTCAGTTGAGTTACTATGCTGACACACATTTTCTTAATACGTTTTGAGATTTAATTTTGGAACACTGAATCATCAATGATAATTCATAATCCCAGTCAATTCAGAACCAAGGAGGAGCGACCCTGATACCAACTTTGTTATTAGCAATGGTGGAGTTCCCTATGGAGAAGAAAGTTGCCACATTTGTTTTTTTTTTAGGTACAAATTTGAGGTCAGCTTCTACTAATTCTATGACATGATTTCTATCATTTGGTTTTTACATTTTCTTGTTAAAATGCCATTGAATGTGTAGCAGACGAAACTGAATCTCTAGCTGGAGTCCTGACTTACATGTGTCTCCTTGTTGCATCCAGAGCAATCATCCACTCGTGAGCCGTTTAATGTTGTAAAAACTAAAACAAATGTATTTTGATGTTCCATCAGTGTCACAAATCCAAGTATTTGGCAGATGATGCAGGATTCCACAATAATAAACAAAACTCTAGACAGACACGGTAAAAAAACGTGCGACTCCAAAGACGTCTAGCTTCCACTGACCCCTCCCACTGTCTGTGCCACACACAAACCTATATAAAAGAGACAGTGTCATCTCATCAAAAAATAAACTATAATAATATGTTAAACAACCAAACCTATTGTGTTTTTCTACATTCTTAACCACAACAATTTCTTAATTATACTAATGCTAAATAAATCTATAAACAGTCACTAATAACTGGAAACATTACTTTGCCCTATACAGAGTGAAAGCAAATGTGAAGCATACAGAGCATTTCAAAACAGACCTAACAGTCACCACTAAGAGAAGCTGAAGTGCCTATCAACAACAAACACTGATGAGAAGTGCTCTGAAATTGAGGTTGTGCACGTTGCCAGTACAAAAAACACTTCAGAGGACACATCTCCTGAAGCTTTACTTTCGTCTTTTCTTCCTTTTCTGTCTTGTGATTTTGTGCTGTGCCTTTACTGTTTCCACTTGTCTATTGTTAGTCTCACTTGTGCCTGATTGCCCCCTACATTCCCAGTATATTCAGTCTTTGTCCTCCCCTGTCCCTGTACCAGTTCTTTCGTTGGTCCTTGCTCTTGTGTGGATGTAGTCCTCATGGCTTTATCGGCGTGTTCACCTGGTTTGCTGGACTTTTTTCTTTGGATAAATGATTGCCTAAACCCTGCAGGGTAAGCCTTTTCTTGCCCTCTTACAGTCTTCATCTGGGTCCTCTCTTTTAGTGTTTCAACACAAACATGGTTAAAGTGAGCAATAAAATATCACACCCTTTCAAAATGTAATATATTATAGGATCATCCGTGTTAGCCTTTCTCGCCTTTGTGTTACTGGGATTTTTTAAAGATCTGGGACATCTTTTGTATTGGATCTGTGTAAGCATCTGGGTCCTCTGTTTTATATTCAGTCTGCATGTAGGTGCTTTTTTATATTCTCTTCATTTAGGTTGTCCTTATTGTAATAACTCTTCTTTGGCCTTCTGTTGTATTTTGTCTGTATTTGGGTCCTTTTTTGTATACTATCTGCATCTGAACCTTCTTTAGTCATCGAAATCTGGGTCCTCTTTTTCTGCATTCAAACCCTAATTTGATAAAAGTAAGCAGTGTTTCGGAAAGAACAAAGCAAGCAATAAAAATGTCTCAAACTAACGAGAGAAAACAAGATGCATATTAAATGTCAGGGAAGTTTATGCAAAGTTTGAATATTCTAGACAATTAAAAATCAAGATTTGCCTTTCATTAGAGGACTCTGAATAATTTAACTTCTGCCTTTTTCATTCCGACAGCGTGTCTCTGCTGCTGTAGGTTTATATTGCTGCACTGCCTTCACTCTGTGATTAAAAAGACACTGAACGCCTCTAGTAACCTTGGAAAAATAATTGGGTTATTTTTCAGAGTGCGCCAAAGAAAGTGAATTGTAATAATCTATTTCACAATTTTCCTCCATTATTTTCACTCCCTCTACAGATTCATCAAAAAATAACATCCACCCGCTCTGACACACACACACACACACACACACACACACACACACACACACACACACACACACACACACACACTGAAATTTGCACAAGGAGAAAGAAGACTACAATTTCAGTTAGAATATTAGCAAAGAAAGAAATAAAGGCTTCACAAAAACAATCCAAAGAAGTGAGAGATTTCATATCTTCATAAAATCAGAGTATTCTTTGTGAATTCATTCACTCGACTTCAGTGGGGTGACAAAATAAAAGCAGCTCTTCAGTTGGCTTCAGAGCTGTTCTGGAGGTTGTTAAGCATGCTGTCTGTAGCCTCAGTACAAGTCTGGAAACCATGTTGTGTTTGTCTCTCGGGTGGCTGTCTCTGCCCTTCACTTGGCAGCGGTGAACTGGGTGGGGTTAAGCTGCCACTGTGGAGCACTGGACATGCTCTTGGCTGCTATTAGTGTTCAGTGTTCCAGCGAGCGGGCATGGAGAGAATGGACACAGAATAATGTATGAAGTAGTGCTGTGTCATGATCAAAAGCTGCGGCTCTGAGAACCGATGCTTTATAGTGAATCAGAAGAGCCTGCTTGCATCGAGAGGGAGCCGGTTCCCAGTTTTTTCCTTTCGCTGCTTAGCTCTCACAGTGCTCAGCCCCAGCTCTGCTCACAGCAGTACTTTGTTTTGATTGGTCAGCATGGTGGCCATGCGGCCAATCACATGTGAGGATATAGAATAATAGGTGATGGAGGGGAGGCTGTGTATCGTGGCTTCATCTGTTCCTTCTGAGAGGGTTAGGGTTAGGGTTCTTCTCAAAGACAGGCCAAATTCTCTCGGAGAGGAGAAATCGGATCAGCCCATCCAAGCTGAGGCATCTGATATTTCTCAATGCCAACCTGAGGACATTAATAATGTTTGCTCCAGTTTGGTTCTGGTTCTGTTTACTTGAGTTTTGTTCTGTTTGCTTAAGTTGGTTCTGGTTCTGTTTGCTTGAGTTGGTTCTGGTTCTGTTTGCTTGAGTTTGGTTCTGGTTCTGTTTGCTTGACTTGGTTCTGGTTCTTTTTGCATGAGTTTCGTTCTGGTTCTGTTTGCTTGAGTTTGGTTTTCGTTCTGTTTGCTTGAGTAGGTTCTGCTTCTGTTTGGTTCTGGTTCGGTTCTGGTTCGGCTCTGGTTCAGTTCTGGTTCGGTTCTGGATCGGTTCTGGATCGGTTCTGGTTCGGTTCTTGTTCGGTTCTGGTTCGGTTCTGGTTGAGTTTGCTTGAGGTTGGTTCTGGTTCGGTTCTGGATCGGTTCTGGTTCTTGTTCGGTTCTGGTTCGGTTCTGGTTCGGTTCTGGTTGAGTTTGCTTGAGGTTGGTTCTGGTTCGGTTCTGGTTCGGTTTGCTTGAGTTTGGTTCTGCTTCTGTTTGCTCCAGTTTGGTTCTGGTTCTGTTTACTTGATTTGGTTCTGGTTCTGTTTGCTTAAGTTGGTTCCCATTCTGTTTGCTTGAGTTGGTTCTGGTTCTGTTTGCTTCAGTTTGGCTCTGGCTCAGTTCGCTTGACTTGGTTCTGGTTCTGTTTGCTTGAGTTTGGTTCTGGTTCTGTTTGCTTGAGAAGGTTCTGGTTCTGTTTGGTTCTGGATCGGTTCTGGATCGGTTCTGGCTCAGTTCTGGTTTGGCTCTGGTTCAGCTCTGGTTCAGTTCTGGATCGGTTCTGGTTCGGTTCTGGTTCGTTTCTGGTTCTGTTCTGGTTCGGTTCTGGATCAGTTCTGGATCGGTTCTGGTTCGGTTCTAGTTCGGTTCTGGTTCGGTTCTGGTTGGGTTTGCCTGAGTTTGGTTCTGGTTCTGGTTCCGTTTGATTCTGGTTCCGTTTGGTTCTGGATCGGTTCTTGTTCGGTTCTGGTTCGGTTTGCTTGAGTTTGGTTCTGCTTCTGTTTGCTCCAGTTTGGTTCTGGTTCTGTTTACTTGAGTTGGTTCTGTTTGCTTAAGTTGGTTCTGGTTCTGTTTGCTTGAGTTGGTTCTGTTTCTGTTTGCTTGAGTTTGGCTCTGGTTCTGTTTGCTTGACTTGGTTCTGGTTCTGTTTGCCTGAGTTTGGTTCTGGTTCTGGTTCCGTTTGATTCTGGTTCCGTTTGGTTCTGGATCGGTTCTTGTTCGGTTCTGGTTCGGTTTGCTTGAGTTTGGTTCTGCTTCTGTCTGCTTGAGTTTGGTTCTGGTTCCATTTTGTTGAGTTTGGTTCTGCGTCTATTTGCTTCAGTTTGGCTCTGGTTCTGTTTGCTTGGGATTGGTTCTGGTTCTGTTTGCATGAGTTTAGTTCTGGTTCTAACCCTAACCTTAATCAAAACCCCAACCCTAATACTAATCCTAAACCTAACCCTAACCCAAACCCTAATCCTAATCCTAACCCTAACCCTAATCATAACCCTAACCCTAACCCTAATCAGAACCCTAACCCTAACCCTAATCAGAACCCTAACCCTAATCATAACCCTAACCCTAATCCTAATCCAAACCCTAACCCTAATCCTAACCATAACCCTAACCCTAATCACAACCCTAACCCTAATCATAACCCTAACCCTAATCATAACCCTAACCCTAACCCTAATCATAACCCTAACCCTAATCATAACCCTAACCCTAATCATAACCCTAACCCTAATCATAACCCTAACCCTAACCCTAATCATAACCCTAACCCTAATCATAACCCTAACCCTAATCATAACCCTAACCCTAATCACAACCCTAACCCTAACCCTAATCATAACCCTAACCCTAATCATAACCCTAACCCTAATCATAACCCTAACCCTAATCATAACCCTAACCCTAATCACAACCCTAACCCTAACCCTAATCATAACCCTAACCCTAACCCTAATCATAACCCTAACCCTAACCCTAATCATAACCCTAACCCTAATCATAACCCTAACCCTAATCATAACCCTAACCCTAATCACAACCCTAACCCTAATCCTAACCCTAATCATAACCCTAACCCTAACCCTAAGCCTAATCATAACCCTAACCCTAATCCTAACCCTAATCATAACCCTAACCCTAACCCTAACCCTAATCACAACCCTAACCCTAATCCTAACCCTAATCATAACCCTAACCCTAATCATAACCCTTACCCTAACCCTAACCCTAATCATAACCCTAACCCTAATCATAACCCTAACCCTAATCATAACCCTAACCCTAACCCTAATCATAACCCTAACCCTAACCCTAATCATAACCCTAACCCTAACCCTAACCCTAATCATAACCCTAACCCTAACCCTAATCATAACCCTAACCCTAATCATAACCCTAACCCTAATCATAACCCTAACCCTTATCATAACCCTAACCCTAATCATAACCCTAACCCTAACTCTTATCATAACCCTAACCCTAACCCTAACCCTAATCACAACCCTAACCCTAATCCTAACCCTAATCATAACCCTAACCCTAATCATAACCCTAACCCTAACTCTTATCATAACCCTAACCTTAACCCTAATCACAACCCTAATCATAACCCTAACCCTAATCATAACCCTAACCCTAACTCTTATCATAACCCTAACCCTAACCCTAATCACAACCCTAATCATAACCCTAACCATAATCACTACCCTAACCCTAACCCTAATCATAACCCTAACCCCAACCCTAATCCTAACCCTAATCAAAGCCCTAACCCTAACCCTAATCACTACCTTAACCCTAATCATAACCCTAACCCTAATCACTACCCTAACCCTAACCATTATCACAACCCTAACCCTAACCCTAATCATAACCCTAACCCTAATCACAACCCTAACCCTAACCCTAATCACAACCCTAACCCTAATCCAAACCCTAACCCTAATCCTAACCCTAATCTTAACCCTAATCCTAACCCTAACCTTAAACCTGACCCTAACCCTAATCACTACCCTAACCCTAATCACTACCCTAACCCTAACCCTAATCACAACCCTAACCCATACCCTAATCATAACCCTAACCCTAATCACAACCCTAATCACTACCCTAACCCTAATCACTACCCTAACCCTAACCCTAATCATAACCCTAACCCTAATCACAACCCTAATCTTAACCCTAATCCTAACCCTAACCCTAGTCCTAATCATAACCCTTACCCTAATCACTACCCTAACCCTAATCACTACCCTAACCCTAACCCTAATCATAACCCTAACCCTTATCATAACCTTAAACCTGACCCTAACCCTAACCCTTATCACAACCCTAACCCATACCCTAATCATAACCCTTACCCTAATCATAACCCTAACCCTAATCATAACCCTATCCCTAACCCTATCCCTAATCACAACCTTAACCCTAACCCTTACCCTAACCCTAATCATAACCCCTGGTTCTGTTTTGAGGACATGTTTGCAGTTTTTTTGTTAAATTGTACAATAAAAAAGTTTGATTAAAATACTAAGCAAAAGTAACAATGTTTGTGTAACAGAATAAATGCCCAAAATTGGGCAATCATTAGGCTTCTCATAAAAACACTGTTAAAGGGTTTTCAACACACAAACCATTAGTTTCTGCAAAGTTAAGGTAAAATATACAGCTAGAAAAAGATCCTAAATTAAGAGCCGTTCGGGAGTCGAAAGAGCCGGATCTTCTTTGGAAGCCGAGTCAAAAGAGCCGGCTCTCTGAAAAGAGCCGAACTTCCCATCACTAGTATGAAAGGATTCTGAGCCGCAGGTTAGAGTGCTGCAGAATGTGGCAGACAGAGCGTTTTGGTTTGTGCGTGTGTGTAGATTTGGGATGGGCATAATAAATGCACACAGACGAGATTTGAAATGGCAAAGTCTTTTATTTTTAAAGGAGAGTGGGTGGTCCTTTCAGACTGTCATGCTTTTTCTCTTTTCAATTTCAGAAGGCCTCACAGATACCACAGCTTGCAATTTAATGAACAGATTTTGAGTTGATTTGGAGAGTGAGCATTTGTTTTCACAAGCGCCTCCTTGAAAAATTCAGTTTAAATTATATTTAATGTAATCTGTGGAATACATTTTCTTATCTGAATTGATTTTTCATCTTAAAGCATTTGCTTTAAGCAGTTTCAGGGAGCCTCACAGACAGCATTGCCTATATAGATGAACAAATTAGGGTTCAAATTGAGAAAACTTCTGGGCCTCTGTGACCATACCTTATTTTCTTTATTTCCACTCTATTTAATTGATATTGTAGGTAAATATGATAAAAGCATGTCTGAATTGTGTGATTATGTGTTCTTTGAACCATCTTGCATGGTTTTCATATTCACCAGTGCGTCCTGCTTTACATCGTCCTGCTCTCAGTTTATGATCTGCAACCTTCCCTGGTGTTCTCTAATATTCCTTAATCATCCCATTATTTAACTGTCTGGGGTAATTATGAATGTGATTTGCTGTAATCAAATCCCTGTGGATGTTTCATGCTCCATGCTAACACTACTGGGAGGATGTAGTAAGTTAATTCACAGAGAAGGAAACCAGCGAATTCAGAGACAATGGTATTAACGAATTCACACAGACACACACAGACACACACACACACACACACACACACACACACACACACAGATAGAAGGAGTCTGATGTATAAATATTATATGAAAGAAGAACAGTTGGAGAACCTCAGTGCAGAGAGGCAGCGTGTGGCTCTGTGTTAATGAGATTGATGAAGCAATAAAAATCAATTAGGAGAAAATGATATGCAAATAAACACTTTCGGAATTCAGACTGTGAGTCTGTGTTTGCACGAGAGGAAATTACAGACGCCACATTTGTTTGAAGTAGCTGCAAACCTGAGAAAAAGTTTGAAGGTTTGGGAGTTCTCGTTAATTGTTGCACTCTGTAGACTTTCAAATTATGATATAGTTTTGACAGCCATTATTCAAAAGTCACTCTCTCTATCATCCCTGTTCTTCCGCTCACACACACACATCCACCTGCCTTTCTACAAACCCACCCAATCACAGAAGGACTATCTTGTACATATCACTGTATCAGAGATGACTGACAGGCTACAGCCGGTCTCATAACCCTGCTGTCAATGTGACACATTCACTGACATCACGTAAAACTCAGTGACTGCCATAATCTTCTTTTAACATAACTGTAGCAAACACCAGTAGCCCCATCTGTAACACCACTTAAGTTAAAGGGATATTTCAATTTTTTTGAAGGATGGTTGTATAAGTTTATGTCACTACTAGTAATTGTACTTGCTTCAACAGATGCTGGTCAGCTCGGCGCCCTTAATGAAAAACTCCAGGGAGTTTGGACTGTAATGACAGCACGCAAGCTAGGCTACAGTTCTCAGCAGTCGGGGTCAGTTCTGCCTCGTAATTAAGCCAAATTTGAAAGACTCTGACCCAGGCACTCATTTCAGCGTAGGTGTACGCTCTACTTGTGATTTTTTCAGCACTTCACTTTGCCATCAGAAAGCCTGTTTGTTTTTGCAGGACAAAACACAGACGTGCTCTTCCACCTGCAGTGCCCATAAAACTCACACAACACCACCTAAAAACTTAAATATCCCTTTAAAGGTCATCTGCCAGCTTGAGAATTGCAGGTAACCACTATTTGAAATGATGTATGCACATCTATAAACAAATTAAAAGTGACATTATTGCATGAAACACGATCATAGCCGTCTTTGAGGACACCATTTTCATAAAGAACCTCCCTAAACAACAGACAGCGGAACAAATTCCTCTTCCAACTAAGTGCTTGTAGGACAAGCTATTTGAACTTGTAAATCACCTCTCTTTGGCATTAATCCTGTTTGCAGGATCCACAGCTCAACAACAGCCTCCTAATGTGCTTGAGGTCGCTCTTCGCTCAGTGTTTTATCTTACAGCTAAAAATAATCCTCCCCTGCTTTCTTAAAACAGTACAAGTAAAGTTTCCTGCATTCAGGGGGAGTTTTCCCTGAAAGAAAGATTCACAGGGAAGCTTTACAGTCAAGTATTTTTAAGGAAAGCAGAGGCAGCTCTTTCCACTTGAAGAATATCTGTAAGGTGTTTTTAGGTAGATGGTGCAGAAGCTGTAATTACAGTAATTACTGCTGCCAGTCATTCTTCAGACACACTGACTGCATTAATGGAGGGATGGTTATTTTGTCTATCAGCTGTAGCTGCTCGACTGTAATGATTCTTAAAAAGATCTCGTAATGGCTGCAGGGTTACTGGCAACTGGATTAAGGCATTTATTGCTTTAACATTTTACACATCCAAATAAAGAATAGTTCTATCCTCACCAGACCTCCCTCTAACACTTCTGGGAAAGCTTTTTTTTCTGCTTGGAGAGTTTCTTTTAGAGAGGCTTTTAAAATCATGAGTGGAACACACATTACTTTAAGAAATTGTTCCTAAATTGGCCAATTAGGACCACCTTTTAGCTTCACATGGCTTTGAGAATATGGCCCCTGATCATGATTATTTCATGTGCTCTTATTTGGGCTCATGAATAAAGCATGAGATGTCACAAGTCTGAGAGTTTGGCACTGTGAGCGACCTTTGTGTGTGTGTGTGGGAGAGAGGGAGTAAGTGGGTTCATATGAGTATACTGTGTGTCCCCGTGCACTGAAAGAAGACGCAGAGATAAGAGAGGAGACATATTTGGGGCTGTCTGAGCTGAGGGGGAATTCTTAAAGGTGTCAGACAGCAAGGAAAGAAGCCGGTGTTTAAATTGCGGCGCTCAGCTTGGTGGTTACGTCTCTAAGTCGCATAAGCACAAACAAAAGCACAAAAGGCCATGCACGTGTCAGCAGAGGCATATACATGTAAGTGTGTTTAATAATGTAGCAGCTCGCCCCCCTTTCTTCTTTTGTGTTTCACAGATTAGGCAAAGTTCCAGAGAGTGCAGTCACGGAGTCACATTGTACCCTGTGCCACACACGCATGACAGAAGACAGAGAAACACACAGACACACACATACACACACACCTGTCTCACTTCACATATGCATTTTTCATGTCGGAAATAGGTTTAGTTGCTTGCAGAAGTTTTAATCAGTGGTACCAGTGATGTAACAAAGAGTGACTCAGGAACACCTTACTTAAGCTACATAATTAATATACTGTAGATATAAAAAATCTTATAAAACATTATAGATGTACAGTTGCATTGAATTATACATTTAGCTGGTTTATACTTAAGCACTCACTCTACGTCGTAGCCTACACCATAGTTCTTAGCCCTCTGCCAACACAAGCCTAAGCATTTTGCCTGAAGTGCACCTCCTCCAAAATTTAACTATGCTTCAAAACAATGCAGCTAGCAAGCTCTGTGATTGGTCTATTGGGTAGCATTGTATGTCGGCTGTATACATTCAATAACTGCAGTACAAGACTTTAAAATCCTTCTGATGGTTTATAAAGCACTGAATAGTTTAGGCCCAAATACATTGCAGATCTGCTTCTAATGTATGAACCATCTCGACCTCTGAGGTCATCAGGTACTGGTCTGCTTTCAGTCCCAAGAGTCAGAACGAAACATGGTGAAGCAGGGTTTAGTCATTATGCACCACATATCTGGAACAAACTCCCTGAAAGCTGTAGGCCCACTCAAAGTCTCACCTCTTTTAAATCAAAGACTTTTACTGTATATTTGGCACTGCCTTCCTATCTTAGCTTATTTTAACTCACTTTAAATGCAAATTTTAAATTTACTTTGAATATATTTCTAATTTTCCTTTTCTTTTCGATGTTTCATTTTATTTATCATTTTAATTGTTACAGTGTTACAATGTTACAATGTCATTTAGCAGACACTTTTATCCAAAGCGACGTACATACGAGAACAAGAACAACACAAGCAAAGATCTAGACAAGAGGAAACAAGATCAGTACGGGTAACAAAGTGCTTCAAGTCAGTTTGGGAGCAGGTACTGCCAAGCAGTGTAAAGGCAATGCACAAAAGTAAATAAGGATTTATTTTTTATTTTTTATTTTTTAAATAAGGAACATCTACAATGAAGCAACCAAACAATTTAAGACCTTCCATTATCATAAGCAACAATTAACTTGTCATCACCACAATAATGACCAAAGTACCAAGTGCTGGGTCACTCCAGAGCTGAACACAGATTCCCAGAGTAGAGCAGGACAGTGCGAGTCAACTGTAGCTGGAAGACATGATCTGCCACTGGGGACAACAGTGGAGAATAGTCTAGCTAAGTGCATAGTGCTTCCTAAAGAGCTGGGTCTTTAGCTGTCTTTTGAAAGTAAAGAGGGACTCTGCAGATCGAATGGAGTTGGACAATTAATCCCACCATTTAGGGGCAACAGAAGAGAAGAGTCGAGCTAGTGATTTTGAGGCTTTATGTGCTGGAAGCACTAGGCGCCTAATTGTGCTCTTTTATGCTTGTCTGAATGTTTCCAATGCTTTTAATGATTTAATGTAAAGCACAGTGAGTTGCCCTCGTGTATGAAATGCGCTATACAAATAAAGTTGCCTTGCCTTGCCTTATGACTAAGTGCTGCTCAACATCTATCAGCTCTAACATCAACATAATACACTCAGATAATATGCTTGGAGTTGCCATTGTGAGTCCCCTGTTCACAAACAAGCAGAGAACTTAGCGGAAGTGGAAACTGGCGATATGATTAGTACAGAAATTTCCCTGCCAACTTGCGTCTGAGCGGACACTCTGAAGAAGTATGTACTGCTCATGACAGCGTTGGCCACCATGGTGTGGCTAGGTTGTATAGTCAATGCAGAAGTATAAACCAGACTTAACTAACCTCTAGCATGCTAGCAAACAACTAAAAGCCAATTGAGGACACAGCATATCACTACTGAAGATTGTTCTTGATGCAGTGAGGAGACCTAGACCTATACTTGTGTTTCAGGAGGGATCTGTGATGTCATCAAGAGAGTGCCTGTTGTACACTTGTTGGCTCGATGATATTTGGTGGAGCCCATCAGTTTGTTCCCACTCTCCCTGGGTAGCACCATGGGCCAACAGCTCAACCCTTAGACATTAGCATGAGACACTAGACCAACTTTTATCGTTGGCCAAAAGAAACGAGAGCCCACGACATCCAGCTCTGTATGTTTTTTGGGACCAACCACCTGCAGAATAAAAAACAACCGTGAGCACAGATCTTCTACTGCTGCCCACTCACGGGGAGCTCTCAGTTGGAGCTGACTGTTGTTGCTGACCTTTGGTACACCTACACAACCAACTGCCAGCCAACCTTCTCATCCACATGTACACTTTATGTTAGAGTTTGAATTTTCTTATAATATGCCAGAAACTGAATTGCTGGTCAGTCTTTAACCCCGAGTTTGACTTCTGGTCAAAACTACATAGAAACTAATATAGCTGTAAAAAAATAAAAAAATAAAAAAATTCTGATGTATTTAACCTTTAGGTATTTGAACCAAATTTCACTTTTGTTTCTTTGATACCATTCCTACATTTTCAGAACACTCTTTATTTATGCTTTCATGTACTAAAGATAGCGTCTCTTCTACTTATCTGGGTCTGAGTGTCAGTGGCAATACGCTCAGTGATCTAGCCCATGGATTGCTCTCCTAAGCAACGTTTTTTAGTTCCCCCTGTAGGATACAGAGTGTTCCCAGGCCAGATTGGATATGTAATCCCACTGGTGAGCTCTTGGTCTGCCTGAGGGTTTCCTCCCAGATGGACATGCCCTGAAAACCTCAGAAGGGAATTATTGATTATTTGGTTTTTTTTATCTGCAGTGCAACCTTCTGGACATCAAGACTGTTTTCAACCTAAGTGAATGGGACAGTAACATATGGACATAAAATTCCTCTGAATTTCCATCAATGCATATCATTCACAAAAGATGTAACATGACTTAAAAGATGTGGAGACCTATCATGATAATATCCAAATCCATTTCATTGTCTGTGCAACTGTCTGTTGGAGTCATGTGGGTAAATCCTGTAGGCACTCAGTGGATCTTATCTTCCTGGTAATATCGTTTTTCCTGAACGACGGAGTGAATGCATTTTTAGAGACAGAGTCCAGTCCTTTATGACGTCAGTTAATACCCACATGCCCTGAGGGTATCTCAGCGTCATATGCCATGCTTATACATTAGGAGTCGTGCCAGTGCGGTTTATTTGCCTGTGATGTGTTGCATTCAGTCTTCTTGGCAGACCTGAGGCTACAGAGCGGCTGTTTCCATTTCTTTGTCTGTCCAGGAAAACTCAGATTCACGATTACAGACGCAGCACGGAGGAACGGCTGTCAGAGTTTGTCATCTTTATTCCTGCTGTTAAAGACCTGTGTTCGAGATAATGATATCTGAATCGACAGCGTTCATTCTTCTTTGATGGATTTAGAAACATCAATATCCCAATATCACATTAAAGTCTGTTTTATTACAGCAAAATCTTCTGTAACCAATGTAAAAATATTACTTAAACTCATCCACAATTTGATAATGAGAAATATGAATATAGTAAGAGGCAGTTATTGCTATAGGAAATATAAGTGATATGATACAAATGTCTCAGTACCTCATTGTAATCTGTGCAGGCTGTTCCACTGCAATATTTTGATCTTCATGTTCAAAGATTTATTCTCCTGAAGGTGCATGAATTACTCTAGAAGAAAACCTCCTCTGATGAGATGTGTGCAGTGGTGGACAGTCACACAGTCAATTTACTTGAGTGCTGTACTTCAGTATATTTTTGGGGTACTGGACTTTACTTGAGTATTGTTTTTTGGAGGGACTTATATCTTTTGCTCCCTTTGGAAGACAAATATCAGACTTTTAAATCAATATTCTCATTTATCACTAACTTTAGCTCTGATGTCGGCGGATTCATTTTCTTATCTTTTCTAAATTCTGATCCCAATGAAGGTAATAAACTGTGTTCGTATAGTTCTACGTGTGGTTAGTCTAAGTGCAAACACAGAGCAATCGTTCCTCAGATCAGGCGCCTCATCATGATGACTCTCCACCTGAGCACCCATGACCATATCTTCAGCCCCTTATTTTTTTTAACTGAAGGATGATTTGTATTGTTTGAAAAGTTTGCTTTGTTTACCACACATCAACTTCACCATCCAACCAGAGAAAGCATGTCGAGGTATGAGGTATGAAGAGATATGAAGCAGAAGAGCATGGAGCAGATAAAGGGAGTAGCGGTGTTTTGTGCTTTGGGAACACCTCAGTAATTAAATACTACTGTAGGAAAATTAATCAGCCCAGTGCCTGCATGAGGCCCCAACAGAAACAAACAAAGCTCTATCAAGAATTGTGACTGTGGTTCAAATTACTCTTTGTTAATCATCACCACTATCCCTGGAGTTTTCTCTGTGTTGTTTTGTTTAAATCTTCATTAGTTCATTTTCTTTTGGTGAAATTATGAGCATGTTTTTTGTATGTGCCAGTACTTTCGGTGTAGTGACTTTATTTTCAGAAATGGAGTCAACCAATCAAACTCAAGGACTAATCATTTTATTATAATTAATTTAAACTGAATTACTGAGGATTAGGGCAAAATTAATTTTGAAATATATGAATGATCAAAGTCATAATATAACAAGAATTAAGTCATAAATTTAGCAAAATAATATGTCATGAGAAAGAGTAACAAATTCATGAGAAAAAGTTGAATAATTTTGTAAATTTACACGCATAAGTCAATTCATAAGCAATAAGGAGGAATTTTACAAGACAAAATGTTATTTTATAAAAAAAACAAGCCGTTATCACAGGCCTTTGTTAATCTCAGAGCTAGACACACAGCCATGATTAATTGGTGTTACTTTTTGTTATCAACTTTTAACATGGACATTAATTTCATAAGCGGTTATCTTCAACATCCTCATTCTTGTGTTCAAAGTTATCACACTGCTGACATGTCTGTATCATGTAAGAGGAGAGAGTTTGTTAAAGATGTTGAAACTTCTCACCACAATATGGCACCAGTGTGCCACGGAATGACTGACAGCAGTAAAGGTGTACTGAGTTTACCCCAGAGTCATTTTGTTCACCTGAGAAAGAAGAAGAATCCAAACTCTGCTCCTACATGGTGAGATGGAATCCAGACTACTTCAGTGAGAGCATAAGGTCTTTGAAGATATGAAGTTATCTGTGGATCTTTAAGGTATGATGTGTTTGGATTAATTGTTTTCCTGGACTTGGATTGGGGGGATCCCTTCCTTTTGCAGTAAGAGTGGGGATCAAGTTGACTTTCAACAGGTTTTAATGTCAACCTTAATGTTAACTTGCAATAATGTTGAAGGTAACGTTTTTGTTAATAGATTAATGGTTGACAGAGCTACATTTTTGATTCAATGTGCTCACCTCAGGTTAATCTATATGTAAAATAACATCTGCGGATCCCACCTGAGCAACAAGCTGCCACTCATGCATGGCGTTGATGTGCTAAGAGATTGAGTATTAAGTTATTTATGAAACCTAAACTATAAATACAACTTCACAAGATGCACCACATCCCCTCATTTTACTCTGGCTGCTCATGAAAACCTCTCTTTCAAAATAACAAACAGGCCAAAAGCTAGGGTGATCCACTGCACTGTACTACGTACACAAACAGGCCGAAATAAGCGAACAGATTAAAAGGTATCACTTTGTCCACAGTGGCTGCCAAAATCAACACACCTGGTAGTGGAGCTTTAAAGTGAGTGTAACAGGAGTTCCAGTCTGACATATCTGCACTACAGCTGCATGTTTTCAAGTTATAAATATCCTCCACCTGATCTAGAAACTGCAGCAAATCACTTCTTAGATGTTTAATACTATGATTATCAGTTGTGCACTGCTCTCTAGTTTTCCATTCAGCGTGTGCCTTTTTCTAATTGACTGATTGTGCAGTCAGCTCTTAATGCCTGAATGTTTGAAATAACTGCTCTGATGGCATCTCAGCTATAATAGTTCCATTCAGAAGAAAATTGGCTTTGTAGAAATCCATCCCCAGCCACTTCAAATTTAATAATCCGTCTTAAAACTAACAGTATGTCACAGATTTAATCTTGGTGTTGTCACAGTAGGATCAGCCAGTTTTATGACAGCATGTAAGGACCATCTTCATCCTCCTCATCCTCTTAAGCTGGGATGCTCATCGATCGCTCGGATCTCCTTTGAAATTAAAATCCTACCAGGAGCTCCTCTGGTGATCGATCATCTCACACAAGAGCACCGAGCGGCTGTGGGTGGACGCATGAGGATTTAAAGTTTATGTTATTGAGGAAGTTCACAAGTAAGTGCACTCATACACACTCTCACACACACATATACACACGGTGCATTTGATGAATGGGTTTGCATTGATCTGTCTGTGGATGAATGTGATGATAACTCATTGTAGGAGGTGGTCAATTATTCCCTCCAAACAGGGCTTATTTTCTCACAGAGATGTTGGCCTCTTGTATTGGTTGAGGTGACTGATGCAGAGCCGAGAGAGGAGGTTTTTATTGGTTGTTTATTTTGTAATTCTTTATTCTTTATATTTCACCACTTTAGAACAAAATGGCTAAAAGTAAGCTAAACTACAATAAATAAAATATGGATATTCCTGAAGTATTCCCACAGTTATGTTTTACATCTTAAAGGGTAAATCCCACAGCTTTGCCCCTGGCTATTAAATCCAGGCTGCATTACTGTACCTTAGCCGACCACAAAAACAAGCACAGCTCTGTGTTGAAGGAAGGATTTTCAGAGGAGAGAAAAAGCAATCAGTGGTCAGAAGCCAAGAGGATGAAAAAATACCTCTAGGAGTTTGGGAGAAAGGCAGGGCGAAGTGATACAGATAGAGAGAAGATGTTTAATTTGGCACCGTGTTCCACTGAGGCACTTAATCTCCTTCAATCCTGGTGGAAGGTGAAAGTGGGGCGGCAGAGGTTGTGAGGGGTTGACTGGGCCAGGTGGAGAAACCACAAATCTCCCACAAATGGTCACTGAAAGCTTTCTGGGTGTCTGCTGCATCCGCTAATCGTCCTCTCATCCCCTCTTTCCTGTGAACACCACCGGCACATACATCTTTAATGCCGTACGATACCAGGAATATTCTTTTACGGATAGGTTGTTGCTTCTACAAACTTCCCAATCTCAGAGCCCATTAGCTGTCCCCTGACAACCATGGGGATATCTAAGGACGATGGCTAACTTGTCAGCTAATGGAGATAAACGACTTTCTTCCAAGACTTCCTTTTTTCCATGTGCTGAATTTACTGACCAATTAGAAACTTGAGAAGCATCCTCATGTTCAAATCAAAAGCTAAACAATTTGCCCCTCTGATAGGTAACATTTGCAAAATATTCACCATCATTTCTTGGCTCATCACATCCACAGGAGAACTGCAGGTCAATCTGTTTCCAGTGAGTCTCAGTTTCACTGGAAATAGTAAGTCACACATTGACTGCACTCTGCAAGAGAGGGTGTCAGGAGAGAGTTACAGACAAAGACCCAGACAGTGAAATATTAAAGAAATATGAGATGTTAAGTAACTTTTGTAGTCCAAAGTGGATCTAGAACAGAAGTGGCTCTTGCACAGTTTTTATGCAAGAGCCATTACTGCTCTCAACACTGTTTAAGCATGGGCATTTTTTTGAATAGTGACTTTGTGCAATATGGTCAAGTGCAATACACAAGTGCAATAATAACATAAACTGTGCAACAATAAGACTGGGAAAAAATCACTTAAGTTTGAACTTTGCTGCTTCGTGATTGATTTGTATGTTGTGTGTGTATGACAGGGTTTTTTTATTCCTGTATTTCTTACTTTTATACCTTGATTGTTTTTGGTTCTTTTAAATGGCACCTAATGAGGACTGCAACTTTCAATTTGGTTGTACTTGTTGCAATGAGAATAAAGGCATTCTATTCTATGAAGCTTTACCAAGAAATATTTTTGTAGTTTTTTAAAATGGGATCTATAGGTAAGTTATTCCTTATGGCATCTCTGCATATCTTATTAAAACATATCCAGAAGATCTGACATCAGCATTTCTCCTGATTTTCCAAAAATCTGTGGATTTGTACACAATCCTCTAATTATTTCTTATTATCATTATATACATTTCCACCCTCTGGAAAAACAACTATTGCACCTATCCCTAAAAAAACTTATGCAAACAATTTTTTTTTTTTTTTTTAATTTCAGCTCAGTTTTAAATAAACCTCACTTGTTATGCAGAAAATGAAACGGATAAATGTTACTCCTTGTATCTTAAGATGGTATTTTCCTTTTAAACAAATTAAACGCAGCATATCAGAGGAAATAACACCCTCTCAGAGCCCAGACGTCAACTCCTTCAAGGTTGTGTCAGCTCCCCGGTATCCTTCATGCTGTATACTAATGACTGCACCAGAGTCTACCCTGAAAACTTTATCACTCACTTTCAGATGGTACAGCTATCCCCGGCTTAATGCACAGAGACAGCAATCCTTCTGTCTCTCACTCTGAGATCAAGAGATTTGTGCACTGGTGTGACAATAACCATCTTGTGCTTTAAGTGAAGAAGACAGAGGAGATGGTATTTGATCCCAGTGGAGTGTGTGACTGAGGGTCTGTGGAGTTGAACAGAAGTTTATGTCATTATTTCAAACCCCTGTTTTAGAAAGTATTATTAGATATGGCACAACAGCCTGGTATGGTCAGTAGTCTGTAGAGATAAATCACAGATAACCCATCTTGAACAGACAGGAATGAAAATCATGGGAGTTAAAAAACACTCATCCCTCCAAACAGTCTATGAGCAGTCTGTTCTTGGACAAGCAGAGAAACTAACGTCTGATCAGACTCACATTCTTCACCCATAGATTCAGCTTTGACCCTCTGGGAATTAGATTCACAGTCCCCCAGAGCTGAGCTGCTATGAACATGCTTTCCTGCACATGTGCCTTAGGACTCTGAATAACAGGTGATGTCAGATTGGCCAAGAGATCAGGCAGTTTATCAATATGTCACTACTTTCAGAAGATTAATGCATTGTTGAGCTGTCACAGTGGACTGCTGCTGTGTTTCTATGATGTATTAGGAGTTAGGTATGTTTTCTATCATACGTGTGCCTGCAGGACAGAGTCCACAACAAATTTCCCTCGGGGGCATTAAAGTATATCTTATCCTAGCTTATCTTATCTCTGAGGTGGTGGCCACTGAAAAAATAATTTGTACTGTATGTAAACCTCATGTTTGTGTAACACGTGCATGTGTGTTTCATGACTAATTACCCATCCAACATGTCTACACAGGTACCCTTGGGATCCCAATTTCAATAAGGCAAAGGAAAGTAGAGGGAGAAAACTCATTTCCTCAGGGGCGATTACATACCCATATCCATACACACTCACACGCACACGCACACACACACACACACACACACACACACACACACACACACACACACACACGCACACACACGCACAGAGTCCCACTTTGATCAGAGGTGCAGTGACATCTGTCCCATATGGTTGTCAGCCACAGTAAGCTCTATCTCCAGTTGAGCATATGTTTCCACTCAGCTCGGTCCAGAGCTGAGTTGATCTCTCTCTCTTTGAAGTTACGTAACACTTTCATGTTTTTATTTGCACCAGAACTGTGAACTATTTTGCTGATTTCATTGTTTTGCAATGACACGTTAAAACATGGTTGAACTGCAGTGTCACGACAGTACGATGGGAATGCAGAATGTGCATCTCAGGGACAAAATAATGGCTTTTATTCCTCATCTTTTGGGAAATATGTTTTTTTTGTGAAGAGCATCAGCAGGGCTCGTAGAGATACATTGCCTCGCTCAGAGGTGCTCTATGGGGGCCGACATGGAGCCTGATCCTGGGTGTCTGTCTGCCTGTGGGCCACCCAGCTGGTCTACATTAAGTGATCATCAGAGCTGGACGTCACGCTGCAACTGCTGCCCGTCTCCTCTCTGCCAGCGGGTATCAGTGGGGTTCATATAGCTTGATGGAGGTGCAGATGGCCAACAGAACAAAATGCCTCATGAGCCTCTGTTTGCAAACTCAATGAGTCACACAACGTGATCAGCAAATTACTGATGTGCCAAAGGAAGGAAGCATCTAGAAAACAAAACATGAAGGCAGAGGTTTACTGCAGGCCTTGAATCTTTCATTTTCAGAGTCTGACAAGAGATTCTTTTTAAATAATTCACATTATATCCGCCTATCAAACCAATGGCCAAACTTTGAGGCAACATTCATTCTTTCCATCAAACTTAAAAAACGTATATCCCAAGGCCACCTTCTTTCACCAACATGTTAAATTAGGCCCATGACACCACAGGGATGCATAAAAGTCTGCTACAGCATCCTGGAACTAACCCCTTTCATGCTAGCTCTCTTCTCTTACAAGAGAGAAAACAGATGAAAGTATGAAGGGAGGCAAGAGGACAGGGAAGGCAAAGCCAAGATGAGAAGATTCTTTGAGCTAGGTTCATCCCGACAGATAAGGCTACCTCCGGTCATGAGAAATGAAGCAGATGCAGAAATGCTAGAGTGCAGTTCATTGAGAATCCACTTGAGGCAGGCTGCAGAACCAACAGAAGTCTGGTACACTTTCAATCATAAAAGCTGATCTTTGACAAAGATTGGCTTGACAAAATAATCCTGCTCAGCTATGGCCTCCTACCTCTCCTGAGATCACAGGCAACAGAAAACACAATTTTAACTTTGATCTAAAGCGAAAGTTAAACTAACGACCAACACGAAACTAAAGGAGTCAAAAGTCTCTCACAGTGCGTCAAAAGAAAGGCAACAAAGACAAAACCAACCCTTGTTTGTTGCTGTTGATTGTATTTAAAGCAAACTGAAAATGAAATAAACAGAAGTCTTTTATTTTGTTAACTCTCATGATGGTTTTTCAATGATATATGGTCTTGGTCTTGTCTCGGTCTCGCCCTGCCTTAGTCTTGGTCTTGGTCTTGGTATTGGTATTGGTCTTGACTGGCTCAATCCCTAAATGTCTTGGTCTCGGTGCACTCTGGTCTCGGACATGTCTTGGTCTCGGTTAATGTAGTCTTGACTACAACACTAGTTATGAGTTTAGCATAAATAAGGGAACAGCTGATTTGACTGACAGGAGGGCACTTTGTACTTGTTACAAAGTTTAAGATCTGCCTCTTTGCTTCTTGTTATTTTTGACAGAAGGGTAGGTTAAGTCAGCATTTCTGATATGAAAACTGTTGTCATTAGGCTTCAAAGCACTGATTCAGAAACCAATGCATGATGTCACTGAGACTGTGTCCATGTTTGATAAAGTCAGAGGACCGTATGCTCTACCCCCTTTTCCTCCCCCCCTTTAATGAGAAGAGGGAAAGGAAAGAGAGAAAGCAAGAGTCTGTCGAGAGGTGTTAGAGGGAAGATAGGAAAGGCAGAGCTAGGGTGAGAAGCTTCTTTGAGCAAGGACTCACCCCTGCTGGGTTAGCCTGCATGCTCCCCTCACTCTCCCACTCTAGTGTGGGAAGAGAGGAGAGAAAACAGAGAGAGGGGTCTATATCAATATTCACACTTTGTATAGATGATACTGAATGATGGATCACTGACTAAGTATATTGGTCCATATCATTGTATTCAGGCGCCCTATAGCTGACGGATGAGGATTTCATCGTCTGTCTGCTAATTAGAAGTCTCATAATTTTATGTAAATGATGTAGACGCTGTATGCTTTGTTAGAACATCCTCCTCCTCCTTTTAAACAATGTTTAGCTTTGAATATATTGAGCATGAATCATGAATGTAAAACAGTAAGTGCTTAAACCTCCTACAATCCTTTTATGCATAAAGAAAGGGACACAGGGTGCCATCGTGAGCAGCAGCAGCAGCATTAATGTCAATCATTTATGTTGATTTTACGACTTTATCCTTCTGTGGCTGATGATTTCCATTAACTGTGAAGTCACACAGACTTTGGCCCGAGGCATGGCTCATATGATGCTTTATTGATCGTAGTTAAATGGTTAATTAAGTCGTCAGTGTTGCAGGCAGACGGAAGGTTTGGTTCAATTAAAAACTTCATCAATTTCAGTGTCAGCCTGGTTCAGCTTTCCAGGTGGTTGGAAACGAGCTATCAATTGCAGACACGCTTTATATGTGGCACTTAGTGATAAATACACCTACACACACCTACGCTGTCGCACAAGTGTTTGGAAGCGACACGATCTCAGAGGGGGGTAAGGATGAAGAACAAGGTTTAGAAATTAAATCTGTTAGAAGAAATAGAAATCTATAAGATCATTGATTGACTGGTCGATACACATTAATGCATGTTTTCTGTAGATGCAGAACATGCAGTTCAGATTCAAAACAAACGAGTCACACGAGTGTTTGGAAGCGGAGACGATCTCAGAGGGGGGTAAGGATGAAGAACAAGGTTTAGAATTTAAATCTGTTGAAGGAAATCTATAAGATCATTGATTGACTGGTCGATACACATTGATGAATGCTTTCTGTAGATGCAGAACATACAGATCAGATTCAAAACAAAAGACACAGGGAATCTAAATATACCAATAAAAATCTGACTCATACCTAATAACACTTTCAGAACAAAACAGGGAGGGAAACGTCGGTGCCAGATAAACAAAAAGTATCCTCTCTCAGCAAAGTGTCATGTTGCCATGGCTACACACCTACAGCTCTTATTTATGAAAGTTATTTCATTTGCAAATGAAACCAACACCGACACCAAAGCTAATCTTGAGAGGATCAACAGCAGCTTTCACTCTGCCTGTGGTTGATGTCCTGCACATTTGAAAATGTAAATAAGTGAAGTAAGCCCTCCACCTTGCGCCCTTTGGACTGTTATAAGTAGTTGGAATCATGTCCTAGAGCGCATGGGTGGACCAGCATGTGGGTGAGCACTTGCCAGGTAGAGAAAGGTATTGCTGTCTGTAGGTGGAGGTTAAATTCTGTGTTTTTATGCATGAAGAGGCAGAACAGTGAAGAGAGCCGCAGAGAAAAAGCAGAGAGGAAGTAAAAATGAAGGTTAGAGCTGTTCAGCCATGCCAGAGGGTCCGCATGTGGCCCATTAGCATACTTGACCCAGCATGACTTCAACAGGACAGAGGTGATCCGTCTCCTTTTGCAGTTCAGACTTTATGAATACTGTAGTGATTTGTTGCCGTGTGATAATAACTGAAGCTTTAATGTGAAACAGAAACTGTGATAAACAAACATTTCCTCTGAGCTAGCCACCTGTGGTTTGAAAATTAGCTTATCACACAACAACAACTACAACAACAACGCTAATGGCTGATTTATACTTCTGCGTCGCCCCTACGCAGCAGGGGCTGACGCGGACATGAGCCCCACATACTTGTGTGTCGATGTGTCCGTGTCGCGCAGCAATTCTCCGCCGAAACACTTGAGGGCAGTGTGGTCTCTCTGATAGCCGGTTGCCTGCTTCTGGCCCCGCTACGATCTCTGTTTACTTTTCCACAGCGATTCAGAGCGTGTTATGTTAATCTACAGCTGATACATGTTGCTGTTTATCATGCAGACATGGTTACATGAAGAATAGAGAGGAGGAGATAAAATACAAGGCCTGGAAGTGCTGTGGGAAACACAATGCCGCCGAGCGGACCAATCACAGGGCTTGCGGTCCGCGTCGATTCTATGCGTACTTAAATTTTGGAGGAGGTGCACGTCAGCTACTTGCATAGGCCTCTGCGTAGGTGCGGGAGCTACGCAGACCCCCACTGTAGGCTACGCCGTTGAATCAACGCAGAAGTATAAATCAGCCTTAAGGAATGGGGATAAATAGCAGGTCCATTTATTCTTATTTGTGTCATTACTATTAATACTTTAAGCATATTTTCATTTATAAAAACTGAAAAAAATTTAACTTTCTAACATTGGTTTGGTTAAAATGTATCATTGTAAATCAAGTCAAATCAAATGCATTCAAAAAGTATGCAACAACAACAGAGCAATGAAATTACTGGCTATGATAACCCTTTGATAAACGTTGATGGGGAAAAATCAGCGGTATTGTTCGTGAGTTCTAAATGTTAAAGCAAAAACATCTTTCTTCACTTCAAACATGGAAACCATCCTGCAATGGATGATGGCCAGAATGTTGCTGCAAGATCCCTCACCAGGTCAAACAAACAGTTCCACATCACGTCGTACTGAGATATCTTCACTGGCTCCCTGCTGCTTCTGGGATCAAGTTTAAAATTGTTACCCTCACTGTTAGAGCCTTGCGCTGCCGGACTCCAGAGCACCTGACAGAACTCATTCACCCATCCTCATCGATCACTAAGGTCCAACTCACTCCAGCTGCTGTCCATCCCACAGACACAGCTTAAACTTGTGGTGATGGAGCTTTCGAGGCAATTACTGTGGTTCTTTGTCTGTTTATGTGGTCTTTTTGCTGTAATGGTAACAGCTACTATGGACTATTTGGATCTGTGTTGTGTGTCTGATGTGCTTTTAATGTTCGTATGCTGTGCTGTATCACAAATTGCCTCTTTAAGAACATTAAAGTTAAATCTAAATCTAAACAGCACAAAAACCTCTCTGCCTTTATATTTGCATTACACTGCCTGTGATGAGGCTTCCAGAAACAGTTAAAACACATCTTTTTAGACAGGCTTATAGGGCATTTACCATTAATGTCACTGTAATTAAAACAACTTGTAGATTATTTACATGTATTTTGTTCACAAATAACCATACTGTATGTAGCCTCTATGGCCATCTTAAAGGCTTCCAGCTTTATGAGGGTTCTGCCAATGAGCATACCTTTTATCTGTTTTTTTTTAACACTCACACAATCTCTGCCATGATTTTGATTCATCATTTTCTTTCTTTAACCATTTAATTGTTCATTTTTGTGCTTTGTGTTAAGATCTAACTCTCCTGTCATTTCTGACCCGCCACTCCTACCTCTCTGCCGGTACAGTCACCTCACTAGCTCCTCCCCCTTTACTCACCTGCCCTGCATTACCTGATTAGCTCACCTGCTCACTTAGTCATGCCACTGCCACTAGTTCTGTACCAGGTTGTCCTCATGAGCAGACATAGCTCTCTAGCCTTGTTTCAGTCTGCAGATATTTGACCTAGTCTGAAGTTATTTTGGATTTTGCCTGAGCCTGAACCCCTGAATTCCGGTTGCCTTGAATCTTTGTCCTCTTTCTGCAATCTCTTGGAAACGGCCCATTTGAGGACCACAGTAAGATTTTTTCAGCATTTTTAAAACAGTCTTTATGTGCTCAAGATCTACAGAAATTACACTCTGTGACACCATATTTTTGGCTTATTATTTAATTGTTTAATGGCTATGCTGCATTGATAACCAATATCTTAAATTCAGCATCTTAAGTCCGCCTCAGTTGTTGTATAACCTGGCCTACTTTTGAGCCACTTTGTGCAGACACTCAATGTGTCTCTCCCTTTTCATCCCCCTTGGTGCTGTAGTTGTGCGTGACAGCTGGTCTCAGTCATGAGATGCACACTCCCTTTAAAGACAAGTGGTGCCATCCAAGAAGGAGCAAATATTAGCAATCGAATTTAGGGGTAGATCCTGAATCTAAGGCAGCCACACTTTTCAAGATGTAGTTAAAAGGAAAACAACCCCTGGATCAATAAGGTAAATAAAACAACAAGCAGCAAAACTAACTGGTTATCATCATCATGCTTGCAGCTGGGAAAAGGAACACAAGATTTGTTTTCATAACTTTGTGGAGATCTTTTCATTTTATGTATTCAGAGTCTTCTCCGGAAGGAGCTAAAGACTCCACTAGCCGCCCCCCTGCTGCAGCTTTTGCTCCTCCACGATGCCCTGAAAAGCCAAAAACACCTGCGCAAGAAAATAAGAGCGGCTACATTATTGAAGGAGAAAAGGCCATAAAGAGTTTCAGTCAAGACGACAAATGAGGGAACAGATTAGGAGGGCAGATGGAAGAAATAAAGCATCCATGAGGAAAGATATACAGTAGATGAGATGAAAAGAGAGAAACAGCAGCAGGAGGTCCCGAGGATAGAGGGAAGTAGACAGAGGTGTAAATCTGGTTTAATGGGCAGATAGAGGTCCTCAGGTGTCCATATCATCACGCATACACACTCATCCACACCATGGTCACAACTCAGGAAGTAAAGACAAGTGTGTCAGTGTGTATATGTGTGTGCGATTGCAGTATGTGGGTGTAAAACTGCATGGAGCTTGAGGGGTGAATCTTTGGGAGGTGAGCTGTATGCAAAAAAAGACGAGGTGTGTTTTATGGGATGGCAGATTAATGAGCCTTAATGGGAGATTTGTGATCAAAGATCTCAGCTAGGTGAGTTACTGCTGAGGAGTAAAGAAGAAATGTGTCCCTCCTTGTATTGCACTTTGGCTTCAGCTGCAGTAAATTTACAGTCTCAGTTCTCTTAACCTTAAATCTATCAGGAGAAAGTAATATCTCAACCACCCTCATATTTGATATTTATATGTTAGGACAGGTATCCCTTTAAGGGGACTTTAGTTTAAGTTTCAGGAAACTACATAACTCTGCTGAACTAGTGTGAGCGTAGGAATGTGTTTTTATATAACCCATTATGCTGTTGTTGGCTTTGTTCAGTGTAATCTTTCTTAATGAAAACCCCACGGAGAGCAGGGACAGGACTTCAATCAGCGCAGACTAGCTAATTGGTAGATAAATTATATGAATCTTATTATTAGTATTGTGTTCATTGATTGTTAGAAATGAATCAAGACAAATGCAGGTTGTCAGATAAAGCCATTTGTGAATTTGTTCCTCTGGCATAAAGTAACGGCAATGCATTGAATGTGAGTTAGATAGACTGACTGGACTGAATCCCACTGTGAGGGATTGATGATGATGATAATAACAAAGGAGGTAAGTGCAACAGTTTGTGGAGGAGACAGGGAATGAAAGAGCAGCAGGGTGCTGAGAAATCCAAGCAAACAAGACAAGAAAATAACAGCAGCAATGAAATACGAGCAAATAGTCAAAAATGAGCGACAGGGTCTGTAGACATTACTGGAAATAATTCTTGATATACATCTTCTTGACTTTGGTGTTACTTTAATCCAACATACTCAAATCATTCCTTTGAAAATGAATCTCAGTTGAGTGAAGATTGGTACATGTGTTACGCTGAAGTCAAGAATGTAAGCTATATTTGGTGACAGAATTAAGCTGACCACACTGACTTTTTAGATCTGATTTTCAAACAGTGGGAAACAACACACACACATAAGAGCTATTACAACCAATATTTAAAATCAAAATCCTCTGACACATAGGCACTAGACTATTCCATAAGACTGCTAGACCACACATTTAACATTTGTGGTTTACACCAGCAGTTGTTTCATTCAGGTTCACACCATAGACTATATAAAATATGGACGTAGTATCCGTGAAGTCACCCATCTGTTTCTGAAGCGCTGTTTTGAGGCCAATTGTCGGTGGCATCCATATTGCTGCTGTCGAGCGATTGTGACGTAAAGAGGCGGGCTTTGAGCCTCCTAGCCAACGGCTACAGAGTTCCCGCCTGTCAATCAAGTCAGCTGTGTCTCTCATTGGAAGACTCGTAATCTCTATATCTTCAAAATTGCTGCGTTAGAAAAAAATTCACCCCCCCTACAGTGTGTACCGATCGAGAAATGAGCTATCCAGACTACACTCGTCTTTTGTACCAGGCTTTAACATTTTTATTTCTGCTGTGAAGATCGTCTTTTTTGAATTGGTGTGTATGTGGTTTCCAGTATTTCCAGAGGCAGCCTCAAGTGGATCCTCGATGAACTGCAGTTTTTAGCACTTCCACATTGGACCCATGTTTTTAGACTGGAGGTTTGCCGCTTGGTTCACACAGACTTTTATTTTGAAATGTCATTTAGGAGGTGCATGTTTCCACTTCCTCTTTCCCGCACATTCACTGTGATCGTTCTGTATGCAGTTGTTACTGTTGCAGGTGTCATTGAAGATTTAAGTTATGTTTATGTTGTGGTGAGATTCACATGACGTACCATAATTCTCTTTATGTTTGTGTGATTTCTATTTATCATATGATGGATTGTATCAATGTGTTTGGTAATTAGCCTCACTATATATCATGCTATCCAGGCTAGCTTGCCTGTGTTATCGTGAGTGTAGCACTGGATGATAAGAAGTTTATATTTAGTGTTCACTTCAAAGGTATGCATATTACATTTGCTTTAATACTTTTTATTACAGCAAAACTTTTATGTCTTTGTGTTGTGTATTTTATGTCAGCTGCTAAGTAAAATGCACGTGCAAACTAAAGATTTCAAATCTACCTGACGATTGTGTTCTCTGACCAGAGCCTAGTAGTGCTCGATTTGTGCTACATACCAGATTCAGGTGTCTAAAACCCAACAGTGACAATACTACAGACACGAGATCTCACAGAAACTCACCTGATCAAATGTGTAGAGGACTAATGCCGTCAACTGGCTGTCATGCCATGTGTTCTGTTTTACAGCAAAAACCAAAATACAGTGTTGTTGCCATAACTCCAAGTAAGGCTGTTTTGTTTCTCCCACTCAATTGGACTTTTCTTTTTGTGTCTTCCCCTACTGGCTATTTGAAGGTAGAAAATCTAGACCGAAGCGTTTGAAAATCAATTCAAGGTTTCCACTTAGTAAATGTCTGACTCCTACAGTAAACAACTGTTATGTAAAACAGAGGGTTAAAAAGTCATCTCAACTAAATGTCACCTATACTTACGTGAGGCATCTTGTTGTGCTGTGACTTCTATTCTCCGCTGTTTTTGTCCTCAACACCTGACCTTTTTCTGCTCATATGAAACACAAGCACGACTCTCTTTCTCTCTTTCTCTTTCTTCGTCTCTTCCAGATGAGTCCTGCCAAAAAAGGCTGAGTCACAGTTGGTGTTCTGCTCTGAACGTCTATTGTCATCCAGACATTCAGCCCTCCTCCTTTTCTTTCCTGGCTCACTGATTTCTTATTCTCTCTTTTTGCTCTTTCATCTTTTGTCCTTCTTTGGCTCAGGTGTGAGTGTCTTTTGTGTGAAACAGTGCATGAGAATACTGTCCTAGGATCTCATAGGGTTATGCAAATTACGTTCAAGCAAGCAAAAACACAAAGTATGAAAAGAAAACACTGACGCAAACATGCACTTACATGATTGCTCACAGTTTTGTATGTATTAAAGGAGCAACATGGAGATCCATTATAAAAAGAATACCTATTTGAGAAATGTTGTAAAGACTTTTTGCACCATGCTTTGCAGCATTTCATACAGTCGTTATGCTCCTCAGGAGCTCTTTTCCTTTTCTGAAAATGTCCTGTCATGTGCAATCAGAGACAAAGTGAAGGAAGAAAACATGACCTATTTTGAGTCTTGATTTGAAGGCAGTTTTTCTTCATGGATATTTCATAAGGAAGAGGGAAAGGTGCTGCGTGTGTTGTGGAAAGGATTGAGATCAGAGCACATGCATGAGTTATAAACCAGTTTGGAGGATACTGAAGAGGATGGTCGCACTTCTCAAAAGAGCTTCCAGAAATCGCTTAAAATAAACGGCACCATCAAAAACATGTGAATATAAAATGTGATGTGAAGCTTTATAGGTGTTGTGGTTTGGTTTGTGCCTGTAGGAGGCAGGGACTCCTTCCTTTCATGAGTTATTTTTTTATACAATTATCACTGAGTATAAGGAAAAATCTGCTATGGTGTTCATAATATGCCCTGCATGAAATGTGCTGATATGAGTGTTTGCTGCATTTGTTGAGAGAAATACACAGCACTGTCAGCATCTGTTGGATCTGCCTGCACCAGTAGACATGATGGAAAACAAAGAAATGTTGAAAAGTCCAGATTAAGATGAGACATTTAAAGTGACAGCAGCAGCAGCAGCAGCAGCAGCAGCAAACAACTGTATCTCTATAAATTGTTGCTACGAAAAAAGAAACCCTCACACTTATAGTTTATAGGTATCGGTGAAATACTTTAAATTCAGTACTAATTTATAACTTAGGTTAAAAACATGTTACCATTTAGAGAGCTCTATTTAAAAGTACAGCTACAGATAACACTCTGTCTAATCTCTATTAACCAGAGCATTCATTAAACTCACAGACAAAACGTCAAAGATCCCTCAGGTCAGTATAGTCCACCACAGATTACTGTGCTGATTTCAAGTAGACACTGAAGGCAATGGAGCGTTCAATGACTCTCGTGTTAATGTTTGTTACATTTACTCTCTTTACTCTTCCTCTACTCGTATAGTCTGGTAAATAATGCTGCAGGAGTCTCCATTTGTCAGCAGAGCTGTCAATCATGATCTTCAACTCCCTATTTTTAAGCATCAAATAACTACAGTTATTGTTGCAACAGTTCTGCAACAATTGTAGTGATTGATTTATCAGTCATAGTGTTGTTTGGACAAGACAAACCCATCGTAGATGTCACCTTGACTGTGGGAAATTATATGTTTTTTTTAAAACAAAATGCAGGTAAGAATTTGATCTTATATCTTAATAAACTATACTGCAGCCAATGTACTTGTAGAATAAAGCAGACAGTAAGAGCTGAATGCATGTGAACCACATGCTTGATCACATTAGAAAACTCATTAAGGCCAGCAAAGCTGCAATCACGACAAGTTACCCTGAAGCAGCTTCCACTGCACACACATGCATCATCACGAAACGTATTCATATGAATATAACATAGACATTTCCCTCCTTCATCCCCATGGGACAGTCAAAGCTGATACGTGCAGCAGAAAGATGTAATCTTTGTTTTTATGGGTTCATTTCATTGCAACACTCATCTTCATCCATCCACATTTCCTCGGCCCCCCGGAAAGAAACATGCATGGATAGATTGTGAATGAGTGACATTTCTAGGCCATTAACACCCGTCGCCATTCCCGTTCAAGGAACCCAGTGATGAATTTTACAGAAGTCAATTTAGTAACCTGACATTTAAGCTTTCCGTTTAATGCAAGCCCCTGCAGCTCTGTCTTCAGCCGAACAGGCTGATGAAAGAAACAATGGAACATGAAGCACAGACTGAAAATGTGAAGTTTTGGTTGGAATAATTAAAGGAGAACTGCGCTGAGTCTTGTCAGGTTCATGCATTCTTAACAATGTAAAACTTGTCTTGTAAATCCCTTACATGCTGTAGAGGGTTTTGCAGCCAACAGCCACCGTCTCATTACAGTCCCACAGAGAAGAATTACATGTGATATGTGAAGCAGCGCCAATGAGAGGCTTAATTAGATATGTAACATTTAAACTGGAGTCCAAGAAGAACTATACATTTCATTAAAGGATATCTTTTGGATGCACGCATGTCTCCTACCAGACGGATAAAGAAATGCTTTTAATGAAAATACAGCCAATCATTTTTTGATTAGCATTTGAACAGATTTGCGTGAATATGTTTGAGGTCCTGATTTCCCAAACATACTTATGAATGATTCCAGTGATGATGATGATGATGTAGGAGGCAGGGACAGGCAGAATGGGCTTACATCTCTTCATTAAGTCCATTTTTAAATATCTTTCTGGTGATTCAGATGTAAGGACCTTTAATTTTCCCCTTATCCTGCTCACCGTGTTGCAATTCTAACACTTATAACCACCATGCTTACTATGCATTATCCCACTTATTACCAGGCTACCAAATAAAGCTACACAAAGGTTAACACAAAGTATTGATTTATGAATGATTTATGTATATGGTTGAAAAGCAGTCCCTCAGATTCCAAAATGTAACCGACATTAGCCTGTTTATTTGTTTTAAATCCCATTAAATAGAACATTTTTATTAAAGGTACCATTAAAAATGACGAACAGGTCTTCTCCTGGAACATTTATGTTATCATTTTTGTCCTCATTCAGCTATCCATTTCCTCAGAGCTTTGCAGCTGACACACTTTTAAACAGAAATTACTCAAATGTCTCCATTTTTAACATTTTGCTATTATCACTAATAGTTTAAGCTACTTTGTAGAGATTGGCAACTTAGATATACACTCCCAAGCTCACATTGTTTGGATTTCAGGTTGAGGATTTAATATTAAAAATGTCGTCCATGTAGTTTGTAAACAGAAACAGACATTTTTGCCACAGTGTCAACAGGCGCAGGTGAAATGTGACTCCTTTCTGTGGGCTGATTTGATATGACGTGATCAGGTCTCTTCACTGTTGTGAATTACTCATCATTGTTTTGAGCTTTTGACCAATCAGGATCAAGTGTTTACCACAGCTGGGTAATGGATAGTTTTAAATGCACAAGTTACAAAACTGGACCTGTCTAACAACCAACATGAAAGTCAAACCTCTCTGCCCCTGCAGACTGCACCTATATGCTTTTCTACTCTTCTGCCCACTCAAAGCACTTCACATGTCAGCATACACACATTTACATACACATTCACACAGTGGTGGCAGAGACCACAGTGTATGGTGCCAAACTGCCCATCAGTCCACATTCACACACATTCACTCATTCACCATGAGCTATTCTGGGTTCAGTGTCTTTCTGAAGGACTCTAGGACAATAAAAGTGCATCATTGGCTTCGTAAATGAAGGTTTACTGTGTAGTAATATAATCATTTCTATCAGTAAAATGTTTTACAACATCACCTCCAACCGAAACCTGCAGAGAATCAAATGTTTCAGTTAGATTGTACCTTCATCTGCAGACGAGACACTGAATCACTGAGCATTAACTTTCTGTCTATAAAACAAGGCTGAAGCTCATTCTGTGTTTACTTGCTATTTGTATAAATTATCATTGGTCATTATGACATGTTTTGTAGATGGACAGGTGATTGGACTGAATCAGAATCACATGAAAGTGGCGTTTAACAGACTTCCCCGTCAGCACCCCTTAGTATGAAGTCCATGTATTGTCAAAATGTGCCAAACTGTGTGAATATTGTAGTTGGCATTGTGGATACATCCACATTGATTGGAATGACCTTATATGTTTTTCCTATTTCTTTTTTTGGTATATGTTTTTATTGATAGCACAGTGAAGTGTAACCAGAAATCCAGAAAGAGAGAGTCAAGGGTGACATGCAGCAATAGGCAGAGGGTCAAAGTTGAGCCTCAGTGTCAAGGATTATAGCCTCTGAATAATGGAGACGCATGTGTCTGCAGACCTGAGAGCTGCAAAGTCAGGACCGCAATTCAGGGATTACAATTCTAAGAACCTGGTTTATCACCTACTGGGTCACCACCGAGTACATTTTAGTGATGAGATGGATGATAAAGGAAGAGTAAGTAACCCTATCCTTGCTGTCATAACAACTCATGTCAGAGATGCTCTGCAGACACTTGATGGTGGAATACTGTATGGGATGTCTGTTTTACCTGCTGAGCTGAACTGGTGCCCCCAATATTGGTTTTAGTATTGACACAAAACCTGACATCAATACAAACAAGACAAGTCCTTGCTGTATGATGTTTGGTCCATTTCCGTTGGTTTGGTGTTTTTGTATAGGATGAAAGTTTACAGTCTACAGCAGTGACTATGTAAAGGCAGATGTTGAAATTAAACCATTAAGTTTGCAGTTTCCTAACCCTCCTGTGGTTCTTATTCTAAGGTGTTACCAGCTCAGCATTGAGACCAGAGACTTTAGAGAGATTGATAAACTTTCCTTACTCAGAGAACAACTCGCAATTGGAAACACACACCCAAAGCTCACAGTCACAAAATTACAATGATCAATTATACACCAGGCACCCAGGTAATATAACGTGAAGTCCATTAATCCTGATATTTTGCAACACTGCCAACTGTCATGTGCTGTGTGTCTCTGTGTTTATGTGTCTATTTGTGTGTGTGTGTGTGTGTGTGTGTGTGTGTGTGTGTGTGTGTGTGTGTGTGTGTGTGTGTTTGTCTGGGGAGGAGCAGGTGTAGCAGTGGAGGGGAGTGATGGGGTTTCCCTCTCTGTAGTCTGGCTGCAGACCTTTTTGGATAGCCTGAGGTACAGAGCCTCGTTTTTCATGTGGACAGCTCTGCCTATTGCTCTGATAGTTTCTGTGTGTGTGCGTGTGCGTGTGCGTGTGCGTGTGTGTGTGTGCGTGTGTGTGTGCGTGTGTGTGTGTGTGTGTGTGTGTGTGTGTGTGTGTGTGTGTGTGTGTGTGTGTGTGTGTGTGTGTGTGTGTGTGTGTGTGTGTGTGTGTGTGTGTGTGTGTGTGTGTGTGTGTGTGTGTGTGTGTGTGTGTGTGTGTGTGTGTGTGTGTGTGTTTGAGAGAGAGTAAGAACAACTTTTAAGTGAGATCATTTGCATATCCCAACCCCGTGGCATTTCCCAACACCTTCCCAATCACAAGCTTTCTGGATTTTGTTTGAATAATGAAAGTGATAAAAGATTGAATTCATTCATGGACCAAAATAGTAAGAGCAGAATGAAGCCCCTCAGGTGTTACTGCGTCTGGTGTGTGTGTGTGGCATATGTGTGTGCGCTTGGTTCATGATGGTGTTTGTGAAAACCTATTACAGCTGATGGACCAGAGTGATAGCCTGCTCTCAGCTTTATAGCAGCTGATTGCTGTGTGTGCATGTGTGTGCGTGGATCTGTGTGCATAATGCATGGATCACGATTTACGGAGATAGCCTTGGGTAATTAGAAAAATGCTACCGCACTATTTGCAAACAAGATCAATTTGTCAGAGTTTCTCTTGTGATCAAAGCACAAATCTCTTTGCATATAAATGTACAGAATTAACATTTACGGCTCTGAAAGGGTTTGGTGTAGCTCAGGACCAATATATGTTACTTATTTCTGCTTGTTTAGCTCTCTGTGTGTGCTATTATTATCTACTTTCACGGGCCTGCTCTTTACTGTTTGGTTTGACTATCTCACTGGGGCTTATCTATGTGTGTGTGTGTCTGTGTGAGTTTGTGTGTGTTTGAGCGTGTGATATCCATCAAGTACAGCAACAATTTCCTCCGAGTACAGTGTCAACAAACACTATCAGGGGACCAGTCAGCAACCCAATGAAAGATGCACCTGGGTGTTTTTCCCCCCCGCTAGAGGAAAGGCTTGATGTATTTGTCTGGTGAGACAACTGTGTGTGTACATCACTGTGTGTGTTTGTATGTGTGTGTGTGTGTGTGTGTGTGCTGCTGTCTTCTCAAAAGAAATAGATTTCACATTTACTGTTGCTTACCTGCGTTTACACTGTCTCCCCTTGAGATTGATGATTCCCATCACAGCGTGTATGTGGGTGTGTGCGGTCATGTGTGCTGTATGTACCCACAGCATGAGAGCATGAAGGACAGAGAATAGGACAGGTATAGAAAAAAAACAATGAAATCTGCTTATGATAACAAGAAAAGGTGCTGCGTGAGTTTTCACATTTTCTCCTTCATTACATCCTCCCGTCAGTCTCTCACAGTCTGGCTCTATTTTTAGACTCCCTGTTCTGTTTTGTGGCAATTATAATAATTCAGAAAAGCAGCATGAACACATGTAAAATCCTTTCAGCAAAGCCAAGCAATCATTCCTGCCTTTATAAAACTGAATTAGTCACAGCTTTGGTTTCTGGATTCATTGTGCTGCCTGTTCCCATGTGTCATGGCAGATCTAGCCACTCCCCCAGCCTATGCAGTAACTCTTTCTATCAGCTGACCTTCCTCGGGCATACACTTTATAAACATCATGGTGGAGTGCACTGTTTACACCAATCAGCTGTAACATTATGACCACCTTCCTCACACTGTGTAGCCCCCCCCCCCCCCCCCTTTTGTTAGCTTAAGGCTGCTTTGGCTCTGACCCAGGCATGGACCCCACTAGACCTCTGAAGGTGTGCTGTGGTGTCACACCAAGACCTTTGCAGCAGATCTATTAAGTCCCGGGAGTTATGAGATAAAGCCTCCATGGATCAGACTTGGTTGTCCAGCACATCCCACAGAAGCTCTACTGGATTCAGATTTAGAGGATTAGGAAACAAAGTCAACACCTTGAACTTGTTGTGTCTCCTTCTTCCATTGCTACGTGGTCCAGCTCCTTGCTCACGTGTCCATGTAGGTGCTTACAGTGGTGGCTATGGGTCAGCATGGAAACTCTGACTAGTCTGCAGCTGCACAGCCCCATGCACAACAAACTGACACACTGTGTGTTCTGACAACTTCCAATCAGAACTAGCATTAACTTTTTCAGCAGTTTGAGCTCCAGTAGCTCTTCTGCTGGATCACACCATACGGGCCTACACACATCAATGAGCCTTGGCTGCCCATGACCGTGTTATATGTTCGCTGGTTCAAGGAAGGACCCTTAGACCACTTTTGGTAGGTGCTCTCCACCCAACACCTGCTGCAGTTTTTGGAGATGCTCTGACCGAGTAGTCCAACCATCACAGTTCCGTCCTTGTCAAAGTCGCTCACTATCTTTAACTTACATATTTTTTCTGCTTCCAACAAAACTTCAAGAACAAAATGTTCACATGCTGCCTGATACATCCCACCCACTGACAGGTGCCACTGTAAAGAGATAATCAATGTTATTCCCTTTAGCTGTCAGTTGTCATAATGTTAAAGCTGATTGACTGATAGACAGTCTGACTGTTGAGCTCAACCTGAGTGCTCACACTGTACGTGTTAAATTGGGAGAGAGCTCCGATGATTTTTAATACAGCTTCTCATTTACACCAACACTTTTAAATTGTCTTAATGGTATCTGCAATTTCTGTCTGCAACACCTTTGGATGAAAGCTTTCCTAATCCAATACACTTTTTGTCAAATACTGCTAATATCTCTTTGTTAGCCTCTGAAACCAATAGGCCAGGTCTAGACTTCGCCAAAGTGAAACCAATGCAGACCTAATGCATATTGACGACTGTGTAACCAGCTGGTCACTTCCAGGAGCAACAACTCTGAAACCTATTGAATCTAAGTGGACCAAAGTGTTAGAAATATTAGCCCAGAAACCCTTCACCATTCTAGAATACTCCTGAAGCACACGCTCCTAAGCTTTGACAACTTCCTAACATTTAAAACCGCCTATATGATGAATAAAGTCCAATATGGGCAATAGCATGATACTCATTTTGTGAGTTATTATCCAGCTCAGAATAGAAGATAAACTTATTGTAAATTATTTAGAGTAAGGCAATCTGTTATCCTTTTTAGATTGAGCTTCCTCCACATTGGAGTAAAGAAGCTCTGTCGTCACTACGCCTTTGTACTTTTACACTGAACCATGCGTGGCAGAATAAGCAAAAGTAGCATGACGTGTTGACAAATGGTGCATGCTTCACGGTTCAGCAGAGGAACAACTTCGCCCCACCATTACTCCTCTGAGGGTTTTACATTGCAGAGGAGGCATTAAAGTGGCATAACTGTCCTGTTGAAAACATGCAATGCAAAAGGGATTTATGCTCATTAGCAGGAGGATTTTCAGCCAGGAGCGGTCACAGTATTTATCTACCATGACCCAAACATATCATCTAAATATGGTAACTTCTGACCCCCAAACACTATGATTGTGAAAGCTAGAATGCCCGACTTAAGGTCTAAATTATCGTCTGTAACCACTGGTTGACCCCAGCACATTCATTTCTTTAAATTGAGTCTATAGCTGCTCCCTGAACTTCTACGAGTGCAATAAAAGTAATTCCAGGGTTTGTGTGCAGCTCTGGCTCTGTAAATGGGAAACAAATAAAGTGGCTTCAGCCAAGCCACACAACAGTCATCCAGCCAATCAGCAACAGGTAGTGTTTGCTGGCTTCTCTCCCTCGTCCATGTCCTCCCCTATGAGTAATAAAGCTGCACTGTTTTATGATCTGTAGATAAAAACCTGCAAACCACTTTGCCATCTTGGTAAACAGTAATTGAAGGTATCACTCACAGGAGAATATAAACTACTGACTGCGTTTGTGCTGTGCTCTTTAGGTGAAAGTGTTTGTTTTCTCTGAGGCATTATAATTGATGATGTTTGGCTGCTTTCCATTGACAGCTTTTTTTTTGGATAAAGTTCCAGCTTTTGTGAAACACCCAGTTTTAATACAACCAGGTGATAAAATGTATTAAACTTTAATTTGAGAACAAAACATTTAGATACTCACGCCAAGAAAACTGAACTGCACTTAAATTTGGTGACATGTTTTTGTCTCAAACTCTGGAGAGCTCCAGAGTCAGAGGAGACGTTATGCAATGAAATGCCAGGGCTAAGTTGTTCTTTTTGTTTTAACTAAACTGAACATCATGTTTTAAATCGGTGGAGAGACACTTTTAGCTTCCAGGGAACCTGCTATTGGGCAAAAAGGCCCAAAATAACTAGAAACTTAGGATGCACCCCGCCGCTCAATTTTAGATCTCAGACAATGAACTTCATCATAGCAAAAACAACAAAAAAACAAACAAACAAAAACCAACATTAACAATTCAACAACTTTTTGATTGTGAATGGGCTGCACATTTTTTTGTTTTAAAAAAAAAAATCTCCCCTGTATTTTTATTTTTTAAGTTATGTTTTGGTGCTTTTTTTTCTTTATTGATAGGGCAGCTGAAGAGAGTCAGGAAACATGGGGAGCAGAGAGTGGGGGGAGACATGCAGCAGAAGGTCACCGCAGCCAGGTGATGAGCCGGAGACCTCTGTGACAGAATTTATTGATATCTTTATCTCACCAATGTATTTTAAGGAAGCTGCTTTTAAAAATATGATGCAGAGTTTTTATGGCTTCTTTTTGCTTGTATATGACATATATAATCAAAATGTAATGATTTGATTAGCATAAATCAGCTGCATGTAGCTTATTTGAGTTTGAAGTAAATGTCCTCATAACTCTATTATATACTAACGTGGAAACATGTTTTCCATTAAAGCTGCTGTTGGTAGTCACAGAGTAAACATCTGTTCAGAGAGAGGGACTTCGAATGTCAACACTATCCCCCCCAACACAGATCGGCGTGTGTAGTCATGATAAAGCTGGACTCATATCCAATCGGAGGACGTAGCAGGGGCCACCCCTTAACCAATCAGGACAGAGGATTGGAGATTAGCTATGATTGGTCCGTCATAACTGGAACAAGGGGAATAATAACATTGCTTGATACATAAGCATTCAAAAACGCAGAGATTTCGCAATAGTTTCAAATTGCTTCACTTACTGATGAGTACTGATGGGCATTATGACCTTTTCTCCAAACCCAGCAGAAAAAAGTAACGTCAATTACACCATTCCTACCAACAGCAGCTTTAACTCGATCATTTTGTCTTGAAGTTAAGAAGCATTTTGTTCCTCATGGGTCATCATTTTGCAAAAGCTGCACTTCTTTAACATGTTTCTTGCAGCAGCTGAGCATTGTTTGTGTTTGACGTCTCTGCTCCAACCTGACCCTTCACAGATTTATGTTACATGCAGAAATCTGAGGAGTGATGAGATTATATCTTGAACCCCCTTCCACCAACCCTGCAGGTGGATGCTGGGTTGGTGGTAGGGCTGAATATGAGCTTTAGTAGTGGGGGACAGCAGTGGCAACGACAGAGCAGAGGGAGGTAGTAGAAATCTTGCAACTTAAATAGACCTCCATGTGGGGAGAACACGTGTTTCTGGTGATTGTGAGAATGATGCGTGTCAAGGGTTGAATCAGTGCAGCCTGAGTCACCCGATCGCTCCATTAAGTGACTCCAGAGATTTGGAGGGGAAGAGCTTTTGATTCTTATAACATGAAGTAGAAGTCTATTACATTACATACAACCTGATGATATACTGGTATTCAGTCTAAAAAGCATGGAGTTTTTGCAGCTCCTCGTCTCAACACCAGCAACACTACTCTTGCAAATCATCCTCTCTTTCTATGTCATGCACTTGTTTTCTTCCTCTCATTAAATTCTGTTGTTTCCCTTTTTTTCCAGTTGATGTTTCACACAGCTCCTCCTCTCCCAGATCAATGTCGTCCTGGATCTGTGCTTCTGTATTTTGACATTTGGCTCCTGCTGAGAGATTAATTAGCTGTCTACCTCAGAGATGTGTGTAGAAGCCTCTTGACATCCTTCACTTTGTCTTGTCATCTTTTTACACTCTCACTCTTTGCTTCCTTTCTTCCTCACCTACATTTCCATCCTTCCAGCCTAAGGTTCATGCCTCTATCTGGTATTCTCATGAGATACTGTAGCAAATAAACTTCTAATTTTGGTCTGAATCTAATTGATTCCTTCTCTGTGTGTGCTGAGAAAACAAAATTTGATAGATGTCTGCTTGATGCACTTGAGGCAGGCTGTGTTATTGAGCGCTTTATCCGTATTCAGAGCATGAGCCTGCCTAGGAACCTTACATGCTGCATGTACAAAGGATGTAAAGCAGAGGTCACCAGAGACAAAAGCTTAAGTCTTTGTTCGAAAAGGCTCAATCACTGCGCTGGAGGACAAGATCAAAGAAAGATTTGTAGTGTGGTTTTTGACACATTAGAGGAACATGTGAGCTTTGATTTTGGTCACATGAGCAAAGTGAATGAACAAATTAAAAGAATGTCATTTTTTCCCCCTTCTCTCTCCTGAAATGGAAAGTACGTGTTCAACCCCTTCAGGTGAAAGCACTTAGTACGCAAAAATACGGCTTTACATAATTTCATGCTCTTGGAGAAACTAAGCGGCAGCAGTTCCTTGCTCTTTCCCCATAACTAACAGCACTCTGTTTTAAACTTTCATGTGCTTCCAGAGTGAGTCCACAGAAGAGTAAATGCTGTGGGAGGGGGGTCTTGTCAGGGTACGTTAACTGAGAGCTGTGGTAAGAGGGCAGACAGCAACACGGTCCGTCTGCTCGGCTGATGAGTTGCATATTTTACGCTGTATTTGGTTTACATGGCTCGTAGATGTTTTGAAAGTGTGCTCAAGCCTTACAGGATTACCATTTAAATTCCACAGAAATCCCTGTGAGGTAAATGAATATTTAGACACAGAAACTACAAGTCGAGAACCGATAAGAAACAGCAGCTCGATGGAGAGAGAAAGCGGCAGACAGGTTACTCTCCTCCAGTTTATTTCAAACATCAGGCCTTGTTGTGCTTTCTTTCTCTTGGCTGTGAACTAGAAACCTGCAGTAGGAGGAAAAAAAACAGCATGCTTGTGTATTTTTGCAACTTCTGAGTCATTCACTTTGCATGACCTGCACCAAGAAGGCTGAAATATTGATGTTCCTCTACATTTATGGTTTTATCACACATTACACTGTGAAGACACCTTGCTGGTGAAGACCTCTGTGACATAAAAATTTTAGATTTAAAGGACCTGCGAGTAAATACTGCAGCGAAAAATCAATGGAGGTCTTCTGTGATATATTCTCTGTGGTAAGATGATGACAGATGTGAATGTTTTTCTTCAGTATTGGAATACAAAAGGTTTGTAATCAATGTGACTTCAGTTTACCATCAACATACATGCAGTTCATACAGTAAGCTAGAGGATAACATTTACATTCAGCATAAAGTCTTGTGAGGTAAAATGTGTTTAGACGCAGCTACAAGTTGAAAAATATATTGACACAACATTAAAAACAACATGCGAAGGTTAGGGAAGAAAAGGTTATTCTCCTACAATCTATTAATACAAAAGACCTTGTTGTAGCACCTCCTTGCCATGCTAACAGAGCATGATTGTGCCAGAAACCTGTAGCATGAAGAACAGATGTGTATGAGTGGGGTTTTTTTTTAAGCTTCTGAGTCATTTATTAAGAAAAAAACATCAGACACTTTTTATTTTCGGTTTGTAATGGCAAATTATTTTAATACTAGATTTGAAACCTCATGTGGACTAAATATATTCTACACCTGTCAAGTTTCCGTTTTTGGCATGGCACATGCACATTTAGCAGTGACAGAAGGGGAAGATTTACCAAACTTCTTAGTACTTTTAAAATTGTTATCTTGTATTTTGCTCTATCCCTCTTTCAAGACCAAACTCAGTCGAGGCATGATGTCTGCCTAACATGAGTCTGGTTCTGCCTGAGGTTTCTGCCTGTTAAAAGGAAGTTTTTCCTCACCACTGTAACTAGCTAAATACTGCGATGTGCAATGCTCATGATGGATTAAGGTGGGGTCACACTGAGTCTTACCTTGTCTTGAAGTTGGGTCTCTGTTCATAATTTGACATAGTGGTCTAGACCTCCTATGTTTGTAAAAGCGTCTTGAGATAACGTTTGTTGTGATTTGGTGCTTTACAAATAAAGATTGATTGATTGATTGTAATCATTGTGCAGATAATTCAAAGCTTCATCTGGAAAGGCAACTGGGCTCGAAATTCTGAAGCGGTTCAAGGCTTCCTCAGTTCTTAGAAGTTTTCGGATCAAGCTTTTAATTACCACAACCTGGATGACTGAGAACTTTCACAGACAGGCTGTGCAAATACTTCCTAGTGAATGTGATAGTCTTGAGCAGAGATGATGTTAAGTTAGGTATTTTTTTTCCTAACAACAAAAGAAAAATAGGGTTTGTTTCAGTAGAAGAAACACAATTTCACCCTCAGTTTTTTCATACTCTCGATATGAGGATTAAAAGAAAGATTATCTTCGGATTTCTTTGCACTGAACTTTTTTAGAGCGTCACCGTCACATACTTGCATACCTTTGTCTGAGGGAGAATAAAACCAACTCTTCCTCTGCATCCAGAAGATCTTTAAGGAGATGTGACTGTGCAGAATTTTCAAACAAACCAGGGGTAAAATGTTGATTTAGGGCATCAAGCATAATTGTTTATCTGCACAAGTTTCATTTACCATGAAATGTAATTCCCCAATTTCATTTCATTGTTTGGCTTCGTGACTCCTGTCCAGTAACGTATGGGTGATGTTACTTAGAGTCCATGTTTCATACAGTCCATGTTTTTATAGTTATTGCCGCCGGGCTGTGGTTTGGCAACTACTATTTAGAGAAAGAGGTCAGAACATTTAATTAAGGGCTACTGCTAATAAAACAAGGACATCCTAACTCAGCTCCAAGGATAATATTTTTTTGACATACTATAACCGACATGACAGAGACTCACTGACCTCTGTGTTAACGACAGACTTTCAGCTTCAGTGTCACTGTGACTCAGGGAGCTTCACTGTTGTCATGTCCATGGCCCAACACACAGGCTTTCCTGGGGAGACAACATGTGGAGTCACTTCTCTGGATGAGTAATCTAATGATTGGTCCTGTGGTGCGCTTAGTCTGAATCCTTGTGTGTGTGTTTGTGTAAATGTGGAGCTAGGTGTGTTTGAGTACACACAAGTTGCTGTAATCCGTACAAGTTGCTAGTACAGTATATCTGTACACTAAAAATAAATGGAAGAGGAACTCCGGAACATCTTTATCTTTGGATTATCCATCACACAATTTAAAAAAATTGACCTACAAAAAGCAATATGATGGGGCACTGGTGGCCTGGCGGTTTAAGCGCCCCACATACAGAGGCTACAGTCCTCGTCGCAGGGGTCGCCGATTCGATTCCCGGCCGGTCGACCATTTCCTGCATGTCGTCCCCCACTCCCTACTCCCCACATTTTTTGTCTCTCTTCAGCTGTCCTATAGAATAAAGGCAAAAAGCCCAAAAATATAACTTAAAAAAAAAACAAAAAAAAAAACAATATGACGAAACACACCAAAACTTAGACACTACCTTGGTACACACTGGAATGGTACATCCCAGGCATAAATAACAGACTAGCCCTTTATTCAAACCCAACACCAACCTCATTAGAATGTCAACTTGAGACCATACACTGAATTAACATTTACAGCTCTGAAGTGTAGATTAGAAATTTGTGGTGTGTACAAAGCACAGTGTTTTTTGTTGCTTGGTACTTTTCAAAGGACGCTCTTACTCTCCTAGAACTCTGACTTCCTGTTTGGCATGACAGCTGGCCTACCTGATGCTGTGCAGCAGGTCCTGTCAGTATAATACGCTGGGCTAGCTAATCAAAAGCTGGTCAACTGACACATGTAAAGACAAATCAGTACAGAAATTGCACTTGTGGTGCATTAGGGATGTTTTTCTATTGCTGAAAACAGCAACAGCCTTGGCAACAACATTGACATATAGAGACAAATCTGTGTGGCAAGCATGGTGCATTGGTTTGGTATTCCAATTGGTTTAAATTAGGACAGGGATTGTTCAAAACCAGCATGTGTGAGTGTTTATGGATATTTGCTTGGAATTGGGACACCTAGCTTGAAAACAGGGCAGTCCTAGTGAAACCAGGACCTTAGCCCACAAGGAAACCTCTCTGGTACATTTACTGTTTGTGAATTAGTCAGTTTAAATTGGTTGAATGTTTGTTTTTTGCGTGGAGGTTTGCCAACTCATGTGTCTCTGAGTATATACATGTTCACCCTTGTGTGATATATCCAAATGATAACCTTCCATTTTCAATGACGCTGATCCCATTAGTGCAGAGTGCGATAAGTGGAGCTAAGCCCTAGTGTGATTGTGAGGATTTAAGCTTTGGCAAAAAATAAATAGAGGTGATTACTGTGTAGTCACACACAGTAAAGGATGAGACATCCTCTCATCCTTTACATCAAGTCATGAGACCAAACGTTCTCCTTTTGTTGGATCCTCTCTCTAACAGAATAAGATACAGCCTCACTGAGATTACTTTCATGTCCAATTCTCCTTCCCTTAAGATCATGGGCTGAAATGTGTTTGTTTTTCCGGTCTTTGTTTTTGTGCTGTATTTGCACTGACTGAGACAAAATGGGATGAAACATCTTTTATTCAAACGTCCTTATGTCCCCTGTTATTGATTTTAACACAACTTGTCTTAGCTCGGGCCCTTGTCTTGCTCTTTCCTCTTCTCATTTTCGTTCTCTAATCTCATCAGAGTACTCTTTTTTTTGTTCTATTACTCTTTTCTGTGGCCTGATCCAATTAACATTGCTCCCTTATCTTTCGTTTTTGTTAAGTTCGGATATCAAGTAACATCTTTCAGCTCCTGAGCTTTTTTCTTTTGCTAAAGGCAAAGACGATGAGGAACACAAAGGTCATAAATCAGAGCCAACCACTGAGAGGGAAGTGTAAATTGGGTGGTATATACATGGCTCATATAAGGCTTAGAGGGGGAAGATTGAAATTGATTGTTAATGGTGTAGATGGTCATCCTGTGGCTGTGTTGTGGTTATTGATCAGGCTCTGGTTGCTCCTCCAGGGTGCTGGCTTTCAGACCGATGCCCTTTCATGTAAACTGCTGTATTTTTATTAAAAATGTTTACTCACTGGTCAGAGAATGTTTGTCTTCACACACATGCCAATGCAAATGCAGTGTGTGAACATATACTGTACATTAAAGTTCACATTGAATACATGCTCAGAGAAAATCCAACATTGTCTCCAAAGCTGTGAGAGATCCCTGTGAGAGCAATCGATACAAACCCGTGGTTCAGTCTGTACATGTTCCCTCAGGGCACAGCGGGGCGGACAGAAAGCACTGAAATAAAGAGTGCGAATGTGAGAGAAAATGAAGTAATCTGAGTGGCCTTTTCATAACTACATCCTGAGAAACCGTAAAAAGTATTTCACCGCTGTGTCGTACCAAAGAATTCTTGTAAATTTGTGTCCTACTGCCAGGAAGAAAGGCCAGAGAAAGTCAGTGAGTGCGTATTATCCAAAGGCCAGTGAGCACATTTAGTGAGTAAATGCCACGTGTAAATGGTTCTACCACGCACCCCTGTACCTCCGCCATGCCATTTTCGCTCCAAGGAGGAAGAGGAAATGAGCCCTTATTTCCCCTCAGGCCATCGGGACCTGGGAGATTGGTTATGTGACTGTATGACTGACAGCTTAGCAGGCTTGTCCCGTGGACTGCCGTCCTGATCGCCCAGAGGGATAAAAGGTATTGATGTTAATAACTCAAGTGGACATGCAGTTATTGCTCAAGTGTTTGCTGTTGACATTTACTTAGATTTGGATGCCAGAGCGCAAACTGTGCCAGGGACAAATTGGTTTGGCAAGACAAGCTAGTTTATTATAGAGCATATTAAAAAAAACAAGAACCAAATCCCTTTGCAGAAGAAATAACGTAAAAACAATTTCACAACAGTTAAAAGACTAAATACATGAGTTGGGTCAGATAAGAGTCGAGGGAAAAAGTCACATTTGGTGGCAAACTATTCCACAATATTTGACCGACTAGTCAAAACGCACTTTTACTTTTGAGCGTGTGAATGAGAGCAGTGTTTGGTCAGATGTTTCCAGGGATCGTTTGAGGAGATACAACCTGGTGATAGTCCATGCAATGTCTGGTTTCAACGATCACTACAAGTATCCTATATATTAACTTTACACATGTTTAACTATGTACCATTAACGATGAACTCTTGTTAGTGATTAAGCCTGGCATACACTGAACAATGATATAAATATATTTCAATCAGGAGAGACACAGTTTGAAGATTAAAGGTTATTTATTACTTAATGAATAATGAAACTTGACAGAAATCTTTGGTGTAAGGACTCTATGGGGATAATTTTGTGAGAGTAGGATGTGTGAATTTGGCAGCAGAAGAAATCCCCCTAGAGTCCAGACACTGGTGGTGGTGGTTGATGAATCCTAGGAATTGAAGACTTGCAGAGACCAGGTGGAGATGGGGAGGTGGAGGGGTGCGCACCATCAATGCGAGAAGGAACTAGCAGGAGAGAGAGAGACACACATTTAAAAAGACAGTAGAAAGTTGATAGGCTGACGATAAGGGCGTGCCACTGAGCTATTGGATGACAGCCGCCGCTGATTAACCAATGACAGCTCCGGAGCAGGCAGCTGGAGCGGTTGAGCTATTGAACGAGGGAGAGGAGAGTTAAACAACTGCTGTGATTGCTTTTATAGTCTTCCTGTGTGAACTTGGTGGAAAGTCAACACTATATGTGTTAAATCGCAACAAAGCATTGACAGTTGTTGAACTGATGCAGACTAACATGAATGATAAATGATGTTGCATGCAGATGTATCTATATTTACTGCTGTGATTTCAATGTGAAGTGATCCAATCAAGCAAAACTGCCTCTCTGCTGAATGCTCGTACTAGGTTTCAAACAGAAAGAGGATTGGGTGAGACAAAAAGTTTAGAACCGTGACTTTGCTTATTTTGTTTTCCTCTTCTTACTCATTCTTCTGCCTCGGCTTTGTTGATGGCGGTGTTGGTGTACTGGGTGACTGATTGGTTGGTCCAGCTCTTTGGCGTAAAAAGAAAAATCTCAGAGTAAAGTTTGGTCGTGCAGGCAGCAGTGGAATGATTCAAATTATTTATAGTGAAAAAGATAGCTGACAGGAAGGTTCTAGCATGGAGGCTGAGGGACAAACTGGTGAAAGACAGGCAGGTATGTGGGCAGATTCAGGATCACAGAAACAAAATATCCTAAGGCCAAAACAAAAAAAAAGAGTCAAACACAGCACAAGACAACTAGGATGACCTGGAGAATAATCAAAGGACATCATCAGGTTCATATGGAGTGAGGCTGATAAAGAAAGTGGATAGAGGTTAGCCAGGAAGGTCAGGGTAATGCAGAGCTAATTAGATGTGGGAACAGGTGTATGGCAGGGGAAGGAGGAAAAGTCTGAGGGCACCTGAGAAGTGAAGGAAAGCAGGAGAAAGAGGAGGACAGGCTGAAACTCTGGGAACTATTTGATCCCTTGCCATGAAATTTGGTACATTCGCCAAAGAATTAGCATGTGAGCAGACTGATATTAGCATTTAGGTTGTAGTGGCAACTTTTAGAAAAAACCTTCTTTTGCCACTTCTGCAGGACGTGATCTTACTGACTTGTGCATTGTAAAATAGGTTTACTGAAAAATTAAAAGAATGCCGTATAAAATTAAACAAATCAAGAATTTATTAAAAATATAGACAAACAAAATTACTTCTCTCGTCGCTATTAACTTATATTTCCACAAAAGCAACAAAACTATAAAAAAACAAACAAAGCTACGGTTGCTCCTTGTCCTGCTCAGATGAAAGCACACATTGCATTGCACTTGCTCAGTTGCTCCCATTTAGCAGCACCAATTACCTGCAGCATGACAATTAAAGGTACATACACTCAAATAACTCTATGGCTCTAACAGCCCCGCTAAGCCCAAGAGTTTATAGACACGAACAGGGGAATCCATAAACAATGGTTTGAGGCTGCTATAAGCACCAAAAATGACACACCACTTGCCCCCACGGCTTCATCTGAAGGTCTAATTCACAAATAAAATTGTGCTAATGATATGCAAGCTGGAAACACCCACAGACCTCTAAAGCTCTGTGCAGTTTGCTCAAGTTTTTTTACCTGGTCATGACAGAGGTGAGCTGCCACATCTCCGCTCTGTGCTGAGCAGAGCTGTGCTGTCCGCTCTCATCCTGACGGGGCTGAATTTTATCCATGAATATGATGAGCTGAGTGGAGAGGGGAAGTCTTTACCATTTGTAGAGTGGATTCATGACAAATGAAACAGACATTTAACAGTTTGTATCCATCTCATATCCTAGAGCACACTAGCAAAAAGCAGATTCATAAGGGAATGTTTCATAAGTGAAGAATTAAATGCACTCCGTTTTGCGTAATGGTAAAGTGCATAGTATGTGCCGGGGGGGATGAGCCTCCCCTGTTTGTTATAGTAATAGTAATGTCAAAGAACCATTAACAGACTTAATGTACAGATATGTTGTTTTAAGGTCATCAATAGGTGGCATTTTGTGTTTGTTAATCTGCTCTCTGTAAGTCCTGAAGTGTTAGATGACTTACATTAAGCTGCTCATGAGTTTCACTGGTCAAAAAATATCAATAAAATCTAAGAACATGTTTATCCCTACGGTTACACCATGACATTTTATTGCAGTAAAAAGCAGCATGTCAGAAGCTTCTTGTTGAGTTTGGGGCTCTACTTCAAAGACACAAACATGTTTTTGAAAGATTCAGTTAAAACTGTCAGCAGCAAATCAGGAAAATGTCAAATATAATTCACTGTCTGTTAGAGGAAAGCTTGCTTCACAGTCTCTTCTGCCAACACAATTCAATAGTTTGCAAAGAAAGTTTGAGCCGTCAAGCCAATACCAGACAAACTGATTCTCTTATCCGTCCAGATCTGGACTGGCAGAGCTCCAGATTCGAAACAAACATCAGCCAGCCCTCTCTATGTGTTTACCAGGCCACTGACCAGCCACCACTTCATCAGTGAAAGCAGCTGTTCCCTCATCCTGCTCCTCTCCACCGACGACCCCATCCTCTCCATGTGTAATAGTCTCCTCTCCTCCGTAGAGCTGTGCAGCTTCCCTCTCATAAAGCTCATTTATCATGAGGAGGGAGAAGCCTCCTCTCCTGGGGTGGACTGGGTGAGAGGGACACCGAGGAGAACTGCTGATGGCTACAGGATAGTGGACTTAAACTGCAGGGTGGCTGCTGTGTGCAGGATAAGGGAAGGGGAGACTGTTGAAAGGATTGTTTGAAAAGAAAAATTGTTTGTAACAGGTGAAAAAACACTATTCTTGAAATCTATTCAGGGTTTATGAAAGAACATTTCTTGCTTTTGTACAACTCCCTGCCATTCCATTTTTTAAATGTGAATTTATCCATTTATTTTTTATTCTATTAAAAGTTCCCGTGATTCACTTCTAGGTTACATTGATTTTGGCACGCTCTGTGGACAAAGCATGATGATTTATGCCTTTTCTAATCTCGTCATGTTCATGTTTAAGTAGAGTTTTCTGACAAAGATCCAATCCTGCTTTTTCAGCAGTCAGACTCATCATTCACAGCTGATGATCCGTTTTGTTTTTGAAGATCATAAAGGGGGCATCAATATTAAATCCAGTCTATTCCATTACCAGCTAAAACCTCTTCACAGGAGCTTTAATGTATTCACCCTAACTTCATAAATTAACTTTAATTGTTTGGCTTTGTTTGTACTTTACTTTGCAGGTATTTTGTCTGGTTCTCATATCTCCAAACTTTTACTTTGTTTGGTGTTCTGGAGTTTTTCTCCCCTGTGTCCATTCAGCTCCCTTAATTACTGATTGATCACACCTGTGTGCCCTCTGTGGAGCTGCAAGAACAAATCCCAGCAAGGCCCATGGTGGCAGCAGACCAATGGGACAGCTTAATAGGCCCTTAAGAGCTGGATATGTAGCATTCACTAGCACCGTGGAGGATGCAGCAACTTCATGCTATCAAGCTTATGAATCCCTTAGTCACAAAGGAGCATGTATACACATAATTGGAATCATATTGTTGGACTCCTGATGAATGTAAGTCCAAAATTCACTTTCCCTTTAGTTTGTTGTGGCCTACATGTACACCAATGACACTTATATGAGTCTTTAGCATGCTAAATGTTGGAATAAATGGTAAATGGACTTGTACTTATATAGTGCTTTTCTAGTCTGTTTGACCACTCAAAGCGCTTTAACACTACTTGTCACATTCACCCATTCATACTCATTCACTCACTGATGGTAGAGACTGCTATGTAGTGAGGGGCCATCAGTGTTAGCTAATCTCATTCATTCACATTCACACACCTCTGATCAACAGAGGGAGCAATTTGGGGTTCAGTGTCTTGCTCAAGGACACTTGGGCATGTGACTGCTGGAGCTGAGATCGAACCGCCAACCTTCTGATTGATAGACGACCGACTCTACCCACTGAGCCACAACCGCCCAGCTAGCACCTTTGCTAGCTGTTAAGCTTGTCTGTGTGGTGTTTGGAGCTATGCAGGTGGGTTTATCAGCATTTGGTTTTCCTGGTAGTATGTGGTGTTGAATGTGTCAGGGTTGTTGAAAGCAGTGAGACTAAAAAAGGATGTACATTTTTAGCCTAAGAAAGATCACAAACAAAGAGCTAGCTAGTATGAGGTCAGCTCTGTCAAGCTCTGGAGTATAGTTTATAAAACTTTAATATCCTCCAAGAGGCAATTTGTGGTACAGCACAGCTTTAAAAAACCCAACAACATGAAAGGTACATCAAACACACACAACAAAATGATCCAAACAACCCATAGTAGCTGTTTCACGGTAGTAGTCAGTGCTAGCCCAATGTGAACAACAATGAATACAAAACAACTTCTACTAAGCTTGTGCCATCACAACATTTCAACACATATTCAAGGAAGGAGTGGATGTAGACCAAGTAAATGCTCAAAGTAAGGAAGAGAGTCTGTGGTGCTCAGAGCTTAAAACTAACTGTGATGAGTGTGCTCTTTTTATTGGGGGTGCAAAAATATGAAAGGAGTAAAAAAGCTACTCTTCTGAAAAAAAAAGCCTTTATTTCTTTGGCTGTTTCATTATTTAAAAAAAGAAGAAAAAAAGAGAAATGCTGGCTTTTTCTGCCAAGCTTGGCTTTGCTTTTAACATGATTAAATAGCTTGACTCTTTGTGTTTAACAGAAGAGCATCTTGTTTTTTTCTTCTAGTAAATGCCAAAGAATTTGTACTGTAGGAATAATTATATTGATTTCTGTCATACTGGCACAACACAGTGAGCGACTGTCCAGACTATGTGCTACTCTGTGTTATTGCCTCCTCTTTGTTCATTTTGAGTCTGAAACATTCTTCACTCACCTTTTATATGTGGGTGTTTATTTCTTCACAGAATTGAGCACAGTGGCAGGATGACCAACCTGAGTGCAAAAAACAATCATGTTTCGTTCCAACTGTTGCCAAAGCTGTGTCAAAAACACACACAAGACAAACATTTTGTCCTCTTCTTTCTGCCTTTTAAGCTTGTTTAGTGTGACATATCAGAAAGTCTTTCATTTTCTTTTGTCTGTCACTCATCCACAAGCTCAAGTTCTGCTTGGTAATGCCTCCTGACTCATCCCTTTTCCATTCAGTGCTGGCTTTGCAGTGTCCTTCTCTTCCCTCCTGGCCCCAGCATTGTATCACTATTCTCTTTCATTCACTCTTTCCTATTCTTCCTCTCTTTCCCTTCTCCTCTGCCGTCTCTCGACATCAGACCTGGGGTCAGCACCAAAGGGAAAACTCCTCTGGCTTTGGATGAAACTTACTCAATTACCAGGTCTAGCCTTTGCACATTAGCAGCTCTGCGTTATCTGCATCATTATGTCCCCCCTATATTGTGTCTTCCTTCTTTAATTCTTTCAGTATTGCTCTTAATGCATTGTGGCACGGGGAATCGGTTCTTTTGTGGAAAATAATTGCAGAAACCAAGGTGTAGCCCTGCAGAAATGTTGTGTTCCTGAGAGGAATAAAAGCTGCTTTAATGTGGAAATTAAAAGCTTCCCAGTAATACCTGTGAAATTAGGGATGCTAGAGAAATGGCTGCTTTAATCAGTTAAATTAGTTAGAAAGCCACACCTTGTCTTATGTATTGGCTGGTAACATCTGCATTTTTCAAAACAAACTTTTCTTTTATTCTCCTCTTTTTCTGTGAAATATCTCAGGTAGCCGACATTAGGTCCCACGTTCAAATGCTCATTTTTACAGCAGAAATAATCATGTTTACAGTCGGGCCCAAAGAACAGTTTCAGTCTGTGCAGCTCATTTATACAGGGGCTGATTTTTTTAGTGTCTATTTATATAAAGGCTACGTGTTGTAGATAGATGTCCATGATTAGGGGCATGGCTGGTTTGATTGACAGTTGGGCACATTGTAGCTGTTTGCCACAAGGCTAAAAGCTGCCCACAGCTCCTCCTCTTTGACTTTTGCTAGGTTGACTGAAAGTTAGATTGAGTCATCATTTCCAATATGACAGCTGACATTGATGCACGTTAAAACTCCCCTTAGAAACCTCTGGATTACGTCACAGAGACTCTGTTTTATACGGTCTATGACTACAATTAAACACTTCCTCTACTGCAGGTTGTTTACATTCTAATAGATTTATTGCGCTCTATAATAAGGAACATTTTGATAGAATAAGTCTTACATACTTTATCTTTAATGAAAAACAGTAGCCAGATAAGAACAGAGAGGAAAGTTGGCTTTATTTTTGAGAAGTCAGTATACTTCGAAGTTCTTGTTGGATTGTTGACCAACTTCTTAAGATTTCATACTCAAAACCTTTCAAACGTGCAAGTAGTGGAGCTGCACCCCAAACCAGCGTCTCACAGAATTCCCCCCCTGTTTGATCAGGTATGTCAAGGTGAGAAATTATACAGGTTGCAGCTTCTCTCTCTCTGGAGCGCTCTCTCTTTGTAGGTATTTCTACTACAAAGTGTGTTCTGTTATCCTCATTTTAATGGTTTTCATCTCAGCTCTCTCTAACCGCAGACTTTTATTTGACTTTTGCCTTTTAGAACCTGCACAAACATTTGAGACTACCTCCATTGGATTCTACTTTGCATGACAACAAAAATTTTATCTGAAAAGGTCATGTACTCCTTCACTTTAGGACTTTGGTATTTGTATCACTTTAGAACATGAGTTCACTCTTCAGGGAACAGAAACAGTAGCTGTGATCCGTCTCACTGAGATCACACTGGGTATTTTTTAACTATTTAAAGAAACAGTATTATCGTTAAATCCTTGACAGTCCTGAAAAGTCCTTCCCTATCACAGAATGGGCTGAGGGCATTTTTGTGCTGAGGACACTGAGCACTGAAGACCCTGAACTGTATGTAATAGCAAATAAGTGCTTTCAGTTCTAAAAGCAGCGTGTGTCGACAAAAGCCCTCCGTGTTAAAAATTAAGCCGATTCAGTAGTGCAAAAAAAAGTGCAGTTTCTTGAGTGTCCACTTGAGGCTAACTCCAAAGGCCAACGGGTCCCCTTTAATTCAATAAACTGTGCATTCGGTGAATGTTTTGGACACTAACCTGCTTAGTGACTGATATAACGGGGAAGTGGGTGGGTGCGTTGTAGCCAACAACTATGATTTATACCATCTGTTCCTCTGTTATTGGAGTCACCATTTCCACCATCATCATTTAGCTTCATAACACCTCTTCAGCCCTTGATGTTACTAAGACTACGTCCATGTTTCATACGGTCTATAACTCCAACTTAAATTAAAGTTATGTTCATGGGAGTAAAGGTTAGGATGCCTCTGGTTAATCCTGTATCTGTGCAGCCGGCTCACACTGAGCGATGCTCATCTTCTGTGGCTCTGTTCCATCACTTCGCTCTGTTTGACCTTCAGCTTCACTCCAGGCTGGGAAGTTGCTGTTTTCTGCCCTCAGACACAGAGAGGATTAATCTCACACCTTTATGACTGATTTCACACTAGATTAGAGAATTTCCTCCACTACTCTTTTTCCTCACCTTCCCCCACGTTTCTTAGCTGAGATGGAGGGTGTGAAGCTCCAAACACCTCCGGATTAGAAGGAGGGTCTGCATTATGTAACACATGCACCTGTGTGTGTGTGTAGGTGTGAGTGCATGTACATGCACATCCTATGATGTGTGCTGTTCATGGATCTATGGTCATTAAGTGTTTGTTAGCAGAGCACTGTAAGGTATGTGTTTGTGCGCAGGTGTGCCCCAGCAAATGTAAACCTCCAGAGGAAAGTCCATGTTTGTCTGTTTATTTGTGGAGTAGATTCATCTTCTAGATGGCACATCTGTTTCTCTGCATAGGTCACTGTGCACGCTCTGGATTGGTTGTTCCTGTGGTGTGCAGATACAGTGAGTGTGCACGTTTTAATGCCTGTGTGCAAAGAGTTAAATCCCTGACCAGCAGTAATTGCATGTATATCGATACCCAGCAGCTCAGCCAGCTTGCCTCAAACCTCTCGTTGTGGGTGAGATTGAACCTGACTCATCAATGCTTACTAAATATAGAACCAACAAGCCATAATCCATCAAATACTGTACATGCACCAGGCTTTAAACCCTCCGGATCTTCTGAGTATTAGCAAATCATTTCTGAGGGGAAAGTTGCCGTTTCCTCTCGCCTGATATTTCAGTCACACAAAGAAGCTCGTCTGTAATTTACAATCTATCATGATTGTGCAGCATGAGTGTGTGTGTGTGTGGGGATGCCGGCGTGTACGTGTCACTTTGAATGCTGCTGCTTGTTTGCGTGGGGGATATTTTTTTTTTTCCTCAACACGTTTCTTGTGCTGTCAAAGCACATTGTGTGTGAGTGATTACCTGTCATCGCAAGCCTTGAGCTCTGCTTACTCCCCGATCACGCCACTGCTGTTGCTTTTCCATCTCTCTCCCTCTTTATCTTTCCTTTCTAACCCCTGCCAGCTCTATTTCTCTGCTGCGGTCACATCCCTCTCTATGTTTCTTATTTTCTCCCTCTCTTTCAGTCTGTGTATCCTTCCAGAAAGGTGATATCAGGGTCTTGAGGTCTGGTGTTACTTTGATCTGTTTATTTCTTTTTTTCATTTGATTCCTCCCTGAAGCCATTCAGCCATGAAACAACCAATGTAGATCTTCATGAAATTCCTGCCAAGCCTGGCTACTGCTTCCCTTTGTCAGACATGAAACAAGCAGGTCTCGAGGTTCTGCTGAGCATGACAGGTCTGCATGAAGTCTCCCTCTGAGTGGTTTGTGCACATATCTGCCTGAAAAAAACAGCCTTTTATGTGTGTTTGGGGCATCAGGGGCATGCTGTGCACTGTGGGATGATGGTGCTCTGTCCCTTTGCTTTTTGAATTGCTAAGTTTTATTTTGAATATTTTTCTTCATTTCTTCTCTGACTTGTCTTCTTTCTATTCTCCTTGCAGCGTGATGAGTTGGGGCATCAGGATGTGAAAAGTTGTCTTTAAATAATATCTTTCTAAACACTGTGCCTGAGACTTTGGCTTGGATCCAACTGTGTGTGTGTGTGCTGATGCATCTGTATTAAGATAATAAATGGCCTCAGCTCTGCTGCTCTAATCAAACATAAATATCTGCAGCTAATGGGAGTGCAGTGACATTGTTTTAAAGATTGTGAGGACCGCCCTGCGCCATAACACTCTTACTACAAATCTCTGCCTAATGGCTGCTTGGACTATTAATAAGTCGGAATCTCATTACTGTATGTGTGTGAGCCTGTAGGTTTATAAAATACAATATCATTACTGTGAAATTAGTCAGAAAGATTGTTTACCCTTTGGCAAAAGCAAAACAGTAAATCTTGTCTCTGTGTGTGTTTATGTGCCAAAGTTTGAGAGAGCTAATTTTGAGCGTTGACCATTTTGTGATGTTGTGCGTCAGAAGAGCTGTCTGAACCAATCGGATGTGTGTCTGATTTTGTGACTGACGCTGCCTCTGATGGTTTGAGACCTCTTATTGTCTGTCGGGTAAAACATGTCACTGTCTGCGTTGAACAGGGTCCTGTCAGTTCTTTGCTTGATGCAAGGTTAAAGCAGGGTGAAGGAATGTGTCCGTGTGAGATCCTCATTAAGGAGCGAGCTCTGTAACAAGACTTTTGGATCTGGGCAAATAGTCCTTGAACACATAAAAGAAAAAGTTAAGCTCTTTTTTGATGCAGGCGGTTAAAAATTGTAAAAGGACCGGTGTGTGACATCACTAATGACAGCTGTAACTCATTTAGCTCCTTTAGTTCTGGGGTTGCGTCACTTTATTAGTCAGAAGCAGGCGGTATGGATGTTTATATTTCATCATTATCCTTTCAGGGACAAAGAGAACAGATGATGACAGAACCTCATCCCCACTCTGACCCCCTGAGGCCTGCTGGAAGAGAATGAGCGATTATTTCATAGACAGTCAAATATTCACTTATTAGCCACAGACGTGAAATGAATAGCCACTGTTATATTAGTGCGCTTCATTACTGTCACTGCTCAGTATGTCAGCATGCCTCCTATAGAGAAGTAGTTATGTCACTGTGAGAGCAAAGCCCAATTATATGTGCCAGCAAGCCATTAAATATCTGTAATAGGGAAATTAACTCACCTGTGGGTCTGTCTTCTCTGCTTTTTTCTTTTTATTAAACCAGGAATCGACTACACTACTAGAATTTAATATTTCTGGGATAATTCACTGCATTGTTATTGTGTTTCTTCACATTTGCCTCCTGTATAGAATAAGATTTTTTTTTTACCATGTACTGTATGAAGTATTAACAAACCGTAAGGTCAGCAACAGAGCAGGCAGGGTCGTTTGTATCCTCCAGGTTATATTATTAAATCCACAACTAATGTTTCTAATAAAACTAATGTAACTGATCTTAGAAGATACATCATGAAATAGGGAGTACCTCCACTGCATCACCAGCAGTATAAATCTGTTATCATTCATAACTTCTATTATTTATACTTTGTTTTTGACATCAGAACAGCACACTTTGATCACACTCACTAATAAAACTCGTCATCAAGTTCGTATCACGTATGACAGGAATCACTTCAACAGCTCCTCATAAACTGACAGACAAACTTTACACACCAGTAGCCCATATTCAGCAAGAGACAGAAACCATCTTTGTCCTTTATTAAGTTACAGTCAACCAAATGTGTTCCCATCTGGCATTCAGGAAGCCTCACACCACACAACTGAAAGATGTTCAATGACTCAGCAGTCTGTTGACTGAGGCTACTTGTAAATACAAACCCATCCGTCTATCTCTCCCTGTAAACACATCAGTTATGGAGTAAAGTTTGTTTTTTCAGAGTTTCAGTCTATGTTGGTTGTCAGTGTCATCCTCACAGTGTAGCATGTTAATAAACACCGGCATAAGAGCAGTGCAGTCGATGAGTTTGAAAACACAGGATGCTTTTCTGTCACTTCTGTTTAAGTAGGTTGATTGGACCGGGTCGTCCTCTCGCCCCTCTCCACTGAATATCCAACTTTCCTAAAGAAAATAAGTTTTGAGATGTTTGCAGCTATGACTGGTTTTGACATTGACTGGATTTACATTAGCTTCAACAAAATGGCTGTAATATTTCTATTGAGCCATTCAATACAACTGCAGAAGAAAACATAACGGAAGCCAATGATGCTGTAGTATATTTAAGTTCACTCAGGAGTGGGGTTGCAAAGGGGTGGAAAGTTTTCGGTAAATTTCCATGGGAAGTTAAGCTGGGGAATTTTAGAAATATTCCAAATTGGAAACTTTCCATGGGAATTATGGAAATTAACTGGGAATTGAGGGTAATTTAATGGAAATGTATCATATCCAAGCATAAATATTTGTTTTGTTACAAGTAGGCCTCCATCCAAAATAGAAATCATCTGTGCATGTGATGTAGGAATGCACTGTGCATGTAGGGGGCGTGGTCTCAATAGCCCTGCATTAAGCAGTGTGCTATGTGCATGTAATTGAGGAATAGCATAGATATTCAACTGTACTTGCATGAAATCTGGTTGTTTTAGTCAGGATTATGCTAAAATATATTTCCCCCAACTATATTTAAGTTCCCAAGAAGAGCCAACCTTTATTCCCATTAATTCCCATGCAAAGTTTCCAACTTTGAAAATTCCCAGAAATTTGCAACCCTAGTCATCATAAAGTCTAATCCAACATTATGCACAGTTAAATCAGGAATATAGAGTGAAAACATAAAGACTGCTTCTTTCAGGAAACATTAAGGGTTTAAAGTTTTACAATATATGATAAGAGAACCCAAGCAGTGCTACGTAGCCTGATGGCTCATTGCTGGGGAATATTGGACATGACTGCTGTTGGTTGACTTAAATATAGTCACATGTACACAGAAATGAGCTCAGCATTTTTTTTTTATCAGGCTGGTAACGTTGTTATGTTGTAAAGTTGGGCATTTCAATATGAGACTTTATAGAGATTGAATCACTTTTCACGCCACCCTCAAGTGGACACTCCAGGAACTGCAGGTTTTGGCATTTTAGCATTGGCACTTTTTAGCACCATTAGTAGAAGCTTCATCTTGTCAGATTTATCCAGGCTGCATTTAAAGTTGTCACACTAAAACTTTCATAGACTGTAACATACTATTCTGCTGTTCAAACAACATTTGGTGTGATAAAGTGGTGGTTTGGTGGTGGGGGAGTGAGCTCCTCTGGAGTATCCCTGTATGATGATTTCACTCCCCCGTGGGAGGAAACAGCAGGTCGTCTGAGACGGCTTTGCTCTGCACCTCCTCTCAGCGGGTTCAGGGTGTGCTGAACCGAAAAGTAATGATCTGATGGGATTCTGTGTGAGGCGAAGAGATGACATTAACACAATCCTTAGGGAATTTACTCAAACTAAGGTCACATTAGAGACATATGTATACATATATATTGATCTTCACCTGCTAAATGCTGTTTCCCTTCAGATGTCAACAGCTCTTAAGAATGTAATCAAACTCTCAGTCAGAGGAGGATTCGTGTGGGATGTGAAAAAATGTCTCTCCTACTCTTTCCAATTGTCTTCCACTCATCCCATGTGTATCCTCTATGGCTAGGTCATTATAAGTCAGAATACACACCCATACACACACAGCTGGCATTTATGGACAGATGGAAGCCTTGGGGCAGAAGTTTGCTCACAATCAGGCACTGGATGGGGAATCTATTTTCATTCCCATGTGTTGATCAGGGACACGATTTGAATAAATTAAAGCAATGACACTTCACTAGTTTGTTATGGTATCGACCGCTCAGAGTAAATGCCAGTCTTAAGTGGGATGACACACAGGGAGGCGGCTTTGTGGCCGACAAAGCACATTGATTCCAGAGCCCACTGGTCTTTGAATCGATAGACCACAGGTAAGTTTGGAGCCGAGCGCTTTCGCAGAGTAATTGTTAAATGGAATGAATAATCAAAATGAAAAGCATGTGAATATAAATGAGTGTCCGCTGTGTGCTTTGGTGGTGCCTTGGTTGACCACTCAGCCTGTATAAAGCCTGTTTGTGGTTTAACCTCAGGGCAATGTAAACAGCAGAAACACATCCATGTGATTTTTTTTATGCTTAAATAATCAAAAGAATCCCCTCACACTGTCTTCATACTTATCTCTCACAGTAAACACACTCTTCACACACCTGATGAGTTAATACCCTGAAGAGCTCTCTGTGTAAGCATGCCTGACTGTTTTCCTTTCCTGTATGTATACAGTGAAGGTTAGCACATTGCTACATTACTACTACATTAGCAGACCAGAGGTCATTGGTGTGCTTCAGTGACTGACATAATGAGTAACCATGGTTTGTAGTTTATTCATGTCTCATACTGTACTGTATGCATGACTGCCCTGATGAAGTAAAGATTACATAACTTCTCAGTAAGCTGTGAAAAATGAAACCCAGCATGCATTAAGTTGAAAGGGTTGAAAGGAGATATCACCTCTGACACGTAATAGCGGATTAAAAGTAGACTTGTTGGAAATTTGATTCGTTGAAGGAACAAAGAAGGAGAGTCAAGAAGAAGCAAGTCAGCCTATTAGTCAAACAGTAGGTACATTTACATGGAGCGTACTATTCTGGTTATAAACGGTTCAAAAACCTTAACAGGATAAAAACACTTTATATAAACACCTCAATCAGAAAAAAATCAGGCCCAAACTAAATGAAGGTGTGTTCGCTTTCAGAGGAGTAACTTAAACTTTTTCATAAATTGATCAAAATACAAATTTTCCCATGGAAACAGTGTTTCAGATTGTCCTCCTGCTGTGTTTTTTCTGTGCATGCCCAACGTCTTGCGTCACTTATAGAAAATGACTGCTTCAAAGTCGAACTGGATGACAACTTTTTGAGTTTAAATTATAATAATAATAATACATTTTATTGATAAAAGCACTTTAAAAGTTTCTCCAAGACGCTTTACAAGAAAATAAATCATACAATAGAAAAGCAAAGGAAAGCAAAGCAGCAAAACAAAACAAGATAAAACAAAAAAAACAACAAAAATCAATCAATTATAGGTTAAAAGCCTTTGTAAATAGCTGAGTTTTGAGTCCGGATTTGAACTTGGTAAGTGAGGGAGAGAATCTGAGGAGTTGGGGGAGAGAGTTCCAGCGGGGTGGGGGCAGCGACAGAGAAGGCCCTGTCCCCCCAGGTTCGGTGCTTGGGTTTGGTGAGAGGGGTGAGGAGGTTGGTATTAGTGGAACAGAGGTTGTGGGAGGGATTGTATGGTTGCAGAAGCTCGGTGAGTTAGGAGGGAGCTAGATTATGGAGGGCTTTGTAGGTGATGAGGAGGATCTTGTACTGTATTCGGGAGGTGATGGGAAGCCAATGGAGGTTCTGGAGGACTGGGGTGATGTGGTCTCTGGAGCGGGAGTGAGGGAGGAGGCGTTATCAAAATGTCTAAAGTTATATCAAAAAGGCAACTGATCTTGGCTGAAGTTCTTCAGGAAGTTTCACCTGTCATCTAAAATGTTGTCTCCCTTTGACTGAAATTATTGATTGATCATCAAACTAGTTCCTGATTGAGTGTCTGTAAGTCTATATGATTAATGGTAAACATATCAGCAATCTCAAGCACATCCTAATAGACCCAGACACACAGATGAGCAAAGACGGATAATCTCAGATGATTCTCTTGTATTTTGATCTGCTCTTGCTCCCACGTGGTTCCTTTATTTAAATAGATTTCATTTTCATTCTCTCTGGCATTGAATGGTGCCATGACTTACATCTGACCTCTTTAAACGTGATTGTTTTCTCTATGCTTGAAGCTGTGTGTGTGTCTTTGGTACTCATCTGCCGGCATATCTCAGCTTGAACCAAGGACACTTCTGTGAGTGTGTGTGTGTGGGTGTACTTGTGAGTGCTCCCTTAATTTAACTTCTCACTCAAAGACTCATTCACTGCTCTTGCCTGATTGCTCTTTGTTTTCAGAGGAGTGTAAGCCACATCCTAATACAGTAAATCACAGCTACTATCAACGCACCACTTGAAGTATTCAGTGTAATTCTGCCGGGCTCGACCTCACTGAGGAGGAAAGCTCTTGCCAAGATTAGCGGTAAGAGAGCTCTTCCTGACTATGATGTGTGGTGAATAAAGCAGAGGCTAATCCTCTCTCCATAGCTGCTGTTGGCTAGATGGCCATTTATGGGTGGCTCGGTCTGTTGTGCTCTGTTTCCATCTCCTCTGTTAATCCGCAGGCAGCTCAAGTGGTTGATGAGACGCCTCAGCGCTCCTCAGCATAAACACAAACAAACCAGCACATTCACTGGCAGCCAAATCAGCCTGAGCATAACGCACTCTGCATTCAAATGCCTTTGTGAAATGCCTTTGTTTGTGTACTGCTGTCTATGTATGTGTGTGTGCTATATGTAAGAATGAAAGTGTGTGTATACTTTGTACACAAAGAAGTAATATCCTCCAGTATGAGTCACAGGGTGGAAATTAAAGCCTGGGATGATCCCTTTCTCAATGAGAAAACACTTCATTTTGACAGATCATTAACTAGACATTATCTTTCATTAGGCGCCTCTGCATTACTTATTCAACACCCTTAGGACACACAAATCCAGACGTACACACACACACACAACCACACACGTAGACACAGCTACACCATGGACTTATCGGATACGATGCACTTGAAAATCTGCACTCAAAAACATTTTCTGTGTCGCTGGATTTGACACTAACCGGAAAAATATTCTGACCATGAATAAAAGTCGTCATGCCGCTTGCTCTGGTCTGACTTATCACATTTTTTCATACACCCAGATCTAATTTCTGTAGAGCCCATTCATCTCATTACTTTCCACTGCTATCAGAGCGTACGGTTCACACAGCCACTTTACAGATGGTCACAGTAATTAGATTGACAACAAGTTTTACAAGAGAAGAGCAGATAAAAAAAGAGAGAAGCTCTTAAGAGCAGCATGAGAGAGGAAATCATCACATCATGGAGTGTTAATTCAGATGCCTGCTGCTGTTGTCTCTCACAGTGGAGACAAGTGGAGAGGAAACCACAGCAAAGCTAGCTCAACAGCCCTCTCAATCGTTGTGTTGAAGTTTGACTTCATCAAGGTGTAAAGTGCAAGCAAACATAATGTAAGCTAACATAATATAATGAATATAAAACCTAATGTATTGTTATGATTACTACTACCTAGCTAACTGTATTGTTTGTAACAAAGTGAATATTAACATTAGCTGTGGGGCTAGCTCATAGGTTCTTTCTTGGGCTGTCAATCGATTAAAATATTTAATCGCAATTAATCGTCTGATTGTCCATAGTTAACTGGCAATTAACTCCAGCTGGACTCCAGCGGCAACAGCTTCTACTACTCACCTCATCACTATCACCTCTCTCTCTTATTCTCCTCTATCCCTCTTTCAAGACCCATGATGGCTGTCTAACATGAGTCTGGTTCTGCCTGAGGTTTCTGCCTGTTCAAAGGAAGTTTTTCCTCTCCACTGTAACTAGCTAAATACTGTGATGTGCAATGCTCATGATGGATTAAGGTGGGGTCAGACTGAGTCTTACCCTGCCTTGAAGTTGGGTCTCTGTTCATAATTTGACATAGTGGTCTAGACCTCCCACATTTTTTTAATCTGTTCTAAATGTACCTTTAAAGGGATAATTTTTCAAGTTTTAGATACTCTTATCAACATGGGACAAATATGCTTGCTTTATGCAAATGCATCTTTATTATTATTGCAGCAATCCAAAACAATGACAAATACTGTCCAGAACAATCGCCACACAACATTCAAGGTACTGCATGCTCGAAAAATATGCTGAAAGGGCATTTTGACCTGAATGTAACATTACTTAGTAACACTACCACCATGTAATATCCAACTAACTAAACATCCTGTTTTTTAAGCAGCTCTACACAAAGTGATTGAGCTCATGCATCACAACAACAGACGCATTGTCCATGCGTCTCTGTTGCAAAGTTTCCTGTGTGGTCTGCCTCTGGCAAGGGGGGAGGGAGCTCTCTGCTGCCGCTGTATGCTTGGCCAGCAAGTGGTATTTGAGACTCGACGTACTCCAGGTGGTAACTGAATTCACATCGACAGTAAATGCAGATAACTTTGGTCTTGTCCAGAGAACCATCTGGCAGTGCTTTAAAGCTGAACTTGCCATTCAAAACACCCTCTTTATTCATTTCTGCTTATCATCCACAATGTTATGTTACTGCTGTATCGATTCCTGATTTCCCAAACTACGGGGCGGGCCGAGGGTCATACACAGAATGTGCGCACATTAATCGTGCGTCAAATATTTTAGTGGCGTTAAGGAGAATTTGAATTAACTCGTTATTATCACAGCAATTTTGACAGCCCTAGTTCTTTCATATGTTGTTTAAATTGAATGATTGCCTGATGTCAGTCCAGATTTTCACCCGCAGTTGTGTTTTCAGTGCCTCAACAATCTAGAAGCTTTGAAATGAAACTGATAGCAGGTCAGATAAGGAACATTTATAAATCTAGTATGAATTACTCTTAGGTGACACTGAAATGACAGATGAGTATGACATGGAAAATACTAAAGAAGTTGGAGTAAACAGCAAGACTAGGAGATATATCCCATTTAGGTGCCTGAAATCATGCCTGTCTGTATCCTGTTACTGTCACTGTGCTATGCCTCAACATATCAATAGTCTGCCCATGAAGATAGCTGTCCTTTTTAACAATAGTATCAGCGTTACAGTTTTTGTTGCAGACTGAAAATGACCCTCCGGCAACATTAATGGGACAACACATTTCGTGGAAGTTTCCGCCCCGCCAGACTCCATCCATCTGTCTGCGGGGCACATCGGCACTTTTCCTGTTTACTCTCTCCATCATATCCCACATCTACCCACCAGCCTCTGCTCTCCATCCATCTCTGCAGCCGGCTTTTTTCAACCCACGCCTATAAACCTGTGTGCCCGCCCTGACCAAGCACACCCCAGTGATCTATCAGAGGGTGATTTTATGGGCTTTCCCCCCCTACTGATGGCCATTTAGCTGTCCTCACCCAACCCAGGACCATTTGTTATTGTAAGTGTTTGTCCAACACATTCAGGCTGTTTGCTTTGACGGCACACAGATGAAAAATGACGACTCTTTATGGAAAGTTATGACATATCATTGCATTGGCGGATCAATGACACATCAGGGAAATAGGAAGTGATAATGAGATTGTAGTGAAGGATATTTAATAGATAACAGATGGAGATAAGGATATGATGACAGGTTGAGATGTATAGCTATGTGGAAAACAAGGGCTCTGGACTTTAATCCCACCTCTTTCTCTGTCTGTTGTTGACTGTATTGGCTTTCATGGAGGGCTTTAACTGGATTCTGTGCGCTTGGTTGCTGTCGCTGCTTCAATAAACAAGCTCGGGTTGCATTTCCCTGATAGAGTCGCACATACACACCGACAGAGCTAGAACAACAGGCTGTGTTACCTTTCAGTCAATTCCCTTTGAACATCCAGTGAAGAATCACTTTGAAGGTTGCCTGTTGTGCCATCCTTAGAGGGTTGTAAAATGTAAGCTGTGTGTTTCTGTGTACATTGTCTTTAAATTCCAATGTTGTTCTCATCTAGAATGACCGGACTGAGAACAATACAATCAGGTGTACGAAAAGCAAATCAATTTGAAGTTTGTGGCTTGTAGCGTAACAGCGTCTCGGCCCACTAAGCATCTGCTTCTCTTTCACTCTTGGGTAGAGAAGGAGGTACATCTGTATTTGTGTAAATACAGACGTGTATGACTCCTGAACTAGAGCAATACAAGGTGTCCTCTCTTTGGACAGAAACTTTGTAGCACAGAGATGTACTCTTTCACCCCCTGCTACCTAAAGACACTTTGTGAGACCACTTTTCATCAACACCATTACCTTTCTGTTTGTATTTAGAGCACCTTTAACCTTTCGTCCTGAAACACAGCAGAGAAAGGAAAGAAAACTAGAGGCAAGAGAAACTGGAGTGTTGAGCTATCAGTCCTCATAGCTGTAGGTGAGCTGGGGCCACCCAAACATCTACACATACATACATATAACCAGAAATACACTTGTATGTACAGACAGGGTCCTATGGGTAGGCACCCTGAACAGTTGGGGATTCGGGGCCATGCCCTGCTCAATGCTCAGGAAGTGAACCTTTCTAGCTACCAGCCCTATATTCATACTTTGGTTATGTACCAGGACTTGAACCATTGACCCTCCATTTCTCAAGCCAAGTCTCAACAGACTGAGCCACTGCCACCTCAAAATAAAAAGCCACTCTCGAGTCAGGGTTTGTCTATTTCATAGCTGGGCAACATTACATGCTCTGTGGAAGGAGACCTGTTCCCTCTTAAGATATAAGAAGAGCATTTTAGGTTATAAAAACACAACAACATGTAACCCCCCATGAATAAATATAAATATAACTTGGGGCTCCATCAACCAATTTGTGCTCCACTAACCATATCAACTCATACTTTAATTTTTTACAATAAGGACTTTTTTACAAAGTCACAATTTTAGGTAAAAAAAAAAAGATGCATTTAAACTGTCAAAACTGCATTTAATGTCCCAAGAAAAAAAAGATGCATTTGTAAGAAGCCTGTAGCAACACAGCTCAACTGGTTGATTTTAACGATAGTCCCGCCTCTGATGAAGCAAATAGCCAATCACACGCCCCTGTCCTCCTCGTCACCTCTCCTCTGCTACACAAGAACTCCTTCTTAAGTCACCCTCAGCTGAATGAAGCATCCTTCATCACGTAGGAGGGATTGGATACAGCTGTAAGCTTTGGGGCAGACTTCTCTCACTCTTGCAGCAATAGGACCTTTATATAACTATGAGTACATGTCACACAAATGAAAAGTAGTTTCCATAAAACATCACTTAGCAGACTATCAAAACTCACTCCACAATACGATAAAACTCCCTTCTTCTTTATTTCCCCATTAGTTTCAATCTGAAGTTCATAATCTGCTCATTTTTTTTGTATATCATTGTAAACATAGAACACTTCATTACAGGATGAACGAGGCGGTTTAAGGACAGGAGAGTCTGTGCAGGTTAACACACAGAGCTTAATTCAAGATGCTTCTTTCACAATGCACAATAAACAGCGTTACACATGGTCAGTAAGCCTTCATCAGTAGAGACTCCCTGCAGGAGGGTCGAACAGCCCTCTCCCACTCCCCACTCAGGTTTTAGTTGATACTAAATGTAGCAGACCCTCCACGCGAAAACCCAAACAGAATGTCTGTGTGCATGGAGAGGTTTGAGAAAAGCCAAATGTAAAGTACTTTGTAAGGGTTGGAAAGACTTTTCCTCTCAGCGTATTCTTTCAAAAAGATAAACAGACAGGAAACGTTGTGTAAATGGAACCAAAGCGTTGTAAAACCTAAACCTAACAGTAGCACTAACAGCTCTGGACTCTTGAGCAGTCCTGAGCTTTGTGAAAGAATGTGACACTTATTGCAATGTAAGAAATCCTGTCGGTGAACATGAACCAGACAGAGTCTCACTATCCTTTAAAACAGACTGTATTTGGCCGAAACATCCCACAGTTTATAAACTTCATTTTTAGGAGACAGTGTTGCAGAGCATGATGAAGAGGCGGTAACACAACAGCAGTCAGTTTTATGTCACTGTGAGAGTCTTCTATAAACTTACTGCTGGGACATAAGGAGGCTTTTAAAGTACAGCCCTCTAAACCCACTTTGAGATCTTATTTACTGTAAGATTCTATTAGAATAATTTCTGTGATGCATAGTGGATGGATTATTTGTATGTACAGGAATTGTCTTTTGATTAATCATCATAGAGGGCACCTTACTGATAATGTGCTGCAGTTTAAACATGTGTGTTTGTCTATCTTTCCATAGAGACAATCCACTGTCTGGACGTAGAGGACATGTCTGGGACGAGCTCTACAAGGACACGTGGAACGAACAAAGTAGATGGCAAATGAGGGAAGAAGAAAAAAAAGGTAAGATGAAATGAAATGGAGAGTGAAGCATGTGAGTGAGAGAGGAAGAGAAAGCATGCACTTCACACTCATGAGTAATTCATACAGGTTTTTATTCTGCCTGGTTTTCTTTCCTCCAGGCCAGTAAACATAAAGACATGCAACATTATTCAGCTGCTCTCTGTAGGGTACCAGACCTAAAACTCCGGCTGTATACATTAGAGAGAGGCAGAAAGACGCCCACAATGTCACAAACTCACTGCCCACATGACAATCAAGTTACGGCATGACCGCCCGCCTGTGTGCCGCTCTGTCTCTGAGGGTGTCATCCCTCAGGCAAAGGGGGACGTCTGCAGCAGCGACCCGGCTGACATCTGTCAGAAGCTATCACAGAGTTTTAAACGCTCTCTGGGACAGCAGACATACCTGGGGGTCAGAGGTTACACTATCCTCCTTTTCCCAAGACAATGCTGGAAACACAATAAAATCAATTACAGTCAATGGCGATTATAGGAAACATAACAAATCTGACAGACGAGGAGAGAGGATCCGTTTGTGTTTTTCTGAAGGTCACAGCCGTCCTGTCCTGAATGGCGTCAGCACATATCTCCGGCTTAGAGAAGGGGATGGGGGGGCCTCAAGATCAAGCAGATAGAGAGATGAAAGAATCAGACTACAACAGGGACAGAGTGCAGAGCGGGGAGAGGACAGTCAGTTTGGATTAAAGCTGCAGCCAGTTGGATGAAAACAGAATAAACTGAGAGCAGTTGAGAAAGGAATAAATAGTAAAAAGGTTAAAAGGAGCGAGAGACAAGGAGGAACTATGAATCTTTAAATGTTCAGATCATAGTGTGTGGCCTGCAGCTGTCGTTATGAGAATTGTGAATAAAGTTTATTAGTCTTTAAACACAGATTGTATAGAAGACCCCCAAACATTTACAGTACAACATTCTGTAATCATTATTAATCACATGACACATACTGTCTATTCAAATACAGCTTGAATTTTGTTAATATAAAGTGTTTTTTTTACAACATTACCTGATATAATAGTTTACTGTGAATATCTTTAAAATATTTACTTGTAATTATGACTTAAAGTATATAGTATTATATTATATGAAAATAATAAAATGTATGAATTTAAGGCCAGCAATTTTAGCTCTGACTGCCAGCTGGTATTGTGACTGCACTTACAGCGCTCTCAGTTGCAAATAGATCCAATTTTAGAGCACTGCTGGGCTAATCAATGACACTTTTCTAGCACTGACCAATCAAAATCAAGAAGGGGTGGGACCTCTTATATTAACTCCATCAACAACAATGGTGAAGGACCGTACAGAGGAAACTAACCACACTTTTATTTAGTGGTACTATTAACAGGCCTAAAGCTGCTACTAATGCTACCACACAATATCTATTAACTGTTTGTTCTTTGTAAAAATCAATGGAATTAAACCAAATATGAAGAATACTGAACACTTAAAACAGACTTAATGATCACTATCAAGGAAGCACAAATGCTGTGGGACAACTTTAGTAACCTAGCACAGTAAGCACTGGTGAGAAGAGTTCTGGAATTGAGGTTCTGGTCGGTGCAAAAGTGTTGTTAGTGGACAAGACTGACACAGGACTTACACCAGATCTGTGTCCGGTCTGTCTCCAATCTGCTGCGGTCCAGCTCCGAGCTCTCTCGTCCGTCAACACCCACTGGTTGCGTTTTTTCGCAACACAGCACAGAGCAGGACCGCCGGACAGCTGGAGTCATGTAACCGGGGTTTTCCTGCAGTAATCACTGAATCAAGGATTATCCTCCTCTCCTCATCCATGTTGTCTTCACCGGCCTCTGAAAACCTCTGACCTGATGACTCCAGACCTGGCTCCACTCAAAATGACACTTGGTTGTTGTAGTTAAATTAAAAACGATCTAAAGATAAGGGTTTTATTCTGAAAACTGACCAGATTTTTAAATTTTGTTTTGTAGCCTGACTTCCTGTCTCGCCCAATCTGCTCTGTTGAGATTGATGCGTCGTGCTCAGGCATCCGGCAAAAATAGAAGTCTTGAGTATCGGATCCGTTGCATTCCGACCTGCCGGATCAGAGATGCAGCCGGAATGCAACGGAGCAGATTCAGTGGGAGTTAACACATTGACTAGAACAGAAACCTAATTGGATGTGGTGCCGTGACAGATCGGAGACGGACCGGACACGGATCTGGTGGAATTTGGCCATAACAGTGTAGTTTGGTGTAGTTCTGATGTGTTATGGTCACATAATGACGGGTTCACTTGAACTCATACTTACAATGCAGTCAGTTCACTTGCTCACATGTACAGTATACGGTTTAGTAACTGTGAGTTTTGTGATTGAAATTCCGTGAAACACAGGAGTAAATTGTCTCAGTGGGCTGGACTAAGATCTGTTATTTTGCCAACATCTGGTCAGGATAATAATTTGTTTTTGATGAATAGAAAAGAGAATGCATTTTGTTTTCCCTTGTGTCCTGACTTGAGAAAGATTGTCACTTCTTCTGCTCAGAGAGGCTTGAAAACACAAAACCTATTAGACTGACGCTAAGACAAAGAATGTAAGTGGATTTTAAATGCTAAGTCTCTGCATATTGCATATTAAGGACTGTGCAGTAATGATTTGCCTGTCTTTGTCAGATACCAAAATGAAGCACAGTCTTTTAGTGGGATTACATTTATTTTTGAAATAATCCCCAGGGCAAAGTCCACTTCAAAAGTATTACATTTTTTTTCGTTTTCATTTTTAAAAAAAGGGTCATGAAAACAAGTTGGATTTTTGGATCTCAAATATAAAGGTGTGGTGCCTCTATTGTGGTTTTGCTGCTTGTTTACCTTTTATAAAACCCAAATAAGAAAAGAAAACACAATAACAGATACACAGCAAAGGTAAATAACCTTGAGTTTAATACTTTTGTACATTAGCAATGATAGAGTTAAAGGTGCTACAGGCTCTGTGCATCTTTAAAATGTTTGTAAGGATCAACAAAAGCAAACACTATGTCTTCTTTTGGCATTCTATTTGTGTATTGTTAATAGACAAGTGTGTGTGAGTGTGTGTTAAAGTGTCTGAGGGACTGATTGATGATGTCCAATGAGACTCAGTCAGTATCGGCTGTGTGACTGAGGCCCAGCCGACAGCTCTGAGCTGAAGGTCAGGGGGCCCGAGTGAATAATGAAAGGAGGTGTCATTTAGACGTTTGAGTGTGTTTTAACAAGACTTAACAAGGAAGGTTTTATTTTTATTTTTTAAAGCTTGAGGCATAAAAACACATTCAGAGACAGGGGCTTTCAGAGATAATCCCTCTTATCCCATCTTTCTGCTGAGGAGACAAATTGTCCTGGCAGAGAAACTTTACCTTCCTGTCATCCCAACAGAGTCTGCAAATATTGAACATACTGTTTGAGAAAACGCAGGACGCTTTGATGCATTGTTTCGATAATACGATGTTGTTTTTGACCCTTTGATTTGATCCAAGTTGGCACCACTATGGCTTTGATTTACGCATACACACCTGGGTTTGGGAATCCCTGGGTTTTGTGCTATTAATATTCACAGTGCAGTTTGGCTCATGAGAGAGTTGCCAAGGACAGGGGACTCACCTTGGGGTTGCAGAGCCAGACAGTGCATCTCAATAGTTTGATGAGATTTCCTCTTTCTGCTTTATCCCTCTTTTATTCTCCTCCCGGATGTCTTCAACTCTGAGTTTTTATCAATCTCTTGCAGACACCAACATCATACCTTGTATGTCTGAGCGTCTGTTTGAGCTTTAAAGCGGGTGTGAATGATTTGGTTACAAGGTGCAGGAGATTGGTGGGTACCTTGGGATTAATCGGCTAATTCAACTTTTAATTTAAGACTTCGATGTTTCATTCACACTGACTGTTTATATTTTGGGGTATGAAATCAGAGAAGCTGACTGTAAATTGCAAGTATCAGTATCCAGGGACAACATTTCTGCCATTTTTTTCTTGTAATCAAAATGTTGGACTTGTTAAAAAAAAAAAAAAAAAAAGAATAAAATAAAAGCAAAACAAACAAACAAACGTAGTAACTTTTGTGTCAAACTCAGCCCATCAGCTATTGTCTAATGAGGGCAGAGCGTAAAATTAACACCCGCCAAGCGCCAAAGGCGGGTAAAAAATGTGTTTGGCGTGTAAAACAAAAACACACACCCGCCAGTGGCCGATGGAAAATTTTGTATTGCATGTGAGGTTTCGTTTTCATACTTTCGGCCATTTCTGCCAACTGTCAGGCTATTTTGACCCTCGCGGCGCACTGTACTTGTGTTGTGATTTGGTACATCAGGAACGGTGTGACGTCAGCTACTGGAGTTCTATTCATTCCCTTTGCTTGAAGAAGAACGGCGAGAAGAGCGATTCGAGGAAGATGTGGCGACACATTCCCGGCGTGAAGCCACCACAAACAAAAAGGATAAAGAAAGAGGCAGGAGACGATCAAGAAGAGGAACAGACGGCTAATTGGAGTTAATAGCATTTAGACTCAACCCCAGTTGATGGTTTTTTATACTTTTCCCTGTTCCTGCGGATTAAACGGAACGCCCCTGTTAAAGCTGTGAGACAGACATTTGGCTCACTCAGTCAATGTAAAGGTTGCGCTTTTGAATATTTCTTGTACATGATGATGCAGCAGTCACCTTGAAATGAAGTATAACCTAATAAAATAGCAATAATCTAATTGTATCTGTACATAACTGTTTTCTTTAAGTTTTCATTATAAAAAGGTATGGTTATTATTTTAAAACAAATAAAGCAGGATTTTTTGTATTTGGCCAGTGATAAATGTTTTTGGCCGGTACATTTTTGGAGGTCACTAGCCAATGGCAGATGAGGTAAAAAGTTAATTTTATGCCCTGTATAAGGGGAATATGCCTATGGGACTGATGGCTAACTTCTTGGTATTTCTGGTAACCAGCTGTTAACGATTAACTATTAATGTACCAGGCCCTAAATGGATTGGCACCATCCTACTTGGCTGATCTTCTCCATTTTCACAACCCAGCTCGAGCATTGAGGTCAACAAACCAGCTGCTCCTGGATGTGCCTAAAAGTCCCTTTAAAACCTGGGGAGACCGAGCCTTTGCAGCAGCGGCCCCCAAGCTCTGGAATGGCTTGCCACTCCAGTTAAGATTGGCCCCCACTGTTGAATGTTTTAAATCTTTGTTGAAGACCCATCTCTTCTCTTTGGCCTTCTCCTTGTGACGAGGACAGTATATCCTGTTATGTTGTTGTTTATTGTTGTCTTCATGTACTTTGTACTTTTTTACTTTTTACCCTGTAAAGCACTTTGGCCAACACTGGTTGTTTTTAAATGTGCTATAGAAATAAAGTTGATTTGACTTGACTTCAGCCAACACTTCCTTTGCCACACATTGTATTGTTTACAGCATAATTAACAACTTTAGTAGTGATTGTGTGTTTACATCAAACACAGCTTGAAATTTCCCCCTCCAGCTATGTCTGCAAAATCAACAGCATCATTTCTTTGGATCATTCAATCCCCTGGCATCATGCCATATCAACTGATTCATGTGAGTCTCAATTTCACTGTAAGGCCGAAGCTTTACATGCTGTTAACTATTCATATTTAATGCATGATGGCTGCCACGTGGCCCCAGCATTGGTTTGGTGCATCCACTGTGCACATCCTAAACATAAATGCATTTTGGATGCTGTCGGATTAACAGCAGGGGGCAGCGTAGAGGCCGGGTTGATGTGAGAGTTGGCAGCAAGATCGCCATATACTCGCCATTGTCTCGTCAGGCTTGATTAAGTTGCCTTACATGCTACCTAAGTGGCCGCCACTGTCATTTTTTCGGCGTCGATCTCAGCAGTAGCATAGGAGTAATCTGCTTGAGTACATATAAAATCTGTAAATACTTTATTGTTTATAATGTAGGCTAGCTGTGGGAAGTTCTGTCCAATCAGCCGCATGATAAGACCCTTCTAGTGTCCTTAATGTATTCCGGTGTTAAAAATATGGATGCAAACAACATGTCTCTAACCAAACAAGAGCTGACCTCATACCCGGCTGGCATCGCGCCCAGTATCTGCCGCTCTGTTGTAGGATACAACAAGGTTGTCTCAGGGTCACTGCATACCAACAAAGTGTTCACGTCCACGTCTAGATTTGTCTTTAAAGTCCCGACCTCACCACTAAACACATCTTCAGACACAGCCTCCTCAACAATGACTCGCAGATTCTCTTTATTTTGGCCCTGAGTCACTAAATCCCCTCTAACTCACCAAGAATCGATCTCCCCTCTCCCCCTATCCGTCATTGTTTCACTCCTCCTCGCCTTCATTAAGAATCCACCTCTTCTTGTCTCTGTTCATTTACCACACACCGAAATCCAATCATTATCCAATTGTCCGTATCTGTGAAATATTTTGTTGGTATTAGAAGGCAGAAACGGCACGTCCTCTGGTTATTGTGGGCCTCGCTCTGTTTAGTGAATACATACAGGGTTTAAATGAGGCTTAGCAGGGGGGACATCCAAGTCCTCATGACCTTAACTCACCTCTGCCATCAGTGTTTTGATGCTTTTGGGTAAATCTTTACAATCAAGATGCAAATGATCACAGATTAACCAATGTCATTAGTCTGTACGCTGAAGAGACCATGCAGTAACTAGATATCGGGATGTGGTCACAGATGAGAGTCCCCACCCCACACACACACACATCATCCCCCTACAGCAATTTTCATCGGCTGTTAGTGATGTCAATAGTTGGAAAAGATAGTTTGCAGCAGTAAGCACACTTTAAAGTAGTAACAGAATCATTTTCAGGTTATGTAAAGAGTGCACAGACACAAATGTCTGAGCCTTAAGAGCTCATGTGAGAACTTTTTAGCAGGTGACATATTAATGTTAACACTGCTACCTCTTTCAAACATGCAAAAGCAAATGAAAGCACCAGAGAGGAGATTGATTTTTGCTTAATTTAAACGCCTGTAACCTCTGCCAACTGGTAGGTGTCAGACGAGGAGATTAACAGCATGCTGCAGACAGCCTGTTTTTAATGTTTCCTTACCAAAAATTCATTGTGAGTTGCATGTTAAATGCTAAAAATAAAGAAGGATGACATTTTTTTTTGTCTGAAAATGTTACTTTCACGTATGCAGGACAAGATCAGCAGAAAATAAATCCTCCTGATTTGTACTTCGATGTTAATAAAGTTGACACAACCAGAGATTTCTTCACAGGAATTTAATTAAATAGCTTTGTATTCAGGATGTAACTTAAAAAAGTCTAGCCCATTTGTAAAACAGGTGTTAGTTGCAGCCCCAAAATTGTAAAGCAAAGATTGAAACTTACATTTTATTGCTACCAAAGGACTCATCTAGTCTCCTGGCTTCTTTAGTGTTCACTTCATTAAGTCTCAGAAACATTTAGGGCGCCCTGACTAATTAGTTTGTTGTTGAACTAGAACCTTGTCCCATGAAATCTGGATCTGCCTCTGTGTGGTTAACAACCTTTTCCACCAAAGTTTCATTAATAAAGGAAAACAAAGACTGGTTTGTTGTTGTTGTTGTTGTGTGTTGGGCAAAACTGGACAATATTCATTAATTTGAACAAACAGAACTGGCCTCATGTACTCAAGCTGAAGTCATCAGGATTACAGAGACGTGATTTACATGCATGCATCTGCATTAGCACTGAAACCTTTAGATGCTGTTTACCACTCTGCTACCAGGTTTATTACTGGTGATCTTACAACACTCATCGTTGCACCTTGTATAGAAATGTAGGGTGGTCCTCTCCGGCTGAGAGACGTAAGAGGTATTTATGTGTGTTTACCTTTAAGGCTCTTAAAGGAAAATTGCTTGTGTACATCTCAGCTCTCTTAGCTTTGTCATCTGGACTGTATCAAACACGGGTCGATGACTGTCTCTTACTTCAAGTTCATGGAGCTTGTACAGAGCTAGGGAGATCAGGTTTTAGTTTTTATGTACCATCCTCCTGGAATTCTTTGCAAAGCACTTTAAAGATGAACACTTTGGTACCCCATGGCATTTTCAAATCCTTGAAGAATCGTACAGAATATGTTCTAGCTGATTGTTTTGCATCTTGTATTTTATATACTGTATTTTTTTACCTGTTTAAATTGTTTTCTCTCTTGCGTGACATTGTTGTAAATCTTGTCATGCATACACAGCAGTTTTCACTCAGGAGGAGCGTTACAGAAAGTCACAGCCATATGTTTTGCTGTTCAGAAAGGCAAACACACAAAAGTAAGCAAATTCTAAATGTGATGTATATTTACAAAATGCTCTTAAACAGATGAGTGACTCAGGAGTGATTCATTCTTCTTCCTTAGCTGTGGCAGCTTCATCACACATCAGTTACTGCGGGTAAAAAGTGACAAATATCAGCATCTCATCCCGTCTTTGAATGAAGCTAGATACAAAGAAATATTTTGTTTTTTTTATTTCATGCTGCAGGAGTTTGCAGAATCAGTTTTGAGCTTTTATTCAGTTCATTTAAGATAACATTTATTTCATGTCTGGAGACTGTGTTGAGGTAATTTTCACCAAATGAATAGTAAAAGCAAGGGAGAGAGGCACAGACATTGTAGACGGTCTCACACTTGGTGAAACACATCAAAGATACAGAATGACTTTTTGGATGAACGAAAAAGAGAGCTCAAAAGTTTAGGTTCAAAGCCTGCCTTATGATCCTAGGAGCATTTAATTTGAAGCAAACTGCAGCCGCTGTAATGACCATGACCCTCACTGCTGCCCTCTGCTCTGTGTTGGAGAAGTAGAAACTACCAACTTACAACAGCAGCCTGTCAACAGCAGCCTGTCACCAGCAGCCTGTCAACATCAGCCAGTCAACAGCAGCCTGTAACCAGCAGCCTGTCAACAGCAGCCTTATATCAGTTATTTAAAGAAAAAAATAACAAGTTGGATGATCAGAATGAATCATATGTTACAGACACCAAACCCAACATGCACTATCCCCTGAATGAACTTCATCACTGTCACTCTGTGCTGAATGCTCACATGATGTAGGCAGGTCAGGGACTACATGCAGTGTGCATTTGCATGTAGGCATTACAGAACTACTATATGACACAGATGCATGCTTGGATGATAATTTCTGTGACATATGTCATTTACTGCAGCCCCATCTGAAGTCAGGGTCTTGTGCCCAACCTTTTAGAGACACGTGTCTCATACAGACTGCAAGTTCAGGTTGGAGGCAGGGCAGATTTGTGAGTGGAGGGGGATCAACCATCCAGCGTGCCTTTTCAATGGGTTTCCACAGCAGGAACTGCCCCAAGATACTAGGAACTTTGGAAGGAACTCATTGCATCTTCACTGCAGGGAGGAGGGTCTAATAAATTCGCCAGGAACTTTGATGCTACTCCTAAAAGTTCCTGTATTGAGGGTAGTACTTTTGGGGTGCCCTCACCTCACTGAATGTTCTTTGTGTTTCAGTTCTTGCAGCATTTTAGAAAACAGCAGACCGGCAAGAATATAACCAGCTTTATGCATTGCCTTTCTTTTTTACACTTATCAAATATCCTGAGAAAGTATGAGGCTCTAAATTTCACTGTTATACACCATTAAACTGAGGTTTTATAAGTGCAGAGTGCTTCAAATAAAATGGACGAGGTCTTAAAAATGAATTGCAGGTTAGTAAGTAAAAATAGTTTTGCAGCTCTGACAGTGACAATTCTAAATCAGCTTAAAATGCCATGTGTGTGTTATTTAAACTCCACTATAAACTGTGTCTACACTGTCTCAGTGATAACGCAACAACTGGCTGAAGGAACCTTTTAAACTTATAAGAGGATGCAGAATGAACTAAAAGTTATCCATCTTTAGAATGAAAAATGCAGCTTTTGTTTACACCTTTCATTCAGCAGCAGGCAGAGGGCATGGTCATGTAAATTAAGTGTATCTTAAATGCACAACAAACTAACAAACACCACAACTGCTCGTGATAAGCAAATGGATGGATAGAAAGAAATAAAGTGTTATTGAAACAAACCTTTGGAACAGTATGGCATCAAAGACAGATTGCTTGACAGATTGTGTCCAAATGTCACTCTGTAAGTGAACAAGAGTGAGGAAAAAGGAGGCTATAAGACACTGAGAGGGAGCACAGAGAGGAAGAAGCAACGAAAGACACAAGGCTTCCCACAGCCAGCGAGTATTTATAGATCAGATATAGTCAGAACCTCTGCCTGGCAGCAGCAGCAGCACTGAGCTCCTTGTTGCTCCTGCTGATGTCTCTGTACGCAGCCAACACTGCTCTGACTCAGTGGAGAGCATCAGGAGGGGATGTGAGGGTGGTATTAATGGCAGAGAGGAATAGGGCGGATGGGTAACTGGGTGAGTGAGGTTTGGCATGAATGGAGACAGAGATTGTGTTGCTGGAATATTACAATAGGGTGCACAGGATGAAAGAAGGAAGGAGAATATCACCCAAAATTAATCTTTAAAGTTCTCAGATAATGCTGACATTTGGACTTAAGTTAAACCATTAATGGGAGAAAACTTATGAATGAATCTTTGACTTTGAGACACTCACCTTTGACATATTCGTAATTTGTCCTCACTTGTGGTCTCCAAACAAAAACATCCAAGCTCAGACAAATAGCTTATTATAAAGACTTTGAGTTTTATAGAAAAAGGAAGAAAATTGCTCTTTCAATCAAGCTTCATTGTATGAACACAACCTTTATTATTTGCAGGAATGTTTCATCAAAAAATAAATGAATAAATAAATACATAAATCTGAAATTGAAAAGAAGGGTAAAAACATCCTCCGTTCAGTCAATGCAATCAATATCAATATATGGAAACACAACAGTTGACACTGAACTAAAAACACAAAGCAAAGTGCATAATTGATACATACACATGCTCTGCAAAAGCATCAGATTAAAAAACGATATCTGTGTGGGAGTATGTGTGTGCGTACGCGCGTGCCTGACCATGTGAGAGAGAGAGCTGCGTCCTCAAAGAAGCGCGCGTGGCTTTACTCACTCAGCTCCTGGATGCCGAGAGCGCACAGAAAAAGAGAGACCCGGGAAATAACTTACATGGCTCACTGTTTGAATTCACCACGAACCAATGATGACTCGTTAACAGTGGTCTACTTGTAGCAGTCCTTCGTGAAGGCGAACAACAACAAAAAACTGCTGTTCTTTTCACAAAGAGAGCCGCCAACATTTCACTTGTGTCCTCCTGTTCCACATTCCGGCGCACACGGGGAAAATGAAGGCGAAAAACCGTGACCAAAGCTTGTCGGACTCCAGAGAGCTGGATGGGTCCTATGACCAGCTGACGGGTGAGTAAACCGGCTGTGACACCGGTTGGATGTTTTTAAATTTGCTTTCAGAACAATTAAAAGGTTCAATACGTGGGGCTGATAATCCGAAATAAGCTCTGTCCACGGAACTTCAGGTGGTCTCAAATTGCTACAACCTGTTCGCCATTCATCTTATCTTTCCATAAGGAAAAAGATTAAATACTTGGTTCACTGTAACCTACATTCAAAGTTTATTTTAAGGGTGCCACCGCAAGTTTCTGTTCAAGTTTTCAGACTTTAATATTCGCTTCCATAGCAACATTTCCTGTTTCTTTTCATCCCTGTAGTTTTTTGTAGCCCACTCTAGTAGGGGAACATTTTAGAGTGATTTTTCCTGCAGGGTTAAAGAAAGAGGCAACAAGTCAAAGATGACACTGAGTGGACTATATGCACGTATTGAATCTTTTAATGCAAGTCTTGCATGTTACTGTGGTTGCATAATGTCGTGCGTAATGTTAGTGAATGGTAAACAATTCTAAGATAACAGTGTGATAATGCTGGCCTGGCTCATCTTTGGGAGACCACTTCATTGTTGCTGTCTTGACTTGTGAAAAAGCGCTGCTCTCGGTTTAAGTGGCACCTGCGATCTGATGCCCAAATAGTGGCGCTGGGCAGCTTTGAAGTGTCAACACCTTCGACAGAAACCTCTGGTTTTGCGGTGAGTTTTTGTCAGCCGAAGTCTGTCTCTGTAGTTTTCTGACAGGCTGTTATTATCTGCAAAACACAACAGACACCTGAGCAGGTCTGAATGCCATGTGGATTGTAAAACGGGTTAAATGTGTGCGCAGTTTGGTTGTGAGTGTCTGCTTTGTGGTTTGATTAGAAAACTTCAGCCTAATGTGTCCTCTTTTTCTCCGTGTGCATGAAGACAAGATGACATTACTTTCTCTCAGATCATTTCAGATGACTCTTTTCAATTGTATAGCCATTTAATGAAGCAGTTCATTGAGGTGCAGCATGCATGCCTGCACAAACCTGTGCTCTGCTCCTTCGTGAGCTCAGCACTCTCTTGAGGTGTTTCCTGTCACCACAGCCTCCTATTGTCACATTCTAGCTCGCAGCTCCCTCTGCTTATGTGAGCACCATTTGCCTGTTAAGTGCCAGCTGCCTAAATAAAATGCTCTCCTTTATGCCTGAACACATTGCAGGCCTGCAGAAGGAAAGTGTGCCTGTCCAGACAGCTGTGTGCCTCGGGCTCGACGGGGACACTGTAATCTCATTTGCACTCGTCCACGCGTTCGCAGCAGCTCTTTGTCACAAATTTAATGCATCCTAAATTAAGAAAAGATTGTCTCAGTGAAACCATGTGTGCTGGGCATGTGGGGAACTCCTGCCAGGGTTTATCTGGGAATATTTTTGTGTGTTGGTATGAAAGAGCGTGTGTGGGTATGTGAGTGGGTGAGTGAAGAAGCAGCAGCTTCAATTTTTCAACAGTCCATCTTTGAATGTAAAAATAATTTGTTCTGCTGAATTTTAAGACCCCTATCAGGCTTGAACACAGGTACAAGTGTTGTCATTCTTCACATGATGATACTCACTGCAGCCTGAGCTGGACCTCAAACTCGGAACCCATTAGTCACAGTTTGTCAATATCACAATCATATAGCCGAGCTACAGCCAATTTGTTGGGCTTGCAGTGCAGCTGGGGCTTATTTTAGACTAGGACTTCTATTTCCATGGACCCTTCATGGTCTACAGTCAGACTTAAAACTTGAGGGATGAGACCAGAGTTGGAGTTGAAAGACGGCATCTACGACTAGATTGCATACAGCATGGCTGTCTTCAGGAGACAGCTGCTGGGATTGCATTACCACTGATGCATTCACTTCTTGTAGTCCTCACATTGTGTACATCCAAAGTCGTCCAAAGGGCTAGTAAATGATAGAATTGGAACCTCAAATGGAAACGAGAACACTGATGATTATAAAAGTCCTGTTTCTCACCTGTAGAATCTGCTGATGGAGATTGCTTTGCCCTAAGGTTCAATTTATTCCTCACTGTCTGGTGAAACACTTTAGGCTCCTGCTCTTGCATGCACCGCCATTTCAACATCTCATCTGCAATGAGTAATGCACATGGCAGGGCAGAACAGCACTGTGTGTGTGAGTGTGTGAGGAGTTTCAAGATGAGAACATTATCCCTACAGATTTGACTATTTTTAGATAAATATGATGGATTGTGTATTATTGTTTTCTTGTCATACCTTTTTACTTTAAACTTTAAATGTGCAGTATGAAGAAAGTTGACTTGGCTTGTATTTACACGTTGAACTCTACAAGGGCATAATCTTGTTGTCCCAGTGTATGATGATTTCACCTTGTGTTATGGCATTGCAGAAGTGAAAGAGGCATGGTGTGTGAGAGATGGGTCTTTAATGATGATTCGAGACAGTCAAGAGTGAGGGCAGATCTCATCTGAAGTGTAAGCTTGTTCACATGAGGGGCAGCTATTGCGAAGGTTTGATCACTCCTGGTTTTCAGCCTAGTTTTAGGAAGTTTCCAAGAGCAGCTGATTGGTTGATGTGATTGGTTGGAGGCAGAGAGGCATTATAATAAGGGTAATTCATAATTTTTTTCATTCTTCTAAACTCTGTATCAAGAATCGATAAGAACCAGAATTGATAAGCAGAACCATTGGAATCGGAATTGGAACCCCATGTGTAAGGGGCCCGGTCTCTTAACCATTTTTTAAAATACATTTTTGGGCATTTTAACCATTATTTGATAGGATGGCTGAAGAGAGACAGGAAATGTGGAGAGCAGAGAACTGGGGAAGACATGCAGCAAATGGTTGAGGCAGGGAGTTGAACCTGTGACCGCTGCAACAAGGACTAGTCTCTGTTTATGGGACACATGTTTAAACCGCTAGGCTAGGGGCACCCCTGGCACTGTATTTTGATGGTTAAATGTATCACTCATCAATAATTTTTATAGTGGAAAATGTACAAAAGGGCTGTTTCCACACTTCTAATCATCTCATCTTACACGTACTAACAACTGTGGTTTTAGACAATACAAATGAATGCCTAGGAAAATCATTCATAAAGCCAATAGCCTTGTAGCCTTGGCACCAATATTAAATACCTCACATGTATGACGTTACTTTCATCAAGTACTTAAAAGACGTCCACCATCACTTGTTTTCTCAGATGGGAGTCGAACCGAAGCCTCCTGGTTCACAGACCATTTTTTTCTTACCCTTCAATTGCCCCTGACCACCAACCCAGTGAACTGATCCACTCTCCACACCATGTCACATGACTTCAATGCCACATTCTGATGGATCTGAAGCCGAAGGATATAAAAGTGTGTTTGTGTGTGGGTGTAGGTGTGTGGGGGTATGTGTGTGTGTGTGGGTGAGTTAAGAACCAGCAGCTTCATTTTTCAAGAGTTCATTGTGGAAAATGGAAAAAAAAAAAGATTTATTCTTCTGAATTCCTGAACCTCCATGAGGCTTTGACTTAGGTATTGTAAGTCATGTCGACGAACCCACACAGTGAGCTGAGCGTCATGCTTGGACAAACACGGAGCTTTGCAGAGCTTTGGAGAGACTAACACAACACACTCAAGCAGCTTGGCTGTCTTTTCTCCTGGTGACTTTCCTCAGAGTGTCTCTGTAACCCCACCACTCTCTCAGTAATTAGTTGCAGATTAGTGCGTTACTCACACCTGATAATGAGATCTATTATGCATGAGTAGTAGATGTGTTCTGGTGAGGGAGACGAAACTTCCTGTAATGTAAATCCAAACTGCTAATACCCTTCAGAATCAGCATTTTCTATATTTTCCTTCACTCCTTTCTTTTTAGTCCAGCTTGTTTAAATACTGCTCTGTCTCAAACTGTCCCCAAAAAGATTTTTACGATTTAAAAAGTTTGAAAAAGTTGAGCAAGGGGAGAGAGGGGAGAGCCGCCAAGTCACTCAGTGTGGCGGAGCAATTTACTCCTGGCATGGTTCTTAATGACTTTTTCAAAGCTGTGAGTCGCGTGGTTAATTCATCTCTTTAAGACGCCGTCAACTTGAAAACATACTTAGCCCTGATAGTTACTGCATCGTTATTAGGGCTGCTTCCTGCCAAAAAGTTTGTGTAATGAAGATGGGATGCAGCTCAAGCCGTTAAGAAATATTGCTGCTTCTTTGTTTATTACATCTATCTTTAATATAGCGAAGCAGCTGACCGCAAAGTGGCCTGTCGTAAAATCTGTGTGCATGTAAGTGTGATGACAGATAAAGATCAGGTGATCTTCAGCATAATCCTAGCTAAAATAAAAGAATGCAGCATAATGTGAGGCCTTGACTTGTGAGAATGGACTCTTAAGTGGGATTTTTGTGTGGGAAGGGCAGCTACAGGTGAGTCATTCTTCTTACTTACAAGCAACTTGTGTGTGCGAGCGAGCAGAAGTGCGTGTCTGCGTGACCTGTGTTGCTTAAAGGTAGTGTGGGTGGTCTCCAATCACAACTCCACTGAAATGTAACCCTCTAGAAATAACTCTCTCTGGCTGCTTCATTGTGCTGAAGTGCGCCCCTCTGTGAGTTTCTGTGTGTGTGTCTGTGTGAGTGTGATTGTGTCGGAGTGCGTGGTCGCCTGGCGTTCCCCGTTGTGTTTAGGAGCAGCGGCTGAGAGATGAGAGGTAATTATAGAAGCGTGGTGCAGTAATCTCCTCTTCCACCTCACAAGCCACACTCAAGAGGAATCAGATCACCTACACACACACACACACACATGCACACACACACACACGCACATTCCCTCACACAATGGTTCCTCTTCTACATATGCATATTGGGCTATTATCTCCTTCCTGTCATGATCCCTTTCCCCGCTCAGAGTCCAGTATATTATCTACTGTCTACATCAGCAGAGAGGGTCCCAGCCATTCTGCCAATCATCCCTTTGTTCTGTCTAAATGTAATAGTGTGCATCGACCCTTGTTTTAAGGACAAACTGATGGTGTAAAATATCCCATTTTAGATACTTCAGCAAATGTCTATGTTGTGTTTGCACTGTGCTTTACATCATTTCTTAAAATCTTTCATTACTGAATGAATTTACTCAAATACACATTTTGAGACATTAAGTTTGTTCTTTTATTGTTCTTATCCTCAGATTAGGGCCTGTGTCTACTGAAGGCTTTTTTTTATGCGCTTGCAGTACCTATTGTCTTCCCGAGGGATGGGCATTGCAGCTCAAAATATCACTCACCGGCATCAATTAGACAATTATTTGTAATCACCCTTGAGATCAATCTTTGGAAATGTAAACGATCAATTATCCATTAATCATTAAAAAAAAAACGTAGACATTCTCCATGACAAAAACACTGCTAAATGTTCCCCCCTAAATCAAATTTTCCTTCACGACACAATGTATATAACTGACGGTATTGAACAGCCATGGATCATATTGAAGTGTGCAAAATGTTAACACACTGAATATCAATGTGTGGAGCAGACTCAGAATCTCTGCGGATGCATTCATGTAAAGTGAAGGCTCAAGCTACAACATGTGGATTTACTGCAACAAGAGAGCTAAACAGCAACATATTTCAGACTCACAGTGTCCAGTTTTCTGCCTACTTGTTCTTATTGAGAAAAATAAGCATGTGTACGTGGTCAGGTGTCAACCAGGAGCACAAACTGGTCATAATCATTCTGGCAGCAGAGTAAAAAAACGCTCTTGGAGACCTGGCACACAGACAAAGCCCCCCAGCTGAGTGTCTCTGCTGTGCACAACACCTTTAGTCAGCTGATTCACATCGAAACATACTCGCAAAAAAACATTCCTGATAGCTGAATGTAATATGAGACTACATGATGTTTGTTCCACGTGATAGGAAATAGATACAAAAAATGTGTTCCAGTACGTTCTTTACAATCAATAAATCGATACTCGATTCATTGTTAACGTCCCTAAATCAGCCCCCCTCCAATGCATGCAAACACATGCAGACTACGGTTGACCATTTCAATAAAACTGCAACAATATTTTCTTCTTTCTTCTAAATATGTTGTGATATAAATGCAGAGGTTGGGAACGGATATGCAGCCAGCATTTATGTGCAATAATTAAACATTGAATCATTCAATCACAATGTTAAGGATTTAGATGTTTACGCCTGTTTTGTTGGGTCCAGCCCTCTAAGGAGATGTAGAGACAATAGCAACTCACACAACACTTCATGTGTACTGCAGGTGAAAACAATAAAGAGTTAAGGAGATAAACGCCCTTAGCGATGGCCGTTTGGTGTGCTCATGTGCACTCAGTTGAAAATAGTTCACATTTTGGAACACCGCCACACTCTTTAATGCCTCCTTCTTAGAAACCATTCAAAATGAAGAAGGGACGGGACTTCTGATATCAACAAAGGCTGAAGAGAAACTAATCCATCTTTTCAAGGTCAACTCCCGGTTTCAGCTGCTGCTAACAAGATTAACTTCTGTTGTCAGATTTTCTTTGTAAAATGTCTTTGAACAGAGGCAAATATTAAGGATACAGGTCAAGTGAAAACAGATTTAATGGTCAGGGAAGCAAAAGTATAAGTCTACTTTAGTTATAGTAAGCACTGGTAAGTAGTGCCATGAAAATGTAGGTTTTGGGAATGCCGCCAGTAGACACAGGCCCTTACTTGTCAAATCCTGGGTAGCCTTATTATTTTGTGTTGTCATGGTCAACAGTTCAAGAGCCCTTCTGATGTGAGGTTTTACAGGCCAGCACAATACTCATTTAAGTGGGAAATATAACATAACAGGAACACATAGCGACCAATAGTTGGAATGAAAATACAACCTTTGTGTGTTCAATTTTGCACCAGTGTGACTCAAAAATCTGCTTTATGAAACAATTTGAACCAATTTGATCACTGTGAACTGTGGAGTGAAAGTGCACTCTGCTGTAAAACTATGTGATGACATGATTTCTAAAACACGCCAAGCATTACCTTGTGTTCTGTTTTGTACTATGTGTTCTGTTTACTAAAGTTTCCTCATCAGAAACGTATGCAAGTGTCCATTTAATCTGCCATAATCCCATCAACCTGATAACGTCAGTAGACTGCGACATCATTTCTGGCTTTGATACAGGCTTCATGATATATCAGCACTTTGTGAAGAATGTGTTTTTACCTCTCTAATTCCATCAGGCTGAGGTTAAGTCAAATGTTGAACTTTGTGTCTGACGTTAACATTTGGAGGTTGCTCAAAATGTTTGATGAAGTGCTAAGGAATGGCCAAAATGTTCAAGTACTATTTTAGTTTTGTGTGTTTTAAGAGGATATAAAGTGTGGGGATCATAGGTTGGGCAGTTATGTCCATCTCTTAGATTAACTGGGTATCTATTCTTGGCATAGCAGTCAGCACAATCCCATGAGTGCTACACTCAGACACACAAAAACACCAAATCCTAGATGAACACAAACTATTATTTGAGTTTAAATAGTTTAATCTTGCTTGGCGCTAAGCCTTTTCTAAACATTGATTAACCAAAATCACACGTAGAGCTTCCTCTACTGATGACTTTTCTTATGCAGCAGCTCAGCTCTCAGCTCCAGTCATGATGTTTGGCCTTGGATGGGTCATGACTGTTAATTTCTCACACGCAGCTCGTAATGGGCCGTATTAAAAGCCCTGGTATTCAGAGACGCACTGGGCTTACAGTCAGGAGAGACCTCTGTTTGGGCCAAAAAAAGACAGCCAAGAAAGAGGGTAGAGGTGTTGAAGTGGAGGGTATAAGCAGCTTACTAAATGATTCATAGTCCTGCATGGTGGAACATTTTTATATACAAATGTTAAACATAACCAGTCCCAGATTACTGATCCTTAGCTCTCCTCTTAATGGAACCTGTCAGATTGAGTTTAGCCCAGGGTCACCTTCATGGCATGACAGTTTCCACTGATGCTTCAGATGTAACAGCAAATTGGCACTAATTAAAAGCTATGACTTAATGTGTCATCAGATGTGCAGGGACATGCGTGACACAAGTTGCCTCATCAGGGATCCTCTCTGGGCTTCCAGGTTCCTCCTTGAGGTGGAGGAACTGCTGATGTGACATGATGGGTTTCCTGCACGAAGGAATGCTCGGAGCGGTCTACTTAGGCTTAGCTGATTACATCATTGAGGGAAGGAAAGAAGGAAAGATGAGAACGAAGGAAAGGGAGGCAGAGGAAGGACTGACTTTAAGTGTGAGAAGATGAATTAGGTTGCAGACAGTGTTGTATTCGCGCTGCAAATACCAGCTATGCTCTTTGGTAGTCTGTAGGCATTATTTCCCTTGTTAGAAAAGCTCTCCCTGCCAGTCAAATCCTGCTAACGCTAACTCTTATCCATCAGTGTGGTCCTGTAATGATATGGGAGTTGCCCACCTGAGACCTGAGTTCTTTCTGACATTCAAATTCCAGCCTCTGAAGGTAAAGTAGATTGAATATTTTTCCTGTATGGAGAAGAACTTTTTCATAATTGCTCATCCATCCTTCTCCCTTCTTCATGTCCCGCTATATTTCTAAATAATCTGACTGACAGTCCCCACTTAAGCTGCACTCTCGCTCTCTCTTTTTCTCAAACTCTATCACACTCCTCCCCCTCACTCTGTCTCCACTCTCACAAATCAGATTATATAATAATATCATATATATTCTTGTCTGTAACTGAGTGGCTGTGGTGTCCTGATTCATCCCGCCTCTGCTTCCATGCTCTCCTCTTTGTCTGCTCTTACACCACCTTATACTCTTCTCACCTGGATTGAACAAGCTAATTGTAAAATGCTGTGAGCGAAGCAGTTACTCAACATTAAATTAAGTTTAACTTAACTTGAAGCCACCCTCAAGACAAACCCACCAACTGACCTACAACAAAACTACAAAGTAGGAAATTCAAAGACATTTTCTTTCAAATCTAACCAACTGAAGTCAAAGTCAGTGAAGTCTGCTCATAAATGAGAAACTATATCTACCCCCACTTCAACCAAAACTTTGGCATACTACAGAAACTTCACTTCACTGTCACATGATAACATTAGTAGCTCAATTCATCTCACGTTTTCTGCTCCCTTTGCCTCATAAAAACTACGTTAAAAACAAAAATATTAACGTTAACCCTTTTAATTTTAATTTTAATTTTTGTAAAGTTATGATTTGGGGTATTTTTGCCTTTAGTGGACAGGATAGCTGGAGAGAGACAGGAAACATGGGGAGGAGAAAAGGGGAAAAACTTGCAGCAAATGGTAGCGGCTGGGAGTCAAACCTAAGACTGTTGCAACAAGGATTAAATCCGCTGTATATGGGGCCCATGTTTAGATCGCTACACCAACGGAGCCCCTCAAACTACATGATTAACACTGTTTCATATACTTGGGAATCACAAACTACAATGTGTTGAGCGAGGAAGCTTTTGTGCGCTGGTTAAAGGCCGCCAATGTATTGTTGGCACCACCTGAGTTTTATTTTTACATTTTTTCTGTTTGAGATTTATATCCAGCATCAGTGAACTAACATTATCTCCCCTCACTCTGTACCCTTGTATATGCAGTGTCAACTGACACATGCTCTGCAACAAGTATCTCACCTGGATTGAACAAGCTAATTGTAAAATGCTGTGAGTGAAGCTATCTGTTACTCTACATTATTAATTTATTAAGCTTTACAAAATTGAAGCTACCCTCCAGACAAACATAGCAAACTAGGATTCAACAAAACTGCAAAGTAGTAAGTTCAAAGCCATTTTCTTTCATCTGCCCATAAATCCTCCACTTCAAGTGAAAACTCCGGCATACTACAGAAACTTCACTTGATTGTCACCTCTTGGCATTATTTCAGAAAACAAAATCATTAAATGTTAATCTTAAACTACATGATTTACATGGGTTCATACACAGTTTGAACACAAACTGCAACGTTTTATGCAAGGAAGATTTACGCACTGGTGAAATAAAAAGCTGATTTGTGTTTAAAACAAAATTTGTTTTGGCGATCCAGGGATCGTTGGCTCCACCTGAGTATTTTATTTTCCTATTTAATTTTTCAGTATGAGATTTTTATCCATCATCAATGGACTAACATTATCTCCCCTCACTCTGTAGCCTAGTATACGCAGCCAGTGTCAACTGACACATGCTCTGCAACAAGTGACACAGAAATAGAGATGAGGGTCCTTCAGTACGTCCCACCTTTTGATTCATTGATATAGATGTGACTTCCCATGTTAAATATGATCCTCCTCATACCCCCTGCATAAAAAGTTTTGTGAATCGAGCCTCTATACTAGTTTTGGATTGTTACAAAATGCTATGTCATTGATAAGTCTGCTGTTTCCACTCTTGGTTGAAATCATGCAGCCACAGATATTGCATGTTGCACTGTTAGCTTCAGTTTGCAAAAACTGAAGCCACACTGTGGACCACCTCTGTCTCCTGTCCCCCAAGATTACTTCTTTGACTCTGCACTGACAGCCTCTCCAGATGTGTTACGTCATTGTTTTGTAGGGCACACTAAACTGAGTGGAAGGCATTGATAAAGAAACTGTTAAGAGTGAAAGCAAATGATGACGTGGCTAGAAGTCGTTGGAACCAGTTCTCATCTGGAACCGGTTCTTGATTCCTGTCCCTAGTTGGAAGTCTTTGCTCCATCTCTCTGAACCCTCCTTAGTCTCAGTCTCCCAGTGTTGCACCACTTGACAAATGAAAGACTTAAGCTACTGAAAGGCTATTTGATTAAAATAAAAGAGTTGCACAACCACAAAGCTACAGGAAACTGTAGTTTAACTGCTGTTTGTATCGCCGTAAAGCTGTTACTACCCAAAACTACCACTGTCCATTTTTAACCAAACTCCCCAAAGACCCTTCTTTTTCTTCCTATTTTTCCTCCTCCATCCTCCGTCCTCCTCCCTCCTCCCTCCTCCCTCCTCCCTCCTCTCTGACTGTCAGGCTGAGGCGAGACTGTAGCTCAATGGGCCTGGATGCCCGAGTCAATCCTAACGAGTTTTAATCGCTGACCGAATCTAGCGAGGGCCGGCCGATCGTTAATTAAAATAAGCCCCGCTCACCTCTCCCTTGGTATCCCCACCCTCCCTCCCTCCCCCTTCCCGTCTTCTCTGTAAACACATTTCATTTAGAAATGCCTGCAGGGAGGAGAGAAAGGAGAACAGAGATGAAAAGATTGAAAGGAGGAGTACAATTTAGCTCAGTAAAGTCGATGCCGCTTTCAGAATGAGGATGAAGAAATTATGAGGCCACGGGGAACGAACATGGACGGAAATGTTTGATTCAGTGTTTTAAAAATGTACAAGAAGTGAGATTTGATCTGCTGTTGCTCTGTCAGACACGTTCATCACTGACGGCTTGATTGACAGGAAGTGTCCCTGAGACTGACAGAGCCTCTTGTCATTCTTTGTTGGCTCTGTCTTGCTCGGCCGAACCGTCACTCCCAACATCTGATCAGCATTAGAGGATGATTTTCTGTCCATTGGCCCAGCCGCTCTCCATTACTCTGATAGGACCTCATCAGTATGGAGAGGAGCACTTATCCTAACAATGTTGCTGTGTTTTACTATTCAGGTTGCAACCTTCTCCCATTGTTTCGCCCTCTGACTCACTCTGTATGTGTGTGTATGAGAGAGAATCCCCTGTCATCATGCGTTACCAGCTCACATGTCTTGGATTGAACAGAGGGGATCACAGTGGGTGTGTTTGTTTGTGTGTGTGTGAAGCTGTAAACATGTGTAGAGGATGTCTGAAGGGCACACGTGTCCGCCACCGGCTGGGTGTTGAGGGGCACAGGATTTCTTCAGGTGTGATTGTACCATGCATCTCTTTCATTAAACAAGGTATGTGGGAAACACCTGGTATAAACTTTGACAGCTCAGCTGAAATTTGACTTCTGTATAAAACTTTTTCAGATATTTTTTCAGGCTGTTGTACATGAGTCTCATGTTTTAGCTTTGAGGCGCACATTAATCTTCCTAATGTCCTCCATAACCACCGGCTGCCAGCCTGACGTTAAAACATTTCCAGCTGAGAAGTTTATAAATGATTCACGGCACATCACCAGTGCTTTTAACCATTCTATGAAAACATATATTTAAGCCCCTGTGAGGAGCACTGGAAAGGAGCTTTAATCGGCTTAAATCTCAAATTGCTTATTCACTGGTCTTTGTTTTGAAGGAATGAAAGAATCCTTCCCTAAAATGAAGCTGAGCTCCTACAAATAAGCAAGCAGCAGCAGCCGTCCAGCTCGTCCCTCCTGACATCACGTTTCCCTGTAGAGCTTAAGAGGAACACAGATTTCTAGGGATGTCCTGATCCGCTTTTTTGTCCCTGATCCCAATGCGATATTTTGAATGTGGAGTATCTGCGGTGCTGTGTGAGCAGACAGTGAGTCCGTAGGGTTACAAACCTCTCCGAGTAGAGGTATGAATGCCACCTAAAAGCCCTATCATGAGAGTGAAGGATAGGGCTGGTTCTCAGACGGGGAAAACTGAAAAGGGGTCCGCTCACCTGCACCGGTCTGCCGGGGAATACACTGGTCGGCGTGGGTGGTGAGGGGCGAGCCCAAGCGTCTTCTTATGAGTTTAATAGTTGTTTTGTTTGGTTGGGATAAACCTTTAAAAAGTGCTGTTGGTTCTCCTAAGGTTTGTGGTCGTCTCTGGTTGAGTCCCGTCTTGATGAGTTGGCCTCCTCTTTAGTTCCCAGCTGCGGCTCATCAATTCAATCAGGTGACGTCAAACAAACAACCAAGCCCCTTTCATGGGTGGTTTAACAGTGTCGGACAAACCAGTGACAACCAATCCCAATTTCCCACATGAGAACCAGTCAAACAAAATAAAGAAAAGAGAAGAAGAGGAGGCTTAAGGTATCCCTATGTCCTAACAGTAGACCCAACCATCTCATGTCGGTTCACATTATATCGGCTTGATCCTTTGAAGGATCCTACCCCTGAATTGTCAAACAGCTACTTACTTAAATGTAAAATTTTCTGTTTTACTTCTATTTCCAGATTCTCTTGCTTTTGATTGGAGGAGACCTCTGAATATAATTTGACTCCCTGTAAAAAAAACATGAATAATGAACACTGATGAAATCCTGACTTCAACACAAGCTAGCAGCAACATGGTCAACAGCCCCCCCAGTGAGCATGAGAGAAACACTTTCCCAAAATAACACTTCTTCATTCTGTTTTCTACCAGATTTGATTACCAGGTTGTTTGTTTTGGACGGACAGAGACCTCCTGTTTTGCCTCAAGGCTAAACATTTGTGAATCAATCCTAACCTTGAAATATACATGCAGCAACTTTCAGCCACTCCTGACAACAACAAAAAACTTAGAACAAAAAGAAAACTTAGAAAAATGTGAAAGTTTATAGTTTGCCGTGTCGTTAGTCAATAAGTCAAAGTGTGGGTTAACGGATGAAGTATGAGTTTGGTAATCTTTACTCCACCAATGATTCAAATCTTTAACTTTCAGTGGCAGTGCAAGACACTGTGGTGAATTATTCAGCTGTTCTCTCAAAGTTTAAGCTCCATAGCAGATGCTGATAAATTAAAGAGTATATTACCTCACTTTTCACCTTGTGTGTGTTTGTATGCGAGTAAACTAAAGACAGTACCAACAAGCAGACAACAAGCGACTGTGATTCAGATGTGAACAGGCCTGCTGAGGACTTTAACTCCACTCACTGAAGGGTCTTCAGTAACAACCTCAGTGTGACTGACAGCACAGCAGAGAGGGAGACGAGGGAGGTGGAGGTGATTAGAGGAAGCCTGGGGTTTGCTCTTGTCAAAATCTCTCATGCACTAACACAACACAGAAACAGGCTTAAACTCACACAGACACACACAGACACACACACACACACACGCAGGATTCTGGCCTGAGGGATGGCAGTGCATGAGAACACTGCAGCTGGTCTTCCAATCAATCAGATAGTTCTGACGGAACTTTGGACAACATGTTGTCAATAACACACAGACGTGCAGATTCACACTAACACCCATAAATAAACACAGGCACATACATCCAAGTGTGTGTGTGTGCATGGTGTGAAACAGTAAGAAAGGAAGCACTGTGGGCAGAGCCTGGTCAATATCTGTCAGTTCGCCTCCCAGTCAGGATAAACTCAACTCTCAGAGCGCGCTGTGTCTGACTGAGAACAAGATCCAGACGAGTATAGTGAAGGATGTAGTCTGCTGTATCTGGCCTGCAGTGACGAGAAGTTACGTGTTTTTTTTGCAGTGTTGTCCTTAAATGTCAGACGAATTTAACGTAGCCAGTGTATCCTGAAACTAAAGGGTCATTTAGTGCTAAAAGTTGAATATTAGTCTTGTAATATTTGAGGTTTTGGTATATCCGCCTTGAGGTTGACAGCTTTTGCTAATTAATGTTGAAGCTCAAAGAGCTGGCAAGTGACTTGAAGGTGCTACACACGTAAGGGGTCCTGTTAGCGGGTTATTATAGTTGATACATTATGTTACGTTGAACCCTGACAGGTATGGCTTCAGGATATTGCAGTGTACTTCCCCCATTATTGCATAGCTAATGACAGAAAAACCTTTAAACTTTGAAACCTTTTGCTTAATTAAAGAGTTTCAGTTCTTCAGCTTAAGAAACAGACTGTTCTTCATTTGAAGCTCCTGCTATGACAAATGTACTCAGCAGCTTTCTTAAAATGACTCACCTGTTACAGCTCACATTTAACCACTGTGATCCATCCATTAGTGGTAAGAGACTGCATGAATCATCAGTTTTAAAGTTAGTTATGAAAGTTTCTCAACATTTTCTTTTATGTTCACTCACTCTGAACGTAGTCATATCCCAAACCCCGTTCAATTCATGTGCTTTATTCAATTTTTGTGCTTTGACTCCAGCTTAAACTCTCCTTTTCTTTCTCTGCTGTATTAGTCTCTTTTCTCACTTTCCACAGTAAATGGACAGGCGTCAACTTTGCTGGACCTCCTTATAGAATAAAGTTAGTCCTCCAGGGTCTGTGATCAGACCACTGCCTTACCAATCATCTGCTCTGTAGTGTTCTGTTACAGAATTTCATATAAACAAAAGGTGCTTGTGCTCTAATGGAAGGATACGCACTCAGTGAAGAAACCTGTCTCAACCCCAACATTTGAGCTCTACTGATAAGTTGCATAACCCACCATATGGCTCCAAATGTCCCCAAACACTTAGGAATGAACAAAGGTGGGGAAAGATGGGAAGCAAGAGGCAGCACTTCACTAGGGTTATCAAGAGGGGACATCCCTTCACCGGTGTTTCATTGAGTTAGACCCACGACACCTCAGGGTGTTTCAACAGTGAGCTCCGGTGTCCTCAAACTACCCCCGTCAATGCTAGCTCTCACCTCTCACCCCATCCTCACTGACAATAAAAAGAGAAGAGAGATAAAACAGATAAATGCATTTAGAGAAATGCTAGACAGAGGACAAGGATGGCAGAGCCAGGGCAAGATGCCTGTTTCGACCTCCTCTACTCCCCCATTAGCTGGAGGGAAGAGAAAAGAAAGAGAAAACAGAGAGAAGAGTGTGCAGAGAGATGCTAGAAAGAGGACAGGGAAGGCAGAGACAGGGTGGGAAGCCTGTTAGGGATGGAGCTCAACCCTGCTGGGTTAGGCTGTGCTATAGCAGACCTTTGAGTGCATTGATTAACCAATCAGAATCAAGTATTCAACACTGCGGCGTAATGAGACTGATTGAACTCTCATTGAGTCTGATGATGCCTCATAACAAGGCCTCAAATCAAGCAAGATGATGATTTGTCATTTGCTCTTGTATGAAAACGTCTCCATCAAACACAGTGTGTCTCACTAATTTGTGCAGCAAGTTGTTTAGAAAAGTTCAAAAAACTTAAACAAGAACTGTAGACGACACGCTAGAGAGAGAGAATCCAATTAAAAGTCCTTATTTGGATTTTGATGAATGTAAAAATGTCTATTCTGGTTTCATTGTATGGTGATTTCATCTTGGCAGAAAGGAGATATTTTTAAACCAGCTGCTATTGCAAAATGTCCCTCACACAATATAATATTGTCCAGCATCATTAGCTTGCTGGCAGGCCTTGCTGCCCCTGCTCTGGCCCCAAAATGGCCTTCATCAGTGCTCCTCAGTCAGCCTGGGGCCAGGTTGTCAGAGTGGACACTTCCTGACAGCAGCCTGGTCTTTATCTTTCCCTGGAGAGAGATGCTGTAGTCAGCCAAATCCTGAACCAGCTAAATATGCACAGTGTCACAAGGTAGAGGGAAATGGGACCAATTGTATTTTGGAGCCTACGCTACGGTTCAAGGTATTACAGCTGTGTGAGAGCGGGATATTGAGAAACAGTGAAACGCTGAGCTGGGAATTTTGTCTCTGTATCCTGACTGTTGAACCAGCCTGTGCGTATTCCTCCCATGCTCCCATGCCACACTACGAGCTTGTAAATACCAAATACGCAGACTTCTGAGATCCAAGAACATATTGTGTACTTGGAAATCCATTTGCTTTAATCATCTCCACTGCACACTACTCGTTTTGGGTGTTTGCTTGTTGGCTGTGGGGCTTGAAAATTCCTATTTCCCCCCACGCTATCTCCCTCCGGCACTGGTAAACCGATTACTCACACAGCAACCTGACGTTCCATAAGTGCTTCTCCCCAGGCACCCTGGCCTGGCACCAGAGTTTCATAAGAGTTAATGGAGTCCACTAATCAACAGGCACACACACATACACACACACAGTCACAGACACAAACTCACACACACACAGGCAGGTTTGATTGATTGGTGCCGTGACAGCCGTGACAGCGGTTGGGTCGTTAGCGACCTGGAGCAGCAAAATAGCCGCTGACATTAGCATCAGAGGTGGACCTGAACCCAATGTTGTATGAAGAGTGAAGAGAGGGGGCAGTGAGAGGGAAAGAAGGAGGTGGTGATGCTGAATAGAAAAGAAAGGGGCGATAAAAGTGGTACAAATTTTACTGTCTCACTCCACTCTGATACACTGCATATATATTATGGGGATTTTTGAAAATGGAGGTCACAGTCTGATGTCTGATCTGAGGGGTGATCAATTAACAGGTCAGTTATCTGTAACAGTGATTGAGTGTCGTAAGTCAGTCACACAGGTTCAACATCCTTAACATTTTATGATAATACGGTTGATTGGGTGTTTTTAGAGTGCTGTTTCTTTGAGTTAAACTATTGTACATCTGTGATCTTCGACTTCAAACTGAACATGAAGTTTAGTTCTTGCTACATTCACTAACAGCCTCCCCTCCCGTGGAGCGAAGGCTTGCATTGATAGCTCAAATGGTTTTTAGGAGTCATCTTCTTCTCTGGAGATTTTCCCACAGAGTGTTATGTAAGGAGCCTCACTTTACAGTCATGTGTTTGTGTTTCAATTTCTCCATGAAAAAGCTGCTTGCTAGGTTTGTGAGCTCTTACTCTTTCCTGTTGGTAAAAAAAAGAAGGTTCCTTACTCTGGTTGTTTAGACAGATTTCATCTGCAGTTCAGGTGAGTGAGAGTAGATAACAAGTGTTGAAGAGACTAAAGAACTGCTTGTTGTCACGATACCAGAACTTTAAATACGATACAGTACACCTAGGGATGTTTCAAAGTGACACATTCGCTTGTTGCTTAAACTGAAATTTAAATTCTGGGAATCTGTTCAGCTCTTGAGTGACCCAGCACTTGGTACTTTGGTAATTATTGTGGTGATGACAAGTTAATTGTTGATGATGATAATGGAAGGTCTTAAATTGTTTGGTTGCTTCATTGTAGATGTTCCTTATTTTTACAAAAAAAGAAAATCCTTATTTACTTTTGTGCATTGCCTTTACACTGCTTGGCAGTACCTGCACCCAAATGAACTTGAAGCACTTTGTTACTCTTACTGATCTTGTTTCCTCTTGTCTAGATCTTTGCTTGTGTTGTTCTTGTTCTCGTATGTACGTCGCTTTGGATAAAAGCGTCTGCTAAATGACATTGGAGCATTGTAACATTGTAAATTCCGACTTGCTGACTTTTCTAAAGCAAAAAATCCCAGAAAAAATTAGCATAATTTAGTTGTAGTTTAACACAGGATCACAGAGTCTGCAGGTAAATTATGTCAACAGGTTTGCAGAGTGTAGCTACATCAGCAGAGCTGGCAGCACCAGTATTCGGTCCTACCTGCAGGCTAACATCAACATGCTTGTGTCGAGTTAGAGGGGATTTTCTTCATCTGTGAACTAAATTGTGAGACACCAAGGACCCCATGCTGTTACTTTTTATTTCAGGCTATTCATGAGGTAATTATATAAATATATATATTATACTGACATTTAAAAATTGCAATTCAGCTTTTTAAATATTCTCTTTGTTTATGAATTATGATGGCAGTGACTGTAATGATGGGAAGAACCCCAAGCGCCCTCTTGGTTTCTTGTCTCTGAATGTTGTATTATGTTGTTTGTCTGTGTGACTTTTTGTGAAGCCAAAGACATTTTTCCACATAGTGGACAATGGAGTTCTATTCTATTCTATTTAACCAGCAGCCTGCAAACAACTTTATCACCATTTTCTAAATCAGAATACTGCCAAACCCCACCGCACTACGAGACGCCTTCTGTCATCTGTGCCTGTTTTTAACCAAGTTGCAGTCATCATCAACCAGAGCTTCAGCTCGGACTAGTTGCAGGTTGTGTCTGAGCCCTGACACACATTTCAGGCCCACTTTAATAAAATATTTATAGCTTGTTTAACCGACTAGTAATTCTGGTGTCAACTAGCGATGGTGAGGACGTTTAATCATGTTGTCAATGAAACACACATCCCTACACTTGTCCATTTTGCCATGATGCACCTGTAACTCTAAAGGGAAAGGCTAAATTATAACACAACATGAGTAATTTGTCTTTAACATGCATGTACCTTTGTTGTATTATATTCTACATTTGAAGTAATTTCCAGAGGCTTAAGCTGAAGATTAATGCAACTTCTACAAAGAGGGGGGAAGATGCTGTTATGTTAGAGAAACAACAAAGATGACAAAAAAGGTGACTAAAATTCTCTGTGATTCTGATGTGTTCATAAAATTAACATTACCATGCATGACCAAGCGTAATATCAGGCTGTGACTCACACACCAACATCTTACTCACCAGCAGCACCTCATTTAAAACAGCATTACATGTAATTATGAAGCAATAATTCAAAGTGTACTTGACCAAAGTCAAGAGCATCTGTGTGAAGGTTGTTTTTTCGGTCACCATCTTGTTTTAAAAAAACATCCTCAAGATGTTTGCTTCTAATGAGGCTGTTTTTGGGGCACGTTCTGATTCATGCACTCACAGAAAGTCATTAAGAGGGGTAACGATTATTAATGAGGCCGGGATAAATTCATTCTGTGAAATATGAGCCTGTTGTTTCCTTCCTGCGTGTTCATGACTGAGAGGGGCTCTGCTGGATTCTGTCATCAAAGGAGGCATTACTGACGGTGTTTAATGACACTCCTGAGTCACTGAGCAGGATAAGCACTGTTTCAGGGTGGGATCACTTAATTAGAGTCTCATTTTTATCTGTGTTAATAAACCTGGAGAGTTCTTCGACTGCCGCCAATCACATCATTTACTGTTCCTACACCTTCAAGTCTAATTTGTCAAATACGTACAAGGCATAGAAACGCAACTTCTGCTGCTTGTCTGTTTTGATGAAGCCGCCAGAAAAATGTATTACAGGATGTAAACAACACAAATGCTGAAAAGCTGAACCTATTTGGAATCAATAAGGAGTCAAAAGGAGCAAGATTATAAGCTTGAGCTTGTAACAGATTTAGAGAGAATGAAACAACTGTGATAACAGGATGAGGATTCTAACTCCACAACATGAACATCCACAGCCTCACTGTAACTTGCTGTATATTAAGTTGTAGTTAAGTTTGACTCGTGTGGTTTGGGGCCCTGTGGCTGTAGTTGCATCTAGAGGTCAGGTCCTCTGTGAGCAGCACAGGAAAACATCTCTGCTGTTGTGGGAGCCTTAGTGAGTCCTGAGGGAGTGTTTGTGTGTGTGTGTGTGTGTGTGTATGGAAATGTCTGTACAGTATTATCTCATTGATATTCCTGAGCATCTCTTGACATTCGGGAGTCATTAGAGTCTGACAGGAGAGAGGCTGAGGTCTACTGCAGATTCTTGTCGCAGCTTTTTCTCACCTTCACTTTTCACCTTTCGTTCTTAGTTTCTCTCCTCTACATGCTGCGCGTTTATGAATGAAAAGCGGAATCAGTAACAAGGTTTTCCCACTAAACCCTCTACTCTCTTCCCCTCCTCTCCTCTCCTCCCCTCCTCTCCTCTTCCTTCCTCTCCTCTCCTTGGGCTGGAAAAGGTGATTAAAGCTGATGTCAAATTAATAGTTTAAGCTCCTGCTCTCATGGCTGAGTGGGCGCAAGTTGTGAGCACACAGGGCGCTGTGATGGAAAACAATGTGTGTGTGCGTGTGTGTTTAGAGGTTGTTTGTCACTGAGGGAGATTTATTCCTATCAGTCGTTCTCCACGGTGCAGGCGGCGGGGTGAACTCAGATAGAGGTCGTTTAGTTAGGAAGACGTTTCTCTGCCCGTGAGCTGTTATCTGCTTGAGATGAGTCAGACTTAAAGAACAGGAGAGAAAGTCAAGACTAAAGATAAATAATGGAGGGATAAACATTACCTAACATGCATTGTGCTACGTAGTGACATATACAGTGCAGACAGTACATCTGGAGTATTTCCAGCATGAATCGTCTCTAATGCAACAGGCTCTGCTTCATTATGTCTCTGAAGTTATGAATTTTTAACATTTCAGTCTGTTTATGTAGAGTGCCAATATCAGAACTCATAAAACAGACTAACATCATTAAATGATAATACAATGTTCACTTCTAATCAGATAACATTTTCCTCATCAGGTTTTCTAATTTCTATTCAATAATTAATTCCCTCTCCGTCATCGCATCAATCTGCCGACACTTTGGGAATTGTTGCAGAGATTTGCATACAATTTTATGCACATCATGATGTTGTTTGAGAATGCATTGTTTTGTGCAGTAATTACCGGGCTGCTGTTTGTGTGATGTTGGCTGTTAATAGGAAAAAAGTGCAGATATCTCATGTGGCTCTCAGTTTTTAATCTGTGCAAAATGTGACTCAAGAAAGAAACAGCAGGTGTTCTTAGACCTGTTACATGAGGTCTGAAACAGCAGAGAAATGTGCATCATTAACAAACACTTACACAGAGAGGCAAATACTACATGAGCACAAACACTCAAAGACACAAATACAACATGTAAGGGTATTTTCAATTTTTTTAGGGAATGATATTTGGAGCAAGACAAAGATCCTGACTTATAACAAAAGGTGAACGGGCCTTTTCAGTCAGAGCTTCATGACTGTTGGACTCTCTGCCATTACTAATTAGACAGTCCACAACCTTAGCTGCTTTTAGATTGTTGTTTAAAACATTCATACATAAGAAGGCTTTTTTGAACCCTTAAATCATGTCTATTTTTCTGTCTTCTGATGTCCTGTTTTTCCTGTCTTCCCTACTGCACTTTTTTTATTTGCTTTTAATTTTTCTGCATTTTTTTTGATGCACTGTTATTTTGTTAAGAAAAAGTGCTATATACATAAAGTGTATTATATTGTTACAATTAGCTACCTCTTCACTTTAGGAGTCTTGGAAGAAAGGTATTTAGTAAAGGTACGTGGAACACATGAGGATGCTGGTGTAACTCAGGGTTTAAATCATGTGCCCCATGCACAGTGGCTTTGGTACTCAAAGCAGGCGGCCTTGGGGGGGGGCGCTGTTGGCTTAGCGGTTGAAGCGCACGCCCCATGTGAAGAGGCTGAAATCCTTGTTGCTAGTTCGACAATGATCCATTGCTGCGCGTCTTCTCCTGCTCTCTACTCTACACATTTCATGTCTCTCTTTAGCTGTCCTATCACTAAAGGCAAACATGCCCAAAAACTAGCTTAAAAAAACCAAAACAAAACAATAAAAAGAAACAGGCAACCTTGGTTTGATTCAGAACCTTGGCCCTTTGCTTCATGTCACTCCCTGTTTTCTCTTCCTCGTGTTAACTTCTACTCTATCTTTCCTGTCATTTGAATTAAAGCCTAAAAGCCAAAAAATCTTTTCTTAAAAGAAGATATGTAGAACATCAAAACTGTGTCCTTCAGTACCCCTTGATAATAGAATCTCTGCATGTCTGCAAACACATAACTGGAAGTTGCAGTATACAGAAATGCCATGATAGCTGTACAGTATGTCTGGGTAGTGCAAGGGAAATGAATCACTATTGACAAACAGAATGCACAGATATGATACCAGCTGTAAAATGTCCTGACAACCACTGAGTCAGAGTTATGTGGCATGATTAACAATTTTGAAGGAACCCTAAAATCAGCCAATGAATTAAAGTCTAAAATACTGATGCTTGATCACGTCCTTCACCGTCTCATACAGACACCTAAGTTACCCTGTAGTCTCTGCATACATGCTCTTTACTGCTAACTCTGTGATGAACTCAGCCACAGCTTTAGCAGCTCACAAACTGCTTTCAAGAAGGAAGTAAAAAGATCGATAAAGTGTGCTCGGGGTGGTGATCGGGGGCAGATGTTGGGTCAAGCAACAGAATGAGCTTCCTGTGATTATGGGAGGAATAAATCTTTAACTGAAAGTGAGGACTTTTTTCTTCTATTTCTCATGAAGGAACATTCAAGTTTTCATGAAGTAAGCTATGATGAGCCACTACATAGAAGGAGCCTATATTTTCATGAGGGATTTCCCTCAGATGTTTTCAAGTTGTCATAGTTATAGCAGCTGTTAAGAGAGTCTAGAAAGATGCTTCTTTGTTTAGTTATTCATCAAAGATATACAGTACGTAACTGATGATTGAATGTTGACATTATAATGATAAGGAACTCTTCCCGTTTTCAACAGCTGATTTAACTACGACAACCACAGACCCTTTCAGCTGAAAGTCATAAGTTGACAGGGTAACTCGTTTAGTTAGAACACCGGCATAGTTTTGAAAAGCGCTGCATCTTCCTGCTCTGGCATATTAGTACATGGTTTCTTAGACTGGTGATTCTGGTGATGACTAGCGAAGGTGACGACATTGAGTTGACTAAATGTGAACTTCCCCAATTTTGTCACAGCTTCTTGCATCGATCAGGGTCAAAGCAGACATGTTTAATGAGCCAGACTTCCATGTAACAAGTCAAAGGCTAAAAAAACAGTTTGGCATGCCCGCTGAAGTCTGCTTTTACTTGGTCTGTACAAACATGAACACTTGTCTTGACCTTCACCCGGGCTTGTTTATCCAGAGACCAACCAAACTGTCACTGGTGAGACTGAAAACTGTTGATGAGCCTGCACATCTTCAGCACATGAATCCACATGTAAACAAAACTTCAAATGTCAATGTCCTCAGACTGGATGTTTTCTCCTTACTTACTCGTATAATGAGAACAAGTTTGTTTTGCTTCTTCTCCTGTTCCCTTCGGGGCTCTGGTATCCTGCCTGCTGCTTTTAATCAAACTCAGAGAGCGCCACGCCCATCCAGACGCTGCAGACGAAAACGACCACATCGGATGTTTCCCCAAAGATGTTTCCACTTCCTTTTTAATAATTCAAAAAACTATATTTGAAACATATTTCTAAAAACATGTTTACATTTTTGACTGTAAAGGGATGACTTAATGTGCAATCATCTGGACTTTGACAGACGTTTTTTATCTTCAGATAAATACAAGATATTCCGCCTCAGTATCTGTTGCCAAAAGTCATCAGAGCATGATATGTGTGAGTTTACCGAGCAGTTCTTCTTCCCTTATGGCTGTGCATGTTTGCGTCATTTGACACAACTTGTGATGACTAATGTCATCCTTATCTTAGTGTGTGTGCTGTTGGTGCCAACCATAGACTGTATAGATAATGGATGTAGTATCCGTGACGTCACCCATCTATTCCTGAGCTCTGTTTTGAAGCCAATCGGTGGTGGGAGCCATATTGGAAATGCTGAACTCATCCAAAGGAGTGTGACGTAAAGAGGCGGGGTTTGAGCCTCGTAGCCAACAGCTATGTGTTCCCGCCTGTCAGTCAAGTCAGTCATGTCCTTATTTGGGACTCATAATCTTAATATCTTCTGAACAGTCGCGTTAGAAAAAAAAAACCATCCCTGTACAGTGTGTGCCGATAGAGAAATTAGCTACGCAGGTCGAAGCCGTTTTTTGAACCGGTCTGTAAACATGTTTATTAATGCTGTAGATTTATGATAGATCGTCATTTTTGAATGGGTGTTTATGTGGTTTCTTGTGTTTCTGCAACCAGCCTCGAGCGGATTCTCGATGAATTGCAGTTTATAACACTTCCGCATTGGCTTCATAGTTTGAGACCGGAGGTTGCTGCTTGGTGCCAACATTAATGCTTAAAACTGTGTCAGTGTGAGACACAGATAAACTTTGGTTTATTGTTCCCATCTAACTTAATTCTGTACAGCTAATCTCTGGAGCCTGAGCATATAGCAAAAACATTTCTGAGCTTAGTGTAAAGCAGAACAAATACTCAGGGTTTTACGAGTGTGTGAATGAGTGTGTGTGTAGTGTGTGTGTGTGGTGTGTGAACGAGGGAGAGAAAGAAGGATAACAGACGATAGAAGTCATCTCCAGAGGCCCCCTGGTTGTCCTTTCCTCTGGTAGAGATGGTTGTAAAAAATGAAATTAAACAGAAATGAGGCTTCTGGCTTCAGATCCTCTTTTCTCTGAACCTCTCCCAAATTCCATCAAAGACTCTCAGAGAAAAAAACTTCTAACATGCAATTATATGCACTCGGGAAAGCAGCCAAGCAAAACACACACATACACCAGGGGAAACAGCAACTTCATTTACTCAAACACGACCCTGTCGGTCAATTCTTTGATGAAAATGAAGAAACTTCAAAGTTGGCAGGCACAGATATCATTTGCTCTTGTATCTTCCTGATTTTTATGATTTAACAGGCTCTGAAAGCAGTGAAACCGAATCAAAGTTTTATGCTCTAAAGCCTCCATTTAGTGAGTAGTAAAGGTTCCAGCTGTCAGTCAACAGAGACACAGCAGACACTCTCTTACACACTCTATCTCACACACAGTGGAGGTGACTGTGATGCCTGTTGATGTGTTGGCTCAGGACTATAATACCACAGCTGCTCTCTGTCAGCACCTCCAAACAGGCAGAAAAGAATCTCTGTCACCACACGCTGCCTCTTAGTCTGGCTTTATGTCACCATTGTACTCATGGGAAGTATCTTTAGCAGCTCTCTTGTTTTGTCCTTCGATCAAATTATCAAAGGTAGAAGAGGGTCTAATGGTGGGATTATTGCACATCATCTTGTAGGTGTTCCATGATTTCTTGCTCTGTGTGATTTTGTCTCTTCATTGATACACAAATCAAAAAGAACCTATAGTCTGATGTCATCAAGTGTAACACCTCAAGGCCCTCTACACCTCACACCGGCTTGTTGACTTCATCCAATTTGCTGTCACCAACCTGATGATGTAATCTTGTCTAGTTTGCGATCTTGCAGCCCCGAGACTCAGTGAAGGAAGATTCCCCTCTTATAATAATGTTGGTCCAACAGGCAATTATAAAACTGCATGTTTCATTATTAAATATTTCAGCATGTTCACCCCTGCCAATATTCTTAGTGTTGAGTTGTAGGTATTGGTGTATGACGCTTTATTAAGCCATTGCAGAACTGCAACAAAACTGCAGTTCCTCAGAGGTCCACTTGAGGCTGGCTCCAAAAGCTGAGGAATTCCCATGAGGTCCCATGTTATAACGCCAGTGTTTACAGGAATGAACATGTTTGCAGCCTGGTTCAAATAATGGTGGTGTGTGTTTAGCTCCTCTATTAACCTCTACACACTCTATGGGGCTAATGTTTTTTTTTAACATCCACTTAATAATATGAAGGGTTAGAGTTATACCTACAGTACATTTGCATTATTAGGACTCAGATTCAGACAACTTTATTGATCCCAAGAAGGGCAATTCATTTATAGCTTACTATACAGCATTTCAAATTTACAACACATCCATCATATATACATGCTACAAATCACAAGTCAAGCACTAGGTCTGTACAAGAGACCAAGGGGTCTGTGAAGGACAGCAATAAGTTAATGTAATAAATAAATAACAGTAAGATAAGACAACGATTAAAAGACAATATAATCTCCTTGTCATACCAATGTTATTTAAATTGACTAAAAAGACTACTGTCTGAGTTTAAAGCCTGATAGCAGACGGGATAAAAGATTTGGAGTAACAATTTGTTTTCCTCAAGGGTGCATAAGAACGGCGAGCTGAAGGCATCAGCACAAACTCTGTAGAAAGAACATGTAATGGCTGGCCAATAATGTTTTTAGCTTTTTTCGCCACCTGATTCTCTCAGAGGGAACACAAATCTCTTTGTGTGACACAGCTGAGTTGACGGACATGTGGATGTGTTTTAGCTGTTTGCCATGATGCCTAAAGCCTGTTTTAGTTAGGTTGAGTCAGCTTTTCCAACATGATGCCCCCCCCTTTCAAACTAAGAAGTTTGGGAACCCCTTACGTCATATATATTTAGGTTACGCCTATATTTCCATCATAGTAAAGTGTTTGGCACACCAGTTTCCTACACAAGGGTAACATCGACTGTAAACTGTCATGAAGCTTTGCTAGGTTAACATTCTTTGGTTGACGACATGACACCTCTTGAACAAAACACACTATCTCACTGCTCTTTAAGCTGACCTCTGCTGAGTGACCCCCCCATCTGTTTAAGACACACACTGTTTGACAGAACAGCTACAATGACCAGAGGTGGCAAAAGTACACAGTCTTTATTTAAGTATATCTCTGTGTGCAGTGTGAACACCAAACAGGTTGCACAAAATGTGCAGTAACCTCAGTCTTGAGCCCACTTTCATCCTTGAGGAAATTATTTTCATATAAAATCTAATAACGTTTATATATGATATAAATAATCTGCATATCTGCAGCCACTGTCAGTCTCAGGAGTGACAGCAGTGGTTGTATGGGTGAGTATTGTGTGTGTGCTTGTTCCCTGAAGTCAGAAACTGTTACACCTGTAGGAAAACTGTGCAGTTTCCTGTTCCTTCAGTTCTCCTCCTCCTCCAGCTCTCCTTTGTGTTTGAAAGAAGACAGTGACAGAGGGAAACACACGCTGAGGAAAGCCTGCAACAGATTGTGTGTGTTTGTGTGTGTGCGCGTGTTGTACGCCGTCAACAGAGAGAAAAACAGGCAGGTGTGTGTTCCTATTTCTCAGGCCTGCTTCTCCCACTTTGCTTTACAGCAGTGGAGATGAATTGGTCCCTCTATGTCTCTGTTTCTTTCAGCTCAAACAATCCTCTGCACTGCTCTTTGCTTAGCTTTGAGTTAGACAGGAAGTCTAAAGATAGAATGAAACAATGAGGACTGTGCTGCTCTGCTGCTGCTCTGATCTATAAAGCAATCATTGTTACTTCATGTTTTTTAATGGCTCAAACTTTGAGATTAGGTGAGCTGCCACCAGCTTGTTGGTGCAGTGCAGGGGATGTCATGGACCTGGATCACCTGGATAACCACTCACTGACCATACATTACTATGCTTATACACAGCCTCCAATAACAAGGGTGTCTTTGCTACTGCTCTCCCTTCCTTGGCTTTCCATGTATGCACATGAAAGGGAGGGAAGGTATGCTCTCCCCTCCTCAGGCTTTGGCATTCCACATATGCACGAAGAAGGGCAGGGAGGTCTCAGAACTAGGGGTGCTTATCAATCCAATTCCTTATCAATTCTCTTAACGATTCCTGAGTATTTTTTTTAGATGAAAAAATGTAGTTCTACAGTCTTCCGCAGTGTTTTTTTTAATTATGTCAAGACTGAACATGAACATATTCAACTTGAACATACTGAACAATAAGTTGACCTCATTCTCGGCCCCTCGGGCCTGGATGAAAAGACTTTGAATTTGGAGAGGAAAAACTATTTTCCTCTGGGGGTCATTGCGGAGGTATTTTACCCGCTCTCGGCCGCGTGAGTCCGGACTTGGAGTCTGGAGTCTGGAGGAAAATACTTTCCTCGTGGTTAAAGGTGACATATCATGCAAAATCGACTTTTTAATGGTTCTCTACCTGAAATATGTGTCCCTGGCATGTCTACAAACCCCCTGAAAATGAAAAAAATCCATTCTGCCCCGTTTTGAGTTCTCCACCTTTCTGTAAATGTGTGTGAAACGAGCCGTTTCAGACTTCCGTGTTTTTGTTATGTCACAACAATATCTGGTCTGTCACGGAGTCAGAGCTCGGAGCTTGTTCAGGCCATAGACTATATAAAAATACAACTCAACCCCTCCTTCGTTTTTCATTCCCTGCACATGTGTGCTAACAAGGAGCTTAGGAGGGAGGCATGCTAGTTGTAGGCTGTCTTAATAAACACAGAGGTCGGTTTTACTCCCCACGTCTGCAGATTTGAAGATCTAGTGGATGATTTTTATTTATCATGGATAAGTGCTAGCACTAGTTAGCATAGCCACATAGCTACATGTTAGTAGCTGTGTACCAAGACACACGTCGACATACTGACAAATAAAACAACGAGAAACACTAAATCTGTGACCAATCCTTCAGAAAGGTCCTGCTGCAGGCGCCTCTCCGTCAGGATCAGATTCTGGATCAAATTTAGAGGGTTGAAGTAACGCGGGTCTGTGAGCAGAGTGTATATTCAGCCAACATGTAAACATTAGATCAACGTGCTGGAGAGCCGAGGCCACATCCACTTCCTGAAGGGGTGTGGTCAGAGGGAAAAACAGCCTGTTCTGAACAGGGCTGAAGAAGAGGGCTTTTCAGGCATGCCAAAATCTGATTTCAAAGTGTTTTTTTGAGCATAAACTTTAAAGACATGTTTTGGGGACCTCTTAGATCATATACTGATGAAAAAAGCATTATATGTCACCTTTTAAAGGAGTTCTGCGTCGCAGAGTGTGTGATGTAATGCAACGTACCACGAAGTGACGTGATATTTTGCTCCGAAATGAATCGTTAAGAAGAATCAATAACATTTTAGGTGTACAATTCTGATGGAATTGATCAATTGGAACCGGTTCTAAGTCGGATCCGGTTTTCGATTCCCACCCATACTCAGAACAGAGCCAAACCACCAAATGTGACTTATTGCATGCAAAATATAATTCTCATTGTTCCTGACTGAATAACAGTTGGACCAGAATCGTGTGTTGATCAGATGACAGTTGTTTGTTTTTCATTGCCGCAGTCTAGTTGAGCAATCAGAGTCAGGTATGATAACAGCAGTGCCGTACTTTTTTATGATATAACACATTTATTGGCACGCAGGTGATTTCCCTGTTATCTCCGCAGAAACAACTTGTCATACAGGGGCTGATGCTTTGATGTATTTCACTGCATCAACAGTTTTTTAATGAATCCAAGAATAAAGGTGGGTTGTACGTTATAAAAATGAACAGCAGTGATGGTGCTTGACCGAGCCAAAAAAAGGGGTATTATCCGGGAGCAGTCTTTGGAAAGTGCAAATTCATCTCTGGAATGAAAGGCGGGATTTCATAAATTGCCACTTTAAGAGTGTGGTGATGTGCAGATACAGTAGGGAAGTGATGAAAGTGTTTGGCAGCTTCTCTTACTGTCCTGATGGTGTGTGTGGGAGAAATAAAGATTAGAGAAATGCTGGTCAGAGCTCTCTCTCTCTTGGCAAACTGAAATAATGTGTCTTGAGGATTTGAGTGGCGTCAGTAATGCTGATGACACCTTTTGTTTCATTTGCTAGTTAAAATGCTGTCTCCTTGGCGTGCTGGGAAATCCCCCCCCCCCCCCCCCCCCCCTCCGCTATCATTCCTCTCTTATCTGCACAGCCTGCGACCTGCATTGTGGCAGTGATGACAGGGAAGCTATGACAACAATCCCCTCGCCTCTGTTCTTCTCCTCACCTCCTTTATCAGCTTCTCGCCCTCCGCCAGCATAACCACCACCGTTTTCTGTCAGAAGGAGACAGCTGCTGTGTCAGACCGTCAAAGTGTAGGCTTTCACTCAGCTCACTCAAGTGGGAGCACTTTTCACATTGTGTTATAGAAGTGATACACTCAAGTGCTGTCAGAGAAACTGGGTCGCACACACTCACACATTTACACACATAAATGAATACCTGAACTTTTTAAAGCCCCCAGGAAACCCAAGCCCACCTCAGCCTTTTATCACTGTTATTTAGGCTTCATGTTTCTAATAGTTTGCTTTTAAAAGTGTGAGAAAACATTTTAATAAGAGAACAAAATGATTAATTCAAAACTCCAGTGAGGAACTTTCTGCTTGTGTGGATTTTTCCGCCTGCTGTCAAAGTGACATGTCACATATTTCCTACCTGATACTGTCCTGTGTGTCTCCATGTAGTGTTTTCTGCCATAAAATGTCCCTTTTTCATCACCCGCTGTGGAGCTTAGCTGTAGAGAATGTAAAAAGGATGTGTCTTCAGCCTGATGTGCATTTACCTCTCTAATACATACATCCTATCAGTGGTTAAAAGCATTTGAAATGACTAAGTCATGTCCCTTAGTAGTCTGGTTTACTTCTAGGTCATAAAGAGACATCAATATTGATCAAAGTGTGTTTCATTACCAGCTTAAAACTCCTCACAGTTTCTGCATGCTGCTGCAAACTTTACTGTTACTAGGTCTGGATTGGGTGTGGTTACGTTAAGGTCTTTACTGTATTGGCCTGAATGTAAGACAGGGTTTTTTCTATTGAAAGTGGCATTATCCAAAATTATTGGTGTAGTAATTGTGTCAATACTTGCCCCTGTGTGTAACCCTCCATGACCAAAGACTGTATAAAACAGACAGACTCAGTGACGTCTCCCATTTGTAACTGACCATTTAGTGAACAATTGAAATGAATGTTTCAAGTCGACTTCCTCCCTTGATTCTGACACAGACAACTCAAACTCTCTTTTTAATTCTGTACAACACAGTTTGTCACAAGGGGACTTTTGTCACCCTGGAAGATGTCAATCAAAATATGAGTGGCCACATTAACAGTCTTAGGAATTAGTCAAAACAGAAACAGACTGATTTGGAAATAATTTTTCGAATCGCTGCATAGAATTATTTTCTCACAGCGTTTGCTAGTTTTCCAACTTTGGAAGTGTTTGCCGAATGATATCAGAGGTTGTAACGAATCAGTCAATTTTTAAACTTTCCTTCGAAAGATTTCTTGACACATTACATCTTCTTCTGCACGTCTTCCCCTGTAATCTGCCTGGAGTTCACCTTTGTCATCCTGGAAACTCACACACCCTATAGGGATTACTATTTGACAGCCATAACACATGCACATCCATAATCTCTTTAATAAGCATCTACATGAGGACATTATGCCAAGCGAATGAAGCGAGTGGAGTTTTCTCTCTGATGAATATTTCTATCAAGACAGGCGAGCTGAACTTTAAATGAACTTCATGCATTGTAGTCCCTTTCTACCTTTTGCAGCCAAAGCAGTTTTGTTGAGGATGCACTGCTCAGAACGTAATGGGCTACTCCTCGTTATCGACTCCTTCTAGGTGTGAGTCAGACGTGAATTGTTAGACTATAAAATGTTATTTTTTGTGAGCAGACCTTTATTTTCTGTCACTGTGTTGGTGCCTCGCTGACCTTGCTGAAGTTTGGCATTTTGAGTGCAGAACTTGTAAAAAGTTATGGACAGATGGGAAATAAGGTTGTGGATAATGGTCCTATATGAAAGTATGATTTTGAACACTCACCCACATCCACATCCACACACACACACACACACACACACACACACACACACACACACACACACACACACACACACACACACACACACACACACACACACAGACATGTGCAGACACCACCCCTGTGCAGGTTTTATAAAACTGTGACATTTCCCCACCACTCGCTTTTCCTCTCCTCTCCTCTTCCCTCCTCTTCTCCCCCTCTGCTCCCATTCAGTCGCGTCCTGATGGGGGAGCCTGTTTGTCTTATCACCGCCCGCCAGCCGGGGTTCGGATCAAGGATCTAGGGGTCTCTTCTCCCCTCGACGCGCCCCTCACTAAAGGAGACGGGGACAATGATTTGGCATGCTTCACACACTCTCATAAACAATTACAGCATGCATGCAGGCACACCAAGACACACAAACACTCACTCATGCACACACTCGAGGAGCTCATCCAAATTTCATGGCTGCAAGTCGTGTGGACCTCTAAGGCAAAAATGATAATATTGAAGAGGAAATATTGTTTGTCTACTTTCAGCTGGCTCTCCTCTTTAAACTGTCATTAGATGCTCTGTTTGCTGGAGTCAGTAATGCCACCTGCCTGTGGCTGTTAATGACTACAGCCTCTCTCTGTTTCACCATTCTCCTCACTCACTTAAGCACCTTAATGAACCACCTGTACAGTGTGAGTGTGTATGTGTATCTCTCTCTATGTATGTGTCTGCATGTGTGTGTGTCAGGCACCTTAACTGCCTCAGGGTTACCCCTTGTGCATATGAGCCAATTATCTTTACTTACTTCTTTCCGAATGTCGACTTTGAGATGAGCTCTGAAAAGGTGGAATCTCTCTGGCAGCTACCAGGAGAATATTTGTTAGTTTGTTTGTGCAAGAGGTCAGCGGTTCAAACCGATCATTGAGACGACTCTGGCTAAGAAATTTAGTGAGTGTAAAGCTCCTGTGAGGACTTTTATCTGGTTAGACAACAGATTCAAATAAATACTGAGACCTACTGTGACCTAAAAAAGCAAAGACCATCTAATTTATCTCTTTATAGTCATTTTTAATGTCTGTAACAGCTGCCATCTGGGCCTGTGCCACAGGAAGTGACTCACTTCACCTGTATCTACATTATTCATGCTGAGAGATGAATTTGACTGTTAAAGACAGCAAAATATTTTTTCATTTAGAGAATATTATTTACAGTTCCACAGGACAAGTGAGAGACATAATGTACCTTTATGTCCATGCCACCTTTCACTAATAATTCTATAAGGAAGACATAACTCCACATCACTGCCCAACCTGAAGATAAACGTCAGTGATTTCTGCACTGCTTTCTCATAAAGGGTGATTTAAACTGAAAATAAAATATGCACAGTCTCAAATGAAAGAAATGTCCATCTTTAAATATAAATGATAAATTATTTTTAGGGTTGTGCCATCTCTGATCCTGTAAACCCCACACTGATGCTGTCACATGGACAAAACGTAGTGGCACCAAGATGTGGTTGCAACATGAAACATCCCCTTTATTCCTGACTGAGCCTGTACAAAGTATACTAGTCTGTGGTTGATATATTCTCTGATTCATTGGGATATAACCTGTGAGCCATAGTCAGTATACACTTACCTTGTTATAAGCTCAAGAACTGGTGACTAGAGATGCAACGTCGACTTAGCCAACTAAGATTGATGACAAAATTTGTTGGCAATGTATTTAATAGTTGATGATTCATTGGTAACGAATCATCGACTTTCTGGAATTGAATTGTTGAGGCGTGAGAAGTCTTGCATGCATACCATCGTTGCTGAGAATGGCACATGCAAAACAGCGACCAGGAAGCTGCAGGTAAACAAAATGTATAGCAACAGGGCTGCAACAGATGCAACACCATGGCATCTTTAAATTTCTGATGTCCAGGAGCATTTTACCCTCAACGCTACAAAGAAAAGAGCTGCTTGCAAGATCTATTAACTGGAACTAGCTTATCTTGGGAGTATGGCAGTATGTGAGAGTGTTTAAAGAGAGGGCACAGCAATCCAAAGTTAGAGTCACACATTTTAAGTCTATGAATCCATTTACAGCAACATTTATGATAACAGAGGGCATCTTCTTGGGCAGGTGTTATTGGTTGACAATGCATCATGGTGCTATGTTGTCAATCACAAGATCAGTGCAGGATGTAGTTTTGTATGTCTACCAAGTTTTCCAGATTCGGTCCCACATGGCCCCCAAAAAGTCCAAAATGGCAACAGCCAAAGAGAGTTAAACTTGAGGCCTCAAAGAGGTTGTCAAAAAACCAACAGCTGACATTACAGTGGCTATCTACTCCTTAAATGTAGTCATGGAGCGAGTATCACATGTTTAGTCATGTGTTCGTTGATCTTTAGCCACAAGGAGGCAGCACAAACAACATATACACCAAACTTATGAAGCTGATAAAGCAAGTAACATTCCTTTGGAGTGGTGTTGTCAGATTTCAGTCCAGTCTATGCTCTTCATGCTTTTCATGCTCTGTTTTGGTGCCAAACAACTCTCACAAGATTCTTAGCGTCTTTGCTTCTTTAGCTGCTAAATGCTCTTCTGTGTTCAAAGCTTGTTTTTAACTTCTCATAACTTCTGTTTGTTGCAGTACAAATATTGTCCAGCGACTTTTTAAAATGAAAAAAAAACGACCTGCCGAGCGTAAAGAGACATTGATATGTGTGATGAGAGTGTAGTAATACGCCTAAGAGGTGTGGTTTGGGAAATCAAAACATTGAGACAACAAAGAGATCATTAATAAAGCTCTAAACACAGCTTCAAACGATCACTGCATATTGTATTTCTATTTTCTGGAAATGAGAAATCAATGTGAGGAGAGCTGCTCCATATCTGCTGGATGTATTGTCACTGGGCTTTGTATCCATTAGAGTTTAAGTTGGTCTTACTGCCCCCTAGTGGTTAGAAATCCCATGATGCCACTTGAAATTTTTAGCTTCACTGTGGTCAACAAGATGGAACAGATTGCCTTTAAAGAGAAGCACAACTTTGTACCTCAACTCAAATTAGTAATTGGACTGTCTCTCAAGATATTTTTCAGTCACGCTTGCCTAGACCTGCCTAATTAACCCACACAAACCTCTGACAGTTTCACATCCCTTTGGCTGTACTCTGGCCTTTTCCATTAATACTGAGGTCTTAACAGGTGCTGATGCTGGTGTAGCTGACAAGAATGCCTTTGTTTATGTTGTCCTCTTTGTCACTTTCAAATTATCCCCAGCACCGGAGGCAGCGATTGCATTTCGCTGGAATCTCTGTTTAATAAACATGATTCATTCCCTCTGTCTCTGTGCGATGCCACAGGAGGGGACTGCGCTGCTGTACACACAGGGCTGTATGGAAGTGTTTGTTGCCGTCCTACTTAAACCAACTTAGTGCTTTGTTTTTGTTTCGGTGTGCTTTTTTTTTCTAACTTTCTGCAAATGAATATTGAGTCTTTTTTTTTTTTAATGCAAATAGGCTCACCGGTTCACTTTGGGCCCAAACTTTGTTTTATAATCAGCCCAGGTGTGAAAAAGAAGTACATTAAAGTTTTGTATATTGAGCTTCGTAGATTTCTCTGTCATAGTCTACATTTTTTTCTTCACTTTTCTCTTTTCCACCATAAACAAATGTCAAATAAATCACTACTTTCTGATCACACTTAGTCTACCAGAGTCTGTGATAAGAGCCGCATCCCTATCAGGGATTTTCTGTCGAGAGATAACAGACCATTGGGATCATTGGGTATTGACCAATCAGAAGTTTTTAACACTGCTTTTTTCTATTTCACAATCTGAATAGTAATTATGTTACATCACAGAGCCCATAATAAGTACAGCATATATCAACTGCTGACCAAAATAGCCTGAAAAACAGATGCAGTGTCATCCCACTGATCAATCTGATGAGTTACAGACTTATGCAAAGAGAGCCATCCAAACAACGGAATCCCAACAGCTGGCTAAAATCCAGTTTAATACTTTGACTGGCCGACACATCACACAATCTAATTCCACTCTGCACTGTTTCATGTCTCCATAGCAAACTCTGAGATTAGAACGGTGTCCGTACTCCAAACAAACACACACACTCTTTGTATGTGTGTGTGAGGGTGCTGCCAGGCCTGTAATGTCTCTGAGGTGTTTGCTTAGATAAAGGTCATCTCAACAATTAACCTTGTGTGACAAGTGAGGGAGCAATACAAACAACAGGACAGCAGAGGGGAGTAACAGGCAGACAGCTGGCGCCTAAGCACACACAGACATACATATATAACTACGGGCTCCATGCTAAGTCACCTGGGCTTTTATATCAGAGCCAGATCATCAGAATCTGAACAGCAGGTTCAGTCTGACAGACTCCAACACAGCAGAGAAGTGGAAGCACCCTGAGACCTCGAGAAAGGACAAAAAGCAGCAGTTGGCATCTTGGAGGCGAGTTAGTTTTGTTATTGAACACCTGCTGGGCTGTTTTCAGAGAACACTTCTCTGTGGCATTGGAGAGGTGAAGGTTGTTTGAGGAGATATGAGTTGTGGAAAGTAAAACAGCTGGCAGTGATTTCATTCGATTTACAAAAATCATAGAGAATTAACCTGTATACAGGTTAATTATCTGTCATAGTGTGATTAAAAACACACTCACATAACCTTCATCTTCATTATAAGGATACTTGTAATCATGAGTGACAAAAACCTTAAATCCCTCATCTCTAAATTAACACATAACTGTCACTGGACGTTTTAAATCACATTGAGGTGATTACCTACAGCAGCAGTTGTGTTCCCATTAAACCACTGCTGTTCATCACTTACTGTGCAGCAGGTTTGCCAAGCACTCAACACTGCCACCACTTCATTTTCTGAAGACTCTCCACTGAGTTTAGGGTTCTGTCTCCCTCCTGGGAGTTGTTTTTACCAGAATCTGCTTCAGCTGCAGTCCAAGCAGGCTGGGGAGTTTACAGGAATCCTGACCTCAACTAGATCAGAGCCGATCTGGGTATTTTTTAATTGATTGGTGTTCGACATTTGAGCACTGATCACTTATGTTACTGAACAAAATTTGTGGCAGAATGCAAACATGCAAGTGACGGAGTGTAACTGAGTGTTTATTGGATCTTCCTAAGACACAGGATGTGTTCAAGTTGCAGAAATCTAATCTGGTTGTTTTAGTATTTACAGTATTTGAGCGCACTGATTCAAGATTTAATCACATTAAGTATCATGATTAGTTTGGAGTTTGTCCTTAAACTTAGCAAAGACAGGATGCACACACATCACCCGTGTTTAAAAGTGGCCTACAGTGCATGCTGCACATGGCTCGTCTCAGCTGCTGTGTGCTGTCACATATCAAACCTCCATTCACCCTTTGTCGTCCGTTTCCTCCTACACTGAGCCACAGGATGCTTTCCTATATACGGTCACTGTGCAGGAGGCAGCTCCACAGGGAGTTAATCTCCAAAGTAACGAGACAGAGGAGTCTGTCCCACACACAGTTAAGTACACAGGAACGTACAGGAGGTGGCAGATCGGCCTTTATGCTCAAATGTCACACTTCTGCTCTTTATTTCCTGCCTTTTAAATTATAATCTTTGTGACACCCAAACAGAGATGTGCACACCTACATGCTGCAAACTGAGAGCTTTTTTGTTACCTGTTATTTGTGCTTGTCAAGTGTTTCCTGACTGATTTTACTCGTGTATCATACAGAAGACGATCATCCCTATAAGAGGAGATTGATTTTACAGTTTTTGGTACTGCTAGCCGTCAAACTTGCGACAGTTATTCCTTCTCTATTTGATCCATCCTTCAATTCCTGAGCGTTCTCTGCTGTCATTTATCTTCCTGTTGGCCCTCTCTTTTTGAAGTTTTTGCACACAGTGTTGTATTTGTGTGTGTGAATGTGATCGCTTTAAGATGTGAGCGCGTTGGCTCATGTTATTTCTGTTTGGGATGAGCTATTGTGAGAGGTAAGAGAGTAATAAAAGCCTCATTCAAGATTTATGAGTGATGCACAAAGCATCCAGTTTACACACACAAACACACAGATTAAAAACAAACACACATGCGCTGATTCTGTTGGCTGGTCGGTGTACGAGTCATGTGTCATTACCCCAGACGGAAGAAAAATGACTGATTATTTCTGGCTTTACAAATAGTTGTGCTAAAATCCTACTTACACACACACATATACGCCGCTACACACACACAGTAAGAGGATATTTGAAACACTTTTATCTTTAAACCCTTCTTTTAGATTACCTGATTGGACTATTTCAAGGCTGATCTTAACAGTGATGAGAACATTGTATCAGTCAAACAGAAGTAAGACAGAAAACTATCAATGCAGCCTCACTTTAAAGGGATATACATTATATTTACAGTACATTTTTCTTTTAAGATAAAAAGATAAATGTCCTGAGGTAGATTATTTGACAGAGGCATAAATATGGGTTTAAAAAAGTTTGATGTGTAATTGTTTTTTTTCTTGAAAATTGATGATTCATAAAAAACAGCCATGCATGGGACCTGGGAGATCTCCAAAAACTGAAATCCTCATGCTAATATGCTCAAAATGTCCTACCCGGCGTGTAAGCAGGATTTATTAACATAGAACAGCAGGTACAGCTGAGGCTAATGGAATTAAACTTCTCAGATGTTGGGTTGGAAAATAAAATATTAGACAAATGAAACTTAGACCTGCTGATGTTGCTGGAGGGATCGGAGAAGCAATTACAAATTCATATAAGGAGAATATGAATGTGTGTAGAAAAGTTCATTGCAATCCATCCAACAGTTACTAAAACATTTAACCCTTAACCACAAATGTTACCTTGAAAAGTCAGCAGATCTTTATTTTAGTCAAGTTATTTTCTATTATTTTTTTCGTCCTTTTATCATATTAAATATATTTTTATTCTGCCGTGGATGTTAAAGAAGCTCATATAATTCTTATCCAGTGTTTTTGTGCTCGACTTGATCTGTGTGATGGTTGCCAGTTTTGTTTCCATGGTGCACTCAGCTGTTTCTTTTGCACTATTGCACAAGGAAACATTTCCCTGCAGGGACAATAAAGTAAAGAGTCTGATCAAATCCTGCACTGACCGTGAATTTTGTCACTTGGCCCAAACACTTATCATTGTGTAACTTTGCACAGAGTGCCATCCATGAAGCCTCACATGAAGCCTGGGTTTGACTCAAATTGCAAGTGAAAATCAAACAATGCATCAGATACATTGCCTGTTGGAAAGATGGACAACATGTCCCCAACTCCTCACACTGAGCAACAGTGATGCCAAAATATGGTCTGTGACCTATGTGAACATCTTGCCTATTTGGTGTAACAAAATCCAAAATACAGCTATTTTATATGAGGTGTTACAACAGAAACAACACCAGTGAACTGAATGAAATGAAATAAAGGGCATCTCTCTGAATTTGCTAAGATGAATGAACAAAGCATTCAAAGCATTTAAACCAGTCATACCTGTCTGAATCCATGCTGGGTCTGATCCTGATGTTTGAAAAAGGAGGCAGAGGGAGCAACATGAAGCATTAGCATCACTTCATGCCCTTAGCCAAGCCTTCTTAGTAAATCAACTCCTTGAAACTGCTGAGTGTAATTTTCCCCTCTGTCCCTGGAATGCTGTTTTATTTTGATGTCCAACTGATCAGGTCCAAGCTCTTTAACTCTCAGCTTCTCCTGAAAAGATCTCGTCTCAAACAGCATCATCACTGGCCACTTATGTGAGTTTTCTGTCCAAGTTTTGTTCATAACTCTCTCCACAGACTCACACTTGTTCCTCAGGTTCAACAACTCACTCCTACGTGATGTATTGGGATTTATCGCTACGTTGCATGCCTCGCTTCTCGTGTTCAATTAAAGGGGCGTCTTTGATCAGATAAATCACTTTGAGAGAACTTAATCTAAACTTTTCACAGCCAGCCTCACAAGTGTTAACAATGACATCATCATTCTGGGACTTATAGGCTGCAGAATTTCATTGAATCCCTTGGAGAGAATTGGCACTCTGCATTTCTCAATATGTTGTCAGATATGCCGAAGAGACTGAGCGCTGTGGTCATTTGTCCTTGTCTGTCCCTTACAGTAAACATGTCACCTCAGCTAAACAGAAATAGCCTCTGTTCCTGCAGCGACATCTCTCCTTATCCATCCTTGTTTGTCGGCTGTCAGAATATTTTGTTTCTCCTCAAAACTAGCCGTCCTCTGTCTCTCTTTGCTAACACACAGGTTGGTTATATCAACCGTGACATAAGATTTTCTCTGAGGATGTTTTGTATGTGTGTGATTGTGTGTGCATGAGTGGGCCCTTTTTTTCACCACCTCCTGGCCCTCTCTTTGTGCATGAATCAGAAGGACTTTTTTCTTTTTTTCTTTCTCTCTCCTCTTGAATATGAGTGTCATTGAGAGCACTTTATTTCTGCAGAGAGAAGCAGACAGAGATTATCTGTATGTGTTGAAGATTTTAAGGAACAAAAGAGGTGGCAGGAGAGCAACACACTGCTCAAATTGTGCGTGTAATTCACTGCATTTTTCATGTTAGCTGCTCTTTCTGAGAGCCTGTCTTTGTTTCATTCTACTCTAAATTAGACGCCACTCTTTTCTCCCCTCTAACTTTTTTCTATTTTTCTTTCCACTGTTCTTTTTTTCTCCTCCCTTGTCCTTGTCCTTGTCCATCCCTCCAAACTGTTCTTGGAAACCTAAAGAGAAAGAAAGTGAGGGTGGGAGCGAGGAGATTGAGTCAGAGATAGTGGGTGTAATAGACAAAATTGGTTGGCAGAGTTGGGTCGATAAGAGAGGGATGGATAAATGAACATAAGGGAGGAAAAAGCCCAAAGCATCATTACTGAGCTGTAGGGTTAAAGCTGAGCCTTTCTCAGGGAGAAGTACTTTCTGGAGAGTTTTTAAATGGAAATGCGTCTGCAAAGGAGTTCTTCACACCGAAGCCAAGAGACTTAGTGAATTGGGAACAAGGGGCAGCACGACTGCATTTAATATCAGCAACTGTATTATAGATAAAGGAAAGTTGTGAAGCTGTGAGGGTTGCTTTTTCTCCAGTAACACCAGCCTGCATGCTTCACCCCTCGCTTCAGTTTCTCTGTCCCCGTGCAGAGTGAGAGAGGCGGGTGAGCAGCAGAGAAGAGAAGAGTTCATTTTCAAAGGAAAACTGTGGAGAGGACGGAAGTAGAGGGAAGAATGAAGACTAAGGGAACATAACAGATGTTCTCTTTTATTTTGGTGCAAAGAAAAAATATTGAATTGATGTTTTATCCATGAATACACTCTTAGATACTCACAATCTTAACTATATTAAAAAATGTTTGAATCAGACTTTGGATTAGTCTCCACTTTGGGTTTCACATTATTACATCTGGTACGAGACACTTGGTTTGTTCTTCTCACTGAACTTTGGTTCTCTTTCATTTTAAGCTTATTTAACTTTAACTTTCCTCTTTAGTATGTGTTCTCTAATTAATCCTAAAACTTTCAGTAACTGCACCCCTTGGTCACACAGGCCCATTATGTTTTGTAGTACTGGTAATATTAGCCATGTAATTTAGCATGTGGTTTATTTTGAAATAATCAGAGTACAAATCTTAAAGTGTAATGATAGTGATACCTGGGTACCAGAACAAATCCAGAATATATGATACACCTTTGAATAAAACCCTTCTGCGAAAAATGACTTGAGAGACTATTTATCTAATGGAGTCATTCAATTTATGAGCTCATTCTGTTTTTGAATTCATCCCTGAACAAAGGTACTTACATTATCTCTTAATGTTAAGACCTCAGCTACATGTGTTCTATGAATTTGAAAAGCATTAGCAGAATGAATCAGCTAAAGAGGTCCGACCATCAACATTTCTATGACTGACTCTTCAAGGAAAAAGAACTTCTCATATTGATGAAACAAACAGCCACAAAAAGACAGTGTGTTTTATTTTATTATTTTGCTCACACTGTCAAGAAGGAAGAAGGGGAAAAGAAGAGAGGAGAACACACACATATGCACATACAGGCCCACATTTTTCATTACCTGCTGCACGCTTTGACAAGACTTAATGGGATGGCTCTATGATTGTGTGCGTGATTGTGTGCGTGTGCATGATTGTGTGCGTGTGCGTGCGTATCTCTGTCACAGAAACTGATCAAAGCAGAAACAGTGTTTTGGGACTGAGCTACTCTTCTTATTCTGTCTTGCATCTCAGCGTATCAACAGTGAGATAATGAATTCAAAAGATGTCTGCTCATGTCTGAAAGCTATCCTCACGATCATTTGGTGTGTGTTCCTGTCATAAGGAGGAAAATAATCCCTGGTTACATGCGCTGTGACAGTTTGAGTAAAGAGGCATCATAAACATGTTTGAATTATCTTTTTTTTCAGTCTTATTATTGAAACCCTGAACGGAGATGTATCCACACATTATATCTTCTCCATTTCCCCATAATGACTAATCTATGGTTGTATTTTCGAGATCTCGACTTACTTAACTTGTTATCTCGAGGGAAAGACGGCTTGGTTTCTGGTGATAAAGTGATCTTTTTTTTTTGAGTCATGTAGAAACTTAAGAATAGACAGGTCACTGAGAAGTTAGACCATGGCATTAACGCTTTTGCAAATTTCTGGATGCAAGTTGCGATCATCTGAAGTTAAGTTGAGATCTCAAGGAGACGACTATTACCCATTATCATGAAAATAGCACCCGATATTGCACCAAGAATTGCTAATAATATTCCTCCGCTATCTGCTATATCTCACAGTTGAGTTTACAAAGTATGGTGCCCATTCTAACAAAGTTCAATTTTGTCCAAATATGGGTCATGAGCTGGATATGGAAACAGTTCTTCACGGTTTATTGTGGAGTTGATTAATGACAAATGTGGCACAAATTTCAGTTTATATCAAGTGATCTTCTTGGAGCGAGCAAAGAGCAACTTGTTCAGATTTTATAAAAGAAACAACAAACTCAAGTTTGTTGGGATTGAGCCCCAGAAAGCCCCAAACTTATTTAAATCCTGGTTATTATAATAATGCAAATTCATTTGAACACACCGTATATGCATATTTATTATTTTATGTCATCAAGAGGTGAAATTGTTGTCATGATCTCAGGAAGGTTTGGACACGAAATCTCTTATAAATACTGCGGCACAGCTACCACCGCCTCTCAGCATCAGGGGTGGAACAAGGGGTGGCCAGTGTGACCTATGAAATCTCACTGGCTATTCTAGTGGCCACCCCAAAATCCTAGACCACGATTGGTTATCAGGCTTTGTTTGAGGTGGGACTTAGGTCAAAATGTGTGCATAGCATCAAACATGAGGCTCCTGTGTTTAAATCTGAGATCAGCACAGATTCCGATAGATGATGGGCTAGTCAGTGAGCATGATCTGACAGGCTGAAAATCATCTGATTCTGGTCACCACCTCATCGATTTCATCGAACTCTACTTCAGAGCAATGTGTAAGAGTTGAATTTCAGCCTCTCGGTAGACGGGAACTCCACAGAGATGAAAAAAAAAAGAACATTTAAGAGCACGGACAGAACGAGTGCATTAAAGTGTATTAGAGAGTGAACTCAATCAAACCTACTTGCCCTTCTCCTCCTTTCACCGATCCATACCTGTCCACCAACTGATTTCCCATGAGCCTTTGGGTGAGTGTGTGACTTCTGCCAAGCCTGGGCCTTTTCTTTGGAGTTATTGCTGATTTACTGCAGGACACACAAATACACACTTCTATGATGAGATTTACCATACACAAATACTCATATCAGGATTCACTCCTACACAGACACACACACACTCACTGTGCTCTGTGTGTGTTATGTAACAGTTGTGTTTGACATATGAGAAGAAGTAACTTGAAGGCAACAAGTTAGCCTGACCTCTAGGAATCGATACAAGTGTAAGATCTTTGTTTTTCCACTAAAAGATGTTTCTGGATGTAGCATGCGTTTGTGTTTACATCCTCAGGTCTGTGTAAACGCTGCAGAGCCTGCTTGTCTTTGATCACTGTGTTGTTGTAGTTTGTAGTGAGAAGAAATTCACCCGATGTCACCCCTGGCTGTCTGCCCACACTCTAGTGAGAGAGACAGAAACACAGAGACAGGCTGTGAGACAGAGAAAAACTATTTTCCATCCTCCAGTCCCCAGGATACCTGTTTGAGATGCTGTGATGGTGTGAGAGGTCTCTGTCATTAGAAAGAGGTGTCTCCTGCGGCCATGCACACACACACATACATTTTTAGCAGAAATAGTCAAGAGTGGAGGCACTTAAGGAGCTGAGCAAGAGCGGGAGAGAGAGCTCAGAAAATTGAGTTGAGAGTGAGGTGGAAAGTTCAGCGTTGGTTCTGCTGGAGACGCGGACGCAGAGAGAGAGCCCTTTAAGAAAGCTTCACGATGTCAAGAGAAGTGAGGGATTACATTAGCAGAGTTAGTGATTATAGTTGAGTAGTGTAAGTGGTGCACTTGTCATGATCAAAGCTGCTATTAGTGCTCTTAGCAAGGATCAAAATCCAGCTCATGAAACATGTAACATGAGCATGAATGGAGAAGCCGTCAAGTCTTAGAGAAAAGGAGGCGAAGAGAGCAGAGAGATTTTTGACATTTTTTGTTATTTTGTTAAATATAGGTTGTTTTTGTGTCAGCGAGTGGGAAGATGTAGCTCAAAGAGAGCCAGTAAGGAAAACCTACGGAAGCCCGGGGGGTCAAAAAAACATGATTTCAGAAACAAAACATTTACAAAAACAAAAACATTGAAGAAAAACCCTTTGAGATTTCAGTTCACAAAAAGAAGGAAAGAAAACAAGATTTCATAACTCACAAAATCATTTCAGTCAACACAACACTTCTCAAACACCAAACAAAACTTTAACAACATTTGGGAAAACACTGACGGTTTAAAACATGTTTTTTAGTGTGAGACATAAAAAATTACACCCAACAAGAAAAACATACATACATTTGACGTGCAGACATACATTGTCTTAAAACACAACATAATAGTTCACAAAATAACAACACTTGACAAAGCTATAGGCTGTGTAGTAAATGGACGTAGTATCCGTGATGTCGCCCATCTGTTTCTGAAGCCCTGTTTTGAAGCTAATCATCGGCGGGTGCCATATTGGGAATTTTGGACTCAACTAACGTCTGTCAAGTTAAGGCTGATTTATACTTCTGCTTTTAATCAATGGCGTACCCTACGCCGGGGGTCCGCATAGCTACCGTACCTACGCCGAGGCCTACGCACGTAGCTGACGTGCACCTCCTCCAAAATGTAACTCCCCATAGAGCCGACGCGGACCACAAGCCCTGTGATTGGTCCGCTCGGCGGCTTTGTCTTTCCCACATTTACAACACTTCCGGGATCCTGGACATCGGCCGCACATCGGCCGTGTATTTCATCTCCTCCTCTCTGTTCTTCATGTAATCATGTCTGTATGATAAACAGCAACATGTATCAGCTGTAGATTAACATAACACGCTCTGAATCTCTGTGGAAAAGTAAACAGAGATCGTAGCGGGACCGGAAGCAGGTGGCCGGCTATCAGAGAGACCACACTGCCCTCATGCGTTTCGGCGGAGAACTGCTGCGCGACACAGACACACCGACGCACAAGTATGTGGGGCTAATGTCTGCGTCAGCCCCTGCTGCGTAGGGGAGACGCAGAAGTATAAATCAGCCTTTAGTGTGAGGTAAAGTGTTAGGCCTTTAGACTCTTTGCTAACAGCTACAGGGTGCCTGCCTGTCAATCAAGTCAGCCATGCCCTTATTTAGGAAAAACTGAAGTTTGATATCTTCAAAAAGAGAAATTAGCTCTTCAGACCAAAACCATTTTTTGAACAAGGCTGTAAAAGTTCATTGTTGCTGTAAAGATCTTCTTTTTTGAATGGGTGTGTAATGTGGTTTCTGGTGTATTCTGCAGCCAGCCTCAAGTGGATGCTTGATATACTGCATTTAATGACACTTCTTATTACCCTGCTTTCTTACTGATCTTCCGGTTGTGTAAGAAGCTTGATTCTGATTGGTCAAAACCCCTTGACAACCCCTTGACAGCGGTTATTAACATTCACGAACATGAGCAACACCATCACTGGGATTATTTTTAAAAACTGTAATCATAAATCATTTTAAATCAATAAAATAATATTTGTATCAATGTTTTTGACAACGTGTTTGTATTTTAAGTTAGTGGTAATAAGCGGGATAATGTATGGTTAGCAGGTTGTAATGGGAAACACAACCTTTGCGTCGGTGTTTGTCTGACCCTGTCGTGATTCTTTTTCCCATAACAACCTGCTAACCATACATTATCCCTTACATATTTCAAGACTGGAGGTTGCTACTTGGACAAAACGCAGAAACATGATTGTAAACACATTTAACAAAATGCAAAAAAACAACAAAGGGTAATAAAACAACAAAAGTTCCACAAAACACATTGTTCATGATAAAACATGCTACAATATTTCATAAAACATTCTAGAAAAAACAAGAAGACATTTTGGAAACAACATTCCACAAAACACAACATTTAACAATAGAAGTATTGAGACATTTAATTCCTGTGAAATGCTCCATTATTTTTAAATATCTTGGTGTTTTGTTAAATTAATAGTTTTGAAAAATGTTACCCAAATCCTTGTCTGGTGAAAAGTTGCTGTGTGTAATGAAAAGTTGTGTTCAGTTAAATGTTGTTGACTAATATAAAAAGTTTTTGAGTTTTGTGAAATATTGCTTCATTTTGACCTTCAAGGCCACCGTACTCATGGCTCTTCTGGGATTTATACTGGCTCTGTCTGTTGTGGGACACTCTTACCATCCTGCTTACTCTCAGTTCCTGGGTGCTCTAATGTCTGTGTAACCTTTGCTCTGACACTTTTTGATGAATCGTCCCCTCAGGGTGCCGGGCGTAAATACCCTCCCATCAATAATTCCATCCAGCCTTTCATTTTCTGAGCAGAGTTTGTGCCAGCTCCTGAATCCTGCGGCACACAACTCAGGCGAAAAAAGTTGCTGTAAGCTTTTTGAAGGACGAACGATTCTCTTGAAACTTAACATTCACCGCTGATATCACCAAAACACACACTCACACACTTGTACACAAATAGACGGATTCATGCAGGTCTCTCTGTGGATCCCCAATCAGTTGGACTTTGTCTGAATCACAGAGAAGGTGACCTGTTGTCCTCTGTTGCTTGACAGCAGAGGGACTGATGCGTCCCTGTTCTATTAGGACTGATTACTTCATTTAGATACAGATGGGCTGTTTAACCCAGCAGCTGTCCTCATCAGGTGCACCAGACTGAGCCCCCTGGTTAATGGCTCACCACAAGTCAGGAGGGGAACAGAGGCTGGTGATGAAGAGGAAACACACAAATTAAACACTTTGGCACCAGGGCAGAGGAGAGGTTGGATAGGCAACCTGTTATTAAGTGCTCATTCGCTGCTAAAACCTCAGGTGTGTTTACTGTCACTTCAGCAGTGAGTGACTCTTAGACACGTGACTGACCAGCAGGGGGTCATAGCAGCTCAAATTTGAAACCTGAATTTGCTGCCTTGAATCAATTTAAGAAACAGACATCACAGCATGATGCCTGGTTAACTGCTTGAACGATGAGTGATCTGGTTGCTGCATGATTTTGTTGATTTATAGTGTCAGAAGTTTTCAGAAGCTGACTTGAAGTGTGATAATGAGTTTTTTAAACTGTACAAACTTGTTTTAATACGATTTGGCTGCACTGCACAGGGGCACAGTGGTTAGCATTGTTTCCTCACAGTAAGAAGGTTTCAGGTTCAAATCCTTGGCTGTGTAGGAGGCTGTCTACATGTTCTTCCCGGGGTCGCATGGGTTCTCTCTGCATAATCCAGGATGTTGTTATCCAAGGTGTGCCCCACTCTTGTCCAATGACAGCTAAGTTGTGACCCCGAATTGGAAAAGTGGTACAGATAATGGATGGATATTACGTTGCATGTTGCAGTGACTGTAGTTGATCAAAGCTTTACTGCAGAACATACACATCACCAAATTGCTACAAAACACCCAAAGCACTTAACAGATCTGCAGTTTTAATTCCCATGTTGTGACCGGGTTGATTAAGGGTAGCTTTTAAAGTTAATGCACCAACAATTACATCCATCTTAAACACATTTGGTAGTTATTTTTCAATTAGCTGGAACATAAGGCAATGAACTTAAACTTTTCAAATGTAAAATGATTAGAAATAATGTTTATCTCACCCTCTGCAGTTTATTTCCTCCTTCCTGTTCTTATGAACCATATGGTACCATATGATTCTGCACAACCTCAAGCTGTTTGTCGGATAAACTCCTTAAACAACAAACTACAAACACAGAAGCATGTCAGAGGAGGCCGGGCCTAATGTTTGCTGAAGTGAGAATTATGTCACCAAGAAACAAATGTTGCACTTCATACAGCCACACACTCAGCAGTTGCTAAATATGCAGTATCCATGATGTTCCATATTTAGAATACATAGTCTGGGTAGTAAAAACAGAGATGCTGTTTAATTTTGGTCATTAAAATGTTTCGTCAGGATTGCCCCAGAGAAAAGATGAGCAGGTGAGAGAGAACGGGGGATATGAATAAGATGAATAAGAAGTAGTCCTGCAATGAAACATGCTTAAGTCAATGAAATAGAGAACTGCTACTTATATTATTTGCTTTATTAACATAAAAATGTTAATATAGTTTAAAACTTTTAAGTGACTTCATTTCTGAGAGTTTTTACCATAGACTGTATAAGATATGGACGTAGTATCCGTGACGTCACCCATCTGTTTCTGAAGAGCTGTTTTGAAGCCAATCAGCTGCGGCAGCCATATTGCTTCTGTCGAGCCAGTGTGACGTAAAGAGGCGGGCTTTGAGCCTCCTAGCCAACAGCTACAGTGTTCCCACAGGCAGCTGTGCCTCTCATTGGAAGACTAGTAATCTCAATATCTTCAAAATTGCCGCGTTAGAAAAAAAATCACCCCCCTCACAGTGAGAGGACATCGAGAAATTAGCTATCCAGACTACACTTGTCTTTTGTACCAGGCTGTAAACATGTTTATTTCTGCTGCAAAGATTGTCTTTTCCCCATTCATGTGTATGTGACTTCCGGTACTTCCGGAGCCAGCCTCAAGTGGATCCTCGATGAACTGCAGCTTTTAACACTTCTGCATTGACTCATATTTTTAAGAACCTAGCTCCACAAACAATTCGATATTTCTGCTTGAAAAATGTCTTAACAGTTACCTGATTATCTAAATACTTTGTGAATTATTTCATTCAGCTACAACATACAGTATATCAATCAGTCCAAGCTGGCGTCAGCAAGGCAGCATGACCAATGGTGTTTATAGTTTAGACGTGGTATGTGCTTCTCTGTGCACATGTTGGTTGTTTTTTATATTCATAAAATATTATTGATTTGTATATTTTTTAATAAAAATGACTGTAAAGGCAGCTGATTGTGTCTAAGACGAATTCTCCTTTGAATACAGGAGGCGTATTGTATCGTATCGAATCATATCAAACCATACTGTGTTGGTTTGTATCGTATCCTATCGTATCAAAGCATACTGCATCATATCGTATCAAACTATACTGTATCGTTTCGTATAGTATCTAACCAAACTGGTATCATATCCAATCGTATCGTATTGTATCATACCATATCAAAAAATACTATATTGTATATTGAGTATTGAATCCAGGAAAAATTTCCCTATGGAGATACTGAAGTGTATTGTAGCCTGTTTTGGATTATATCTGATCAGATTGTAATTATTCATGTTGTATTGTATCTTGTTGCGCTGTATTTGTATCCTATTGTATCCTATTGAATGCCATTGAGTATTGGGTCTTGAGAAATTTCACTACAGGGACTTAGTGTATCATATCCTTTGTGTTGTGTCCTGTTGTATCAGTTATTGGGTCACTCAGTAGTGTATCGAATTGCCTTGTACTGTTATCAATGCAGGTGTTTTTACACATACATCTTTGCTGCACCATCATAAAAGATAATTTAGTATCATTCACAAAAGTACATTCTAGATAAAGAGAGAGAAGAAAGTGGTAATGGAGTGTTTGAGTCTGTATCACTGAAATGATTTAAGCTCTGAGAACACAGAGCTTTAAAAATGAGGTTACCTCCAAAAATGTTTGATTTAATCAGTGCAGAGTCGCAGCACATTTTACTGTTACATCTGCATATTTCATACACAGGAGGGACCTGATGAAAACAGATTCTATTTGTCTTTATCTCACTCATCTCTCCTCTCCTCCTTGTTGGCCATATTACAGCATGCATGTGTGCACTCACTGCCTTATTCCCATGTGATGCCTGAACTCAGCAGCAACATGCTTCCTAATAAAAAAGCTCCTCACTCTGCAGGAGACATACTTGTAACATGGATAAGACACATGCAACATGTATCGTACTGATGCGATTGCGGCTCAGGGGAGGTGTGATAAGAGATGCTTCCTGTTGCTGAGAGAGGACAGAGTCTGAAAATGGAAGCTTGGATTCTTTTTCTCTTCCTCCTACACAGGCAGCTGAGCTCAGGGGGGCTCCGTCTCTGCAGGGCTCTCTGATCTTAGAGTCACAAAACACCTGCTGCCTGCCTTCAGACAGGCATGCAGAGAGAGACAGAGAGGGGGGAGTTTTGAAGCAGGGGGGGAATCAGCAGCAAGAACAGCAGTCAAGCAGCCAAGAGGTGGGGTGTGACAGTGGGAGGAATAGAGACACAGGCTTCAGAGGAAACACAAAATTCCTGCATGGATGATAACATGTAAAACAGGAGAGGAGCCAGATGTAGCAGAAGGTAGCAAGAGATCGCTTAAGAAGTATTAGAGACCTTACATGACTCGAACAATGTTTGATGCCTTCAAGGAGGAGCAGGTAGCAGCGCGCCGTCACCTCATTTCCGACTTTAGGCTTGAACGACTTTGCTGCCTGTTGGTGTTGTGTAATAAAATCAAGGTGAAAGCCTCAGGATCTCCCCTGTGGGTTGTTTGTCGTCCTCATGGCCCACTGATCCATTCCTCTGCTCATCTCACTCGGTTTACACGTCAGTCTTTATGTCCCTGGGGTCTGTCCCCTTTCGTTCCTCATCCATCCACACAGCAGTGGGTTCATCTCTGGCTTTATCCGAAGTAATATGTGAGGAGGGACCACTGGGTAAACACAATACGAATGGTAGAAGAGAGCAGGTTTGTGTAGCTGTAATGTGGCATGCAAGAAAGATGTGGATTGTGTGTTATACTATTTGGTGAAGTGAAAGATTAATTTCAGCAAGTGCAAAAAGTTCAGATCGATCTATTTTCTGTCTTCTTCTCCTTCTTTACCAACGAATGTGCTGGGGGCAACACCTTGCTTTCTTGTGACCTTTGACCTTTCCCCAGAACAGCAGATCACTATGATATCTAGAGCAAAATCTTTAAGCAACTTAGTCGATTGCAGATAAAAGCTGGTAAATATCTGAGTATTTACCCTCCTGCCCTGTCTTCTAATGGTTCAATTACACTGCTGCTATATTTTCCACTGGCAAGATCATTAGCTGTATATAAAAGGGGGCAGCAGTAAACTGGTGCTCGACATTAATCGAAGGAAAGTCGCACAAATAATTGCTTTGCTCATTTATCTGAGGTCATTACTAAGGTATAAAATGTCTGACACTTATATGTTGTTTGGAGTGGAGGCCAAGCTTTTAACAACCTGACTTATTGAAAGCTGAGGTTATGCATTGGTGGAATTTCAAATGCATGGTATTGGAATGCAGGTTGAAGTGTATTTCAATGTTTTTTTTTACAGATCTAGTGTGCATGCAAAAGTCCAATTAAATGAAACTCAGAGAGAAATAAATGATTGTTTCCACGAAGAGCACTTCATTAGCGTGATTCACTAACAGTCATGGAGCAGCTGTGCTTTTATTGGTCTTTTTCTGCCCTCTGCTGGTCTGCACTGTTCAGTACAGCCTGATAGAAGTCTCAGGACAGTCAGAGAGAGGAGCAATGTTTCTCTTTAAAGGTGCATGGTGCTTCTTCTGGCCATTTATGTGCATGTCAATTATTTGGAATATGCATACATTACACACCTGCACCAAGGCTTTCTGAGCTTTTTAAGATTGTATTGTTTCTCTGCAGGAATGCATGCATCTCTGTTTCATTCTCGAGATAAGCTGTTTTGCTTGTTGGTAGTCTTACTGCTTTTTCATCTCAGTTTCACAAGTGCTGCACTCAATATTTGTCATAGATTTCTGCTGAAGCTAACAGCACTTATCAATAAAATGTATCATCTATCCTGAAATAGATGTTTCAGACATTATGACTACTGACCCCTGAAGTCAATACATGGATTATCTTGTTGCAGTGGCTCCTGTGAGTGGGTTGGATCTGTTTAAGTAAACAATTTGTCCTCAAAGTTTCTGTGCTGGAAGTAGAAAAAAGGGCCAAGCATAAGGATTTGAGCAACTTTGACAAGAGCCAAACTAACATTATATGAATATTTTTTTTGCATTATTTTATCTTAAGAGCACCTTTTATACATATTTCTTAGCTTTCAAATCAAAGTGTGCTACAGTCCTGTCTTACAAACAGCTGGGACAGCAATGCATCATTAGCTCCTTCCACTGTTTCGGCTCCATCAGTATCTCCTCCTCCTCCTCCTCCTCCTCCTCCTCCTCCTCCTCCTCCTCCTCCTCCTCCTCCTCCTCCTCCTCCTCCTCCTTCCTGGGACCCATTGAGGACAGCAGTCGATGGGTATATGAGTGTTTGAGTGTGTTTCTGAGAAAATTGTGATATTATTTTCCCCTGTGCCTCCTCTCAGTCCATCTGTTTGCCCTGGAGGCAGATGACGGCCCATAGTGTTTGTGTCTGTGCAGCTTTTTGCCTGCAGATGGCAGCAGCGTCATGGAGCTGATGTCCTGGGCAGCCAGTGGCTACAGTGCTGTGTGGATGAAATGATAACTTCCATCTGGTTGGTAGCCTAACAGTGATCAGTGTGTTGCTGATAAATATCAACATAGAGAAGATGAGAAACTTTGCTTAATATCTTTTAACTTCATCATCGTCATGAGGTGGAGTCTTTAGTTTCAAGGGACTCTCTTTGACACAAGCATACAACATCATACATGTAATGCAACCAGACTTATGGGCGAATACTATTTACTGGATATTGCTCAGTGTACAGAAAAGCTATTGGGAAGTGTTTTGTTCATGATTTTTTATCTTATGACAGTAAAATAAATGGTACATAGGTTTAAAGTACTAGACCACAAGAAAGCTCTTATTTTACACGTCAGGTTGGCTTTGAGTCTCATCCACAGAAACATAGTCGACAGGACAGCTCCTAAGTGAAACAAGAAGATTAAAAGCTCCTCCTGGTGACGGGCTGCAGGGTTAGGGTTGTTTTCTTTTTTTTAATTTTGGGAAATGTTGAGACTATGTACAGACCATGGTCTCAAAATACAGTGCATGAGTCACTAAGGGCATGACTGTGTACTGATGGACAACTGGGAAACATCTATTCTCAGTAAAGCTCCTGAGTTTATAAATTACTAAATGTCAATCGACTCTTGTGTTAAAATTAATTCTCAAAAAACTCCCAGTTTAGTGATATTCAAAGCAGCGGGTGTGATGTTTGAGTTTATCTCTGAAGAAAATCCTGTGCTGCTTGTAATTCTCACTTTGTGTATATGTGTACTGTAAATTGGTCCGTTACCAAATCATCCCTTCCAACTTCTGCTTCAGTGCTGAGAGTCATTCTGCTGTAAGTCATGCTGGCAGCTGTGATAAGCCTTCACTGCACATAAAAGAGAGGATACATAAATAAAAGGGTAAAGTGTGGGATGCACTTGTCACTCAATAAGCAGAAGACGTTTATCACTATGGAAACATATGATTGCCTTACTCCTTCAGCTGTTTCATGCACTACTTTAAATACCCCGAATACAGTCTGCATATCATGCTAATTGATTTTAAATTACATCACATGTAGAGATGGGACTAAATGACTATCGCTCATTTATGCTTTAAGACATCTTCAAAAGGTAGTGTCTATAATAATGTATTATGGGATGGGTTGGGATTTTTGAATATTTGAATAAAAACTGAATCATTAATGTGAATAATGTATAATAAGAATCAATTTCTCATTTTTTTTTAACCAGAGATGGTTGTAATACTATAAAACATCCAGATGGTGGCTGTAGCTCATATGAAAGCTGTTTACCTACTGCCATTAAAGAACAAAAGAAGAAGAAAGCATGAGTGCCTGTTATCGATAAAACTGATGCAGAACCATGAGACTCTTAACTGAACTGGACCTCCTATAAAAAAATTACTTGAAATATTTCAAGATCTCTATCACAAGGTCGACCTGACCAAGAGGTCAGTAGCACACATCATCATAAAAAATGTCATTATTGGTAGCAGCAAATATTTTTCAGTTTTGGTTGCAGTGCATGTGTTTCCAGGTAAATGCATTAAAAAGCATTTGATCATAGCTAGCATCAAAGTTCTGAATATTTTACCCTACATTTTCATGCATAAAACACAGGAATGTGCAGACAAGCTACTTTGATAATAATAATGTAGGATGTATTTAAATGATAATGTGATTACAGGGCAGGTAAGCCTCAGTGTAAAGTCACTGTAGATGATTCAGGTTCAGTGGCAACCTGCCGGTTTGTTCTCAGCTCTGAATAAATCCAAACCCTGCAGGTCAACGTGCAGAAAGCTGACTATAAGAAGGACCGCTCAGCTTTGTGAAAACTTTTCTCCATTTACGTTTATATTAAAGGATTATCTGCACATCCCTGGAGACGAGTGTTTCCACCTGTGCCTCTTACTCGTTCCTCCTCCTCTCTCTATTCCTCTTCTTTTTTTCTCCTCCTTCCCTCCACGGTCACGTGTTCCTGCTGAATAGAGCGCTGAGTGGGTTTCACCAGCTGGTGCCTTTGCCTGTCACATAAATAGTGGTAAAGACAAATGTGTATGTGTGTGTGTCTTTGCCAGATACTTGAGCTGAGTGTCAGTGTCACATCTGCCCTCCAACATCCCCATGTGTCTGTGCTCATATGGCAGCCTACAGTACACAGACTGCTGCATGAGTCCAGAGCTGTGGAAAAATGATCACACCCTGACAACACTCACATACGCTCTAAGAAGTGCTTCAGATATAGTTATTTTTTTCTGATATTCACTCTGATAGACTTGAGTATTGACTAGATTTTATAACTCGGTGATTCATGATGCGATACGTGATATGTGGTCCACTATTGTGATACTGCAATAATCCATTTATTGAAAAACAATGATATGATGACACATCATGATATATTGGACTAACTGAAGTATACCTAATGCCCCAGAAAAGGCAGACTGCAGGATTTATGTATTTTTCCACTGCACTAGTTTGGTTTCACTGAGATGTAACAATGTTCATGTTTTAGTCTGTAAATGAGATTAGCTCATAGCTAGGGCACCTTTGGCCTAGCAGTTTAAGGATATGCCCCATACAGAGGCTATAGTCCTCATCTCAGCAGTCGATGGTTCGACTCCCGAACTCTACCATTTGCTGCATGTCTTCCCTCACTCTCTACTCCCCACATTTCCAGTCTCTCTTCAGCTGTCCTATCCATTAAAGGTGAAAATAGCCAAAAATATAACTTGAAAAAAAAACAGAACAACTGTTTACTTTAGAGTATAAAATACACAATTCTTGTAAATGGGCACATTTTAAAATAAATACTCATATAACTGTTCAACCTGTATAACCAACATTTGTATGTCAACCTGTTCAGAAACTGAACTGAAAGAAAAAGAAGAAGCAGTTGAGGTCAAACAGACAGATAGGTTCAGATTGATCCTCCTATTGACCTGACAAAAAGCTCCAGATTCCAGTTTATGATGTTTCTGACACTCACTGCAGGGTCAAGGTAGGTCTAAGGCCTCCAGGGTCTCCGTCTTAATGATGAAACTGATCACTCAAACAGCCTGCAGATCTGCGGCTTCACAGTCAGGTCAATAGTGCAGCGAGTCTGTCTGCCACTGTATTAATCTCATCTGTCTACGTGTGTGTTTGACCTCTCTGTCTGTCTCCCAGCAGGTCTGCCTTACTTCCTGTTCCCATGTCTTTACAGTTTTGTGTGTTTTGACAACTTCACTGGGCATCTGGAAATTGTCTTGAAACAGTAAAGAAACTTAAATAAAGCAGAGAGTCTCATTTAGCTTTTACTTAGATGTATGTTAAATCTATTTAAACCTTCATTAGTTATAGAGAATCTTGTCATAGTTATTTTGGTTTGTTGTTGACCAAATTACTCAGTGGCAAGTTACAAAATGTCTTTGTTAGCATTGCATCCACGATTAACTAAGATACCCATATATCTTCTGAATACTATAAATGCAAAGCTGTATATTGGCTGTGTAGAGATGTTCAGAAGCAACTAATTTCCAAGTCATTAACAGGAAATCTGAATTCTGTCTAGTCTGACTGTAAGACCAGACCACCAGTGACTTTATTAGCAGAGCTAGCTCCACAAGCCTGTACGGTCTTCCTTGTCATGTTAACGTCCACATATCTGTCCTGGTTACTCATTGCTCCGGTTGAATCACTGTATGCCAGTTTAACCGGACACACCTACAAAAAAGTTGAGCTCCTTTTTCTAAATCAAAACACTGCCAAATCACAGAGATCCCATCCTTCCACTGTACTTGTTTACAGGAGCATGTTAATGCATTATGGCTGTAGCTAGCTGAACTCTGACAGCCAAGAATAGACAACTGTGGTTGACAGTTAACACTCAGTCCATCAATAACACCCATAGATGATGCGCATGGATTTTTTTTCATGAATGTAATGTGTCATATTCAAAGCTTAACCACGTCTAACTCAAACCCATTGTAAAAATTGCTAAAACAACCTTTGATGACATTTGTATTTTGATTGAAACATGACTGAAACTTAAGTTCTTGCTAAATATTCTGTATTTAATGGGTTTATTTTTCTACTGGCCACAAGACTGGCTCTATTTTTTCTCATTGCCTGACTACAAATAGCATCTGGCACTTGGTTACAGTCTCAATCAATTCATCAGCACTCAATACAAAAGGTTTTGTCAGCTGATTCCTTATGCTAAAAGGCCTTGCTGTGTGTGTATGGTTTTCTTGGTTTGTGGCTTGGTTTAAAGTTGCTAATGGACTGTAGCCTGGATCTGACTCTCCAGGGTTCACACTCCAAACATCTCAGTGTTGGTGACCCATAGTTTTGGTTGAAACTTGACAACACAATTGATTAATGTGCTGATAAATTGTTGTTTACATGGTGAAGCTTTAAATAAAACAAGAACAACTTGAAGAAGGGAATTTTTCTGACACAGAAATCAAGTTCCTTGTGTGTTCAAGCATGTTGTGTTCAAGCATACTTGGAGAATAAAGCTGATTCTGATTCTGAAGTTGCTAAGTTCAAAGTTAGAAAGAGTATTTGTTTGCTACAGCAGGGGCGTCACAAACAAATACCCAAAAACAGCAAGCGGCCTTGCGTCGCTGATACATTCACATGCTCCTCTAACAGAGCTACCGCATCCATCATTCGCCATTATACATTCATGTCACTTCAGTATTTATATGTTTACAGCAATCACACTGATTACCTCTCATTATTCCAGAATGATTCCGTCAATCAGTGGTATCCCCCTGTGTTGCTTTTGTTATTGCGACTTGGCCCACATTATGATTGGAAATGATTATGTAATAGATGTGTAATCGTGCAAGAGCTGTTACCAAATCAGGTTCAGTATCAGAAGTATTTTATTGATTCCACAGGGACATTATAGCATTAACGTTGCTCACTTAGATATGAAAGAGAGAATTGAAGGAGGATAAGTAATAAGAGTTGAATGTAAAATACAATGAAGTCGTAATAAGCTAAAGTAAATCCAATAATTGTATGGATAAATTAGAACCAGAACTGTGCTGTATTATGATGAGCACTTCTGAGAAAAAATAAAATCTCACAAAAAATAGTTGCATGTATGACAAAGTTATTGCACATATCCAAATTAAAGGAACAAATTAACTTTCCAGAAGTGCTGTATTGCTCAACATAAAATGGCTGTAGAATTTGTTGTATAAGACGTGCTTTTAATACCTATTTTGTCATCCAAAAATTTAGCTTTGTCTTATACGCTGGTGCGACTTAATGCAGATAGAGTAATTCCATTGTGCTATGGGATGTTTTTTAGTAGATGGAGCTCGAACAAGCAACCAGCCATTTCCATGCGCAAAGCAAGCTGGATACAAAGCAGGACAGACCAGTCTAACGACAAGACTTTCTAATGCCGTTCTCCCTTATTAGGTCAATTATGCATTTAAAGAAAACACAGGTGCACTATTGAATCAATAATCCTTGTAGAGTGCTGGTTTAATTGGAAAGACTTCTACATTTAAGACAATAAGGGACCGATAGAGGGGGCGAGAGTAAGTCTCAGTGAGTTGGTTAACAATCAATGCCACCGTAGGCTGTGCAACTACTGTACTAGCAGCTGGCCGGGTGGGGATAATAGATGGTTATATAAAGAGCTACACATCTGCAAATAAACTGAACATTGCTGAACACTATATAAGTCATGATGCAGCAACACAGTTTAAACCTTTTCCCCTCTGGGAGCCCACAAAACACAGACTGCGTTTTATCTATTGGTGCAACTTCTATTCCAGATTGTACGGCTATGTTTAGTCCAGCTTTACATATAGCTGTCTAGTCTGAATTGGATCCAACATTACAGAACTGTAAAGAAACATATTTCATGGTCATAGAAAGTTTGCTCTCACTTTGGGATTCTTTCCTTCTTCCCCCTCGCTTGATTATCCACATCTTACTCTCTCTCCTTTTGCTGCCAGTCTGCATCACAGTTTTTTAATCAATAGATGGTTTTTATGATAAAAATGATGTGGTGTTTATGTGCACATGGAGCGGGACAGTGAGATCCAATCAGTTGCCAAGTCATGATCAGAATACCAAAATGTAGGTACAGCATCCCAGGACCAGAAATGATGACGTGTGATCACTGGAATGCTGATCTGTTTTAGACTGTGGCTCCTGATTTGTACTCACACAATGAACCTTTATGAGCTGAAACTACCCACAGCTCAGAAAACCTCAACTTCCAAAATAAAAAAGAAGGCTGAATTATTCATTCATTGCATGTCACTTAGCGCCCCTTGGAAACCAGGGCCCAGTTTTAATTGAAAAAGGGAAAAAATAGCCAAGATTGCAGTTGCACTCCTACACACACGCACAGTGATGCAGTGGAGCCCTGGCATAAATCCTGGAAATGTGTCAGTGTTAAAAGCAGCCACAACAACACATGCAGATTTTTGTAACAGCCATACACCTTTACTCACTTCCTCTGATATCTTAAATCACATCTCCTCTCTTAATAATTCCTCCTGATAACAGTCTGCTGAGCTTGACAGTGTTCCACTTCACCCCTTCATTTTATCTTTTCTGGTTGTAAGTGTGCCTGGCTCACCTGATGGCCTCATGGTGCTGCAGACAAGCTTCTCTACACCCTCAGTAAACCTGTCATAACCCTGCAGAGGGTCTGACATGCTCCCTGTCACCCGCAGTGTCAGAGCTGCAGGTAAAAAGAGCCTGCTGTTGAATATGTAAGGATTTATAAAAGGGTGACAGATTCCTGAGTGACAGCTTATATGCAGAGAGAGAGGGTGAAGACCTTGTGACTTCAAGTCTGAGTCAGATTTATTAAATCATGTAGACATAGACCTTTCAGAAATTCTTCCTGCAGATAAAAAACTTTCAACATTGAAAGCTGGAAGTCTAGCAGCTGCAACAACAACCGATACAACAATGTTTACCTCATCTGCCACTGCATGAAACCTCACAGTAGTAGAGGCTGAGATAACTATGGAGTAGGATCTGCCTCTGTTTTCAGGAGGTGGACCAATTTAAAGAGAGAGTGACTTAAATCTGCATTAATGCCAATGGCCAGCAGGAGGGGACCGTACAAGTTTCAAATAGAGCTGCTTTCCCATCAGGCAGTTTGATTCAGTTCAGTTCAGTACTGTGCAGTTTGGTATTATGATAGCGTTTCCACTATGAATGATTGGGAATGTACCCAAATAAGTACTGTTCTACTGTTTTTGGCACCCTTCTATATCTCTCTGATCCTAGAGGCTGGAGCTAAACTTACTGCAATCTGTTGATTAGGAGAGGAGGGAGGAAGAGAGATCATACTGTATTATATCTCTCCAAACCTGATGTTTTTTGATCAGTTAATGTACCTTAATTAATTAGCAATATGTTTTATGTTTTTATTCACATCAGGAAATGCTTCCAGGTGTTATACAGGTGTCAGGGTTGGTCTAATCAGGATACAATCTTGTTAAAAAATGGGTGCTTAACACAGACACGAACTGAGCGGTGAGAGTGGCAAAGAGATGGATACAAAGGGAGAGGGAGATTGCACAAGACGAAATACTTCCTGTAACCTGATGTGAATTTAATGATTAACAAGCTTTCCTGCAGCCAGCGTGATTAAGTTCAATTATTTTTTTAACAAAGGATCACCGTATAGGCTAAAAAGAGGAGCTATACAAGATACTATTTTAACCAAATAACTGTCCTGGACACAACTTCAAAATAAACACGTGTGAATACATCGGGTCGAGCTTTCAGTGATTTCAGACTATATTTTTAATGCTCTGAAAAAATGTATACAAAGCCAATACAGACTCACACTCAGTGTATCTCTGACCTTAACCTGTGTATTTGCACAGGTAGCAGGGACAAAAAAAATTGGCTTCTATTCTCTAAATTTCTGGCGCATAAGATACACCTGATACCTACTGCTCATGCTGGCAGAGTCAACAGTCTAATCTGTTAATATGTACACTGAAAGGAAAATCAAGCCGTACTGGCATCATCATGCAGCCAACAAGCTTCCTGCATGAAGCACTCAGGGGCACAGTTGTCTGTGAAAACACAAGTCAAAGATCAGGGTTTACTGTACCAAACTGTACCCAACTGTACTGAACCAAACTAGACCACTTGGCAGAAATGCACCATAGAAGTTACATTGTATAAGACGATATGAAATAAGACCCTACTTCAAAATGTATTACCTCAGTAAACATTTTTCCTTGAAGTTTATGTTGTTAAGTTGTCTTTGTGCACTTTGTTACAGGCATCATTGCAAGTCTGTAATCCTTCATGCTACACTGATCGCTCAATCTGTCGCTTCAGTTATTCTTCAGCCTTTAACCTTCTGTGTGTGTGTGTGTGTGTGTGTGTGTGTGTGTGTGTGTGTGTGTGTGTGTGTGTGTGTGTGTGTGCACTCTCTTTCTTAAGCTACAATGAGAGCAGACTCTATTATTCATTGGCCTAAGGAGGCAAGCTGTGAGAAAGAAAGTGTGTGCTTTAATTGTGTTTGTATCTATTTGTGAGTGAAAAGAAAGAAACAGTGTCGATAAAAAGTTTGTTTACTTCACAAACACTTCTTACCAGAAAACCTGCCTGGAAGTTAAAAGCTCCTGGAGAGAGATCATTATCATGGCCTTCAATCCAGTCGATCATCATCTGCCTCAAACTATCTCTTTCTTTCCAGATGTGAAGTATGTAAACTTTTGGCCATTTCAAAACTTAAATTGCAGAGCTACAGATGTCTACAGTAGCTTTAAATGGAGTTTGTTGTTGAGAGGTTTTACTTTGCCTAGGAGCAATGTCTGATAGCTACATCTGCTGTTTCATATTTTATAAAATATTGCACAGATTTACAGTAAAGTGGCAGGAGAGTGAAACAGGCAAACACATGTCTCCTGTTTGCTCCACTTGGTACACAATGTCACCAGAAATGTAGCTGTAGATTCTGTGATACATGGACTTTCAGCAAGTAAAGTCACATTGAGGTAAAGGACAAGAATATAGTGGTGAGTTGTAGTCTACCATATGAGCAGGATAGAAAGCACTGTTCAAGATCAGTAATTCTAATCGCACAAAACATCCAAACCAACAGCATGCTTCTACCATAGACTGTATATTAAAAGGAACGTTGTATAAACAAACTTATTTGTTCCCCTAATGAAATAGTCCTTCATATTCAACAGCTGTTACTCCATGGCCTTTAGAAACTCTTAAGCCTTTTTAGAATAAGACTACTTTTTAGTTATACCTCACATATGAGTAAACAGTTTCACTATTGAAGAAGTAAGATCTTCACAGATCACTGCTGCACCTGATTAAGGTTTCCCACCTCATCACTGTCAGAGTCTGTTGTCAGTTCCCTTTCAGTTCACATGTCTTCAAACACTACCAATTAATTGATTGTTAAGAACGTACTCGAACACATTTTTTTGTTTAGATTTTCTATTACGTGGAACAAACATCATGTGGTCTTATATATCGTTCAGCCATCAGGGAGGTGTTTTAACTTTAAAGCATGTTTCGATGTGAATCAGCTGACTAAAGGTGTTGCACACAGCAGAGACACTCAGCTGGGGGGTGCGGCTGAGTGACAGGTGTCCACGAGCACTTTTATCCTCCGCCACCGGACTGATTATGACCGGGTTGCACTCCCGGCTGCCACATGACCACGTACACATACTTAATTTTCTCAATAAGGAAGAGTAGACAGAAAAAGAAACACTGTGAGCCTGAAATATGATCCTGTTCAGTTCCCTTGTTGCAGTAAATCCACTTCAGTCAGACAACTCACGTTTACTTAATAAGTTTATTGCAGCATACAGTATTGTGTTTGGCGTGGTGGCTCCGAATTTCATTACTCCTCGTAGATTATTTAAATGCAGACATTAGGAGCAATGAGATAGGACTAACCCCCCCGGAGCCCGCAGGTGGAAGCCGGGGAGGAGGTGGGGACAAACTTCACACAGCACTGAGCAGAACAGCAGGAGCACTGCAAGCAGGGCAGAGACAGGGAGGCTTGCCGTTTAAATAGACCGCCGAATGAGGATGTTGAGATCAGCTGATGGAGAGGTGGTGACGTGTCAGTATGATGAGCGCGGCTCGAGTTGTCTGCCTGAACTAGCTTGCAGGCGGCGCTCCATATGTTGTAGTCTGAGCCTTCACTTTTATGATTGTATGTCCGCGGATAATATGAGCCTGCTCCACATGTTGATATTCAGCGTGTTTAACATTTTGAACACCTCAATATGATCCGTAGATATTCAATTCTGTCAGTTATATGCATTGTGTTGTAAAGAGAATTTTGATTTTGGGGAAAAAACGCATTTGGCATTGTTTTTGACATGGAGAACATTTACGTTTCTTTTTATGATTAATCGATAATTGATAGTTAACATTTCCAAAGATCGATGATGGAAAATACTTGAAATTTACATCCCTAATACAAACTCAGCTTACATACAACTTTATTCCACTTTCTAGATCAAAATACCAAACTGAGCCATGCTATGAGATTCCATCGATCATCTTTATATCTGGGTTGTAGAGCATTATTACAGTATTACAGCAGCCATTAACTAAAGCTCCAACCCCGGCTTGTGGTGGGTGGCTGCGCTACAGCTTAGACACAGCATATGATTGATGTTGGGTCTACACTTACAAAGATATGAATTACAACCGTTAATTGTTTCTTCAGCTAAACCTTCACATCCCTGGCATACAGACCAGGGACAAATGTACTAGTCCTCTGTCAGCTCAGCTCTCATTTATATGACAAGAGTTAGTCCTCCAGGGTCTGTGATCAGAGCTGCATCCTTGGCAGCGATGTGTTCATTAAAGCAGTGGTCAGCTATTGAGAAAAACAAACCTTGATAGTGTACCTTGAGAGACCAATCAGAATCAAGTATCACAGCTGTGTAGTGATAAAAGTTAAAGTTGCATCATTGCAATAAGGAAACCCTGAGTTTATCACTGGAGAAACAGGAAGTCAAAGTTGAGTAGTTGTTGTGTAATCCCTATCCGATCATTAAAAATGAAGCCTTCACCATCTGCTCTCACATTAGTTTTTAAGTCAGAATCAGACTGTCAGAATCTCCTTTGTGACTTATTTATCTCAAGCTCTTCAGCCTGTCTGTCATCGTCCCATCATCTCCTAATAGTCCTGAACAGCTTGCTGTCAAACACCCGCCTGAACTCTGACCCCTCTCTGTGACTTCTAAATGAGAGCGAGAGAGACAAAACCTGTGGGAAGAGGAGAAGAGTGTTTAGAGGGAGCGTCTGCCTGGCATTTGATTGATTTTCTCTCAAGAACCGACAGGTGTGTACGTCCATGTAACTGTGTGTGTGTGTGTGTGTGTGTGTGAGTGAATCTGCGGCTCACGCTTCCAGAAAAATCCATGGAGTCTGGGGTTGCTGTGGTGACGGTAATCACTTTTAATTCAGCATCAGGGAGGAAGGGAGAGGATAAAGGTGGAGTGGCATCTGCTTAGTAGGGTAATGTAGGAATAGTGAAGGGTGAAAAACAATATAGGGTGTCAACAGAGAAACAAGGGGAGTGTGTTTTGCTCTTTAGAGACTCTGAGAGTGTTTACACTGAGTGAGACAGACACTGGGGGTAAAATAAGAAGGATGAGGACAGGAAGGCTTTACATAAATACCTTCCTCTCTAAAAGCTCCTCCTCTTTCTTCCCCTCTACTCCTTTTCCCTCCCTGTCTGCTGGAAGATCATAATCCCTCCATCAGTGGCTGCTGAGGGCTGGTATTTGTCCAACAACCTCTTTCCTCCTGTCAAGCTTTTCCTCCCTTTTTTAAATCTTACCACGCTAGAGACGTGAGGAACAGATATTAATTATGCATTCCCCTTTTTTGGCCCTATCTCCACCTCCCTATCTGTCTCCTCACGTACCTTTACTTTTTCCTTCCTGCTCCTCTTCTCCACCTCCTCTTCCTCTCTCTCTCTCTCTGTCTCTGTTATGAATACTATTAATGAGCGAGCAAGGGAGAGACAGACAGAGAGGAACGGTGTGTGTGATGCTAATTAATGGGTTCGGTTTGTTTCCTCTGTCACTTTACTCAACCTCCTGCTGGAGCAAACACACACACACACACACATACACACACACACACACACACACACACACACACATACACACACGCACACGCACACACACACACACACACACACACACACACAAACACACACACACACATGCTGTTGGAGGCGGACTTCTTTCTGAGCCATAAGTGGAGAGAAAAAAAAACATCAACAAGATGTGTGCAGCTTGAGAAAAACCACCACCTGCCACTCAAGCCAGCCTCCTCGTAGTATACAGATCACACACACACATATAGACACACACACGCACTCTGGCATGTGCGCCGTAATTTTCCGCCACACTCCGCTCACAGCCAATCAGAGTCCAGGATAAGGCTTCTCAGAACGTGAGGGGGAGGGGACAGAGAGCCACTGCCTGATTGACAGACAGCGCCCTACAGGTGGAGATAGGAGCAGGGGAGAGACGGGGAGAGAGAGGGGGGAGGACGACCAAGAGAGAGAGAGAGAGAGGGGTGAGAGAGGAGGAGAGGAGAGGCAGAGGCAGGCAGACTTCCATATACACACATACACACCTACACACACACACACACACACCAGACTTCCAGTGCTCTGTTCCTCCCTCCTTACCTTGAGAGAGCTCGCTTCACCCGGCAGACTAGCATCACTATCCTCACCTGCACCTCCACCTCCAGCACACACAGCTGCACCAAGATGAGCCAGTGCAGGAAGAGGTGCAAGAGGCAGCTCACTAAGGTGGCTCGCTATTTCTACCACTTCCTCATGGGGACACTCACCCAAGGTAGGCACCCAAAACTTCCTAACCCTGCACTTGAAAGGCTTGCTGTTAGGTCTGCAAGAGACGCCAGGTGGAGGTGTCCTATAGGTGGAGTTTTGTTGCAAATTTATCCGAGTTGAAAGTGAAGTTTTTATTTGTGTTCTTGTTTCTGGTTTTATTCCATAAATCAGTGTCTCAGTTTGTTTTCTACCTGAGTGATCGCACGACAGATGTGCTTTTAATTTGCAAATATCCACAACAAGCAGACTTCTCAAAGTGTGAGTGGACTTTCTGTGGATGTGTGTGTGTATGTGTGTGGTAAGTGTGTACATTTCTGCATATGTAAACAATGAGTCGGAGTGCTTTGTTTTTCAAGAAAGCGGACTGTACAATGAACATCAACAAGCTGTATACTCGTCGTTATTCCCTGCATATGTTTATTAATCTGCACTATGTGTATGCATGGGGGAATATGTCCTCACTTTTCCTCAGCTCTTGCTGCATAATAATGGAATCAAATGATCAGTATGCATGGTGGGAATCGGAAAGCAGTTGGGGTTCAATGAACTCACCCATTCCCTCTTCCTTTGCCTTTTTTTGGGCTCTTTCCATCCTTCCCTCTTCCATCACGGCTGCGTCCTTCCCTCTCCTCGTGCTTTCCCTGTCTCGCAGTCAAACAGATTGCCCTCTGGTAGCTTGTGGCATTCCATCTCCATTGAGGATCTCTCAGTGGGAGAAAAGACACACACAGGCTTTTATCCAGCCCTTCAGCTAGCTCTCAGTGTGACATCAAATCATGTTGCCTCCTCTCCAGCTCTCCCTGTGGAAACATACAACTTTATAATGCTAATCCCTGCTCTGAGATTAGATAAAGTTGTTAAGGCTCAGTCCAAAGCTTTGCTGATACTTAGACAATCTTTTATGTCCTCACACTCTTTTGTCTGGCTGAGTGTACTCTTGGCTGAATAAAGTGTCCTCTGAGAGAAACACCCTCTATAAAATTGCTTATTGACAGCCTGCTGCTAAGCTTTGCACCCATTTCCCTCTTTTTTTGTCCTGTGAGTGATATTGAACAGCGGCGCACACTGCCTCAGGGAAGACACAACAAAGTTGGATGGTTTCTATTGAATCTCAGCAGTTGATCCAAGAAGGTAGAGATAAAGGGATGTGTTTAGATGACCTTGTCAACAGAGCGGTGTGTGAATGCTAATTTGACATCCATGCCGCTCATCTCCACCTCTGCTTTTTTCCCCTTATCTCTTCAAACTTTGACATGTGCAGAGCTTCATGTTCATGCTGGGAAAGCAGCAACTAGACATTATGCATGTATGTGGGAATGCATCTCCATACCAACTTACTGTAACCTATGCACGTGCAATGGGTCTAGACTAGAAAAATGGCACTGGCTATGTTAACAAGCTTGCTTATACCAAAAGAATCAATAAATCAGTATTTCTGCTGGTACAAATGAACTCTTCTTATCCTGTTGAAGTATTCATTTGAAGTTGTTTTCTATATTTCTATGTGACCAATTACCACATAAAAACTGTTAAACTTTAGCATTAAAGCATTGATAATTAAGCTTACATACCACCAAGCAGAAACCTACAGTGTTTAAAAATAAGGCGAATGTGGAAGGCCAAAGAAAGTTTGAGAGGTCCCATGTGTAGCCAATTTTTACAGCAAAAATTAACATATTTACCGCCTGGCTCAAACAACAGTTTTTTGGTATGTAGCTCATTCCTTTACTCGTAGATACAGTGCAGTGAGGAATTCTTCCATTTCTGCATTGATTCTGGTTTTATGAAGGCAAAGAGTTATATACACTACCAGTCAAAAGTTTGGAAACACCTTCTCATTCAGGGGGTTTTATTTATTCTATTTATTTGAAACACTGCAGATTAATACCAAAGTCATCAAAACTATGAAAGAACATATATGGAATTATTTAATGAACACTAAAGTGTTAAACAAACCAGAATATGTTTTAGATTTTAGATTCTGTAAAGTAGTCCCCTTTTTCCTTCATGACAGCTTTGCACACTCTTGGTATTCTCTCAGTCTGCTTCATGAAGTGGTCTCCTGGAATGGTTTCTAATTAAGTCAAGAGTTCACTTGTGGAATGACTTGCTTTCTTAATGTGTTTGAGACCATCAGTTGTGTTCAGAGGTAGGGTTAGCACCATAGACTGTATAAAATATGGACGTAGTATCCGTGACGTCACCCATCTGTTCCTAAGAGCTGTTTGCAGCAGCCATATTGGTAATGCGGAACTCAACTAGGCAGAGTGTGACGTAGTGTGAGTCTCTTAGCTAATGGCTGTGTGTTCCCGCCCGGGAGTCACGTCAGTCATGTCCTTATTTGGGCAAAACTCATAATCTTAATATCTTCTTAACCGTCACGTTAGAAAAAAATTCACCCCCCGTACAGTGTGTGCCATTAGAGAGATTAGCGTTGTAGGGCCAAGCCGTTTTTTGAACCAGGCTGTAAACATGTTTATTAATGCTGCAAAGATCGTCTTTTTCCCATTCATATCTATGTGGTTTCCGGTGTTTCTGCAGCCAGCCTCAAGCGGATTTTCGATGTATTGCAGTTTATATCACTTCCGCATTGGCTTCATCGTTTGAGACCGGAGTTTGCCGCTTGGTTAGCACACAATGGATAGCCTTATTTGACTGCTGTTGTAATCCATATTATGGCAAAACCAGATTGTTTCATATTTTTTATGTCTTCAGTATTAATCTACAATGTTGAAAATAATTGAAATAAATGAAACCCATTGATTGAGAAGGTATGTCCGAACTTTTGACTGATAGTGTATACATTTTCATATTGAGGGGCACAGCTGATTTTGCTGACAGGTGGGCAAGCTGTTTGCTAGGAGGCTAAAAGCCCACCTTAACTCCCCCCCTTACCTGTTCTTGGATTGATCAAAAGTTTGGTTGAGTCAGCATTTCCAATATTGTGCAAGCCATCAATGGGCTTCAAAACCTCTATTCAGAGACCAGTGAATGACGTCACAGTATGAGGGAGTGTAAGGGTCACGAGAAGCTGAGGGTAAAGTCATAAATTTACAAGGACAAAGTCACACATTTATGGGAATAGAGTCATCATATTAAAGGAATAAAGGTGTAAATTTATGAGAATGAAAGTCATAAATTTAGGTGGTTAGCCTGTGTGTTATTTTAAAAAGGGAGATCCGAGGAGCAGCCAGCCGCCTGCACTAAAATGAAGAACTTGGAGCATCTTGTGAAGTTATACTTCAGCATAGGTTTCATGAATAACTGAATACCTAATCTTTTAGCACATCAGCATCACATTGTCATAGGTGTCGGGATTCTGAATCTATTGTGCAAGACTCTGAGTCTATTCTGAAGAAGGGTATAGGAAGCCTGTTTACACTTCTGCAACCGCTGTCTGGCCTCAGCTGTTTAGAATAACTTAATCCACAATCCTCATTTCAATGCAGACTGCCTTGCTGCCTTGCTGATACCTGTCTGTATGTTACTTTACATATATATCAGTCATAGCCTTTGATAAGGACTTCTTGCTCATAAAATTACAACTTTATTTTCATACATTTATTACTAAAATCTGGTGTATTTGCGAATTTATTTGTGTACTTTTCCTTTTATTTTATCTCGTAACTGTAGGACTTTTTTCACTTCTGATTTAAGTCTCGTGAATGTATGACTTAGTTGTATTAAATGAATGACTTTATTCTTGAAATCTGTAATTATTTGAATCTTAATATGGCCCTAATCCTCTGTCATATCACAGAGACTACATCCATGGTGTATTCAGTCTGGGATTTCCACCCAAAAGACAGTCAGACTTTGGATTTAACCATGAAATATTTTTTTCCTAAACTATTGCATCATATGAATTAATCATAGAAAAGTTTGATGAAACTCTTTTAACGAAGGAATATTGTGACATTCTATTTTACTATGAATGTTTACTATTAGTGTAAACAGGCCTGATGGAAAGACTCAAACTTAGAATGAACTTGTTTTGTAATGTCTGTGGTGCCTGATGCAGCTTTTCAAAAACTACAATCAGAAAAACACTCAGAGCAACACTCCTGCACTGTACTACAGTGGAGGACTACTGTTTCTTCATTACAAGAAACACAGACACTGTAGTTTATTTGAAGACAATACTACAAACATCATCCTGCTGTGGTAAATTCTACTCCAAATGCATATTAATCCACCGCCTAAAATAGTTCCCAAATCTCAACAAATACACTGTTTACTCCTGTTTCATTAACGCTTGCTTAAAGCTGCAGGGACCAGCTGATACAAGAAACCACCAGGCTTATTTTTATGAGGAAAAATGAATTATATATTTATTTCACAAAGTAGGAAAGCATTTATAAACTGACTTACACATTTTTGTTTTTTGTTTTTTTCTTTTGATTTTTTGTCAATTAGAAAAATGCAGATTAAACCCAGCTCTATCCTCAGTAAACACCACCACAGAGGGAGTCGTCTTTGATAGAGCTAATCTCATCTACATCCATTCAAATGTATGAACACATTGTTATAATGAGCCCTCTGCATACCCACACATACGCAGAGACACACATCAGGTCTGATGAGGGAATATAAAATTGTGAATTTCTGAGTTTGACATCATGCTAACAAAACAAACTCCTCACTCTTCAGACAGCTAACTAGCTTCCATAGTCTCACAGCACCACAGCTAGCCCCCATCCATGAAGTATTTATTAAAAACATTGTGTGTGTGTGTGCATGCACATACCCCAGAATGGAGTTACCATGACTACTGGCTCCTGTGTGTCTGTTCAAATGAGAGTAAGAGAGAGGGAGAGAGAGAGAGATGGCGGTGCGATGGGAGCCGGTGAGGGCTGAACTGTATAATGGCTAAGCTTCATGGGGGATTTCATCAAGGCCATTCAGGGTTGGGTTTTTGGGGTTTTGTGGCATTTTTTGGCTGTGCCACAGGCGCTGAGAGACGTGCCATTTAAGTCTGGCATGGAGCATCAGAATCTACTCTGCTGTCAAAACTGTGGATACCTCAGAGTCATTTAACCTATGCAAAACAGGACACATGACATTAAGGAAGCCTCGGGTCAAGTGTTTTATTTATTCCACGCTTTTAGAGAAAGTCAGCCAACCATGTTTGAAAACAATCTGTCTTGACTTTTTACCCCGGCTGAGCCTTGATCCGGAGCAGAGGGTTCCTGGAAAGGCTCCTGTGTCTATAATTAGTTGTATGAATTATAGTTATGATCACAACCCCTGAATATCCCACCATGGACCTGCAGGATAGTTAGGAGCCTGATGTTTTGTGTGTCTTTGTCTGCGTCTGTGTGTGTGTGTGCATTACTGATGACAGTCATTTGCAGTCACCCTCCTTCTTGCCCCTTCTTCGCCCACTAATTAGTTTGTTTCATTAGACTCTGTAGGGGAAACAAGGCCATGCCGGTGTGTGTGTGTGTGTGTGTGTCCTCTTCTCCTTCTCTGCCCTCGAGCTTTGTTTATGTCAATTTCTCTAATAGTGGGACTTGCTCTGTTTAGTGCAATTAAGATGTATTAAATACAGTTCAGCTTGTTCTCTGCCTCTACACACACACAGAAGCATACGTTAAGAAGTCCAATTAACATACACACACACACTCACTCACACACATGGCATCTCTTTCCCACTTCACTCTGTTGTATTGCACTACCTTCGCCTGAAGATGTTGTAGCATCAGCTGTATAGAATCTGTGTGAGCCCTATTGATCTGTCCTTTAGCAGAGCTCTTATCTAACATAAACAGTCCAGGCTGACAGCACCTGCCTCGATTTTCTCTCTGTACACTCTTGTCCTCTCCTGCAGCACCTCCTGTCCCCATCAGTGTCACATAATGTACCTCTGCTTTGTGTCAGCTATGGTGTCTCACACAATACATACAGGTCACCTGAATGCAGCAGTCAGTAGAGCTTATGATGAGCTTATAATTAAAGAAAGACATGTTCTTTTCATTAGAAAGAAGACCCCTCTTTTCAAGACCCAATCTTAGAAAATGAAAAATCTTTTTTTAAATTTTTTTTTAAGAAAAACATTTTTAACTTGCAATAAAACACTTTAAATATATTTTAAAATTAAATTGTGACATTGAATTAAATAAAATGTGAGCACATGTGTAAATGAAGAACTTATCAGTATTTTAATACCATCAAATTAAATATAACCTGCTGTCTTTTGGACGGATGGGTCTGTTAATGGGCAAACCTTGAATCTGTTTTTCAGTCACACATGCATTTTAAGAGGATCTTTTCAGGCTGCCCATCTTTGGACATAACACTCTTTCTTGTCTGTTTGGCATTTGTCTAACCTCTCTGCAGCATTGATAATCATTTTCTTAAGAAAGGCATCAAAACTCAGCTGTGCCTTTTAGTTGACTTGTCCTACTTTTCCCCGTGTCACTCTACCTTTCATCTCTCTACCACTGAAGGCCTCAGTCATGAGAGGCACATTCTTTTTACAGCTAAGTGGCGCTGTATGTTGTAATGAATACTGACATCTAATTAGTAGACCCAGGTGATAAGACAATCACTGTTTTTCCAAGTGTATTTCTTAAGCAACAAAGACTCATATATTTGGGTTAACACTTTAAATCGAGCTTGTAGGTTATCAAATTCAAACAACTTTATTTGTCCCCAGGGGGCAATTTAAAGGCAATAGAGCAGTGGTCTTCCAGCTGTGTAAGGTATTGATTCTGATTAGTCAAAATCCCTTGACAACACCTTGACTATGGTTATTAACTTTCACCAACATGAGCAACACCAGAGGCAAACCGGTCACACGTCATGGCAAATCAATCAGGACACGACCTGATGTATTGTCTCATCCTGTTGGGATTCTTTGTCCCATAAACACCCGCTAACCTTAAGTTATCCTTAACATACTTGATTATTCCACAATAAAGTTTTATCTGATCAAAACAGTTAATAAAAGTAGCTGTATTTCACTTATGTGCAAGCCTACAGTGAGTGCCTGGTGTGTGTTTAAGAACAGCAGAAGGTTAAGTCAACCCAAAATCTAAAGCAATCAATGTTCACAGCACTTGAAGACCTGTACTTTTAGAACTAGTTCCATGCAGTCAGATAAACTTGAAGTATAAATCATCTCCCTTCTGTTTAACTGGTGAAAATGCAGAGCTGAAACAAACAGCCTTTTGGATTCAGTTCTGATTCTGGAGGGACGTGTTGCAAACACAGGTATTATGTAAAACATGAAGAACAGGTATTATGTAAAACATGAAGAACAGTAGATAGACACAAACACTCTGAGTTATGGTCAATATGCATTGTGTTTGCTCTATATATAGTTACAATACTGATATAGGGATTTGTATTTATTTCAATTTTTTAGGTAGTGTTGTGAGGTACTCAATCAGAAGTGTCTTACCCACAGGAGTTGTTTAATCGAACCACCATGAAAATAATCTGCAGAATCATCCATGATGAAAAGAGCTTCTGGTTGCAGCCTCACACTGCATCTTGCATTTGTGTTATGTTGCCACTTTCCCATAGCCTTTGCATTAATTACATTATCATACAACCCACTTTGTCCAAGTGGTGTTTTTTCAACATGCTCATGGGCGTGCAGAGCATTGACTGCTGAATACATTCTGTTTCTGTTTGTTCTGAATGAAAAATAGATGTTTGTTAGTAATGACACAGTGACAAAGTACCGTTATCAATTTAATGTTCAACACTTTCTGCCCCAACGACTTCATACACTCTGTATGCATACATGCTGTTTTTGGTTTGTTAATTGCTTTATCTTGTAATGTGTAACCGTACATCAAAATTTCATGTGTGAAGATTAATGTCTTTGGTAGCTGCGTAATGAGCAGCAATACATACTGCATAAAGTAATGTAATTAATATAATTTAATAACAAAGTCTGCTCGAGGTGATCTGGCTTATGTGTTCAGTGCTGCAGAAATAGCTTCAATGACTTGTGATTCATTTTGTATTAAATTCTCTCTTAAACCACAGCTGGAAACTTTCAGCTGCACTCCACAGCATACATATGAGCACCCAAAATGTGTTGAATTCATTTCCTCCTACAGAGTAGGGGTCATTTGTTAGGGGCTTTGACATTTTTCTAAATGAAATTGGGTGTTAGTCTTCCTCCAGAGGCTGCTGGAACTTCATAATTTCTAATTAATAATTTCTGATAATGTCTCCAATGTGCTGCACCACCTTTCTGTTGCATGAGCAATAATAGACTTCAACAGCAGCGAGGGCGCACACATAAAAACACACATCGGTTCAAATTAGAGACACAGATATGCGTTCCCACAGACTTTGTTTTTCAGGTCAAGTACCTGAAGGCTGGTTCTGTTTTTGCAGCTCAGTCATGGCTATGACCAAAGAGATTTTGTTATCAGTCTGTCGTAAATGAATAAAATATGTTTGGTCTCAGTCTGGCCTCGGGGATGCCGAGCTGTACTTGTATTTGTATGTATGAGAGAGCAGTGAGAACTTTGTGACGCTGTTCTTGAGTGTGGATTGAATTCTGATGAACATAGGTGTAGTGATGAGTTATAAACTGAGATAGCTGCTTCATTGTTGGTCCTCTGCTCAGAGTCAGGGGAATGATGCATCATTTTACTGAGGAGAGGAGAAAGTGGTGTATTTTTTCTGGACGTAGCCTCAAGACATCAGCTAAGGGCTTGTTAATCCTCCTTTAGAAGCATTGGGTTTAGCATTTAAGCCTTTACCTTGTTATTTAGGAGCCAGACATGACAATGTCTCATTTCTGGTACAGACCCTCATGTTAGCAAACTGCCAGTCCTTTTTATTACATAGTCAATATCATGCTTTAATAAGAAGACATCAAACTAACCCCTTAGTACCATGAAATCCTTCTGAGAAATAGTTTCATCCTCCCATATAGTTATAAACATTAACAGCTTTCACACATGCACTGCACCCCTGAGAATGCTCTGACTTTATCCATATGGGTTGCATGTAGAGGCAATTTTTTTATAAAAGTCATGCTTATGAGCGTTTTGCCTTTATTGATAGGACAGCTGAAGAGAGACAGTAGATCAGGGTAGTTGAGAGTGAGGGAAGACTTGCAGCAAAAGTGAATGGCTGCTGCAACAAGAAATATAGCCTATGTATACGGGGTGTGCGCTTAAACTGCTTGGCCAATCTGCTCCCAACCTCTGGGATATTCATACTGAAGGCAAAACGTTCTAGGGACGTAAATATCGTGCCCTGATCCAGGGATGTGAAAAGGACTAGAGTATTTCCAGCTGTGAGAGCATCGGATGGAAAAAAAATCACCTGCTGCGACCTTCAGGTTCCTGAAAATATCAGGGCATGAATGTCCCGAATGAATCTAGAGGGGCTATTCTGACTTTTTTTTAAGTTATTTGAAGTTTCCAGGTTTAAGTCTCTGCTAACCATTGGTAAAAAATGTAGGTTTAAGGCACTTCTGCGTGAGCTTTACTTTGGAAACTTGGGACTTCATCAACTTTTCTTATACACGCTTTGATGTTTCCCCTTAAATTGCTTTCTTCAAGCACCTGTGGAGTTTATTCAGTTAAAGTGTGAAGCCTCTGCGACCTCCCTCTAAAATCTGACAAACATCATAACACACCTGTCAATCACTTTCCCTCCTTTTGATGAAAACTGACATCAAGCATCAATTTAAAGTTAAATGAATAAAAGATAGACTACCTGTGGTGGTAATTTGTAACCAAAGTGTAAAGGAGTTACTGTGTGAGCACGCTGCTGCTGTTGTGTTGTGTGTTAAGCAATTTTAAGGCACATCACAGTGTGAGGTAATAGTGCTCACAGTTGGAGGGAGATTGTTCATTACCTCAAGGATAACTTACTCAGAGCTAAAGACCCCTGCTTGTGTGCTTTACCGTGGGGGTGAAGACAGACACTGTTGTCTTAATGCCCAATCCGAAATATGAAAAACCCAGCAGGTAGCAGCTGTAGGGCCTCAAAGTATGGGTTGATGGGGTTTGCAGGGCACAGAGAGAGATTCAGATGAATTCAGAGGGTTCTGTTGTTCTTGGTTTGAGAGTTGTTTTCCCTGCGGCAGTGCTAAGTTGAGACAACTGTTTTAGTCTTTTGATAACGCTGTTTTGTGACATAAAAAAGAGCAAAGGAAGGCTAGAAAGCAGCAGAGTGATAGGACAGGAAGGGGAATAGATAGAAAAAAGAAAAATGCCACATCCTCTCCCGTCTGAGCGCTCACATCCATTTTAAGAACACACCCGTTTTGTCGCCAGACGTGAAGATTCTCACTGAAATGATCTCGCCTGTGCTGATTATTCGCTTGTGTTTCTGTCTCTTGTTGACACCTCGTGACTCGTACGTTCATAGCCGGGATGAAAAAGTGGCCTAAAAATAAACCTTCAGTGGAAGTTCAAGGTCAAAAACATTACAGAAAAAGTTCCTCTCTGAAGATCTATATTTAAAAAACTACTATTCTGTTTTTGCATGCGCTGCTAATTTTATGCACAAGCAGTGGCATCCAAGTTCAAGTTATTAAAAGAAAAGCGACAGTTGGTTTGTAGTTATTTGTGCACTTGGTGTATGCTGAATAATCCGTCTGTGTATCTGTTGCTTGCTTTCTTATCCTCTGTTATTTCTGGCATCCATCCCACTGTTTTAGCCTTAATCTGCTCCATGCTGTTCACATTTCACTGCCTCCCAAGCTGATTGATGCAGGGCTCTAGTTTAGCCTGTCCACCAGGTACTAAGCTATCTCAGTGTTGCATTTGTAGTTTTGGTTTGCTCCAGCCACATTTCCACCAAACGGACTCAAGACTTTTAGTCCTGGGAGCTCCAAAAGGAATTAAAGTTCCTTTAACACGTTTGTGCTTTTCCATCACATTCCCCTAACCCACATTAAAGGTGCAATTGATGACAAATCTCACTGTTTGATTCGGGTCATGGACTGACGATCATAGTTCAGATCATTTTTGAGAACAGGAGATATTTATGTAACTTTTCTATTCCTCAATAAGCTGTTACTCTCATTGAGCATTTCAAGGCTAAATGAATCACAGTGCATCTCAGTAACCAGGCTTTTCACTGACAAAAAAAGGGCCTGATTCAAAGAAGGCGACTTTTGACTTTTGATAAAGGATATTTTAATAAAGCTGTTACATTAAATGACAAAAAAAGTACACTTAACAGAACGAGTGAATCACCGGGAATCAACTCAACTTCTATCATCTCAATGATCATCTTCCATGTGTTTGCGTGTCAGTACTCCTGCTGTGTGCACTCACAGGTTATGTTATGTGTTCCTGTACTTGTACCACTGTGTCTCAGTGAATTAAACACCCTTGTGTTCCTGCTTTGCCTGCATTTTGGGATCTTTACCGTGTGTAATTATTGTCCCGCTCTCACAGCAGTGTTTGCGTGAGTGGACTGATGCTTTGTCTCTGGCCAAGGTCTCAAAGAGGGAGAGGACAACACAGTGCAATTTATGGCTCTATCAGTACCTAGCAAAGCTGTCAGTCTTATCACTTTATCTATCTACTTCTGCTGACTTTTTTTGTAAACTGTGCAGGTGTCACTTATGGCCAAATTCCATCAGATCCGTGTCCGGTCCGTCTCTGATCCGTCACGGTACCGGATCTGATTGGTTTCTATTCTAGTCAATGTGTTAACTCCCACTGGATCCGCTCCCTTGCGCTCCGGCTGCGTCGCTGAGCCGGCAGATCGGAACGCAACGGATCAGATACGCAGGACTTCTATTTTTGCCAGATGCCGGAGCACGAAGCATCAATTCAGCACAGAGCAGATGGAGCGGGACAGGAAGTCAGGCACCAAAACAAAATTAAAACCCGGTTAATTTTCAGGACAAAACACTCTGTGTTATCACCAGATTGTTTTTAACTTAACTATGAAAACAAAAAGTCATTTTGAGAGGAGCAGGCCTGTAGGCATCAGGTCAGAGGTTTTCAGAGGACAAGAAAGACAACATGGATGAGGAGAGGAGGTGGAGAATCCTTGATTCAGTGATTGCCAGCCTCGGTCACATGACTCCAGCTGTCCGGCGGTCCTGCTCCGTGCTGCGTTCCAAAAATGCAACCAGTGGGTGTTGATGGGCGAGAGCGCACAGAGCCAGACCGCAGCAGATCGTAGACGGGCCGGACACAGATCTGGTGGAAGCCCCGTGTTAGCCGCCACTGGTGTTTTCTGAAAGAGCCTATAATGATGATAACCCCTCTCAGTGCAGAAAAATTCAAATCTTCTTGTTTTAACATATTCTACAAACATCTGTCAAACACAAGTTTGTGTTTATGCTTCCCCTTATGGCTAAGTTCCACCAGATCTGTGTTGGACTTCCTCATGGCGCAGGAGCTGATAGGTTTAAATTCTGATCAATGTGTTAACTTCCGCTGTCTCCACTCCGTTGCATTTCGGCTCCGTTTCAAGGTGCGGCAATCCGGAGCCCATTGCGGCAGATGTGCAGACTTGAATTCTTGCCGGATGCCTGAGCCCAACGCATCAATTAGCACAGAGCAGATCCAGCGGGACAGGAAGTCAGGCACCCGGTTGATTTCAAAAGTGTTGACGCCAGATCGTATTTTGCTTAACAACAACAACAAACAGTCATGATGAGCAGAGCCAGGCCTGGAATCAGCATGTAAGAGGTTTTCAGAAGCCAATAAATACAGCATGGATGAGGAAAGGCTCATCAAAATTACAGAAACTATTTTCTCTGTGTGTAGAAATATCAGCCAAACTTCTTGCTGCTCTACCAGCCTTCTGTTTCCTGCAAGTACTCAATGAGAAATGATCGCTTCTGCAAGCCCTCACAAAGTGTGCTTACTTCAGAGAGGAATATCCCTAGTGGACAAACCTTTAGTGTGGGTTAAATAATATGGTCCCTGTGGTGGAAGAGCTCTCAGTGTCTTTAAAAATCTCCAGTCCCTGAGGAAAGTTCCTGCAGTGGAAACGGAGCTCTATATCCACTTCTAACACAATTTAAAGCAGGTTACAGGTTTCTCACTCCCTAAGTTCCTCTCCTGAGATACTGAGGGGAAGACAAGAAGCCAAAAATGAAATGTGATTAAGTTTCAGTTCTTGCCCAAAGCTAGTGCCGGTGTGAGCTGTGTGTAATTAGATGGTACAGTCCAGCAGCCTGTTCCTGTCAACCCTCATCTCTCTGAAAAAGAGCACCATCATCTGCTGCCTGTTGATCTTCAGCTGCTTGTAGGTCAGTCTGCCTTGCCAGCAGGGATATCAGGTGGAAGCCTTGTCCCTCTCGCAGCCTGACACCCGTCTCCCCCATTCTTATGCTCTCGTGAACAGCTCCTACAGTAATGTGTCCTCGCTGCCACACAGCCTGTTTCCTGCCCCACTGTCAACCTCTGCTCCCTTCACCTCCAGCCACCTCCTCCCTCACCTTTCTCTTCCGTCTGCACGAGAGAGATGTGAAACGTCGCTATCATCCATCAAGTGTGTACACACACACACACCTCACACGTGCTAAAAATAAACCCCTATTAGTAGCAGTCTGAGTGCGGGGGTGGAGGGGGACAACTAGGTGTGAGTGGGGGAGAGGAAGAAAGAGAACATTTGGTTTGCAGAGAAAAGCGGGTAAAAGGTTTAGTGGTTTATGGTTGTCTTTCTCCCTTCAGTTGGTTTATTACATGTTTTATAATTCACACAAAGAGGGTGACATCATTCTTCTCATCAGTCCTACGAGGCCAGCCGCTGATGGTCAAATCTGTGTATCTCTGTCCATGGTGCTGAAATGCAGCCTCACTCTCAACGTGCCTCTTGTCCTCCATCTGTTCCTTATAACCTTCAGCTTATTGAGAAATGTATGTCATTGGAAAGGTTCCATGTATTACTCACATTGCGTTGCTGTGATTACAGATTTATCCTCCATTTTTTAAACGGCCGAGTATAATTTCCAAAGACCAACCCTTTATCAAAAAATCCTTGAATCAAGACGGAAACAAGAATCACTTCACATATAGGATGTGTCATATGCTAATTACAGTTAATGCTCAGTGCACTCTCTAAATAAGGCTTGATTCAATTATCCCAGTACGCACAGAGGAGCATTATGAAGGGGTATTTCTTCCATCTCTTTGTCCCTGACCTCTGACTGGACGGGTGGAATATCGTCACCTTTTGCAGAGAGAAGTAACATAATTGCTTTAACAGTGTTCCAGTAACACTCTGACCTCATCAGAAAACGTTTCCCTCACCCCTTATGTCCTACAAGTTTCCTTCAACTTGCTAAAAAACGATGCCTGCATGGGCTCTACATGAACAATCAAACCTTTATTGCTTACTACGACCGCGTCATGCTCCCCTATGTGATCTTCTTTCACTCCTTACATTTTCTTTTCCTCTCTTTTAAAATGTCTTGTGTTCTCTTACCTCTTCCTCATTACTCCATAAGCAGTTATTTCTTTTATCCTGACGGCCATGCCTTTGCTTCCTCTCTCCTGGAGCTGTTGCCCCAGCCACTCAGACAATAAGACTTATAGCCCTGGTTTGAAATTCAGAACATTCAATTTACACCGTAATGACTTGTTCTCAATTTTTCAGTTTTCAGAGGAAATTTTTAGTAGCATTTTGATAAATTATTAATTTTCTAATCAGCTCTTTGCAGCCAGCCCCTCAGTCATTAAAGACTAACCAACTCATGGAAGTGTTTTTTCCATCTTCCGTGGACATGTTCCTCTGGCAGGTGGATAAATTTACTGCTAACTTTAGCTATCAGAGCAGGGACTGAATCGAAGCTAACTATAGCTATTAAACGCCTCAGGGATCTCTCAGTGTAAGTGAGCACAGTTTCTTCACCCGACTTTTTACTCTCAATGCAAAGTTCATTCTTGAGGTTATTTTGTGTATTTGTCTTGCCGCCTCAGACTAATACAGAAGCATTTTAAAGTTAGTGCCTTAGTGAACACAATTGTGCTTATAAATGTCATCATTTATTTTGTACATGCATGATGTAATATAATACAATGGGGATCCAAGCTGCAAGACAGGGGCTTCATGCTTGTTGCGTTCTCTTTTGTCATGATCACATCACATTAAGTTTCTCTGCACTACACCCCCAATAAGGACACAATGTTCTAACAGGAGTGATAGAGAATGAGGAATGTTCTGAAGGGACTCATTTCACAGTCAAACCTGGATAAATTCAAATTTAACTTCAGACTAGTCTGCTTGTCTAAAAGTAGGAAAATGTATTTAACATGGTTAGACACGGGTTCATAGTCTGTGGGTAAACATTGTCAAATTGGCTTTCAGGGTGTGGCTAACATTAACAGAGCTAGCACCAAGAGCTTCCTGTGCTATGCACTGTGCTAAGCATTGCTTCAGTCATGTAGCTATCAAGAGGCAACCTTCAGTCTCAAACTATGAAGCCCATGCGGAAGTGTTATAAACTGCAATTCATCGAGAATCTTCTTGAGGCTGGCTTCAGAAACACCAGAAATCACAGACACACCAATTCAAAAAGACGATCTTTGCAGCATTAATAAACATGTTTACAGCCTGGTTCAAAAAACAGCTTTGGTCTACGTAGCTCATTTCTCTATCGGCACACACTGTACGGGGGGTTAATTTTTTTCTAATGCAACGGTTCAGAAGATATTAAGATTACAAGTTTTTGCCCAAATAAGGACATGACTGACTTGACTCCCTGACGGGAACACATAGCTGTTGGCTAGGAGGCTCAAACCCTGCCTCTTTACGTCACACTAGGCCTGGTTGAGTTCGGCAATTCCAATATGGCTGCCGCCGTTGATTGGCTTCAAAACAGCGCTCAGGAACAGATGGGTGACGTCACGGATACTACGTCCATTATTTATACAGTCTATGGTAGTTATATGCTAGTTTGAATTGAAAAAGCCTGCACGACTTTGTCTCTGTTCTCTAGAAATAGAAAAAACAGACTAACTGTGTCCTGCTACAAGATATCATCTACCATCTGTGCTCGTTTACATCTGGGTAGTGCATTTTAGCATCATAGAATCATGAGAATGCTTCACCGCACTTTGAGAATGAAAGAGTTAAACTGTGTGTATATTTTGATGATTCAGACATTTGTTTGAACACCAGAGCACACATCATCACACCAGGGATGTGACTGTTAACATTAAAGCGGGTGGTCTGGTCAACTTCTGTAAGCTAACAGAGTTTATGAAGTCAAGTCAGTGATACAGTTGTGCTCATAAGTTTACATACCCTGGCAAAATGCATGGTTTCTTGGGTAGTTTCTGTTGTCTTTATGATATAAAAAGAGTAAACACAGTTATTTGATAAAATTTTTGCTTCACCCAACCACTGAACATGAGTGAAAAAAAAGTTTTTCTCTTATCGTTCATATTCTCTGAAAAATGGCCAAAAATATCACAAATTCTGCAAGGGTATGTAAACTTATGAGCACAACTGTACATCATTATATGCATCCTGATACAAAGTCATTTTGAAGAGACTATATGCAAAAGAAGATCTGCGTTCCTTTCATTTGCTTCCACAACAAATACACACTTTGGCAAGAGCCACATCTTTATGATAGTGAGTGATGGTGCTCTTGGGAAATGAAGTCTTTATCCTGAAAAAAGCACATACCTGATTTTGTCAAAAGGGATCACCAGAAGTAACACATAAAAGTTCCTTACAGTGCCTTTAAGCTGCAGAATACAGTGTCCAAAATATTAGTAACATATCTTAGTAAGCACCATGCACCTGGAGTGAGAGGCCTCAATACAACATTTATAATCCTCAAATCTCTTAAAACCTTTAATGAGCCATTTTCCGTCATAAGAGAAACTAAAGTAAAAACATCTTAAGATTTCTGCAATCATAAGTTTATTTCTTGCAATTTTTTGCAGATTTATTTTTTTGTATTTCTATTACAGAAAAAAAAATGTTCAAGCTTTAGCAAGTTGTTCTCCTCAAAGATCCCTCTACAGGCAGTGACATGAGGTAGCAAAGTTTTTGTACAGTGGTGACCTCAACATGTAACTGAGCTCTGACAGTTTAGGGACACGTCAGTATTTAAATTAGTCTCACAGACAAATAGGTGAACACAAACATCAGAGAGACTCTAAATCTTTTCATCCATCAAAGTGACTCAGAAAAACAAGCAGAGCATCTGACACCTCAGCATGATTGGAAAATGTTTGACCTGATCTGAATAATAATCAGCTGGTTGTCATGACTGGTCCATGTGGTTCTCCCAGCACGAACAAATCACACCTCTTTCCGCCTGTTTGTTGATGGAGACGCACATTTCCAAGCATCTCTACAGCCTGGACCCATTTAAAGGAACATTTGATTAGATTTACTCTGTCCGTCCTCCTTAATTCGCTCCCTCTGTCTTCGTCTCTGTGTCATGCTCTCTGTAATGGACAGCAGTGGAAAGGAGCAAAGAAAGGATGCACGTCGTGACTTTCCACCGGGAGGCCGGTGGTCAGAGGCACTAAAAGTCTGATGGTCCCCAACCGGGACTGAGCTGTCGGTTCCACTCAGCCATCCAGGCATGAAGACAGCAGACCTCGGACAGGGAGACCTTGAGGGACAGAGCGGCTGACCTGTGGTCAGCATGACAGTCGGGGAGCATGAGGATGTGAGAAGAGGGTGAGGAGGGAAGTGAAGGGGAAGTAGGACAAGAGGAGGGGGGTAGGTGGAGGTGATTCAGAAAGGAAAGGATTGTGGTTATAACCATTTGTTCCAATGAGATGATACAGATCAAGAGAGAAGCGTCGAAAGGAAATTTAAACCTTGAAAGCTGAAGGAAGAAGTGAAGTTTAAAAGATTGATATCTTTGTTTTAGTTTTTTTTTCTCTACAACTTTAACACAGACATTTTTTTGACCTAACACTGCCCTTGTATTTGCTCGTTATTCTAACTTACTTGTGTGTGTAAGACGTTGAAGGGGCAGTACTCTTCATCAGGGGTTTCATTGAGTCATTTAAGCCTCTGTGAAGTCATGAAATAGACTGAAATTAATGTTAACGTCTGAGATTTATGAGATTAAAAGACAACATCATCAGCATAAAGACTTTTCTAGAAAGATATTTGTAGTGCCTGAAGCTGCTGCTTGGGATTAAGTATCAGACAGAATAATGAAATCAGCAAAAAACGCTCACAGGAGCTTTAAACATCTTTATTTCTTTTTCCTCAGTCACTCTCGCTGCCAGCACACATTTCTGCTTTGCCCCTAATTTGAGTATATTAAGTGTAAAGCATATTAAATAGAACTGGACTGCTACAATGTTTTCACTGACTAAAAAGAATTAATTTCAATATAAGGGAAGTGAAGGAGCAGCACTTATGAATGAAGTGTTGGTTACGTCATCAAAACTCCTGTAAGGTTTTTTTTTGCTGCTTATGAAACAGACTGAAATCGATGACCATGGATTCCATCCAGAAGACCATCAGCTTGTACAGTTAAGTTATATTTTAATGCCAGCAGCAGCTGCTAATGGTGTAGTAAGTGTCTGATGAAATTCTAAACATCACACTGCCAAAACAGCCTCTGTTTTAGGGCAGCTGTGGCTCAGCAGTAGTAATTCTAGCTCCTGCAGTCCACATGTGGAAGTGTCCTCAGGCAAGACACTGAACCCCAAAATGATCCTGGTGACATAATCAGCAGTGTGTGAATGGGAAAGTTAACACTGATGGGCATTTACAGTGCATCCTCTACTATCAGTGTGTGAATGGTGAATGTGACATGTAATGTGCACAGTGATCTGAAGACTAAAGGGCTATAGAAGTACACTCCATGTACCAATTTTTACTGTCTCTTTTTGCAGAGTACTCAGAGAATGAAACATTTGAATGTTGTAAGAAAGCAGGATGAGATTCCTAAAAAATAACACTACACAACAATCAACAGAGGGTTAGGAGGTAGAGCTTTGTCCACAGGGGTTATCATCTGACGACCATGTAGCCTCTGGGGGTTTGTTGTTGTTGTTTTTTTACCCCAGGGTGTCTGGTGTAGCCAGCAGGAGGTCAAATTAATAATAAAGGACCCTGGCTAAAACTTTTTTTCAGGTTTCAATGCTGCTAATGTTAACAGTATACTGAATTAAATAAAAGTCAACTTGTGAATTCTAGGAAACATTTAAAATCTACACATGTACAGATATGATTATGTAAGATTACAAAATGCTAAATTGTAGTCTGAAAAGCTTATGGGCTTTATGATTGCATTATACCTGTTTTTCTATGTACAACCAAAATCTGCTGAAACAAAATATTTCAACACAACTCAAACTACAGACCGGGACATGTCTGAGGCCCAAAATCTTGTAACTTCTCTAGAGATGTGCACTGAAACTGTGTGCAGAATATCTGTTTTTAGACATTACTTGGGAGTCAAACTACATTTTTTTAAAAGAAGGAGCCTTACTTTACTTTAAAAAGGAAAGGCCAGAACAAATGTAAAACATTTAAGCCCCAAACTTGATAAATAAATGATGATGTAGACAATTAAATAAATCTTGCAGCACTCTGAGATTTTATCACTACTGCTGTTGTTGACTGGTTTCAGCACTCTGTCTGCTCCCTGTCTCTCTTTTGCTGAAAATGTGTCACCTGCTTGTCAATTTCTCCAGCACTTGTCCGTCATCTTTTCACTCTGCATCAGCCTGATGTCTGTCAGTCAGTCATCTGTGTGCACCACGAACATGTCAGTGTGTATTGAGTGATACTTGTTAGACTAAAGTTTGAAAATCAGCAGACTCGTAGAAACACAAAGATGATGAGACATTCAAAGACTTGTTTTCCCTCATCTTTTCAAACACTTTTATTCCGCTCACACATGCTGAAACACACATACTCTAATTTTTTTCCAGGAAGGTAGATATTTGCAACTCATTTGATGTCTTTTTGTATCCAAAAGAAGCAGCACAAGACCTTTCACTCGTCAAAACAAAAAGTGATTTAAAATGTTTGTTTGCAGGAGTTTAACTTTCTGTTCATTCATATTTCTGTAAAACAGATCTCATCAAACAATCACTGTAAATGTTAAAATAAGTAAACACAGGTGTTCACAATGTGCTTGCGTGTCATGTTAGAGTGCAGTGAATAAAAGATGATAATCTCTTTGTTGATAATAAAACAACACAAGAGCACAAAAAGGGCAGAACTGAGTAGATTTGAAGCATAACATGTTGCTTATTCTCTCTATTGTCAAACAGTATCATACACTCCATCCACAACCAGTTTGTATGAGAAGCTTTTCATACATTTTTCAAAAGCAGAATTTTTATGGTCAATTCTTCATCTTGACTGACATCCTGTTATAGGAGCGTCTTTCAAGTCTGTATGACTTTGGTGAAAGTCGAACATATTTAAATCATGTTCTCATGTGAAACAGAATATTCCCTCCACGGATGATTGGCCATACATTATGGTTTCCGTTCATGTGTTATTAATGCTCTGGTGTCCTTGCAAGACAAAGTGTTCACACCGCACATAAATATTAGACACACTTCATACGTCATGTACTACTTGATCAGGTGTCCTATATATGGCTGTGTTTTCCGTCCCTTGCGGTCATCATTTACTCAGTGTTAATTATTGCAGCAGTTCCACCATGTTGTCATCATCCTCACAGCAGCTGGCTCCTCCCCAGTTTTGTTTTTTAATTTGGCAGGTATTCGTCTCGATGTCTCCTCACAGCCTCCACCCACTGTAGTTGTGTGTTCAGTCTGTTCCCGCTGCCTTCACGCTGTTTTGTCAGCTTGTCTGTCTCCAAGTCGACATGATGTCAGTCTGACTCCATTTCCTCACATCCAGGCCTCTTTTGTGTGTATGTCTGTGTACGTGCACGGCACACTCACAGACACACACACACAAGAGTATGTGTGATCTCATCAGTTCCCACCTCTGCTTCTCAAATCTGATTCCTCTCAGTGCTATTTTTAGCTGTGGAGGCCCAGCGCCCACTGTGTGACACGTCATGACCTGTGCTCTGGCTCGCCTGAGAGAAAACACAGCGCATGACACCATAAAAGCAATTTTAAAAGGTGTGTGTGTGTGTATGTGTGTGTGCATGTGTGAACTTTACTCAGTTTTTCATGAATGTAGCGCTTGTTCACTCACCATGTGCTTCAAGGTTTGTAGTTGTGGTTCACTCAGTCTGTGTTTACTTTGTGTTAATGCAAGCTATGCAGAGTGTAGTTCGTTCACATTGGTTGTACTTGCAGATCATGTGACTATTATTATTCCACCACAAACCTCACATAAACACACTCATGAAGTATTATTGCTTGTATGGGGCAGCAAATCTATAAGTGAAAAGGCAGAACAGGCTCTGTCATGTTTCAAAAACACATTTCAAGTCTTTTTGTTCAGACTTGATGTAATTTGGTAAAGAGAAGCAGACACAGATGCAGTGTTGGTAGAGTTCAGAGGCTGTCAAAAGTCTAGGTCGCTAGCTGGTGTAGACAAAGAGGTGAAGGTCGAAGACTAAAGAATTCTCCCCCAGATGTTACTCTATAGATGAAGTCATGTGATTGCAGGAAGAGCGGGGATCTTTGCTCAAAGTAAATGCTGTTAAATGCATGAAGAATAAGGGTTCAACAAACACAACCACAGAGTAGATTGAATAATCTTGCAGCGAGTAGATGTGAAGCAGGGGTTCTTCAGCTGACACAGATGAGTTGATGAGTAGCAGGTGTGTGGAGCAGCCAGGTGCTTGACTGATGAGGCCACGCCCCCCAGAGGAATACAGACACACAGACACACATTTAGGCTGCTTTCACACCATTCAGAATTCTAACAGCCACCAACGTTTTTGCCACAGGCAGAGGAGAAATGTCTTAGACTACTGTCTGCAAATTGACTGGATTTGACGTGCTGGAGCAGGTTTTCCCTGGGAACTGTTTGTTCTTGAAAATGACAGACCTTTGCTACATAGTGTTGACCAGATAGAATAAAGTCATGTATTGAATATACAGTACAAATTAAAATGTGAATGTCTAGACAAAGCTCAGTAAAGCCATTATAAAGAACAATCTGATATTTTTTTATTTCTTGACACCAATCAGAAGAGAGTCGATCAATCATAACTGGCTGCATATCAAATTTTGTATTTTCTGTTTCTGGTTTTTGTTTTTGTTTTTATCTCTGTAAAGCACCTTGAATTGCTCTTGTTTGAATGGTGCTTTATAAATAAACTTCCCTTGCCTTGCCTTGCCAGAATTGTCTTTGGTGGTTGAATCCAGTATACAGTGAGAAAGTCTATGGAAAAAAAACTTTCTGTGGAGGTGACTTGTTTTTTTTTACATAAACAGTAGAGTCATGCACAGGCATTCAAAGGCTAAATCTCAAACATCAAATATAAAACCGAGCAGACTGCCTTTCCACATCTGAATCCTCATTTTCAGCATGTGGGTTGAAACCTGATATGATGTTGTTGCACACAGCTCAATGTATTCTTGAAACAGTAACATGCAGACTGCAGTGGAGGTAGAATTATAATGTCTAAAATAGCAGCTAATGTAAGGTTTAAGCACACTCAAGAGTAACTTGCACAAAAAACAACACAAACTGAGACCATGAAATGTTTCCTCACATAACTTTATCATTGTCTGGCTTTTCATTTGAGTGTCCAAATTCTGGCAGATTAAATGTATTCACTATTCCCACAACAAAATCACAATACAGAAACAGCAGTGTGCCTTTATACTCTAGTTTCAGCTCAAACTGGTACAGTGCTCTGTATTTTGTAGCTGCGAAAGTTACTTTCATTTTGACTTCTGACTTGAAACCGTACTGCAATGATGCAAACGTTAAGTAACTGTATACTGGGAATGAATTGTGTACTCAAGGGAGGTTTTATAGTTTTATATGCAGAAGTTGTGACTTACCTGTCTCTGGATGCAAATGCAGGTTTCTTTGTTTTGCTTTCAGCGTTTACAAAAGCTGCAGAAATTCTGCAACATCCTCCAGAACTGTTTGTCCTTGTTAGTCTGAAAAAGCTGTCTGTCAACAGATTGCATAGACGCTGCAGTTTTTCTTCAGTGGAAATATGCTGCAGTGAAAACTGATTTTCAGAGAATTAGAAAGTTATTATGCCGTGCAAAATGTGTTTGTCTATTTATTGTCACAATTGAGCGTCACATAATCTCATTCAGCTGTAGTGTATTTATGTAGTGTCAGACACAGTTTGGATTGTTCACGAGGCGGGAGGAAAATGTTCTGAGCTATTTGGATGAATGAATCTTTAAACCCTGGAGGATAAACTTACAGAATTGTATTGACCAGCAGTGACGGGCATGATGTGAAGGACGGAGAGGACAGCTGATGAGTCATAAGGGGGACAAACTGCACAAAAAAAAAGAAAAGAAAGAGAAAATCTGTTTGAATTTCAGTGTTGAAAGAATAAAATACGATGACGAGGCAAATATTAAGCA